>NW_028232752.1:24800000-26198617 GCF_057557595.1 Rhyacophila brunnea
TGTCAATGATTAATCTTTAGCGTTTTGAGTCAATGTAAATTCGCAAATAATTACAATGGATGGCAGCTCTTCAATATTTTTTATTTCTGCCACAGACATTCATTATTTATTTTTACCCGAGTGATGCAGAAAACAAATCATTCAAAGAAGTTTGAGTAGTTACATCTTGTCACGTGACTCGCTTTTAATAATACAACTACGGAAAAATCATACCGACTTATAACTTACTATTTACAATATAATTTAAAAACTTTACTATTTTTTTAATAATAACACCTAAGTATAATATGTATAACAATTTAAAATACTTTTATATATAAATAAACCTTTAAAACTCGCATAGTATAATAAAAATCAAGCTTGTGAGCTCAACATATTAATAAAGAAATCTCTTAATATATTATTATAAACCCATATTAAAATATTTATCATTAAATTTATAAATTTTATCTTAGCTTACTGTAGTTCGAGATTGAAAATGTAAATTAACTTTATAGTCAAACGCATAAATAAACTTTGAGAAAAAAAGAATATAAATTCTAATTGATTTAAGTTTTTTAGTCGTTTTTTGCGCCTCAGTTTTCGCCTTTCGGCATCTTCAGACATTATTCGACCTCAACGATGGTAAATAGACAATGCCAACGAATATAGTTAATTCTAACATATATAATTAACTATTTCTTTTAATCAACGAATAATTTTAAGAATGTATCATTCTAATTATGTATTTTCAATAATTAGAATGATACATTCTTAAAATCTTGTGAATTATTCGTTGAATAAAAGACATAGTTAATTATAAACTATTAGCAAGTAAGTTACATCAAAAAAAAATATTGGAGAAATCCACGACGTCGGTTAGTAATCGAAGTAATAGATACCTACTTTGATTTAAGAAACAAAAATCGATTGCCAAAGTAGCTTGATTTGGAAGAGCGCTGATGAATAGTTATTAAAATTGACCAATAGTTAAAATTTGTCGCAATTAGTATGTCACGTCGTAGCATATTGGTAAATGCGACGGATAGGGCGTAAACCCGGGAGATACAGGGTTCGATTTCCCGTCGGGGTGGCTTACTTTTTTCAAAAAAAGATTTTTTCTATTGGTTATAATGTAGGTACTCTCTCAGGAAGTGTTTTTCAAAATTATGTATTTTCTAACATATATAATAGATTATAATAATAAAGTAGGTAAACACTTATCACCTACCAATTAGGTCAAGTATCATAATAAAAAATATAACAAACAAATTGTGAATAGTTGAAGTTTTTTTAAACCTAAAAATATATCATTAGATAACTAATTACTAATAATACATTTAATAGGCGTACAAATCTTCAAACGGAATAGTACAAAACTTAAGTCCATTACAATTTAAATTCAAATTCCATCGAGTACCCTCAGTTGATCGTATTAATAATTACAAGATTAAAATAACTTTTTATATACAACGTTTTTAAATTTTCTGTTGAATCATATAAATTTGACACGATTAAAAAAATGTACTTGATAGAAATAATACTGAAATGTCATTTTGACAAGTCATAATGATTTCCATAGTAACGCACGTATATATTATTAATAATTTAGTTGTTAGGATCTCAGACCCCTTTAGCAACCAATAATGGTGTCGAAATAACTTTTCATACAAAACAGAATTAACTGAAGATGAATTCAATTCTACTTAAAGGTGGCTAAAAGTATTAAAAAATGCATTGGCATCGTGTTCTGATATATTCTAAAAGTTTCAAATGTCTAGCTAGTCGGGAAGTAGTAAAAAATCGATTGCAAGATTTTTACCGGCCAAAGAACCACCGGAAAAATTAGAATACGAGCTAAGAAAAAGTTGTAAAAAATAGATTATAATATTAAAACTAAAAATATTTCTAAACGTAACAATACCTACGTAATTTTTCACTGTACTGTATGTATATCTTTAGTGCATTTTTGTAACTTATTTCATACATGGTAATTATAGTAATATTTTTTATTATAACATAAATAAAATTGTGGAATAAAAATTATAAATCATTAGTTTACTAGGTCAGGCATTGATATTACCCTTTTGCATCTCATTATGTTATAAAGTATTCATTAGATTATTTTGCAACCAAACATATTTTATTTTATTGAAGATATTTTTAGATTTCTCGGTAATAAATAAAAAAAAAACTATTTATTATTTATGGTATGAACATATTAGGTTACATGTTTTTTGAAACACAAACACGTATCACGAGGACGATAAAGTTTACTTCCAATGCATTCGAAAGCAACAGACATTTGCATGCATCTACTATTTTCGACGTGTTCCTCGATATTCACTCAAAACTTTATTCATGGATAACTTTTTTGAGGGAAACATGTAATTTCAGAGCTTATGACTTTTCCCCTCTTTTTCCCACCAACCCCTCTCCTTCTTGCTCGTTTAACTTTTCTGAAACTTAAATTGAACTATGAGCTGTGCGTGCAAAATTTTCCATTTAACATTTAACAAGCTAGTTATGTAAAGTTGTTGTAAATTAAATTTCAATACGTACCATACGTATATTTTCAACAATTGCTTATATTGGCAGACACTTCAATTATTGAATTTCATTGATCATAACAACAATAATTACTCATTCATACTATTATTTTAATTCATTAACTTTTATTCGTACTATAATTTATTACATTTTGTTCTAACTTATTACGTGTATTATCATTTTGTTATGTTTATAATGTATCCATTTAATGGTTTAACACGTTCAAGGATCATTAAAAAAGTAATTAGTTATTGTTAGTATAACTGACTATTTATATGTTTTTATTATTTATAAATAATTTATTACTCAAAAAACGGTTATAAACAATATTTTGGATTTGGTTCAATCGAAGCTATCATTTTAGAGTGATAATAACAAAATATCAAAAATTTGATACTTTGTTATTATTATTATATTATATTTTAACCAAGAAATGTCAAAAAAAAATGAAGTAATATATTCATTGTAAAATTCTGAGATCATCAAACTGTGGATTTTTAGTCCTCGTATACTAAAAATATTTTTTGAAAATGTGTTAGTAGATTCGTATTATATTTGCACCCATGGCATCATAGTTGCCTTCAGTGTGTTACTAAAAATACTATTTGAACACTATATATTTTCAGTATAAATATTGTTTGCACCCACGGTGACTTATTATTTAGTAGAGTGACATTATCTTAAAGCCGTGGGTTAAATCCTGTAGCTATTAAACACGCGTGTTCTTTCAATCTATGTTCGAAAACATGCAAATACCCAATAGTTGGATGAATAGCTAACATTCATAACTTCTAGGTAAAAAATATAGCAACAACTCTATAACATTATACTATACGATTGGTTTATTATTAGATAAATTGGATGAAATGAATTGGAAAAAAGATTAGTATTTGCAGTAGATATATGTATTATGAATTAAAAAGCTGGTGAGTAGGTAGTATTATGTAATATCCGTATGTGAAAATATTGTGTCATCTAAAATGAAATGAATTCATCGTCAAAAACGAATTATTTTGTATTTAAATACGTACTGTTACGCCCCCGTATGGTCCCCATTTGGGGATGTCTCTGTGTATCTGGAGAGGCTTGAGTCGGTATCAAATCCAACAAATAGTAAGCGCTGATAACGAAAATAAATAATAATAATAGAGCCGGCAATGCCGTAGATTATGACCGTTGAAAAATATTTGCAACGTCGCCGTTTTTCGACAACGCTCTCATTGAAAGCGAAACACAAGATGGCGGATAATACGCTGTAAACAGCCAAACTGTGAACTCACACATTTCGTCCTCCGTAAAATAAATTATTCAAAATGTAACTTTTATATTATAATATTAACTTAAATAAAACTCGTCGTTTCCATCATAATTGCGGTGTGTTAATTATCCACCTTCAAGTCCTAAAATCCAGACGAAAAACAATACTAAAAATAAAAATGACAGCATGTTTTCACTTTCGAAAATGGAGGGAAGTGATAGTACATAGGTACTTACACAAAAAATACACAATAATAATATGTTTAAATTTGTGATATATGTATGATAATAATATAAGGCGGGAAAGACAAAATATGTAAAGTTAATATTACTAACGTAAAAAACCTTGAGAATATTCAAATTTACTTATTTGGTAAAAATGCAACGCAAATTAGATTCGCTTAATATATAAATTGCTCTCAGCGAGAAAGTTCAAAGCGTAAAGTTTCTTTTATTACATTAGTAACAATAAACAGATGTTTCAAAAGTTCTGAGTTCACGCAACCAAATCGAGTAACGGTACTGCCTTGCGTATACTACCATCTTCTTCTACCGTGGCTGCCATTGTTTTGCCTAAGTTGAATTATTTTATTTCGTTTTATTTTCTTGCATTCGTCTGTTTTCTACAAACTATTGTAATATTATAAGGTTCAAGCTTCTTATAAGTTTAAAACAACAAGCAAATGTAATGAACTAAGTAGAATAAAATTAGACAAACTAACAATTTAATAAAACTTTATTCGTAAGTACATTTAATTATTTTAATATAAACCATAGTTTCTCATACTTTTTTAGTCACCGCCCCTTTTTCAAAGTTATTTTTTTCAGTGGTTTACCCGGAAAAAATCTATCTCTATCTGAACTAATTATAAAATTGGAAATGTATTTTTTGAATTTTGAAAAGATAATTTAGAAATAAAACAACTTTATTCTACACAATAGAATGTACATGCATAGATACCTATTACACGAAATGTCATGTTATTTATTCAATTTGTATTTGATCTGGAACATGGATCCAATGGGTTGAACGAATAGCTAACAACTATTCCTCATAAAAATCTATTAATACGACCTCCTCTTTGTGTTAGTAGGCCTACACCGAGAATTGTAGTTTTTTTTTTACTAAATCCTTAGTGCTGTTCTGTAATAATTATTGTCAAATTACTATATAAATAAATTATTATTACCACATGGCCCGCGAAATAAATTTTGTTCTTTTGAACACTCCCAAACTCAAATTAAAATATAGCTTAGTAGAATATCTGCTTGATAATGAACGATTATAGCAAACTTGTAAGTACTTTAAAATAAAGTTTAATGTGAAAGTCGATTTACTAAAAATAATAAAAAATGTTACCATATACATACAGCAAGTTTGATGCGATAATTATAAATCAATATAGTTTTAGGAAAAAAATAGGCTGACAAGTACTCACGTTCTTAGTCTATTATAGAGACTTTTAGCATTGGTACAACAAGTAAAAATAAAACTTCTGGTAAAAATGAACATTCTTAAATAAATTTACATTATTGTGATGATTATCAGCTATGTGATTTAAAAAAACGATGATTAATCATTTCAAGCTTAGTTAGTTACAGTTTATCCAACATGACTATGACACTTAAGTTGGATACAAAAGGCAAAAGACTACCTACGTTTTATTAATACAACACGCCATGAAACTCAATGATAGTAGTTAGTGAAACAGTAGTGCAGTAGTTGAAGCGAAAAGATAACACCTACTTTTTGAGAAAACTATAATATATTGTGACCTCACCGGGAATCAATCCCGGAGCCCGAGAGTGAGACTACGTAATAATTCCCTCCAAACCAACCCACCCCGTACCACACTCGATCTTAATCAAGCGTATCACGAGGCTCTACGTTTGGATGTGAAGCATCCCCAATTGTTTACGCCTGGTAATGTCTCAGGAGCAGATGCCCACGTCACGTACTCGAGTGTATTTTGACTCAGTTTACAGAGAATTTTTAATAAAAGTGCTCATGTGAAAGAGGAGCAATTAATTTAAAAAGTATAATTTAAAGCTAAAACAATACGTTTGAGACTAGATGCAGTAAAGGGAAATACAGTAAACATAATTTTATGTTATTACAGTAAAACACTGTGTTAAATTACAAAATGCCATTTCACAGGAGCGTCATTTCCTTCAGTCCAACTCTCGCGACTCCCGCCATGCCAGACCTGCAATGCGTAGATCACATTTGTAGCACCGTTGTAGAGTGAAGAATAGCCGGCTATAGTATTATTCTCTGTAAAATTCTTTTTCACTGATACTATTTGAGTTTAAGATACGAAAGTATTTTATTCTTTTAGCAAAAAACCACAAATACAACCATATTCAATTATTTATCTCTACATCGACTACTCTAGCGTCCAGACAGTTTTCGATAGTATTTTATTGGGAGTGTAATTATTATTTTCCAGAAAGTAATATCATACATGATGAAAAAGAAGATGATGAAAATTACAGTATCAATGTTCTCTGTGATAAAAAAAATGTTGTTAAAAATTGTATATTCAGAAAACTTTTTAGATTTATTTAAAATTCAATTTCAAATGAACATAAATTTACGTATATAACACTAGTTTAATAATGAAAGCAAACGTAAAAAAACGTGAAAATGAATAAAATCCATGTAAAACATTTTCTCCCGAAATGGATGGTATAAAAACT
This sequence comes from Rhyacophila brunnea, assembly GCF_057557595.1. Taxonomy (NCBI): domain Eukaryota; kingdom Metazoa; phylum Arthropoda; class Insecta; order Trichoptera; family Rhyacophilidae; genus Rhyacophila; species Rhyacophila brunnea. The sequence continues at coordinate 24,806,487 of NW_028232752.1, forward strand.
CGAAATTTTTATGTATAAACTTTCTCAATAAATTGTTCATAAAGTCCTCTCTTTGGTTTGACCGAGTTCGTATGTAAATGTACGTTTATATAATATATCGTGTGTTATATTCGGTTGAATGCCCTGTGCCCGAGGCAATCTGTTTTCATACGATCACTGACCAGTCCAATGCAAAAAGACGTTAAAGAACGTGCCAATTTCGAGGGAAAATAAACTCTTCATACCAATAAGCTTTATCAAAAAATGTTTGCCACAATAATTCATTCTGGAATATAAGAATAAACATGGTTTTATTTATATTGTATACTTTAAATACAAACGACATGAACAAACATATTATAATTTTACAAAAAACAATTAAATCTTTTCAAATATTTAGAATAATAATTCTAGATTTAATGTATGGTATTTAAACTAATATAATTATTTACAACTATTTAAAATATTTGACAGTATTTTATATCCTGAATATTTTAGAAAAAATACTTTCATAATATAATAGCAAAGATTAAAGTATTACCCTTAGGTTAAGATGCCGTCATGAATTTATCGTGTGATGATTGTAATCAGGTCTATATAGTAAAAACTTAACAGTTCTCCTATGACCTATATTATCCTTAACACATTAAATGCCAAAAAGAATATTTTTTTTTAATAATTTGAATACCTTAACCTATATTCATGAGTGTTCATAAGTTTTAAAATATTCATCGCACGAATGAACTAGGTAAATATAAAAATTAATAGTTTTTAATTCCTAGAAATAAACAAACATTCGCCATTTGAGCGAAACCAGTATTGCAAAATAATTTTACACAGATTGAATTATTTCAGTAAAATTATTACCCCCTGAACTCACCCGGACAATAATCGACCCGTGTACAAAATCCCTTGTACATTAATCCCATATAAATACTCTTTAATAAACGAAATTTACTCGTCGCAGCAAATAATGGATACACAATTTTATTTGATAAAATAAATATTTTCAAATGAATTTCACAAAATATGATAACATTGATAACAAAATATGGATAAAAATTTAATTGTAGTTTATATTATTATTTTATATAATACTCAAACTTCAATATGGATAAACAGAGCAAAAATTAATTCTATTAAATTTTAAAATTTATTAGGATTTTTTTTATAATATTTATTCAATCATTTTTTTGTCAATAATTTTTATTAATTGTACACGGGGGTTAATGTATAGCAAGTTTTTTTTAAAGAGGGGGTTATTCTCTGGGGGAGTTTTGTACAGGGGGTATTTGTCGTGTTTTTGAGATAAATTCCAAGTGAATATAATATAAATAAATATATATTATATGATAAACCAGTCAAAAGCGCTTGCATAATACCTAATTTCAGCGAATATATTACGTTATTCTTCTTACAATATAATGAAAAAATGTTAAAATTTTGTAAGAGTCTTACAAAAAACGTTGGAAATCTAAAAAAGCCAAATAGTCTCATAAAATGAAACACATTTGAGAAGTCACAAAAATAACGCGTCATAAAATATGGCGCTCACGTAGAGACGCTAGTGTCAATTTATTTTCCACTGTAAGTATCTCCCTGTTCACGGATTCGTGAACTGTTAAATTGTAAACTGTAAAATAAAAAAATGTTAAATAAATAAGGAAATATAATCTAAAATTTTATAATGGGACTTATGACGTATTGTCAAAATTTAAATACGTACCACAGAGCAAAAACTAGGATTAAATAATAATGATTTCTGAAGTATAAAAATTATTTTCCGCAAAAGTATTTACATCTAGCGTATTCACACTATTTATATTTATATTACTGAAGTTTTTTTTATTATTTGGAGTATTTTTTAATACTTATAAAATTACCAACATACTTAAAATACATTTTATCAAATGCTGGTGACATGGATAATTTATAATTAATCTGTTTATTTGGAAGTCATCACAAATTAATGTGTATTTTATTACTAAAAGACACATTAATTTGTTTTACGCTTTTTACGCTAATTTGCTTACGCAAAACCATTTTAAATATATGTGTATCACGTAGGCACTTTCTAATAATATTTCATTTAATAAATGTAGATATTATTGTTTTTAATTAAAAATCATTGATTGACTAGATTAAGTGTTATGGTTAAAAAGAGTATTTCTCGATTTCTTTTAAAGACAAAAATAAAATTATGTACATATACAATAGAATATGGAATAGCAAAATGTTTGTATAAAATTACTCACCAACTTCGTTGTGGATACACACCTAATTAATTTATAATTTATATTTTACTGTTATCATAATAAATTATTAATAATCACTGCAATCTGGATTAAACTTGAATGAAACATATTACTATAAATTTTATTAGAATGAATAAAATCTGTTATATATAATTATTATAGTATTTTAATTTTGTATGCACGTACGCGTAATGTGAAAACAAACACATAGATACATACTGACACCAACAAATAAATAATTCAAATATATTTTTAGGTTTTTTTTAATATTCGCCGTTGTACATTTAGATAGGAGTTAACTAATGTAAACACGCTACAAACTTTGACAGTAATTACTAATATGATGTTATGTCAAAACATACATCAAGGTTATTTATTATAACCAACTAGGCACTTACATGATATATTAAAAAATATTTTTTTAGATATAATAACCTACAGTATAATGATATTAATAATTATGTGAGTTAGTTATTTGGAAAATTTATGTGTTATAACTTTTTGTATTACTCCCATTCCCGTAATATCACTTTTCGTTACCCAGCCCAATAAATAATAACAAATATTTCAGTAGATAATACATACACTTTGTGTTATTTATATTTTGGCTATTTCTAGAATCGTCAATATTACAACTAATTAAAATACTATTATTTTCAAAATTGATAGTGTTATCTAGTAGGTAAATACATATTATTTATAAATATCGTTTCATTTGACCATCATAAATTATAATTAAATAACCGTTATATTATCAATTTCGTACGGTAACCCAAGGTGACATCATCGGAACTGACGGAATTTATTAGCATCGTAAAGTGAAGGTTATTAAAATATCCTGTATAGTTGCAATATCAACATTTTTTTATCAAATAAAATTACGTCATAATCGCACCGTGAGTGTAAAACCAAGACATATCCAAAAGACATTTTTTGGAGATATTAGGGTTCGAAGTCTTCGTTCTGTAAGGACAAATAGAATTTTTTGAATAAAACCACTATATTTGGTTTATATATACATTATATTGAATGCTCTTTTAGTTACTTCACTTTTACATTATCAAGTTCACAACTTTTTTGCAGTTATTTTGCATTTAACCTCGAAATTGAAAATTTTTCACATGTCTTGGTTTTACACTCACGGTGAGAATTATAAATAATGTTAATTTGTATATTATATAATAATATTATGTAGATATGATATAGAAAATCACACATTGCTCACAACTTTTGTTAAAAGAAAAGTGAGTGATACTTATTGTTTTTACCTCAGCATTGCACTTTTTTAACACACTTATAATACATCTAATATATAAAAAATAATATTTGTGTGTTTGTTTGTTCGTATTTAATGCGCAGCCATACCGTTCATCCGATTGCGATAAAACTTTGTAAACTTATTGCTTGCACTTGCGGGAAGAGTATAGGCTATACTAATATATAAACATGAATGTCTGTCTGTCTGTATGTCTGTCTGTCTGTGTGTCTGTCCCGTATGCGTTCCTATAACATTCATCCGATTGCAATGAAATTTTGGTAAGTGGTTGTATGCACACCCATGAAGGTTTCTGAATTAGAAAAATCATCATCTTCTTCTGCTTCTTCATTATATTTTCTTTTATTCGTATGGTTCCTATACCATTCATCCGATTGCAATGAAATTTTGGTAAGTGGTTGTATGCACACCCATGAAGGTTTCTGAATTAGAAAAATCATCATCTTCTTCTGCTTCTTCATTATATTTTCTTTTATTCGTATGGTTCCTATACCATTCATCCGATTGCAATGACATTTTGGTAAGTGGTTGTATGCACACCCATGAAGGTTTCTGAATTAGAAAAATCATCACCTTCTTCTTCTTCATTCTATCTTCTTTTATTCGTATGGTCCCTATACCATTCATCCGATTGCAATGAAACCTTCGTCAGTTGTTGTGGTAACACCCGCAATGGTTTTTCAATTAGTACAACCATATTCTTCTTCTTCTTCTTCTTCTTCTATTCTATATTCTTCTATTCGTATGCGTTCCTATTCCATTCATCCGATTGCAATAAAATTTTCGTCAGTAATTGTGCCAACACCCGTGAAGGTTTCTGAATTAGTACAACCATCTTCTTCTATTCTATCTTCTATTCGTATGCGTTTCTATACCATTCATCCGATTGCAATGAAATTTTTATCAAGTGTTGTGCTCACGCCGCAAAGGTTTCTTAATTGTTACAACTATTTTCTTTTTCTTCTATTCTATCTTCTTCTATTTGTATGCGTTATTATACCATCCATCCGATTGCGATGAAATTTTGACCAGTTATTGTGAGCACGCCCGCGAAGAGTTCTGCAGTACAACCATCTTCTTCTTCTTCTATTCGTATGCGTTCCTATACCATTCATCCGATTGCAATGAAAATTTGATTAGGTGATTTGTTCACGCCCGTAAAGGTTCTGAATTGATACAGCCATTTTCTTCTTCTTTTTCTTCTATTCTATCTTCTTCTATTCGTATGCGTTCTTATACCATTCATCCAATTGCGATGAAATTTTGACCAGTTGTTGTGCGCAAGCCCGCAAAGGTTTCTGAATTAGTACAACCATCTTCTTCTTCTTCTATTCGTATGCGTTCCTATACCATTCATCCGATTGCAATGAAACTTTGGTGAGTTGTCGTGCGCATGCCCACAAAGATTTCTGAATTAGTACAACCATCATCTTCATCTTCTATTCGTATGCGTTCCTATACCATTCATCCGATTGCAATGACATTTTGATCAAGTGTTGTGCCCTTGCCCGCAAAGGTTTCTGAATTAGTACAATCATCTTTTTCTTCTTCTATTTGTATGCGTTCTTATGCCATTCATCCGATTGTGATGAAATTTTGACCAGTTGTTGTGCGCACGCCCGCAAAGGTTTCTGAATTAGTACAGCCATCTTTTTCTTCTTCTATTTGTATGCGTTCTTATGCCATTCATCTGATTGTGATGAAATTTTGACCAGTTGTTGTGCGCACGCCCGCAAAGGTTTCTGAATTAGTAGAACCATCTTTTTATTCTTCTATTTGTATGCGTTCTTATGCCATTCATCCGATTGTGATGAAATTTTGACCAGTTGTTGTGCGCATGCCCGCAAAGGTTTTTGAATTAGTACAACTATTTTCTTTTTCTTCTATTCTATCTTCTTCTATTTGTATGCGTTATTATACCATTCATCCGATTGCGATGAAATTTTGACCAGTTTTTGTGAGCACGCCCGCAAAGAGTTCTGCAGTACAACCATCTTCTTCTTCTTCTATTCGTATGCGTTCCTATACCATTCATCCGATTGCAATGAAAATTTGATTAAGTGATTTGTTCACGCCCGTAAAGGTTTCTGAATTGATACAACCATTTTCTTCTTCTTTTTCTTCTATTCTATCTTCTTCTATTCGTATGCGTTCTTATACCATTCATCCAATTGCGATGAAATTTTGACCAGTTGTTGTGCGCAAGCCCGCAAAGGTTTCTGAATTAGTACAACCATCTTCTTCTTCTTCTATTCGTATGCGTTCCTATACCATTCATCCGATTGCAATGAAACTTTGGTGAGTTGTCGTGCGCATGCCCACAAAGATTTCTGAATTAGTACAACCATCATCTTCATCTTCTATTCGTATGCGTTCCTATACCATTCATCCGATTGCAATGACATTTTGATCAAGTGTTGTGCCCTTGCCCGCAAAGGTTTCTGAATTAGTACAACCATCTTTTTATTCTTCTATTTGTATGCGTTCTTATGCCATTCATCCGATTGTGATGAAATTTTGACCAGTTGTTGTGCGCATGCCCGCAAAGGTTTTTGAATTAGTACAACTATTTTTTTCTTCTTCTATTCGTATGCGTTCCTATACCATTCATCCGATTGCAATGACATTTTGATCAAGTGTTGTGCCCTTGCCCGCAAAGGTTTCTGAATTAGTACAATCATCTTTTTCTTCTTCTATTTGTATGCGTTATTATGCCATTCATCCGATTGTGATGAAATTTTGACCAGTTGTTGTGCGCATGCCCGCAATGATTTCTGAATTAGTACAACCATCTTCTTCTTCTTCTATTCGTATGCGTTCCTATACCATTAATCCGATTGCAATGAAACTTTGGTGAGTTGTCATGCGCATGCCCGCGAAGATTTCTGAATTATAAAATCATCTTCTTCTACTATTCGTATGCGTTCCTATACCATTCATCCGATTGCGATGAAACTTTTGTCAGTTGTGTGCGCACACCTGCGAAGGTTTCTAAAGTATTATTATATAACATACAAAGTTTGTTGTTTGTTTGTTCCATCCAATTTTTTTTTTTTTTTTACTTCATATTAATAACATTAATAACGTTTTTATATTTTGGATTCGATTTTAATTTAGTGTTCTTATGTTTGACCTTTACTCCTATTAGAATTATTTTCATATAGCCATATTGTATTACACAGATATTTTAATATTAAAAAAATAATTACCTCTTATTATTTTTCAAATATCTAAGATAAATATAACCACGAAGCGACCCTGTGCGAAGCCGGGTATTTCAGCTAGTAATTTATAAAAAATAAATAGAAATTTTAGTTTGTTCCGCAAGAATTATTAATACGCATTCTTCGCGGCATAATGTGATTTTTTTTCTATGGTTGTCTCGCCCAAACCAACGATAAAGATATCTTTACTAAAAAAAGATTGAGAAATACTGATATAGACCGTACGAATATGAGATGTCAGATGACCCGGAAATGTAACACTAGTTTTCATGCGCTTACTAAATAGGTATTTACGGTTAAAAGCGTCATGAAGCTTTATTGCTTTAAGTTTAGGGCAACAAGCGTACGAACACATCAACAAGTTTAAATCGAAAGCTCAAACGAGATTTAGAATAGAGATAGTATAGTTCGCATTTTATATTAATTATAGTTTGTAAAAGCTTCCCGATTTGTGATATAAACATAATTAAATTGTACAGAATACAAAATTGATATATCATTAGAATGCATATTATCGTATATTATTTTAAAATATATATATTTTTTGATGTTCCCAGGAAATGATATTTTATAAAACTTTTACGTGTATAATAATTAGATTTGGTTTATTTATTAAGTGCCAATATTTAATAGACGTTATTAATGATAATAATTTGTTAAAATATCTTCGGTATGTTAAACTATGGTCTGTAATATAACTTAACTGTATTGATTAAGAACGAAGTTTTTTTTTAATTTATTGTTGTTGATGTTTAATTTTATTTCTTTTAAAATCTTGTGACACTTATATTTATTTTATATTACGATAAAATATATTTTAATATAAGTACTAATATATTCTAAATAAGGCGTTATATTACCTGGTCCCCTAGATAACCAGATAATTTCTAAAAAAAATGTTTTCCCAACACGGTATCGGTAAAGATAAATTTTAAAGCACTAAAATATTTACAATCATCCAGTTATACTAGCAACCATATGTTATCGTAAAGTTTACATATAATAATGCCAATCTGTTCCATCTCTTAGTAAAATTATTAAAAAAGCATATAAAATTATTTTGTAGAATATTTGTTGACAGCGTACCACCACCAATATCTGGGCTTTTCAGTTGACCTCCGATCATCTAGTCTAGTATCCAGGATTCTCTACAGCATTTGGGCACTGTCTATTATTACTACCAAGTATAACGAATGCGGAGATACATTCTTCTTATAAGACGTTATAGAGATCTAGATTATATCGAATACGTCATTCTTCTCTTTCTAATATGGGGACACATCATACGCAGCACCTACCTCTCAAATAGGTCGAGCACACGCTCATCGGTTTTGGTGAAAATTCAACACTACAACCAATACTGACATCTGTCGAAACAGCACCTTGTATGAGGGAAGAGATTGCGAGAGTTTAGTTGTTTTTGTAGGCCATAGTATAGATAGCACAACCAGAGTTAAGGCGACTAGAATACTCACACAGACACATTGTTTACAAACAAGATGTTTCAAATTTTTATATCGACTTTTAAAAAAGGACATTTTTTGTTTTGATTTAGGAAAAAAAATCTAACTAATATAACAAAAAAGGAACAGACTGTAAAAGAATACTATATTCTTCAAAAATACACCAATACACATAATCTTTCGTATCTGTAAACAGACCTATAATACCTATGCGTTGTTATGACTCTCCGTTTTATTTCCTCAGTTATGATATTCTTGTTACAAGGTTAGTTACAAGGGAGCCGAGGTTCCAACACAAAACTATCGACACATTAATTACATTTTAATACGACGATATATAGACTAAAACCTAATAGCTGCAAAAGATTGTGCTGGCTGAAGAAAGGTAATGGAGAACGCTAAGGCCACAATAAATTTAGCTATGGTAACATTAAAGGCTTTAACGTTAATGAGGTATATTTTATTATAAATAAACTTCATTACATTACGTTTTTATCAAGAATTAAATACCTGATTGTAAATAACTTTAAAAAATACGGTAATATCTTGTAGTACATCTCAAAATATACATTTTATAAAGCAAATTGTTTGTTAAATGTTCATAAATCATACAATCATAATATACTTACAATTATGTAAATTTTTCTGCGGAAATATCAAATTGCATGGTATTGATTTTCAAATGGAATGCTACTTAGGCGCTATGAAATTTATCGCGGCAACGAGATAGTAGTATAAATTGAGGCTTTGGAAATATTATTTCCGAAGAAAAATATCCTTATCGGTAACCAGATAAATATTATTGAAAAATGTTATTTTAGTATCGTTATGAAGTTTATTATTACTTGAATAAAACATATCATGATAATTTTCTCGCATTGATTATCTACGTTTTAAAATGTTCAAATTCGGCACAATAATTATATTATTTTTAATTTAAAAATAGTCAAAAAAGCTCAGCTCGGTTATACTTAAGTAATATAATAATGCTTATAATGTACTTAAAATCTCCCTTAAAACTGTGTGATTATTTTTATGCGAATATCTCAGAGTGTAAGTGAGAAAAACTCTTTTACTTTTGGCCTACTCGATTAATATTTAACAAACTAACCAATTATTGTTTGATATTGTTCTCTATTTTCAACCAGTTTAAAATATCCTAATCGATGAAACCTTTTATTCATTCGATTAAAATAAATTGAGAAAAAATTGCTTAACCTATTATAATACTATTGTTATTTTTTGTTTTTATTAAATGCAATATAGATAATGGCGAAAATAAATTAGTCCTCATTGAAAATAATATATAACTTGCAAAAACCGTAACAATAATAATATTATTTCCATGTAAGTTGTTTGTGCTGGTAGCTTAAAGGTAAGATCTTATATAGTTGGTGAAAGACGTGTATTCAAATTTTATTCTATTTAAGATTTTTTCTAAAATTTTTGTGAGAGGTATATATTTTTTAACTATTCATAACACTTGCGTTACTAAAATTTGACTATTATCCAATTTCTATAAAATTGTCAGAGTCTAATGTATAAAAAAAGTAAATTACCACGTTCGATTCTGAGCAAGAATAGTTGTTAGTCATTGTACTAGACTGTACTAGTATAAATACTAGGTCCTTGTACTAGATTAAATACACATTGAAAAAAAATTACATTGTTTTTGACCAGCTATAAGTTCGAACTCATGGAATTCATATTTATTTTATAAAGATGGCCGTTGTTCTATGCACTATGTCCTAGGTCATCGCGGGTGCAATTAGGAGGTTCAAAGTTAACGCTTATTTTAAAATTGCTGGATCAATGTTAAAACTTAATTCAGTTATTTAGTAAACGAATATTATTTTTCTAGTTATATATAACATTCAATCTTGTATTTATTATTCTATAGAAAAGAGTAAAAAATGCTTAACAATCTATCGATAATATTATTAATGTAAAATTTGTTAGATTTTGTTTTGCCAAATATTTTTTTAATAACAATACCACTTAATATATTTTAAAAGTATATTTTCTTAAGCTGCACCAATTTTATTTAATAACAAACGCATATTTTTATGAAATATAATTTGAAAGCTTAAGAAATACTCCATGAATAATTTTCGAGGTTTTCATTCATAATACATGTAAAATATGTAAATGTTATTCATCATTTTTCTTACAATAAATTTTCCTACAATGTTTTCTTTCATACTCTTTTTTGAAACCCTGTTAATAATATTGGTGTATCAAACTATATAACGAATACAGTCAATACTATTATCGGTGGCGTTCACAATATTTTGAAAGGGAAAAACCACTCTAGGCCTTTTCATTTGTGTTCAATACAAAAATAGTATATATACCTCTCTTCTCATGCGAAATTCAAATACACCGCCTCAATTCTATATCCAAAGCACTCGAGAGCTTTTGCTCGACTGGTAGATCGGGTTCAACAATCGCCTTCCGGAAACCAGCTTCGAGTCCGCTATAACCTCTACGCCGTAGACTCCTAGAGGCTCTACGGTAATAAAGGAAAAGTATCTACGGATTTTTTCATACTACAAAAACCCGTTATGCATAAGAACGCTGCGGGATGAAATCTTTTGATAGCATAGTGCTCCCAAATATCAATAACCGGGTGATACCATAGCCATAAGAGCATTTTGAGCTATACGAGCGTAAAAATAACTGAAAATTTGAGCTAGCTTTTATCGTAGTATTTCAAAATATTCATAAATACAATAGGGATTTAATATTATTTTATGATAAAATATCTAGAGAAATCGATACTCTTTCCAGTATTTTTTTTTTATTAGAAAACAATATTTTCACGAAAGGAGAGTTTCATATTAATATCCTTGGAAAAATATTGTAAAATAATGTTAAAGTCTGGAAGGTGGCGAATCTAATAACCAACAACTTGGATAGAAAACAGTTTATTATTTTACCAAACAACACCAACATGGAGTCGTCAAACCAACCCGTCCCGCACCACTTAATCGATCGTATCATGAATTCCTATGTTTATAATATGTGAAACAACAGTAGTTTTTTTCTATAAGGTTCCCACGTGCTCATGTAAGAATGAACAGAGTTTAAATTATCGATTTAAACAATTTAACAATATTTAACTAGATTCTTTTTAACTGAGCAAGCGTTAACGTTAGGCAAGATACCGGAACTGATTGACCAGCTTTCGATCCGATTAAAAGATGTCGCCAAATTAGGTAGCATGGTTCAATACCCGAATTCTCGTTCCCTGAATTTTCGGTTAACTGACATTCGGACGAGTAGATAGTATGTTACATTTAACAATCCGGCCAAATCCTTAAAACGGGTCAATTAACTGGATGTTATTACTAACAGTATGTACAAAATATCAGTCAAAATATACGTATAATTTATTATTTTTGGTGTATACATGTAGTTACGGAAATATGTTTAAATTTTAATAACACGAAAATACACTATAACACTTAAATTTTAATTATGTCCCAAATGTAATGTCACGTATTAATTAGATACCATATTTTAATTTCAAAAATTTCATAGTTATATTATTTGATATTAACTTATATTTTGTATTATTTACTACATAATCGATATAAGTCGATATACTACTAGTTAAAATCCTCTCTCTGTGACCTTCAGTTTTCTAGGTTCCTAGATCATTCAACTAATCATTACGAGTTCATCGATACAGCGGGTTTTATTGTATCTCTATGGTCTTTAAGTGCCACTTGGGTACCAATACATTTATTCAATAGTTGAACACTCATCAAGAATCATGTTTAGCTTGTTGCCAATTCATCAGCTTGGTGACTTTTTTAGCTTCCTATTCCATTGGTTTTATGTGTGGTCTTTCCGCGTTATACTCAACATGGACCTTTCCATACTATTTTACTCTACCAGTAATTTTTGGATTTTTCTTAAATTACACGCATACGTGAAAACTAGTAATACCAATTGTTTTCGCATTTGAAGCTCACGATCAAATGAGAATGGCTCCATTCCAGTTTGGTTATGTAAGTAATATCTATGGATACCTAAAACAAATAATGCCATAATCCTATTAAGAAAACTTACGTTTTTGTCAAAAAATATATAAAATGAATCAATATTTTTTTACGATCATCTCAAATCTTTTTACGGACTTGTTCAATCTGAATCCGAAAACGATGTTTATCGGTTGCTTTTGAATGTTTTGAAGGTTTCAATCAAAAATTGTTGTTTACTGTATTACTGTAGGTACGTAAGTAATATGATTTTATTTATTAAAAATTTTAACCGAGTATAAAAATAATACAATAGTTGATATAAACGTATAATTTATATGCTTTGGTTATTTTTATCATTTTATTTAGCTCTTGTAAAGTGCAATTTTCTCTCATTCTAGTATTTTTATAACACCATGTAAATTACAGTAAATATTATATTAGCTTCAGAAGATAAAATGACTTAAGAGAGTTTATCTGAATAAGGTTTAAAGAGTCCAGCAGATGGCGAAAAAACTAGAACGGTCTAGTCGCTAACGAATGTTAGAATGGTAAGGAAAAAATCTTTCGAATAATTCTGTTCACAAAAAAACATTAAAAGTAAATCTTGCAAATTATTTTTTTAATTAAAAAAATAGTTTATTAAATTATTATCAAGTGCAAATTAATTTTGGAAAGATCCTGACATCGGCAAAAAGCCAAAAGCCAACTGCAAAAAAAATAAGTAACGCAATTAAGACATTTAAAGATTTTAAAACCACTATTTAATTTTGTCATTATAAGATAGAACACACACAATTCAATTGGTAAAGCACATTGAAACCAATACAGTGGATGCGAGTTCGTATCCTGCTAGGCGTAATATTTTTTTAAAAAGATTTTTTCTCCTAGGTAATAATATCTTAATCTTATGTAAAACTTCTATGATGGTTTCGAAATAATTATTATATATTATATAATTAAATATGTTTTGGTTAATTTAAATTTAATTGAGTAATTTACATTGAAAACTTACTGTTTCTGACTGGAAGGGTCGACTTCTATCCTTTTGATTACATCACTACATGATAAATATTAATTAGAGCGTAGTATATCTTTAGTGGTATTTAAGTAAAATGTATTATTTTAAATATCAATTTTCTATTAAAAATTAAATCTAGTAATTCAATATTTTAATTTTTCAGTAGATAGTTTTTAAACTATTATAAAACCAAAAATCTCACAATTTGAAATACCTATATATTTTCATGCTGATGGTAAAACTAGCATATTATAATGATATTCAACGATAAAAAATAATGAAGAAATCCGTCTTCTGCCAGATGAAATATTTTTTGGTTTGCCCATAAACACCGCAGAAGCAAGTCAGAGTTTATCATACGTACTATTTTTCGATACAACATCAACAACTTTCAAACTATTCATAATTATTTTGTATGAAAATTGATCTACCAGTAGTTGTTTTCACTTAACGTGTATAATACATCATGTAGTCTACATCTCTAAGAAACTTTTTTTCTAAATGTTTGGTTTTTATTCATTTTAAAATTTTATTTATCTTATAACATTACAGACGTGATACGATGAATTATAATTTATAAATCTAAGATAATATTATGAATCTGAGAATATCTAATTCAATTAAATGTTTACATAATCAGTTAATGCATTATTTTGTTTTAATACATATTTAGTAAGACAATGTATAAATTATACGAATAACCTTCTTGTCTGCTTAACAAATAATTATATATTCCTAAAATAATAACATCAGTGAAAGTAACTTAATATTTTTATTTTATTTTTTGAAAGCTTCCAAAATTTCATCTAAAACTTTTTCTTTGTGTTACAAATTTCATATATATGCACCGAAAAACTCTGGAGTCGTGTAAATTTTATAACCACATTAAAAATTTCTCTTCAGCAAAATAATGTATTCCTTTAATGCGGGAGCATAAAGTTTTTCACATAAACTGGAGTGGCCGAGTAAGCTTTTGCCGAAGACAATGTGAAAATTTGCATTCAATTTTCCGATTGCATTTCCCCTTTCTTATTCAAAAGTGATATTGGAATTTATTGATCGCAATAAATTTTGTTAGCACTTTCGAGAAGAATTATATTTCGCTTTAGCAAACGTGCGATTTCAAATACTCTACTTGTTTTACTACCTCGGTACTTGACGGCAAAAACTCGTAAATATGGATGTCAAATAATTTTGTCGAATTGGAAAAACAAAATAGTCACTTTTATCAATATTTTATTGATCACATTTTGAGTTTCTATTTTATATCTCTCCCTTTATTATACTATGTATAAATTTTAATAAACTAAAGAAAAATATATGTACAAAATAATTCCAGTAGGTACACATCTAAACTTTTTTTTTAGTATAAAGGAGGATATTACCACAAGAGTTTTGACTTTATTTTATTTTATTTTATAATATATCATAATGAATTGCCTTGAGTCATAATTCACATATTCCTTATTAGATTATTAGAAGAACAGTATTAAACTTCCATGAATATTAATACGTGAATAAGTGAGTTGATTTATACGTATATATATATATATATATTTAAATATATATTATAATACTCATATGGCTGCAGGTACACAGCACACTATGAGCAAAAGAGCTCCCTGATTGGTTAGAAAGGTTTTGGTGACAGAACTCATATTATTCATTAAAAATGCGAGTTATGACACCAACAGTCAACTTTGTCAACGATTTTCACATAGTTTAAATAAAGTGACTTTTGATATTCCACTATTTTTATTTATGTATATTAATGCCTTTAGGATAACTTGATATACTTACTAAACAATGACAAAATTGAAAAATGTGAGTTATGACTCGAGGCGAATCATTTATACTTCGACAATTAACTCACGTTTATCCATCCATCTTTGATTTTTAAATAAACACTTTTAACGCATTCTAATAAAAAACAATGTATTGCTATTTAAAAACCAACGATTAAATTGAATTTGTATTTATACCGGATACGTATTTAAAAGATTTGTAAAAAAATGTCAAAAATTAGGTAGGTAAATAATAAATAACAAAAATTGGAAAACTTTGAAGCAAATTTATCACAATCTTATACCAATTAAATAATTATTTTAAAAGGATGCTATCGAAAATATCATAGTTTGGTTACTAATAGAATCACTGATCGATTATAATATTTACATGTTATTACATTATATTATATTAATTGTCTTGATTTATCAGTCTGTCAAGCTATACTGCCCCCATAAGCAAAAACACAGCTAATGGGAAAAAGTCTATTTTGAGAAAAGAGCGGTTATCATGTTTTTCATTGCTGCTTCATTAAAAGTTAATCAATTTTAATAAATGTTTCGGTTTATAATAGATTATTTAAAAATTGATATTTTGATTACATAAAAATTGCAAAATTACAAAAATATTGATTATAAAACTTCACTATTGTCTTTTTATTTATGATTTTGAATGGAATAATGTCAGTTTCATAAGGAAAAAAACAGTAAATATGTTTTCTTGCTTATAATTTAAATTGTAATGGATATTTTTGAAAAATGAAATACTTATTTTTTAATGTAATGGTATTTTATTTATCAAATAATATTGGAATGACAATTCTTGTCCTTCACGTAGGGTCTACACCAGTGGTTTTTGGTATTTATAAAATTGGTTGAATACACTTGAATTATCTTAAATTTCTTTCCACCCTCAAAAATGATCCATAATGTGTTTTTCTGATGAAATCATATGTAAAATAGTCCGTTTCTGAGAATAAAGTCAATTTAAAGAGTTGGCAACAATCACTGCTGACCTTTTAATTAATATTCAATTACTACATTTAAATATCATGTTAATTATATCTAATGGCCAGTCGCAGTGTCAGCACTAAATGAGTTAATACTGTCATTTTTTTTTACTACTGTATACTGTGAAAGATTATTCAGTGTAATGCACTTCATAAAAAACGAATATCGAAGCCAGTTGACACATGTAAACTTAGATAAGTACAAATATCATTAATTTAATAAAACCAGATAGTTAGAAATGTGTTCTATGATGGATTAAGATTAAAAAAACTAATTTAGTGCTAACAACGGGACTGGCGCGTTTTCAGTAGTTGTCCATTATATATAATTAACATGATATTTAAATGTGGTAATTAAAAAGGAATTAACTAGTCATTAACATTTTACTTGCCATTATAATTTCATTGGATTTTGCAGCATTTGGATCAAGTTTATCCAATTGCATACTCTCCGAAACAAGGTTGAGAATCTTTTTTTCACGATTCATAATCCAATTACGAACTAAATCACCTTTGAATCTTAAAATATCGTTAAAATGTAGGACGGTATGAAATTAGTGAATGATTAATTTGAAATTATCTCACTATTACCAGTTACATGCGGTATTACGTTTGTGTAAAAATTCTAGAATCATAAACAAAAAAACAGTAAGCCAGCGTTTTTAAGCAAAAAACGCAGCAAATCGATAGATGTGCTGTGTTTTTCCTTATGAATCATTATTTACTGTTTTTTTGCTCCGAAAAACCTAACATTTTTGCAAAAGTAACGAACACATTATGATGATTTGTATATTAAAATAAATAGTTTTCTGCTTATTTTTTTATGTAATTATGTTTTTGTGTGTTTTTGCTTATGGGTATTTTTTACATTTTTATTAATGTGTATTTTTTCCCATTAGCTGTGTTTTTGCTTATGGGGGCAGTATAGTACGCAGCATACACACATACACACACTCTTCTTTAAATTTTTATGTGAAAAAGTTTGCGTCGTTGTTGCGCTATCGCATAAATATAACATCTACGTTACATCCCTCTTGCGCGCTGCACTAAATTGCTATGAGTGTCGCTCACACGCTTCTTAAATCATTCAGTGTGTTTTATTTAAATTTTAGATTACACCAATGAAACTATAAAATACATTGGCTTTATAGAAATAGATACCTACCAATCTATATTCGTATTCAAATCGATGCGTTCTTTAGTTTTGCTTATGATAAAAAAAAAATAGTTTTATTATCGATAATTATTTTGACTGATTGCCCTGCCACCTAGTGATTTTTATTTGTATTAGTAATATTTAAAAATTTTAAGCGTAAAAAAATGATAATAGTTTAGTAAAAATAATCACTTACCATTTCGCCATTCTGCTTTGATTTTATTAACATTTTCTCGAGCCATTCCCACTGCCTCACCATAAGCAATGTCTCCTTGTCCGCTTTTTTGTTATCCTTACCCCCAACCATTAGATTTGTGTTGAGGGCTATGATTCGTAATTTACTATGCGACTGTTCTATCGTGTAATATCCACCTGAAACAAATACATACACAAAGGATAAATAAATGTTTATTTAAAAATCAAACTATAAAGTACACGCTGATCTGTTGTTGCATTTTGTTTGAAGAGTGTATTTGGAAACCCGACTCACTTGAGTGATGTAATATTTCCAATAATTAAACTTTAATACTTAAAGTAGGTATGCTATTGTAGAGTGCATTTAATTTATAACAGGGTAAACAAATTCCATTTTGACCGCAAAATTTGTACTATAAAATAAAAGGAGTCTTATATGTCATTTAAAATTATTATGCAAGTGTATGAAGAATGGTTAAGTAACTCCACAATTATTAATTGTAATCACTCAGTTTTCATTCTGATTTCCTTACATACATAATGGCGTCCATTGTGATTACTTACTCTAAATGGTTTTATACAAATATTTTATTATTTTTCAAATACATAATACTGCTGAAGTGTAGTATTATTGACCGCTATTTATTCATTGTGACAAATTGTCTGCATGTCCTAAAAATTGTAAAATAAATGTTTTAGCAGTAGCGTAAATTTTTCTGTAAAATGTACGTAAGTTACTAACTTGTAGCTAACTTAATCAGTAAACCAGTGATCTTTTTTTGCTTCAATTTGAAATATTTAAGCTTCATCTTTTTAGAAGAAGCTTCGACATCTTTGGTTATGATAATATATATAAAATAAAAAAGCAATATATAAAACTAAACGAGTATCTTAATATTAAACCGGTGTTGAATAATTTCTCAAGTCAGATATAATATTTTATTACTTCCTGAATTTAGTTATATTTAATTATTATTTAAGTAATTGAGCTTTACAATACAAAATAATTTAACAAGGTAATAATTTAACTGTAGAAAACTTTGTATACATATTTTATTATAGAGCAGTATTTTTAATATAAATATTTTTAATTACACAGTATACAAATAAAAAAATGTATGAAAATTTCGTGTTATCATATTTTAATATTTATTGTTGTATCAAGGGATCAGGGCAGACTTATAATACTTTTAGATATTCCTTGAGGGTCAAGAATTTAGTGTACCTGGAGTCTATAGCATAGAAAACGAAATTAAAATACGAATAATTTTTGTTACGTAATATGTTGAGTCGGTCTAATGAAGTGCT
This sequence comes from Rhyacophila brunnea, assembly GCF_057557595.1. Taxonomy (NCBI): domain Eukaryota; kingdom Metazoa; phylum Arthropoda; class Insecta; order Trichoptera; family Rhyacophilidae; genus Rhyacophila; species Rhyacophila brunnea. The sequence goes on from NW_028232752.1 coordinate 24,825,144, forward strand.
ACGTTATTCTACAAAACATTAATAATACTAGTTGTAACAGAATCCCGATATATGGACCAAAAACATGGAAATAGTGTTTGGCTCACTTTAGTGGAGCATACTGCGTGGTATCTTTGGACCCATCAATTATTACACACAGTTGGAGCGAGTACTAAGATACAATTATTACAAGCTGTATACTTTTCAATCATCAAATATGTTCGCTTGTTACTCTGCAAATATACCTAATCAAAAAATAAGTATAGGGATGAGAAATAATTAGAAAAAGACACGATTGATTTTCTCTTTTATACCAACTGCAACGCTGCGGTAGAAGTTAAGGGCTTTGTATTCATTTGACTAGGTAACTTTAACTCTGACGGCACAGATGGACAGATCTCTTTGGTAAACAGTAAAGTTTATCTTGATAGTTACCGCTCGAACGGCATTCAACTTTAAATTCAGTGTCATAAATAGCTTCTTTTGGAATTTTTATAGAATCAGTGAATACCAAAGGACGTATAGATGAGTATCCAATAATCTCTAATATGTTTATAATTTATTTGTTTTTCCAAATATTGCTATGCAAAATAATTTAAATTTCATAACAAAAATAACGTCTTCTATAAATATATAGTTCAAATAAAAAATCTAATAAAAATCGGTGTGTGTGTGTGTGTACTTATGTACGCGCGTTATAAGTTATACTTCTTTGGCGTAACAAAACAAAAACAAAACTTATGATAACCTAGATTCTTCGACTAGCTTTGGTGTGGTGATTTAGAATCAGGTTCACAAAATAAATAAAAGTGTTTCTTTGGTTCATCGAACTATCCAATCATTTGTTTTTTTTATTGGTAGGAAGTTGAAATGGAGTGCCGCTGGTTTAAAATTATCTTGCTGCTTCATTCCGTATTTAAAAATATGATTTACTATTACTATTTAAATTATCTTGTTAAAAAACACACTCAGAAAAATGGCCGTTTATTGGAGCGCCGCTGGTTTAAAATTATTTTATTGCTTCATTCAGTAATTATTAATATTATTTAATATTACTATTTTAATTATCTTGTTAAATTACACAGTAAGAAAAAGACCTCTTATTTAAGCGCCGCTGGCTTAAAATTATTTTATTGCTTCATTCAGTAATTATTAATATTATATAATAATACTATTTCAATTATCTTGTTAAATTACACACTCAGAAAAAAGGCCGATTATTGGAGCGCCGCTGGTTTAAAATTATTGTTTTGCTTTATTTCATAATAATTAATATTATTTAATATTACTATTTTAATTATCTTGGTACACACTCAGAAAAAGCGCCGCTTATTAGAGCGCCGCTGGTTTTAAATTATTTTATTGCTTCATTCCGTAATTAATAATTTGGAAAGTTAACAGAAACAAATTTAAATCTGCCTAACACAACGATAAATATTTCAAAGTATTACGCAACCCGAATGCAATATAAATTATAATAAATTATGTCGCATCGGTGGGAAAAACTTCCGTCCCATGACAAAATTATTGTTGCATAAACATGCGTTATATTTGCGTGCGTAACTTTGTCACACGCCAAAAATACACTCTGATCTGTTTTCCCAAATGCGCCTATAGAAGTATAACTTCAAAAATTCTATAATATCCTAATGGTGGTATCTAACATGTCATCCGCAGAATCATTAAACACCGTTTAATATTTATTGCTTCTTATAATGTTAACTTTATTATAGGCTATCTTTTGGCGTCTTCATATTCGACTCACGCAAAATAATATTTTATGAATCCGCGCGTAAAATTTTCCGGGGATTTGATAAAATCAATAAACTTTTCATATCGAAACAAAACAACAAAGAGAACTGAAGCCAACTAAATAAACAAAACAATCGCTTCTGGCAAGCCTCCTACATAATATTATTTGCCCATCGGTAGACAAGGATTCGCGGGGAATTTTGTCAGCAACTATTAGATTCCACCTGACCTGACCTAAATCTATAGCGGTATTTAAACAAACACCTACTGACAATCAAGCCACTGCGCAGTTGTGCCCGGAATAGAAATCAGTTTTGCACTCTGGTCTGCTCGTGAATTATGAACATAACTATACACTGAAGATAAACTTAGAGACAATTCGTTCAAATACCTTAACACTGCAAATAAAATACAGGGGCTGTCTTGTAATAATTAAGGGTTTACTCTGTTATACTTCGGTTATATCATAAGAGATTGTAATTAAACTTAACTGTACTTGACGTTTTGGATACAAACATTTAATGAGAATAATAATAAATTCGCCTTATTTTCTTTTAGCGTCATTAACAATTATTAATATATATATTATTGTATGATTTGATGGTTATCTTTAAATATTATTAACCACTTGACTATCACATGTAAAAAGTATGTTTAAGTGTATGTAGATTTTTATTATTATCATCAATACTTATGAAGTGGAGATGGTAAAATTACTATTGTATGAGAAAATTCCAATTTAGTGGAAAAGGTGGCAATTTTAATGCGAAATTTGTGAGAAGCTAGTGGGGACCAAAATATTGTAAACTAATTTGTAATACTTTTATTTATTTATATTTATTCTAAACTGCGTTTTACTTTTAACTCTACTTTCTTCAATCAGTGAAGAAGATTAAAAAGTACTAATTTTAAGTTATTTTTATCATATTTTTTTATGATTATTTCTTAAAGAAACTACAAACGTATAGTAAGTACAGGTAAGAATCCTATTTTTTGTTGAGGAATATTTGTTTTCAACGTACATGCATAAATTAAATAAAACCGTATTTTAAACCATTATGTAATACCTAGTTATTTGATAAACTTATAAAATATCTTTATAAATTACATTAATTCAATCAAATGCCTTAATTACTAACCGACTTCACGGATCACTCCAATATTTAGTTTTTATATCGTACTTTGACTTGCTAATTATTTAATAAACTATTTCTTTTATTCAACGAATATTTTATTAGATTATTTGAGAATGTAATATTCTATATAACTTGATTTGTTATACAAAAACCGAACTACTAGTTAAAATTCATCCTAATTAAGTAGGATACCCGTAACTTAATTTGGAAAACCTGATGGTGCAAATCCAGCGATGACATGATCTAGTCCCGTCGGGTGTCGTATATTTTTTTTCTAAAAATATTTTTCTAATGCATGAGATATTTTCAAATTATAATTTCAAATAATATGTCAATACTTCTCTTCTTCGCTATATTATAGGGCTAATGTGTAGTATTTTGTATCCAAGTCGGTCTATTCGTAGAGTAGTGGCCTTATAATTAAATACGATGCCGTAGATCACGCTTTCGAACCAACAGTTGGTAAAAAAATGAATATCATCAATTTTACTGTGTATTTGATCCAGTGAAAAAAAAATGGTTTGAGAGAAAAGTTAACCATTATTCCTTACATCAAAATATATATTAATACAGCGTATACCTGTCGAGGCCCAAATACTTTGATAAGGTTATTCATGTTAGGTAGGTACCTACTTTTATCAATGATATTTTGGGGAGTAAATTTAATACCATATGCCTTAATCTACAAAAATCTGAATTTGACATCAGTTCATAAAAGTTTAATACATTCGACAGTGTTCCATCTATCTTAAGTCTCTCCTAAGCTTCCGTAATAATATAACATAAGAAATTACCAAGAAAATCATGTAAACGAATAAATGATTATTCAGCCTATTAAATTCGGCTTACTACTTTGCCGAACCAAAAGCATGCTTTACATGACACTTGTAAAGCCTATGCTTAACAACGTCTTCGAAACTTATTCATATATTAACTCTGTGAAATAAACGGGCCATAAATTTATTTATAAAAGAAAAAATATCCGCAGTAGGATATATGCTGTATTCGGGGAAAACTGCTGTCTATGATCAATACAAAGATTGCACCATAACTTTACCGTAAGAATAACGTCAAGAAAAAAGTCAAGAAATGCTAATTTACCGAACTAGACGAGCTAAATTTTTAGACTGAGCCAAACTCAATGGAAAATTTAAATACAAATTTATTTATTTTATAATAAGTAGGTACTTATTGAACTTTGCAAATTATATATTTATGACGCTCACAATATGATATTTTAAAACAAAAACAAGGACATAGATGCAGTATTATAAAAACAGTATAAATATAAAAATTTCAAAATAGATACATGGAAGTATACCGAATGACCTTGGTAGAACCTATTTGGTACTGTTCGGTTATGAGGAATACAGCGGAAAACACATTTTTAAAATACCCGATATACTGGATTATTTGTTAGGATAACCTAACCAAACCAAACTTAACCTAACCTAACCTAACCTAACCTAACCTAACATAACCTAACCTAACTTATCCTAAACTAACCCAAACTAACAAATAATCCAGTATATCGGGTATTTTTAAAATGTGTTTTCCGCTGTATTCCTCATAACCGAACAGTACCAAATAAACAACTGATGCATCCAATTGTTGAGATAGTTATCAGGGACACGTAAGTCTTCGCAACCATGAATGGCAGAGTTCTCATTTAAACCGCGTATAAGTTGGAAAAATACATGGCCAAATATAGATATCTTATAGTGTTTAAAATACAGTGTGTAAGCATACCTAAGAGAAAACCAGTTGTATAAAGCCACGGATAGTGTCCATACAACTCTAAAAAAATCTTTTGAACTCGCTCTACCATCTGATGCGGAGTCCAAACAATCGATCCACTCTCAAGCCGGCTTCTAACTAAAGAGTTGTAAAATATTTTTAATAGGTACCGTAATATTCGAAAATACCCGGAGAGAAAGACGAAGCCCGACATTTTGTAACGCCGCTTTACAAATGATAGCCATATGGTCACTAAATAACAGTTTACTGTTAAACGTAATGCAATGATCTCATACATATGGAATATTGGAAAAATAAGACTCACGAGGATCTAGTATTTAAACTATTTAATGATAACTGAAGGTCAAGCAGCGCTTTATATTACTAAATGGGCTATAATTTCCTGTCTTATGTATGACAACGTTTGATACGCGCTATCGCAGTGCCATGTGCGATGTCCACACGAGTGAAGAAAAAGGTATTAGAATTTGCTTACGCTACGTTATAATTGTCATTTTTAATAGTAAGGAGGCTCAGAATCAATTAGCACCTTGTGTCACCATGTCTCAAAAACCATCACTTAAAAGTCAGGTGAAAAATGTTAATAATAATAATCCATGTTTCTGATGATGACGACGTTATTTTCTACCCATTGCTATGTTTGGTAACTAAACATATTAATAATATGACCAAGTAGTTATGAATACATAAAATATTTAGAAACACGTGTGTGTATATTATATATAACTGATGAAACATCAAAAGGTGTCTAGCGCGCAAGTAATTTGCATAAAAGGAAGCTGAGTTTGAGCGAAAGTTTCGCAAAAGCCGCTGAAAATATGCAAACTACATTTGACCACTCAGTGTCAAGTTGCCCGCAATGACAGCAAAACTTTGAAATGTAAATATCTCCCTTTAAATAACCAGCTCTTTGTACATATTCTAACTAGCCGGCCTCTGGATTTCTTATGACAAAAGGTTCTAATAAACTCTGTTGTTAAGTGTAGCACAACACAATGAAACCTCGGACGTTAATGAAACTAGGGCTCATTTACATAATATTAGGTATGTATGTAGGAATTAAATTAGGGTATTGTTATTTTTTAATTAAATAAAATACATTAATTGAACATTGGTATTGTGAAATTTAAAAAAATGTGTCATGTCCATGTACAGCAAAATTAAATATTAAATCATTAATAATGTGTAAATTAATCATATTTTGAGACATGATAAAAAAAATTAAAACTAATGTAAATCTGTAAATTTTGACAAAACATATGAAGAAAGTCTGTTTACTTAAACTTTAAAATATTTTCCTTGTACCATAGAGAGATGCACAGTATAAATTATCTGTTTAATATCAATCTATTTATATATTATAATCATATTAGATAGACTGTATAAAATACTGTCAATTGAATCACCATTATTGCCCATTATGCCCATCAATATAGATCTCTAGAATAGTATCTCTAACATTATATAATACTATCTGAGTCGAAAAATTAAAACATATTTTTTTGTTCGCATCGGTTAATAATTAAAGTAATACCAAATGTGATTTAAAATACAAAAGCCGATCGCTATTGTAGCTCAATTTAGGAAGGGCTTTAATGAATATTAAAAGCCACTAGTTAAAATTTGTCGTAATTTATTAAGACAAGTATCACTACTTTAGCATTGTGGTCAATGTGCGTGGGTGCGATACCCGAGAGACGCAGGTTTGATTCCTGCGTGGTGTCTTACTTTATTCAAAAAAGATTTTTTTTTATTGGTTATAATATATTTTGTGTGTTTTCAAAATATGTATGTTCAATTTAAAACATAGTTAAAAATTTGATCTAAGTGTCATAATGGATAATAAGATGAATTTTAATGCACATATCAACAAAACTATGAATAAAGCATTAAAATTCTATTAACGTTTTATTCTTTGGATTTTTAACCCGTTCATATCACTTGAAGTTACTTTGGTTACTGAAAGTAATTTATTTTTCATATTATATTCAATTAATAATAAAGTTGAGTTTGCTTTTTACGTGTAGAAATATGATAGAGTTGAATCGAAGAATGCATCTGTAATATTCGATTCCCGAATCAAAGCATTTAAATGGCTTATAATAAAAAAGGTCTTTAAGAAGAAGAGAAAAAGATGTATGATGATATATTTTTCGATTATTATAATATTCAGTATTAATAAATATTTATTATTCATGAATATACTTACACTACAGTTATTAAACACATCGCCTTTATATTTATTGTAAAGGATATCGATTAATTATTATGGAAATTGAGTAATTATAACTGAAGTGAGGTATAAATCATCTGTAGGCAGAGTTAATTGGTTGATTACGGATTCATATTCCCTTCTTATATTTATATCAAGTGCCTCACCCATATCTTACCCTAATATTAAATGAAATTATAAGACATATTATTATTGGGATACAAATAGTAATCTATATAACATAATAATTAATTTACGGATTAAAACGGTCTTCCCATTATTTTTTAGTTCAATTCAATAAAAGGTTCAATTAATATAATTTAAAATATACTTACGCATATTTATCCATTGACAATATGCAAGAACATTAAAATAAAAACGTTCTTTTTTTAAAAAATATTTTTTATAGATTTTATTTTAGATTTATAATATTTATTTGATTACATTAAGATATACAAATTCTATCAAAACTACATTTAATTTAGCTGATGATAATAACGTGTCCATTTTCATATAGTAATCATAATCATCATCAACAGCTAGGGTCAATCCACTGCTGGATGAAAACTTCTCCTAGCTCATTTTTTCACTCTCCTCTTTACCGTGTTCTTTCCTGCGGCGTACATCTGCCAAGTTTTACAAATTTGTTGATCCGGTAGATCTAAGGTAGCTTGCGGTCATTTAGTGACCCTTGGGTACTAATGTATAAATGCATTTACCCAATAGTTGTCCACACGCCGAGGGACATGTCCGGATCATTACTACTTCATCAGCTTGGCGATCCGTATCACATTGCGTACTATCTGACTCTCTTATCCATTTGTTTATTTTGTGGTTTTTATTCCTAACATGCACATTCCCATACCACATTGTGCTACTTCTAGTTTTTAGATGTTTCTTCCATAAAGTATAATGTTTTACATTTGTGCACATTGGAAGGTAAGTTTTAATGATACTGAGGCGTTTACAGGATTTTTTTATGATATAATAAAATAATATACTGATATTTACACTAAATTAAACAAATAACTAAATGATAATATAACATTATTATATCATTTAAAACATAAAGAAATCATTATCTACTATAAAAAGTCTTCACAAAAATACGATGCCATATAGGACTCGAATATACATTTATCAGTTTCTGGCCAACACGTTGTTATGTTCAAAATGAACATAACTAACTTTCATACCACTGGCAACCCCGACGATTATCTATGGTCACGTCGACAGAGCGTACGCGATTTGACAGATGTCGCTGATGGTATTTCCGGCAACAACGAAGGTCGCGAGGTGTGGAACAAGCAACTTGGCTTTTTGATTCTGACTGTCGTCTAATATAGTCGTGCTCCGCTTGAGTTTTACCCAATGACATTATTAATGGACGATGCACTCAATACAGTAGCTAGCAAATTAATTCGCGCATTCGCGTGTATAGGTAGGCGTCATGCAATTTCCATTATGCGATATCACGCATCGGGAATTTATAGTAATATGACATTTATTGTAATGGCGTTAGAGCAGTGTTTCTAATGTCAATGTTCATTTGAGCGAATCCGTTCGAACCGAACCATTTGGCAGACCCAACAAAAAGCATCAGGAATTTATAGCGATATCACCTTTATTTTAATGGCGTTAGAACAGATTATGCCATTCGGCAGACCCGACAATAAAGTGAGTGTCATTTTCTTTTCCACATGATTCGTCCATATTAAATGTCATTGGTTTTACCCAACATTTATAATGGACGTCACTTAACGGAGCACGATTCAGCCGCAGTGTTTGAAGCGTCTGATCGTTCCAGTTTGGTATTTTAAATCTATTATTTGATTCACTACTCTTCCAATGTTTCTTTTCAAACATAGCTGCTTGCATTTATTTTAGTATTTCCAAATTTCAATATCGAGCCGCTTTATAACTTTTTAATGTATTTCTAATTTCTTGCTTTTGCTATAATATAGTTTCTATCAAGTATATAAATTGCTTTTTTTATTTATTGTTCCCACTTTATTCCACACTGTTAAATAAATATAATCTTTCACGGTCTCAAGATTGATTATGTAAATCTTAAATCATAGATTGCACGTACCTTCAGCCGTGTAATCCCTTCATGTTTTCTAATCCAATTTTACAGTTGTCAGTTGCGAGGTCGCAGAAGTAATTATTGTTCGGCTTGAAAAAGATCAGGTAATCCACGGCCCTTCCTTGTATCTCATGTCTCATGCTCTTTGCTTTAACTATACTTTACTCTATTCTATTCTAATTAGAAACTCTTTTATTTTGTAGTTGTAACGATAATGATCACAACTACAAAATATTAATATATCGGCGTCAATTGAACCATCTGCGTCCCACATAATTACCACAAATTTTACTAGTAATACAACTGAATCACTTTACAAATACAGCTTATAATGCCAACTGGCTAAAGGAACAAAAATATTTTATGATACTCGTAATATAAATTACTATCAAATAAAGCTGACTGAATTGTTTAAAAAAATATATCAGAAATTAATGTTTCTTTCATTTAAATGTACATATTGTCAACTTAATTAACAAAAGAATTGTCTTCTTTTAATGTAAAAAAGATTATACAAAATGCAATGTAAGCTTAAAGGCAAGAGTCAGAGTGAGTCTCTGAATGATTTATGACTTTGTTGAGTCAAAATGCATTAACGCAAAACAGTCCCGACAACACTCAACTTCGTATGGAGAAAAAGCATAGTAGAAATCTGAAAATGTTCCCTTTTCCATGTTTGCCCTGTGATATGCAAATGAGGCACTCAGGAGGCACAAAGTAACGATCTTCATACGACGTGAAGCATTGTGAAGGAAAGTTCTTTGGTGATTCTTAGCAGAAGTAACTTTTCCGAAAGCTTCTCTTGACATTAAGGCGATCTCTATCTTAATGCAGTCGGAGCTTTTTGATTGCGGATATTTGCATTCGAATGTTTGAATGGGGATCGAGCTGCATAATCTTTTTCTCACTTTGTTAAGTGAAGTGATATTAAATATAACAGTATAACGAAGATCCTTTATTCAATATATTTTAATACTTCAACCCAGACATTATTATCTCTATTATGTATTTAACGTTTTATCAATTATTTAGATTTACACATTTTTATCATTATACCCATCAACATTTCCATTTTTCTTTTAAATATGACGTAATTTTATCATTAATAATATTATGATAGTATGAGGCAATTAGTTGTACGTATTATTTTATAGATATTTCAACAAGACAAAATTTAATGTTCATGAATAATATCCAATGAAATCGATAAAATCCAACGTTCTATATTTCTCTATCATAAAATTTTTGGGGGTAATTTAATTATATTATTATAAGTGGGCATTGCATGAAATAAATTATCAGAATCATGAAATATCAGAATGTTATTTCAGTTTTTCAATGATAATTTTTGACAGGTCCAAATTGACATTTGCAGATAATATTTACTTACGTAATTAACAATAAAACATAAATGGACCTATGTAAGTCATTGTGTAAAATATAGGTAGATAAAAATTAAAAATATGGTTTCTCTAATATCTACCGACTTCTTTTCACTACATAATAGAACGCTAACCTCCTTTATTGCAGAAATAATAAAAATAATAATTAATATATTATAACGTTTAGTTTTGGAAATCCAAGTATCTTCAGTCTGTAAATGTGTACAGATTCCATTGGTAGATACAAACCTCAAAATGTTGATAAGCGAGATCCGGTTCAATCACAATAATAATAATGAAAATACGCGTAGTATGTAAATGAGATTGTTATAATAATGTAATATTTTTTTTATTTCTGGGATATATATTAATTGTAAAGCATAAAAAAATACTATTTTAATTAATTAATTGTGAGAAATGAACTGTAGTTTAGATTAAGACAGATATTAAAAATATTTTTGATTTCATTTTTAATCTCAATACACATTTTTTTGTGAATAGCATATTTATTGTATAAATAAACTTTTCATCTTATTAGATAAGGTATAGATATTTCCGACATTTTTTTCCAAAATGAATAATTTTCTTTTGAATACATAACATTATTGAGAAAAAAATAGTTTTAAGTACGTACAAACTGTATAGTTGACTGCTAATAGAATAATATGAAAAATCAAAAGGACCTCGAACCTTCATCCACTGTAATCCGAGTGAGAAAGTTTACCAAGTAACCTACTGATTCAAATACAATCTACCCTGTAATATCCTTACTACGTATCTGAGGTGCTATTTTATATTCCGTTATATTCCGTTCCAAATAATGATCAATGAAAAAGGTTAGTATATTTCTATAATAATTCTTGAATTAATACAACATAAACTAAAGAAACAAACAATAAAGATAAGTGTAAATAATTAAATAAATATTCAATAGTAATAATAAAGTAATTATAATAAATAAATAATATAGTAAAAAAAATAGTTATATAATGAAAATTTTAGTTATATGACAGTATCTTGTAAGATCAATAATCAGCATAATATGTTTCATACTTTGGCGCAGTACTTATAATTTTAAACAGGAAATTTTACTTACCAATTTCAAAAGTTTGCAGAGCCTCAGTCGGCAGCCATTGTTGCCAAAGCTCTTTAAGGTCACTGTAAGCTTCGGGTTCTTCGTGTCCCAAGACCGGAAACACGAACTGAGAACTGAACGTCCTTCCCAATAGCTCAGTTAAGTTGCGAAGCAGAGGTAGCCTTAGTGACTCTTCAGCCTTCCACACTGCCCGGGAGATTGCATCTCTGCAAAATTAAATTTAATCTCATTAAATTACATAACACTAATAGTATAAAACATTAATTTTATCTTTATAAATAATAATATTCACGGATACCAATAAACTATTTTTATTCAACGAAGAATTCAAATGTGTATTATGAAGTAAAAAATGAATTATACACTAGATATAACGACGCTCTAAAAATAGTAAGCATCATAATATTTAAAAGCCTTCTTGATTGATGTGGATACATAAAATATTACCTATCTTATTCTTAGCGTAGATAATAATACATGTGATTTGATAAATGGTATATTTTAATAAGAAAATATATTATAAATAGAAATAATTCATGCCTATTAGTTTTATTTATACTTTTGGAAGATACGGAACACTAAGCATCATTTATTATAGCTCTCGTAGTGCAATTTGTAAGGCGTTACCCTTTCATCAGGGAGCTCCAGGTATGATTCCCAGTAAGCACACAATATTTATTTATATGATTTTCTCAAAGCTTAGGTGTTTGTAATTGTTACACTTCTGTTACCAAAATATACTACTTTTAAAAACTACACTTCTTTCAATGGTTCTCTAGACCTGCTGCAGTGTTCAAAAGAATATTATTATATGTATGTATTTGATTGAATACTTCTTGATAAAGCATTTCTTTTACTAAACGAATAATTTACAAGATTTGAAAATGTAACATTCCATATATTCAACATACATAACTTGAAAACATCTAAGATACATATATATTATACCCACTAGAAAAAAATACATTTGAAAAAATACGACGCCTCACGGGATTTGAATCCGTATATTTACTGGTATCTCGCCAATATGCTTTAACTAATTAAACTACAAGCCTCCTATTTTATTACGATAATTTAAACTAGTACGTTCGACATTATATTGGCACGATACTGGGTTCAAATCCCGTTAGGCGTGGTATTTTTTCAAATGTGATGTTTTCGAGTTGGTATATATCTGATGTATTTTCAAGTTATGTATGTTGAAGACGTATTGGTTTAATATCCACATCATCTACTAAAATTATTTTTATTATTACATTTATTTCTAAAATTTTGTATTTTATTTCAACATTAAAATAAAATATTATCGTTTTACCTTCCTTACAATAATACAAAATCTGGCCTGTAACTCTGTTGGAAATGATTATATGTTCTAAGAATTGTTATGCTAATATATATTATATTCAATTAACATAAATCAAACTTTAAATTTAAATTTTATTAGTTTAGTATTTTTATGTAGCATAAAAACCAATAAATTATTTACAAAAAACATTGATTTCTTATTTTATAATATTTAATATAACAAGCACAAAAGTAAAAAAAACAGCAATTATATTCAAGAATCAGTTTCAACAAAAGCAATCAAAGCCATCGTAATGAACAAAATACTTTGTATTCGAGTAAGTATTTTTTAATGAACAGCTCCGTTTTCGAGAAGATTGAACATTCATTTACGTAATTGAGGAAAACAGTGTATCTTTTTCACTGCCACTTTTTGCAAGTCATTTTATAAAATAATTTTAATGAAGAAAAGGTTAAACTCAATCAAGTGCCTTTTAGAGAGAAAATATACGATCCCTGTGTTGTATTAAGAATTTTAAAAAGTAACATTATTTATTATTAAAAACTACTTATACTCGTATCTTGACGGTTAAGTAATATATTATTTTTTAAATTGTATTGGTTTAAATTATGAACGACGAACTGTCAATAAATTTACACGTTCGTTTTATTAATATAACCATATTCCAGCTACCTGGTACTACTTCCTATGGAAGGAAATATTATATTTAATACATCTATGGGAAATATGATATGTCGATTGCTATTTTTGATAGTTAACAAGAAAACAATCAATATGATTATATTATATAATTAAATAAAGTTTATGTTGTTATGCAAATGACAGTAATACTAAATTAAATATGATTTGTTTTGAAACCCTGTTATCGGATTTTCAGTATAATTAGTAATATATCTACTTTATTTAAAAATTATAATATCTGACGTGACAAAAATGCTACACCTCGTAATACTCCTTAAGGCCGTACATCAATTGAGGTACGGTCTAAAAAGATCGTTGCTAGGCGATGCGCGGATTGCGGGTCGCGAGTGCAAATAACGAAATTCAAAGGAAATATTATTTGACATATAAATCCAACATACGTCCATTTTATGTTCTGTTTATTGTTCTATTAGTAGCAATAATAATATATTCATAGACATGTTTTCTTTTTAAAGAAAATGGGTAACGTTTTTAGTCATCTTTACACGATTTAAAAATTAATTGGCCCATCGCCATCACGAAGCAAAGTGACGTGTTTCTAGCTCGACGTTCTCTCACTGAATGGGAGCGAGTCCAAAATTTCGTCGCGCCTACAGTTGAAAATTATTTGCCGTTTCACTGATGCGTCACCTTAAAATTGTAATACAATATATTTGATTATTGAAATATTATTGATAAATAATTGACTTCGCTGTCAAGTTGCACGGTTCTCGTTTGATAGGACATAGGCCAGAATGCATATGCGGATACGACCATCAAGATGCTGAATACATCCTCTGGGACTATCCTCTGATGGGATCCGACTGAGCGGAGCTGTTTGCCAGCGTCCGTCCACACACGGATCATGCTGAATTGATATCAACCATGGCCAACCTTGAAGCATTTGAAAAGTTTTCTGCGTCTTGTGGAGGACGAAATAATTCTGATCCCTCTTAAGATTCATCACTTTCAACTTCTGATTCCTCTGTTTTGTCATAGTTTTAGTACACGGGTAAAGAGGATATTTAATATCATTAAAAAATAAATGACGGCAGAGCATGTCAAACTACTTGTTTATTGTCTAAACCCTTTCTTTGAACATTAAAGTGCATGGTTGCTATATCAGTCCCTTGCAGCTTCTTTTCATGTACAAGAAGTGTGGTACTATTTTTTTCATTCTGACATGTTTGTAGTATCATGGAAGATAGCCGTGCACAAAAGGTGGCTGCATATACATGACGGATCAAGATGGGGTAACTCAAATTATGATCTTTAAATACTATTTTAAGCACAGAACTGATAAATAAATATAATTCAGATAGCCTATACACCAATAGACTACATTTTGAAGCAGGGTTTTGAATGTGTGTCATACGAAAATGAAACACACATTATAGACGTGTAATGGGGTGTGTTGCAACCTACAAATACAGCAATTTTTAATGAGCATCAGTAAATAAACCAAGAGCAGTTGCCAAAACGATGGTCAAGCTTAGAATGACGTATTCTTAACACGTGTTTAAGTGTATCCCTTATTCTTTCACACTCGATATTGGTTGTCTGTTACTCCACATTTATTAGGTATTTTAGTTCCCATTAAATCTGTGTTCCTTGATTTTAAGAATTTAGAATAATACAATGTATATTCTATAAATATAACAATGAATAACCGTAGTAACACAAAAAGTAATAAAAAATACATGAATACAAAAACGAAACTCTCGAAACGTCGAAGAAAATAAAATTAATATTAATTAAACTCGAGAAAATAACGGAAAACTGTACAGTATAGGTATTATAATTGAAACGTTTTCCACTCTTAGCGCAATGTTTATCGCCGCGTCATCTTGCGACCATTATCATTCATCAATCTAAGTCGGGTGGCTTTATTTGGTTATAGCCCTCGTTTTTCTTAGCGCTTTAATTGAAAATGTATTGGAAGTGCCACTTTTTTCTTTATGTGTTAATAAAATAAAGCGCTTTCTTATACATTTTCCTAAGACTACGGACATAAACTCTATAGAGTATAAATAGAGGTCTAACTTTATAAAAAGGAAACATTTTTCTTTGTACATTTTTTCCCCTATTATAAGCAAGTAAAATAAAGTAGTACTGATTTAAAACTGAGTATCTACCTAACTTCTTTTTTGAAAACGCGTAATTTATTATAAAATATTGTGGATATATTTTTCGCATTATACATTATATATCTTTCACGGATATAAAGAGGTTTTCATATTCTTTTTTAACATGTAGTAGTGACCTGGAACCAATTGAATGACAGTAATGTAGTGAAACCGAAGTGTAATAGTTAAAGTGAAACAATCACAAATATCCAGGCATTGATAAAATCATATATTACATGTATTATAACCTCATCGGGAATCTAACTTGGAGCCCCCTGATCAGAAGCCATTATATACGTGGGCATCCTGAAAATGACTGAACGGGTGACAAATACGAATAGGGCAAACTGAGAAGTTTTGCGTAATATGAAAACCAGAAAACTGTTGTACCTCGGCCACGTAATACATATTTGAGAGGACAGATACAAAATTATCTAACATGTTATTCAATATAATATGGTTTCTGTAAAAACGTAGCATAGGAAGATGCTTCATTTTAAGAACCTCTGTAATCAGTTGGTACGAGTGTAGTTCCATCTAATTGTTCTAGGTATCAGACGATACAGCAAAGACCTCATGGTGGTAAACCTACGCTAGGATATGGCACAATAATTCCAATATTTTATGTTTCTATAAAATATGAAAATATTGATTTGGGCCATATCATGCCACGATGACCGAGCGGCTACCGACGATACATCAGTGAAACGGTAAATCATTTTCAACTATAGGCGCGACGAAATTTTGGACTCGCTGGCATTCGGAAGAGAACGTCGAGCTGGGAATACGTCAATTTGTTTCGTTATGGCGACGGGGGTATTAATTCTTTAATCGTGTAAAGATGACTAAAAACGTTACCCATTTACTTGAAAAAGAAAACATATCAATGAATATATTATTATTGTTACTAATAGAACATACGTTAAAGTACCCACCACCACCCGTCATATATGCACAGCCGTGGATATGCACGGCCGCTTTCTATGACGCTACAATAATGGACGCATGTTGGATTTATATGACAAATTATATTTCGTTCAGCATGCGTCATTTGCACCCGCGATCCGCAATCCGCGCGTTGCCTAGCCATGATCTTTTTAGACCATGCCTCAACTGAGGTATAACCTTAACCATCGATCTATAACGTCATGGGTCCCAGATTTAAATCTTGGGTCTGACAAATACATATGAGTACATCGTAAAAAATGACTAGAATATTCTGAAAATTCTGAAAATTCTGAAAATCAGGATACAATCGTATATTTTTGCTGACAACTTGCAGATATAATTAAAATCCTCAAGTTATGTGTACTGAAGGTAGCTATATATTCTTATATATACTTTGTATGAAATCTAAATTTATTTTTGTGAATAATAAAAAAAGAAACGTTTGTCGGTTTAAAGAATGGCTAAAAATTATCTGATAAAAACAGTATTATTTGTTTGAAAAGGGCCGCATGAATAAGCAGTTCAACTTTTGCTTCCTTGTCAAAAAGTTATAAAGTTGTACATTTTTCACAAATTCTTTCGTTGAGAAAGGCATTTAAAAATAAAATATAATACTAACAAAATTTAATGTGAACAAAAGCCTTGACCGTTGAGGCCTTTTAATTATTCCGACTGAACAATCATTCAGACCGTAAAAATTCTTCCCTTATTCTTTGTGAACAATGTATCAACCTCACCGGAAACTAGCGGCAATCGCCGTGTTTAGTTTATAAAATTTAAGGCCACTTTCCGTGAGCACCGAACATTAGGAGGGGCCTCCCCCGAAATAACCGTGTATTTACACTTCTTTTTTTATTCCGATGTAACGGCCAACATAAATTTTACCCTTAGAAAAACATAGAACGACTTCATAACAAGGCAGAATAGGCGGCTGACTTGTTTAAAAAACTTTCAATCAATGATGTACGGTGTCTGTAACACACCTTGTTTTTGACGCTCGTAAATAAAGAACGTGAGAAATTTATGCATTTATGTTATTTAATTTTACAAATGGGCCGTATATTTTCTTTTACTGTTTGCGTTTTATATTTTTTTTTGTATTTAGATTAGATTTTGAAATAGGTGTTATTGCTTGACAAGTTTTTTTTGCTTCGGAATATACTTACACTTATTTATACCTAGAAAGTCCAACGTATCGATGATTGATCGCACTATGGCCCATAAAAAATAAATCATGAAAATGTACGCCCAGTTGCTCATACAAAATCGTCGCGACCATGTCCGGAAATTTGTACGTATGAAATTCGTCGTATCACACTTCACCGTACCAAATGTATCGATATAATATATGGTCATATATTAAAGACTGTCCAACTGTCCTTGGGTCGCATTATAGTTCTAAGATAAAATTCATGTCTAAATAAAACACGGTTCTTGTCGGTTTACTCTTGACAGGAAGCCAGTGACAAACATGAAAATAGCCGATATACTGGATTATTTGTTAGGTTAGGTAAGGTCAAGTAAGGTTAGGTAAAATTGTAACATTATTATCTGCCATGCTTCACAAACAACGCGTATTTTTTCATCTTGGTGGTATAGAGATGACCGTATAGTACACGGTCTCTTTCCGATAAGAAAGCTCGCGGCAAACTGTGCTACGGTGAAATGTAATACGACAATTTACATGTAACCTGTCGCAACTGAGACATTGACCCGGCAATGTTGCAACTGTATTCCGCAGGCATAGGAAAGACAGACGGAAATTTATGAAATGTGAAAAACCGATTTTTTTCTACCAATAATAATGCACCGACGCTATGTGCGGTAGTACATTAAGTTCTGTGTTTTTGAATGACAATAAAATCAAATCGACAAATTTGACATGTTGCAGTCGAGACGAGTGTGTATGTGCTACCTGACTAAAAAGCGTGTACATTCGCTTTGAATATAATATTATGATCATATTGAGATTTTTATTATCTTAACCATCTTACGTGTAAGTCGTGATCAAATTAGCCATGAAGAGAAAATGTGAATCATTGAGGCATTTTTTCTCCTTGCAGTGGGCTTTTTGCAAAGTGCAAAAATAGTTTGACAACTGCAATAAGTGCCAATTGTTTTATCATATATATTTTATACGCAATGTTATCGATACCATAAACTATAAAACATAGCAATAATAATTGATTATATTCACTTACGAATGTAATTATTATTAGTTATTATGTAATACAATTAATTACTTATTCAGTAGATACGTATAAATGATAAAAATCAAAATATCTTAAATAACACGAGCTTAATTTTATAATCCTATGTATTATTTGCGTTGATATTATTACCGAAAATTTCATTATTTTTTAATTAAGTAATTTTAGTGCAAGTACGTGTAACAAAAAATTGCAAAGATCGTTAACAGGTTAGTAATTAATGTCATTATTAATACTTTGATTTAAAATACAAAAGCCGATTACCAAAAAATAACGAATTTAGAAAACGCTTCAGTGATAATAATTATAATAGCCATTAGTTGACTACATCGCAATTAGATAGGAAACATTTTGCTTAGTGGTTAGGGCGGCAGTTTATGTGTGCGAATTCCAGGAGTCGTGGGTTCAAATACCGCACGGTATTCGGTTAATTATATATTTCTCTGATGCGTTTTATAATTATGCATGTTAATTATTATTCAGTAAATACTATTTTAATACCTACATATATCTGAGAATATAGTTTTCAGTTAGATTAGTATGTCAACCGACCTATTGATTGAGTGATGTCAAGTATAATCTTAGCTATATGTCTCAGATTACGAATCAACTATTCCCCTTGTTTGGGTAGGGTGACATTAAGATGGGTCTTGAAATTTGATTAGTTTTATGGTAATTGAATGTATCACTAAGGCATGGAATATTTATTGAACGCGACAATTTGTGAAATTAATATTGTATAAATGGGTCACTTAGCCTTCACTAGATAATGCCACTGGGCCAAATGTTCTTCAGCAATCGCCATCGTGACAATAAGTTAGGTTACATGAAAATTATTCAACAGGATAGTTTTTTTTATTCATTTCAGATGACTTATGGTTTACAGTAAACGTTCAGTATTCTTTTTACATAAATTATATTTAAATCATGCTGAATAATAATATAACTTCACAGCCAGAAACAAAAAGAATCATAAATACGTCAAATGTATAAAACAAAATCAATCAATTAAAACTTTTAAATAATAAATTTAAGTATATATTATTAACATTTTTTTTCTTATCGAGTGATTTAATGTTAACTCGATGGTAAATTAATAAACATTATTTATACCTATTCATGACAAATAAAAATATATCCGTATTAAACATACATAATTTGAAAACATCTCATGCATATACACACTAGAAAAAATCATTTTCATCCGACGAGACTTGAACCTGTATCTGCTAGATTCGCGCCAATATGCTTTTACAATTAAGCTAAGAACATCTTACTAAATTACGACGAATTAAACTAGTAGTTGTTATATGAAATGCTTATCGAATTGCGTTGTAATGTTGGCTATCGGTTTTAGTATATTACATTAACGGTTAGTAACTAAGGAATTAATTGATACCTACCTTAAATTATTAAGAATAAAATAAATAGTTTATTATAATATCATATTAAATTTTATATAAGTACCTGATAAGGGTTACCATATATAAGCACAACGCCTGTCGTAAAATTATTTATTTATTTGTGGTTAATAATTAATAGAGATAACATTATTCACTTTATAACAATTTTATAATTAATTATCGTTACCACCGGTCTGTTCAAATCCATTGCTGAATGAAAGCTTTCACTATGTTTGTTGGTTGTTTGCTCTTAGCTGCCATGATATTCTGCTTTCATATTTCGTCAATCCAGTATACTACTTATCTTTATTAAGGGTTTTGACTTACTTAATTTGATCACATAGACCTTAGTAGACCTTCTTGCAATTGATAATTAATGGTACTGGATAGTCCCATATTGAGAAGGAATAAGCTAAGATCTGTTATAATAGTACTAATAATAATTATATTAATATTAATATAAATATTTTAATATTACATCAAATAAATGTTGTATTTTTAGTCGATGTTTTATGGGGTTACGACCAAAATATGTATTGATAAATATTTTATTTAATAGTATGAATATTACATAAATTAGTGGACATAATACAAAACGAGTTGAGCAGGCTACATTCCCACCCCGGTATTTGCGTTAAAATTTTAAAATATTGTTTGTTTAATCTACTATTGAGATAACAAATAAAACAATAATTGTTTTACTATCGACGAATTATATTATTATGTTTTGGTTGTCTCGCCGTTCAGGGACGATTATGCGATAGTTAAATGACCGATTCTACGCTGTATGGCCCAAGATCGTTGCCCGCTACACGTTATTGCTTGATTCTGTTTTTTTTTTAAATTTTGATAACACAATGTAAATAGAGAAGAAGAGGGGTTTAATAATTATAATACTAAATCAAAATATATGTTTCTATCTACTTAACTATTTATTTATTATTGTAATGATACAATTATTATATAAACAAATATAAATTGTATCCAGCGATAAATAAAACTATTGTAATAACAAAGTAATTTTCAACTATTAATGCAATATATATACAAATAATAGTATATAATAACTGCAATTATCAAAAAAAAATATTTGATTAATTCATTCATTCATATGGCGATAGTTTGTAAATAACTAATAAATTAAACATGAAAATTAAAATGAAAACACTTTGATCCAAAGTACGGATAAAAAGATTTTTTCATCAAAATCATCTCTTAAATTTGGTTTGTTAAAAATATTTCTGGTTATTTACCAGCGATTATTTTAAGTTTTATGAATGATGTCTACATTAATTATAGCCGATATATCGAATCTGAAGAAAGTCTAACATATTTTTTATAATACTTTTCCAAAGTTTTTCATTGCTGTCGCAAATGTGGATTACTTTAAGTCCCTATAACATTATTTGTATTTCATTATAATTCGTATGGCGAATCACTTTATAACCCGAGAAGATACGTAAAGCAACTTTACGTTAGATTACCGTATGAATTTAACTGACATAATTTCAAAACAACTCCACTTACCCTGTCCAAAGGACGAATTCCACGGAGTCACCCTGTCGTTGCCGCATTGCGTGGCCCGCTGACTCAATCAGGGCCCACGGACTGTCGCACGCATAGTCTCCGTAGCGGCCGCGGGGCCTATGATAACCAGAACTGCCTCTGCTGTCAGTCTTCCAACAATCTAGAAAGTAAAAAAAATATTTTTATTGATTATATTATAAAACTACTTGTGTAGAAACAGTAAACAAATACGCTTAAGGGGGGACATGCTCGTCGAAGGTCAAAATTGAGTTTTTATTGTATTTTCAAACCATGATCCTGGACACTCCTTAAACGTTGTAGATAATCTATTTATATAATTTTAAAGCCTTATTATTCTTTATAGTTATTTTAAACATTTGATGACTGCATGAAGTATTTTTGTTACATAAAATAGTATTCTTTTAAACCTCTCGCTCTAATGTTTTAGAATATAGTCATATTTCGGTACAGAACTGTGCAGCGGTGTTAAGATTTTTTACATTTATTAATTTTTAAACGCATTTATAAAATCATTAGTATAATTTATTACGAGATATTTTTTGTAAAATATTCACGATAAAAAATTATATTGATAATCTCTGTGATCCCAAATTTGACAAGAATTAGGCATTTTATTATTCAAAAAATCGGCAAGATTAACACATTTGAAGATGATTCTAAAGATATTTATTATAAGCTATGTCCTTGACCATTTAAGTGTGATAAAAATCTTATGAATAATGATTGCTTTATAATAATTATTGACCTAAGAAGAAGGTGGTGTTTTTTTAAAATACGCCATTTCTTTTGTCATTCCCTAGTGGTTAAACTACAACATACGGCCGTAGCCATAAAATGACAAACTATAATTAAAGTAGGGAGTAAAATTATGTTAACGCGCGTGTTTGAACATGTACCTAACCGAATTTTTTTTTATTTTTTTTTAAACGGTACATGTTCAAACACGCGCGTCAATATCATTTTACTCCCTACTTCAATTAAAGTTTGTCAATTTATGGCTACGGCCGTATGTTGTAGCTTAACCACTAGGGAATGACAAAAGAAATGGCGTATTTCAAAAAAACACTACCTTATTCTTAGGTCAATAATTATTATAAAGCAATCATTATTCATAAGATGTTTATCACACTTGAATGGTCAAAAACATAGCTTATAATAAATATCTTTAGAATCATCTTGATATGTGTTAATCTTGCCGATTTTTTGAATAATAAAATGCCTAATTCTTGTCAAATTTGGGATCACAGAGATTATCAATACAATTTTTTATCGTGAATATTTTACAAAAATTATCTCGTAATAAATTATGCTAATGGTTTTATAAATGCGTTTAAAAATTAATAAATGTAAAAAATCTTAACACCACTGCACAGTTATGTACCGAAATATGACTATATTCTAAAACATTAGAGCGAGAGGTTTAAAAGAATACTATTTTATGTAACAAAAATACTTCATGCAGTCATCAAATGTTTAAAATAACTATAAAGAATAATAAGGCTTCAAAATTATATAAAAAGATCATCTACAACGTTTAAGGAGTGTCCAGGATCATGGTTTGAATATACAATAAAAACTCAATTTTGACCTTCGACGAGCATGTCCCCCCTTAAGGCCGATTTAACTTTATATGTTACATTTTCGCAACGAAATTGATAATATCAAATACAACTTTCTTTTTATTACTTATAATATTTCTTAGGAATCGTAAAAAAATAGTGCGTAGGTACTCACAATATTATAATATGTATTGACATACCTATATATAGTATATATATATAAAAAGGTATGTATAAGTATATAATTTTTACAGTATTATAAAAACAGTATTATAAAAATAAATGAGATGTTAGGGTGAGCTTATTATTTACAAACTAACTGTTATTAATTATTACTCTTTATTCTATGAATAATACGAATTTTCGAATACGAATAAAACCGTCAAACGCACAGTCGTTGCATACGGGTGCGAGTCATAGACGCGAAATGTGAAAGCAGCTAAAAAGGTGGATTGCTTTGAGAGAAAGATCCTGAGGCGGATGTACGGACCCATGAATGATAGTGGGGAGTGGAGAATTAGGTACAACACGGAACTATTCCGCTTATACCAAGATTCAAAACTCTCTACCTTCATAAAACTCCAGAGGCTGAACTGGGCAGGCCATGTCCAGCGCATTCCTGAGTCACGAATACCGAAGAAGATCCTCGAAGTAAATCCAGGGCGGAAAAGGCTAGTGGGAAAACCACGCACACGATGGGGTGACAACATTACAAAAGTTGCCAACCAGCTGCTAAAAATCATGAAATGGAAAAGACGTGCGGAGGATCGTTTCGGCTGGAGGACGGCAGTGGAGGAGGCCAGGGCTCGACTTCAGCTGTAGCGCCATCGAATAAAAAGAAGAAAATGTTACCAATACGAGTAGGTAGCTGCATTATTGTTTAATAATATCTTTATAAAATCTTTTTTTTTATTTAATGATTAATTCAAAAGATTTTAGAGTGTAACAATCCATATTTAACATACAGAATTTGAAACTACCTAGATATATACGTATTAGAAAAAAATCGTGTAAAATGAATGTAATTTGTATGAATAAGTATTAAATTCATAACTAAGTAGGAGTCAGATGACTCAATTGATAAATTACGTCTGAGAAAATCTAATGGAAACAATTTCGAGTCTTGCCTGGTATCATATTTTTTCTAATATATATTATTTTCAAAATATTATATATAATAATATAATATAATTATATAAATAATTATCTAAAAAATCTAATTCACCCTAATATTGTCATATAAAAGTCTTATTTATAGGTTAATTTATATTTATACTAATTATTTTTACACACAAAATCACAGGAAATGATACCTTATACAGGTACGTAAAATCAAATGATAGAAATGCATCGGTTTCTATGCTTTATAAGTTAGAATACCTCGGCTTGCGGTCCCACCAATTTTATTGTAAAGTGTTTTTTTTTTTAATTTACATAGTATTGTTGTAATGTATAATAATTGTTGAATAAACTCGCGTACCCTAGTTTGAAGATAATACTTAAATTTAAATCTCATGGTTGGACCAAATTAAATCTTTATGTAGAAAGTTTATTACTAAAAATCATTCTCAGCTATGATATTTATATAGTATATGGTCATTATAATAGGCATCAGATTATAGAAATTAATTAAAACCAATAAAAAAACGTGTAACTGATCATTGTCAATTTATTGGTTGCATAATTATTATAACATGTTTAATTTTTAGTATTTTTCCGATTG
Source organism: Rhyacophila brunnea (assembly GCF_057557595.1). Classification (NCBI taxonomy): domain Eukaryota; kingdom Metazoa; phylum Arthropoda; class Insecta; order Trichoptera; family Rhyacophilidae; genus Rhyacophila; species Rhyacophila brunnea. The sequence continues at coordinate 24,850,049 of NW_028232752.1, forward strand.
AAACAGACTTTATAGGGAAGGTAGAAGTGTCACAAGCCATACATAGTATGACTTTGCGTTTATTTTAAAAAGCTTTCCATAAGCATATGGGTCACGTGAAAGTTTACTCATGCGTATCCTTTCACATTCAAAATGCTTTCAAGTGTTTGCGATGGAAATAAACTACTTTGTAACACTTTAAATAGCAACCTTAAAGTTACGTAAAGGCCAATGAAAGTAAAAAAACAATAAAATTGTACCTACATATCAATATAGTTTTTTTGTTATTTAAGTGTTAATTATTCCTAATCATTAGGAACTTGGTTTTTTCGTTCAACAATATTTAAAAATATGCCTATTTCGATTTTTTTTATTGTAATGTATTTATTTACTCCTTTGCTGCTGATAAATAATAAAGGAATTTGCTTTAATTATATTTAACTAAGAATCTAGGGTGGATGATCATAAATACGATGGTATATTTAATTCATTTATCTAGTATTTTTCTAAACTACAGTAAGTAATTTCACAAGATTATTATGAAAATCACACTCAATATACTTAGAGTTTAAAAGCTACATTTTTGTAAGAAAATACACAGTTTCAAAGTCTCGCCAAATGTATTTAATCAAAATAAAACCAATCAAATGTTCGAGTTCTGACGACATTTCCGGGAGACATTCGCGAGATTTGTAAATCTTCTTTCGAAACAAACACCACTTTCAGTTTGCACTAAGTCTCAAAGCTCTCCTGAAAGTCTAATTTGCTTTTGATGTTACCCCAGTGAGCGATGAAGTACCTACCAAAAAGATGTATGGGATAGGCTGTGTAAACTTATTTTGGTGGAGAGAGTCTACTCTTATTAATTACTGCGCAATACCATTTTGTATAGTGCCAAAGATAATGATATAATATAATGAAAAAAATATTCGATAATGTATACCTACACATCAGTAATAACCATACAATCCTAGACTTTTTAAATTATATTTTTATATTTTAATAAATCATAATAATATTATTTGATAGCTTTTGAATTATGCAACGATATAAAGACTGTTTATACATACTGTTTTTTTTTCTTTATGGAGCTTAGATATACTGATTTTTTTTACCAATAAGAACTAATTATTACTAAGTAAAAAGCACATTATTGTCATAAAGATAAATATACCTTTAGATAGTAAGATTATCACAGATTAGTTATTATTAGTCTTTCTAGGATAAGCAATATAAAAGCCGTTTAGTCCAACAGTTTATTTTTTTCACATAATATAATATTGATTGTAAGCTGAATTCAACTTACTTAAAACTACTTTAGCTTAAATAACTTGGTAGACAAGCTGTATGACGTGTTGCAAAAGTTTCATTATTAATACATAATATTATATACATACTTATTCATTTTGTCGATGATTATTCTATTTACAATATTACAATAATATTAATACTATCAACCGAAATTACTTTATGGAGTTTGAATTTAAATTCTAATGGATTTAAGTTTTTTACTATTCCATTTGAGTCGTCTTTTGCGACCCGGGTTTCTCCTTACGGCAGTGCCGGAAGATATCAAAAGGCGAAACCCGGATCGCAAAAACAACTCAAATGGAATACTACAAAAACTTAAATCCATAAGAATTAAATATTACAATAATTTACCATTTATGATAAAATCTAGTAGTATAAAATTCTACAAATTAATTTATTATTAGCAGTTATTCCACAGTCATAAGACTATATATATATATATATATATATATTATAATTGGGAATAACCACAAAAACATAACTAATATTATATTTTGAAGAATGGAACTTGAACCCACATTCATTGCCATTTATGCCGTATTGGTAGTTTATTGAGTTACGCACGATATCAGGTTATCGTATAATAGTATGCATGTATATTCTGTATTATATATCAATTATATTATATATATGAAAAAACTTAGTAATTACACCGTTTTCAGCATTATTATTATTTATATTGTTTTAAACATGTTATTATTATCACTTATAACATTTTATAACCTAGTATTATTTTTATTAATTATAACAATTAAAGTCATAGACTGGGTGTTGCTACTATGGCTAACTATACATCAACATGGTTAAATAGATAGAACGACGTCTGAAAGTAGGCGCGACATGCTGAGGAATTTGAATGGTTTTCTATCTAAATTTAAAGTGTCCTACGGCTTTGCGTGCGAGTAAGCTTCTAGGATTCGTCATGAGACAAGCCAAGCCAAGCCATTAAAGAATCTTAATGTTCTACGTACACTCTCTGTGTTGTTAGTACGGAGAATTCTTGAATATGGGTCCATTATCTGGAGTCCTTATGAAGTTTCCTGTTCAGAAGAAATTTCTTCGACATCTTTATTTTAATGTAGGTAGGTACTAATATTTTTATATATTTTAAATATTTTCCTTTTGACAGTTTCTCAAACGAGAATTTTCTGCCTGAATTTCTTAAAGGCATGCTCGCCTTTCATTTCCTTGAAGCTCGTGGGTCACCTCTGCTCTTAAAGCATTATTCCCTGCTCTCACGTGGTAGGTATAGTTTCCAATTGTGATATTATGAAAAATCTATGCACCCGTCAATTACATGCATGGTCGCAGCGCAGCCATGACCTATTTTGGGTGAAAGCTGTTTCCTCATATCAGGCTCACCAGGCACCAATAGCGAGGGCTGTGCGACTGGTCAATGCACTCCCTAGAGATGTAGGCTTTTTAGCGATGCAATATATATCTCGTTTTTTTAATTCTATTTTATTGTTTAATTTGAATTTTTCTTGAATTATTATTGTACTTTTTCTATGAAATTATTTTTCGATTTTGTTTTTCTTTTACTGTGTTTATTTACCTGTACTTTTTATTTTAAATGTCAGTTTGTAAGCGTCTTGAATTAATTATTTGTTATGTACCTAATGTGTCTTTTTTATTAAATAAATAAATATTATAATTGAATAAATACCAACATATTTTATAATACTCACAACATAATGAAAAAGATATTTTCAATTTTGTATTACAGACAAAAGGACACAATTAAAATTGAAGTAAACAAATTTGAGATAATTTTGAATATAAATTCAATTTCCTTCTTCAAATACAGTTAGTTGGTAGTATTCATCTTTTGAATAATAAATGAACATAATGTTATTTATATCACTTATGTACTTTATAAGCATTGCTATTTATTGTACCCAGTTAATTAGTATGCAGCAACTGAAATGTAAAAAACACAATTATTTTTCTTTCATTGTTAGGTTTAATTAAATATTTTAAGTTGTCTATGTAACATAATACTTAAACCAGTTAAAAAACGTAACAGTGTTGTACTCTGCGAACAATTTAGGCCTAAATTTATTATAGTCAATGTCTTGATAGCGTAAAGACTCAGATGAGCCAATCACGTTAGTCAGTCTTAAACGTGATGGATTTAGAGATCTTTATTAAGTTTATGAAGGAACCCTTGCATTGTAGGCCTGTGTGTTCTGGGGAGATAGGCGAATAGCCTCAAAAGGGACGCAGAGAGGCTGAGTGTGACTGACTGTAGAGAGAGCTTGGGTTAGAGATCCTAGAGGACGGTTGTGGAATTGACCATGGACCTGAATAGACGAGAGCGCCAGATTAACTAACTACAGTACATAATAATTCTTTTTATTTTTAATCCAAATCCGAGTATAATATGTACCTACACCTCGCATTACCCATATGTCCCTCTGTCTCTCGCCAGTCTGCTCGCATCTTTCCAGATTATGACATTATCTGCCGTATACATCATGTGGATGGTAGTTGGCAATATTTTAGGACGCCAGAATTCGGTTGGTTTGAATAACATGCAGGCCAGGCTTCAATTTTATTGAAGCATACGTAGTACCTAGCCGAGCCAGATCAAACTTCTGTAGATAGAGACTGTATGATCAGAATCTCTTTATTACTTCTAAATTCATACAACATTCATTATTCACCGCAAGCATCTATTCTCGAAACTAAGAATACGAATATTCTGAGCTTTCGTATGATGACATGAACAATAACTGTGGTTAAATTAATTTTCAGATATTGATATATTCCACTTACGTGAGAATGAGTTGAGTGAATCTTTTTTTATATATTTTTAAATAGGGTATACTCATTCGGTGTACTTTCGTGTACCTATTTGTGACGATTCTATTTAAGTTCTCTTTTTTGTAAAAATATTATCATTACTGTTACATATTTCTTTGTTTCCCACCCCTTCCGTTTTACGTTGTGAACATCTTGTATTCATAATTTGTATTTTATTGAATCGATACCGTAAAGCAGTACCATCAAAATGGAAGTAACGAAAAGGCGGCAATTTTTTGGTTTTGACTGAGTAAATCGCGAGTTCCAAACATTCCCATTTATTTGGTATTACGAGCTATTTTTGCAAAATATTCGTTCGCTTTTATTTAATAAATAAATTATTAAGACTAGATTGGACATTGTATTTATGTCCGACAACATAAATACCGCTAAATTGTTATACAAAACTGAACAAAAAGCACTTATGCGATAATAGTCCGCAATTCAAAAGAAATTAAAACCTTTGAAATAATACATCGTGACCAAGCTTATGCGATAAAATTCTGAAAACTTGAGAGCGAGCGAAAAAAAGTGAGAAAGCAATTACTTTGGTCACAATGATAAGAGAAAAAATAACCGAGTGATTTCACGCTGGCAACACTTAAATGTAGAATGAGACCTTTGAAAGCGTTGATTGCAGTCGTACTTATTATTTCCTATTCCAGCGCCATTGTGTCCTGTACGACCGACCGGTCCATTTCCGATTCCTTCGCAGCTCTCTAAGGACTTTACCGTCCTTTAATTGTATTGCTTTTACCTTCTTTTGTGCTTTCACCGATTGTTATCACTTTCTTAGTTTCCGTGAGACTCGGAATTAATTTTCAAGAGAACGGGAGTTTTTGGAAATATTATTCATGAATTCAGTTTTGCATATCAATATCTTTTCTGATACAATTTTCTCGTTAAATAACCGTTGTTTAAAAAAAATATTACAGTTTTTTTCTTCATGATACAATTATTAAACTTTGATTTAAAAAAATCTATTTACTAGTTATTAAATTTTACATTCTTATAACGTCACGTATAACGATCATGATGAAAAACTGTGGGAATCCACTTCGGCGGGGGATAGGTATTGCAGATGAAAAACAGTAGTAGTTTTTGGTGATGCTGTAGGAGCGAGAGTTTATTTATTATTTAAATAACTACAAGGATAAAATCGGTACACATAATATAATATCAGTATAAATATAATGACATTACGGTGCGATGTGTTTTTACCGGGAAGTTATAATCGAATGGCATTCCCAATCAATTATTATCCGCTTTCTATCGACGTGCTCACAATTGAAATAATATCTTAAATATAATTAAGTTGTTTATTCCCATATAACCAAACTAAGAAGCGTACATCCCGGCTACGTAGATAGCGTTGTGTACACTCTACAGTAGGTAATCATATATGAGTGTTTCACTAGCATAGTAAACCAAGTCCATTCTGGTTATTTTTGGGTAAGCTAAGTTCAAGCATAATTTTTGAGTATTTATAATTCTTTAAGGATATGATTGCAATTTGTATGTGTTATTTTGAGTACATTTAAGTTATTATGTAAGGGAAATTATACCCTTACATAATAAGAAATACTCAAATATTATGTTTGAACCTAGCTTACTCAAAAATAACTAGAATGGACTTGGTTCACTATGCTTGTGAACCACTCATATAATGTACGTCATATAGCAAGTAGTAAATCTACGGAAAAAGGACAATGGCCTAAATTAACAACTCTGGACGGTTTTGCATTGTGTTTTTAGTGCATAAACCAAAGATGTAGAATGTTCTTCTAACCTATAACTACTAATATTGAAGTAGGTTTCAATTCACCGTATGTGTCAATTTTGTATGGAAGCAGTAAAAATGTGGTGAAGAATGTGGAAAGATTGTATATGAATAAAATTACAGGTCTCTTTCTGCTTTACTTTCGTGTTTTTGGGCTACATAGATTTTTTTAACATCTTTGGTATATTCTAATAAATTAAACCGAAGTATCTGTCTGTGATTTGAAGGTATTTATATTTTGTTCAGCGTTTTAGTTATTTCTGTGATACCTATAATAATTGTAAACAATATAGTTTTTTTTCTTTTTAGTGTTGTCTCCTTGTTTGTTTTTTGTTTTACTACTACTCGATAGCTGATATTGATAAAATTTGAACTACTTTAAATGAATTAGACAAAAGGTTTCACTTTTTTCAATATGGCGACGTATTCTAATATGCAGATACTATTTATAACGTTAACATAGCTTAACTTTATAACAGAACCAAGTCTATACTTATAATTTAGTAGCCATGAAAATACTTGAGAATGGATACTTGATAAAATAATATTATATGCCTAATAATTTATAATACATAAACAATTAAACAATTAAAAATAGAAATTCTAATGGATTCAAGCTCTGTACTATTCCATTTAAGTCTTTTTCTGCGACCCGGGTTTCGCCTTTCGGCATCTTCAAGCGCCGTGTACACTCATCAAAGGTAAACACACACTGACAACAAACTCTCTTTACTCTGTGTATTTACCTTTGGTGAGTGTACACGACGCCTGAAGATGCCGAAAGGCGAAACTCGGGTCGCAAAAAAACGACTTAAATGGAATAGTACAGAGCTTGAATCCATTAGAATTTAAATTTAAATTCCATCAAGTACCTACAGTCGATAGTATTAATATAATTAAAAATACATTAATAAATATTTTATTTCAATGTCACTATAACAAATGCATTGTTCCGTTTATAAAACATACGATACGAGTATAATGCAGAATCAGCTACAAAGGTGAAAATTTTCTATTGTACAAATGTATTCAGAATAAATCAAACGTTATTTATGCCAGTAAAAGACATAAATATTATGCTCACCAATATTCAATACGCACAGTTTTATATATAGCAGTAGAGAATTTATTTATTTTTAAAAACTAAATAGCATCTAGGTATGCCGGAAGTATTTATTGTACACATAGCAATTTCATAATTTGATATATTATGTAAATGCCATGTGTGTGTAAAATAATGAGCAAAGAAAAATCTTCATTTATGAAATATGAAATTATAAATATAAAATTTTTACGTAAAAAATAGTACCTACATAGTTCTTATTTTTTTTTTGTAGTTTTAACCTTATTCATAATAAGCAAACGACGATCTACTTTTGTATCGGGGAGACATGAACAAAACAAACTGTTTATATTAATTAAATTTGTATTTCACATTATTTTAAGTTGGGCAAGGTTTGACAAAGAACCCTTACTGATTGCAGAGTGGCAGTTGCCGGAGTATGTATTTGAGAACTTTTTTTTTCGGTGGTTGATAGTAAACAACGTTTAGTGTGATTCCTAGTAAAAACCAGAATGATATACAATATTTTCATAATTATGTTTAAACCACGTAATTTTTATTATTCTATGTAAATAATAGCGCAACCATTTACGTAGCCTCCTTCTGTAATTAAGTTTATGATACTGTAAAAATCTAATTAATACGTCTGGCGAGATATCGACTCTATATTAATTAGTTATCATTCGCCATTCAAACGTGTCAAATCATAACTAACAAACCCAAAGCTCTCTGTCGTCTATTGGAAGGTGTCATAGCCCCGAAGTTTTATACCAATCATTGTATTCTTATCAAGTAATAATAAGCAGCATAACATATAGTCTGGAAATGCATTTAATAAGGTATGCTTTATCACTCACTGTTTCAAGCTTTCTTTTTAATAGTATGTTTTATATTATATACTTTTCATAACAAACTAAACGTCTTAGAATGTTATGTTTAATATTGATAAACTTTTTTTTAATATAATAATCATACTTTTTTCAAATCAGAATCAATTTAACCCTCAAGAAGGAAGCATCGAATATATTCAATCACTGTATCAAATCAGACTGTTAACAAGTTGTTGTCCATAAAATAATTTAATATATATAGTACATTCTAATAAAGCCAGTTTGAATATAAATAATGTTAATATTAAGTTGATCCCGCCATTCCATAAGAATAATAACTACAAGTTAAAACTAAAAGGTTACACTCATATACTAATATACTATATGTTACATCTATCTACATTATATGCTGAAAGTTGACTTATTACAGTGATCCGAAATTCTTATTTGGTCCCGAAACAATAAGTTTCTTTAAAAATATTAGGGTTATAAAAAAAATACTGCCTTGATAATATATTATTCTTCTTATTGCACCATACATAACGGAGATTACTAGAATCAGGATTTTTTAGCTTTATCCTTAAAAATTCGGTAGAGCTACACTTCTATCAACCACGGAGGTTCTTCTGACTGAAAATGTCATAAATTAAAATTCTCAAAAAGTGAATTATTTTTAAATTTTATTCACAATTCATTATTGTATAATTACTGTACGGTATAGTTCATTTTTCACTAATTTTATTTTAAACTGAATTTATTTTAAAACCGACTATTTAAAGGTGTATAACATGGAATATTCCAACATGGTAATGTAATACAATTCAACGTTTCCAGTGGTAATATACACGATTGTGCGGCAAATTCATTTTTAATGGGCAATACAAAATTAAATATTCATCAAAGCCAGCCGGATAAGTCGAATCCAATTACCAAACGAGCCAATATCAATTACACTATGTTTATTTTATTTACGATATTATCATATCAGGTCGATAGGGCTTAGTGATGACGTCGCTATTTTTCAAAACAAATACTTATATCGCAGAGCACGCATATCAATCGATTTATTGTACAAACTGTAAAACATTTATAAATACGTTTACAACTTTCCTTATTCCACCAGTTGGTGGACGTCACTCCAGAGAACACAACGTGTCCTCAGTGACACAGTTAAGTTAACACTGATAAAAGCAAACAAACAAAAATATCAACATAATTCTGAAACACCTCAGAAATATACAAATTAGAAAAAAATTAACCTGCCGGGCGGAACTCGAACTCGAATAACCTGAGTTACTGCCAAAAGTTGGTAAGTCTAGAAATCGTGAGATAGAGTAATAATTGCAGTTTGACATTCCGTCTAAAATCAGGCATAATGCTATTTTTTTGTGCTTTGTCTGCATGTTTTATACATCGCATGACCTTGAATTGTTTACTAGCATTACGTATTTAAATATAGACACATAATGTGCTGTTCACTCTAAATACCTAAATTATCGACATACCAACTTTTGGCAGTAACCCCACGTTATATATAATATTCATTGTTTACCACTTTTTTTAAATATCAGTATGGAGGTTGTATTAACAGATTTTCGTTTTTATGAGAAAAACGGATGTTGGTCAATTGCTCAACGTGTAGTACTACATACTGTAAATACTGGATCCAAACAATAACATTTAAATTTCTCACACACCGGATTCAGGACGTTATTAGCTTGATGAGTAACCACTCGTCCATCGTGAGCATTACTATAATACTTAATAAATCTTGTGAATTAATTGAAAAAAAAAGTTTATAAAAAAATGTATAAGTACGTAGAGAAAATAAATAACAACAGCTCTACCTATTATTATAAATTATTAAATTTATGAATCATTCCATTGCAGTATTCTCTAATTTACGTGCGTTTGGCACTATTATGGCTTATCGACAGAATACACCTAAAAAGGGCAAACAATTTGTGCTGGATTTTATACAAGAAATTATTATCTTTCAAGCTAAAACTAATAGTATACAAATCACATGCGTATTATGTAGCCGTTAAATTAACTTAACTCACATAAGTGATGCCGCCACTGAATAGTGACAGATTTTAAAAACGCTTACGTAATCTATTAATATAGCAGAGTATATCGTACACAGAATTCAAACAAATAATATTATTTATACAAGATGTTGACCGTGTAAAAAACTTAAGAAACGTCACCGATTTTAGCTTTTATTTTTATATTATAAAGTAAATGAGTTGCCTAGAGTCATAGCTCACATTATGAAATTTTCTCATTTTTGAGGTAAATATTATAGTTGGGTATCAAAAGTCATTTTGAACCATGTAAAAATTGAACATATATTATTTTGAAAAAAAACACTTTCTGATATAGTATATAATAACCAATAGAAAAAATCTTTTTGAAAAAAGTAAGTCACCCCGACGGGGAATCGAACCCTGTATCTCCCGAGTATACGCCTCATCCGTCGCATTACCATTTATGCTACGGCGTGACATAGGTTATTATATACTATATCAGAAAGTGTTTTTTTTCAAAATAATATATGTTCAATAATCAGAATGATATATTCTTAAATCTTGTGAATTATTCGTTGAATAAAAGAAATAGTTAATTATAAATTATAAGCAAGTGCAAGTAGCTACATCTATAAAAATATTGGAGAAATTCCACGACGTCGGTTAGTAATCAAAAGTAATAGTAATATATACCTACTTTGATTTAAGAAACAAAAATCGATTGCCAAAGTAGTTGATTTTGGAAGGAACGCTGATGGGTAGGTATAGTAATTGACCAATAGTTAAAATTTGTTCGCTATTAGTATGTCACGCCGTAGCATAAATGGTAATGCGACGGATGAGGCGTATACTCGGGAGATACAGGGTTCGATTCCCCATCGGGGTGACTTACTTTTTTCAAAAAGATTTTTTCTATTGGTTATTATATACTATATCAGAAAGTGTTTTTTTCAAAATAATATATGTTCAATAATCAGAATGATATATTCTTAAATCTTGTGAATTATTCGTTGAATAAAAGAAATAGTTAATCATGTAAAAATTGTTTACAAAGTTGACTGTTGGTGTCATAACTCATGAATAATGTGAGATCCAAGTAAAGTTGTAAGGCCGTTCATCTAATAAGAGAGCTCTTTTTCTCATGTGTCTGCAGCTTTAGGAGTATTATATAATATATATATATTTAAAAAAAAACATAATGTAAATCGACTCACTCACTCATTTAATATTCAAGAGAGTTCAATACCTTTCTTCTAATTACAAAAAACAAAGCTCTGGTGTTTTTTGCGTATATTTCAAAGCTCGAATTTTGGAATATATGAGTTATGACTCTAGCTCCTTTAGCATTGTTAGCAAATAGTTTATATTTATAAGTTATAGTAATAATAATATAAATTTATAAAAAAACGACTCACTTAGGTAAATTTAACAGTAGAGATCACTATTATACGTACTTAAGTCAAATTCACCGCACTATTCGTAAAATTGGGGCTAAATTTGTATTCTTAGAATTAACCAGGCGCATACGTATGAGTATACCAGAATGTACTTAGCCATCCATTAACTAATGGAATTTCTATCGTGCTTTGCACCGGAAACGTTTTTTTCCACCCACTACGGGAAGCATTGATGTTGTTTGATTTCATGATTTGATTGAATTTTTTTGTGAACCAAAATTATTATTGTCGAGTTAACGTATGGCCGGTTCTGTTTTTTCCGTTTTGCGAGTGTTAGAAGCAGTGACGTCAATTGCCACGCGTGGAATATTTAATTGTCTCAAAATAATTTGTATTCTTTACAAACATAATAATATAATATTACGTTTATTTCAGAAAACAAGCCTTTCTATTGTACCTCAGTTTTATATATTGGGCACGCTGATTATGGAACAAATCTGAGGTGTTAAAAATAGTATATTATGTAACTACATATGTATAAAATTAACAATATTAATCATATAAATTACGATATCAATTTAGGAAAATGGTGAACATGACCTGAACAATGTATAAATTAATGTCATAATATCGAAGATTAGGAAATAATTTGCTGAATGCATTAGGTTTAACGTTAATTATATTAATTTGTGGCGATCAACAGCTCATGTGACATATTGTCAGCAAAATCCATGACATACAAATCGGTGGCTCGATTTTTATATACATCACCTACTGCCAAAATTTTATTATATTCTTATGAATAATTCTGCTCCATTTTTTAATCCTGAAATCACCACAGAATACAAACAAATGCTGAAATTCCTGTATTTCAAAATATTTTTATATGATTTGGATCAATGATAGGGTATTAATTGTTATCTACGAGGAATGTTAATTTTAAAAACTGTTCAATTAAAAAAAAACCTTTTTTAAAATTATGTAGATAATTAGTATAAATACAAAATTGTACAAAATAAAATTTATGAAAAATCTTCGTTACGTATATTAATTTGGTGATGCAGAAAAATATTCGGACAGAATTAGAGAAAATACTATTCCTGGAATTCCGGTACTTACCTATTTAAAATTCATTCCGGTATATTGTAATCCTAATTGAGTAAGGGTAATATTTTAACCTTGTATTTTTATGTTTATTTAACCTACCTGTATTTGTAGTAAATAAAATAAATAGTAATAATAAAGTAATACATATTTAAATCAATGGAAACTTCTTTGTCACAATTCTTCTTCACTAAACATTTTTTTAATCGCTATAACATTAATATAATATGTTATAACATATATAATATTATGTTTAGTATTCGAATTCTAAATTCTATAAAAAAGAATATTGTATATATGTACTGCTCTTAACCTGAGTTAAACAGAGTTTTTAGTATTCTATTGTGAAAAATACTTAATTTGTTAAATATATTTATAACAATATTATAATAAAATAATAAATATATGCTTTTAATTGACAACAAGTTTTAAAGCAAAAAATCTCTATGCAAATAGAAATTTAAACTTCGTAAGTAAATAATAAAATTAATACAATTGTCTCACAATTAAATAATCAAAACAAAGACACATTGTAAATCTACAATAATGATAAACGTATCGTAAATATGTCATCATTATAATATATATATGAAAATATTTACTTTACCGCTTCATCATTTACAAACAAAAATATTTGGTACTGTTCGGATATCAGGAATACAGCGGAAAACACATTTTGAAAATACCCAATATACTGGAGTATTTGTTAGTTTGGGTTAGTTTAGGTTGGGTTACGCTAGGTTAGATTAGGTTAGGTTAACCTAACAAATAATCCAGTTTGTCGGCTATTTTCAAAATGTGTTTTCCGCTGTATTCCTGATAATCGAACAGTACCAAATATTTTAATCAAATCTAGGACTAAGAATCTAATTAAGACCCCATATTATATCTAGCAAGAACATCCCTTAAATTTTCATATAATAGTATATTGTCATAGTACCTACTAACCCAATGTTAGTTAATATAATTTTTTTAACTAAAATTCAAGAAACTCGATTATATAAATGGAAAATATTATAATCTGTGAAAGTAAATGTAATACCTCGCATTAATTTAAAGTGTTGATTCAATATCCAATGCTTACAACTGATAACAGCAACTGTTAAATTATTGAACAGGACCTGAGTGATTCAGTGGCGATATGTTTCCTGATACAATGCACAAAGCACTTGCAATGTGTATGCATAGTTAATCGATTAGTGATTGGTAGATACTCTGTGTAATCTCTCATTAGGTCAGTTAAGATAACGTATTAATAGGTAATCCCTAGCAAAGTGGACAGCATCTGCATATTTTATTCAAAGTATCTATCATAACTAATGGGATATAATTAATATATATTATTTATACAATTACACAACAGATAAATGTTACATTAGTTTTTATGTTAGAGCACTTGATATTCCAATACTTATGTTTTACTATGAGTGACAAAAAGTATCTTTTAGAATTAGGTAAGCTATGATACATAGAAACATAGATAAATAGAAACTTGTCAAACATTCTTACGGGATATACGAAAATAAATATTTTTTTTAATTAACTATTTCTTTTATTTAATTCACAATATTTTAGAATGTACCATTCTAATTATTAAACATACATAATTTTGAAAAACACTTCTGAGAAAATATATTATAACCATTAGAAAAAATCTTTTTTTTTTTGAAAAAAGTAAACCACCCAGCAGGAATCGAACTTACATCTCTTGGGTTTACGCCTCGTTCGCGCATTATTCTCTATCCTACGAGATGACATACTAATGACGGCAAATTTCAACTATTGGCCGTTTAATACCTGCTCATCAGCGTTCTTCTAAATCAAGCTACTATTGAAAATTGGTTTTTGTTTATTAAATCAAATTAGGTACCTTATTAATATATTCGTAATAATAATAGTATATTCATTGACATGTTTTCTTTTTCAAGTACATACGGAACATTTTTTAGTCATCTTTACACGATTTAAGAATAATAATATATTCATCCGACTCTATCACAAAAGAAATTGACGTGCGAACAGGTCGACTATCCTCTCCGAATGGCAATGCACCTCAACGCGGCCGAAATTTCGTTCCACATAGTGTTGACAATTATTTGCTGTTTCACTTATGTACGTATCTCTATGCGACATATAGGATATTTCTTGATGAAAAACTATAAAAATAATATATTAAGTGTAAAATAGGTAGGCAATAATATACAAAAGTAATTTAACTTACTTCTTCTTGTATCTCCCAGTGATGAATATAGTGAATCGTAGTGAAGGTCTGTTATGTGCCAGAAGAATCCTGAAAAGTAAGATAAATATATTAAATTTCGCTACAGTAGAATTAAGCAATTATTATTTTTCTATAGTTTGGAAGAAAAACAAATGAAAATACTTGGGCATCTAATAAACCTTTGTTGTAGCCAAATTTAGAAATAATAAAAGGGTATAATACACTAATAAAATAATACTCAGGTATTAACAGAGACCAAAAACTGCGCCGTTTCGTCGGTTGATCCCATTAAAAAGTGCGATGCGGTTTTCGGTGGAGTCCCCGGCATGGCAAGTTGGGCCCGTTGCCAGCGCCCCGACGTCGACGACGCCCACCGACGCCGCAACAATTCCGTTGCAGAATGCACTATATTGTCTGGAATTATTTAAGGCTCCACTAGCGTCACTGCAGAGTATACGGCCTGGGTTTTAATTTTGTGAGAACGGCTGGTGTGAAATAGTAATTTGAAATTTTGATTCCGGCAAAGAATGGATCGTTTAGGCTTTATTTAAATGTTTGAAATAAACACTAGTAAATTAACCAGATAGTACCAATGTAGTTATTATTATATTTATTTTAATATCGTATTAATGAATGGAGGATGCATAACTTACAAACGAAAAGGGGTCAAGAAAAGAGACAACGGAGAGGTGAATAAAAAGTACAACAGGGGCAGAAGATTATCGGGTCAAACTGAATTGAGTTGGAATTAAGGTCAAAAGAAAAACCCAAATTAAGACTATAATATGGATATATATATATATATATAGTAGCAGTAATAATATATAGAATAAACGATGATTATAATATATTCAAAGAACCTTTATTAGTTATTTTTATCAATCAATTTTTTGTGAAAATTCAATTTTAAAAAAAAACTGATGAACGCCTTTGAACGAATGAAATAATTTAGTTGAAGTAGTGTTTACATGAAAAATTGAGATATTATCTCAAGATCGTACTAAAGATAGATTTATAAGCCAAAGCAGCTGTCAATATTAATACTTCCATCAAATATAATATCGTACAAATGACAAAAAGCTGTCTAGCTATTATTATTAAAAGCATTATAATAAAATCAATTCCGACAGTAAATATTATAAATACGTATTTATATTGACATGACAAAAAACTCATATTATGTTTTATTTTATATCACATTACGATGCCTAATACGCCTATTTATAACATTTAAATATTATAATATAATGTATCGTAATAAAAAAATATTATAAAGAGAATAATATTATGATATTAAGTGAGTAATATGAGTCTTATAATAATATTAATAAACATACACCATTATTATCACACGTTTATTACCCATTTTCGAATTGTATAATATTATACCGAATAAACATGGATTATTAAGTTTGAGTCTACTTAATTAATGTGTACATATACATGACATGTTGCATCACTAACCATTACTTCGCCACTTTATGTAGGCTTGTATTAAAAATGTATATAAATCATTTCCTCCGGTAGTTATAGGTTAAAATTTTTATATTTCCACCAATATCACTTTGTTACTACACAGTCTTTATAATATCCTATTGAAAAATATTTGTGTAGTATTTTTTACGATGCTATCTATCGTGCGGTAAATGTAATTGATAGTACCACTTTTTCTTATTGATATTTTTTTATTGATGTGTTAAATGGGTTAAGTTTATATGTATTTATTGTTTTTTTTCTTTTGCGAAAGCATTTACGTTCTCTGATGCAGTATTAATTGTTTTGTTTTGTCTTTTGCTTATCCTTGTTTTTTGTTATCATAAATAATTACGTATTGTATATTTTTACTGTATATTTTGGTGTCGTCCTGCGACTTAGCGCGAGAAAGGCAATCGATGCCTTCAAAATGTGGTATCACCGTCAAAAATTTCGTATTTCTTAGACGGAGTACAGGGAAGACTAGTCGAACATCCAGACTCCATATAAATGAACATCTCTCAGCGATTTATATCTGAGACGCATTTTACAGTTTTTTTGTATATATATTATTCAGTGCAGACCTGGAGAGACTGATAGTTTTGGGTACCATTCAGTGGTACCCAAAACGCGCTGGCGTGATGAGAGATAAAGAGAAGAAGCTTCCTGGGGACAGCTTCCACTCTGTTCTAAGATAATTAGAAAATTATAATGGATG
This sequence comes from Rhyacophila brunnea, assembly GCF_057557595.1. Taxonomy (NCBI): domain Eukaryota; kingdom Metazoa; phylum Arthropoda; class Insecta; order Trichoptera; family Rhyacophilidae; genus Rhyacophila; species Rhyacophila brunnea. Next base: position 24,866,760 of record NW_028232752.1, read on the forward strand.
GATAGTTTTAGTCACTCAGAAGATAATTACATTACGAGGTAACGACAGTAAAGAAGAAGTAAATAATTCATTTAAATTTTGGTATTCCTAGTTAGTTGACAGTTCCACGATGTTCGCGTGGCTTAAGCGTCGGCCTATAGTGTCGTGGATCCTAAGTTCTAATCCTGGGTCTGGAAAGTACGCATATTGTTTTTCAAATTATGTATAAGTCAGGGAATGGACCTAATAGGTTGAGCAAGTGGCTGATATCCATTTCTCGTAAAATCAAGATCTTTTAATACAAACCTCCACTCTGTGGAGACCAATAATATGATCTAATTATTGGCATCGGGCATGGTTGAAAAAAAAAGTTATTTACGATAGTTAATAATCCTGATAAATAATACAAAAGAATTATCTTTAATGGTTCATAAAATATACATTATTTATGAAATAACAAGCATCTCTTTATACTGTTATCTTTAAAATAATAATTTACAGTATATTTTGTGGCATTGTTAGCCTCTAAAATAAGTTTATAAATTCTGTGTCTAATACTTTACCGATGTTGTGTAAAACAATATTGTTTTTTTAAAAGCAATATTCAACGATAAAAAATAACTTTACACTGGCAGCCGAAAATATAAAAATTATCTTAAGTGTTTCGCTAAACTCGCGTAACTTTTGGGCGATAAAACTTCTTCGGTGGGTAGGTAGGTAATGTGTGGCTCCAGCGGGATTTTTCCCGAGAACTCTTTAATAATTTATATGAAAGAGAAACTTCGTGTCCCTTATTCTCCACCGAGGAATGATGGAAATTTGATGATTCTACAAGTCAAATTATCAAAGTTAAGTTAGTTAAAAGTTTTACGCGCTACAAGATATTTCAAACTCGCCAAAAAGACGTCTTGCTGGTAGAAATTTTTGAGTTATTTGTTGGATTTGAAAGTCATCGTTTCCTCTCAGTGGTATTAAAACTTTTACTATTTTTCGGCCGACGTCTAAGATATTACAACTTCACCGTTAACCACATTTTAACGGATATATTTACAATTTTATTTTATTGAAACAATGTTTTTTTATAAACCTTACTTATAGTGCGATGATATCTTTGTTATATTAGTATATTTTAATTAAAAAATATTTATAATATGTTTTAACTGATTAAATTTTTGTATTATTCCATTTGACTAACTTTTTTTAGTCCTGGAGTTTTCCTTTTGGCACTATATACACCAGTGGCAAAAGGTAGAGATAGATTTGACATAAATAAAGCACATAAAACTATGTCAGTCATACTATAGTATTGGTTAGTTTTTAAAAATCAATATTTTTTTTTTATTATTATCTATTATAGCTTACTTTTCGCACGGCTTGGCTGCATTGCACACCATCAGCTGTAAATTGTAGTCTTAATTCAATGAAAGCAAATACGTATGACTGAGAAAATTTTGTGTGCACTATTTAGGTCGGATCTTACCAGCCTACCTACACCCTTCGTCACTGATATGCACTCACCAATGGCAAATTCTGACATAAATTTCTCAATGAGATAGAACATAAATAATAACTGTTTATTTATATTCAAAAGTATGGAATAGTATGGTAGGTAATGTAAAAATACAGCACTTCAATAATTATGAATTAAATTCAAATCCCGATGATAGTACTAATTTTTAACATTTTTATATTTTCTTATTAATGCTTACGATTACTGATCGGCTAATAGATTGGCTTGGATTGGTCGTGGAACCCAGGTTCGAATCCTGGGTCAAGCAAATACATAATATTGTTTTTAATAATATGTGTTTGGAGTCAGATTATGAACTTAATAGGGTACACAAGTGGCTTACATTCATTTCTCGTAAAAACATAAATCTAATCCACACCTCCAATACGATCATCCGAGGATTCGACAAGATAAAAAAAAAATTATTACATTTTTTTAATTTATATTAAAAGTCCATGTTTTATATGCATATTTTAGTACTTGTAGGACACATTGGTGTGCACTTACGTTTTAGACACTATATGAGGTCAGTTTTGAATATAATTATACTATTCAGGCGCCCAAATTCACTCCATGTCAGTTTGGTTCTGCAAGAAATCTCGTCATACATACCATCATCAATTGAATTTGTGGTCCAATATATACTTGCTTGATTTGAGTGCAAAAATACTTAAAATATATTAATAAAATCATACTAACAAAAAAATGAATCAACATAATGCGTGATTAAATATACGCTTGAGTAAATAAGATTGAATGAATATTATTAAAAAAACTTTCAAATTATTCATTCATATCGCTTGAACCCAAATCCATCGTATGTAACTAATAAGTTTAGTTTGAAGCTAGCTTACATTTTCTTGTAAAAAATCTATTAAGAAACTTCTACGGAAGGCGGCCAAAATCCGCATTGGCTGTAGAGCCAATGAAAAAACATACAACCCAACCGTATTAACCCCACCGTGTATAATGGTGATACCCGTCTCTAAAACTATAAAAGTGTTGATTCGATTCACACATTTGATAAAAAAATACATGATTTATTTTCTATAGAAAAAAACAATGCATTTCAAGTGATTCCCCGTGAAAACGCTTTACTCGGATGAGGTTTATATTATATTTTCTGCGTATAAAATCAAAATGCTAATTTGCTTTTAATTATAATTATTTAAAATCATAAAAAATGCTATAAAAGTTTTTATGCTTCTAAAGCTCAGTGTAAGATCGAAATCATTTTAAATTTTTATCATACAATGAATAAAAATTGCTTTATGTCGTTTTTTTAATTAGACATTTTATATTTTTAGATTGAAACGCAAGCAGTTATAAATTAATCACTATCATCTACATATATTTGAGTGTGCCGATTTCAATGATGATTATAAAGTGATTTTTTATAACGACTTTAATTTTAACATGGGGATAATAATTACATTAGGTATACTATAAAATTTATTTTGATTGAAAATGAGTTGTAAATACTATATTAATTCACTAAACCTTTAGATGAAAGTACGTAAGCAATCAGAAAATGTTATACTTCAGTTATTTTATCTGTAGCTGCTTCTACGCCGTAGAGTATACGTTATGTAAGTTTGCTTTTTTTTTGCACTTTTTACTACACTAATACACCCTTCGCCTGATTATCTCGCAAAAATTTAGATGAAATGATATTCAATTGTAATAATATATGTAGTAATAAAGAAATACACAGATACAATATGTAAAAAAAAAACAATTATTAGAATATATTACATCATTTTCATCCTAGAGCCGGAGTGCAAAGTAATAAAGCGTATACTCGACATAAAACATTACTTTCCTCACGTTAAATATAAAGTAGGCGGTTTTACAATTTAAAAAAATTCAAAATATATTAAATTCTAATTAAGATGTAAAATTCTATTAGAAATATGCATGTTTGGTAGATCATGGAAATACCATAAAAAACAACAGTTGATACAGAGACAGATAAAAGTACGGAATGTGACAAAGATATATATATATAAGTTAATTTATTATGGCAATGGGTCCCACATGTCGCTCGGTGAGTAGGCAACTTATAAACAAATGCAGTCCTACATGGTATCCAAGAGAGACTAAACTATCCCAAGGGTATACTTAAACCCACTGGATCAATGAACTTGTCACGTTTGTTGAATGTACGTAGCAGCGAAAATTCGAAGGAGCTAGATGACGCCTTCCAAATTACTACATTCTTATATTTTGTGACTAATAATTAATTTTGTTTAGGAATTATGGTAAATAATTATTGTTTAAACCACGATTCAAAATCATAAAAAATGGCTGCCAATATTAACTAAATTTGATAAACAACTTGAACGCATATGTATAGGTTTTTTCGTCGTATTCTACATATTATGTTATATTCTCTTTAACAATACAACAGGCCCAATTAGAGTAGTTTAGGAGTGAATGTGTAGATATTATAGTCTAATTGGAGTAACTCGAATGAATCGAGTAGAGAATTTATTTACAGACAAATAAATAAATAAAATGGTAAAGTGTACTGGTATACTTATAAGACCGACTATGTTAAAGGGCTGAGATTACTAAACGGACTGAGATAACCCCTCACCTATGACTCGCTATTTATATACATGACTATTCGCTAAATTGCGAGAGTCATTATGGATGTAGTTTCCAATTGGGTAATCCGCAGACCTCCAAATTGTTGCAACTTCGAGGCGTTTCGATAACCCCCATCAAAGAACATGTAGAATATGCTGATTGTACATGTTATGATTGTGTGATAGTTAAATGACTTGCTGATTTTGACTTTGTCGAAATAACGCTGACAGGCCCCGATGTCGTTGCCAGTTACAGTTGTGCAAAGAAACAGTAGTGCAGTAGTAGAAAAGAAACGATCACCCAGGCTTTGATAAAATCACGTATTATATAATATATTGTGATCTCACTGGAAATTTCATCCAGATACCCTGGATGAGAGCCCGGTATTTTACGTAGTAGACCATGAGGACTACCGGTCGAGATTAGTGGTGCAAGTGTCAAAATTAGTAAAGTATATTGGCTGAAATCCAATCGTTGCTGGATCAAACGTAGCTTAAAACTAATAAATATATTTTTGAGGTAGGTATCTTAATTTTGTACATAAGAAGCAACAGAGCTTCTATCCATATTTCAAATACATGACAGTCTTAGAAAATAAACGTTCATTTTAAACGAAATAACTTCATTATTTTTAATTTAAGAAATGATCAAAGTAGCTCGGTACACTTTTTAATATAATATAGGTAACTCAAACTTATAATCTACTTTTAAAAAAACCTAAAACATATGTCATTGTTTGTATACGTAATCTCAATATGTAAATGATTGGGAGAAGTACATTTTCTTATGACCTACTAAATTAATTTATTTACATAGAAACAGTTAATATATTATTATAGTTTTACAATATTATTATGATACAGAAAAATATTAAATAATAACAAAAATACTGTATTAGCTACAGGTAAAAATCTCACAATACTAAACCTAGTATAAAATGACATATCCGCTTGTCCCAGGCTTAAACCGTTCTAATAACCCAAATTTGTTTTCGTTTATTATTCAAAAGGGAAATTAGTAAAATGTTCAAAAGCTTTGTTGACGACAAATAAATCTTCCTCCCTTTCGCATATTTCATCCCTTAACTCTACTCGACATAAGTTCGAATCGTGATTTCCGTAAGCTCCGCTTAAATAAACAACAAGTGTCAACGAAGGTTTTGGCAGTTGAGAACATCCCACCGGAGCTCGCTGTAAATTAGATAAGGTGACAAAAACTATTTCCATTCCGGCAGTTTGTTCTAATCAATGTCTGGCATCCCCTTTTGCGTCCGACTTTAATTAATTTGATGTCAGAGGGCTTATCGGCAAGGGTCATAGCCCGTTCGTCCCCGGACGACAACGTTTTATCTCCAACAATGTGCTCATATTTATTTTTCTACGAACATTCTGATATTGTATACCTACTATATTTTACCTTCCCTTTTAATGACATTAGCTATTCATACATAATGCACAATAATTAAACTACACAACAAATTAAGTCAAGTGTCATTACAATATATTGTATTTGTCTCAATTTATCTATCGGTAACGCATGAGAGAAATGTAAGAGAGCAATACAGAAAGAAGTCGCATTAAAATGGGTAAGGTGAGAGAAAACATACACTTAGGTATAAAATCTAAATTAAAAAAATAAACTGACACGCAAATAAGGGAATAGTTTATTTTAATCGTGTAGTGAAAGAAAGCCAATATTAAGATACTCAATAGTTTTACAAAATGCTTACAGTGCAGTATTGACATATCGTAGCATCAAATAATGTTGACAGGTGGCACTGCAACTAGGTATTTTTTTAGTAATGATATAAATAAATGTTAGATACCTACTAAGTCTTCTTCTACAGTACCTTATATCGCATGAATAACTCATTGTTTCATGAAACCATAAATCATTTAAAATCTATGAAAGTATTATGAATATAATATTTTATATTATGACAGTTAAAAACATTTAATTTTTTTATTTTATTTTTCAATATAGTCCTTTGGCAACTTGTCCACGCTGTTAATTACTTATCATGTTGTGGTAATGTTAACGTATTTGAAAAACAATCTGTCCTTTTGTAAACGGGGAGCCTTTCTGATTTGTTTTATCGCTTAAAAAGAGTTAACCAAATACATATTTTTTATTCAAAATTCGAAACAGGAAATAATCCGAATGAGTAATATCGGGAAATCTAAAACGATATCCTCTGATTGTGATTTTGTCGATATGCAACCTAACAGAAATATGCCATTAAAAGACTCCCGCAATCCGATTGTTGCCTAAGTGCAATTTTCTCCTGTTACGATTGCCTTCTTTGTGTGGCATGAACCCAGTAGCAAAAGTTCGCCCATATCTCAGTAGTAAGCCATGACCTTTTTCGCGTTGAGCTTTTTCGAGAAGTCTTCTACCGCATATACTTTATATAATATATACAACATTTAAGCTTCTATATTATATACAAGCTAAAATGTTGTAACCATAATGAATTATGATTCGATTATAAATAAAAAGTTTATCAAGTTATACACATTTTTTTTAATTGACGTTTATTTTATTGATATAAAATGTATTAGAATAATGAATTATAAAAAAAATATTTTCTATATACAAATAAATTCAATTGTAATTATAAACATAATGATAAATTAATATATTATAATATGATGAGATCATTTAAAGTACTTGTTCATATTTTATAACATTTCTTTAAATTGTAAATTTACTTTCTAATTTTTTTTTGTAACAAATGCATTGATTAAGTGGGATCATATAATATGCCAACAGAGAACCTTGCGGAAAAATTCGAAGCTTGCAATCGAGTTTAAATATTGGGACCATACCTAAATAAGATTACATATAAATAAAAAGGATTTCAAGTTAAACACATTTATATTTTTTATAAAAATCGATATTTTTTAAAATAGATATAAAAAATATTAAAACTATGAATTGGTCAAAAATATAAATGCCAAAAATTTGAAAACTTAATAAAATAAATTATAAAATTAAATGTGACAATAAAAATAATTTAATAATAACGTAACCTATGTACCAAATATGTGACAAATCCACATTTTTTTTAGTTTATCATTGACTTAAAAAAAAAATCTTTTTAATTTTTTTAAAGCTTCGTATTTTTTCACTAGATTCTCTGTTGGCATATTATGATCCCCCTTAATTAAAACGTTTTAAAATGTAAATTATTAACAAATTATTTGAAGTCAATTATAAGCTTCATATTTTTCCAATAAGTGCTACTGACTGAGCATTAAGAACTTAAAGAACAAGCGCATTTTATATTATAATGGTAATATCATAAGAAATATTATTTTACATTAGTCAAATATTTAAAAAAAAAATATATCAATTTTATAAAATTACCTCCAGAAGATATTTTTTTTTGTTTATTTTTAAAAATCATATCCTTGTTTTTACGTATAAGGTGGTTACTTATTATAAACATATTGTGTCCTTACCGGGTATCGAACCCAGAGCTCCCGGGTGGAAGACCAGCACCTTATAGACTGCGCCACGAGAGCCGCTCAATAAGATAATACTATAAGACATCTTTTAGTGAATTATTAAAAAGATATGATAAAAAAATACGTTCAATAACCTGGAGAGACTGGTGGTTTTGAATATTGACTAGGGAAGCCAAAGCAGAAGAAGAGTGTCGGCCAAGTTTTTGGTAGAGTGTCGACCAAGTAAAACAGCTCACTGGAAACAGTCTTCACTCTGCCTTGAGAGAAGCAGAGGATTGAGAGGGTCAAAAAGTTTTAGTCGCTCAAAAGATGATAGAATTTTAAGTTGGTAATGATCTTCAGCCAAATAATGCGTTTAATAAAAACATTTGCTATTTTAAATTGTATAAAGTAGATAAAAGATTAAATACCGCTGAAATCAATATCGTACACACGCTAGTTCAATAAAAATGACAAATTTTCTTATTTCCGTTGTTCGAGAAAACTTAAAATACGGCAAAACTTTCGGAAAAGAAGCCAATAAAACTATAAATAAAACTTTTTCGATATGCCAATGCGTAACACGAGAAATCTGACGCTCAAAACATTATAATACACAGAAACGTGTTGCATGCTATAAAATAGTCTCTGTTCATATTTTTTTTTTACGCGAATCTGTTCGTATTCTTTTTCAGAAATAAGCTTCGCCATACATCTTTTGTAATGTAGAAGCCAAATAAATTTCTACACTAAACTCTTCGTATAATTTGTGATCCTTTTCTTGAATTTATTATATGATAATATTTGAATACAAAAAAACCTTTGCCGTTCGTAAGTTTAGCATGCAAACCAAAATTTATGACAGAAAAATATGATGTAATAATGTTAACGCGACAAAATCAGTTTTTAAAATAAACATAGTTAATAATATTTTACCACTTTAGTTTATAAAAAGTATAACTATTTATATTATATCGTCACCTAAATGCACATAACTTGTAACTACATATTGATCAAGTTTTCTGGAGAAAAAAAGCATGTTTAGGCAAAATTTGAAACAAAAAACTGTCAGTATTTTATTGTTAGAAATAAGTAATTATTTTTACAAAGTATTTATAAATTCTAACGGATTTAATTTTTACTTAAATCCATTAGAGTTTAAATTCAAATTCCATCAACTACCTTCGGTCGAAAGTATCAATATTATAAATATTTATAAATTTAGAAGTTAGAAGAGTTACAGACCTACACACTTATTTGAAGAATGGGATGGGAGAGCCATTGTCGAAAACTACCCAATAAACACTCGTAACTGGACAAAATCTGACATTCGAATGAAATTTTCAAAATGGCGTCCTATGGTAGTTCGTAGTATAACTTTTGGCTATTCTACAGATAAATTTGTAGGTCAGTACATGGTTTGCTTTTGTTTTTTAACATTCGAGGTGGGAGTTACAATTTTTGAATTAAAACAAACAACACCAAAGTATTTAATTAGAATGTAGAATTATTACAGATAAACTTAAATATCTATAATATATCAACCAAAAATCTAAAAATCACTAAATTAAAAATAAGTAAACAAAACATACAAGAAAATTAATAGATCTATTTATTAGTATTCAATAATCAAAAATTATACAAGATTATATCAATTGAACATACACTTTATTTGAAAACACCTCAGATATATATTATTTCGTCACTGTTCTGGCAGAAGACACTAATTCGAAAAAATTACATATTGAGTTAGTTATACCAAAATGTTCCTCATTTCAAACTTACCGTCTGGAAACTTTCTCAATAAATAAAAAGTCTTTATTTTAAAGTCATCCTTTTTACGATTACTTAATAAACTCACATGATAGACCATTTCAAACATTTTAACAACTTCAAAGTCAAATTACTCAAAACTAGTATTCTCCAGTTAGTGTGTTCTGCCAGAACAGAAACGATTTTATAGTCACTTTAAAAAATCTATTAAAAAATACGACCCTCAGCGGGACTCGAACCAACCAATTTTCGTCAATGTTCTTTACCAATTAAACCTCGTGGGTCATATATAATTACGATGAAATTAATTCAGCTCATCTACGATGAAATCAACTAGTAGTGTTTACATCTTGAACCACTTTAAATGGCGTTAATTTTGGCAATCGGCTTTTGCGGCTTAAATCAAGGTATCGATTACCTACTCCAATCATTAGCAGACGTCAGGATCTATAGCAGCATATTTCGGTTATAAAAAACTCTCGCAAATAATTTAACATTATTTTTTTTCAACGAACGATTCACAAGATTTGAAGACGTAATTTGATTCTTTTTATTGAACGTATTTTGTTGAAAAAATAGTATACGAATTGTTTGTATAGCAACATTAGGCAGCGATTCCGAAACACGTATTGTATAGTTAAATTGGTATCAACACAATAAAGAAATCTATACGTCAGCGGTAATGAATGAATTATTTGTTAATAAAAAAATGACTACCTATCAGTTAACGTTTTGATTTGGATACTTACTAACATATTTTTATATAGTATTTTATGTAATGTTTCAAATAAATAATATTATTTTTAAAACTTATTTCAAACTTATAATACGAATTCATTTTTAATAATTATTGTAGCTAATTGTAGATAATGAGTCACGAAATGGTTAGAATGAAACTAGCAACTCTTAAATCCGCAGTATAAAATATTTTGTTTTTATTTCAACTAAGGCTAGAATAGAAAGGCATATATATAGTCAAAATCTTATTGACAACGAGGTGGAAATTTTGGCATACATGCAGTGTTTTAGTACTACACAAAAATAATACTTTCTTATGCGAGTGAAGTTTGCAAGAGTTCTTAAACCTCTGCCTACTATGCAAAACTGTTATGTGTTCGGTAACGGAAATCCTTACCAGCGACCCCGATCCTTTACGTGGAATAAAAGGTAATAATCTCAGTATCGTGTATTTAACAACCAAAAGAGGAAAAACTCGGCAGAGTTTAATCTGTAGTAAAAGAGCTAGAGCTGAATTAAGTTTTAATGTGTTAAATGGTATTAGAATAATTTACAATGTAATAAATATGAAATAGTTAGTTATGTTATTGACGCTTAGTTCGTGCACAAAGGTATTATATATGTGTATGGAACAGCTAGATAAATGATGAATAAGTTGGGGTCAATAAATATTACAATATTGAGTACCCACGTACATCGCAGTAGTCGAAATAACTACTCAAATAAATACTTAACAATAGGTTTATAATTTATAACATCGGGTGTAGATGAATTAAACAAAAAAACAATTTATTGTTATTTGAGAGATATCGTAGAGTTATGGATACATAACAAACCTTATAACAGCAAATGTTTTTAATTCACAAGTAAACCTATTAACGAAGTTATGTAAGTACATATTAATATTTTTAACTAATATACCTTCTTAATTTCTGACACATTGGTGCTCTGATTAATTATTTTAGCTGACCACTTTTGAATAATCAAAACTTAATAGTGTCCATTTATTTTTCTTTTACTTAGTAGGTAAGTATATTTATTATTTATTGACACTTCTCATTAGCTACCTTTATTAAATTTTAAACACGTTGCCAGTAATGACAATTTAATACGGTAACTAAATGTATTAGTGATGAGAAACTATTTAATGTATCTTAAGAGTTTTCACAGACACTTTAAATATTCAACATTTTATAAGTGCTTAATTCGTTTCACTTTCCATACTAAGAAGGTCGATAAGGTTTTTACCTTCTTTATTGTATCCATTTATTAAAAAAAAGGCGGGAATTAACTGTATTTCTTGCCATCGTGCATTAACGTTAAGTAGTGTGAATAGTGGATGAATATACTAAAAGGCAAAACTCAGGTTGCAAATAACCACTCAAATAGAATAATATAAAGATTAAATCAATTATAATTCAAATTTAAATTCTATAATTTTCTTTTATGATGAATACTAATAATTACGAAATCATTTTATAAATTATAATATAGAAATAAACTCTTTTTAAATACACTAAGTATATCTCCATTAACAATATTATTATTAATTCACTATCAATATAAACCTACGCATTTTAGGGCGTTATGGTTACAAATACATTATTTTTCATAATTTAACGTTTTATCTCGCCGTCAGTTAAAATCAATATTTGCCTGCTATTGTTTGCTTTTATAAAACATGGCCGGCAAGAGATGTTATTAAATTTTATAGCTCGGAAATAAATTTCTTTAAGGTCTAGTTATAAATATCATTTTATAAGCATTCATTCATATTTAGTTTATGGCGCGAATTCGCCAAATGACATTACGAAAATATTTGCCAAAAGTTCTGCACGCAAACGTCACAAAACAAATGAGTGTCTTGTATTTTATTCTATTTTGGTTTAACTGCTTTACCGAAATAATAAATATTACGAAACATGTAATTGTCAAGTTTTGATATTTTCTACAATGAAAACCTATAAATCAATATTATTGTCATTTTATAATATAATCAATATTACTATGTTAACTTACTTTCCGTAATAGTTGAAAAAAATATTGTTTATTTAAATAGATTTTTTCAATTTATTAAAATTAAATCAATTGTCATTATAATATTATAATATCATCAAATGCTATAAGTTTAAATAATATGACATATGTGTCGCTACATTTGACAATCAACCAAGTCCACCTTTAGGTATTTTTTACTTTTTTGGGAATCGCTGAAGTACTACTGCTTTCTAACATTTCTGCATTATCAAAATGCGGAATGTATTCATTTTAAATATTCTATACTCAAAATAATATAAACTTTCACCCTTGTGACTATGTATTTGAGAAAACAAAAAGCTGTTTTTCTCCTATTCATCTATTATGGACTTGGCTAATTTTGAAATCTAGCGACACATGATTAAAATCCTAGTTCTGATTCTAAATGCCGATATTTCTTGATTCTTTTGAATAAATGTGTGGTAATAGACGAAAAATTTACAAATATAATCGGATTAAAATCCAACTCTTGTATGTATACATAAAAATCAAAAGTAGGATTAGTCGTCAGATAAGCTTAAGCTGAAAATATTTTATGATGGTATAATTAATTTCTAATCAACATTATTTCCAACGCAACTATAAATTAAATACTTCTGACAATATATCTATATGCTAGTGATGTAACATCTTATGTTAGGTAAATGACAGTTTTTCTGCAAGGTCATACATTTTATATAGAAACCTCTGTTTTTGCACAGTATTCTAAAATCAGATCATTCGACATCGCCTTTTCAAAATGAAGCTTTTTTCAACGGGATATCTTGACATTGGATCATAAAAATGTAGCCTTTTATATATATACTATATTTACACATTTAGAATCTCCGTAAAAAAACAATATGTATAAAGTAGCTTTAATAATATATCGTATGTAACACCTGTTTTAAAAAGTTACTGAATATAGTCTATGAATAATACATAAATAGTCTAGACTAACATAGACTATCTGCGTAATAATATCTATGAGAACGTACAAACTACGTTTCTATTTATAATAATATGGTAGAAAGGGTTTTAAAAGTTTTGGCGAATGATTGATTACATATTCAAATTGGCTAGGTACTCGTTAATTTATTATTTAAGCCAATATTTGTTTAAATACGTAGTTATGGTATATTATCTATGAATATACTTTTTGGATTAAATTTATACAATGTTATTTTAGGTAATATTCAATTAGTTTTAGTTACATGCTTTGTTATAAACATTCTAAATATATTATTTCTATTCATAGTTGGGCAGTATTAATTGGAAATAGTTATTTATAATTAGTGTTAATTGATAAAAGTTAATATCTAGAACGAAATATAAATACAGATAGCTTTTTAAATAATGTAACACTTCACGTAATATAATATATCAATAATAGATGACATTATAATTGATTCTTTTTATGCATTCATTTTGATTAACTGATCGATCAATGATAATAAATTATTGAATATTTTATATAGCTCAAAACACTTGTCTAGTTACCTACTCTAATATTTATATTAATCTAATTAATCTAATTTTCTTTAAACATAAAATTCTCTCAAAATATTGTTATTTCATTAGAATTTATATCTGCATACATTTGTAAGCTTTAATTTTTAGTATAAATAGATATAAGAATATTCTATTTAATTTTATAAAATTGGTCTTGCTGAAGAAAACCTTCTTCTATAAAGAAGGGACCTAACGGAATGAAAGTGATTACAAAAGAGGACTACTAAAACCATTGATTTTTATACAAAATCTCACTTATATCTATACTTACACATACTTCAAACTAACATTCCTTTCGACGATTTGTATATATTATAAATCACGCAATAATCCGTCTGAAACAAAACTCAACGTTTTTAGTCTCGATTTTTAATCAAATTTAACTGTACAAAATAATAATTATTATTATATTTTCTGTTTTAATATTATTCTTATTGACTGAGAGTACTTGAATTTTAATTTTAATGGATTTAAGTTGTCTACTATTCTATTTGAGTCGGTTTTTGCGACCCGGGTTTTTCCATTCGGCATCTTCAGGCATTATGTGCACCCGCCAATGATAAATGCAATTATGCGTGCATTGTTGTATTTTATTTGAAAAAAATCTATGTATTACGATTAACAAATATTATTATAATAATTGAGTCACCATTTAATTGTTAGAATTCTATTTTACAAAATGATATTAAAAATTATATTAATTGTTGTTGATTTGTTTGTACCTAATTTGGACCTAATAGGTTGAGCAAGTGGCTGACATCCATTTCTCGTAAAAAACAAAATCTGTCAATACAAACCTCCACTCTGTGGAGGCCCATATGATCCTATCAGGATCGGACATGGTCGAAAAAAAAAAAAAAAAAAAAAATATGAAATTAATTTTACTATTTACAGTGGTAATACCTTAGCTCATGTAAAGGCATGGACTCAATAAATAACCTGTACAAAAGTAAATTAGTAATTGTTTAAAATCGATAGGTTAAGTAGAAATTATTCTTGAGTGAGAGAAATGATCTGGATTGTTCTTTGAGCTTTTGATAATGGTGTTATCTACTATAAAAAATAATGTATAAAATAAAATTTTAGATTTTTTTTTATTTCAATCTGCGTTAAAATAATATATATAATATATATATATATATATTGTAATACAAATAATAAGTAATATGCGACAAATGGATTTACTTTAAATAAACTATAACAAACGATGTATGGATTATATAAGATTTCTACGACAAATCACCTTTCAGAACCACGTTTTCTTTTACTAAGTTTTCTCTCCTGGGACCGTTACTTTCTCGTACCCTTTTTTCACTTCTCTTGGCTACGAAATATTAGTGGTGGACCAAAAAAAGGCGATACTTTATTAGGAATATTTTTTACACACGTGCCCACTTGGAGACAGGAAATACATAAATACCAAGCGTGACCTTATTTCCGTGGGCTTTTTTTCCTATCTGACGTTTGGATCGCAGCATGATTGCAAAGTTGGCAATCACAGTAAATTTAACACAATAAACAAAGCGTAATTTAATGGGTGCCATTTTAACCTGCAAGGGTAGGTATTTGTGTGTTGACGAATTGTGAAATATTAACATAATAAAATAAATATTTAGGCAACACATGCAACAAAAGTAAAACTAACAATAAAAGAGAAAAATAATATTATAATACTCAACGAATAATTTTATTCTATCTTGTCAATAATGCAGCAAACTCTAATAAATTATTACTAATTTTATACTGAGTCGTAAGTTGCAGGTTATGACATAAATACACCGACATTTTGTATTTTTAAGCACAAAAAAATGTCTTCTTCTTGTAGCAAAGAAATATTTACAAAATTCGATTTGAAAGAAAAATTCATTTAATTCCTTTCGAGAGATTTGTGATAATTATTTATAAAATGAGTTAATCATAATAATTATAGTATCTATCAAGTAGGTATTGGATAAAACACATCGTATGAACTAAACACATGTCGAAAAACAATCTTTATGTGTTGCGAATATTGAGTAGATAATTATATCGTTTCAAATGTTCACTTTTTTCAGGTTCGTTTACCTCCTTTTTCGAACCGAATTGAACTTTTTATACTATAATAATATAATATTGCCTTAATATGTTGTGTTGATTTGTAATGAATTTTGGTCTCATACTATTTTCGGAAAATAATATGCTACCGTGATTAACGAATGTTTACTTAAAAAAATACTAGTTGTAACTACCCATGCGTGTTTTTTTATTTACAAAAAATACCACGAATATCGTATACGAATAATATTTAAATCGAAATATTTTTAATGTAGCATATTTTGGCTATTCCACAGTCGCTATGAGTGCAAATTTAGAATATTATAGAAGACACAGTGAAGATCACCATAATAGCGAGTGACGTAGGAATGGAAAAAAATCAAATCAATTCTAAAAGCTGTCTATATAATAATTTAATTACATAATTTCTTTAGGAAATTCTTTCTTACCATAATAAAACCGTACATTCAATCATATATTTATCTTTAAAGTGATGTCAATACACAATCACTCACCTTTGTGGTTTACGCAATTATTAGTATCACCATAATTTTCATTATTATTCTTGGTTTAGAAATATTTCAGTATTCAATTACCTACATAATATTCTACTATATTTAATTTTATTATAATATATAACGTAAGTAACTATTATAAATAAAATAGTAAAGTTTGTATATTTTATATAAGTATGTTATCAATCTTGGAATAATCTGTTTTTTGAATAAAATTGATCAAAATATAAGACAATAATTATTTGAAAAAAATAATTATTACTAAGTACATTTTAAAATGTTTATTTTAATATGATTTTTATCTATTTATTATACAACATTACTAATGATATACTACTAATTATGCTATAGTATCATCAATCGACATAAAATAAAACTAACGAGCTCTGTCGATAATGGAATTCACAAAAACAGTTAACGTTAACCGAACTTATACGAGTATAATTATATCGATTATATGAGGTAGTTGGCATCAAATCTTTTATTCAAGCAGTTTATAAAACAATCTCTCAATTGAATGAAGGTTCCTTGCACACTGTGCTGAAATAGACATAAAACTACCTAAATAATAATGCCATACTACCATAAAAATAGTTCACTGTTTATTAATCAAATAAATATTTATATTTAAACAAGTATACTTAGTAATTGTACGTACTTATTACGAAATTAAAATATACATGAAATAATGAACAACTATAATGCCCACAGCGGCCGAGAAACTAACGCGTCGGCTTATAATCGTCGTGGGTCCCAGGTTCGAATCCTAGGTCTTGCAAACATGCATATTATTTTTCAATGTGTGTTTTGAGTCTGGATCTTATAGCTAACATCCATTTCTCGTAAAGTCTATTAATACAACCTCTACTCCAAATAAAGAAAACATTTCTAGACGTTGGATATTAAATTTGTTTTTAAACAACCTAAATCGATAATATTATTAAATTTCAAAACTTAATTTAAATCCAAATTTTGGGATTTCGAAACCTATCTAAATACAATTATAGATAATATATATATCTATCTATAATTATTGTATACCAATAAAATGTCTTTGGTTGAAAATATAAGTGAAATAACTAAGTAGGAAAAAATATTCTATTGAAACTTTTTAGAAAGTTATTAAAAAAAACTTAACAAAGCATAGCAATATTTGTATTTGAAATCTTTTGAATACATCCAACACAAGAATAAAAGCACTTTACAGAGTTATAAGTAATGCGATTCTAAGAAGGAAAGACAAAGTCAAAACATGTTACTTTAAAAGTTTTTCGGTACATGCATTCAAAGACTTAACTGGGATGTTCTTCTCTGTTTTGTCGAAAAGTTGTCTCTCTAAATCGTTAAATAATGTATGTAGTCCGGAATGAAAGACTTTTACTTTAAAGAGTATACCAAACTGAGTGATATTTTATTATAATATTGCATGCATTCGTTTTTTTACATATTGATAAATAGTTATGAATAATGTGATTATGTATGCCTTTGTTTTGTCCCACGGTAAGCTTTATTTGGTATGAGTACCGATAAAGAGTACAAAGTAAAATTTATGTTTTATTTTAGTGTTACAATCATTATCAACACTATTTTTAAGGGTATAGAAATGCTATGTAATGCTGAAAATGGATAATTGGTAAAATTCAAAGTAATAAATTCATTAAAGCTATACTTCAGCTGAGGCATGCTTTAGAAAGATCGTGACTACGCGTCGCGCAGATTGTGCAAACGACGCGTGACGAACAAAACATAATTTTTCATAAAAAATCAACATGAGTCCATCTATTTAATCCGTTTCTTGTTATATTAGAAATAATAATAATATATTCATTGACATGTTTTCTTTTCCGAGTAAATGCGTAACGTTTTTTAGTCGATTTTACACGATTTAAAAATATACTCCTCCGACGCCATCACAAAACAAATTGACGTGTTCCCAGCTCGACTATTGCTCTCCGATTGGCAACGAGTGCGAAATTACGTAATTACTGATGTATGCTCTTAAATGTTTTTAAAGTATCAATCGTACCTTTATTAATTTCCTTTGTTCGCTTTGTTGTAGGTTTGGCGATGTGGTATTCACCAATTTGGCAGTAGGCACTTGCTCAACCTATTAAGTCCATACTCTGGATCCAAATATACATTAAAAAAACATGTAAAAGCCAGACCCAGTATTCGAACCCGGGACCCATGACCTTATAACCCTGATGCATAACTGATCGGGGTGTAATGTATTTACTAAATATTATTAGGTAGGGTGTGTTTTTTTTTCAATATACCTAATATATATATTGTAATAATTTTGCAATAATTTCTATCAAGATTCCTTTTGGTATAATTTTGTTTTTTAGACGAACTAATATGCTATATTTATTCCATGAAAAATTTTAATATAATTTAGATTTTGAAAAGATTTGTGTTTTTGAGTTATTAATTACATCTTGTATTGAAACTTTGCATAATATTTCATAAATAATAATTGTTTTCAATTTATGACAAATAATACGTCACGAAAAAAATTAACTCCCATTAATAAACTGAAATACGCATCGTATATTATAAATATTATTACATACTTTAGTAATATATATAAAGTAGTGGTTACATATTTTTAAGACACCCTTAACAATCTAAAAGAAATAGTAACAAATTGAAGTTAAATAAATAATTATTTAGGTTGACATGAATGACAAAAGAATAGATATCTCGATGAATGATTAAAAAAACCGCCTTGGTCCCTCAGATGTAATATATTATACAAAAAAAAATCACAACGCCCCAATCGGTCGGGTAGATCCCGTAAATCAGCATGCGTATTATTACTGCTGCCAACACTTGGATGGAAATACCGCCCCGCGATATGGCGTGCCTCGATACCGCCCTATCGCAAAACAGATCGGCATTACGGGAAAAATATGGGTCGATCAAATTATATTTAACGTCACTTTAAAGTAATCTTTTCGATGACACGGCCGCGTTTATCAGGCAATCCGCATAATTATATTTCGAGCGAACCTTTATTATCGTCGTAATGGTTCAATTAACGTTGTTCAAGTCATATTTCAAACTTAATATTGCGTCAAACCATACACATCAAATTTCAAAAATGTCTTGAATTGACATTATCTGAAATGGTAAACTATGATTATATTTTATAAAACTAAATATAGATTAAGCTTTAAATACGTTCCTATTAAGAAATCAAAATAACTTAATCGCTTTTCCAGTATATTATACTTTTTTATATATCTATATTTTTTACTGATTATGATGAATACGATTGTTGTATATTTAATACACTTTGTAAGATATGTATATATGCTGTATTGAAGGTTGTAGAGCAGTATGCAGCTGCTTGTGTGCGAATTGATAATATTGCCTTCAATAATTTTATTTTATTTATATTCAGACTGGCATTATAAAATATAAAAAAAATCACTTCATAAAATCAAATACGCCAAACACAATACGCTATAATACTAAAAAATGGTGCGTTAGGTACAGGTTAATTAATTATTCTTTTAAAGTAGTAGGTACTAGATTATCTGAAATAATTATGGATTATGAATAAATCACTCGTGAAGGCCGATACAGAGACAAATTCAAGACGTCAACTGTGGCCATCGCTCAGTTTGGCCGCCCGTGTACGACGACACATTGCACATAGGGTTGCAACCCTCCTGGATGCATGACGTAAATCTATGGATATACTAATATCCACATAACGACTAATATAGTACCAACAGTATAACTTGTCACTTCGCGAACACGAATATCATTGTCTCTTTCCTTCCACGGATTGTTCTATATATTATTACTTATGGACGTAAAAATATGATGCTATATAATTGGAAAGTACCTATTATATTTTACTATTTATAGATGCTCGTATCGTGAACGAGAGATAAAACATTAGTTTTTTTTTATTATTAAAATATTTACTATGCGGCCAAAATAAAGATAATTAAATATTGACACTTTAAAAAGATCGCTACTATAGTCGAATATTAGTTCATTGGTCGATACCCATAAGATATCGAACCAAGTTATAATTATTGATCATTTAAAAAAACAAAATTATGATATAATATTTTTTAATGATAATTTAATTATTTTCCTCAACTCGTTTATTATTCTAGAAAAACATTGATTGAATATAGTTTTCACTAAAATTAAATAGTATTGTAATAATATTACATAATATTACTTATAAGCTACTCGTACTTACGCAAAATGTAAAATAAGACAAGATTTGAAATTATATAATTTAAAAAAAATATAATACCTATTAAGTTTTTGACGCATAAAAAATGGTTACAATATATCGTATGAATAACTCTATACGAATCTATAAACATATGGTTAAAGATATCTCACAGAAAGAAAACAAATCTTTTTACACATTTTACAGTGTGTATTTTTCTGGCATCTGATTAAGATATAAAATTCTTGTAAAACCCTCTACCCTAAGAGAATAAATTTTTCGCAAAAGTATTTTCACAGTTTTTTATTAGGGGAATTTCTGAAAATAAATCCGGTGTGAAAATTAATATATATTATTCATTGTTCCCCGCGTCGGTGAGGTCAAAGGAAAATGAAAAAATCAGACTGTAGAGACAAAGAAAAGCGAGGATTCATGTGGGTCGTAATGCAACATACGAGGCATGCCAATGTAAGAGGTTCCACAACAAAAAAATATTGCTTTTTAGTAGAGGTTTACTGTAAATATTATATAGATGAATTCCTATCGTCCATTGTCATTCACTGATAGGGTTTACAGAATAAAAAATAAGTAAATAATATTAGGTAGGTATATAGCGACTATTTATGCATGGATTTATTTTTTAAATAAAATATTGAATTTTCAATAATCTTTTAATATGTTATATTCAACGTAAGCTCAACGTATTTCACTACAATATATTATTAATATATTATAGTGAAATACGTTGAACTTTCTCATTTATAGATAAACATGACTAAAGAGCAAAATTAAAGTTACTGATGTTATAATTTAGCTTAAAAATTATAGTTGATGGTGTTTTATCGTAATGATAAGTCAAATTAACAAACACTTAATCAGTTCAAGAAGGGCGTATTATATATTTTACACTTTACACAAGAAAAAAAATATCGTTGGAAAGTCTGTAAGTAATAATTCATTTGATATGCAATTAACGTATGTATTGTATAATTAATACTATTGAGTAGGAAATTGATTTAAACATTTTGTAAATCTATTACCGAATCAAATGATGTTTGCTTTTTTTGTTGCTGTAATGTACATTTTCATTCGGGCGAAAATCATAGAGAGCCTACATTTTGTTTTAACTTAACTGCACCATAGCATTGTAAAGCCTAATTTACTGCAAACCGCATCTATACCAAAGTGTTGACACCTCACATTGACTGAAAATTGAGTCCCGATCGTCTTACAAGATGTCAAAAACTATATAGGTACTGTTGGGTCACTCTAGTGTGGTGTTCGATGTGTAGGTAGAGGATGATGATAATGATGAAGTCTACAATGTAGCAGGGTGAGATTTATTAGCAGCGTATCGGTACAATAGTATATTATACATGATAGTTACTAGCTAAGTACTGCGATTCGAGTGACATTGAGATAAATTGTTCTTCGTTATTTATATAATAAAAGGTAGTACATTAACATTAAATTCTGTTACATAATCATATTAAACTAAATATAGAGTCAGCGTTTTAAATTGAGTGGCGAAAAGAAATATTATTTGTTATTACAGTTGTAAAAAAATACTATGAAAAATGATCATTCAGCTAATACACCGTTATGGTATAATGTGCTGTGATATGATGTAATAATACAACGACCCTAATTTCGCCAATCGACTTGCTGGTCTAGCTGAATTGTTTACTGGAAATGGATTCGCTGGGAATATATTACTGCAAAGTAATTTAATATTTTTATAAACAATAGATATATGCTATTATTCTGCAGCTACATTACTTATGCATCAAACTAATTTGAATTTGACTATATTATATGCCAAATGAATGGTATAATCGAATATGTGAACGGTATTTTAATTGTATACATATTAAATTACAATAACATATTTTTATATAAGCATCAAGAATCGGAGGTTTGAATTTTTCACGTGGAAAATTTATATGTAGTTTTTCAACCAAGAGAATGAATCTAATACGTAAATTGAGCAAACAGCTGATATTCATTATAAAAACTCTTGCATAGATTTAGTTCGGGCTATACAGAGCCAATGGAAAATACCCATTTTCACCATGGAAATATTTATCGATCACATAAATTATTGAAGGTTTCGTTATCGCATATAATTATTCATGTTTCGGTAGATTGATGGCAATGAAGTTGAACTTTGGTTAAGTTTTAATGTTTTAAACTTTTTGTTTGAATATTTTAGAAATCCTGGTTAAGGTTTTCTTGGCGGTGGGTAGAGCGTGCGCCTTTGACATATTGATCCGGGCGATCTTGCCGTGAGAACTTCCTATTCAAGTTACTGAAGGGTAAAAAAAAAACCAGAAGGTTTTTCCGAAGAACGGTGTGGGCTTAATGACAAAAGGCTCCACATATTTCACAGAGCAGTTGATCGACTTAGCGTACTACTTGCAAACAGTTACATGTCACGCTATTTTTTTTTGGCTGTACAAAACCACTAGTATTTTAAAAACCGTTAATTTTTATGAATACTTTTCTTTCGTAGTTTCGTGTCGGAAATGATAATATTTGGAATAACAGTTATTTTTTCCCTTCGAAATTTAGAAAGTAAAAACAATCATTAGCAAGTCGAATGTTTACTGATTATCCGTAAAATATATAGTACATGTTGGAGTTATTAGGGAAAAATTCTTTTTATAGTGGTCATTACCTTATTAAAAATAGAAAAGAATCGTATAAAATAATATAAAACACACAAAAAATGTAATAGATACTAATTGGACTAACTTGACTGCTATAATCTAAAAAAATGATTTTTTTCATTTACTTGATAAAAAATACAAAGAAATGTATTTATTTATAGTTTTTCGACGGAAAACTTTACATCATAACATTTTCCATCCTCGATTATTATATTTGGCATGTCCAATACGTCAGTAGCACTATACTTATATATGAATTAAGTCAAAAAATGCAAAAAGCGTGTAATATAATATGATTTCATAGAGATTTTGAAAGTTCTATTAGTATTTCTATTTTCTTAACCAGTTTACGTGAAATAGTTTTCAAGTTACTCACATGAAAGACCGAGTGACATCATTGTCGTATCACTTAATTTTCACGACCTGCTACATGAGTTAGAGAAAGAGGAGATATAAATCCTCGCGCTTTAAGCTAATGCATAATTTTTACGGGAATGGGACAACTGGGCGCCAGGAAAATTGAGCGCCACTCTGACGAATGAAATAAAAAATAGACGTTCATTACGATTTCATATATAAAATAGACAAGAAATTTTAATTAGTTTCTATTTACTATTTAGAAGTTTTAATTCATTTTTCTCTTAACTTGATATAAAAATAAGGCTTGATATAAAAATAAAAGGACTCTCTTCTCGTTGAAACTTAACCATAATATATATATATATATACTATTAAATTAAATCATTATTTACGAGTGCATATTTAAAGTCTCATCAAGTATTGAATAATAATATAATATACTAATTTAAATATAAATAATAATATTAAATATATATTTTAAAAGTACCTACCTATTATTTACGAACGTCTATTTATTCGCCCGTCTTTATGGCTAATAGTACTCTTTTCACAGTAAGGTAATTCTATTATTTTGACAGTGAGTGCTCAGTAATTTTGTATGTGTATTGTATAACAAATGCTTTTGTTTAATTATCTTCAGTCAAATATAATACGTTTGTTTAAGTTGAAGACTGATAATGTGTGAGGTAGGTCATCGTAAATTTTTATGCCAGATAGTTAGTAGATAATAGCCTACTTAAAGTTGGACATCCTTGATATATACTAATAACTATAGAGTTGTAGCTGTCGTTATAAATAATAAAGTTCAGAGGCAAATACTATATTAAAAATATATAGGTATACTAACAATGTTCGTAGGTTAAACTCAGCTTAGTTATTTGGTAATTCAAATAATTTTCATTTTACTTACGTTGATATTTATTTTATCATTAGGTTAAGTTACTTGTATATTATATTATATTTATATAATATGTACTTATATATTCGATTCTTTAAAATTATATTACAATAATTTTAAATTAAAAAAATACAAACAATGAAGTTTTCATCCGCTTTCTCCCTTTTATTGACAATATCGCTGAGGTTTACAATACATACAACAGAATTATGATTATCTTCCAAAAATACATACAATTTTTCAGATGTTAATTCTCTGAACAAGAAAAATTAATTTATACTAAAAATACCCATATTTATTTTAAAACAGATTTTGTTATAAAATAAATTACAACTAATTAAAAGTATCTTCATGATACAACCATATATGTAATTCTGCAACATACTGCAAAATCGGTTTTTGTTTGTTATTCACAATACAAAAAATATTCGTTTAATAATAAGGGATGTAATAAAAATGTGTTTTTCCATTCACTGATTTTCTGGAAAAAGGATAAACAGTATTATTGTATTTAATAAAAGAGACTGAATAGTATCAGTATCCTTAAGTCAAGTGAGGGCGTATCGTTGACCCTTTTCCGACACCGCGTTATTTTTTAAATATTTTATATATATTTAAAAACCCTAAGATGTTGACAAGAGCTTTCTCCTTTAGAAATGGAGACTAAATGTATGAAATTGAAGCAAAAAATGATTTATTGTCCATTGATAAAGAGTTAACTATAATTGATTTTTCATTTCAGGTATAAATGCAAGAACTACTGCTATGGCAATTAGTTGATATTTTTTTGACGGATGAAAAGATAATCCGAGTTAGGGATTGCAATACCAAATAAAAATACTAATACCAATACCGGTATTTTGGTATTACCAATAGAATACCGGTATTCATGAAAAATATTAAAAAAAAATATGGACATAAAAATCTCATTAACATAGTAATATTTTATAGCAAAAATATCTAAACAAGTACGTAATACGTAACTTTAAAATATAGTATATAGTTGAACTGTTGGCACTCTCTTCTTCGAATGACCTTTCATTATATTTATTTTATAAAGTGCTATTGGATGTGTAGAGCCTCACTCGTAATTCCACCTAATGTTTTATTACACTTTTTAAAGTTAACTACTTCTTTACTTTTATCCCGTAAGAAGTAAAACCAAACACAATATTGCTCAGTTTTTTGTTAAAAATATTTCACTACTATTATATACGCTACTATTGAGTAGATAAACATAAAAATATTAAGCACAGGCAAGTCCATTATAGTATATTTATATTATATTATATTATAATATAAATATACGCTACTAGGACCAAGGTTCCTAATGATTATACAAGCGAACAGTAGGTATTTAAACGCAATTTTAGATACATATATACCTGACTTAATCTATGATATCCGCGGGCGACTGGCAAAAATATTTGGATAAATTTAAAATCAGGAAAGAAGGTACTTACCTATAATGTAATAATATATTTTACAATTCTGCACGTGTTCTTATTGGTCACAAGGGCGAATGTCAATAGAAATAAACTAAACATGTATAACTCGACAAAAATTACAGTTATTTTAGATTAATTAATTCATTTTTTATCCACGTTCAATACCAAATATATCGGTATTGAAAAATAATGAGATATCAGTTTTTAAATACCGCGGTATCACAATCCCTAAATCCGACTCGCGACGAGTAAATGCAGTTAATAATGTATTGTTGTTTGATTTTAAAAAACACAATTTTTTGACGTACTTATTCCACTTTTAATCAATAAATTAGGACAGGTTTCGTCCGCTGAAAATCATTCGTCGTTGAAAATGTCCCTCTGAGGTGGACGAAACCGGTCCTAATTTATTGATTAAAAGTGGAATACGGACTACAAAAAAATGCATTTTATTAAATCAAACAACAATACAATGCAGTTCTACCATGAATTTACAGTTAACAAAATAAAACCAGTTAATAATACTTCACCTCAGCAGTCAATAATACTTAATTACTATTTAGATAAACTGAACCATTATATACATATCAACACTCGACTAAATTCTGATAATGAACAAAAAAATGTCAGTGAGAGAAACAAAAACAGAACAACAACTGAACTATATTAGCAAAACTTTAAGGCACATTTATAAAAAGAAACTATACATTACTCACTCTTATGGTCATTAAAAATCTTTATTTAAAAATAATTATACAACGTGATTTTGCTAAAACTCATTTATTTGCTTTTAATATAAATGTATATATATATATTAGTAAACGAGCATTGAAAGTATTTTTTTATACTTCAGTAAAATTGTTTTATCTCGACAAAAAATAGTACGATGAAAGAAAAATACTCAACTAGGATTTGGGTTGTGTATTTTTATGAGCCTAATGGTTTATTAAAAAACGTTTTCCTGTTATTTTTTGTTTAGAAAATCCTACTTTTGTTTCAACAAAGCTGTTTTGGTTTCCTTTTGATGTATTACTTAAAATAAATATTTTTCACTGTAAATAAAGATATTTCATTAGATTAATACATACCATACATTATTTAATTTAAAACTCACCAAAAAATAGTATGATTATAGATTTACAGACGTTAACAAAAATTTTAAAATATAAGTATGTAGATTACCTATTCTTATTAATTTTGTATTAAGAAGATTTATAGTTATTTATTTATATAGATTTATATTTTTTATGGATTTATATTCCAATTCAAAAAGTACCCTTAGTCGATAGATAGTTTTAATATTATAATGTAAAAAATTGATAAAAGAAGAGTGCGTATCATGCCGTCTCTTGTTACATCCAAGATGAAGTTACAATATTGAACCTGGCTTAGTAACGTGTTATATGTTCCTCAAGAGATTCTTTCATTCGCCAAGTCAATAATCGAAAGAGTTTTATCTACAGAGTCATCAGTAGATAACTACAGGCCGGTAGCTGTTATATATTATGTACTAGAAAAATACTTGATTTGATCATGCACAACCTATTTTCTCTAAATCTTTAGATATTTCCAATGAATAAACAGTAGATCAACTGAAACATACCTGGTAGTATATATTATCAGAATGCTTTGATTCCAGGCAATTTGCTTATACGTAGCTTCAAGGGATTATAATTTTTAATCTTCCTTGCCTTCGCCATAATAATAAGTTATACGGTCAATCATTGGATGTGACAAGAAATAACTTATGTGATAAATGCTTTTGATATGGCCAATTGTATGTCACAATGAGCGGATAATCAAAAAACCTACTGGCAGATGAGAATTCTTTTAAAAGGCTGAAAGATTATCTTTAGGTGATCTAACCATACATATTCATAATCAGAACCTCTAAAATCTTGACACTTTGCGGAGTTATTCTATACACAAAGTGTTATCGACCGTAGTTCATCATATTTATGTATTGAGGCGGTTAATTATTACAATAATTATTTAAAGTTAGCTTTTAGAGCAAGATATACAGTTTTGACAGTTTAGACGGCTACCGTATTGTAACATTTATAATACCTCAATACATAAATATGATACACTACCGTCAATAGCCACCGATAGTCATCTTACGTATAAGATAGACCCACTGAACAAAATTCTTTATTTATTTTTTCCTAAAATAATAAAGGAACAGTAAAACTACACAAACAGAAAGGAAAATCATTAAGTGCAGTTGGGAACAAACGTGTGTATATAATAAAAAAATAAAGATATCTAAAATACTCATACAGTATGCATTAAATAAGTTTGAATGAAATCATTTTTAAACACTCACAATCACAATAATAATATCTACATTTAGATCTCCGTGCCAGAATTTTTTTGGAATTGTATTGCATTTTCCTTTATCCTACATTACTCGGCTCAATTAGTAGAATTATTAATCGCACGACATATCGCGTGGCTGAAGTTCTGTCAACTTTTTACAATAATTATGATACAAACGTAGGTATATATTGTGTTTTACTTGTTATTGATGAGATAAAACGATAGATTTATTTATGTTTCATACACGAATGACTTGTTATAGTAATAGCATTAATTATGATAGACATGTTTTACGATTGTACTAAAAACTAAATTGCACGATATATTTTTTCTGTTTGTACGATATTATTATAAAATTATTTTTTTAAAGTAGTGAAGTTAACTAAATCAGGAAAGTAAATAATCGTTAAATATTTTTCCAAATAATAATAAATATATTGTTTAAAGGTTTTTAAAGAAAATTTTACACTTTTAATCAGTACTGTCTGGTTAGTCTGGTTACGGGAAAAATAATTTAAAAATAATTGCCAAAATTGGATTGAAGAACATAAAGAAAGCCTTCGTCTATCATTGGATCGACTCCGGTTGATAACATATATAATATACCTAGGTAGGTACTAGAAAAATAAAAAGAAATCTCGAACGTACATCCACTAATGTCCTATATTATTATACTATCCAAATTATGATGAAATAAACTAGTAGTAGTTACCTACATCTTAAAATAAGTAATGCATTGTGCTAATTTTTGCATTAGGCTTTTGTGATATAAATCAAGGAATCAACTAGGTACCCGAATTACTAGACGAGCACAGTTTCTCCTAAAAACATAATTATAACACACACGCACTTACTTATAATTAATTAAATTATTTTTTTAATTCAATAAATCATTCACAAGATTTGAAAATGTAACATTCATTATTGAATATATATAATTTTATATATAACTAAGATATATACCTGAAACGTATTTGTTACTTATAAAGCAAATTAATAGTGATTCTGATTATACTTGAAAGTATAATACATAACCAATAAATTATATTATTACTTACTAATTGATTTTAAACATAAAATTTCTATAATTTTTTGCAAAACATTTTTTTTATTTAATTACATGCAAAAAACCGGGAATGAGACGACTGGACTCCGGAAAATTGGACGCCGCACTGTCGTCGCAGACACGTATACCGTAGACGAGGTATTTTAATCAGTTTCTATCTACTACTTAGTAGTTTTAATTCATTTTACTCTTAACATAATGTATTCTTTATTGCGGATTGAGAATTACCATGCTTAACGCTTTATATAAAATAAAAAACTCTTTTTCCATTGGAACTTAAACATATGCACGATTAAATCATTACTTACGTCTGCATATTTACATTCTCACCAACTATTAAATCATAATATAATCATTGAAATATAAATAATAATATTAAATATTTTTTTTAAAGTACCTATAAGTACCTAACGTCTATTTATTTTCGAATTCCGTGGCGTCCAGTTGTCCCGGTGCCAAATCGTCCTAGACCCAAAAAAACCATAGTGTTACTTATAGTGAATATTATATGAAGAGTATAATATGAATAGATCTAATTTAATTTTAATTTTAAAAACTTACATTGTTTATTAAAAGTTGATTGAAATTATCACTATCTATGTTTTTGATGAATTCGAGGTAACATTTTCCAATGGCGAAAATATAAATGCACAATCCATCAGTTCGATAATTAGAACGATCAATCAAATTGTATATCGCGTGGTCAGAGCGACGTTGACTGTTTACAGTTTCTACAGGTACACTGACATAAAGCTAGTATTAATCACTTTTAATTGATTCGTTAGAGATAAACCTCACGAACAAAGCATAGAGCGGCATTAAATGCAAGTTCCATATGTACTGCTGCGGAAAATGGGGAAAACTATGCCACGATAATTCCAGACACCACTATTTCCAAGGGTCAGTACTAATGATTAAACTTTACACATAGAGTTTAATAAAACGATACAGGGTTCACAGTTTATTTTTAATTGTATTCTCAAATTAGTGTACGTAATATAAACGTATAATTATGACCATCGCTATTAAAATTCAACGATTAATAGACTTAAAGTTTTTTTTATGAAATCATTTTGGTTAGGCTTAAACTAGATTAATAATTATATAATGTTTATAATACGGATGAGGCATATAGCTTTCAAAGTTTCGATGTATACTAATGTACATTTTATGGGAATTAGTTATTGCCCATTACTTAGTAATTAGTAGGTATATCTGTATTTTTTTAATCATATTTCTACTTTGTAAGTCGTAAATTTAATACTATTAAAATAAATAGAAAATCTCAGTTTGAGCTAACTTGAGTTTTGTAGAGAAAATGAGTTACAAAAAAAGAAAAACAATAACAATTTTCCGGTTGAATTAAAAAATATATTGTAATGAAAGGAATAAAAATAATATATAATTTATATGTATTTGAAAACCTTAGATACATAACTAGCTAAATAGGTATTGTAAAAAATACTCAAATTTATATTCAATAATTGAACTAGCATTTACTTAGTTCTGGTAGGATTTCATTATAATGGTATTGACATCATAAAGTTTTATGTTTAAAATACATAACAAAACTTTGGTTCAAAACCATGATTATGTGTATTCAGTTTTTAATAAAAAAAAAATTAATTGATACTTATTTGCTTGAATATAAAAAAATAAGAATGACAGATGCTTTAATTAAAAATGTTTTTTAAAATCAACAAAAGTATACTTGAGTGAAGTCAACTAAATTATTAGTGAGTGTATTTTAAATATATACCAATAATAAATATGGTTAATACCAGAAGCCATCCGTAATTATGATAGTTATATTATGATTAATTACCAAACTGGTTGTCTTTTTTCGAATAAATTATTAATTATAATGAATTATAGATAAATCGGTAGCTATTGACAAGATAAAAGTACTTACATTTTTTTATTTACTCTTTATACTATTTTCATGCTGTTTATTAAAGCACTACTACGGGGTTATTGACTTAAGTTTGTTTAGAGAGTTTAGTTAATAGTAAAAGTTTTTATTTGTCAAATTTATATGTAGTATTTTTTGTTTAAGTTATGTTAATTATATTGGAAAATAATTATGACGTCATTCTATTTTTTGCTGCAAATGTGCTCCTGATGAAATATAGGTTGGAAAACCATGTAACATATCATATACTAAGTTGGCCATACAAGTAGTAGTCGAATTTTAACTCTTTTAAACATATTGATTTATCTGGATTTCACTTGAGTTTTATCATTATTTAAATGTTACTGAAAATATTGTGTTTAATAATTCAGTAAATATATTATTCATTTATAAAATGGTATTCAATAATACGACATTACTTCTAAATCTCAAAGGCTTTTCGGCATAGCAGCCCTTGAAAGAATTGAAATAGGGGAGCAGACAAATAATATGTATATCTATGCATACAAGGTGTTAAAGTTTAGTATCTTTCCGCCGCTGGCTTGTAGAATGATAAGGAGGAAATGTCTTTTGTAACAAAGGAGATAAAACACGTTGGCACCAAGGAGATCACAATATTGGATGTTATAGTGGTACGCGCGATTAAATACACGAAATATGAGCCCAGGCTACGACCTTATCCGTTCTGCCTGTATAAAGTGATTTAATTTTTTGCGTGCTTTTTCTTTTGGAAAAACCATTTTTCAAGAAATTCAGATAAGAATGCAACAAAAATACAAATATAATTATATATCTTTTTTCTTTATTCGTGAAAAAGACAGAAGATTTAAAAATACATATTTTTTTATTGGACATAATACAAAATTTTTATATCAACCTCAGAAATATAAAAATTAGAAAAAATATATCAAATAAAACTTTGAACCCACATCCATCATTATCCTTAATCTTAACCAATTAAGCTATCGATTTTATTTATATTTCTAAGAAGCGTCCATATTATTTAAAGGATTTATTAAATATTATGTGTTATTAATTGATTGAAGAAAAAATAGGCTGGTAATATAAGTGAAAACCAAAAAATTACGAGTAGCGCAACGTGGCATAAAAAGGTGCATTTTGGGCATAACGCAAAAATACCACAAAATAAACCAATGGACAAGAAAGCAGACAAAATTACGTGACTTGATAGAGGTCACTAAACAAATGTAGTGGCAATGGGTTGGAATGTCGCTCGGCTAATATACAACTACTGGATAAATATACAGTGGTACTACAAGGGGTACTAAATGGCAATAACAAAAACACTGACTCCTCCAAACTAATCCGCCACGCAACACACTCAGTTTTAATCGAGCGCATCAGGAGACCCTACGCATGGATGTGAAGCGTCTGCAGTTTTTTATCCCTGGTAATGTCTCAAGAGTAGATACCCAAGACTGAGTTAGTCACGCGCTCAAGTCAGCTTTGAATGAGTTTATTGAGTTGGCTTCAGTTAATAAAAGGTGCCATGGACATACAAAAACTATATAAAGCTTCACGTCCGCAATAAGACGCCGCCAAGCTTTAAAAAGCTACACGACAACAATTCGCCCCACAACACACTAGGATTTAATCGAGCGTATCACGAGGCCTTACATTTAGATATAAAGCATCAGCAGTTTTTTACGCTTGGACATGTCTCAGGAGCAGATGCCTAAGACTCTCCACAATCTCAAGTGAGCTTTGACTGATTTGACCGAAATACGTAGTTTTATAAAAAGTGCCATGAGGGAGAAAGCCACGGAGACTTAATAGAAATAAATGAGTTTAATGATATTTAAGATACAAAAAACAAAGCTAAAACAATACGGACAAACAAAATTATATGAAGAGATCTTCACGTCTGCAATGAGACGCTGCAAATTTTTAACATGCAATATATAATTGGCCTCTGTGGCAACCAAGTCGGACGGCCCGATAGGCCCAACAGCTGGTTGGATCGACTTAAGTATCTCTTCCCCGCTCAGAAGAAATTCTTGTACATTCTCAGAAGATAATATACGATGACAGGGACGCGCGAAACCCTGCTGAACTTATAATGTTCGATGGATGTACGTAGCATAATTATCATGAAATTAAATATAATCTTATAATCAGTTTTAGAGCAAATGCGTTACCTAATTAAAGAAATGCTATGATATAAAAACTATTGTACTTAATATGTATCCATAAATTGTTGGTTCTCATGATAAGCAAATATAAAATATCAGAACGACATAATGTTTATCTTTCTAATTCTATATTTTTCAATTTTATATCCGTAATGTAGGTACATGTAATTTTTTTTAAATGTTTGCTTATTTAGAGCAATGATAGTATAAATATTTAAGTAGTGTATTTCACTTACCTATTTTGGCATCAGTCAGAGACAATGAAAATACTCCAGCCAATGAGATGAACAGCTGCGCAGTCTTCATTTTTCAAAATATGAATAAAAAAAACTTTATCACTAATAGAGTTTCTCAAACAGAAATCTACAACTACAAAACTCTACAATTTTTTTAACGAGTATATTATCCTCTTTGTATTTAACCACTATTTATAAAACGAGTGTGTATTTTTTTCTTCATTTTAAAAAACTATTTAGTTGATTTTCAATATTGAGTAATATTATATTTATTTTTATTTTCTTTCACCACACTCAACTGCAACGCAAATGTATCTGAAACAAAATGAAATATTTAATTATTATACATTGATCTTATAATATATTGTTGAATAAATAATGAATAAATTAAGAATTGATACATATAATGTATTCAAAGTCCAAAATAAAAAACAAATAAAGAAAAATAATTAAAATATTCATTTAAATGTTTATCATATTTTTTATTATTCTTCCTTCAGTTAAGCTGTCGTGACATAATGTTTTCAATAAAAAGGTGTTTACGAGACCATTTTGATAACCTCTTTAACTGTAATCGTAAAAATACTTAACGCTTATATCAGCTTATACAGCGGCATTTGAAATTCAATTGACGATTATTTTATTTAAAAGTATGCAATTTAAAAATAACATTTAAAAAAATTCCAAAACTCTCAAGAGTCATAAAATAAAATTAATTACAAGATAAAAAAAACTTTTTATATACAACGTTTTTAAATTCTGTTGAACCATATAAACTTGACTTAACTAGCTTAAACGATCAAAAAAAATTGTACTTGACATGTCATATTGATTTCCATAGTAACGCACGTATATATTAATAATTTAGTTGGTAGGATCCCAGACCCCCAGCAACCGATAATGGTGTCGAATTTACTTCTTATACAAAACAGAATTAACTGAAAATTAATTAAAGTCTACATAAAGATGGTTAAAAGTATTTAAAAATGCATTGGCATCGTACTCTGATATATTCTGAAAGTTTCAAATGTCTAGCCAGTGGGGAAGTTAGTTAAAAATCGATTGCAAGATTTGTACCCGACAAAAAACCACCGGACTAATAAGAATACGACCTTAGAAAAACGTTGTAAAATCTAAGAATCACCAACTCTGACAGTGATATAATATTATAATTATAAACTCATGATATTATGTTAAAATAAAAAATAAAGATTTCAATACACAAAGTATTGTTCCATCATTATAGAAGCGTATTACTCATTAATAATGTTCCAATTATTATTATTTAGTGAAGGGTTGATGCATTTAATATGCTATATGTCCAGTTTTACACGTGTTGAGGAAATCTAGCTTGTAAGCTTCGAATATATTGTTAATGAACGGCGGAATTGACATACATTGTATATGAATGATACAATATATCCTCTGATATCCTATTTTGCAACAGCACAAGGGAGATTGCAGATTGGTCCTAATGGTGAACAGAATTAACTACCGGAGAAAATTCTATAACAATTAAAAAATGCATACTACGTATTTTTCCAAAAAAATATTTAAGTAATAAGTTTATCAATATTCACAAAAATATCGGTTAATCAGTTTTTCGAAGTACTAGTATATAGTAGTAATATTTGGAAGCACATAATACTCGTATATTTGCAAAGAAGCATTTTTTGCCGTGAATTACGTATTGAAATATTACATTTTTTCTCAACAAGTCATCCACTTTGTGATCAATAAAATTAACGTTAATGATATTTCTAACTTAATTGTAACATTAATCTGTGTGCTTGCCACGTATTTATTATTGACGTTCTTGTAATTACGAATAATGATTTTTTAAATTATTATTCAATATTGATGGTTGGTCAAAATAATATGGTGGCCCTCATTCCTTATTCCCCCCCCCCCCTTACCTCACATCCTCGTTTAGTATAGTCACAAGACCAGGCAACCATCAATTACAGGCCATGAGACGACCGTGATTGCGAATAATATCCAGTTAGCTCAAGTTACTAAATATGATATGGTTTGAGCGACCGTCGCGTCTATCATCCATCCTGAAACTGTCTTCATAATTCATCCCAAAGCCAAGTGAAACTATGAGAGTGACATTCCGAACCGTCCATTTACCAGTGCGTTAACACCGAACCAGCATACGCCAGCCCTTTCAACATAAAAAGTTCAGGTTAACCCTCTCTAGATCCGTAATCCACCACTGGCATCTTCAAGTTACAGTCCACTGATTTGATATGCTATGAATATTAAATATATTAACAGAATCAAGAAAAAAAGTTTAAAAAAAATATGTAGGTACCTAACTAGCTCTAAAACTAATAGCATCATTTATTGAATTTTAGTTTTTGGTCCTATTAAACTTTGTTACTACGCACTCTACTTGAAATAAATCAATCGGTTAAATTAACATGGTATTATTATGTTCGCCGTGGTGGCTTATAACAAAAACAGATCGTTTAACCTAACGTACCTACCGGTTGTTCGGTTACCTAACATAGATTTACTAATGAGAATTTCTTCGACGCACGCAAACCTTGTGCTCGGCAAAAAGACACATACTTACATATCTTTCTTGTAGCCTATTTTTTCGCCACGTTAAACATTCTATCTCCATTTCCCTCCATGCTAAAGTAAGCTTAATGACCTTTTCTTAATGATTATTTATTTTTTTGCATATTCTTTTCTCTCATTATAAAAAGTTTACTTTTCAATTAAGGAAATATAATTTATACGAAACAAACCAACGCTGTTGTTATTCTTTTAAACAATAATATTCATTCAAATAATTAAACAATGTTTTTCATAATTAATCTATTCTTATCTTATGTTTATGTACATAATCAACATACTTAAAAAAATAATTTATTAATTGTATGCAAACACTTTTTTTATTCAATGAATAATTCACAAGACTTAAAAATTTAACATTTTTTATTGAACTTTTAAATTTTTTCTGAGATATACTATATAATATTATATACATAACCATACGAATTAAATTATTAGCAAATGCAAGTAGGTTATA
This sequence comes from Rhyacophila brunnea, assembly GCF_057557595.1. NCBI lineage: Eukaryota > Metazoa > Arthropoda > Insecta > Trichoptera > Rhyacophilidae > Rhyacophila > Rhyacophila brunnea. The sequence continues at coordinate 24,903,183 of NW_028232752.1, forward strand.
ACAAAAACTTTGATGATCCTGACACCGGTTGTATTCAAGATAATTTATTACTTTGATTTAAAATACAAAACACGATTTCCTACAAGTAACGCAATCTAGAAAGCGTTCCAAAGGGTATTGTAAAAATCATAAGTAAAATTTGTCGCCGATTAGATAATACGCGATAAGATAATATGGGCGCGAATCGCAAGAGGCGTAGGTTTGAATCCTGCTGGGTGTAATATAGTTTTTAAAAGATTTTTATCTAGTGGTTATATTATACGAGGGTGGGTCAATAAGTCCTTAGAAAAGCCGACAGGTGGCGCGACTAGTACTGCAAGCGGTTTGTTTTCATGCAGCGGCACTACCGATTCAGTATGCTGCGAAGTTTCAATCAGATTGGTCGGGTTGTTGTGTGTTTCTCGTACATTTAAAAAAAAATTTGCTTGTGGAAAATGGAAAAATGGAAAATGGAGAAAATTGAGTTTAGAGTTGTTATTAAACATTTTAATATAAAAGGGTTAACAGCAAAGGAAATAAAAGATGAGTTGGATTTAGTTTACGGCATATCTGCTCCTTCACTTGCAACTATTTATAACTGGTTAAATGAATTTAAACGTGGTCGTACATCAACAAAGGATGAACCACGCTCAGGACGTCCTGTAGAGGTGACTACACCAGAAATGATCAATAAAATCCACGATATGGTGTTAAGTGACCGAAGATTAAAGTTGAGTGAGATAATTGAGGTTACAGGGATCTCAAAAGGTAGCGTCATTTCTATTTTACATGACAAATTGGGCATGAAAAATATTTCTGCAAGATGGGTGCCGCGTTTGCTTACAGTCGACAATAAACGCAGTAGGCTGGTGGCCTCTAAAGCCCTGTTGTCGCTCATGCAACGCAATCCGGATGAATTTTTTCGTCGCTTTGTGATTGTAGATGAAACATGGATACATCACTATACTCCCGAGACGAAAGAACAGTCAAAGCAGTGGATTGCGAAGGCAAACCATGTCCAAAGAAGGCGAAAACCGTAAAATCAGCTGGTAAGGTTATGGCTACTGTATTTTGGGATGCACGTGAAATTATTTTCGTTGACTATTTGGAAAAAGGAAAAACAATAACAGGGGATTATTATGCATCTTTATTGGACCAGCTAAAAAACGAAATTGAAGAAAAACGGCCTCATTTAAACAGGAAAAAAATCCTCTTTCATCAGGACAATGCCCGTGTTCACACATGTTTACGATCAATGGCTAAAATTGAAGAATTGAAGTTCGAATTGGTCGACCACCCACTGTATTCGCCAGATTTAGCCCCCAGTGACTTTTTCCTTTTCCCAAACTTAAAAAAATGGCTAAGTGGACAACGTTTTTTTTCAAATGAAGAAGTCATCGATCGGACAAATGCTTATTTTGAGGACCTTCCGAAAACTTATTTTTCTGACGGTTTAAAAAAAATTGAGAAACGTCTAACCAAGTGTATTGAGCTCCGAGGAAATTATGTTGAGAAATAAAAAAAAAATACAAAAATAAAACCTGTTTTAATGCTTTTTTCTAAGGAATTATTGACCCACCCTCGTAGTATATTTATCAGAAGTGGTTTCAAATTATATACGTATGTATTTACAGTTTTATAGAATCACACTACACTCTCAAAATGTTCATAACTACATATTTATAGAATAATTACTACAAAATACAACATGAATTAGAGTTTAAATATTTGTTTTTAAAATATATTAATATTACACGATATATTATTATATTAATATTAGAACAGTAGGTATACAGTTGGTATAAGAGTAAAAAACACATGAGTACGGTCCAAGGCTCAGTGTAAGTAATTTTGTAGTGCCAGGCACGGTGAGAGAATGCTTATTGGCAAGGTATGACGAGAGGGTGAGCTGGTCCGAGACTCGATGGAAGAGATGCTGTGCGAAGTGATACTGAGACTGAGATCTGACTGACACTAAGATTACGGAACTGACTGAGCTAACCTATCAACTATGACTCGCTATTTATATACATGAATATTCGGTAAATTGCGAGAGTCATTATTGATGTAGTTAGCAATTGGTAAATCTGCTGGCCACTGCATTGTTGCAACTTCAAGGCGTTTCCATCACCAAGCCCGAGGTAGTCGAATGCTATCAAAGTATGTCACACCTGCAGAATATACTGGCTGTATATGGGACGATTCTGTGATACTTAAATGACTCGCTGATTCTAGTTAGTAATAATACTGACATGACCCGAGGTCATTGTCCGCTACAAATACAATGTGTGAAATTGTATGGTTGTATCTTATTATTTAGACTCCCCAAAAGTATAAGTCGTCGCATGTCACTGATGTACATTATTATATACCGTAGTATCTTCCCACGAAAATTGTATATCCATCTCAAATGATAATATAATATATATATTATATATATTAATTTCTTCAAAAAACGAAAAATCACAATTAAATCAGTACAATTGAAAATAATAACCATTGAAAAAGATGAGCCCGGTATTATGTTATAAATATATCTATATTTCTTACTAATTACTTGTTTCTCAATGCCTCTTACTTGCCTCTGAAGCCATTCATGCCCTCCTCCAGATTTCTTTAGCTCCCACTTTGCAAACCCTATTAATATATACATACAATATTTTTCGTATTTCAAAAAATAATACTAGGTACTATGTACCACGAGGACACTAATAATAATTACTGTAGTTACTGATATAATTATAGTAACAACCATATTTGAGAAAATTACATAAGTATATGGCATTATGTATTGTGATCTCGGAAATCGGAACTCGGAATCCCTGGTTTGAGAAGTCAGTGATTTTCACACTGGTTTACGTAAGCCGCTAGCTTATATAGCAGGTTTATCGAAGAATATTTTTCTTTGATTCTTATTTTTGTTTACGAAGTTATAAATATGTACCTATTATAATTTCACAATGCATAATTAAATCGATGCATAAAATATATTTTTATACAATAAATGAAAATAAAAACCTTTTCTTGGATTTTTTTATTTTCCTTTGAAGTCAGAAGCTACGAGTATATTACGTTGCCTACCTACTTTGAGATTAATTATTTTAAATTAAGAAACTTTCATCGGGCATTCTTTCTAATTAAAAGAAAAGTTTGATAATTTGGTAATCTGATAAACAAATCAAAACATTTGTAACATTTTTTCACGAATTAACAGAATTTTAGATAATTAAAAAAGCCAAAGTTTTTTTTACCAGTACAGCAGTGTTCACCTAAATTTTTGCTAAAAATCATAATATTTTTTAGAAATGAAAACATTAGTTGGCATATTTTTAAAAGTGGAATCGGAAAATTTTGTAATAAAACTTTCATCACTGAATTTACCCTTATTTTTAACTTTTAAAATTTCAACTATATACGATGACGGAAATATTTTAAAACTGTGCTTATTGTTTTTAAAGTTTGTGTAATTAAATATTAAAATAATAAAAATGTTATAACTTTATTTAGCAATTGCCATATGCGGTATATTAAAATTATTTTTCATTTTTTTCCAATCATATTGTATTTATTTATTTATTTTATTTATAAAAAAGAGTATTACGGCATTACAGCTTTTGGCCAATGCGCCATTTATTGGTATTGCAATATGAAATTAAGCAATGGTTATACAATATAAGGAAGCTTTTAGGAGATGGGCTGGACACATAGCTCGAAGAAGAGACAATCGTTGGACAAATTTAGTCATCCAGTGGTATCCAAGAGGTACAAAACGTCCGCAAGGTAGACCTAGAGGCCGCTGGATCGATGAAATGATAAAGTTCTGCGGAAGTACTTGGCAGCGCAACGCACAAAACTAGGAGAAGTGGAAGTAGCTTAAAGAGGCCTTCATCCAACAGTGGATAGATTCAGGCTGATTATGATAATGATTTACTATAAAGTCACATATATTTTTTTAAGCATTGTTTCATTTACAAAATCTATTTTTATTTAAATGGGTCATAATGACCAATTCGATAGATGTGAGGTGTTTGAGAGAGTAAAGAATATAATATAATATAACGGCTCTTCATCATTTAAATGTCTTAAAGAGAATTATATGTTGCTCCATTTTTAGTATATTTTTATTTTATCATTTTACTCTCTCATAGACTTTTAACTTATGTCATTTAATATAAAAAGGCTAAAAACACAAAACACTATATATGAAATATTTTTTTGATTCCATTGATACGCAATATTAACTTAAACTATATTTAAATAATAGAAGAATTCAATACCTATAAATATTCAAAAGATTTTCTCGAATTAATTTAATAATAAATGAGTTATAACAATTTTAGTAAGCAGTGTGCCTTGCAAAATCTACCTTGTCTCTAATAGGTTAATAATAATGTTAAACGTCTTGTAAATAGTCAAACGAATCAGCAAACCCATAATCAACAATCTTTAGATTTAAGATATACACTCTTTGGTCTGTCTTCGCCGGAATCTTCAATGTTTTGGTCACAGTGATGATAATAATCTATATAAAGTCATGCTATTTGATTAGATCAAAGATCATATAGGAATAAAAAGTGTTACCTGTAAATATAGAAAAGGTTATTGAATTTTCAAATTATCTAGATCAGAATCCTCAGTTATAAAATAAGATCCTAACGAAGAAGAAGAGTATTTTGAATTTTATTTTTGTAATTATATTTATTCTGTCGCATTAGTTACTTTTTTTCAAATACTTATCATATTGATGAGGGAACGCCCCAATGAATAAATAAATAAATGTGACGCTTAAGAACAACAAAACTTGTGAACGGTACTTAATAATCTAGTACAGTGTAAGCTCTTTCCTTTACAATTAGCACGTTTCAGCGGAACGACTGCGGGTCGAGTCAACCTACAAGAGTCCATGCTTTAATGTCCTAACTAAACAATCCTAATTGGCCTGTTACAGTTCACTCCTTTCGTGTTTGTACCAATATCAGTGACAACCAAGAATTTGTCATCTGCCTTGGTTATTAAATGTCATACAGTTTAATTTGATTTGTCGCTTGATATCTATTTCAGCCTCGATAAATGTATAAATATTATGGTAATGCCAAATTTAGAAACTTATTAACGTAAACATTACAATAATAATATGTATATTAATTGGATCTACAATCCGATGTGGATCTTGGGCGCCTCACAAAAGGGGTTCGTAATAGATTTTTGTATTACGAGAAATTGGTATTAGCCATTAGGTCTATGGTTTGAGTCCAAATACGGATTGGAAAAACTACATGTATTTTTTTCTATACTTATTATACAACTTTACAAGCCGACATGTTGCTACTTAGCTATCGCAAGAGCTTGTTTAATATAAAGGTACTTAGTTGAAATAAAAAAAATCATGATCTATTTTAACTCTAACATTTTATTAATTTTATCTGGATTATTATTCTTATCTCTTTATATACGCGTTTCATATTTTTTTTATTAATTAATTAAAAAATATAACTAAAAATTACTTTGTGAATACTAGTAAATTAATTTATGAGTACAACATACTTACGGTGACGTTAATCTTTACTTAACGTATTCTAAAATTAAAATAATCCCTAATCATTGTTTGGAAACTTTTAAGTTTATAAATACTTAACACAGTTAAGAGGTCTAACCTTTTTTTACTCAAAAAATTACTGTAGATTAAAAAAGACAATAATATAACCACTTAATCTAATAATATATATGTTTTTGAATAAAAGAATAATAGTAAAAAATATACATCGGAAATGGCTTTCACTATTTTATCAACAAGAGGAAAAGTTATGGCAATTTATGTACTGGAAGAAAAGATTGTCTTGGATGATTAACTTAAATCAATTGGTTGAACACAGTAATCAACAAAGTTTTTTTTCGAGCGGCTATAAATAAAATCATATCGGCCAATGCAGTCTCAAACGAGCGATGAATAACTTACTACCGCTCTGGGAGAAACGCACAATTGTCATCTATTATCGATTACGTAGTATCTTGATAGAACTTTTACTTAAAATATATTTTATTCAGCGAAAAAAAGCTTTAAGTTTTTTATATTAATTAGTAATTATTGTAGAAATAAATCTGTGTGTAAGCCAGTGTCAAAAAAAATTACACTTTCAAGATTCAAAAAATGAATTGGATCAATTACACTTCACTAATTTTTACAAAATTGTACATACAAAACATTGTCAATTTTATGGAAAATATCAACAAAGTAAATGATGATACACATAATATTAAAAGTAATAAAAGGTTTTATTACCGAAAAGTATGTTAACTAGTAACAATACTATATATTATATTATTTATCCACGACTGAACATACAACAAATTTAAATAAATTAATTGTTATATTCATATTATAACACAAGATAAAAATAAGTAGAATTCTTCATTGAATATTTATAATTTGTACTTATAGATACAACAAAAAAATATGTCCAACGAATGGTACTTAAACTTATAACCGTTGCAATCCAAGTGATGTGCTTTATCGATACACGCACTGACCATGCCAATTTTTTCTAATAATATATGACTAAAATGTTATTTAAAATATATTTTTGTGATTCAAAACCAGGTATTGACAATACATTGGTACCTTGACTCCTAAATGAGATATGGATTTTACCTAATTTTAGTTTCAACGTATTTACAGTTGATAAGTTTTTTTTTTAAATACCTAATTTTGAAATAAAAAATATATTATCACTTGCAAATTTGTTATAAAATATTCACGTCATGCTTGACGTGGCAATTTAATCGGTTGAATCTGTTATGCAAATTAAAATATTTTTAAAAATGGTTTATAATTGAATAATACGTTGACGATGGTCTTAAAATAATAGAGAACAATGGTAAACATACCACCTAATAGTAAATTCCCACTCCACATTGTCTCCCATAATGAGCAGTATGTAATAAATTTATTATTTGTTTATTGAATACTTATTAAATCATTGTATGGATATCTCAGAATGAAAAGACATGCACCACATCTATAGCATCTATACACCGCACACCAGTGATACATTATAATTATATGTCTAAAAATATTCAAAATTATTATGAAGTCAGAAATTTTTCAAAATTTCATGTTTATAGATATTTTAGTATAATACTATAATACAGATTGAATATAATACCAGTTATATTGTTCCTTGAAGCTTCATCCCTGACTAAAAACTGTTTCAAATTGCTGTAGCAAAATTTTATGTGTCTCCGTTTTCGTTAGCGTAGAAGCACACAAAGTCTTTGTAGCCAGCCTCTACGGCGTAGACACCTTCTCTATAATTTCACTCGCTTTACAGCAGCTGCCCTCTACATTCCGCTACTTAGATCGACATTGAACGGTGTCACGTGATCAGTGCCATAGGTGCCCCCAGACATATCCCTACGAGGTAAATCTAGAGGCTTTTAGTCTATATTAGGTAAAGTATATAACATAATTTAATTATGTAGCGCATACTGAAATTTCGTATAACTTTAGTAATAGTTTACCTAGTGTAACATCAGGTTTGAAAATTTTAGTTATTTTTTTTCTTACTTTAGTACATAATAATAATCAATATGGTTATTTTAATAATACAATTATCATAGTATTAGGTAGGTATCTGAAGGCAGCTTTTAAAACACTACCCAAAAAGTTTTATATGTTTTAACTTTTACAGTATATAATATTTGATTTGATTTATCTGTAACGTATAAGATAAATCATAATATGTAAATGTGTTAGAGAAAGCGAGACAGATAGAAGAAATTTTAATATACGAAAACCAAATTCTAATTTTGAAATATAAACTGACCGCAAATAAAGAAATCGTTTATTTTAATCGGAACATAATGCAAACAAATGATATGATACCCTCATAATCGATGGCACATTACTTAATTTATTTATTTTAGGTATTTTTTTACAGTTTTTAATAGAAATATAAGATTAAAAAACTACCCACTCTTTAATTTAGATGCAAATATATACCAAAAGTGTATTTTTAAACCTACAGCTATTTTTTGTAGGATTTTCATTGTTATGTTTATTTTATAAAATATTTTTTTAATAAAACACCAAAATGGACCACCTGTTCCATGACTAAAAAGTATTATTTTTAGGTACTTATATGTATCTATATTGAAGAAGTAATGGATGGCACTCAACTGCTGATAAATCAAAATAAAAATAGATCTAATCATCTACAATAAAATATGATACCTAGATAATAATATTATGTTGATTTAAACTAATATATAACGAAAAATAGAGAGATAGCAGAGATATAATGCTTATCATGGCTGACCATAATTAGTACTGGGTTAAAAATAAATTAGTAGTCAGAAACAGCGAGTCTATGATAATTGAATTAGATAAGCTACAGAAAGAAGTATTATATTTTATGTAATTCTGCTCATTTGTATAGTGCCTATAGATATTTTAAAAAAATGACCATCATGTAAAAATTAACTCAACGCTTACACAATCTTTTGAGAGTTGGGAGTTGCATTGTATGCCCTTTAACATACAATTCAATTAATTTATAATTTGTTATTGATGGATTTATTTGGATCTTAGAGTATGGGTATTTGTAACTTTCTTTTAGTTTATTTTTTTTCTGGACTTCACTTCAAATCGATAACTGGTGGTCTTATAACTACGATTAGCTTTAATTTAATATGTATTAATTAATATTAATATTATTCAGTTGTAGGGTTCATATTATTTCTGTACATATTATTTATTATTGTGGGATGATAATATATCTTTATTTGAATGTTCTATCATTAAGTCATTTCTGGGGAGGTCAAAAAACACTCACTATCGACTTCAGATAGAAGAGAGACAGCGTAAAGAGACAATGATTACGTATTTTCGTCACTTGCCGCTTACCTGAGAACTACAGATAATATGCAATCAGACCCTTTCTTTTAGCATGCTACAAATCTAAATTTTCATTCCAAAAAAGAAAATCAACGCTGTATTGTTTTTGTTTATTGTAAAAATAGTAAAAAGAAATTTAATACAAAATAAATGTGTATTTAATTATTGCATGATCTTCAATTATTAATTTCAATCCAAAATGGAGCAAATTGACCTGTAAACGGTGGATGTTATGTTAATCTTTTAGTTTTAATTTTTTAATTTTCCAGATGTGGAATTAAACCTCATAACCCACAAGAGATTAGTACTCTCTTACTATTTCACGAAAAACGATGTTCATTTACCAGATTATTTTATTATTTATTTTTCCGTTAGGTTAATACTATATTTTTGATGTTATTAATTAAATCTGAACTTTCTCTCAGAATATAATGGATTACTTTTTCAAAGTATGTATTGTTCACATATACTGTGTGTATGAGCATTAAGAACTGTCACACGTACGACAAAGTGCCCACCTGGGCCAAAACAGTGACGGCATTCTCTCAAGATTTATCACACAAATTCCATATTTATCGGCCCTTACTAAGATAGGAACAAGTCCGTGACACATATAAACTAGGCTTCTGCGAACTTATAAAATGTTTTGCCTGCTTGATCTTGAAATATACTCAAGACTAGTTTGACATCGTAATAATATATCGGTGTTTTGATATCTTCATATGATATAGCATTTGTGAATGAGTTATTATGTCAGTTTAATATCAAAATATATTTATCATTGTATACTTCTACATATATTATCAACTTTAACATTAGCCTGTATAGCTAGCTCATACATGATCATTATTACTGACAATGGTACTAACCGTAAAATATTGACAACAATATTTATCGTAAAAGAAGTTAAATTATGGCTGATAAAATAAACTAACAATTAATATTCAAATATTTTGATGTTTGACAACCAATATTGGCAGTACCATAGATAATATGAGATAAATTAATATCATTGAAAATACATTGAGATAGATACAATTTTCTCGTTTTTAATCTGTTTTTATTATCAATTTTATACGATAATCTAACCTGTTGATGTGGAACGGCAGCAGATATTATTTATTAATATACAATGTCATTAAAATTGAGTCTTTAAAACATGAATATCGCTATATCACAAGTAAAACTGTGTGAAAACACGTTGAAAGTGATATTTTAAAAATATAAACAACTGGCAGTAAGTACCTAATATTGATCGAGTAAAAGTCGAAAAAATGGATGCTGTTTTCATGTATACTTTCAGTATGTATACTTATGTGGTATTATTATCAGTAATATATACCGTTTAAGGTTAGTTTATCATATTTAAGCTGATTTTATTCCTCTCAATCTTGTGGGTTACCTTCTCTTTTCATTATAACGCTACAAAAGGCCATTTTTTGTAACCGATGACAATGTCATAGCAGCATTGTGGAAATATGCAGTGAAATGTTAATGGTGTAGTACCAACTCAGATATAGTTAAATAAACAAGTGTATTGTTTCTAAATACGTAGGAGCACGTCATGCTTATATTTATTTTCATGCAAGGCAATCAATGATAATTCTTGGACAGTGAATGCATGTGCAATACTAAAAGTGGCCTCGTTTGCAATCGATATAATGCTCTTCATTTGACTACCAGTGAAATATTCACAGAAACATCCAGGCTTTGATAAAATCACATATGTACTGTGACTTCAGATTAATACTCTGTGCAGTATGCATTATACTACAAACATATAATATTATGTTGCTACGTACTTTCACTGATCTTACATAACTTTAATCAATTTCACTTAAAGACTATATTTTTCTATCAATTTTCTTTTATTCGAACTGTATGCAAACCCATTTTCATTCAATAATGCAAACTCTTTTACGTCGCATAATACAATAGATTTTAGTTTTAAATTAGCATTTAATTTATTTTATTTATTATCTATTTTTGTCTGTTTATCATACTCCCCTCTCTTATGAGTACTATCAAAGTCAAACTCAGTCAAATCACGTCTGAGTGCATGTGGCTTTAGTATTGCGTAACTACTCCTGGAACATTCCGAAATATATGATGGTGCTTTACATTCAAATATACCTAGAGCCTCATGATAATATGTCTGATTAAGACCGGGAATGGTGGTACGGGGCAAATTGGTTTAGATGGTTCCATATTTTTGTGTTTCGTCTAACATTCGGTTCTACAAAACAACCATTGTAATCGAATCTACGAGGTGAAAATATCTACTTTAAGTAAATTCCTAGCATCACACTATGAGATAGAAGGTTTATTATTATTAAATCTTGATCAGAATAGCAATAAAAATAGTAAAATAAGACTCTACTCTAAAATCCCATACATGACAAACTCTAATTCACGTCACTTAGTGCAAGGATCATGGATTTTTTTCATGAAATTATCCAAGCATAGATTTTACGGATGTTTATCGTTAATATTTCCACGGTTTATACCTAAAACCTATGGTAACATAGAGGGTAGTAAACAGAAATCAACCACGGTTGAGCAAAATGAGATGATTCACAAAGTATTAAAATGATTAATATACGTACACAAACCACTTTCTCCCTTTTCCTTTATACCACTGGAGCTTAAAATATAATTTATATTGAAAGTTTTTGGAAAATTGGATACTTATTTAATAATATATCATACCATTAATTAAAATAAGGTGCAATACATATATAATACTTATTCCACATTATTTTATACTGATCGGGACTAGTGTTTTATTTTAATTGAATAATGTAATGTCTTTCCTCCTAGAATTGTAAAATTTTACGACGACTAATGGTTATCACCAGTAGAATAAAAGGCTTCTTTAATACCTACCAATTAATACACTTATATAACTAATTTTTCAAAATATCTGTTAGATATGTATACACACCTCTGTATTACAATATGCACAATAATACAAAATTATATCTAATTGATTTGTGTTTGGAACTGTTACGGATTGCAAACAGAAGACCTTAAGAGGAAAATCTTTTTTGCGAGAGTAGACATAATTTATTTGATGCTTGACAATCAGCATAATATTACAGATGGAAGTGCTTAATAAATTACATTAAAAACTTATAGTAAATTTCGTCGTAATTAGATATGACGCACGAGGCTCAATTGGTAAAGCATATTGGCGCGAATCCAATGGATACAGGCTCAAGTCATGTAGTAAGTATAATAATTTCATAACCATTCAAGAGTCCTAATGTATTACGTACACTCTACGTCTCATTAGTGCGTAGAATTCTTGAATATGGGTCGATTATCTGGAGTCCTTATGAAGTTTCCTATAAGCTTATTTTAAAACGCGTCCAGAAGAAATTTCTTCGATGTCTTTATTTTAAAACATTTAACTATTTTCCTTTCGATAATTCGTCAGATGATTATTTTCCGACTGCCTTTCTACAAGGCATGCTTACTTTTCACTCTCTTGAATCTCGTCGGTCTCTTCTGCTGTTGAAACACTTTTGCCTGTTATCGCGAGGGATGGTTTCCAATCCTGGTGTCCTAATGAATTTGAATTTCCATGCGCCTGTCAATTACCTACGTGGTCTCAGTCATGATTTATTCTGGATTGGAACCGTTTCCTCGTGTCAAGCCTATCAGGCACCATTAGCGAGGGGTGCAAGACTAGTAAATGCGCTCTTTAAAGACATAGACATTTTCAATGATGTACTTTGCATTTTATTTTTGAAACTGTATTTTTCTGTATAAAATTGTATTTTTTTCGTTCTCAAAAATTATATTTTTCTGTATTAAATTGTACTTAAGTATGTTTTGATTATTTTTTTTTTGTTATTATTATTGTTATTATATATATACTTCTTTTTCTATATTCTCTTCTCTCTTGTGAGGGTAATGTTTGACTTATAATGTAAATCTCATGTTGTGTACGTCTTGAATTTAGATTTGTTATGTCCACAATGTTTCGTATTCTTAAATAAATAAATAATATATCTGAGGTATTTTCAAACTATGTAGGTATGTTCAATAAACTATTGTTACATTGAATTATTCGTTGAATGAAAAAAAAAATCAGTATTTAAAAATATGTTTTACTTGATAATGTTATTTTTTATACCATTTCCGATCCTAATAAGATAATTATTATGGGCCTCCACAGGATGGAGGTTTTGAATTAACAGATTTTTGTTTTTTACGATAAAATGGATGTTAAACACTTGCTTAACCTATTGGGTCCATTCTATGACTCAGACACAAATTAAAAAACAATGTGTATTTTCCAAGTCCGGGATTCGAAGCTTGGAGCCACGACGTTATAGGCCGACGTTTAAGCCGCTCACATCAAATGTTACTACTTACTAAATAAAGATTACTTGTAAAAAGTATATTCAACTTTTTTTTTACTTTCGTAGACTTTAGAAGGTTAAAGTATTTTTGAAATTACCGCACAAAAATTAAATTTATTTGTAAAGTTTCATAATAATAATATTTTAAAGGTATTTAGGCTTAGATTCTGGAGTTTATAAGGTATAAGAAGAGCTGTTAGTAAAATATTTTTCCGAGCACATATTTTATTTTTCGTCCGTGATTCGTTGCTTCCGTTGACTATGACGGAACCACAAAAGATAACATTTTCACTGACATGTTTGATAAAGTTATTTAATTTTTTATATATCAAAGAACAATCTGCAACTTTGTTAGATAAATTTTGAACTTAGTAAAAGTATTATTATGTAAACTTTCCACATTCCATTCACGAGTTTTACTAAAAAGATTACAAATTCGATAACGATAAGAATTTTCGAAATGGAATAAAGTTCGACGATAACTTCCAAGTAAAGCGAAAGAGACATACCTGGCAGTAGCTTCCATTTGTCATTTTTATAAATGTGCTACTAAGCCATAAATTTAAAAGACGATTATAGAGTTATCCGATTAAGTATTTCAGACTTTGTAAAATAATCATTCGCAAGATGTAAATTTGAAAGTATCCCAAATAATATTTCTCGATCTAATTTACATAAAATGAGATATTAATCATTCGCGCAGACTTGTTAATAAATATTATTTTACCTGAATATTTTATATCACTAGTTTTTAAAATATCTTAGATTATTTTGTCTGGGTTTTCTCAATTCAAGTCTATAATAAGAAAGACACAAAAGATGATTTATTACTATTATGTTTGAATAAATAACATAAAAAATAACCCAATTTAAATGAAAACTATCGTATAAAACGAAACAAAGATAAAATAAATATATATGTGGAAAACTTTTTTTCCATATTTTTATGATGCTTGTGTTTTCTCTTCTTGGCATTGGAAAAAATATACTTATGTAAATAATGCAATTTAAAAATATACCTACATATATTTGTTTTTTGTATTGTATACAAAATAAAATCATACAGCATAGCTAGAGATAATACCAGACTAAATGGCATGTTCGTTTTTTGTAAATATTAATTTTATTTAAATTTTATTTACTGACAATTATTCTAAGTCATCTAACTAAGTCAAAATAACTACATAAAAAATGACAATATATTATTAAAATAACATTTAATAACTATGAGCAATAGTGAATTCGTTTACTTTACGATATTTTTAAATGATCAATAAATATAAAAAAATACTATGACATCTCTTTTCTGTATGTTTTCAATATCCATTTGAATACTTATACAAAAGTATTAAAAAAATGCTAGGTATTTTTGCAAACATTAATTAAAATGTTCTATTATAGTATCGGCTGCTCATCTTAAGGCCACTTAAGGTCACCTTGCGACGAAATTCACAATTTTAATTTCATGTATTATTCATTGGAACTTTTATTATATAACTCAATAGTTTCGGTGCCCAGGATGAAACGCGTATCTCACTACAAGTAACATATAAATGAAATGTAAATTATATAAATGCATCAGTAGCCACTACACGAAAGTACATTGGAACATGTATATGTCTGAGAGCGATTGCTTGGGCAAAGGCAAGGCGTTTAGCTGCTAACCGAAAAATCGGTGGTTCAAACTCACCCAAGCGCGTTATTTTTTCATGTGAAAAAAATATCTAAAATTATGCCATAAATAAACCATACACAATTTTTGATATTTTATATATAGAAGAATATTTTTCATCATCAATTATTGTTTAGTATAAGCAAGTCTTGATAAATTATATCATTAACATATTAATAATAAAATGTCAAAATATTATTTTGCAAATTACAAAAGCGGTACCCATCCAACTACTATCCGCACGCAATGTCGCTTAATTTCGGTGATCGGACGAGAACCTTCAGCCGCTCGGTTGGTAACATTCTGCGTTACATTTAAATTTTGTGCACAGAATATTATTTTAATGCCAATCTCACGGCGAGCGGTAAAACATATATACATGTTAAAGACAGAGTTATAAATAATTTTCTATAAAAAATATTAATTTTGTAATTAATTAATTTATTTGCACTTTTAATTTATGATATGTGAAAAACTACATACATATTGCAATGAATCCAAAAAATATATATTTATACTACTTAAATTTTGAATATTTTATATCCGTAATATCAAACAGCAAAATAATAAATAAACTTCAATTTCATTATTACTATCTTGGCCTAAGAGACATTTTCCTGTTCGAAATAAACATAAACATTTTCAATTAATTTGAACTTCAAAAGTTGGCGAAATTAAATTCAACTTTTATCTGCAGCCGTTTGGAAGTCTTCTTTACGGGTAGAACTTCATCAATCTTCCTCCAAGAGATAGCATAAAAGCGCTTTATTCTCTAGACAGTACCATTATATTTCTTATGGTTGTAAATAAGAAAAGATAGCGTTGCTTAAAACTTGATACTAACTACTCCTCACAAAGTACGAGATCTCTCAAAGGAGTTTATTTATTCTTGTATTAGGTGGTGGAGATCTTAAATCATTATTTTTTTCTATATTATTGATATTCATTCCCTTGGTAATTACATCCACCAAATTGTTACGCAAAAGTTGTATAATTCTTAGATTTTCTTGTTCTTATTTTATTCCAGTAGCGTGATTATAAAAGTTTTTTTTCATTATCAACTAAGATAATAATATAGGTATATGTAGCAAAACCTTTTCTCTCTCCACTTTTTTAAAAGTCCTAAATATACTTGTTTGGTAATTTAAATTAGGTAGGTGCCTAAATCTTGGGAGAAAATTAAAGACTTGCTCAACTTATTAGCTCCATACCTGACTCTAAAAATAAATTGAAAAATGATATGTGTATTTGCGAGAAGCATGATTCGAACCTGGAATGCACGACATTATATGCCAACGCATAAGAACCTCGTGGGCATCGATTTTTTAATACTCGTAAAAAATACCGTTCGATAAAATGTTGGACAAAGAACTGAAAGAACGTGTCATCCGGTCTAAATTCTATTCTGCTATTCGTTATTTGAATAAATATTATTTACAGTCATTAGGTATACGTACAACCAATTAACTGATAAACCTGGTACGGTACATACTATGCTGCAAAATAAGTAATACTCCATAAAATACTATTATAGTAAAAATGTATGTATAATTATAGGTAAAAATATTTAATAGAGACTATATATTAATAAATATATACTCTTAATTATACAAACAATAATAATAATTCTATCAAAGTTGACAAAACTAACCGTGAAATAATTACAAGATAAAATGAACTTCTTAAATACCACGTTTTTAAATTTTCTGTTGAATCATATAAACTTGACAATGAGATAGAATATAGAATACTTAAATGTCATTTTGACATTTCATATTGATTTCCATAGTAACGCACGTATATATTAATAATTTAGTTGCTACGACCCACTTAGCAACCAATAATAGTGAGTAGTAAATATTACTTTTAACGACTTTTTTCCGAAACATACAAAACAGAATTAACTGAAAATGAATTCAATTCTGCTTAAAGATAGCCAAAGGTATTTAAAAAATGCATTCCCGTCGTGTTCTAATATATTCTAAAAGTTTCAAATGTCTAGCTAGTCGGGAAGTTAGTTAAAAATCTTGGACAAACAAAAAAAAATCTGTACGGGACAAACAAGAATACGAGCTAGTAAAAACATGGTAAAATATGCCGTGCCATATAACATTTTTGATGGATATGCGGTGTTTTCAATATTGTCCTCAAATTTTATCATGGACTCTTATAGAAATTTAATATAATAACACTATTTTCTATGACATAACATGTCAATTTAGGACTTAACGTATTGTGTCATAATACTCGTATTCTCGTGAGAATCTGGTATGCGAGGTAGAAAAAACGACATTAAAATTAACATCTTAGACTGAATACATGATAATATCTTCAAAATCTATAAACTCCATGCATATAAATGGACATTTATTTTAATAAACTCTTTTATCCGGGATCGGTTATCACCTATAACAACAACATATGAACATAAATCAGCAGACGATCACCGATATCTAACATGTTTCACTTTGGTATCCATGAACATCTTAAATTTATACAAAGTAAAATCTCGGAACACAAAAATTTAGATAAACAAAATACTGCTGTTTCCAGTCTTTAAACATAGTCTTCTGATATTCTAACAAAAGACCCTGAGAGTGATACCATCATCATCAGCCTGAATCTATCCACTGCTAGATGAAGGCCTCTTCAAGCTGCTTCCACTTCTCCCAGTCCTGTGCATTGCGTTGCCACGTACTTCCGCAGCACTTTATCATTTCATCGATCCAGCTGCCTCTAGGTCTACCTTGCGGATGTTTTATACTTCTTGGATACCACTGGATGACTAGATTTTTCCAACGATTGTCTCTTCTTCGATATATGTTTCTAGCCCATATCCATTTAAGGCGTGATATATGGAGTCAAAAATCAAGTGTATGAAGAATTTAAGGAACCCAATATAATCTAAACCATTGAAATTCCCATACTAAAGTGTGTTGGTTTTGTTCAACGAATGATCTTTGGTAACATGTTTGGAAACTTTTTGATGTAAAGCCATCTGGGAGGAAAAATGATGGGAGACCCAAATTGCGGTGGTTAAAAATGGCGTATCTCAGTATACGTCAGCGATTATAATTCTGGATAGGATGGTTGTTACTGAGGATATATAGTAATCAAGAAGATGATTTAAGAGTATATCTCTCTCCTCAGGCTAATGCACCACAAGTGACGATAAAACGTTGAGTGTTTGAATACATTTACGAAATTAGTAAATGTAATATTGGGTATAATATTATATTGATAGCATTCTCATTCGCTTCTGACTAGATAATGATTTTTTAACTACCACCTTTAAAATGCACGTTAATTACATCGATCGCCTGGTCATTACGTTTCAGGTGCGTCTTCAGCGTCAAAAGTATTAAACAATGTTAATTATTATAAATATGTCAGTAGTTATACTAATATACTTAAGTATGTCGTGCCATGATAAGTAAAGCAGAGAAGAGTACGCGATGTGATAGAGGTCGCTAAGCATATGAAATAGCAATGGATTGAACATGTTTCTCGGTGAGTGGGCAATCGCTGGACAAATAATGCCGTCATACAGTGGTACCCAAGGGACACTAAACGACTACAACAACGCTATATAACCCAGTGGATGGACGAACTTGTAAATTTCGGTAGATATACGTGGCAGTCATGAGCTAGGGATCGAGAAGAGTGGGATAGGAAAGACATTCATCCATCAGTGGATTGACCTCAGCTGATGATGACGTAATTATTATCATGACCTATATATTATTTACGCAAAATTCACCTTTTGAGATAATATTTTCATATCTTGTTAAAAGATGGTGAATACTTATATAAAATATAAAAAGAATGTCTACCACTTTCGTAAAGAGTAAGTATACCATAGGCAAGTTGTAAAATTTTCATAAGAAATTTGTTGATTCGACGAAAAATTTTGGTAGAATAAGAAATGCTTACTCGAAATTTTACGTAAACAAACCTTTGTGGATGAGGCAAAATTATGGGAGAACGAAAGCTGAAAATATGCATTTTAAATAAAGGGAACTTAATCACAGCCTATTCTTTTTTACTTTGTCGTAAACAAATTCAAACAACTTAATAATATTACGAGTACGGGTACACATTTATAATATAAAAAAAGTTTCATTTTCTTATTAATCTTTGTAAGATTTTTACGTAAAAAATTATTATAAAATACTATATTATTTGTTTGGTAAACGTTTTTATTTCAACTGAAATAAATTATTCACAAGGATTCTTACAAAGGCTATTTTCGACACCTGTAATTGGTATTGGTATACAAAACAATGAATACAGACAAACTATTCATTCGAATACAATGAAATATTTTCTATTGCTGACTGTGTTTGTCTTATAATAAAAATTATGGCTGACGTAATAAGAAATATTACCTAAGTAAATTTGGTACAAAAAAATCATCTTATTTATTTTTCTTTCTCGCCTCTTTCTTCTGTTGATTATATATATTTTATATTATTATATAAACCTATTTTGATGTTACATCAGTTACTTATTACTGTATTTATTTTTGTCTTGAATTATCTGTAACATATAAGATATAACGTGTAAGATAGAGCAAGACAGGAAGAAGGTAATATTAACCCATTGCAGACAGATTTAATTTTTCAGGATCATTTAAAAAGGCACGCTGATTACTAAAATTGATATAACTCATGTATTATTCATTTAATTCAAATAAATTTTTAAAATATTTATAGGTTTTGAATTTTTTTATTAAGTATTTACATTTTAAGTAAACTTTTTGTATAAGTGGAATGAAAAAAACATGTCAAATATAGTTTTTTGGTTTTTTTTAGACTTTTTTATACAAAATGACATAGATAAAAAGTCTATGATAGAAATAAATAATAAAAGGAAGATAAACTAAAACTGGAGCTTAATATAATACTCTTCAAGATATTTAGAAGATGGAGGGCCATTTAATGTTTATTACTGTCTCAAACACCTCATACCTACCGAACTGATCATTATTTTGACAAATTTAAATAAAAATAGATTTTATAAATCAAATGTTTCTTAAAAAATATATCGGACCGTATATAACTAACTTCATAAAATGATAGCTACATATATTATTAAGTAATTTCAATTTTTAAAAAAATCAAAATATGATTAATTTTTTTTTATTTTCATCATGTCCTGCATCCTGTAACACCACATATACGTGAACGCATATCATACATTTGAAAATTATAGCAATAAGGGCATTGTTTATTTTAATCGGATTGTAAATTAAAAACACACTTATAATAGTTTACGGTAATAGTATAATATCAAGTATATTGAAAGTGTTAAACGACAAAACAATTAATTTGTGACAGATTGCGTCATATGGCGGACAGAATTACTCCTTAGATTCATCACTTTCAACTCCTGACTCCTCTACCTCCGGAGTTTCAGTTCACGGATACAAATGACGCTAATTCATGTGATTAAAGATAAATGATGGCAGAGCAAATCAAAATTCTTTTTTATTTTCTAAAACTCTTTTTTTAAGCACTACAGTACATTGTTCAGTCCCGTGCAGCTTCGTTTCCGGGCAAGGAAGTGTGACACTAAATTTTTTTCAATCAGACTCGTTTATAGCGTCACGGAAGGCGGTCGTGCACAAATCACATGCTCTCTATATGTGGCTCTATACATGGCGGGTGGAAATAGGGTAACTCAAATCAGGCTGCGATGCAAAACCTGCATCTGATGGCTTCATAGTATGTGTATTATTGAGCGAATAAAAGAAAATTCATAACAATTCATTAATTATTAAATTCATAATTCAATAACAATATGCATGTATCATTAATCGCAATTAATATACGTATGTATTAAAAAGTTTAATTAGACGCATACATAGTTCAATTTGAAAAAATATATTTAAAAATTTATTTTTAATTATTTCATTGAAATATTACTGCTTTCTTTATCTTAACTATTCAAAATTTAATACAATAATGCGTGCAATGTATACTTAGCCAACAATCCCAAAACTGAAATATTTTAGTGGTGTATTTTAATGGTGTTATCTTCATCTTTATTGTAAGTGACCTCATTTGGGGATCCGGTAGATAAGGAGCATTGGTTTCCTGTAGTCATGATGTAGGATAAGGGTAATATTTGATGGTAGTGGGCAAATAGTCACCACGTTCAATTTAATGTACATTTTCAAGGAGTGCACAAGACTACAATATTTGCGGCACCCTTATACTTGGAGTAAATGATATGAATCTAAACTAATAGTGTTATAACGAAATTGAAAATAATATTTGAATTTAAGAAAATCTTTCTATGAAACACCAAATTACTTTTAATACTCTGTGGTTACTTGCCTGTACGAAATATTAATGCTGGGAAATGGTAAATCAAATAATCAACAAATTCAGTAAATAATGAGTTATATTTTACAAGGCAGACAACGTACAGTTTGACAATATTTTGTTTTTTAAATTATCAATATTAATTTTAGATAATTAACACCAAGCGTTCCGCTTCGGTGACGGTCAAACTCCGACTGACAATTACTTTTGTTCCTCGGTGCGTTCCAACATAGCACAGCTTCATATTATACCGTATGCCCCCTAGTCGGAATTTCGGGAACAAGTAAAATGTTTGTTACACACCCAATGCCTAGTTTGGACATTTATAATACTACTTAAATAATACATATGTATTATTAATATTGCTTTGCAGCCAACTCCTTTTTATAACATCATCAGAAAAATGTTTTGGTCTTATCCTCGAAGAAGTCAATGTAGTGGATCTTCATTTTACAAATAAAAAAAATTGAAAATATTATAATTTTTCCCTAATTTTTAATAATAAGATATCAATATTTTTTCTAATATATAATAAGATTGATTGAAAAAATAACACAAATATAATACGTCAAATAAGCTTTAAAATATTATACAAATATTTAATTCCATGAAGTAAAATTAAAGAGAGATTATTAAATTAATTTATTATAATTATTATTGTTAACCAAAGGTTTTTGAAATATGGGAGAAAACGTCAAACCACATACCCGACTAATCTAGTTAGTCGACGCGGTTAGATTTGTCAAGTTTTTCCTCCCATCAAAAGACATGTGAAAGGGTTGTTTTCTGTGATAATGAAACTGAGGTTTTCAAAAACCTCAGTATTACTCAAGTGGCATAATAATATTATAGTGGTACGTTAAGTAATTTCATATTGGTAAAATATATTATAAAAACAATATTTTTTTCATTTTGTATAAAATATGACTCTGATTACTAAATAATTACAAGATAAAAATAACTTTTTACATACAACGTTTTTAAATTTTCTGTTGAATCATATAAACTTGACTTGACTAGCTTAAACGATCAAAAAAAATGTGCTTGATAGAAATACTGAATAATGAAATGTCAGTCCATATTGATTTCCATAGTAACGCACATATATATTATTAATAATTTAGTTGCTAGGACCCCCTAGCAAACAATAATGGTATCGAAATATTTTTTTATACGAAACAGAATTAACTAAAAATAAATTTAATTCTACTTAAACGTGGCTAAAAGTATTAAAAAATGCATCGTGTTCTGATATATTCTAAAAGTTTCAAATGTCTAGCTAGTCGAGAAATTAGTTAAAAATCGATTGCAAGATTTGTACCGAACAAACAACCACCGGACAAATAAGAATACGACCTAAGAAAAACGTTGTAAAAAATAAATATACCGTATTATCTGAGAACAAAATTCCGGTTGATATCTGGCGTATGGCGTAGAATTAAGGTTTAAGAATATGCTCGTAGAATTGTAGGACTACATTGGTACGACCACGTTACAAACACTTGAGTTTGTATACTAACGTATCATATCTTGGTGGTTGATTTAATTACAAAGAGGCACTTCTCATGTACTCTCCATGTCACGCGACAGTATGTCACTTTGCAATATTGTGGCACAGCCATACGGATTTCATAGCCATGGCTAACCCTCTTATTCTGCAATATAAGATCAAGCAATGATACTAAAACGATGTACGTCGCACAAGTATTACATAGCAGGGATCGTGGGATGTGCATGGATGGGATCGCACATTTTCTGTTTTCTGATATCTAAGAAGCGGAAGATCGAGAAGGATGGAAAGTCTTGGTCGCCCAAAAGATGGCAAAA
The DNA here is from genome assembly GCF_057557595.1 of Rhyacophila brunnea. Lineage (NCBI taxonomy): Eukaryota > Metazoa > Arthropoda > Insecta > Trichoptera > Rhyacophilidae > Rhyacophila > Rhyacophila brunnea. Next base: position 24,926,253 of record NW_028232752.1, read on the forward strand.
TTAAAAAGTGGTCATGATCCTCAGCCATGAGTGTGCGACCTAGCAGAAGAGAAGGTAAAGTGGAAAAAATATAAATGGAAATTAAAAAGAATGTTAATATATATTAAAAATACTTACTAAATTAATTAATAACAAAGTAATACGTTCTTCATTTTACTAGATAAACAAAAGCTATCGAATATTTGTAGAGGGTGGTTATTATTCCACCCAAAAAATTAAATGTTATACTTTTATTTAAAATAGTAAATAATAGTGCCCACTTATTCCATAATTATTATTTTACATTCGATACCGGTTTTACATTAATAGATGGATATTGAATACTAATTTGTAAATATGTAATATAAAATATTTAGAATGTTATAAAAGTAGGTACCATTATGAGTATTATTAAACTCATTAGTTAACTCCATTAATTATTTTCTTAGAATTGACGATTTACACCACTTGAGTGTAGTATTTTTATTGTTTATAAAGAATAATGATCTATAATAGGCTGGCGATTTATTATAATAATATGCTAACAAGTGTATTGTTAATAATAATATAGGGTTTTTACTAATTAGGTTTTTTAACTGACACTTCAACTATTAATAATTTGTTTATTGTATTTTTTGTGAACTCTGACTAGATAGATAGGTAATGGAGTTTTTACTTACTGTATTGTATTGATTTACTATATAAGGTAAAGTTAAGAGTGTTCGTTGTCAGTGTGTGTTTGCCTTTGGTGAGTGTACATGACGCCTGAAGATGCCGAAAGGCGAAACCCAGGTCGCAAAAAACGACTTAAATGGAATAGTACAGAGCTTGAATCCATTAGAATTGATATAATATCACTAATATTATGTAACCGAGTATTTATTGTATTATTTCGAATACAATATCGTTTTCTACAGAATAAACAGTGAAAAAATATAAGTAATACCTATATAGAAAATCTCACATAATTTGTAGTAAATTTGAATTTAATTAGATTGAACAAATAACATTATAAACGTAAATATAAGTTCTCAAAGAAAACTTGAATTCCGTAACTATGGCATTCATTGTACTTTACGCTATCCCCTTTTTGTGTTATATCGCTTAAACTATCAAAAGGTCATAAAATTCTTGGAATAACCTAAGCGCTCGCTGTGTGACGGCCGGTCGGTGAACAAGTTAAGAATCAGTACAAACACGCAAGTCATGGAACCTTCATAACACAGAGTGCTTGAAACTTCTTGTATAACATTTTTTTTAAATAGCGTCCAAATATCAAAGGCAACACACTAACATAATATATACCTATATAAATAAGAGTACCCAAATATTAGGTAAACTACGTGTAAACATCACATGCGTATGTGTATGTGTGTTAGTATTATTATGTACCTAAGTACCCGATACTAAATTATTACATGAGTCACATAATATTAACAAAATATATATCTATACATTTTGACAGCACTAAGTATAGCACTAGGTAGTCAATAACATAGAACAACATCAAAGTAAACACGCCGTCTACATATAATGTAACGACAGCGTGAAAAAGCGCCTTTACTTAAGCATACGTATGGCAAGATTTTTTTCACTATTTCCACGCATGCTTTCATTTATCTCTTCGTCAATCTAATGCGTGGCATATTTATTTATAAATTACCACAGTAGTACCACAGTGGTTTTGTGTTTAGATTACTTACAATATATTTGTGAGTATCTATTTTGCAGATTATTTTCATCTGAGAAGAAATTGATGACAAGTTTAAATAAAAACTTCTTGAAAATTTACTAAATAAAATGAAAATTTTAAATAAAAAAATAAAAAATAAAAATATTTTGAAATTCCAAATGCTTTGTAGCTTATCTGATAATCAGTTTTCTTATCATCTACTTTGCTCTCTGTATACGAAGTCTCCAATTTAATAGTAAGTTTTACTTCAACATCTTGGATGACTACCAATTTGGATCTAGACAATGGATTTATTTATATGACTACAGCGCAATAATTACCATAATGGACTATGAACATAAATTCGACTTCTTTAATAATAATTAACCAATTTATTCTTATTGTGATTTAACACTTTATAAAATAGCTATACACACATATAAATATTTCATAGTAAAATACAAGTGTAAATTAGGTATACAAATACTCTTTAGTATGAATGTTGTGTAAAAGTTTTCTGTATTGATCGTCTATTGTAATATATTGTGAAACACACTGTATTAAAAAATATCCTATTGTGTTTTTACTCAAGAGTTTTCATGTGCTTAGCATGTTACTCAAATGAGCCCTTAGGAAAAATGTCGAAGATTAACGCAAAGAAAACAGGAAAATTCATTTTATTTTTATTTTCAGATAACGTCAACCACAAAGAATTTGTTCTACGATTATTGCATTCAAGAATGTTTCTACATTTAAATGAATACATTTAAAATTGTTATCAAAAACGCTTGGTATATTTTTATATTTTATATTATACCTATATTGTAAAAATTTGTATATTTTGTCCCGGAATATAAAATAAAATATTTTTATTAAATATTTTTATCACTTACTTTTTAACAATGATTACTTTACGACAACATTATAACTATTTATTATCAATTCTTTGCGGTGGGGTATAAAAAAGCTTATGTTATGTGGAAAAGGGATGCTTGGGAAAAATTGAAGTTATAATAGGCAATTGAGTAGAGGGGATAGGATTCACTAATACGAAAATCACTAGAAATGGAATGTAATACTATATTATTTTATTATTGTGTATTCTTATTTATTTAACATACATAAGTTTAAAATACTTAAATAATTTGATTTAAAATACAAAAGCTTATTGCCAAAAAGTTGCGCAATTTAGAAAACTCTTCAGATAGTATTGTAGAAACCGTTAGTTAACTAATTCGCAATTAGATAAGACACGTATAGCTAAATGGTCAGGACACAAGGGAAAAATCCCGGAGGCGCTGGTTTGAATTCTGCAAGGTATATTATTTCTAGTAGTTATAAATTTCCCAGAAGTATTTTCAAATTATATATTTTCAATAATCTTAAATCTTGTTATGGCTATACTTCAGCTGGGGGACGGTCTAAAATGATCGTGACAGCGCGACGCGCAAACGACGCGTGCAGAACAAAACATAATTTGTCATAAAAATTTAACATGCGTACATTTAGTGTTATGTTTATTGTTCTATTTGTAATAATAATTAAATATTCATTGACATGTTTTCTTTTTCAAGTAAATGAGTAACGTTTTTTAGTCATATTTACACGATTTAAGAATTAATTCCCTCGACGCGATCACAAAACAAATTGACGTATTCAAAGCTAGACTTTCGCTCTCCGATTGGCAGCCAGTCCGAAATTTCTACGCACCTATAGTTGAAAATTATTTGCCGTTTCACTGAAGTATGCTCATAATTATTCGTTGAGTAAAAAGGTCTATTTTTTTACATGCGCATACGCTTTCGATAAATTACATTGTATTCCGTAAAACGAAGAGATTTATTAATTGTATTAAGGGAAAATTTACAAAAAAATAAACAATGTGAAACTTCCGTTTTATGCTGACATAATGTCTCAACCAAAAAGCGCCTTCACGCAAGAAATATTTTATAAATTTCAGAAGAGGAGCTTCTTCAGACTAAATGCAATCATCTGGCATGAGGAAACCTGTCTAATTCTGGATCATTTGGACGAACTTCCTATCTTTAGACTTATACGTGGGTTTAAAACGAATCCAATGTGGGAAATTCAGATATGCTTAAATTATGCATAAGTGGAGTTAAGAAATGACACTTTTTATCAATTAGCGCAAAAATATTTAATACGACTGGTGTTTGGTTCTTATAAACTTTGATTAAAAAAGAAGAAAATATATGAAATTTATATTCTATATAATGTTAAAATGGTCAAATATAGTTTTGTCTGCTTCATTAATTAATTAATTTTAACCATGTTCGATCCTAATAAGATCATAAATAGGCCTCTACAGAGTAGAGGTTTGTATTAACAATTTTATGTTTTTACGAGAAATGGATGTTAGCTGCTTACTCAACCTACTAGGCCCATACTCCGACTCCAAACACAAATTGAAAAACAATTTGTAAATTTTCCAGACCCAGGATTCTAACCTTAAACCCACGATATTATTAGCTGATGCCGAAGCTGCTCGGCCATCGTGGGCGTTACAATATTATTATGAATTTAAAATATCATGTTGCAGCAATCACATTTTTTTAAAATGTCTTTTCGTCAAAAAATTACAGTTAATATATTGGAGCGTTCCAAAATGTTCTATTATAAGTAGAGAAAATTTAATATTTAAAGTGAGGAAGAGACCTCTGATGAAATTTCCAAGCCATAATTGAGTAGAAGGGGTGGGATTTTTAATGGAAAATCCGTGAGAAGTGAAGTCCACTTGAAAACTAATTTAGTACTATGACAATTAAGTTTAGTACTATAATTAACATTCTATTTAGAAACTTTACTACATACTGCTGAATAAGGAAAGTACAGTGTAGCGCCAATTTCGCATATTTTGTTTTCTGACCCTTACTAAAACGGGCGGGGTCGATTAGGTCACGACCTTTAAGGTATTCCCGCTTGATCTCATTTGCTATGTACCAACGTGTATTACCATACATCCAAGGGACACAGGAAATTCATATAAAAATACCATTCAGTGAAGTAAATTTCGTTTTCATTGTTAAATGATAAGTATTTATTTAAAAATTACACATTGAGCGCCTAACACATTAATAATTCAAGACATTCACAACATGACATTTAGAATAAAAAGTAAAGGTAAATAAGAAAAATTAAAAAAAAATCATAGCAAATAAAATAAAATAAAAAAAACAACTATTATTCAAGAAAAATACAAATTAAACAATAAAATAGAATTTTAACAAAATGTCTATGCTAAAAATGTCTACATCTGAGTGCATTGACCAGCCGCACAGCCCTTGCTATTGGTTCCTGGTGAGCCTGACATGAGGAAACAGCTTTCACCCAAAATATATCATGGCTGCCACGCATGTAATTATTGGCGGGTGCATAAAAATTCAAATTTTTCAGAATATCGGGATTGGAAACCATACCACGTGAGATATTTCATAGTATATGAAGCTGATATTCCAAAACAATATCAATTTGTCTGATATATACTACTAAAAATAATCTTGAAGTATCTCATTAAATTCTAAATATTTATCTTTTAATCAATGATTAGTTTTCTTGTCTATTATAATTCAAAAAGAACTACTCGACTAATATTGATACAATTTACCCAGTCTATAGGCTACATTACTTTAATTTGGTATCGCAAAAAGGTTTTGTTGTAACAAGATAAAACATCTCGAAAATAACGCGCTTGCAACAATTCATTAAGAGTTGATAAAGTGGTTTGTTACTAGCAATGGAGCAGTGAGGTGACGTCTGAATAAAGGAACGCGCACCTACATTACAACAGTTGTCGATCGTGAGGACCCACTTCAGTACCTATAATACTGAAGCTGATTAAATAATCATAGAAATATAAATGACTATCGTTCCGGATCCAACTATTGTCTATTTTATAAATTTTAAATAAATCAAATTGAATCAATCTATTTCTTCATTCTGTATATTATCTACCCACTTATTATTTTTATATTTCATATATCGCTAGTTCAATTGTTCAATATATAGGTAGTTAGTCCATAATATAATATTACAATATTCCGTGTGTCATGTATTATATTTCATGCACGTAAAAATAATATTTGATTTTAAGAATGATAATATTATTACCGTTGTTGCTTGGAGATCTAATCTTAGTTACTAATGTGTAAAGACTATTTTTATAAATCACAGGTAATAATATGATAAAAATGACGATAACGTCATAAAGATAGCTAATAATAATATTTCCAGACGTCAGACGAATCGAATGAAAAAAAACATCTCTTTGTACAAAACGAATATCTTCCCTTTATATTTCTCTTCTTATTATTATTGGTTTCATTGTATTCAGGAAGCTGTATTTTCTAACTAAACAATTTTTTTTACCGAAAAAAATGTTTACATGAAATCCGATCATTTACGAGTAATAAATAAGCTCGGTTTAAGATATTTGTAAAAAATAGAACAGCTTACACAATATTGATAATACGAGTACATGGTATTATTTTATATTTATGATAAAGGTTTATCAAAACATTTGAAATATTAAAATATATAAAATACAGTCTATATTTTTTAATCATAAAGTTAATAATTATAATATATTTTATTTATGTTCGATAGGTATTTCGAATTAATCATAAATCTTGAACATGAGCTTTAAAGCACTTATAGATACTCGGTGGTATTTTTTTTTTTTTTTTGTGATTTTACCGAGGCTTTGACTGCGACTCGCTGTCATATCGCCTCTTCTCTTCTAGAAGGGGATCCGTCGATCAGGTCCTCACTCCTATTCTGTTAAATAACTTTACAATTTTGCCTAGCTCTTCCGTCTTACCCACCGCCAGGACACCCTTCAATTCGTCGACATTCTCATAGATATCTGCAATGCGCAGCTGTACTCTGTGAACTTCATATTTGGGGCCTTGCAGTGCTATATGTACAATGTCCTCTAAAACATGACATTCATCGCAGAACTGCGATTCGCTTCTTCCCATGAGGACATCAAATCTTTTGCCCATGGTGTGCCCTGTTCTTAGCCTCAGTATTAACTTAAGCTCATTCCTCGTCAAAGAAGACTCTACAAACCAGGGCACCTCTCGTGGTGTTGGTAGAATCGACTTACTCCATTTTCCCTTTTCTAATGATGCCCTATGGTGAAAATCTATCCACATACTATGGGACATTTTCTTTATAGCCTCATTCCAGTCCAGGTTTTTTGGTATCCACTGATATGGTACCCCTGAATGGCCGGCTACCTTTGCCAGATCATCTGCCCTTTCATTTCCCTCAATGCCCATGTGCGATGGGATCCATTGAAGGCATAGATCTCCTCCTCTATTTTCCTTGGCGTCGATCTGGTCAAGGATGTGGTATGCTATGGTTTTACTGTTATGTGAGCAAGTTGCTGCGGCAAGATGTTGTAAAGCGCTTTTGGAGTCTGTTAAAATGACAGCGGATTGCGCCGAGAAATCATCGCTTAAAGTGTATTTAATTGCTTCGTTTATCGCAATGAGTTCCGCCGTCATTATTGGTATTGCTGGGTTTAGCTTCCAGCTCTTATTTATACCTACTTCTGGTATCACAAGAGCTGCTCCTGCTCTATTCTGATCTTTGGAACCATCTGTATAAAGGTGGCTCCATCCTGCGTACCTCTCTGTCAGCATTTTTTCGACACGCTCTCTTCCTTTATCGGATACTATGCTCCGTTTTGGTTTGTCTATTTCTTTGACCTCTTGTTGGATAACAGAGCTGAGGTCGTAGGTACCAACTGGCCTCCTCAGCGAATACATACTTAGGCATTTTGTATTTAATACCTCCCAACTTTCTGTAGCTTTTAGGATTCCTACCAGTAGAGGGAGCTTTATTTTCTCATAGTATGTATTGCTTTCAACAAGCTCGTATAGGAGTTTCACCTTTGCCAATATGGGGTTATCTATTATAGATTTCCACTTCATCCATGTCTTGGTAGCCAGTGCTCATCTCTTGACATTCAGTGGAGGTACGCTGAGTTCCGCTTGGAGCACGTGAATCGGTGTTGTCCTGATAAATCCTCCACATATTCTTAATGCTTTGGACTGGATGCGGTCTAGCCTCACCGAATTAGTTTCGGCAGCGGAGTGGTAAAACATGCTCCCGTAATCTAATCGGCTTCTAATGAGTGCCGTGTATAACCTTCTCATATGAATGGGGTGTATGCCCCACCCACCTCCCGCCAGTACTTTGAGTATGTTCAGAGGTTGTGCCAGGCTATTCGCGCAATGACTAATATGATGCTTCCACGTTATTCTATAGTCCAGGTTCATACCTAAAAAATTATAAGTGTCTACTCTTTCTATTATAGTGCCGTCGATTTTTAAGTTAAGCTGGTTTTGTCCAAGAAAAACCACCTTAGTTTTGCTGGGAGCTACTTTGAGGCCTCGCGTTTCCAATAATAATTTCATTTCGTTAAGACTCTTCTGCATTAACCTTTGACATTCATCTACTCTTTTTCCCGAATAAAAAAGTACGAAATCATCTGCATATTGTACAATGTTGACCCTTGTTATTAACTTTAATATGTCAGTTGTAAGAATGTTGAATAGTAATGGAGATAGAGGGTCTCCTTGCGGAAGGCCTCTTGAGCATACCGTACTCTTCTTTTCATTCTTAATGCACATGGTGATTTATCGGAGTCTATTTTCCAATCGGTTTCCAGTACCAGCTCATTGGAGATAAATATTATATCCGGTGCCGCTCCTCTCTGATTTGGAGGGGCGACCCTAATACTTTGTCCATTGTTAATCGCTACTAAATCAGAGTCAAGGCATACGTCAGCGACATCCTCTCCTCGTGCGTCTCGAAGTATATGATCCCACATTGGGTGGTGTGCATTAAAATCCCCACCCATAATTGATCCCTCTCCCATTTGATCGAAGAGCCTGCTCCATGCGTTTTTCCGAATGGTAACATTGGGTTTACAATATATTGCTGTCACTGTTTTTAGTTTTTGTGTCCCTCTGATTTCAACTTGACATGCCTCCAGTTCAGTTGGAAGGCCTTGTAGGGTCTTTTCTTTAGACGCCAGTGTTTTATGCACCAGAATCGCTATTCCTCCGTAACCATCCCCTCTGTCTTTTCTTTACATCGTGTAATCATTGAATTTCAGATAGTCTAATTCAGACCTCAGCCAAGTCTCTGAGATTAATGCTATTGAAATTTTTTATCTTATTAAGTAGAGTTCTATATCATCCTTTTTTTGCTTCATACTTCTGGCATTCCATTGTAAAATCCTAATTTGTTTTTTTTATCCATTTTGCTCCAGAACCTCCCCTAGAATTTACTTTAAGTGTCCTTCTTTGAATTGTTTGCATACCCAGTCCACTGCTTTAATTATTAGTTGTTTAATGATCTGCTGCCAGTCTCCCCCTTTCAGCAAGACTTTCATAATTTCTCCCATCGCGTTAACCTCTGTCTTCCCCTTTGAATTTTTCTTATTTTTTGTAGGCTTTACGCTACTACCTGTAGCTATTATTGTTGAGCCTGAAGCTTCTACCGCCGCTTTTTCTTTCTTTTTGATTTCCTTAGTTTTTTGAATTGTTTCGCTTTCATCTCTTCCTACGATTTTTTTTTGTTTTAATATGTCAGCATAGCTATTATTTAACATATTTTAGGTATGCTCATTTTTTTCATTGCTTTTTTGCGATTTTTTTCCTCTTGCCACTTTGGGCATTTTTGGCTGTTTGCCGCGTGGTTACTTTTGCAATTGATGCACGTAATTTCCTCATTTTTTTCGCAGGTTTTGTGGTTTTCACCACACTTAGGGCACGTTTCTACTGTACGTCCGCAATTGTTTGCGATATGCCCATATCGCCAGCATTTGTAGCATTGCATAACCCTGAATACATACGGTTTTACAGCAAAAGAGACTCCATATATGTAAATTGTTCTCGGCAATATTTTCTCCCCAAATTTAATACTGACTGACGAGGTCTTTGTCAGCTCTCCTGTATCACCTTTTCTTGTCAACCTCCTAAGGTTGATTACTTTTGCATCACTTTTGATTTCCATTTGCAGTTCTTAGAGGTCCATATCAATATCGACTTTTCTTATTACTCCATAAGAGCAGGAGTCATTCTCTTTGGTCACAAAACCAAAATCTTTGAGTTCTCTAGCTTGTTTCACTTTATCTGCTTCTTTTTCGTCTTCTACTTGGATGTACGTCTTTAAATTTTTATTGTAAATTTTCTGTACTTTTACTCCTGCCTTATGCAGCATCTGCGCTATTTTCAACTTTAATGGAATTTTACTTCCCGTCGCTATCATGACGATGTTTTGGTTTCCCTTTGGAGTGACCCCAAAGTCTTTTCTGGGTTTTTTTCCAGAGGTCACCGTCTGCCATTCTTCTTCTTTTTCTCCAACCACTTCCTCCTCATCATTTTTTTTTCTTCTTCGTTTTTTTGGTTTCATTCACTTCCATTGTGGTGTTTTCCATTTTATTGTTTTTGCCGTTCACGTGGTCTTGGAATTCGCGCAACAGTGTGAACAAAAAACAGTGTGGACAACCCTTCGCTTCACAGCGTTTGACGCACTCCCCGCACAAAGTGCACTATCCGTGCAACAATAAATATTTTTCACTTTTTCTCAAGCACTGGCACTGATTGTCAAAATCACATGGGACCACACATGTTGAGTTTATTGTCAAATTCATTTACAAACAATATTATTTTTGTTGTATCCCGTATTTATAACCGTTCGCGAGTAACCAGGCGAATAGCGACACGAATACGCAAGCGAAGTTGTACAACCTCACTCCACCGCTGTTGGCTTCCGACTGCTCGGTGGTATGAGTAGGGATTTATTCAATTGAATTACATACATAATATTTATTTGTATTATTTATGGCCACCAGAGCCGAAGAGTGCCCGTTAGTTATTGCAAGATAGGTAGTCTGTGGTAGGTAACTGAAAAAAGTTCTAAAACAGCCATATTTATAGGACTTTTGAATTTGAGCTTTGTTCAGGTTCGGTATTTTACTAAATAAAACATATAGTAGTTTACCTTTTTATAACAGAAATTTTAAGAAAAAATAATTGACAATAAAATAAATATTGAAAAAAGAAATTTCGACCACAATTCAAACTCAGACTAGAAAATTCTACCGTCACAATAGTTGACCATCTTGACCAAGAGACCATTTAGCATCGACTACAGTTCGTGTTCATTAATGTAGATATAATACTAACAAAAATTACATCACTGTTAGCACGTTAGCCTAAAGTACATACAGCCTCAATCATGAGAAAGTATAATACTGGTTTAGCACTATGTGTGTATGTGTGAAATGTTCCAAATTAGTTGGAGCCTTTTTTGATTTTAATTTTGCTATAGTTACAAGTCAACTTAAGTTTACATATAGACAGATTTCGTTGGCAAATTATTTTATTTTTGTAGAATATAAAACAATTTAATTTATGTTACTTTAAAGAACAGCGTAGTGTGGAGTTTCAGTTCTGTTCCTTGTTATATATTTATCTGTAGGTAATAATATGTTTAAATGGGTCACCTAGATGTTAAGTAGGGATTGGATGGGGGATTAAAAATAACTCCCGGGAGTTATGCAAATGAAAAAAGTTGCAAGTAGATGATGCTACGCGCTCTTGACTAGTGAAGAGTTTATGGTTGGTTTCCATGCAGTTTCGTTTTTCCACAAGCAGTTTACCATATTGTATTAAAAGTTTAGCAATAACTAGTAGTATCATCGGAACTAACAGTTTAGTGCCACAGTTTAACCCTTTATATATGGTTATATATGATAACAAAAAAATAACTTCTTACAGGTAGATACGGTCAAGAAATATTTTCATTTATAATGATTATGCTATGCTATGCATTTCGTCATATTGGCGCTATGGATATTATAACAAAGAGTTATTTATGAAGTTAAATTATTTATAAATTCATCTCCAGCATCTCAAAAGTGCATCAGCAAAAGATATTCTAAGACAAATGTACCATTATTTGCCACTTCCTTAAGACGTTATCAATAAAATTCTTCATTCAAATATCTATCCTGTAAGTTTTGAAATTGTTTGGCTTTTGTAATCTCGATATTTAATAATTATATTTACCTTCCCAAATGTAGGCTTCCCTGCATATATAGCATATTTCTGAACTAAATCCGTTATGGACATTCAATGGGGCTTAAAAAAGTTTCCACTTTGTAAGTGTGGTGAGATTCAAACCACAAACCATATCTCGGAATCATGCAACTTGTATTCCTTCCTCAGAGAAGTTCAAGCCATACACCATACTAAACTGGAAACTATTACGTAGAATAATGCCTTGAGAGTTCTAATATGATCTGTTACATGGCTAGCTCTGTTATATTGTTTCTTTTTGACTTTTTAATCGAATATACTTAATATGTAACTTTTTTTTACTATCGTATCATATTTAAGTGATAATAATATTATTTAAGAGATATCTTATGCTATTTTTCTCTGTTATGTATTATAATCCATCTATTCTTGATAATATATAGAAAATAAAGCGCCACAGCAGAGTGGTACTATTTGCAAAACTGTCCTTTCGGAGTAATCGCGTTCATTAATTGTGAAAAGCGCATCTCATTCGTGGACAATTAGTCTCGACGCCACCACACCGCACTGTTTGGCTAGCTACCCACTGCGGTTGGTGGCCGGCCACAGACCTTTGAGCCAGGCGCACACTGAATACTATTAACTCCTAACTTACCATTATCAAACACTACTGTCATATATACATATATCAAATTCGTTGACATCAGATTGTAATAATTTAATCACTTTTGTATCGACTCTTGTATAAAAGATTTCAATGACGAGCATAAATAAAACTGTAATTTTAAATATAAAAGATATATCCGTATTTATATAGTGTTTATCTATTAAATAATAATTCACAAGATTTGCAAATGTAACATTCTTTATTGAATAGACATAATTTATTTTGAAAAATTCTCAGATTGCGCTACTGTGCTTTACCAATTGAGCTACCTACGTCTTTCCTAATTACGATGAAATTAGCTAGTTTTCATACATTTGAAATTGTTTTAATTTTGTTTATCACAAGATGTAGGACACTAATAATTAAGTGACTTAATTGGTTAAGCGCATTGGCGTGAATTTGATGGATGCAAGTGTTTTTGTCAAAAGATTTTTTCTGGTAGATGTTTTCAAAATATATTTTATTATATTCACAAATTTTTGACTTATTCGTTGCATCAAAATGGTACGTTACATCAATGGTAAATGCAAGTGCTTTAATTTAAAACTTACATTTGGATAGATCTTGATGTCCAAATCACAAAAACTAGATTTATAATAATAATGCAATTTGACAAGCGCTTTAGTTATAGTTATCTTCTGTAAGCTATTTCTTTGTAAACAATATTACATATTTGGCTAAAGTTTTTCTAGTATTTATGTTTTTAACATTTTAAGCATCCGTTTTACATTTTGAAGAGTTTTTATTCAGCCTTAGTTAATCATTTTTAAAAAATATTATATGACATTTCTCACATCTTGATACCACCTTCTATCATAATCTGGCGACTTATCTCAATTCCATATAAACATTGCTTGTTTTATAAATTTAAAACTCATGTTTTGTTATTTTAAATTAATCTATTATGAGTTTGGGCTTAAAGAAGCCCAAGCTATGTCTTTAACCTTTCAAGGTTCAAGAATAATCCGTCAATAAATTATGGTAAGTAGGAGCGTCGCATCGTTATGTGCAATATGTGCGATGCACATGGTCAGCCTCCAATTAAACGCCTCTCAAATTTGTCTACTTTAGTTTTTTAGGTTTTGATGGTTTTCATAAATAGTTTAATCAAAAATATTAATTTATAGATAAAATTTTATCCACAAAGACGTCTACAGAAGTAAATGCAAAGTCTTCGAATAGTATATACATAATAACGACGCCCAAGTGGACTTAATTCCGAATAAAGATGTTACATTCTTTAATTGAATAAACATAATCCTCAAACCAAGTGGATGTAAGCAAAATTTGGAGAGATTCTGAAACCGGTTTGTAATTATATTAATCTATATTTTTCAGAAATACAAATGCTGACTTAGGTATATATTGCGTATCCAACTGTAAGCTGTGATCTACCACATTCGTTAACTTAAACAATCGTATTATATTTAACTGTGGATACTAAGACGTTAAAAATTTAACAACAAAACATGTATTTTAATGTCACAAAGAAATACAATTCATCATCAAACAATTCTTATAATATGCAAAGAGCCTACTGTACAATGGTAAGAGGTAATTATGCCTAAATCTAAAGTATGGGAATTCAAATCTTCTTATTATCTCACTTCTACTGTAGGTTGTGGATAATACAAAATAAATCAAATAACATGACTCGGTCACGCGGGCTTCCTCGTGGTTAATTTGAAAATTACTTTCACATTAGCTAGAGATATAAAAATAGAGATAGTTAGTACTTCTCGTTACAAATATATAATCACATTACTATGCGCCAATTTTGTTAAAAAAAAAACTCCCGCCAAATATTTCCGGCCATAATATACTCAACCAATCATTTATGTCGAGGAACATCAACAATTATTCAGTAACAATTCGACCGCCACCGCATCAACACGACCTTAATTTAATTTTAAAACAATTAGCTGAAATCAGTACAGAGTGACTCGTCGCGAATATGATAAACAAAACAATAATCAAATCAAGTGTACGAGTGCATGACCCGGGATCCAGCTGGAGCACTCCAAAAAGCAAGCAGTTTGACCATAAACAATATTAGTGCCCGGACTACATCCCTGCATCTACTATTCTCCACAAAATTCCAACTTCCTCAAATACAGTCCACTCAAAAATATCGCCAACATTATATTATAACTGAACCTACACACTTTTTATTGTACAATCGATGCTTTGGGCAAACCTGATATATCGGATAGGTAACGAGTGATAAACTGCTTAGCATTTTTGAATATTTTGTTGAGATTGAGGTTGAAAAGAATGCCCATTTTAAAAAGTGTATCGATCAATTACTATATCCGTGAAACTACGAAACCCTCTAAAACTAGAATTTTCAGTACAAAATGCTGTACCCTTCGCGGTGGTCCTGGATGAGTTAGCTTTTAAAAAATTAACCATATACTAGTCAAAAATATAATCAGTTGGACAAAAGGCGAATTATACGAGTGTCAGTGTGCAGGTTGCTTTAGAAGAGGACCGGAAACAGTAGCCATTGGGCGAACCAATTGCGATCTGTCAAGGTAAATACCAGTGGTGGAGGCAATGCGACTGCTCGCTCCATCTACTAACCCAAATGAATGGCAAAGTTGAAAATTGAACACCATAAGCTTCAACTGGTCAAAATTTTATCATATTAGTATGAAATAATACCGTGGAATTAGTGCGAAAATTTTATACTACTATGGCTAGAATTAGCAAAAATTTATTATTTTATTCACTATCACTGTGTAAGTAATATTTTTAATAATGAATTGAACTGGCGTTTACGTGGTATAACTCTATTTTAATTGTATATTATGTAATTGTAGAATTACCAAAAAAAACTTTTTTCAAAATCATTACATTTTTTTTATTTTTTAAATAAAACTGAGTCTGTTAATAATGATACTAGAGTTACATAAAAATGTTGTTTAAATAAAATATTATTTTCTTTTAAAAGTATTAAGTATTTTTTTTTTTAAATCACACGTTAATACCTACCTTTTTTGCATTCCTTTAATAGGTCATATAAAACATTTTATTACATTGACGTGTAAAGGTCAAAGATATCTTTTGGAGCTAAGATAATATTATACTCTATATTTTCTCATCCTAGAAATGAATATTGTCATATTCATTTTAAGTATATTATAGTAGTAAGTATCTCATTTAAAATTGAAAATATCTACATTAGATTGTTATATTTTCACATAATATTATTTTCTACAACTAATACATGTTTTTCAGACTTCGCTCCCACAAATCTTTAATTTTTGATCATTAAATGCATGTTTATGTTTAATTATTATCTTATTATTGAGTATTTTATTTGTGATACTTTTAATATTCTAACCAACTCATATAAAAAAGCAATCAATAAATAATAACATACATCTCGACATAAGTATAAAAATAAAAGACTAAGTCGCTTCAAAGCGTTCTCCTAACAAGCTGGTAACGAAACGCTTCCGTCCGACAATATGCTATCATCGAATATTATAATATTCTGATTATTTATACAAACAAGCTATGCCTCTGAGTTCCTGAAAATCAGATTATATGAGGTGAATAACTAACATAAATTTAATTCATTCATATATACAAAGCCTGTTCAAGTGAAATTTTCCATCAACATCAGTGAGTAGCATTCAAATCTCTCATATACGGCTCAACGATCTTTCATTTATGAAGACGCGTACAATAACTTAAACAAATTCTATACCTACTTAATTCTTCCTTTCAATATACATATTGATTGCAAAACAACATTTGAATTAAGGAAAAGCAATTCCTAGATTTACAATGATTGTGCTATTCAGGAAGGCATAATACATAGTGGTTTAATGCCACAATAGAGTACATTACTGTAATTTGCAAATATTTTTAAAAAACATAGAGGAACTGAAATATGTCCTGGCATTGAGGAAAACGTAAAAGCTCTACGTAAAAACTAACAAAGTTGAAAAGAAGGCTAGAATAACAGATAATCATTCAGAGGAGAAGCAATACGACAGCCGATCGCAGTCAAAGGCTTGATAAATTTAAAAAAATATATTCAAGCATGTAAATTTATACAGTTAAGCTTCAATTTGATAATTTTATATCGAATGTTTCAGAAAAATGTTTATTTTTTTATAAAATTACGTATTTATTTGTAGAAATCTAGTCTCGAGAATAATTCTTGAGAAATAATCAGATTAGAACGCCGCTTTAGATAACTTCTTTTTCAATTCTTGTAAGTATAATTCACCATTCTTTTGAGTAACGTTTAAGTAATGGTTAACTATTTTACTGCATGCATTCCTGTAATGAATCTACAATTTTTTTCCATTACAAATCGGTTTAAAATTTTTAGTGGAATCATCAAAATATTTTCTTACTTATATTTATTTGAGTGCAAATAATCGTATGGTCAATATACATCTGGCGTTTAGGAAATATATTCGTCAAATCTTGGTTTTCAATCTAGTTGACGGCCCACGTGCTCGTCGTAGGTCGAAATTGAGTTTATATTGTATTTTCAAACCATCATCCTGGACACTCCTTAAACGGTGTAGATAATCTATTTAAATAATTTTGAAGCCTTATTATCCTTTATAGTTATTTTTGATTGCATAAAGTATTTTTATTACATAAAATAATATTCTTTTAAACCTCTCGCTCTAATGTTTCAGAATATAGTCATATTTCGGTACATAACTGTGCAGTGGTGTTAAGATTTTTTACATTTATTATTTTTTAAACGCATTTATAAAACCATTAGCATAATTTATTACGAGATAATTTTTGTAAAATATTCACGATAAAAAATTATATTGATAATCTCTGTGATCCCAAATTTGACAAGAATTAGGCATTTTATTATTCAAAAAATCGGTAAAAATAACACATTTGAAGATAATTCTAAAGATACTTATTATAAGCTATGTTTTTGACCATTCAAGTGTGATAAACATCTTATGAATAATGATTGCTTTATAATAATTATTGACCTAAGAATAAGGTAGTGTTTTTTTGAAAAACGCCATTTCTTTGTCATTCCCCAGTGGTTAAGCTACAACATACGGCCGTAGCCATAAATTGACAAACTATAATTAAAGTAGGGAGTAAATACAATAAAAACTCAATTTGACCTTCGACGAGCATGTCCCCCCTTAAGATTAATAAATTAATAAAAGTTAATCTAGAACGATGTGTCCATTTTTGAAAACAATATGGCTTAGAAAAAGCGCTCTTATAGCAACCTGAAATATTGCTCTATTTTATTAGGTACAACTGTGTGATTTATTGAAATTAAGTCAAATGTTCATATTGCAGAATTTGTAAATATTTAATTCAGATGCGGTATTCAACAGTGATGCAATGCAAAATGTTTAATCCAGATTAGTGTTTATGGGTATAAAGTCGTGGGCTACGTATAATAACATTTTCTTGTGTTCTTACTATTATTCAATCCAATTTATAATTAAAATTTTATGTTGAACAACTTTAAGACATTAGAGTCAGAACTTGAATGAATGATTGTATAAACATACCACTTAAGCGTGAAGTTTGATAGTTTTGACATAAAACATGATATAGTTAGAGCGATAGTTAACAATGCAATAGGTTTCACGTATGAGAAGTTGGAAATAAGAACGGTAAAAATAATTAAATCAGCCGTATATAATTCGTCCGCAATTTTAAGGTTAATTTATTTCAATATATCAAAATCGTTCTATTATATGAAACGTTATTTAAAAAAAAATGTTTATTATAAAAAAAACTATCAAGGAATTAAGTAATATTAAAATAAATACATTACTACCCTTTGTTAGAATGGTCTCAGCTTCTATATGTCTACATTATAATATTGTAAAAAATTACAGAAGAATATACGTGGGGATCTAGAAAACTATTTTCACCACCAAACCGACACGTGCGCCACTCAACGGCTGCATTATATTTTTACACTGTTTTTTACGCACATATTAATAATCTGTCAACCGAACTAAACTATTATGATATCATTATAAATTTATATCCATTGAATACACATTTAATTTTAAATAAAATTTAATAAACCGTCGATTTTTTAATTATTACTCTTCCTACACGAGTCCAATCAATGTACAACTGAAGGCGTAAATATGCAATCATTTGCGTATTGTGTGAGGGCATATATGCCTCCGAGCAACGCGTCACTTCATTGTGGGCCAATGTTTACCACTCGGGAAAATAGCAATAATGCCCGGGCGTCAGAATGCCGCGCGCCGGCCCTGTATTGTTGCACGAATCAAATATCCGAGCCGACTAGGCGAATTCTCTCTAAAATATTCAGTCGAACGTGCCAAAATATTGATACATATGAAATTTGTAGAGACAATCGTATTGTTAATCTATACGTTGATCGAATATTATTTGACGCGATTGAATTTGGAATTAAATTTAGTTTCATCTAATAATATAATGAATATATTATACACCTCTGTATTTCAGTAGTGATGACTGATGACGTCTTGATTCTACATAATTACACCTTAAAAAAGACAATAATTTTTATCTACTTAGTGACCTCTATAACATCGCGTACTCTTGTTTGCTTCATTATCCATTGGTATCTTTATTGGTATTTCCGCGTTATACTCAGCATGCACATTTCCATACTACGTTACGGTACTCGTATTTTTCAGACCTTTCTTACGTTAAGACTCCATGATTCACATGCATTGCGTAAGCACTGGTTATATCTACGTTACATTGGTTAAACACTATGCTTAAGGGCGGACGTGCTCAGAGTGGGTCAAAATAGCGCTTTTATTATATTTTCAAAGCATGATCCTGGACATTTCTTAAACGTTGTAGATAATATATTTATATAATTTTGAAGCCTTATTATTCTTTATATTTATTTTAAACATTTAATGACTGCATAAAGTATTTTTATTACATAACATAGTATTCTTTCAAACCTCTCGCTCTAATGTTTTAGAATATAGTCATATTTCAGTACATAAATGGGCAGTAGTGTTAAGATTTTTTACATTTATTAATTTTTGAACGCATTTATAAAACCATCAGTATAATTTATATTGACATTATTATAGTTAAATATTTACTATAAAAAAATATACTGATAATCTCTGTGATCCCAAATTTGACAAGAATTAGGCATTTTATTATTCAAAAAAAGTGGGCAAAATTAACACAAATATAATAAGGCTTCCAAATTATATAAATAAATTATCTAGAACGTTTAAAGAATCTCCAGGATCATGCTTTGAAAATAGAATAAAAGCTCCATTTTGACCTACGCTGAGCATTTCCCCCCTTAAGACACAGTGGGGTAAAAACAAATTGAAAATTGTATATTTAAATTGTCATACTGTGAAATATTATTATAACCACGTTTTTATTAGCTCGTATTCTTGTTTGTCCGGTACATATTTTTTTTTGTGTATCCAGTATAATTTTTTTCTTGTTTGTCCAAGATTTTATTGGACGAATGAAGATTTTTAACTAACTTCTCGACTAACTAGACATTTGAAACTTTTAGAATATATCAGAACACGAGGACAATGCATTCTTTTAATACTTTTAGCCATTTTTAAGTAGAATTGAATTCATTTTCAGTTAATTCTGTTTTGTATTGA
The DNA here is from genome assembly GCF_057557595.1 of Rhyacophila brunnea. Classification (NCBI taxonomy): domain Eukaryota; kingdom Metazoa; phylum Arthropoda; class Insecta; order Trichoptera; family Rhyacophilidae; genus Rhyacophila; species Rhyacophila brunnea. The sequence continues at coordinate 24,946,275 of NW_028232752.1, forward strand.
AAGTTATTATTGTTAGTTGCTAAGGGGGTTTAGCAACTAAATTATTAATATATACGTGCGTTACTATGGAAATCAATATGAAATGTCAAAATGACATTTCAGTATTCTATATTATTTATTCAATATTTCTATCAAGTACAATAAAAAGTTTTTATTAATATATAGAATTGTCAAGTTTATATGATTCAACAGAAAATTTAAAAACATGGTTTATAAAAAGTTCTTTTTATCTTGTAATTATTTTTATAATTCTTTTCGTTTGTTTAAATCATTTACCTCCGTTCGACAGAAAGTCTTTGCTTAATACTGTATTAACATACTGCAATAATATTGTATAATTTATAATTATTGTTACAACAATACACTTCAAATTATGAATATTTGTAAAAATATTATTATTTGAAAAAAATTAAACATTCTTTTAAAAAAATCATTGAAAAATAAGCCGCCGTAGATGTGGACTAATTACGGACGGCAGTAATTGAATTACAATGCTAAACTTTACGGTCTGTACGAAGATTCCAGGATAGTTCAATCGACCAATTGAGGGAATCCGTTGGACGGGTCATGAGAACGAATGACAATGAACCGGCAAAAAGGGTAGCGTTGAGCAATCCAATAGAGTACAGTAGAATATATGACCCAAAATGGCTAGATAGAACTGGATTTAACTGTAGTAAGATTGTTGTACCAAAAAGGAAAGCAGCCATTTTGTATAATGGATAGAAAGAGTTGGTAAATGAAACCTGCACCCAATCTGGTGTTGATGATGATATATATATCAATTAATTTAAATATCTATTTATCAATGTAAAGTATTATTTTGTGTGTTAATATTATTTTTAAACCTATCCTTTACGATGCTAAAAAATCCGTCCGTTGCGATGATATCACCTTGCGTTAGAGTATAATATGCTTCATAATTTTGCAATTTTTACTACACTGATACGCTTTTTTGCTTGATTACCTCACATAAAATTAGATCAAACGATATTCCCTTGTATTATGTGATAAATGTACTAATTAATAAATAAATCGATAATATAAAATGAAAACAAATATTTTCTGAATATATTCCATCACTCTTACACTAGAGCCAGAATCCAAAGTTATGAAGCAAATGAGCATATTTATCAGATAATATTGAGTTACCAGATAATATTGACAATAATATAGTAGTTAAGAGTAAAATGTTTATTTTGGCTACATACTTGTCTAATAAGAACAGATTGTGTTTTACCTTTAAAATTATCAAAAATGAATCAAAAAATAATTATAATCATACGAGTGTTTCCATACATTCTTATTGCCTACAAGATGGCTGGTCATAAATCAACTGATAGGCTAGATAGTCGGGCTTAGTATTCTAGTTTCGATACCTAACTAAGTCTTGCATCAATGTAATATGTACCGAATGCTTAATGGTTGAGCTTTTTTAGTGGACTGTAATTATTTTAAGGGAAGATGAGGAGGTCGGATCTAGGGGTGGGGGCGATGGAACAGAGTGCCAGACACTGACCTTTGTGATGATGTATGATGGCTCCGTGGTCTGGTTTCAACTTTCGCTCGCGCGGTATTGTTGTTTTGGGTCACCCGGTTCGTAGACTCCCGCACTATGTGACACAGTTTTATGGATTATATGTGAGGGTGTACGAATGATGATGATAGATTCTGAATGAGTATGTATATATTGAGTCAATCACTTATGCGACGGAAAGCTATTAGAAGCCCGCACGCGCTTGCTATCGAGATGCAACTGCCTGTTCTTTGTAACACAGTCTCTCATGACCCCTAATTGTTAATTGAATTTCTGGTAACAATAACACTGGGGATAAGGAGGTGGGTGAGGAGATAAGGAGTGAAATGGGAACATAAATGGCCCAACCACTTAATTTTAAGATGTTTAACCGAAATCTGATGGATATTAATCAATTATATATTATACTGGATAATGCCATAGATTTTAAAAATAGTAACACTTTAATTAACGTGAATATTTAAAATATGAAACTAACTAAAAAAATACTGAAATATATGTAATTAAAAATGCTGGTACCCATAAGTAACATTACGGCTGAGTTAAGGTGGAATGCAATACTTCGGAAATTCTACTATATCGTACCGATTTTTTTACTATTGCGATCATACCGAAAATTGATTCCATGAAAATATAAAAGATTTCTGGTTATAAATACACATGTTGTTTTTTATTTAATTACAAAATAAATTAAAAGTATTGACTAATTTGTAAAAAACTTATTGAACTACCTTCAACGATAACACACTAATTAATAAGTGAAAACTGATTAACGTACTTAACGGTTTTATAATTTTAATTTTTAAAATAATTATTTTTCCTTTTAATGTTATAGACACGGATTTTCCGATCAAAATACTTTACTATATTACTAAACATCTGTAAATAGTAATATTATTAAATGCTAAGTATTCTGTTTTAAGTTGTTTCTAGTAGTGTTACACGCTCTATTAGTTGAAATATAGAGAATTTTCGAGCACATTGTTAGCGAGTTTATTTAAGAATCATTAGATTATTGTTATTTCATAGAAGCTCATCTAATCGTTTAAACACACTTCTGTATTATATAATAACGCATTTACTCGTCTGCGTTAAATGCTTTGTCATCAAGGCTAAAACACAGTACATATTATGCAGTAATTATTTTGGTTAATATAGAAAAATACTGAGTTAGAATATAATATCCAGGTACCTTTATTAATATCCATATATTATACATGCACCATAATACATCCTTGGTGGATGTTCATTGACAACATATAATAGTGTATGTCTACAGTGCATTTGTAAATAGATCATACTGTATCTCACAAGCTCAACTAAACAAGAAACAAAAAAATGTTTATACAAGCGGCAACGATAAACTTGCGATCGCACAGTAGCTACCCGTCTACGCCGTAGAGGTGTAGACCCTAGCATTAGGGAAATCCACTTTGTACTGAATTTGTGAACTTCTATTTTACCTCATAACTTTAAACAGATTAAGCTAAACTGCTCTTTAATAAATTGGATTGTTTTTTCATACGGTTTTCTTCATAAACAAATTCTTTGGCTTTATACATAGATTTGTATAATATATAAAGTACACACATATATATATTCTATTTTTTAAAAGAAAACAAGCTATGAGGCCTAATCACATTAATGTAGTTAATTTAAGTGAAACAATCACAAACATCAAAGCTTTAAGAAAATCATTATATAAAGATACGAGTATATTGTAACCTCACCGAAAAGTGAATCTGGAGCACTTGGATACAAAGCCAGTACATTTACCTACACACTTGACTACGAGGGCAGAAATATGTTGGTATCTTGAAAATAAGCCCCTCTGTGCAGTATGGCCTTCCCTGAATTCATATGAAGGTACTGTTTTTTCACGTAGTATTTTTTAAACGCGTGATTGTTCTAGAGCAGCGTTCTCCAACTTTTTTTAGGCCGCGAGCAATTTTTTCTTTAGCAAACATTTTGGGGCCAAAGGGGGTAGGTAAATGAAAAGTCAGTTAATGTTAATTCAATATAATATAGTATTATTATTAATAGCAATATTATTAAGTTATTTAATTTTTTTTGTAAAAAATTTTATTCATCATAATTAATTACGTTTAGAAAACAAAGATAATAAAATAAAACTAATTAGTAATATTTATTTATTTGTAATGCAATATTTTAATTCTCATCAACAAATTTATCTTTTTTTCAACCTGGAAAAATTAAGCTGTGTATTTCTTTGTTTTGAATAAATATTTTTAATATTATAATAGTATCATAATGAAATGTTTTCTTATTTTAATGTATGATGGGTAATTCTGAATACAATTTTATATTTTCTTTCACCGGACATTTCACGTCAAATATTAATTCTGACAAAATTTTGCTCCCCAATGTTTGATGAAAAAATTTTGGTAGGCCGCCAGTTGTATATCGCTATTCTAGAGCAATAATCCAGTCATTCATGGTCACTATCGCATTAAAAAGATTTTCAATATAACCACCATTAATTACCTCGTGTTAATACTATAATTAAAAATAACAAAATTTGGTGAATTATTACAAAATTTAATATACAGGAAAGGTGACTAAATTGGTAAAGTACAAAGGCCCCCGGCACAATTTTTATTCAAAATATTTTTTCCTTATTATGTACGTTTCCGTATCCGCTTTCAAATCTAGTATATTTGTCATCATTAATATCTTATTTGAGCACTGACTAAAAAATAAAGCGTAAATCTTCCAAGAAAATCTTTTTAATGATAATTTTACGTGAATAATTAGTATTTGCCGTGGAAAAATACGTGGGAAAATACTTGAAGACGAATTTTATCGCGTTGCTTACAAAATTTTCCAACCCTGTGTGCAAAGCTTTACCTTTGATGATTTATTATGTACATAAATACTGAAATATGTAAGTAGCCTTATTATACAATATCTGTTCGAAATTTTCCTGCTTTTCCAGCATTTTCAGCATTTTGTTATGCAAATAAAATCACCTAAAAAAGTTTTTCAGAACATCGATCTACTTACTGGCAAGAATGTTAGCAAAGTGTATGAGCAATCATCGGAATAACCTGTTTACGTAATGCCGAAGTCAACATACGGCAAAGTACAAGCAAACCCGAACAAAGTTTTCTGAGAGGCGATGCTATGATGTTAAATTTCAAGAGCTGTCGATAAGTTTTCATGTGGAATATTGAATTGAACAAATTATATTACATTATTAACTACTATATCTTGTAAAACTCGTAAATCTAATTTTGGTCAAAATTTTATTAAATAATATGCTAATGAATAATAATATACTAATAAGGAAAGGACCTAGGAGTATTGTGTATTTTTCTTAAAAGGGTAGGCTTTAAATAATAACCTAATATAGAACCTTTATCACTGGTATGGAGAGGTGTCGATGCTAAGCCAGGAGATGTCACAGAGAGTTAAGCCATTCGGCTATAAAAATGTATCCTTAAAAATTCTTGGACTCACCGAGTGACAAATATTAATGTAGTCAATCTAATTCTAAATAAACAAGATATTCTGCGTAGTATCAAAATTACAATATTGCAGTTCTTTGGCTACATTATGAAAAGAAGACATTCCCTCACTCGTTATCCGAGGAAAGATCAACATTAAATGTAGCAGAAGATGACACCGTATTTTTTTGCTTGAAAACTTCAATTATTATTGGTATTTAATCAGTGGTAGTAAGTGATAGAGTAAATATTACTCTGATGGTGGCTGACTTCCGATAAAGAATGACAACATTAAAACAGGTTGCTTTGTTAAGGTTGTGTGGTAACGTGTCCAATATATAAGAAGTTGAGGCAAAAAAGTGTCTATTTAAAAAAAAAGGATTACAGTATAATACACTTTTCAAGAATATAACTTTATAATACCAGACTATCAAAAGACAGGATTCGATTGCTACATTACCTATAGCTCTTGAATAAACGGCAAGTAACGGCAATATCTAATCATCGATTTTTCTTGCTTTATATTCTACCTGAAGTCGTTAGTCACTGGGGTGCTGCGTGACCTTCCTAAAAAAATCTTACAGGCAGAACGTCCAGGTAAAAGTATCATATCATCTCATACCTAATCAAATATTTACAGAAACATAAATCATAAAATTTAATAATGTTAATCTTAGCTTAATTGCAAAAAACTCTTGGTTATGACCGTCAGAAACCAGTTTCAGCCTTATTCAAAAAGGAGTGGGGGCAATTTAGTGCATGTGAACTTGCATTATTGACTATCTATATAATAATATGTAAGATTCTAACAATAGAATCATAAATAATATACGTCTAATTTTTCCATAATCAATCAACAAAAACCTCTTAAATCATGTATATACAATGAAAAAATAACAACACTCGTGAATACCAATAACCGTGATTTTTTTTTTAAATTTAGAATTTATGAAATAAAAATAAGACGGTTATTACTATAATAAATTCGATTAGGTTGATATTTAAAAAAGTATACCATATTTACTATCCTGTTTCTATCTCTAAAACCTAACAGAGTTAACAAATGTATTATTCTTGTTGTATGAGTGTGACGGGTGAATTTTAAATTCAAACTCGATATAAAAGTATCAAACTAAAACAATGCAGTGTGGAGAGATGAACATGCGAGAGCTGAAAAAATGGATAAGAAAGCAAGTGAAAGTGAATATAGACAACCCATATTGCTCGAGATACAGATTAACGCTAAGTAAATTTCATAAGCCAAAAATACACAAAATATATTAAAAAATAAACGGGTGAACAATGGTCGACTCGGTGAGACATCAAAATAGAATAATACTTATGCCACATAATATTATATTATTAGAGTTATATTTATTGAAGACATGAAAATTAATTTAATTTAATATTCTGAGAAAATTTTCTATATAAATATAAGACAATTACAAGTAGTAAGTAGTAAAATAAATAGTAGGTACTAATTACTATACATAAATGAGAGTTAATGAATTAACATATAATAATATTCATAATATCGAATACATATAAATAATAATTATTTAGATTACAATGTATATGCAGATAGATATTAAAGAGTAGATAAATATTAAAAAGTTTGTCATATTAGTATGTCTTTCAATAAAAATAATCAATTTGTAGAAGTATTTACATATGAGTCAATTCATAGAAAGGTGTTATATTCATTAAAATAAAAAACAATAGTACTAAATCGTTATAATTAAATTATATTGATTGTTACGTAATGTATGATAAAAGAAGGTATGCAATTCGAAAAATCTTAGAAACGTATTATTGAAAAAATATTCAGGCTTGGCGGAACTTGAACCTACATATTATAACGGATTCTGGCCAATGTGATTTCTTAAAAATGTAGTGAAAAATAAAAAAAAATAAAATTTAATGTCTACAGAACTCTAAAATTATAATGGCTAATCATAAAAAAAAACTTCATATTCGATGTGTATATAAAATATAAATGCTGGAGATAACTAAATTGATAGGTATATAATAGCTAAATGATAAAACAGGAAAATGAGTTTTTTCAACGGTATTTTTTGGATTTGATTAAACTGGCAGTAATTTTATGCATTATTCAGTATTAAGTTCCGTTTGTAATTATATAAAAGTAGAAAATGAATCTGTATAAAAAATAGGTAAGTATTTAAAGCTTAATATTTTTCAGAAGAAGTTATAAATAATACAAATTTTAATGCAAAGTTACTGTTACGGTAAAATAAAAGACGTATATAGGTAGATAAATTTTAGAATTTATTAACGCGGGCTGAAATTTTGTAGGAAATAAATTATTTATACCCCCGGAATGTCAAAGGCGAGGCGCGAACAAATTTGAATAATTGATTTTAATTTTCTGTTCAAGTGGTTCTAAGATGTTAGAGAAGTTTCATAAATTAAAATTTTCCTAATTTGTATTTTTTTCACCTCAAGCTTTTGAAATAAATTAAAAGATCAAACATTTAAGGCTGTAATCAATTTAATTACTTATACTACTCTTGCAACACCAAACATATTTAATTAAAATATAATTTATGCATAACTTGGATCAACCTCCAAATACACGAATTAGAAAAATATTTGTGTCGAATTGGATTCATATCTACCTCAACATAGAAAAGGGATTTTTTTTAGAGGTGAAATCAATAATTTTATCAACATTGTGTAAGTATCTAAAACATTAATATTTCTTTAATTTTATTTATTTATTTAATGTATGAAACTCTCATAAATTTAATATCTGAAGGCGTCAACGATTTATGTTTATGATATATTTCGGTTTTTATTGACTTAATACTTTGGACGCGGAAGACGCACACGGCGCGTAATGACCAGACGGCCGATCGATGTAATTAACGTGCATTTTAAAGGGGCAATTAAAATCTCATTATCTATTCAGCAGCGAAAGCGTTACGTTTGCAAAATTGGTGTCAGTCAAAATCGGTGATTTTGGTGAAGTTTGATAAAATATTGTAATATGTATAATATACTAAAAACACATATTGAATAGTATTGTTTTCGATCATTAGATGAAAAAACGTCTTCAATTATTGATTCAAAAAAAATGTTTAAAGATTAATTAAAATATATTTCAAATATTCAGTATTTAGCTATATTATAATATAATATATATTTATATTATAATGACTGCAAAACTCTTTATAGAACATCACAAAAACAATAAATCATTGAATTATAAATACATTAGTTATATATCAGGCATGAAAATAAAATATTTTCGATTTTTCTTAATCATTTTTTTAGTTTTCGTAACATTTTAAATGGGATTGTATTTTATAGCAAATAACCTCTGGATTTTAAAAGAACCTATCTTCAGTTTCTTTATTTTTCCAGTTTATAGAAAACACGTCAAAACGTGGATTTTTTTTTTCTTTATAATTATTAAATATACGTTAATCATATTTCAAAGTGTGCATGACATTTATTTCATTATATAATAAAAATTATATTCATCCAATAATATTTTTTACAATTTATAAACTTGAAAAGTTGCTATTATAGAGATCTCTTGGTATGCATCACGATAGATATATTTTAATGGTAAATTGGTACAAAGGTACCGATTTAATTTATTGAATTATGAAAAGAAAAAATATTCTATATTTAAAAAATATTTTTGAGTAATCAAGAAAAATAATTAAATAATAATATCCAAGTTAGCAAACTTGAAGTAAGCGATCGGTTCAACTTAACTGTAAATTTTCGTACTAACCTAATAATCTGGTGCATATTTTCCGGGGTTTTTCCCTCTGTAACATTTATTCTATTAAATACGCCATAAAAATATATAATAATACTAAATGATAGACTTTATTCATATTTAACATCACGCTCTAAGAAGATAAGTAAGTATGTGTTATCATTTTTGATGAAAGGGGTTGTAAAAATGTAATGTCAAAAACCAAAAAGTACAATTAATAATGCTGAAATTCTTATGACATTCTTTATGGAAAACCGTATACAAATAGTCTGATTGTTTTTAAAGTAAATAAATTGTATTATTTATTTAATATTTTCAAGGAAAAATTAATAAACAACAGGTATCTTTATTAAATGAAAAATATAAGACATGGATGTCCGTTATTCTCAAGTACATTTTATTAATTGTTGTGAACGTTTGTGTTATATACAATTATATATTATTTATTTGCGGTCTCCTATTTTTATTCCAGTAAACTAAATTAAAAGCTCTTTCGATTATCGAATACTGTTAATCTGTCTTTTTATATCTATAAGACAATAAAAACATTGACCCTTACTTTGTCATGGCTTCCGCTTCCGTTGGCCGTCGTTGAAAAATATTCATCGTATAAAATCAATATACAAAATAAACTTTGGGTAGGGAAGCACTTTGTTTTTGCTTACTTATGAAAGCAAATTAATTCCTAATAAAATATTTAGAAGACCTATTAAAAATTGAAAAAATATTTACTGTTTTACCTGGCGCATTTTAACTTATTCATTGTACATAATCAAACGTAATTTAGTTATAAGGTGTATATTATTAATGTTTGAACTTTAATATTTTTACGAGATTTCTTGTATACTTACTTTATTGTGAATGACGAATAAAAATACTAATTATATTTACATTTTAAATATGGTTCAGTTTTTCTTTGAATATTCTGGAGACGGTATATTCTTATTAATTAATTGTATTGTCAATTCTTCGTGGAATGAAATCTTATAAAAACAACCCACAAGTCAATTAAAATTTATTTGTCAATTTTTATAATACACGTGAGTCAAATATTCTTCAAATGGACATTATTCATATTTGTTCTACTAATTTTGGAATAATTATATGTTATTTATAAAAATTATATTCTTATATTCATTTTATCATTATAACAGTCTATATAGAGATACGAGAGATTGATATAACTCTAACGAAGTGAAACAGCACTGTATTTAGTAATAGATTAGAAAAAAAATCACACACATCCAGGCTTTGAGAAAATCATATAAATATATTGTGATCACACCGAGGATCAAACCCGGGCCCTCCGGATCAGCGCTTTACGAACTAGACTACGAGAGTCGAGTGCTTATTAAGTACCTATCTAAAGTGATGTAAATGAAAATGTATTAAATTATTGAAAATTGATTACTTTAGGAGCAGTATATAATTTGGAACAACCTAAAAATAAGAATTATTAGAAAAAATAATGGTAAGTTCAAGCCTGATACCGGAATACTAGTAAGCGTCCGTCTCAAAAGCCGTGGGTATAAGATTTTTCTAGTGGCTGGAAAAAGATAATTTTCTTCTGTTTTATTCAAAGCAAAGAGCAATGTATTTATGTAATAAAAAAACTATTGATCGTCAAAAAACTTCTACTCTGCAAAACATTTAACTCAGTTTTTTTTTGTTATTTCATGATGTCGAAGGATCATTTAAGTATTTATTTTAATTAAAAAAAAACAGAGAGACAGGTGGAAAAAATAATACTTAATTGATTTGAATACATAAGTATAAGTATACAATTACAAAATTTTAGCTATACTTTTCAACCACTAATTTAATTGATGAGACAAGTAGAAAGACAAACACTTCTCTATCATAATATTATGACGTAGCGACAACACACTATTGCATCTTATTTTGTTAACAAAATCGTAATTTGATTGAAACTTAAACAAACAACGTATGAAGCTTACAAATTGTAAACAGGATTAAGTGAAGACTACACCAAAGGAAACCTTAACGTAAACACTGTGCTGTATTATTACGTACATTACAATATTAATATTATGCGCTGAAATTTTTAAATTAATGTTTTAAAATTTTATGACATAATAGTATTAAAGCTTTTCTTATTGTAAAGTTTGTATAAATATAACTTTTTATTTTTCATCTCCTGGTATTACTTTCGGCATTACTTTTTACTAGAAAGCTTTCATATAAGTTTATACTCTCAGCGTATTTGCATCAGGACAACATCATAAATCTATCCTAGAATATAGTATGAAAAGCATTTATAATAAACTATCTACACAAATGTATTGTAAGTACAGTGTTATAGTACTACGGAAACGGAATTCTGTGAATGCATTTTATTAAAAAGAAAGATACATTTTTGAAGTGCCTCTCGAGTCTCACAACGTGTTATATTATGTGTTGTCGATTTAAATATCGCAAATTTTACGTGCTCCAATACATTGACTACAATAGATTGAAGACATGGCTAACAGTCTAATACAGTAATAGAGATACCTCTATACGGCTCTCGTAGTCCAGTGCATGAGACACTGGCATTTATCTGTGGACTACGGGTATGATTCCCAGTGAAGTCACAATATTATATATCAACGTTCTCAACGTCTGGGTGATTGTGATTTTCATAATTCTATTACTAACAATACTATCTACTTTCATTGGGCGTCCTAGCCTATTGTAGTGTTAAAAATAATATAATATAATAATTATGAAGTATTTTTATATAACAAATAATATAATATATAAAAATTATATTGTTATATATTATATAAAAATACACCCATGGTGTAAGTAGTCTTTAAAGCCATGGATCGTGAATACTAATTTTCTTAGAATAAATAATAGGAATTTACACTATAGAGACATTCTCAGAATTTTAACAAAAATAATCATACTTTAGTTTATAAAAATATTACAATTATCCTATTAAGTAAAAATCATGAGGTTCAGTGGTAATCACATTATATAATTAAAAAATGGATTTAAGTTTTATACTATTCCATTTGAGACGTTTTGCTTTTTGGCATCTTCAGGCACTATACGCACTCTTTACTATTACGACTACGGTTATAATACACATAATTCAGATAATTCATAAATACAGATAATTCTAGCTTATTTGTACGCTTATTGAATGTATTATTAGTATTATATTCTATATCTTATAATATTTATTATATTCATATTCTGTTTTTTATACTTAATCATTTACTTAGTAGGCAGGTAATAAGGTTTTTACCCAGCGTTATTTTATTAATTATTTTTTTTAGATATTTATCAATATCAATTACTCACACCCGACAATTACTTCCAAAAACCCACCAAATAAACCTTGTAATACTTTTCTACAACATAATATTATACGATAATTGAAAGTGATTGTAATATAAACCGAAATATTTATGCGTACGTTTACGTCATGCCTTTATTCTCAATATAATCAAATTCATAGAAAGAATGGATTTAATATTTTAGGTATAGATTTCAAATTTTCGATACCATGCTAAGAAAAATAAACAAAAAATATATTCTGTTACATATTATTTAATACACACATAATATTTACACGATAATTTAGCAATCTCGCAAATTTTTTTATGAATGTTTTTATTTATTTGTTACTTTAATTATTATAAATAGTTAACCGGTACCCATGTTTTCTAGAGTTCAGTTTATATTATTCAATTTTCAAGTAACTTGTCTGGGCGGCAATTATATATCAAAAAAAAAATTGCGGTAATAAACACTGTTTAGACAATAGATAAGATTTTTTTCTGGCAACTGTAAGCCACGAGATTGAAGTCTATTTTACCACGTTTTTCTTAGCTCGTATTCTTGTTTGTCCGGTGGTTAGTTATCCAGTACAAATCTTGCAATCGATTTTTAACTAACTTCCCTACTAGCTAGACATTTGAAACTTTTATAATATATCAGAACACGATGCCAATGCGTTCTTTTAATACTTTTTTTAAGTTATCTTTAAGTAGAATTGAATTCATTTTCAGTTAATTCTTTTTTGTATGAAAAGCTATTTCGACACCATTATTGGTTATCTGGGGTCCTAGCAACTAAATTAGTAATATATACGTGCGTTACTATGGAAATCAATATGACTTGTCAAACAGACATTTCAGTATTATTTCTATCAAGTACAAATTTTTTTGATCGTTTGAGCTAGTCAAGGCAAGTTTATATGATTCAACAGAAAATTTAAAAACGTTGTATATAAAAAGTTTTTTTTATCTTGTAATTATTTTGGTTCAGTCTGTGTATTGTAACTATAGTAGAAATCGTAATTTAAATATACTAATCCACTTAAGGGGGGACATGCTCGTCGAAGGTCAAAATTGAGGCTTTATTGTATTTTCAAACCATGATCCTGGACAAACCTTAAACGTTGTAGATAATCTATTTATATAATTTTAAAGCCTTATTATCTTTTATAGTTGTTTTAAACATTTGATGACTGTATAAAGTATTTTTGTTACATAAAATAGTATTCTTTTAAACCTCTCGCTCTAATGTTTTAGAATATAGTCATATTTCGGTACATAACTGTGCAGTGGTGTTAATATTTTTTACATTTATTAATTTTTAAACGCATTTATGAAACCATTAGCATAATTTATTACGAGATAATTTTTGTAAAATATTCACGATAAAAAATTATATTGATAATCTCTGTGATCCCAAATTTGACAAGAATAAGGCATTTTATTATTCAAAAAATCGGCAAGATTAACACATTTGAAGATGATTCTAAAGATACTTATTATAAGCTATGTTTTTGACCATTCAAGTGTGATAAACATTATATGAATAATGATTGCTTTATAATAATTATTGACCTAAGAATAAGGTAGTGTTTTTTTGAAATACGCCATTTCTTTTGTCATTCCCCAGTGGTTAAGCTACAACATACGGCCGTAGCCATAAATTGACAAGCTGAATAAATATAACAGTTAATAATCTCAGCTAAATCCTCAATGATCCCAACAGATTATTTAACTGTGACAAAACAGCTTTTTTCCTTAACCCTAAGGGGAGCAAGAGAGGGATTATTAATTATAAATATCGTTCCAAGTTCCAATCGTTAATTACGTCGATCGGCTGCCATTACGCGCCAGGTGCGTCTTCAGCGTCCAAAGTATTAACAAGAACTATGCCTTAAAAAAAGATACAGCTATTTTATGGTATTGTCATAATAACCAATTAAAAAATATTTAAAATTACTCTCCTACACAATTGCAAATCAACTGTCTATGGTGTGCAGCATGAAAGAACAAATACTTGAGATGTGCATGAAAAAGCAGAAATATTTATAGTTCTCTAATATAGGATTCATTCCAGATAGCAGTAATTTTATTTGTAATTGCATTATGATATGAAACTTGCAAAGTTTAATTATCATACAACGTAAATTTTTCATTTCTATGCTAACATGATCATTATTTTTTATTTTTTAACAAACATTCATACAGTATTATGCTGATAAATTAAAATTGATGTCACCAATAGATACCCTGCAAATAATATCCACTTTACATTGATGAGAATCAGAATAACTTAAGAAGGGCTGAAAAACCTTAACCACTAAGGAAGATATGTGTAGAAAAAGAGAAAAAATGTGGGGATCTTGCAGCCAATAAAATTGAGGGTATGGAGAGGTTTCTTGGATACTCCCAAGACAGAGTGGGTTGTAGGAACGATGATTGATTGATTACGGGCCTCAGTTTTTTTTTCTGTGAAATAGTATTAATATATAATATTATATTATTATATAATATAGAATCTGATTTAATAAACTTATAGCGTAAATTTAATGCACAATATACATTTTGACTAACACAATAATGTATAAGTATGTGATATAAATTTATTATGATTAAATATTAATTTCCTTAAGTATTTTTAAAAAACCTAACGATAATAACAGTATAATTTACATGGTCCATTTTAATTGAAAAAAACAAAATGGCTGTGGCCTAGAAACGCGGCATGTGCTCTTTTCTGGTGCCATCATCCAAAATTTTCTCCAAACCTGTGGTATAAAAAATGGAGTAAGTGTACTCCAGAAGATTCGTGGAATTACATAAGTTTTCTGCAAGTTCATGCCAAAATAGATCACTAGATTAAATTACAAATAATATTGATACAATTGTATATTATTATATCAAGTTTTTGATACGCGCTTTAAAAAATGAAAAGCAGTGCTTTAAACAGTAACAAGGTGTTTGTGAGTTCAATGTAATCATGTAAAATCTAACCATTAATATTTTCGGACGCTACAAAATTATTTTTTTTTATAAAATATCTAACTTGAGGTTAGATCTAGGCATGGATATATGAGGCGTATGTATAGTGAGTGTAAGTATGTGTATTTTATGAAATTAGCAAAATTTATGACTCGCATAAAAATGCAAAAATAATATATATAGGCACCGCTAATGAGTCGTTTACTTGTCGTATTTGCGAAATGGCTTTTAATGCACGTCATCGCAGTTGACAAAACACAAAAAAGCGTCAATCAATCATAGGCAATGCATTCACTTTGCCACTCTAAAACGTACCAGCGCCGGAAAGTTTGTGGAAAAATTCCCATCAATTTTCATTTTGGCCTGACAATTTTCCCGCCTCTGTGACGGATATATTTCACAACTGAAACTTTTTAGCGGTATGCAGCAAAGTTACATAAACGTTTCGTTACCACAATGCTTTTGTTTAATAATGTTTTTATCTGTCTTTTTTTTTACATTTTCTAAAAGCTTTACCATAATAACTGTTAACAATAAGACGTTCTGGTCATTTCTTCTAGCAATCAAGCATGGATAACTTTGACCAACTTAAGCAGAACCTCTGCTCTCGTTTTCAAGTTCATTACTCCCAGCATTTACAAACATTCATACTATACCCTCAAACCAAGCTAAAACTAAACGAGAAGTGCTTCTTCAATACCTGATAATCCATACATGTCACTTAGCCGGTCCATCACAGTTGTTGGGTTCAAATCAATAATTTGACAATGTAAGGTTCATCAAAAATGTATTATTGTAAAAATGACGGCAAAATAGTATATTATCATCGTAGATCTTATTGCCTTATTTGGTCGTTTGTTTCTGGCATATAGTTTTTACTCTTCATTATAAATTATCATTTTAATGTATCGTCTAATGCATTTTCAACCAACCTGTATCGCTCTACAGGTGGGATTCATTGCTTACTATCTACGTATGCATAATATTAATTATAACGCATAATAACGTTATTCTGGCTATGAATATGAATAAATTATGCTTAATATCTTGTAAATGAAATATAAGCCAGAAATGATGTAAGCGTGTTAGTAATTACATCACTGAATAACAGAATGCTATAAATTTTGAATGATTTGAGGATTGTGTTTGTTTAACATTATGTTGTTATGTATTACTTACAAAAATTTTATTTTCTATAGTTATAACGATTTTTAAATACATACCTAATACGTTTCGGTTTCCATAATATAATCATTTTAGTATGTGCAATTCTTTCTCTATAATTTTACTTTGTTATTAAATATTTACCTTTACAACCCACCGTTGCGCATTTTTCATTAAAAATATGTTCAACAAAGTATTTCAAGCATTTTTTACGATTATCTTGTACAATTGAATACATCTTATTCTGACAAATTCACCAAAATTATGAATTTCGCATAAAAAATGAAAACGTATATTATCGCAAAAGTCTGCAAGATAAATATAATAAAAACAGCTATCATGTTTTACTACATTCCATCAACTACAATCAGTTAAATTTAATTAAGGTTAATACATAACTAAATCTATTTAAGACAACGATTATTTATCTAATAATTTAGGTTTGATGGAGTTATTTGCAGTACAATACTAGGCTGAAATATTTTTGGATCTTCAAGGGTATCCATATATTATTGTAGTATTGAAGGATTGACATCATGTTATTACAAACGAAAAATGATTTTTAAGTATAAAATACGTGCAGAATATTTGTGTAATACTGCGTAATATAGAGATGTTGTAATAAATTGGCAGAATGTATAAGGAGATAAAATATAATAATTGAAAATGTGTAGAAATAAGGGTAGGTATGCGTTATGAAATAATTTTATAAAAATAATATACATTTCGAAAAAGAGATAACCAACCTATTGATTCAATTTTAAGAATTATAAAATATCTGATAACTAGATATATCCGACAAAATAGTGCCTACATTATGGAACAACCCAACGTACAAGACCGATGCAAAATTTGTTAGTATATTTCTAAACACAGGTCGGGGCATTGAACTGCAAGTTATGGTAGTTGTGCTAGTTATTGAATATTTTTGAATGCATAATTTGTTTACAGTAAATGTATATTTTTGATTATTTGTCATTTAAATCAATTAACGTATTAGCATTCATTTCAATATGAAACAGTCATCATTTTCTACAAAGACTTCACGATATTGCGGTCGAAGTATGAACGATAACCGGCACTACGATTGTAATTTGTAGTTTCGTGTCACGGCTTGACTTTAGTCGGCTCTCTGAACATTTTGTTGTAATGATAATGAAAAAATGTCAAGTGAGAGCCTTTTAAGCAGATGTTGCTTTCATTATACAATATTATTAAAATTAAAGTGAAAGCGAGTTACTAAAGATACTGGCAATATTAGCTGCAAGTTTTTTTGCAATTAAAATACATTTTCAGTACATTTCACGTATGAAGACTGTCATTTTTAAGGGCGACAATCTCCATATTCCGCCGTTTTCATTTAATTAGTAATGTAATCAGTAAACAATTATTAAGTAAAGTAAAAATCATAATAAAATATGTATTGTCATTAAAATGAATAAGAAATCGAGTCTAAACAAAAAAAGGCGGTCGATCACTATGAACGATTTCTACGAATCAATCTAAGATCCAATTTTAATTAACTAGCAAACGCATCTGGATTTCATATTTTATGAATATATAAATGATAGAAAAAAAATACTTACACATTCAAGAAAAATATCAAAATAAGAAAAAAAATATTGATTACCGACTTTGAAACTAATAACCTCATTTAAATTTTTGTAGGTTTATTTCAAACATGCTTTTTACAGAGTCATACTAAGATAAAAATTACTTGTATTTATAGTTAAAGCTTGAAAGAAGTTATTCCACAATAAACTTACATTATTTGAATAATAGTATGTACGTTAGTTACTAAGCAAATTAAAGTGTTTGTATGACACCATTATTATTTTTATTTTTTATTTACAAACATAAAAATTCATACTTAATACTATATGGTATAATAATATAATCCCCAAACTTGTATACGTCACTGTTTTAATACATAATCTTTTTACTATAATAATATTGTCGCCCCAAAAGCAAAAGGGAACATGTGCAATTTTGAGGGTTTTGAGTTATGAATGCAGTTTTCTTCGGATTTTTTTTCTCTACATTATGGGTAAAACGGCATTTGTAAAGCAAAACCCATGAATTCAGAATTGAGCCAATAAAATAAAGGTTACTTGTATATTTGTAAACTGAGCTTCATTTAATATATAGGATAAAGGTAACATGTACACGAATTTAGGAACTATGTGCAATTTTTACAAAAATAATATAGGAAAAAGGTAACCAGTGTAATTATTTAAAAGTGAATAAGGGCCTTTGTACAAAAAAAATAATTTCGTTGCAGAAAAAGGGCACTTGTGAAATTTGTGAAAACTTTAAAAACATATTGGCAGCGGACAAAGAGGCCCAAATAAATATTTTGGAAGATCACAATAAGCGTAAAGTGGACGCTCGCAAATCAAAAGATGAAGATAAAGCTATATATAAAAGTATATAGGAAAAAGGTAACATGTGACTTAAAACCTCTTAAAAAATCAAAAATTGACAAATTATAAAAAAAATAAAGATTGCATTTCAATTTTGAGTAATTAGGTCACATGTGTTTCAAATTTCATTTCAAAATATTAAGTAATAACGTCTCCACGATTTTTTGTTTACTGCAAAAACACTTAAAATGCATTTTTCTCAAAACTCAATTTATGCACAAGTGCCCCTTTGCTTTTAGGGCGACGATATTATGTCAACCACATTGGTTATTATAGAAATGTTTTTCAGATAAATAGTCATTTTAATTCACAGTAATTGATCAAAAAGTGCAATAAATTTTACAATTATGCAAATTTTGAACTTTAGGTTTATAAAATGAATCCAATTTGCAGATAAATTTTCCTGTTCTAATTTTTGACATAGATAATTTGACGTCGTTAAATAAACCATAAAATTAATTCAACATTTTCAACTTCAGTAAAATATTAATGCCCCTATTAATAAGTTATCGATTTCTATGCTTTCGTGTTCAAAAGCTGGTAAACTTTGGTTTTTATCGGCTACAATTTTACGCTATAAACATTTTTGTCAGATAACGTTAAAATTTTCGAAACAAAAAGTTATTATCGGGCGTCGAAGTACAAAAATAAAATAAACCTGTCATTATTTTGTACAGTCATTAGGTACGAAAGTCGCACATATATTAAAAATTAATGCCAAAGTACTTCCTATATTAGACAGTATTATTAATCGATAAGGTCGTAATAAATTGACATATGTATATAAAGTAAAAGAAAGATTATAGATTATTTTATGTTTCATATAAAAAAAATACTAAATATTATTATCGTTAAAAAAAACATAATATTATGTCTTGAAAAATGGAGGCGCGTTGTCAATGATAACATAAAAAACCATACAAACAATCATAATAATATTGTCATAATAGTTTAATTATTATACTACCAAATCTCAAACGTAGGATCAATTAATTCAAACCAGTTGCGAAGTATATATTCTTAAGAACATGAAGCCATTTTAAAAATAATAAATAACCAACAGATATTTATTCAATACGCAACAGAACCAACCGCCAGTTATTTAGGATTTACATACACATAGATAATAATAATAATATAATGTATCATCATGTCTATCTAATCTTCTACTAACACACCATAGAAACAAAGGCTTGGTATAATCCTATGTTTGTGAATGATTTCATGTCAACGCCTACATATCTATCCGAATTGGCTATGTTATTTTGCGCACAGTATACTAACTCTGGTTTATTCTACTTAGCTAGACACCCTCAATTAGTTGATGGACTGGTCATGTCCAACAAATAAGGTTGTCAGTTTCTAAATCGTTATTAACAAAAGCAAAAAAACATCAAGCACATTTATTTAACGATTGCAAATATCATATTTTCTTCTTGCAAATACATTAGTTTTACAATTAAAAAAAGCAAATAGAGAAATAAATGTCATTAATCTCATTAAAATTAATAATCAATCAGAATCAAGAAAAAAAAACTAAAAACGGAGGTTACCAACATTGAAACCAATATCCTCAAATGAAAAACTAATCTAGCAACAGGATAAGGCTTTGATAATAAGCCAGTCAAAAGAGTGTCAGCATACCCAATTTAGGGTGGATGATTAGCGTAACGCAGGATGAGTGACCGATTGATATCTTGGAATGTAGAAAGAAAGCGGAGGATAGATCGGAATGGAGACGACAACTGTAAAAGGCCAGGGTATATTTAAGGTTATTGTGTTTCGATTAAAATGATGATGAAGTTTTATTATAATACTGTATTGTATTTAATTGTAATACAATATAATAAATTATCTCAAACACGAATCTAAAACATTTTCTGAAATAAATTAAATTCTGTGGTAGTTGAAATAAATTACTTATTCATGATAGAATTCTCTAGGTTTTATCGCTGTATTATCCGCATAGGTTGTTTGATAGACATCTTTGAACCTCTGACAAACCACTAAAGCCTTATATCTTAATGTAAAATAGGCAGTAGTAGCACTAAATGACAGATGCCTGCCGGTCAGTTTACATTTATATTCATTTGTATTTCTCCCATTGTGGCATTAAAGGAAATTGATAAGGTCTACATCTTGTTTCCATCTTAAACCAGTACTACTAAAGTACGGTCATGTACTTCAATTAATAATATAATACAATGTCAGTTTATTTACTTGGACAAAATTTTGTTTTAATTAAATATTAACCAAAGACGTTCAAGATAACCCTTTTCCATGGAGGATTAACATGAATGTATTATTATTATAAAAGAAAAGTAAAAAATGAAAATATTAACTGATAAACAAAGATAAAGACACTGTATTAATAAAAATACAATACCTATTTTACATAGTCAAATCAAGACCGGTTTTATCTGATTTATTGGGACAGAATCAGCTAATTTAAAATAAATAATATTACAGCTCTAATTCTAAAGAAAAAAATAATGTTTTTATATCTATCCACTCTTCTCGGTCCCTAATATTTTGCTGTGAACTTTATGAACTCATATATCCAGCGGGTTTTAGGACGTGCTGTGGGCGTTTAGTGCCCCTTAGATACCACTGTATGACGACATTTTGTCCAGCGGTTGTTTCACTCGCTGAGTGATATCTCCAGCGCATTTCTATTTCATTTGCTTAGTGACCTTTATCACATTGCGTACTCTTATCAGCTATCATCCATATCTTCAATATTTTTTTTCTTTAAAATCTGTTAGCATGAATAGTTTCAATACTGTAAATTTGTATCCTATGTGGAATAAATTCTAAATATTGCGTTTAACTTTCAGTTTACGTTTAATTAGAATTCCGTTTTACAATAGTATCTTAATATCAAATTCAATATATTAAGTTTCTTGATTGAAAACTATTTTAATTTTAATACTATATATGAGGCTTACCACGTGTTTTTATATTGAAATATTTACCTAATAAATTTAAAAAATAGTCTTTAAAAAAATGTAAAATAAGGATGAAAAGTTGTATAATTTTGTCATTTTAATAGATTTTTTTTTAAATATTTACACCATAACTATTGCAAATATATTATTTATTTACTATATTATGTAGGTATGATATGCATATTATATTTAATGGAGATTAAATTACCCCCTTTGTTTGCGTTATTTTTGACTTGATCCAAATATTTGATACTTTCAACCTACATTTTCATTCCAATGGACTTAT
This sequence comes from Rhyacophila brunnea, assembly GCF_057557595.1. Taxonomy (NCBI): domain Eukaryota; kingdom Metazoa; phylum Arthropoda; class Insecta; order Trichoptera; family Rhyacophilidae; genus Rhyacophila; species Rhyacophila brunnea. The sequence goes on from NW_028232752.1 coordinate 24,968,126, forward strand.
GTTATGTTTCTACGTTTACGGTAAATTTTTATCCTGACACTATAAATTTTAGTAATAAAATAATAAATTAAACTCACGATGTGTTAAAATTTATTAGTTTGATAATGGTATTACAACAAATTATATTAAATTTATCGACTAATAAAACAATATATAAATTTGAAATAATTCATATTATCAGTGGGGCATGTTTTTTTTCATATACTTATAGTATTATAATAAATAATTACAAGATAAAAAAAACTTTTTATATACAACGTTTTTAAATTCTGTTGAACGATATAAACTTGACTTGACTAGTTTAAATTATCAAAGAAAAGTGTATTTGACATGTCGTTATCTTACTTTGAAAAGGTTCTAACTGACATTTTGGCCTAAAATGACTTTTTGGTGTGAAAAGGTTTCATTAGCCATATTCTATCATATACGTTCATTTCAGCATCATCTATTGTCAAATATGGGAATAAACAGTATGCCGAAATTCTATCTACATGTCTTTTTATATTAAAAATATGACCATTCCAAATTTTAAACGATCATAGCTCAAAACATGGTCAAGTATAATTAGAACCTTTTCAAAGTAAGGTAACGACGTCATATTTATTTCCATAGTAACAGACGTATATATTAATAATTTATTTGCTAGGACCCCAGACCCCTAGCAACCGATAATAGTCTCAAATTAACTTTTCATACAAAACAGAATTAACTGAAAATGAATTCAATTCTAACTAAAGATGGCTAAACGTATTAAAAATGCATTAGCATCATGTTCTGATATATTCTAAAAGTTTCAAATGTCTAGCTAGTCGGAAAATTAGTTAAAAATCGATTGCAAGCTTTGTACCGGACAAAGAACCACCGGACAAATAATAATACGAGCTAAGAAAAACGTTGTAAAAGTTATTATATATTACACCTGTTGCTTAATCGTAAATAATAAATTAAGTTAAAGTTTTATTCTTGTGATTTTATGATCATTCAAAGAAAAATTTGTTTTAAAGAAAACTATTTTTATTTGAAGACTTAAAGAGAAGAAGAAGACTTGACTTACTAAAGAAGTTAAAAGTTTCTTAGCTAAAAGATATCTTTTTTCATTAAACCGAATAAGGTTATAACCTTGATAACAAAAATAAAGATACGTAGAATAGAATTCCTAAATAAAGAATAAGATACATTTTTAACATGAAAAAAATGATTAGCCGAATCGTTAATACAGCATTGTCTCATATCAAGACGTATGTATCTTGCTCATTGCATCAGTATCATCTAAATATACTAATATGAAAATGTTGCATTAACTATACTTTATTATAAATTTATCAAAACTTATTAATTGATTTGTGAGAATTTTAAATCTATAGCATTACTATTAAAATTGTTATTTCTTTGGAAGAAGGTTGTTTGAACTAAAGGTCGGTACAATAATATTGAGCTTTACCAATTTAATTTAATTAAAAATGTTCACAAAATGACTCGAAAAAATAATGAAAAGTATTTAAACAGTGTTTTAAAAAAAAAAAAAAAGAGCAGTATTAGAAAAACAGTATAAAATGATAAAAGAGGAAAAAAGAGTTAAAAGATGATAAAGAAATTAGAATAACAATTTTTGACAAGTAGTATAACGCAAATTAAAATTTATTTGTTAAACAATTTATTTTGTTCAACAAATAATTCACAAGAATGTAATATTATTTTATTGAACATACATCATTTGAAAACGCTTCTGAGAAAATAATATAATAGGTACTACCACTAAAAAATACGTTTATTAAAAAAATAGCTAATCAAATTATTAGCGAGTGCAAGTATATTGTAACGAAAATTTGGTGTGATCCTGAAACCAAATACTAATTAAGGTAATTATAATATTTCGATTAAAAATACAAAAGCAGTTTGCCAATAAGTAACGCCATTAAAAAAGCGCTTCATAGAGTATTATAAAAACCATTAGATTAGTAGGTAGATAGATTCTTATTCTTCTACACTAACACTAACACTACAACTGACATAGAACTCCAATGACAGTAGTATATTTATCAATATAAGTGAAACAACCACAAATACCAGGGCGTTGAGAAAATCACATAAATATATTGTGTCCTCACCGGGATCGAGCCCGGAGCGTTTTTACTAAAAGCTTTTTCTATTGGTTATAATATATTTTCTCAGAAGTGTTCTTTAAAATTATATATGTTCAATAATTAAAATGGTACATTAATAAATCTTGTGAATTATTCGTTGAATAAAAGAAAAAGTTATATATTTTCTCAGAATAATTTTCAATATAGTATGTTTGTTAAAAAAAATATTACCATATTGCGGTGAACTTTATAAGTTTAAAATTTAAAAGGCTCTTGACATGAATAAAAAACAATGAAATAGTATAAAAATAAAGAAATTGAAATGTCAGCAGTATTATAAAAAAACAAAATAAAAAAGGATACAGAATAAATACAAAAATTATAAATTAGATCCACGGAAGTACGCCGAGTGAACTAAATAATTCAAATTTTAATTATTTATAAAGACAACGTTCAACGAACAAAATCGACTGGTTTTGTGATTCTGGTAGAGTTTTTATTTACACCTCATTCATATAAGTCCGAAAAAAATCCTGGTCATAATTTAACTGTTGTATTATTGAGTTTAGACTATATTCTGTATGCATAGTAAAGTGAGTTGGATAAAATCATGGATAGTATTTATACAGTTTCAAGTAACAAAGTCTCAAAAAATATTTTGAATATAATATTATGAATCTATAGTGAAGTTAATAAAAATTAGTAAAAATTACAAGATTGAATGAGTAATTTTCACGAATGAATTTCTTTCTGGAATAAATTCAATAACACAACAGAAGAAAAGTTTTTAAACAAATATTATTAGATTCAATGAAGCCTTATATTTTTCTAAAAATTGTGGCACATTACTTAGTAACGTTAACAATGATTTATTAATACAAAATTAGAACAGAAAATAAGTTATACCACCTCAATAATAGGATTTATAGTACTTTATATAACTTTTTTTTTCCATTACAGATGAAGCATAGTAATATATTATACAATTACTATATAGAAAGTTTCTAAGTTGACTTTTCTTACTAAAACCATACATAAAACTATTTGTTTAATTATTATTAAAGGGTGAAAACATATGAAAATTCAAAAATATATTGTACGTTTTTTTTGAAGTTTTTGAATGATAGGTCAAGAAATATCATTTTATATAAAATAAAGATATAAACTCTCTGAACTAGATAAATCTAAAATGTATGTACTGAACGGATTTTATGTTTCAATTTATATTTTTGTAATTATAGTATAATTCATTAAGATATTAAAATAGCATAAAGAAAATGTATTTTTAGTATTATTTCAGAAAATTTAGCCAAAAATTAGATAGAACTAGAATTTGAAAACAATACACGATTTACAGATATTAGCGTCGTACATGTATTACATGTACGTGGTTTCTAGCCTAGGTGGTTGATACAGAATATATATTATTTTATTTTTATAAATATATGTAAATACAAGATACACTTTCTTACATTATTTTGTGTTTAGCCACTTAAATATTATGGATTAATCTGAATTATGATAATAATAAGTTACGATTACTTGTCACATTTTCAAACAGTGAGATTCAGGCTATATACTGTATGTTTACAGTGATAATGGCAATCATTTATTGCTTGAGTGTATTTTTCTCTTTTAATAATATATACATTAGTTTACCAAATACTATTGTTAGATACAAAAAAATGCCAACAGAGACAAAGCAAACCTTGTCGGATAAGACTAAATCCGGCCAATAAAACTAATATTACCTTATACGCGTACGATAACGTATTTTCACGTTTTGAGATTTTTATCTCGCGCTTTCACACCCTTCTTCTCGTTTATTTTCATTGTCTTTTTTTATAGAGCCAATTGACCCTTCCACCTCGGCGCCATTTCATTTCAGACGTTGTCAATTTCTGATCTCGCGGGGAAGAAAAAAAACAATCCGAACAAACATGAAGTATGTGCAGACTACGCAATTTCAAACCGAATGCACTTCATGTTTATAACATAAAACATGGCTTATTAAGTTAACATAACAAATATATAGAAAATACTCAATAAATAATATTATTTTCAATTAATTCAATGATTTATTTTCACTTAAAATAACTAAAATAAATATGTATAACAAAAACAGGGAGGCTTTAAGAAAGACCTATTTCCTACAAAGAAACGCACACAAACTAACTTAAGTTATTTAGCTTTGCATCAAGACGACAGCACGAACTGTGAATTTTGATCGTAATGCTAGCAACTATTACTTATTATTCGAATTTAATATGGTAAACTATTTGTAAAAAAACTATAACTGTTCAAAATCAAAAAAATATATACAATTAAAATTAATAATATGAACAACATACGGCATCAATTTTTTTCAATGACTTTCAATAGGTTATCACATTGTATTCGAAGTAATGCAATAATTATTACTATGAATACCATTACGACTCATCAATTAGTATCGTGGTTTGATTAAAGATGGCCTCGGGTTGGTTTATTAGTTCAAAACTATTTTGGTTATTACACCATTAACAAGAATACACAGATAAACAATGTATTTGCTTAAGTATTCAAATCACAGAAAGAGTTTGATTCTTACCATTCTTTTTTTTTTTTTTTTTTTTTTTGACCATGTCCGATCCTAATAGGATCATATGGGCCTCCACAGAGTAGAGGTTTGTTTACTCTAGGAATATCTCATAAATACAACCCCAATATTAATACTATCGACCCCTAATATTTAATTATTTTGAAATAATAGTAGGTAGATATACTAACGTTACTTTAAAATATAATATATTTTCAATATTAGATAAAATAAATGAATCCACTTTACAATATTTTCGTAGGTACTGTAGTATTAGTTATAAAATATAACATTGTTCACCTTTGATATATCTCATATATATAATATCACAGAACGATAATACTGGAAGGCAACATGAAAAAACAAATGTGATTGCCTCAAAGCATGAAAAAAATTTATCTACATATTGCTAAAAAAAATGTTATTTATTCAATTAATATGTAGGAATATTTCCTATTTCAGAATAGCTAAAATACAAAAGTACCTACCTTGTTTATTTAATAAAAAGCATTTTTTTGTAGTACTTATTCCATTTTTAATCAATAAATTAGGACCGAAAAAAATGTCCCTCTGAGGCGGACGAAACCGGTCCTAATTTATTGATTAAAAGTGGAGTAAGTACTACAAAAAATGCGTTTTATTAAATTAAACAACAATACAATGCAGTTCCACCATGAATTGACAGTTAACAAAATAAACGAAAACAAAAGTACCTGTTAAATGTAAGCCAATGACAGACGCAGTGCAAGTCTACCATTGTTATAAATGAGAGTTGTTTCTTTTCGCGTCCATTTAGCGTATGGGTACTTGCAATATTTTCTCATCCTCCTCTCCCTTGTCACAACTTTGAATAGGGGTTGGATAACAAAACAACCTTAGTGAAAGCTCGGACATGATACTTTCATATTATGGATTTCATTTGTTACGTATTATCAGAAGTTTATTAGATTTAAAAAAAAATCAATATTAGTACAATTTATTATCGGTTCATCAAAACAATATAAATTGTACACCAAATATTTTGACGTGTAGTAATTATAGACAAGCATGAAATAATTAATAAGTTCAAGTTTTTTTTTATACAATAATTCAATGTTGTACCTAGTTGTTTGTTTTATTTTTGAATTTTATTTTAAAAATTCATTAATATCAACCTGTAGATTTTGAGTAACTAACTATTATCCTAAGTTTATAAAATATATGAATTATTGTAAAGTTGTACTCTTTTTATATAAACCTCACAAAGACCATAATATTATTATGTTAAAAAATGAATATATTGTGTTTAAAGTAAAGTTATATCACCATTGCTTAAATATACAATGTATATTATATAACTGAATTATCGGTAGAAACATAGTTAGTATTGTCATATATTTAAATATATTATATCGCTAACTAGCTTTCTCTGGTTATAATATATTATTTATTTTCTGTCGTTATTGTTTCTGAAGAATACTTTGTTATATATTTGAATTATTTATTGATATCCATCGATAGCAATTTAAATTGGTTTGTTTTATTTTAAGAGTAACAATAAATACAGTAAAAGTTTACCTTTATCACCTCAAATGTCAGCAAAAAAGTTCAGAGAAAGAAATTGTATGTATAACGGTTTAAGTTCCAATTCCACTTAACGGTCACTGTTAGTCATACTTAAATTGTTGTATACTTATCAACTAAATGATTGACAGGCAAGAATTAACAACACATTACTTTTAATTGAAGTCAAACGATGAAATGTAGCAATAAAACATTCATAACGCGACACTAATACATAAATTTCGAAAGGAAAACATAACACTTACGAAATCACTGCCTGAAAAAGCATTGGCTAACGCGATTTTTTACAAACGATTACACTGCAGCAACTACGGTTTTTACCTCCTTATCGCGATAAAAGATCGCAATAAAAATGTATTTCACACAAACCGAGTACTTAACAAAGTGAATAAATCATTATTCTCTCCCCAAACGTAATATTCTCGGCGATTAGGCACCCGGAGAAATTTTCACGTTTGCAAATGGCTTGGAGATAATTTAAAAGCTTTCGAATCAGCGGTTATAGATACTTATATGAGATTGGTTCAGCGGAAACGCACACGCAAGCTTTCCGCAGACGTGCTTTCGCTACGGCAGGCTGTGCGCGACTGAGGCGGGCGCGGCGTTTCATTTCTGGGACCAGTGTCACGCTATAGTACCGAGGGAACTGTCACGGTGGGGCGTCGCGACGCAGCTATGGGGCAAGGCGCCTACGCTACCCCTTTGCTACCTACGACATTATTGTGTGGAAATTTGTTTTGTTTATCTTTTATCGGGGATGATTGCGCTCGCTGCATATCGCTTCAAATAAAACAAAATGACACCTGTTTATTTTTTTTTCATAACTGACATCGGGGCTATATAATGTCCAACACGTGATAAGAGATAAGCCCCCAACGGAGATTATTAAATGAAAGTATAATATTACCGAGAGGAATTTTATGCATACATACTTTTTTTTTTGCTTTTTCACTCGTTAATTTTACATACCTGTCGAGTGGGTATTATGAACTCAACAGTTGTTAACACAGTATTAATGGATAATAACGACAAAATAATCTTTTACCAAAATAATTTTCAATTTGTGCAGTAGCTCATTTAGGGACATAGATTCTCAAAACATTGGCTAATTTTTACCCCTCACATGACAAAAAATTAAATAAAAACCATAAATTTCAAATACCAACGTACCTACCTACATAATTAAATGTAAATGTATCACACGTAACAAAAAAAATATATTTTATTAAAAATTATAGTTATGGTGCATACTAATATTAGTGGTTTATTTTATTCTAGTATAATTTGCTTTCACCGTCCACGATGGCCGCGCGGCTTAAGCGTTGGTCTATAACATCGTGGGTTCCACTCTGGCAAGTACACATATTGTTTTTCAATTTGTATATGAGTCAGAGTATGGACCTATTAGGTAGAGCAACTGGCTGACATCCATATCTCGTATAAACAAAATCTGTTATGATCTAAATAATCTTATTAGGTTCGGACATAATCTGCTTTCTGTTTGAGTGACAATATAAGTTATATAGATTTTATTATGCTTTGTGTAATATTGTATACTTAAATACTGTGTGAGAAAATTTTCAAATTTTGGTATGCTTTAACTATTATATGACTGGTTTGAACGGTTTAGAGGCTCCTCTTCTAATATTTTGACACATAGATTGCAATTACTGCGTCAAAGCAAATCGTTGCTGATGTGTGTATAATTAATATAAATCATAAATGACAGCTGTCAATATTCACTTGATTCGGTCAAATACCACACTATGGAACAATAAAATGGTTCTGTCTCTACACACAATCTCAGGTTCTAGCCTATAATAATAATATTGCTTATTAATTTTCTGCCAAATAGAAATCAAAGAATCATGACGTGCCCCGAGCACATGCATCAAAATCATTTTTTTGTATTCTTTAATAAGCCATGTCCGCTTGTTGGAGTATATGGACACCACACAACGCCTCCAAGAATCCTTGTCGTTCGCCAGTCTTTTTTATTCATTTCAGATCATGCCAGGATCCTGTAGCTCCACCGTATGTACTCTGTAGATTGTTTTAACGGCCTTTCAAGACACCGGAATCCAGTTGGCTTGAATAACAGGCAAGTCAGATTATACTTCTATTCAAGCGTCTGCATCATGTGGTAGAGCACGTAGTACCTTTAAACTATGATACAATATAATATAGTGTATTATTAAAAAAGTTACATACTCTGTGTATGATATTATGTAGATTTAAATAATCAAACCAATCACTAATAATGTGCCTATTATTTATGTTACGTGTAGAATGGCTGCTTTCTGCATAACTAAGCTCAATTAATTATTCAAATATGAAGCTGTTTTAGTTTTAGATTTGACGCTTTCCGTTTAAATAATAAATAAAGTGATTTCTATCCGGCAACTACATTATATTATTTACCGTTGTATTAAACGTATCCTTTCACTACTATATTTTACCTTATCTCTATGCCTCTCAATATCAAGAAACTAAATGATCTCTTGGAATTTTGCGTTATATCTTCTAAGTATCTTCTCTGCTTGAAACAGACGAGTTTATAATGAAAACCTTCTCCTCAAAGGCACATCTTTTACAAGTAAGTCTCACTATTACTCTTTGCTGATAAATAATTTTCGTAATATTTCATCCAAAATTTCCGAGCTGTTACTCCTATCTATATACATTTTATAGTTAAGTTGTAATAGCTGAAATTCACATTTAAAACAATGTTGTTTTCATAGTAAAAATTGAATCTTCTACAAAAAAGAGAGTATATTATGTAACTAAAATAAAATACAATACAATATTGACATCACTTTACCGGCTATTGTGTTTTAATTTAATTAATAATAGTTGCCTGTAACAACACTATATACAGAAACAAAATATGTGATTTGGTGTAAGATATTCTATTTAGTGTAGTACAAATTTCAAGTTTTAATATTACATACAGGTGAAATAATATAGAGGTATATTTTTAAAAAAAATGTAAATAATATGTTAGTAACGTTTAGCTTGCTCACCACACTCGCATTTTTTTAGATGGAAATAAAGTTTTAGACTATAAATGTATCATAGGTGGACAGAAAAAATACATTTTAAAATTTCTGAGGGAACCCAAGTTATTTTGCTAAACCAATCCATCACATCACACACCTGCAGGTAGGTCCAATCATTTCTATTTAATTGTGTGCTGCTGTAGTGTATTTTATTTTAATAATTGCAATTTTATATTAAAAAATTCAGAGCACCTAAGTTCTTGTGTTATGTTTTAAAATTTATAGTTCTCAAAAACAAAAATATTTTTGTATAAAATGAGTGAATATCAGAATAATATGTTTTAAATTTGGAATGGTGACATATAAAAAATATCGGAAATCCCATTTCTGTTACCATCAATAATTGATAGTAAAATTATTAAAGTCAACAATCTTCTCAACGCGTATAATGGTATTATATAAGATAGTTTCATAACGTTTATGATTTTATCCATATATGAGAATGGGACAACTAGGCGCCGCACTGTCGAAAGAAATAAATAGACATACGTTACGATTTTATACAGAAATAGTGTACTAGGAGTTTTTATCAGTTTTTCTCCACTACTTAGTAGTTTAATTCATTATTGCGGATTGAGAATTATCATGCCTGAGGCTATAAAAAAAATTCTCTTCTCGTTGAAACATGCACAATTATTAAATAAGTATTAAATAATAATATTAAATATATATTTTTAACCTACTATAATTCACGAACGTCTATTTATTTTCGAATTTCATTCGATTGCGTGGCGCACCGGCGCCAGATCGTCCTATACCTCTATATATTGATTAAATTACCTAATTTAATATACACTCTGCTTTGTATTTCTATATGAAGTTAGTTTTTTTTATAAAAATCTATCTTCTTTATTTTAACGACCACCTTTATACCAATAAATTACGGGTTATTATTCGCTCAATTGATTTTTATATTATTTTGAAAAACTTGAAACATACCCATTCATAAAAATCATAGAAAAATGTAGACTTAATGAGACTCTCACCTTCCATCTTATATTATGTGTGGGTGTGTAATCTTATTATTTGAGCGATCGGTCTACATACGACTATTGCGAATTAAATCCAATACCTTTATTGTCGTAGGTATATAACTCTGTACCAAAATAAAGCAAACAGCTTTCCAGTTATTACGAGGTTATGCTATTACTAACGCGATTCATATAATATACTGTTAACTTGCGAAAAATATTGTGAAATAATTATTTTCTTATTCGATTCCGAATACACGCAAAATTTATAATCTATTCTTATTAATGAATGCGAGGTTTTTCAAAATTAGTTTATTAAATAATAAGATTCTAACGTTCTTAATTCTTTTTGTCAATGCGTGCTAGAATCGAGAGCATAAACTAAACGAATACAGCAAAAACTGCTTACAGTTTTTGTTAATTCTACAATTTCCGAGTTTTTTATATTGACTGGTGTTTTGGAATATGAACCCATTTTTGATATGACTACTAAAGATAAAGTGAAACGAACAAAATCGTCATAAATACCTACTCAAAAAGGCGACCGTGTGGATTTATAATTTTAATGATGATCACCATATTATATCTTTTGTTGTTTATGTGTATATTAAAAACTCAATATTATATTCTAATCCACTTGTTAAATCTTTTCACAAATAGACAATAATCCATTTTTTCTGGTGTTACCACCTGAAGTGGACCTTAACCATCCTAAACAAACCTTTTAACTTTTCCCAATCCTCTACAATCATTCTCCAGTCAATTACTCATAGAACTCCCAGAAGGCTTTCTGCAGGCAAACAAGTCACTGAAGTCTTGATACTCCTGCACTTTTACTTCCTGTCCACTAAACATGAAGCAGTTTGTCAGTTTTATGACGCCAAATTCAAGATTTAAAGAGGTTATGACTATAGAAACATTTCAAAATATCAATCCTCGCAATTAGGGAATCCAATCCCGAGCCAAAATTCTGATCCCGGGATTTCGGGATTACAATTTGACAATCCCGGGATTCCGGGATTGGCATTTTTTTCCATTGTTAATATAAAATTTTTATATTTACAAATAACATTGATGAAATCGGTCAAAAATAAATCTAGTATAATTTATACTATTTAAGACATTAATTGTTAATATTGTATATGTTCAATCTTGGAAATACATAAGTTTAATGGAGTAAATAATATTGTAATATAAATAATAATGTGAATTTAATATGAGATTGCTGTTTCTGATAGTAAAGACTTAATAAATGGGTTAGCGAGATTTAAAATAGTAAAGCAAATCATTATGTACTTATGGCCTTTCCGCTTCATAAATCTAATTTGTCAGCCAAATATGAAACTGCCGTAAAACGTATGAGATCATGGTGAAATTGCTTGTTAATAGTACGAAGCATTGTTTTTCCAATCTTTCTCATTTTTATTAATTTATGTGAAAAAATAAAATGAATCAGCAACTTACACATGGGTATAAATCAAACTTCATTCAAGCTCAGTTTATTTCCAATGTAGTTATTTGTTATTAAAAGTATTTTTTGTTATTTTATTTTCCGTAAAAATTGATAAGAAAACCAATCCCGAAAGTTTTGAGATTACGTTTATCAATTTCGGGAGTCATAAGTATCGAAAATAGCTCGGGATCCCGGGATTGGAATCCCTACTCGCAATTATGGCCAAAAATCTCCTGAAAATTTTCATAAAAGTAGTCTGGTAATATAACTATCACTTTTTTATTTAATTATTTATTTAATGAGGGGTATGGCATCAATATTACAATCGGATAAATTATAATATAATAAAATATCAATAAATTAGAAATAAAAAAGTACAATAAAATAAACTGAGCATACAATATTAAGTATGACAAATATTTGTGTAGATAGTTACTGAATAAATTAGAAAAATCACATTTACTGCATTGCTTGAGTGGCTAAACAGAGGTATTGAACATTTGAACTGAAAAACTATACAAAAGATAATGGCGGCGCTTTTCATTGGACTGTAATATGACGGAATGGTTTAGATGCTGGAGGAGGGTTATTCCAAGGATGCCTGGTACTTACCGTTAATATGATAATGAAGCTGGCTCCATGGTCTACCACTCTCGCGCATTTAACTGATTATTGAGTCTTCCTGTTCACCACAATTGATAGCCATAACCGTCGTAATATTTTATAGGTTATTAGTGTTTACATTTTTATGGTTGAAGAATGACTGCCTGTTAATAGGCTCTCAGGTAGGTAAGATATTATTATTGTATTTATTGTTTATTAACACATAAGTTAACTTTTAAAAAATCAACATGAAATCGGACCATGATCAATAGTTCTGGACATTCAATTATTTAATTAACAGTTTTAAGTATAACAGAAAGATCAGCTATTTATCGTCTTGATTTTAGCGTATATAGATTTCATATAAGTATATGCCTTTTTAGGTTAGTATTTTATTGCGTTACGTGATCGCACATAATATTAATTATATGATACCATAAATGTAATGTATGAGACAAAATCGTGTTACATTATATTTTTTAAAATAAAACTCTATGATGTATGGGATTTTTTCTAAAATTAAATAGCGTAAAACGGTCACGGGTAAAATTCATTCCGGGGATTTGGTCTTGTCGCCTGCCGTGAAGACCGATGCCTCAATAAATTACGATCACATCCGAGTGAGGTGAATGGAGTCAGAAGGAACGCTTTAATCTAAAGGATATACACGTGACAACTACTAGAACCATTTTACATGTTTATAGCTCACCTCCTTTTATATATTACTTGACCTAAGGTTATATAATATTATGGTCATATGCATATTTTAAAAATACTTCATATACCTACCAACTAGGGATCCCGAGCTATTTTCGATACCTATGAATCCCGGGATTGATAAACATAATCCCGGAATTTCGGGATTGATTTTTTTATCAATTTTTATGGAAAATAAAATAAAAGCGAAAATATAACAGAAAAAATACTTTTAATAAAAAATAATTACATTAGAAATAAACTGAGTTTGAATGAAGTTTGATTTATACCCGTGTGTAGGTTGCCGATTCATTTTATTTTTTCACATAAATTATTAAAAATGAGAAAGATTGGAAAAAACAATGCTTCTCACTTTTAACAAAGTAATTCCACCATGATATCATACGTTTTACGGCAGTTTCATATTTGCCTGACTAATTGAAGCGGAAAGGCCATATGTACGCCATGATTATTTGCTTTACTATTTTAAATCTCGCTAATCCATTCAGTATGTATTTACTATCAAAAACAGCAATCTCATATTAAATTCACATTATTATTTATATTACAATATTATTATTTACTCCATTAAACTTGTGTATTTCCAAGATTGAACGTATACAATATTAACAAAAATGTCTTAAATAGTATAAATTATACTAGATTTGTAAATATAAAAATTTTATATTAACAATAGAAAAAAAAATGCCAATCTCGGGACCAGTCCCGGCATTGTAAAATTATAATCCCGAAATCCCTGGATCAGAATTTTGGCTCGGGATTGGATTCCCTACTACCAACTATAGTAAATCTTTGAAAAAAATACGACGCCCGGCGGGACTCAAACCCGGCATCCATGGATTTGATCCAATATATTTTACCAATAGAGCCACTTATGTCCTATATACCTACGATGAAATTAATTAGGATTAAAACATCTGAAGTGCTTCATAAATTGTGTTTATGTTGTTATTAATAATACGAGTTCATTATAAACTCCAATTCACAGAAAAGTCTCACAAAATGTATTTTTCTGTAATAAGTGGTCATTAAATTGAATGTACCTATTTATGGCGATTTAAGACGTGCTAAATCATAGTACTAATATTATAAAATTAAATATTGCGTTATTCACAATTTTATAACAATGTTTAAAATGACACTATTAATAGTATTAGTATATGTTATATTTATGTTCATAAAATATTTAACACACCCATTACTGTAATGTCGCCTTAAGTTACCCAGCCTAATAAACTGAAAATATTTCAGTTTGTCTTAATATTTTGGCTTTTTTTAGATTAAAATGTCATTATTTTCAAAATACATAATATAATAATTAATAGATAGATATCCTTGAGATTTCATTCACCTATCATAAATTATAAATTTGTAAAGAGAGCGTCACACTCCATTATGAACAAAATAGGGGAAGAGCTACAATTATTGGCCAGTTAAGGATTTTTTCAACTTTGTTAATTTTTTGTGGACACATTTCATTAGGAAGGTATAATAAAAATATATAATTTGTTAAATTGTTTATTTGTTTATTATAATCAATTATCAGAACATTTAAAAAAATATATTTTTCATCATAAAAAAAATAATCAAAAAAAAAGGCAGAAATCTACAATTATTGGCCACTTTTTTCAATTATTGGCCACCAAAAGATGCAATTATTGGCCACCCCAAAATTGCTCTAATAACATTATTTAAACAAAAATTAAAAAACAGTTTATGTAATATTATGATCACACATCATTATTAAGTGTTCAATCAAGTACTTAATGCAACTTTATCGTCATTTTAGTAGACATACGTAACATATTACCTAAAAATACAAAGATCACATTGAGTTACAGTGAGAGAGGTATATTTATAATTAAATACGTAGAGCTTGTTAGAAATTGATTTAAAAAATTCAAAAGAAATCTTATACCTACCTTGTAGAAGTTAACAAACATCTTGACGTAGCATAGAGGATAAATGAGAATCATTGAAGTTTTCCCACAGTCAGAACAGCATACAAAACTTTTTAGTAGAGGATTTTTGCGGAAGGAATTTTAGTTTTGAATTTTAGCGTGTTTCTTGTTACTGAACGTAAAGACTCTTCACTATGATTTTTCATATACTCTATTGCTTCTTTTATTCTTCCGTTCTTGTCTATATTTCATTCGTTTATTTTGATGCATTTTTATTCTGGAACAATCAACAAAAAAGTTTCTATTATCGGCCATCAAAACTACAATTATGGGCCAGGTGGCCAACATTTATCTACGAATGTCGGAGAAATATAATAAAAACAAAGATGATTAATAATACTGTTAAAACACTATTCGACTAATAAAAATAAATGTAATACTTTATTAATTAGTCACATATTCTATTATTAGCCAGGCCGGCCGATAAAGGAAAATCGACGTATTTTGGAATCAGTTATTGGCCACCATCATAATATACCTACCCACATATTTTTTCCAAAATATATGTCTAATGATGTATACATAAATTAAATACATAGATACTTTTGTCAATTGGATTAGCATTTTGTATAATATTAAATGTTTAACATACCTTTAAACAGATGTCATGTCCTTGTACAATTTACAACAAATCTCACTTATTTCACGGTTTCGCTCGAACTGTCAGATAAAAATGCGATTTTGAGGTTTTTTTGTAATGCTAAAAGTAACAGTTAGCTGTTTTACCAACGGAGGAACAATTGACGAGATTTCTTAACAAGTTAACAGACGGCAATGTTCATTTAATATCTTAAAAAACTAGATTTTATCTGCAAGTGGCCAATAATTGAAGCTGGCCCATAATAGTAGCTCTTACCTATATAGATATTGAATTGTAAGAAGCTGTGATAATGTATATAAATACTCATGATCATGTTGTAGATATAACACAGGGGTTACCAACCTTTTTTTACTCTAGAACACATTCTAAAATATCGGTAGGGTGGCGGGCACCACCTATTTTTAATCGACAAACTCCTTCCATAACTTCACATTTTCCCATAATTTATTTTCTTATATTCATAATTTATTAATAAATAATAAACAAAAATGTTTCAAAATAATAAAACTATTATTCAAATTGCATACACACAGAGAAATATATTTACTAAACGTAAACAAAGTAAACGAAAAACACAAATACAAAGAAAACATTTTATAAAAAAATAGAATATCAAGATGTCAATGTGATCTTTGGCATTGCATATCATTGGCCAGTGCCTCATAATTAGGAGAGTATGACAATAATCCTGTTAGCAAACAATCATAAAGATGCTCATCGGTGAGTCGAGATCTATTTGATTTTATTAAGTTCATGTTTGAAAATAATGATTCGCATAAATATGTCGAACCGAGAAATGATTCAATTTTATATGACGCTTTTTTCAAAAATGGGAACTTTTCTCTGTCCACTGTTTTCCAAAAGTCCTCTGATATTAAGGATTTAAGCAAAATATCATTCTTAAGCTCCAAAATTTCTAACTCTAGTTCTTCTGTCATACCTTGAACAAAATCTGCAATACATGCGGCCATTTCCATTACAGTTATTTGGCAAGTAAAAGGATTGATACAGAAGGAAACAATTGGCTCGATATCTGTAAACTGCAAAAATCTCTCTTCAAATTGTTTTTTTAACACTTGAAGATGCTTAATAAATAATGACCCATTTAATTCATTGTTACCTAGCATTTTATTCATATGTGGGAAATGCACGAGAGAATTGATCTGCAGATGTGATATCAACAAATCCAATTTATCTTTAAATGACTTTACAGAGCTTATTATTTCAGCTATGTTTTTGTCTTTCCCCTGCAACGCCAAATTTAAAGAATTCAATTTTTCCATGATGTCTGTGAGAAATCCCAAATCAATCAGCCAGCGAAAGTCAGCTAGTTCATCATAATTTTCCTTTTTATCGTTTATAAATGTTTTTATTTCTTCAATTCAACTCACAAATATTGTAAGAACCTTTCCTTTACTGAGCCAACGTACTTCAGTATGCAGAATAAGATCATGTTTTTTATCTTCATTCAGTTTTGCAAAGGAGCTGCTCGAATAGAATTGATTATTTTTGTAACTATTTTCAGAACGAGTACAAATGGCAATATTTTACAACACAGTTTCCTGGTGGATAATACAGTGGTAGGACATAAAGTTTGAAAATGATTCATCCTTCTTGCAGAGGGCAATAAATCCTTTGTTTTTACCTACTATTGCTGGTACCCCATCGGTGGTTATCACAGACAGCTTGTGCAAAGGCATATTTATTGACTTGGCGTATGTTATTAATGTATTATTAATATCCTAACCCCTTGTCTGTCCTTTCATAGGTAATATTTGCAACACATCCTCTTTTACTGTGAAGTTACTAAATACCATTCTCACCATGACTGCTAACTGTGCGGTGTCTGATATATCTGTTGACTCGTCAAATTGTAGTGAGAACCAGTCACATATTTCCAAGGCAGTCTTTAACTGAGTTTGTATGTCTATTGAAATTGCATGTATTCTTCTTGTGACGGTGTTATTTTGACAACAGTAAGTATTGTATTGCTGAGACAATCTCACGTTTGTTAGAAAATCCATCAAACAAACAATCAGCACCAGTCAAAAATAATTTTTTAAACAACTCACCATCAATGAAAGGTTTCTTCATTTTTGCGAGCATGTGAAAAATTTTGAAAGAAGCAATGGTGGCCTTTTCAGGATTTCCCACATGTCTAGTGGAAAACAGTCTATTGTGCAGTTCGACTTGATTTTAGTTGACATATTTTTTTCTTTCTTACTTCAGATTTAAGTGGATAATTCACATCAAAAGTGGCATGAATTGTCTGAAAGTGTCGTTCAACATTATGTTTTTTCGGCACTGCAATACTACTACCACACAACAAGCAGACGCATTTATTTTTCACATTAAATAAACAACAACGTGCTTCGGCGTTCATCGGCTCAGTTCGTGGCGTTCGTTCACTTCGGGTTTTCTGCGTGTCAGGCTAGCGTGAAAATTCTGTCTCTGTCGAATAGTGGCGGGCACATACGAATCGTTCCGCGGGCGCCATGGTGCCCGCGGGCACGGGGTTGGGAACCCCTGAATATAACATAATATAGCAAAAAATGGTGACGAAACCTTGTTAGATTTATCTATGTTGCCAAAATATGCATTGTCACTTTACTTACTTTAATATTATCAATCTCGTATGGTAACCCAAGGTAACATCACCGAAACGGTCGGAATTTATTAACATCGTAAAGGAAAGGTAAATATTATAAATATAAAAAAATTGGGCATCATAACATACATTGCTTTTCAAAGTTTTTAGATTGGTCACCTTTAATTATCAAGGAAACCGCAAATTCCTAATAATCTTTTTATGTTACTTAATCAGCACAATATTCGCGTAACCTTTTATAATCGTTATTAAAATTTTGTTATAATTAACATAGTGATACATAAATTAATTAAACTTTTTAAAACTGGTCAATTTAATGGTATCGTGTTAACGGCGCATAAAGGAGCCAAGTGTATTTGATGGCAAACCTGAGTTATATTTATCGCTTCAACTGGCGGCCAGTCACTTGCCTGGGTTTTACAATTAGAATATTATATGAACAGATTCTTTCATTTTTGAAGAACCGATGAATTAGAAAATATCCCAGTTGGGAATGAATTTTAATTTAAATGTACAAAGTAGTGGAAATTTACTGGAAATATCAGGAATCCAATTATTAGATAATCGAATTTTATGAAAAAAATATTAAGATGTTCTGTAGTATACAGAGAATAAATTCTATTCTTCGTGTATTTCCTTTGGGTTGTTTATTTGATTTGTAAAAAACTAATTTTGAGTATACAATTGAAATATAAACTGTTTAATAAATTATTTGTATTATATGATAGAAATATAATAATCATCGTAGTTACGTATTTTTACATTTGTTTATATTATGATTATAAATAATATTTTGTATAACATAAAATAGATTTAAATTCTAATGGATTTAAAGTTATGTACTATAAAATAGTTTAAAATAGATTTGTTTATAACCTTTGTTATATTTATTTATTTTTTGTGTTTTGAAGAAATATGTAAAGATACTAATAAAATAATATTCAAACAATAAACAATATTATTCGCAATAAAATTAATATACTATTGTAAGAACTTTGTAGGAAAAATATTGTTTGATTTAACTACTTTGATTGTCAATGAAAACTATATACGACCAGGAAACGTAACATTCTTTATACATACATGTTTTAATTTAATTAAGAATGCTACATTCTAAATCATATATATTACTAATAAGCAAAATATATAAGTGCCATGATCTACGTTATAACCAAAATTTTGAGACATCTTTTAGGCTTTAAGACAAAATAAGTGTAATTAATACCTTGATTAAAAATTACAATATAATATGGTTACAAATATTAACATTTGAATATTACTTTGCATTACAATTGCACATTGTTAGCAAATTTTGACGCGATTACACCGTTATCTTAATGTATTGGTACTTAACCACACCATGCAAAATGTGATGGATATGAGTTTCTTTCTCTGTTTAGTAGAAAATAGTTATTTTTCTAGATATGTTTTATATAAGCTTTTCAAAATAACGAATGTGTTTAATTATTATCGTTAACTCATCAGGACTTCATTATAATAATGAAACAATTTAAAATATAATATTTGGATAATATTGATTGATCTAATATAGACGAATAGCTCGACTTAATCTCGAAATCAGTTTTACTCTAAAGTAGATGATAAATTAATATAATTGTATTTTTTCTTATTTTGATGTTTTTTATTTTTAAATTCCTTTGTGACTTGCTTGCTAACTCAAACCGTTTTCTCCTTTCACCGTATGCAATTTTTTCTAACTGTTTGTAAATGTTTGATTTGATAATGCTTTATGTATATATGTATGTTAGAAAAAATCAAGATCATCCAATAATTATAGAACAGGCACATTAAGCACAAATAATTTAGAATAATCCCTGATTTTAGAGAAATGTCAAATTTCTATTACTCCATAACATGATTTAGAGACGTAAGTACCTACTTTTAGCAGTAACTTTACTTTTTTATAGAGTGGAGATGTGGATACTCTGTACCAGCTGAAAAGACAATTATTTCGTTCCAAATTTCTAGGTAATATATAAAATTGAAACGCCAATAAATATACTCATCTCGACTACAACACGTCAAAATTGTCGATGTGATTTTATTATCATTCAAAAAACACGCAAACTATCGGACATAGCATTGGTGAGACATTATAAAAAAACACCTGTTTGTCGTGTATAACAAATTTTACTCGACATGAGGCGCAGATATAATAGTAAAATGTCACATCGGCGCACGCAAGATGCCTTTTGTTACGGATATAATATTTGCATGACATTATATGTGCGCACAGAAGAGAGTTGCAACATTTTTCCCGTTTTTTGATTTATCACCATATTTCAGTCGAGACTTTTTATAGAAAAAAATCTCATTCAAAACAGTCGATTTAACTAATATTTCTGTTTTTCAATATGTCATCATTGATTTTTTATGTTCAATATTTAACTATTAACATATTTTTTTAAATACAATTTAGCGGTTTTACGCATGTAGAGAACACCCGGTTTTACCCACCACAAACCATGCTTGGGTGAGTCTACTTGAGTCAAACTGGATTAAGTTTAGTGAACAGCCTAATCCTACTACCTCTAACATCCGCCAGCCCGTCAATAAGGCAAACTAATGCCGGCCCCTTAAGCTTTGCTACCCTACTAAGGCATCGAAGCCATGGGACGATTGTTTTACGAATAAACACGACCTTAGTACGGTTTAAGCTTTAAGTGATCAATCGATAGATACCGCTAGGGCGGACATCGGAAAGAATGTCCAAGTATCTCAGTGAATTGACAATCAATCAATTACTCTGACTTTTCTAGTGGTCTTTAGTTGCACGATCATTTATATTTAGTTATTTTATTTTTTTAATAAATGGCAATCATAATTACGAGAATAATTTATTTGAATGTAAGGGTCTCTTTTCGTTTTAAGTTTTATGTATTTTCGGTTTATTTAAAAGAAGTCAGTAAGGTAAAACAAAGTTTACAAGTATAAAAAATATTTTTTTTAAAGTTATAATACTTCTTTAGGCGAGTTTGGGAAATCAGATCAGATTGTATTTTTGGCGTGTGACATGTAACACATAATTTATTTTTTGACAGAAAAAAAATGCACTCGATTGGATTCGAACCACTGATTGTTCGGTTATCAGCCGAACGCACTACCTTTACGCCACAGTATGATACTGCAATCGTGACGATTAATCAGTATAATATTATAGTTTAGAATTGTTCCGTTGCCTAGGCAGCGAATTTATTATTGTCGGCCATTTGCAATTCCTTACGTAAACAAACTATTAAACGTCAGAGTGACATTTGGCACTTTAAAAATAAAAACAACGAGACACCAGTATATAATTTAGTAATATAAGTTAAAGTGTATTAAAATAAACCAACGGCGCTTCAATAAGCGGCCCGTTTTTTTACTTGTGTAATTTAACAAGATAATTAATAAGTAGTCGAAAAATCTAGGTTATCACAAGTTTTTTTTTTGTTTTGTTTCGCCAAAGAAGAATAACTTCTATCGCGCGTACATAAGTACACACACCGATTTTTTCAAATCAAGTACATAAATAACGGTTACATCTAGGCGTGCACCTCCCTTACCTTACCTAACCTAACCAATCTACTACTGTTATCTGACCACTTTAAGTGTTGCATTGTACAACTGTCGGCGTGCGCTAATCTACAAGCACGCCATCTCACCACTCCATTGCTGCTATATGATAATTATATATTCTTATGATTATTTATTACAATTGCGATATTCGACAACGGTTAGGTATAGGTGAACGACCCTTTATTGTAACCTTACCAATCTACCACTGATATGACAACTGAATATACACGCTTTTTAAATTGTTACGAATCAATTTTTATTTATAAGCATATTGTACAAAAAGTCCTTTATTGCTTTTAGTCATAATAATATGATAGAATACCTCCTTTTTCATAGTTAAGTGGTACGTATTAAAACAATACATATGTTATAATAATATAAATTAATAATCTGAACTAGAACTTAACACAAACATCTCTATATTTACCTTTTAGGCATTAGCTCACCTCACGTATATCCTACTACCCTTAAACTTACAATAATTTAATATGTATCTACATATTATCATAATTCAATATGTATGGCACTATAACCCATAGAGGATCTTGGCCTCCTTCAAAACTTCCTCCATCCAGGACGATCCAGCGTCGATAGTCTCCAGTTGATTTATTCGAGCATGCAGGGGCGGTTTTACCTTAAGGGTTCATAGGGACCATCCCCACATCGTTATCATGCAGAGAATGCATAAAAAACGTCCGATATTTTTATCATTCTCATAATATACCTACTTAATTAAATGAATTATTTAATTTATTTCATCTATATAAACCCGTCGCAATTTTAGAGAGATATTTATTATTATTATACAAATAAATAAAGCAATACTTGTAAATTATGTAATAATATAATAATGATTACGCCGTATTAAAATAATTTATTAAATTAAATACGCAATATTTCACGGTGACACATAATATGTACAAATTAAGGATGCTCTGGCATCTATTTTTCGATGATCGGGGTCACTTAGTCCCATCCCGTTGCTGTGGTACAAATCTCTTTCTACAAAGTATGTGAATGCGTTAGCGTTAATATACGCCTACTAGGGACCTAATAGAATGACCCCATTGGTGAGTAAAAACGCTCGTTGTATGTTGTTGTTCAAAACTGATGATGGTAAATCTATAATAAATATTATTATTATTTAAGTTTATATTTTAAGCACGATTTTTAGATTTGATTAAGTAACGACTCAGATAATCATATTATTTATTCTGAAAAGTTACTCATTTCTTCATTAATAAAATCATATTATTATAAGTAGCTTCGTACGTAATGTACCTATACTAATATGAGAATGTAGGTAGGTACATACTTGTACATATATTTGATAATTAATGACTAAGCCCCACCAACTAGAAAGTCATCGAGCCACCACTGCGAGCATGATAAACCTCCCGTGGCGCAATCCAACCATCAGTTTATAATTATTATTTACTATACATTTAACTGTATTTTTTAATTCTACTGCTTATATGTAAGTATTCCACTTCGTGCGGTGAATAGGTGTTGCAGATGAAAGACGGTGGTAGTTGTGGCGATGGACAGCCACAAATACAAACAACGCCTACATAATTACCTTAAAATAACATAAATTGAGTGGCAAAACAGTAAATGCAAACTGCGTTTTCCTCTGGCATAATCCATGTGAATCTTGACTAACTTTAAAGTCTATTCTCTACATTTTTAAACATACACCGACAAAACAATATGCGTATTTTCCTAAAATGGAACTCAAACCAGCAATTCAAGAATTTATAAGTGGATATCCTAGGGTACACAAAAAAAATGTTATTTTTCGTAACAAGACAAAAAAGTAACAACATCGTCAGAACATAGAATCAAAGTTAAATAAAGAAAAAAAGAAAATCAAAAACTAATTGTAACGATTGCTTATTATATCAAGTATAATATTATGAACATAGAATAACTTGAGCAAAGATAAAGATATAATTGAAGTCCATCAAAAATACATCATTGTCATAAATATTAAAATATTTTATCACTAAATCAGTCTTCTTCACCTGGCATCCATACAAAAGACGCACATAGATTATCCTCAACCATGCCTTGACCACAGTGATCATTGCCTTATTGGCTTTAAAGTTATCATCGATGGCGCAGTTGGTTGGAACGAAGACACAGACCGTCATTATTGTTCTGCAGTTTCCTCTGCGCCACTTTTGCGGTTTGAACGTTAGATCAATGTTAAATTGGTATAATTTTAATATATTATTATACACCTACTGTAAATTAGAAGGATAGCACCATTAACAGAAAGTTATATTTTTTTAGAATTTTGGAAATCTAGAATGTCGTTAAAACTTAATTAACTTAAACTGAATTGATTCTCATTGTATAGATAGCCACATGTATGCCAAATCAGTTTACATAGAGATTTGGAGATAAAATAAAATTTAAATAACGTTAGTTAAATATTAAAATATGGTAATAATTGATTCAAAAATGTAAAATTAATATAATAGAAAAGATAGTTTATTGAATTATTAGCATGTGAAAGTATTTTATAACAAAAATTTGAAGTTATCCTGTCACTAGTTAGTAATTAAGGTGATTATAATACGTTGATTTAAAATACAAAAGCTGATTTCCAATAAGCAACGCAATTAAGAAAGAGCTTCAGAGAATATTGTGAAAGTTTATAGTTTCGTCGCATTTAGATAGAACATAACTTAATGGTTAAGGCACAAGGGTGCGAATTCAGGGAACGCAGTTCGAATCGTTTTTCTAGTGGTTATATATTTCACAGAAATGTTTTCAATTTATATATTTAAAATTAATATATTTAAGATATAGTATAGATAAATAAATATACATGAAGTAAACAGGTACGAACTTTAGACAAAGTTGGGTCAAAAAAAGCTTTTGAATATTTATTTTATTATTTACGTTGCGCAGTGAAAACTTTTCGTCCTGTTCATTGTTTGCGGCCGCTGGTTTATTCAAGTATTGCAGCTTAGTGTTCAAGAATTTCAGGAAATACCGTGCCATATGATTTTCATACATACTCCGTAGGGTCACATTGTGTTTGGGATACAAAACAAGACACGCATAAATTGTTACGTATAAGTACCTATGTATAAGGACACCAGAATATTATTTATTCATATCTCTTACATAATATTATAATATACTATATTAAATATACATAATTTGAAAACATATCATGCATGTATCAGCTGGATTCGCGCCAATATGCTTTTCCAATTAAGCTACGGGCATCTTTTTTCTACAAAATATTTTTTCTAGTGTGTATATGCATGATAATATGTTTTCAAATTATGTATATTCAATATATAGAATATTACATCTTGTGTCTTATTCGTTGAATAAAAAGAAATAATTTATTATAATTATTAGCAAGTCTAAGTACGTATAAAAACTAAATAATAGAGTAATCCACGACGTCGATTAGTAATTAAGAAATTAATTGATACATACCTTAATTTATTATACTAAAACCGATAGCCAACATTATAAAGTAATTCAAAAAGCATTTCATGTAACAAATACTAGCTTAAATCGTCATAATTTAATAAGATGCCCCTTAATTGAAAAAGCATACTGGCTCGAATTCAGTAGATACAAGTTCAAGTCTCGTGAGGTGTAGTATTTTGTTTTCAAACGATGTTGACATTTTCAAATCTTGCATCTTGTTCGTTGAATAAAAAGAAATAGTTTAATAAAATCTATTATAATATACACATAATCTATCTAAAACTATTTAAAATTACAAACTATAAATTATAATCTATATATAAAGTAATTTCTTCACCCTGTGGTAGTTTAATAAGGTAAATAACCGTAGAGTGGAGGTCACAATAAATTAATATTGTTAGTAAGACTTAAAGTACCTTTATTTTTGTCTTTTGTTCTTTCTAGTTTTAAAATATATTTATTTAATGCCCAAAACAGGTTATTTTGAGTTTACTTCCAAAGACATTTTAATTATTTCTTTGTTATTAATAACACCATGATTGAGGATAAAAGGTTAAATTTCAACATGTTAATATTTCGTATACATTAATTATTAATGTTGATCTTACTTCTCACATAGATATTAAATTTATTTCTAATACAATTTAGCATTGCTCAATACATTTTTTATCTTAATACGGAACCGACTCAAACATAAATTTAGTGTAGATTAATACATTTAATTTATACAATCTTAGAAAGTGTTATTTGATTGAGGATGTAATAGAAATTTATTTATAATAACATTGATTTCAATATTATAGTTACTTTTGAAAAATGCAACCTTTTATTGTTTCAATAATATAATTCTCAGTACGTTACCTATCAAAATTAAGTCGCAGTGATTTGAAAAAATAAATATTTTGTGAATAAATTACGTTGAAACGAATTAGTCTATTTTGTTCAATGAGTAAGTACACATTTGAATCAATCATACCACTCAGCATTAAATGAGTGACATACTTTAATATGTATGTTTTTTTGTCAAAACAAAAGAATAGAGTGATAATAATAATCATTTCCTCAATCATAATTGATTCAGTATGGTATGTTTTGATTTGTTAATTGCGACAATATCGCTTGTCCTCACTCAACTCATCAAGTCCGTCATAAAACGCATTACTTTGGTCATGAGTTCTTCACTCGACATAGTTAACCATCACTATACTCGAATTAAGTCTCTCAGTTCATTAATATAAACAATCTCTTGATCACATCGATCTCACCAGTACATCATTACCCGCGATTATAAACCTCACGCTGTCATCTTTATTGAAGTATTATTTCATTCTTGTAAGGAAAAATAAACCCTCGCCTCTAAACAATTAAGCAATATGTATAATTTTTATTTCCGTATTTTATGCAAAGTCTCGATAGCAAAATATAAGTTTGGAACATTTTTATTCGATTATGATTTTCTTTCTCTGAGTAATTGAAAAGTAGGTCAAAGGGCACGTTTATTTTCAACAAAAACAAGAAACTGGAGTAAGAGATATTTCAAAAAATAATATTATTCTCAAAAAAATATGTCATCACATTGTTTCTAAGGTTAATGACCGAAATTAAATAAAATTTATTTTTTATTGCATTAAGATTACAACATTGTTGGGTCTTCTTGATTGCGTGCTAACAAATTGAATAAACAAATCATGTACTTTTTCACCCCGTATTGTATTCATTGATATTAAATCTTGGAAATCATATAAATGCCAGCTATTGGGTAAAATAGAGATGGCTTAAACAATTTATTTTAACCAACTATTAATAATTACGTTATTACTTTTGATAAAGAAAAAACTATGTGTGTTTTGATGTGTTTCAACCAATTTTATTTCGGAAATATGCGAATAAAAATGTATAATTATTATTCCATAAAAAATATTATTAATGACATTACGTATTCTATGGTTGCAGGGTAAAAGTTCTTAATTCACGTTATTATGAAATTAAGATTTTAATGCGAATATGTGTAAAGAATTGTGCACTTTTTTGTGTATCATAGATTTTGTCACACGTAAGCAAAATAAATACATATTTCAATTTTTAGAAATAGCATAAATTGAGTAAATCATTTTAACTCTTAGTAAAATTCCTAATTCAAAGCATTGAATATAACAGAATATCAAAAACTTAATTTTACATAACTATTGTGAAAGAAACAAAACAAAGATTCACCAATTAACTTCTAAGCAAGAGCATTTTGAAAACTATGATTTATATCAAAACCGATAATCTCATCAGCAACAAAACTAACTTTAGTACTCCCTAAAACCATGGTATTTATGTATATAAAAACTAGGTATACACACGTCAAAAGGAATAGACATGAGAAAATCTCTACACAAGGTACCATGACGAACCACTGCAAAAGACAAGCACACCATATTATAAACCAGTGTGTTATATCTTTCACACCAAGGGGATAGTGCGAATGTTCCTTTAGGAAAATGGCCTGCAATTTCTTTTGCTTGGAAATTATTACCACAACCACGCATGGCTCAGGATCTCCTCATATCTTCAGGAACGTGTAGCTAGACATTTTTATTCTTTAACGGGTACTCTTGGACAGTACCCATACAAATTCAGTTATTATATAAATAATTCTCTTGCAATTTACAAGGTTCAGTTTGAATGTAAAGGCATTAAAAATATATTATATATCACCTACCAGCTAAATATATTCCTATAGCTTTTTTTTCTGCAAAACAAGGGTGACGAAGTCTGAATTGTTAACAACTGTGTCTCTTTATTTTGTATCAATTATAAGTTAACTTAGATACACACTTAAAATAAAATTGTATATCACCCATATACACCATTGGCAAAGACTCCATACTAAGCGATTATTTAAGAGCCACCTTTTTAAGAAAAATATATTTAATTGCATTATTATCAATTATAAATAATAACTGGATTATTTTATATTCTACAAAAATAATTTAATCTGCCAACGATATCTGTCATATTCATTTCTACATATGTATTATAAATATATACAGAACCATCTGTCAAAGGTTAAAAAAAAGTATGTCACCTTTCTTCAAGTATTGAATGTATTGGATTATTGTGCGACGAATGTCGGACTGGCCTCACCCCGTCTACCACAATGTAGGCAATATGGTTATTATTTCAATAGTCGAAAGGCGAAGTCTGAAACGATTGTCAATAACTGCAGCTTTGTCCCAAATAATTCGTGGGTCGGGATGTGAAGTCAGATAAGTCACAAATTGTCATTTTGAGATATAGCAAAAACAAACTTCAAAAAATTCCCCACATTCCCATAATTATAGTTATGTTTTTTTATGAGTAACAAATCAAAGTACATGTAATTGGCTTTCAATTATATGTCCTAGAAGTATTCTAACTATTTTGTTTCATTAAAATTTAATTGGTTTAAAAAAAAGGGAATTCACTTATCTGTATTTGCACAAAAAATGATTGACTTACCTTACTACGCACAAAGTAATATTATTATTTTTTCATGTAAATCCGACTAATATTAGCAATAAAACACACATTTTATACATAAATCTTATTGGTTTATTGAACAAAATATTATATAAATTTAAAATTAGAATTTTTATAACTTATTTTTACTTTAATGTTATTTAAGTAGTGAAAAGGCACACACACCTGAATATTATAAAGGTTCATCGTTATCATTAAACTTCAGTACGGATTTCTGCAATTGTATCAGGTTAAATATCCCTGACTGTCTCAGATGTCTCAAGTGACTCATAAAATTCTCTATAATAAGGTGAAATGTATGGAAGTAAGTCTATCAAATCTTTCGTCTTGTCTCGTCTTATATATGAAATTTGTTAAAATGCAGTCGTCTCGTCGAAAGTTATTTTAAATTTCACTATTCCCGGTTCGTGTTTGTTGAATTAAAGCCACTTAACATCTCTCCAAACAAACTTATTCCCATATGTGTCTATACGATACGAGTAGTTAAAACAATCTGCACGAGTTATTTCAGTGACTTGAAAAGGATTTTTCTTTGCAGTCTCGCATATTGATTTGGCCCAATCATGAGGATGTTCGATCGTTCCACCAAATGTCTTTTTTTTCTTCTCAATTATGCGATGGTCACTATCGCACTCCATATGTGTGTGGCCAGGGACTAAAATTTTTTAATCAATTTTGTTTCAAGTCTCAGAATGTTTCACTGCTATCATGCACACAGCTACGTGGCTATTT
The DNA here is from genome assembly GCF_057557595.1 of Rhyacophila brunnea. NCBI lineage: Eukaryota > Metazoa > Arthropoda > Insecta > Trichoptera > Rhyacophilidae > Rhyacophila > Rhyacophila brunnea. The sequence continues at coordinate 24,997,601 of NW_028232752.1, forward strand.
TTGTTTTGACCCACACATCTATCGGAATACATGATCACATGCTTAATATTATCATGTATCCCCTTGGTTAAGTATTTGAACAGGCATGCAGCGATATTGTTAGCTTCTCTATTAGCAAGAGCTCATGGCATACAAAGCAATATCCCTGGTTATTATCACAATCATGCACTGTCAAAATGTCGTTTGTAAAAAGCCAGGGAACTTTCAACAACTGGTGTGGGCATACATTGCTGCATGTCAAATGTAACAATTTGGGAAGAGGAATCTTGCAAGTACTCTTTATCACAACTCTTAGCTGAATATGCAAAGTCAGCTTCGTCATGATTCAATTCCTCACGATTTTTATTTCTTTCTTCATCATCGGTGGAATTCTTTATTTGTATATATATGTACATAAGTTTATCGCATTTTTTGCAAGTATCTTTATTTAGCCGTTTGAATGTTAAGTTCATGCCATGGAATATTTCTGCGTATAAACGAATATTGATGGGATTACAGCTAATACTCTTCAAATATTGAGAATACATCACAGTTATTGTCAAATGTGGCGGTAAGTATTTTCTGACAGTCACATATGTGTCTTTGCTATTTGCCTATCTTGTTCGCTATCTTTGTTTTTAGGGATATTTTTCCTCTTGCATCTTCTTGAATGAGTATACCGGAAGCAGTCGCACGTTTTTTTTTCAAAACATGTTCAAAAAAATTGTGACTTTCACTTAATGTTTTTAATGTACAACCTTTACAAATTGGTTTCCGTAACAGTACAACAGTCAAGTAATATTGAACTGTTACTTGGCGAAAATTATGTTTTCCTGGCTCGCTTTGTCTGATACGACTTTTTCCATATTCATAACTTTCATTATAGGTACCTACATTGTAACTTTTGCCAGTAATTCGTGCAACTTCTTTATCATTTCTGGAGGCTTTTGTATCATTCTTTAAGTTACGTTTTTTTGGTGATTATTTCTTCTGAATCGAGAACGAGGGTCATAGCTTAAAACAACGTTGTGGTGTGTAATCGTGGAAGCATTATTTAAGCATGAAGGGTGTGGTTCTTCAATGTTTCAATTCTTGAATATTAAAATCAGGATGTTTTATGCTACCATATGAATCGTCAACATACAAGTTATTGGAGTGTGTGGTTGAACCTAGAAGCAAGATTATTTGTTTGGATATTGTTTACGTGTTTTTAGAGTTAAATAAATCAAATTCGATAAATTTGATATATTTTTTATAATACACTAATAATACACATACTTATTTATATAAGTCATAATTTATTAAAATATGACTATTTTACTAACGTTCTGTTGTTATTTTTTTTTCAAAATTTCTCAAAACATCTTAAAAAATTCGTTAGATTCGCCAAGATCAACATGGAGTAGGTATGACGTTTGAAGATAAGCCAACCATGAGTAGTAAGGTAAGTCACACAAAACGTTGACTTATCTGACTACTCATGTGACTTAACTGTGTACACACCCCGTACAATAAAAAATATGTTTTGACTGAAAATGCATCTCGCTAATGGTGAGACGTACGACTTATCTGACTACACAGAACGAAAGATTATTTTTTTTTTAGTATAGTGGCATTCATATCTCATTTTTGCTGTTTTGTGACTTACCTGACTACACATCCCGACCCACGAATTAACAATAAGATAAGTTAAAATAATAATTTCTATGGCATTTAATTGCATATAAATATATAGATTGTTTTTAAAAACAAAAATGATTTTATCCAATGTTTTTTGATGTGTATCAATGAGAAAAATACATAATTTAAACTCATTCCTCAATTTTATATCGTCAATCAGCTATTGAAATTTTATCGATTTAGTGAGTCGTCGTCATTAGTGTGTTAGTGGTTTATCAGTAGTAATATCGTATTATTTTCTTATTTCCCATAAGTATACCTGACAATGTCCTATTTTTCTCTGATCTCCATAGCCTACCTCTTTCCAAAAGTCACACTTCGCTACTTATATATACACATACCTACCTACAAACACATTTAATAACTTTTCTATTTCAACTATTATCTATTCATTTCTCAAAGAGTAACCAATGTTAGTCAAATTTATGTGGCAGCTCGATTCTACTTACTGATATAAAGAGTCCCATCTAATCTTTGTTTTACGGTCAAGTACTATTAATTTGTCAATCTTTTTACACTTTCATTCAACTGCTTTCCATTAGACCCACATTTTCTCTTTTTACAACACTTTTCGTAATACAACAATTTGTATACAACTAAATCAGATACAAATGATAATGTAATTATAAGAACCATTTTAATTTCAAAATCACTTTTTGTAGTTTTTGTCGATGGTAAATAAATATCTTTGATTCAGTAAGTATTTTGTTTGAAACTTTGAAATATGTCATAATATAATATGTTCGACGTTTATGCAAATCCAATCCTATAATAGTATTATATAAAAGTTTATAGTAATTTTGTACATTAATACATAATCCTGTTTGTAAAAATAGCATAATATTTGATTTACCAATATGTATTGATTTTATTTACTGAAATAAACTACGTAATTACGTGTGCTCAGTGTATTGTAAAATTTGTTTCTTATCCCACCGTCTTTGCCGAAATTAGTTAAACGAAAATAAATCATTGTCTTATTATAAATTGTAAAGAAGTATAAAAAGAGATATTGTCATCAACCTGTATCCGTTAATATGGCTCAGTAATAGAGCATACGATTACACATCAAAAAGCCAGTGGTTCAACTACTCGGCAGAGTTTTTTTGTTTTATTTTTTCGATTTCCGTATTGCCTGTGATGGTGTGTCGTTATACTTCATATATTGACTAGAAATTGCTGCACTTGTGAAAAAAAACGACTATAAAACGAATGCTCTGCACCAAATATGAAGGAAACAAATATGGAAGTTCTGATGGAACTAAAAATACACTCGAAATTGAAGGAAGTTTGAATTTTGAAGTACTCAGAATTAAACGAACATAAGTGACTTGCAAACGAAAAATGAGTTTGAGTCATTTTTGCATCACCGTTTTACGTGTTTATTCATGAAATAGTGCTCAAATAATATAAAACTGCTTTGTATGATCAGATTATAATAATTGTAGTATTTTATTTCCAACACTAGAAACCGTTTCATGAACCAGATAATATCTTCATAAAATATCCTTATTATTTTCATAGTGATATAATTATACCGTATACAATTATTTTTTTTTTTGGCTTCAATTTACTGTCTATCATTAAATTATGAAAATATTATTAATCATAAATAAATATAAATGTCAAATTTTGTGGAATATGACAAAAGGAACATTTGATATTGTGACTTTACAGAATAATTAAAATAGTTTCTATTCATCATTTTCCTGAATATCGTTACTCTAAATTAATAGAGATGAAGTGCTCAGTTCAAACCAGTCTCCGAGATTCCTGAAGCTCATCTTTTGTAAGGGGTTTCTTTGCTGGAGATTTTTTTCTTGAATACATGTTAATAGAAATTGATGTGGCCAAAGTTGTCTGTTTTACTTTAAAATTTCTAAAAATATTTTTATTTTTATCCGGCTGTATGCCACAAACGCAAGTGTGTCAAAATTAAATGAGCGTGTATACACGCTGTGCTTTACACTCATTATAACAACCTCAGTCGATTTTTGTTTTAAATATTTTAATATAATAATTGTGCTACATACTGCCATCTCGAATATGTAGTTTTATGATACACTTTTAATATATTTCCAAAATATATATGTTTATAGTTTCATATCAATTTGTGACCCACCGGGTACTACAGGTAATGGTTTAAGTCAATTAACTTGATCACTGGTACTCTTAAATGCATTGAATTTTTAGTAACTGAAATATTATTACTATGAAAAATTTCTTAAAATTTGTCTAAATCGGTAACATTCCCTTAAAATTATAAAAGAGTGTCGAAGGATAAATTTAATGCTACAGAATTTCCAGTTCTTGTCAGTACTCTGGATAAAAGTCATTCCTCGTTATCTTATATTATTTCGTGTTATATGTGGAAACCGTAAAAGTCATTGCCTGATATAACTTTGAGATTCACCACGGGAGCCGCATATTAAATGTACGTACCCGGTAACTAGCATGGCATCGAAAACTGTCACTACGTGAACACATATAGGTACTGCTAAAAATAATATCGTATTCTTAATATTATAGTATCACTTTCTGTGAAACAAAAATAACTAAAGATTCAATTAATATTTATTTTATTAATACTATAGTAACCTATTGCGAATTTAATGGAATTAATTAATGAGATATAGGTATGTATTATGATATCAGTCTTGAAAAAGTTATTATTTAAACAAATAATATTCAATAACACTCTTATATGATATCTCCTTTTTTATATATAAATTCCCAATGCGTTCCCATTGTTCCCAGAATGGACGATTTTACACCTCCTGAGTGTATTATTTTTATTATTTATAAATTACCAATGATCTATTATTAGATTTTTTTAGATTAGACGATCTATATGCTTATGGGGTGAGGTGTATTATATTAGTGATAAGGTAGGGGTTTTTTTTACAAAAATCTTAAACTATTCATAATTTGTTTGTTATACCTATTTATTATTGTGATACCTATATTCAGTATTCAATAAAAAAAAAACTTATTAATTAATAATTATTCTAATCAATGAATGCGATAATAAATTTGTTCTTGATAAAAATGATTGTATTTAATAAGCAAAATTTGGATCACATTGTTAACAGCCCACGTGCGCCACGTAGGTTAAAATTGAGATTTTATGGCATAAGCCTGGACATTCCTTAAACGTTGTAGATAATCTATTTATATATTTTTGAAGCCTTAATTTCTCTTATATATTAATTTTAAACATTTGATGACTGCATAAAGTATTTTTACCACGTTTTTCTTAGCTCGTATTCTTGTTTGTCCGGTGGTTGTTTATCCAGTACAAATCTTGTAATCAATTTTTAACTAATTTCCCGACTAGCTAGACATTTGACACCTTTAGAATATATCCGAACACGATGCCAATGCATTCTTTTAATACTTTTAGCCATCTTTAAGTAATTCAGTTAATTCTGTTTTGTATGAAAAGTGATTTCGGGAGAAATCCGTAATCCAATCCACTATTATTGGTTGCTAAGGGGGTGGTCCTAGCAACTAAATTATTGATATATACGTGCGTTACTATGTAAATCAAAATGACATTTCAGTATTCTATAATTTGTTTGTTTGTTGGTGGCAAAATAGCAACAAAATAATTTGTTGACAATTGCCTTATTTGTCCTAAATTATTAATACATAGAATTGTCTTGTTTATATTAGTCAACAAAAAATTTAAAAACGTGGTATATAAAAAGTTCTTTTTATCTTATTATTATTACATAAAATGGAAATAATTTAATGTTCCTTGGGCGGCCCGGTACCGGTCCTCGGACTGGGCTTGGAAACTACTGCTATAGACCATTCAAGTTCATTTCCAAACGCACACCCATCATCCAGGTATCTTTATCCCAAGCTCTCTCCTTTCAGACTGTCACACTCAGCCTCTCTCCGCCTTTTTTGATGTTATCACCCCATCTCCTATAGATGCGTCTCAGAGGCCGAGTACCTACAGAGGTTCCCATAAACTTTATAGATCTCATCTAACAACGTAACCATTTGAGTTTACGCCCTCAATAGATATAAACTATAATAGTGGGCTTAAATAGTTCGCAAAACTCAGCATTCGTAAGGATTCGCCACCTTTGATTGTTAATAATCGATCCATGTATTTTTCGAAGAATTTCGTTTTCGAATACTTGGATAACCTTCGTATTTCGTACCCATACAGAGCGATTAGTTTCGAGGTCACGTTGTATACCCGGATTTTTTTCCAAATTTTATACATACTTACATCATAATTATTTTTATAGAAATAGTCGGCATATCGTCGGAAAACTTTACTGTTAAAACCCCTGATGTGACAATTTTATTAAAATGGGTTTGGATATTATCTCTTCATGAATATTACACCCTTAATGTTCTATACGCTACCAAAATTTACACATAATTAGTTATGGAAACCTCCGAATAAACACGTCTCATTTTACAGCAATACATCACACAAGACACAACACGATACCATACCTAATAGTTTAAATTTTCATAGTTATCATATGAAAACCATTATAAATAATCCGTTGCTACGATAAATTAAATAGTTTACTTAACTTCAGAATCTACTTTCATTTTTGTGTTAATAGAATAATATTGAGAGACAAATTTGTCTCTCTCGTAAAATTTCAAAGTCAAAAATTAAAAAAAACATATTTTTCGGACGTCACTCTTCACATATGCATCGATAAACCCTTAATCCATACTAGCGCATTTTCATTAGCTGATTGGCATACGAGACACCGGTCTCAACTATATACTAGGCAGTTTGGATTTCTCTACACTCACATAAAAAAGTAATGTATCATGTTCGATTCTGAGAGGAGCATAACATGAGCCTCCACAAAGTAGATGACGTATTAAAAGAATATTGCTTTTATAATAAATGGATGTTTATCATTTGCTCGTTCTATTAGATCCATACCCTGGCTCCAAATACCCATTGAAAAATAACCTGTAATTTTTCCAGACTCAGGATTCGAACACGAGACCCACGACAGTATTTTTACGACACGTGAGATTCTTCAACTATGGGCACTGAAATTTACATTTGATTCTGAGAGGGTTATAATAATTACGTATTGACAATACTTTGTAGGAGTGTATAGACTGCGAGGTTATGTGTTTTAAAAAAGGAATATTTATTGTATAATTCCAAGTCATTATTGAGTGAAAAGGGTGGGATTTTTTTATGGAGATGGAGAAAATGTTAATTGATGTGGTATTTCTATTAATATTTTTGATTATGATTTGCCAATCATGAAAAGTTGGTTTTAAACATAAATAATTTATTTCTTAAACCAAATTTTGAAGGCACGTTGAGTTCTCCTAATGTAGAAGGTTTGATACGAATTCATAGATAACGCTGCTATGAAAACATTAATTCAGAATATTTCAATTTTTACGTTTTAGATGCATATCGGTAAGGAATTTAATATGAGATTTTTTTTAAAATTTCAAAGCTAGCAACAATCGCACCTGATTGATTTTTCAGTTTTTATTTTTATATGCCTTAAAATATGACTTATTATTTGGACTATGCCACTGAATTGAGAATTACGACGGTAGTGCTAGTAGAAGGCGTCCCTATAAAAAGGGTATATATTATAATGCATTCGTATCAAAAGTGCTTTTATTGTATTTAAAGGGCCTATATAACAGTATACATAGCCTTGGGAATTTAATTTTCATAATATCGCCACACTTTTATCAAAATTCATTCGAAAAGGTCAGCTAACCTGGAATAGGAGTCAAAATACCGATGTACAATTTGGTAATTAAATTTTGTATGTTTTTATTGTTTGCTTAATAATTACGTGTTAACTTAAAATACCATTTTTTAAATAATAAAATGCTTATCTTTCAAAATATATACATATAACATCAAAATTGTTGTATTTATTTCGCTAAGTGTTTTTAATTTCTCCAGAACATTTTTGTTTTTGCATATAGACCCTTTTTATAGTGACGCCCTCACTGGTATTGATTATATTTTTATCGCAACACAGTAATCTATTTTCAATGAATGAAAATTATCTTTTGCACATTTCGTTCAAATTAATACTATTTTTATTTAAATATGTAATTTTCCAAAAAAAAATACCGTTGTTGCTTTCAAACTATGAGCAATAAGTAGTATCGAAGCTTACAGTTAAGTGTCATGGTCTAACTCTAGTGCCCCTTGGCCTTAAATATATATAAATAATGAAAGTTATAAAAACTGTAAGTTACTTTACCGACTCTGCAACTAAATTTCGTTTCATACCATTGATTTTCAAAATACTAGTAAGTTATTAATTCTGTTGATCGATCGTTTGCGTAATAATCATTATTTTATACTGCAACTTTATGTTTTTCGGATAGTGGAGCGCTTGAATATCTCAAAATCTACGTTATAAGCATGCTAACAGCCAATATAACTTAATAATAATAACACGGCAGCTATAATCATAGTCGGACGTTCACTCACGCCATTTACCCGTCGTTCAAGTCACGTGACAAATTACTTATATAGCATGCATAAATGAAACCGTACGGGATAAGTTTCTAAACACATTAATCGAAGGCATTTTATATTATATTTTACTAACATAAACAAACTATTTTTTAGCTAAAATTTGTATTTTAACATTCTTTAAAATACTTTACACTAAAACACAGACTTGATCCTGCGTCCGTCGGATTTCGGACAGAGACAAAGACGGCTAATATTCCGAAACTAAACGGCATAACGGCAGTATTCCTATAAAACTACTATACGCAAACATATAACATTTTTATTTAATGTAAAGCCTTCGTTTATTAGATTTCGACCAATGTGCTTCACCAATTTAGCCACCAACCTAATTTCTTTAAAGAATTATTAATAATCATATCCTTGTTTTTTTGTACAAGGTGGTTGTTAGTAATTTTTAACAATCACAAACACCCAGGCTTTGAGAAAAACACATAAATATTGTGTCTTCACCGGGTCAAACCCAGAACTCTCTGGTGAAACTAAAGGCCAGATCCTTACGCAATGCACCACGAGAGCCGCCATCCCCATCTAATAATGAGGAAATTAAATATTGGTCATGTATGTGAGTCGTTTCTCGAATTTCGCTAATATTGGCGATCGGTTTTTGTAATTTGAATCAAGCTAATAATAGTAGATATGCACCTTGATTCACTCTAGTTGTATTAATATTAATTAATTTTGTCGTAATTAGGTAGAACGCAAGTGGCCAAATTGGTAAATTACATTTTCTGGAATCTAATGGATGCAGATTTTACATAATATATAATATTTTTTATGTGTTAAATCAAAGAAACCACTATGCCGTTGAATCTCGGGATATTAGCCATTCCTGTCTCTAATAGTCTATAGATCTGTGATTCCTCATTAAAATTCCGGGCAATCCTACAGCTCCGCGATAATTCAAAAAAGCTTACGTAAAAAGTTTGTCTGAAAACATATCGGTAACTGTGTATATTTTTAACATGACTTCAGTTTATACTCAACTGAGCATTTTTAAAGCTTAGTTTGATTACTGATTATAAATTATGATGCATTTAAGTATTTATCGAAGTATGTAATTACGTATATATCGAACGATAGTTCTTAAAAAAGGGATTTTATAGTAAAAAGCAAGACTTTGGCACTAAATGTCGAGTTCAGATGGTAGTGCTGGCTATTGGCTTACTTTTAATCCAATACGATAACCTATTTGCAGTAAATGAAGATTTTCTATTGCGTATTTGGTACATATTAGTAAGCATCTATTACCATTTTTTCAATACAAAACAATCGTCATTTACTAAAGTCGAAATTCATAGTTTCGTTCTATGGTTTAAATACAGTGAGCCTTGAGCAACAAGGAAGTATAGAATAAAAAAAATGAAGGAATATTGGTTTCAGTAATATTCACGGCCTATTATGCAATTTTAATTTAGTGTTTGTCAAAGCGCTTAAAACTTTATAGGTACTCACCATTATAATAATTATTTTCTAGAAAATCATTTATGTATTGATGTACCATTATTATTATTCTTCAGTGTACTTTATTGTCTAGCCCAATAGCTTTGAACAATGTAGAAACGTATGGAAGTACACATGTTTTGATAACTGGTGTATGAAAAAAATAAGTTTTTTTTAAATATATTTTTAAATTCCATGGATCTCAAAAAATTATTATCATTTTTTAAATTATTGAATCTGTATACAATTTGGTAATATAATACTAAACGGTATCATACATGATGCTTCAAGTGTTCCACCAACAAAAATATGTTGAAACATACTACTCTATAGTATATTGTCTTTGTAGTTTATAGAGTCTTTACTTATTTTTTTAAATATTCACGTATTCATTCAGATGTATTACTTACCGCGATTAAAGCTATTTAAATAATTTGTCGCCCTATAAACCGTATAGTTTTTTAACTCTTGAATTTGTTAGAATAAACGTGAACTTTCATAGCTTCCTTCAATGTATTTACTAAACAATAATTAGAATCTTCCCAATATCTCTCTCATATTTCTAAATTCTCAAAAAAGATATACACTCATTGAGTTCTCCCTCGCTTGAGAAATATAGAGGCTTAGGTAATAATATCTATATTTAAATTATCGTTAGCGTTTTGCCTATCGTAATATCCAAAGACTTGAAATTTGATAAAAAAAAACATTATATTAAGATTTTAAAATGTTCCGATGCTTCAAATATTATAACGTTTTTCCAAAAAAAGGTCAATAAAATTTGCAAGTACTAAATCGATTCAATGATGAAATGCACAAATAAAGTTAATTGTTTAACTATTTTTTTTATTCAATTAATGATTCACAAGATTTAATTATTCATATTAACATATATAATTTTAAAACAACAGCTGGGTGTCGTATTTTTTCAAAAAAGTTTTTTTCTATCGGTTATATATTTCTCAGAAATGTTTTCAAATTATGTAGGTACATTCAAAAAAAGTATTTTATCTTAAACGATGCCATATTTGTAATGTGTTTTCTCTAATAATGATAAAACATTTCGTAATCTTTATTTAACATCGTATTTTGTGATCATAATCGTAATTATTGAATAGGTATTGAATGTATAGTTACAGCACAAAAATTTATTTCCGCTTTTTACAATGACTTTCACCATGAACTTTAAAATTATACCGGCTTAAATAAACATACTAATCCAATGCAAAATAAATCAAAACCTACATATTAACTAATAATATAATTTATTATTTATACACATAAATATACTTTCCGCATTTATAAATTAATAGACACCAATCCACAGTTTGAGATTCAGTGGGTCTATTCTATACTTATCGAACACTAAATTGATAAATAGTATCAAACTTAGGGTAGGTTTGTATCAAAATATTAGCACTTATTGTAACAATTACACGAAGCCGGTTTTTATTGTTGCAATAAGTGCGATATTTTAACAGCAGCAAGATAGGTGCTGTTAAAATATAGCACTTATTGCAACAATAAAAACCGGCTTCGTGTAATTGTTACAATAAGTGCTAATATTTTGATACAAACCTACCCTAAGTGTGATAATATTTTTCACTTTATCACTTTAGCGGTCGATAAGCATAGAATAGACCCACAGGTAGTATTTTCTTAATTTCAAATACTTTCTTGCTGTGACTTATATAGAGTTTTTATTAAATTGGAATATTGTGTAATATATTTTGACACCATTTTTAAAAGTAAACAATTAAAAGAAGTACACCATGACCAATACTTTTAATATTTTAACAAAGCATTATAAACATTATTGTATTAAGTATATCTAAAAAAATATCAAATACATCCAAGTTTTATCACATTTAAATGTTATTTATGGCTTTCATAAATAGAAAAACATTAAATTGTCTTTAAAATCTTTAAAAAATCTCTATATAAAAATATTTAAGAAAAATATTATGTTTTTTCGTGTTAAGATGTTATATTGATTAATCCTTATGAAGACTAGTATTTCTAGTATTTTCAGAGGTGTAAATCATATCAAAATATTTCGTTTCTGTTAAAATAATATCAAAATTAAATACTCACATAACGTCTTCATGGTATAAAATTCAGTATTCAAAATAAATGTTATTAATATCTCATTCAAAATTACATGGTTAAATTCTTATTCACACGTAAATAAGTATATAAAAATTTACCTGACCATTTTTTCTACTTAAATATCACTTTTTCAGCCCAAATTAGCACAAATTTCAAAACCATCTCCATGTTGGTCACTAATCTTCGAGATATGGCATGAAATGAATAATGAATATTATAATTTCGTTGGAGGTTGACAAGCTTAGTTATAAAGCCGTAACCACATGTCTCTCCGCTAATATTTCTTACTCACGTATAATTCCGCTTCCTTCGCCTATACAAGTTTCTCCGTGCGTCCCATTAGGATTTCCCGCTCAGGGATAGCGCAGAACTTTCAGCTCGAACACGTCCCAACATTGTGTATAGGCAAAATCGTTGCGTTTTTCCGGTCAATTACTGGGAAATTAAAAGTATTTTTAAAATTTAATCTGTATTGCTGATAAAAAAAAGTGAGTTAGCTGTAAGTTCACTGCGATCCGGCCATACCGGCTATTGACATGCTAAACTTGTTTTATTAGCTTTGCAACATCAATGTTAAGCTTTTATACCGATTTACATAAAATTATACGGCAGGACTGGAGCTTAAAAGTCGTTATAGGGAATTTTGAAGGAGCTTTTATTTATAACAGAAAAGTATGTACACATTGAAGACAGATTTAAAAGGAGAAAACAGTGAACAACATAAATTTGATAAGAATTTACTAAAACTGCTACTACTTTTTTATTATTCTGTTTCATTTCAATATTTCTTTTAATTGAGTAGGTAATAAAACAGTTTAATTTAGACTTATCTTTTTAAATACGTAGGAAAATCTTTATTATTGACATATCTAAAAATAAAACATTTTCAACAAAGACAAGCGGCGCCAAATTGACGCCGTTTGTCTATAATCAGTCAAAATTGGCGCAGATAGTCTCCAACGGGTAAAATGTATTATTTCAAAATGTTGATATACCTATAATATTATCAAAAAGAATGTTTTAAAATAATAATATTAATAATAATTTAAAAATAATTCGAACAACATAATCAAAAAATATTTGCCAGTTAAATTTTAGGACGTTTATTGTTTATTGTATGTTTGTATTTATTTATTTTTCGGGATTTCGGCCATTCGGGATTTCAGCATTCGGGATTTCGGCCTTCGGGATTTCGTCCGGCACCCAGTATCTAAGTAGTTTATCAATCAAAATACTGAAACATTTATACTTAGCAGATAACTTACTTAATATTTTGTTTGTAATTTCATACTATCTTAAAATACGCATTTATGCATAATAATATACGTGTTTAAGCTTTATTATAATATTAAGTCGATAAAACGCTGAAATATAATGTAATTTTCATTCTAACATCTAACATTATTTTTAATATTTCTGTAAATATAAATAAGTACCCATGTATAGACAATAAATTAATTGATTATGCACATCTTTAAGTTTTAACGAGGGAAGAATTATTTTCTTTTAATAAACATCATAAGGCATAATAATTATTCTCAATCTATATTAAAAATGTGTCAAGCGCGAAATGTATAAGGTACAACTACTGAGAAGATAGAAGCATATTAAACTGACTTGCTTATTTACTCCAACAAATCGTAACGTACGTCTATTCCTTTGCGCATTTAATTCAACTGTGCGGCGTCCAATCCTCCCGGAGGCCAATTGGGTCGGCGTCGAATTGGGTCGGCGTCCAATTGGGCCGGCGTCCGATTGTACCGGCGGCCAATTACCGGAGACCAATCGGCGGAGGCCAGTTCGCGGTGCCAAATCGTCCCATTCCCTAGATCTCTTCTTAACTATCAATTACAGTATTAGAGAATACCTTAGAGAATGTCAGTCAGATAAAGCGACGGATAGTATCCATATAGCCGAAGATTAAAAGTCTCAAAAATATCTTCTCCATCATAAGACCGTACTTCAACTGATGCGGGGCCCAGATAAAAGACCCACTCTCAAGCTTGCTTTCCATGAAACTGCAATAATTAATAAAGTACATACCTAAATGAAATTTAATATAGATGTATTATGCAAAGAAATAATATAAGTATCAATATTCATTTGTACTTTTCAAGCAGAAATGGATATTTTTTCTGTTGTTAACACATTATATAGTTAACACATTATAATATATATTGTTGACACATTATAATATTATATTTCAATGGCATAGAGAGCTTGGGACTTCGACCTTATTGTTTAAATTTTATTTATATTTATTTAATAGTTATAAAATTCTATATATCAAAACATATTTATTATATTAATATATTATTGAATTTAACTATTTCAATAATAACGTGATTTAAATAAATTGTTTAAATTACCAAAGCTTAGTATACGTTATTCGTTAAATACCATTATTTTATACCAAAATTATTCGATCAGAAAATTACTTAGCTACGTAAAAATAATGAAATTATTAGTAAAATACGGTTCTTTTGTATTTTCTGTTTGATTAAAATTCAACCATTTAAATTCAGCTGATGGCAACACCAAAAATAATTGAATTTTAAAACACAGAGCTGTTAATCTCTACCATTTGGAAAATGCTTTGAAATGTTGCACAATGACTGTGCTGACATGTAAAATAATCAAATTTGAAAAAAAATCAATGTATATTTTAAATGACCCATTATGAACACCTCAAACACAGTGATATCAGATTCTAATTGGTGAATGTTTTATATTCTTTCATAGGAATTGTTTTTTTGCAACCTCAAGTTTATATATTAATATGCACATATATCTGACAAAACAAGTATTCAACTGACAATTATTTGATTTTATTATTACATAAATACTGCTTATTATATAAAGTTAGCATATTAAAAGATCAGAGTAATAATATTATTCATAATTAGAATAATCAGTCAGAAATTAAAATAATATATAAATGAGGTATTGGAAATATTTGAATATTGGTAAGTAGTTAACTTTGCCATCGATTGAAAACTATTCTTGATCAGTCCACGATGGCCACGATAGTGATAACGTGTAGACTTATATGGTCGTTGATCAAAGGTTCAAATCTTGGCATGGAAAATTTAGACGTTGTGTCTGGACCCAGAGTAAGGATGTATATAAGGCAAACATTTTAATTTAAAAAAAAAATTAAAATCTGTTAAAACAACCTCCGCTCTGTGGAGGTCATTGTAATCCTCTTAAGACCCCAAATATGGTTATGTAAAGTTATGTGCTATTGATAACCTAATACATGATATTTAGTTTGGAACTTTGATCTTATCTACTTACGTAATCCGGTACTACATACCATTCAAATCCATGGCCTCCAGGCTCTCAATTTAGAACGCTCCCTCTCGAATCGGTCACACTCAACCTCGCTGTGTCTCTCCTGTCGTTTTACTTCCATTTCCTCCGGAGGCAGCCCTGAGGCCGAGCGCCTACCGATAATTTCTTCATAAATCCTATTTGGACCTACGTCTTGTACAAACTGAAATCAAAAAGTTGTGTTTCATCATCACGTTAATCAATCACTGTTAATCGACAGTATTATCAGTGAAATAAGTAAAGTTAATTGTTGAAATGAATTCTTCTTTTTTCTTTCGACCATGTCCGATCCTAATAGGATCATATGGGCCTCCACAGAGTGGAGGTTTGTATTAACAGATTTTATTTTTACGAGAAATGGATGTCAGCCACTTGCTCAACCTATTAGGTCCATACTCTGACTCATACACAAATTGAAAAACAATATGCGTACTTGTCAGACCCAGGATTCGAACCTGGGACCCTCGAGTCTATAGGCCAGCGTTTAAGCCACGTGGACATCGTGGGTGTGAATAACATGAATAACATTTTTTTTAAAACAGCGATTTGCGAATAATTATATAATATCAAATGAATATGTAAATAAATAATTTTTGATAAATTTTACGAAAAATATTTTTGGGTCGCATATAAAATAATTTACTTTAAATTTCAATGTTGTTTTTAATGTCATGAAAAGAGAAACCATTTGACATCTGACCATTTATGTTAATTAAAATATTCTGGAAAAATATTTTGAAACATGAAATCGTTTGCATAAAAACATTTTGATGGTGAAAATATGGACACAGCCTAGTAAAGTAACTGGAAAAACAAACAACTTTGGCTGACATTCTGCTACCCCATATGCATGTGCCATACCAGACTTGCAATCATGGCATCGACTTGTTTGTATACTGCATAATACATCTTTTTCAGAAGTTTTAAACTTATGTAAAAAATAAATAGTTCTATTATTTTTCAATTATATTGTTAAATTAGTATTTCAAATGTATTTATATTACATTCGACTGTTAAAAGGCAAAACGACTTAACTCACACAAATCAATATCAATCAATCAAAAAAAAAGTACATGGGAGCACACCGGGTGAACTATTATCTTAAAAACTTATAAAACAACGTACACCTAAACTTTCGCTCACGTAAGTGGAATATAATAATATCCAAAGAGAGAGAGAGAGAGGCGCAGTTATTGCCCTTTAAATTGGTAAGTTAGTTCTGCACATTGATGGAACAAACAACGGATGCTCCCTGTTTCTAAGATATAAATTTATACCGCTTATTAACACCGCGTGATTTCGACTATTGCATTGTACATCCTACTCAATATTATATTATTGATAACCTTGATTTATTCACCTTATCTAGCTATACTACACAGATATAAACCCTTGCATATGAACTAAGAATGCACATGAACAAATAGATCACATTCTTATATCGAAAAGAAGAGCGAAAACAGTGGAGGATGTGCGCGTCTGCAAAGGAGCCAATTGCGATTCTAATCACTTCCTGGTGAGAGCAAAATTTTAAAAAAAATCTCCTTAATACTGAAAAAAGAAGACCAGAGAAGAACTAAATGGAAAGCTGAAAAATTGAGGGATGAAGAAATTTTGGATAAATACCAGGAATCTATAGAAACAAACTTAAAAATGACTTTAATAACCGATGATGTGAATGTGGACTGGGAAAATACAAAAAATTGTATTATCACGAGTGCCACAAAAATTCTGGGGGAAAATAAAGCAAAAATAGATGCAGGATGGTTGTATGATGATTACAAGCAAGCACTGTTTGACAAAAATGAAGCAAGGAAAAAATGCCTACAAAGGGAAACGCGCCAAAATTACGAAACTTATAAAGAAAAGAGAAAAACTACCAACAAAGCTCTGTCGAGAGAAAAAACGAATGATGCTCAAGAGAATACTCCACGACATGGAATGTCAAAGAAGAAACAATGATCCCAGAAAATTATACAAGACTCTTCGAAATCTAACGAAATCCTATCAACCCACAATAAACTCCTGTAAGGATAGTGAAGGACAAATGCTGATCGAAAAGGAGGACATTATGGAAAGATGGAAAGGCTATTTCACAACACTTTTAAATCAGCAATGGTCATGAGGAAACGAAAGAAGTATTGTACCACACTGCTGAGGAATTTATTGATGAGCCTACTCTGCCTGAAGTAAGAAGACCATTAAGAACGCTGAAAAACAATAAAGCACCTGGAACCGACAGGATAACAGCCGAGCTGATAAAGAGTGGTGGCCCAACACTGGAAGCAAATATCCACAAGATAATTCTCAATATTTGGGAAAAAGTAATTCTACCTGAGGAATTTAAGATGGGTATAATCGTGCCTATTCTGAAAAAGGGAAATAAAACAATGTGCGATAACTACAGAGGGATCACAATTTTAAACACAGCTTATAAAGTTTTCTCATCTTTACTGTATAATAGCAGGTTAATGATCTATCGTGAGGAAATCCTGGGAGAATACCAATGCGGCTTCTGACCAAATAGATCCACCATAGATCACATCCATCGCATGAGGCAAACTATGGAGAAAGCAATTGAATACAACCTTACACTCCACTACCTGTTTATTGATTTTAAACAAGCTTTCGACAGCATGAATAGGGATAAGATGCGGCAAAGCCTAAAAATACTGGGAATTCTCTTAAAACTAGTAAGGCTAATAAAAACCACACTGACGGATACTCAAGCAGTTGTCACTGTGCAAAATGAGCAAACTGAAAGCTTCAAAATCGAATCAGGTGTGAGATAAGGGGATGCGCTATCCACTATGGTATTTAACCTTGTTGTGGAATCCATAACTCGTGAAACCAACATAAGAGGATGGGTAGATAACAGTACAACGCAGATGTGTGCTTATGCTGACGACATAGTAATTACAAGCAGATCCAAACAGAGGATGATCGACCATGGTGGCACTATGAAAATAAAAGCAGAAAACGCTGGGCTGTAAATAAACCAGTCAAAAACTAAATATATGATCAGCACACGCAATCAGGTACCGCTGCAGAACATATACACAGGATAGCATGCATATGAAAGGGTGGATAAGTTCACGTATATCGGATCCAGCCTAAATACCCAAAATAAGACGGCAGCGGAGATAAAAATCCGCCTAATCTTCGGGAATAAATGCTGGCATGCCTGCAAGCGACTGGTGGGGTCGAAAATTCTAGGCCGAAGAAGTAAACTTCTAATTCATAAAACAATTATAAGGCCGGTGGTCACTTATGGCTGTGAGACTTGGTGCTTAACTCAAAACGAGGAAAAAAAATTAACTGTCTTCGAGCGCAAAATACTCCGCAAAATCTTTGGACCCACGTTGGAAAATGGGAACTACAGAATAAAAATGAACCACGAGTTGGAAGAGCTGATTGAACAGCAAACAATCATAAGATAGTGTAAATCCCAAAGACTACGATGGGCGGGACATGTGGTGAGAATGCCTGGAGTTAGAGCGCCAAGGATCATGACGAAATGGCTACCCCAACGGAAGAGACCCAGAGGCCGTCCAAGAAGGAGATGGGCTGACGCCGTAGAAGTGGACTGGCTTCATATAGGAAGACCCGGTAACTAGAGAACTGTGGCGAGAGACCGGAGTGAGTGGATAGCGATTGTGGAGGAGGCCAAATCTCACCCCGGGATGTAGCGCCGTGGAAGAAGAAGACATGAACTCTAAGTGACACCAATATTACTAACTTACTATTTCATATTTATAATTAATACTGTAAATGATTCTAATATCATCCAACTCAGACCATTCTACTTGTTCTTAACTTAACTCTACTCTCCGAGTTATTTCACAACAGATCGAACTGTCCTGAGTTTTTTCCTTTGATTTACACCATGTTACTGTATTTTGAAACCATGACGAATAAACATTCGTCGAGGTTTATTACTGACATACACCTTCCACCGGACCACATAAAGGTTCGAGGCCCGTTAGTAAGGATTTCCGTTGCTGAAAATATAACAATCTTCGGTATTATTGATTAATAATATGTTTTCTTTTCCCTATAATAATTCTCTACGGATATATTGACGGAGTTACATTTAATATGCCTGAAAAAGTACGGCTTTCCTATACATTAGGTGCATCAACACTATGAGCGATGAAACGATACATCTCTATATATATAAAAATCTCGTGTCACGATGTTTGTGGTCGAACTCCTCCGAAATGGCTCGACCGACTTTTATGAATTTTTTTATGTATATTTGTTAGGTATGAGAATAGGTCAACAAGTATATTTCATACCGCTAGGTGATTAGGGTATCTCTACCTAGAAAATTTTTCTTTTATTTTTTTGACAATTGTTTTTTTGTATTTTTTTTATTATTTGGCATCAAAAAATACTTATAACCCCAAATTTTAACCCTCCTACCCCCACCCTTCCATTTTTTAATCGCGATTTTATTATTTTTGTATGAACAAATTTAACCGTCGTTCGTATTTCTAACAGAACGAAATTATTTATGTTGTTGAATGACAGATGGCGCTACGTCCGAGAAGAATTCAAGAGAAGCATCGCGCCATTTTGACATTTCATTCGGCATATCACAACGCAGTGCGTGCAAAATTTTGTACGATTTATTTTAATTTATCTATTTTTGTGTGCGTGTATTACATTGCACAATGCCAGCAAGACGCAAGGGGGGCCATTTAGGCCATCGAACGAATAAAGCAACAAACATGCGAAATAGTAGAGCAGAAAGAACAGACGAACAAATCCAACAAGAGAACAAAAACGTGCGTGTAAGCATGTCGCAATTGCGTGCATCTCAATCATAAGAGGCACGAGCTGAACGAAATCAACAACGACAATTGGAACGGAGCCAAGCGCGCCGGTTCGTAGTTAACACACGCAGAGCAAATGACCGACAACGCCAACAAGTACATCGAACATTTACATCCGCTTCGTTCCTTCGTCTCGCATTCGAGTACGAGCCAGATATTGAATATTCCGCTCATCCGAAAGTGCTGATTGGTGCTATGGACAAAGAATGGCCCCATTGTCATGCGCTCAAATTCAAACATGAGTCAGCCGGGATGTGTTGCGTATCAAGAAAAGTGCAACTACCAGAAATTGAGATACCACCAGAACCATTGAACGGCTTGCTCATCGGCACGGTTCCAGATTCAAACCTGTTCCTGAAGTCCATTCGCACATTCAATTCATGCTTCCAAAAGACTTCGTTCGGAGCAACAGAAATAGTTCACAATACTGCGGCAAATGGTCAACAATTCCATTCTACGTTCAAAATCAAAGGCCAAGTATACCACAAAGTAGGCTCATTGCTGCCAATGCCAAACGAACCACATATATTTTTACAAATCTACTTCATGGGCGGTGAGGACATCAATCATGTGGATGCACGTTGCGGCTACAATGGCCTCAATTCGCCTATTTCCAGGCGCATCGTCGGCGAACTGGACGCCCTGTTGAATGAGCACAATGAATTATTGAAATTCTTCAAATCACACATGCACGAATTGTAAAGTGACAATCACGCTATTGTCATCAATTCTGATAAAACACCAGCTGGAGAGCACGTGCGTCGATTCAATGCACCTGTTGTTGATGACATTGCTGGAATCATGGTTGGCGACCACACATCGACGCGAGAAATCGTGATTCGAAGAAGAAACAATAATCTAGAGTTCATCGCTGACACACACCGTTCATACGACGCTCTCCAATATCTGCTAATTTTCTGGAAGGGACAAGACGGATATTGCATAAACATTCAACAACGAGATCCTGTCACAGATAATTCATTCATTATGAACATCATTAGTCATTTTGAATTGAGAAAATGAATGGTTGATGTTTTTTTTATCGGCGGTCATCGTCTACAGCGCTATATTCCTCTTTCTGTCATAGATCCCATCCCCACACACTTACGATACATTTGTTATTTTTTAATTAACAACCAAAATATTCACTAGAAATAATTTATATGGCAGAACAACGTTTGCCGGGTCAGCTAGTATATTATATTATGCACTTTTAGTATTATTTACACCAATCGTCAGTACCACATACTTGGATACACTCAAAGATTTGTAATAATTATTTATTTCGCGTTTATTTATTTTTCTTTACTTCTGACATCATTCATCATCATGATTTGAGTTACCCCATCTCTACCCGCCATGTATTTATATGCAGCCGCGATTTGAGCACGGATGCTATCCATGACGCTATAAACGTGTCAGAATGAAAAGATTTTATTACCACACTTCCTTGTCCTGAAGCCGTCAATTATCTTTAATGACATGAAGTGTCCTCTGTACCCGTGTACTGAAACTCTGCCAAAACAGAGGAGTCAGGAGTTGAACGTGATGCATCTAAGGAGGAATCGGAATTATTCCTTCCTCCATATAACGCAGCAATTTTTTCAAATGCCTCAAAGTTGACCATGGTTGATATCAAGTCAGCGTGGCTTATCGGGCAAATGTTGAAACTGAGAGACTATGTTGAGTAAATAAGGCTTCAAAAGGCTACCGTAGCAATGCGGCGACTACATTTACCGGTAATTGTAAAAATGGAATATCCATTAGAGCTTTATTTAACAAAGACACGAACTAGTGCAAATGAGTTTGGGAGACTTTTATTTTTTGAAAATCTCACACACGGTAAACGGTGTTTTAGTTTTTTTTTGCTTAAACTAACTTTTTCAAATAAAAAAATATACAATTCTTATAAAAAAAATCAATACATTGCACTTTGCAGAATTTCACATTTTATTGTTACAGCTATAGATGCTTATTTTATTTAAACTAGAGACAGTTACCAAATTTGACATGTATGTGGTATTAAAATATATTGTGATCGGAGATTTTAAAATCTCCTACAATCGGCAGAGTACACGAATGTTACAAATATTGAAAATTGATAATATTATTTAAAAAAATGGTTATATTATTTTATAATTATATTATTGTGATTTTATGCCACAGCGCTTTTTTATATTTTGATACTACAATAATATGTCATGCAGCCCAATAACTACCCAGCTGACTACACGCTCAAGCTTTCCCGCAAGCTTACCTGCGCAAACCGGATTGTATCGGGAAGCTCGTTTGTATGGACGGGAAAATTGTAAAAAACGCGGTCTGCGTAAATTTGACTGGTTTGAAATTAATTTTGGTCTGTGCAAACTCGATTTGTGCAGTAAAATTATTACGTGTGGATGGGATACGGCCACAAGCTGCGCTTGTTCTCAATTCATCTAAGGTTATGGTGTAAATTATACGTTTTAGTACCTCTTAAAGATAATTCAGACAAGCTAAAATTCATGTATGCTTTGTGTAAAACATTGGAAATTGTTGTGCACGTGTTCAGAAAAATTAAAGATTAGGCTTTATCAGAAATTGCTGCCGAAAATCTAATTCCCTATATGCTCATCCAGTAAATAAAAACTTCAAAGTACTTGTCATTTGTTCATGAGGAGACATAAGTCATGGTTCAATTAGAGGCGTGATCAAATGTAATAACTCATTATATACAGTTTCATCCCTTCTTAAATAATTCCGGCAGCCAGCTGGAGCTTCTCTTAAATCGTTGAGTAAATTTATGTGGGAATGTATTTTTGAATAAGCGTTTATTTATCTTTCTTTTAACCAATAAACAAATATTTTTATGTATTTGAAGTATGTTTATTAGAAAATTGTTACCATAGCAACGCGTAGATATATTTATATGAATCGAAAGTTTGTTTATTTTAAGATTGTTACCATGGCAACGCCTTAAACTATTTCGATGTATGTATAATTATTGTTTATTTCAAAAATGTTACCATGGCAACGTCTTAAAATATTTTTATGTATTTGTTATAACATTTTATTGTTACCATGGCAACGCCTTAAACTATTTCGATGTACATATGTACAATTTGTTCATTTCAAAATTGTTACCATGGCAACGCGTAGAAATATTTTGATGGATGTAAAGTTTGTTTAATTTAAAATTGTGACCATAGCAACACCTTGAAATATTTACACTCAACTATTCTTGATAATGGTGTTATAAACGAAATGTTTATCGACTTTAAACAACCGAATATAATTATTTTATCGTTTTGTAAAATAGAATTCTACCATGTAATTTCTCGTGTCCAGAAAATTGTACGTATGCAGTTCGCCGTATCATATTCCACCGTAAAATATTGCACCGGAAATATATGGTTGTGTTTTAAAGACCGTTGAACCTCTTTGGGTCGTATAGTACTGAGATTAAATTCATTTTTAAATAAAATACGGTTCTTGCCGGTTTACAGGAAGCCAGTGGCCAACAAATTTTGAAAATACCTGATATACTGGATTATTTGTTAGGTTAGGTTAGGATCTAATAAAATTGGAACATTATTGTCTGCAATGCTCCACGAACAACACGTATTTTTTTCATCTCAATGCTATAGAGATGACCGTATATTATCTCTTTCCGATAAGAAAGCTCACGGCAAACGTGCTCCGCGGAAATGTAATACGTATAACTTACATGTAACCATAAATTCTGACTCAATTAATACAATATTTCAAATTGCTGTTGCCGCTTTTATGGTAATTATAAAGTTTACTTTTGTCGCACGTGGATTCTATGCTGATGATATCTATCTACTAAGATATGACTCTAGATGATATTCTCCATGCCTAATTATTTTTTCACGAGAGGGTATTCTTCTAATTAGGTTAAAATGAGCGCCGCTATTGCTTTCTTTGTGAAGGAGGGCATAAAAATGACTTTGACATTTTCGCCCTACGTTTGTTCAGCGATGGCGAAGTCAATGTAGAAAAATGTCCAAGACCGGAATTATAAGCGATGGCAAATTTAAATTTCATTTCCTTGGACCGCGGAACATCAACAGCGGTGTGGCGTCGTCAACCGTTGCGAGGCTAATTGGTTTATCCGATGGTGTACGAACGTTTATTCAATTACTTTTTTTGCGACGCTTCTCCTGTGTTAATTTTTTCTACTTTTTCTCTTGTACGCCAGCAAAAAGTTTAAATTCCAAAGCTATTTCAAGTAAAGTAGTTTCTATGAATCCTGGATTGAGTCAATAATTTAATTTCTTAATAAATAAGAAAGAATAAACTTTCAGTATTTTTGAGGTTAATAATTTCAATTATTATAATATAGATAAACCAAAATATATTTGCTTAATTTCCTTTGCCTACTTGGTCTCAACTGACATCTTTTTACGACAGACCAAAATAAAGCTTGCATTATATATATATTTAAACACGATTTTAATTCCAAGTTCTTTTATTTGGCGTAGCTGTTAGAATTATTTTCACTTAGACACGTTTTGTGCGTAGATATTGTAGGGAATGGGACAACTGGACCCCAAGACAATTGGACGCCGCACTGTCGTAGACACATAACAGAAGAATTTTAATCAGTTTATATCTACTACTTATTAGCTTTAATTCATTTTATCCTTAAAATATTTTTTTTATTGCGAATTGAGATTTGATGAGAAATAAAAAAACTTCTTTTTTCGTTGGAACTTAAACATGCACAATTAAATCATTATTTACGTGTGCTAATTTAAATTCTCACCAACTATTAAATCATAATATAATAATTTAAATATAAATATTTTTAATGTACCTATAAGTACCTAACGTCTATTTATTTTCGAATCGCGTGGCGTCCAGTTGTCCCGGCGCCAAATCGTCCTAGACCTGATATTGTAATATTGTTGAATGTCATTATTATTATTATGTTAATTAAGATACTCGTATATAAATACATATATCGATCAATGAAGTGACCTAATGAGAAACCGGGTACTTGCTAATATAACATAACATAATATATAACATATGTGTGTGTAGGAGAGAACGAGGCAATTAGAAGACGTTATAAAATAAATGGAGTAGGATGAAAGAAAAAGTTCATGTAAACGTAAATTCTATATTTGAAAAACAAACTGACACGCAAATAAAGAAGTCGTTTATTTTAATCGGGTCGTGAATGAAAACAAATTATCTGATACTCTCATGTTCGTTCAACAGATGCCTACAATGCAGTATTAATTAGCATATCGCATATACCTTATACCTATATACCTATTACAATTAATTTGTGACAGATTGATGGAAAATTATGGCAGTAATAAAGTCTAAATTTCATTTTAATCAAAATAATTTATGTTACAGAACTAAATACTATCAACAAGTGGTAGTGCCACTAGTATCTTTTTTCTAATATGATATACCAGGCATGTCCAACTTTATGTAAACTATATCAAAACTGGCAGTCATCTACACACTCTCACATTGTTATTATTCAAGTAAAATAAACATTTTTCATTTAGCTGTGCTTATGGTAAAAATAATTACAAATGATAGTTGCTTCTGTAGTTAGTATGTTTTTGAATATTGTATTATTTTTGGGCTGTGCTTTATTCAACTCTTGGATATCAGATGAATACTGGATGAGAGCTAGCTTAGGAGAATCCTAAAGGATTTGTCATGTTCAAACACGGTTTACTCTTCGTCATATTTAGATATGAAAATGCAGTATAGAAATTTAAATGTAGAAATTAACTGCTCTAAAATTGGTCAAACTATTTTAACATTGTGCAAAAAGCCTACTGACTGCACGACATTAAGAAAAAATAATGTTTAAATTTAAAGCGCGCCGACTCACACCTTTTCTATCTATTACTCTTACGGTAGGCAGTCTTTTACGAAAGCTGGTTAAGAAAATAAAGATAATTACTTTATCAGTAACTCTGATAGTGAAAAGATATAAGGCTCGGCATCCACCTGACCTAACTTTTTATAGATTTTCTTCTGATATCGCCGTTCATAATGCAATAGGTCATATGTCAAGAAACCCAAAAAAGTGTTAAACATGCAACCATAAGATTATAATAGTGCACTCTTGCTCTTGAAACACTTTTACTTGTTATCGCGAGGGATGGTTTCCAATCCTGGTGTCCTTATGAATTTACATGCGCCAGTCAATTCGCACCGTGAGTGTAAAACCAAGGCATGTGCAAAAGACATATTTCGGAGATATTATGGTTGGTAGTCTTCGTTTTGTTAGGACAAATAGAGTTTCTAAAAAAAACCATAATATTTGGTTTATACCAACATTATATTGCATGCTCTTTTAGTTACTTTCCTTTTACACTATCAAGTTCATGATTTTTGCAGTTGTTTCTCATTTAATCTTGAAATTGAAAAATTTTCACATGTCTTGGTTTTACACTCATGGTGCGAATTACATACGTGGTTGCAGCCATGATTTCATCTGGATAATAAATAAATAAATATTAATTTAATATTTAATTTTTATAAATTACTCTCACTTTGTCAAAATTTTTTGACACATGACTTATTGCAATTTTGCATTGGCTACTAATTTTTTGACATATGACTTATTGATTTATAGCTAGTTGCATAATATTTCGTCTTTGTGAACCTAAATTGTTAGTTTTCAGTAAAAACCCTATATTAATGACGAATCAATTTTCTATAATAGTAAACGACGATTTGAAATTAAACACCATGATAAGTTTTATTTTTTATTAAAATATGTCTCTGTGTATTATTTTTGATGAGATAAATTTCTCTGAAAATATAATATTAAATAAATATTATGAGAGTAGCTAATTGATTTAATATATTGTTAAGTTTTTAAACTCAGGTTACAAAGGAAACCTTGTCAATGGAATCTCTAACCAAATCGAAGACTTACCCTAGCTATAAATCACGCAATAAGCAAATGGCGTATCATATTATTAAATTTACAAAAATTCTACACTTCTTTAAAGTTTTCTTTTGCAACAATCTAACATTCTTATAATAATTATTAACGTTAATTATTAAATTGGTTGATTGGTATTTCAATAATTCTGGTACTACTTTAAGAAGCAACTCCTATCCGTTTACCATAATAAATAAGCCACAAATTTATCTTGTGGAAAGTAAAATAAATGTGTGGCATCCACGTGTGGCAAAAATCAATTTTAATAATGAATTTTTAAGAGAAAATTAACACACATTAAAATTAATATTATAATATCATAGGGTAAGGTAATAATAAACCCAATATTTTGTTATGAAAATTATTAAAAAACCTTTTGTATTTTTTAGACTACAAATTGTCTTATTCTTAAGCCAAAATATGAGCACCTATGACATATATTATTCATTAATCTGATTTCATGTGTTATGATGCACATAAACACGAAAAAGTCTTAAATATAGGCGCATTGGCCAATCTCTGTAATGCCATAATATTCTTTTTTCTAAATAAATAAATATTCATAGTTATGTGCGCCCAATGACATTATTAATAGACAACGCACAGAATACAGTAGCTAGCAAGTAAATTCGCGCATAGCGACATTCGCACATATATAGGTAGACGTCATGCAATTTTCATTATGCGATAATCGGGAATTTATAGCAATTAGACCTTTATTGTAATGGCGTTAGAACAGTGTTTTTGTGTCAACGTTCATTTGAGCGAACCCGTTCGAACTGAACCATTTGGCAGATCCGACAAAAATCATCGGGAATTTATAGCAATATCACCGTTATTGTAATGGTGCTAGAACAGATCATGCCATCCGGCAGACCCGACAAAAAGTGAGTGTCATTCTTTTTCCAGATGCTTCGTCCATATTAATGTCATTGTGTGCGCCCGATATATTTATAGTATTCACAATTTTACAGGTGCCATAATATTACTAATTACAGATCAATCAATTTTATTCTTCACACACTAATGTAATTATTAGTGACTATAAAATAATATTATTATAAATGATTTTAGTTTCCAAATTTTTCTTATATATAGCTTCAAATATTGCGTCGAAAATTTTGAAAAATCAAAAACCTCTCCCATATTATCATGCTATCCGGATACTCATAAATTTTTGTGCTTGATCCTGATCATGCTTATCTTTCTTCCATTCAGATAGTTTTACATTGCCTCGGCTAAGTAATTCAAGTTTTACTCACTGGGTGAGTGTGATTAAAATCGTGTTGACTATATGCACGCCACTGCAACTGCCCACTCAAAGGGGTGCATTGTTCGTATGGCATTTGTTCTCAACACTCTCGCCATATAAATAATCCTTTATCGCAAAGCTGATGTAATACGACATGAATTATTTGACTGTGACCCAAAATCAACGAATCCTCGTCCGGAATTGACAGCGAAAACCAATGTCTCTCCAAATTATATCCTGGTGATACATTATAGAAACCCGTAAAATTATACTGGTTAATAAACTGATTATATACAGTAAAACCACAATTACTTAAATCATTATTAAGAGTACTAGTAACACAACAGTGCAAGTTGTATTCTCAATTTTTCTAGTTGAAATACCCAAATTGATTAGATAAATGTATCACATAAGTTTCCTATATAAATATACTCTTAAATAACATGCTAATTATATCTAATGGCTATCTGATAGGCAACGCATCAGTTGCGTTAAACGTAGCAAATGGGTACAATCTCAAGTCTATGGGAACCCATAGTATGCTCTACTTACGAATAAAATCGGTGATTTACTTGTACAAAGCTTTGGCTACTATATAAAAAAAACTGTTTTTTTCTTATGTGACTAAAAATAACTATAAAATCTTATAAATTATCTAGTGTAATTTTTTTATCAAACTTTTGTGCGTACTATTGGAATATAATATGACTTAGATTCATAGGTTAAAAAGATACAAATAATCCAGATATAAAGATATTCATCTGATATATAGAACCAGAAGATGAATTCATTTATTCTATATGGATGCGTTCACCATTTTGAATGGAAATACCTTTGACATTGGTAACAAGTGGAACCTTGAATAGAGACATAAAATATTTAAAAATAACATAATAAATAGTATTGATAATCGAATAAAAGACATAGAAAAAAAACACTAGAGTTTAACATGGGTACATAATTATAAACCATGACCTGCAAATTACAATAATTTAGATAACTTGCCTTACTTGGAGTTCAGTATGTGAACCGAACTGTGTTAATCGTAGAACTAAAAACATCTTAACATGAAAGTACGACCATAATCCCTACGGACATTCTCCACGACAATCACATGTTTTTACTCTTTATTGTGACGGCTGTTTGGAAGCAAGAGCTAACAACCCGACCGTAGCTGCTCGCTGAAAATCTAAGACGTATGCGCGGGAATCGTGACGAGTTTTTATCTGACTTTACTTATTTGGGTAGATATGACTTCATAATACTTATTAGTTATGATTTTGATCGTCAGTCTTTAGAGTGGCCAGCAGAAAGAAACTATTTAGTAATTAATTATTTCTTACGAAACGGTATCGTAATAGTAACCATTAAAAATCAATATAATAAACCATTTATTTACCTATAATGTTACTATTTATTATAGTCTAACATATCATTGGTATTAAAGTATTATATTCATAGAATTTGCAATACGTTAGAAAATGGTTCAAATTTTCATCCCATAGGTGAGAGTAACGGATTTTTTTGCAAGAGTTACGAAGCGAACAATAATTTAGATAAATGGCGTCATCAATATATGACCAAACCAGAACGCTCAAAAACAATCGTAATATTATTTTCTTCGGGATGAATTTACTATAGAAAAAATGAATTTTCGGCTTTAATATATCTTTACAAAATGGTTTTGCAATAAAAGTATTTTTATTATCGAGTAAAGCACTGTGTGCCAATGTTTAAATTAATAGAAATATTAACTATTCAATCATTTTAAGGCTACAGAAATGAACTACAATAATTTTAAATTACTAGTTATTTTGTCATCATTATGTAGGACATAGTAAGTGCCTCAAATTACATTAATGCGAATCCAGTACATGCGGGTTCGTGTCCCACCGGGTGTCGTATTTATTTCAAAAAACAATTCTTTTAGCTTTATTATATAAATTATGTATCTTGTAAATTATTCTTTCATCATATTCACTATACATTAATAAATACCATTGTATTTATTCATTTGACTGAATGTTAAATATTAGTAGTATTTTTAAAAGCATTAGGTACATTATTTTTTTTCATAGCACCACTAATGGTTAATATCTGTTTTTCTAATGTTACAATATAGCTACAAATAGCTAGCAATGCAAGCTGAGCTTTGAACATTGCGATCACTAGATAAGCTTTAAGACGGTACTTCAGTGAAACGACAAATAATTTTCAACTATAGGTGCGACGAAATTTTGGACTCGCTGGCAATTAGAGAGCGAACGTCGAGCTGTGAACATGTCGATTTGTTTCGTGATGGCGACGGGGGTATTAATTCTTAAATCGTGTAAAGATGACTAAAAAACGTTACCCATTTACTTGAAAAAGAAAACATATCAATGAATATATTATTATTGTTACTAATAGAACAATAAACAGAACATTAAATGGACGCATGTTGGATTTATATGACAAATTATATTTCGTTCGGCACGCGTCATTTGCATAACCCGCACATCGCCTTGTCACGATATTTTTAGACCATGCCTCAACTGAGGTATAGCCTTAATGCTAACAGTGTTCGAAAAATAATATGTAGGTACAATATATTTCATAATATATTTCAGAGTCAGTTGAAATATTTTATATTCATAATGGTATCCATAAGTATAATGGATTTTTATATAAATTCTAGGAAGAACGAAAAAAAGAATTCAATTTATTTACAAGATGGGAGAATATCGTCAAATTCCATTACGAAAAATTTCAAATGATTATCTTCAATTGAAAGTTTGGTTCGGTTCCCAGTTCGCATAATAAGACGAAAACCTTAAGCTCTCCTGAGCTCTGTGAAATCTAGCTGATACTTTACCTTTTTCGTGCGCGAGAAACTGAAGTAATGGTTACTGTCAACATGAAAGCACTGGTAGGGGTGAAAAGGGAACACTTTTCCGAAGTAAACGTACCTAAGTTGTTACTCATAATATTTGTTATTTAACTAATAATTACTGTCAACTCGCAACATACGTAATGATACGTCGCACAAATTTGACAACAAATTTCATCTTTGTTAGATTACATATACGAGTATTAAATTGTTTCAAATTCCCGCTTTGAACAAAGAAAAACTTTGTTGTTACATACAAGATATTCACTTAGATTTAAATATAGATACATTCATAATAAACTATATTATATACATCATCATCAGCTGATAATTCTTCTGATAAGGCAATTTCGTAATAATTACAAGATATAAATAATTTTTAAATTTTCTGTTGAATTATTATGCTCAATATGCTCAAACTTGTACTTGATATGAAGTAAATAAAAAACAAACAAACGAACAAATATATCATTATCACATTTCATTTTGATTTCCATAGTGACGCACGTATATATTAATAATTTAGTTGCTAGTACCCACTTAGCAACCAATAATAGTCTTTTACTTTTTAGGGTTTTTTCTGAAATAACTTTCCATACGAAACAGAACTAACTGAAAATGAATTCAATTCTGCTTAAAGATGGCTAAAAGTATTAAAAGAATGCATTGGCATCGTGTTCTGAAATATTTTAAAAGTTTCAAATCTCTAGCTAGTCGGGAAGTTAGTTAAAAATTGAATGCAAGATTTGTACTGGACAAACAACCACCGGACAAACAAGAATACGAGCTAATAAAAACGTTGTAAAAAATAATTGTTTTTCTCTAGTCATTTATTAGTGAATAGTTACGTAAAATTCTTAATTCTATAAAATATATCACAAAAAATAAAACAAATAAATTATAGAGACCACTAATTCAATATGTCATAAGCATGCACACAAGTCCAAAGTAACGTCTTTATATACTCAACTCAAATATCAAAAGACTTCATACATAATTTACTGATCACCTACCAACTCCAATTCTACATGTCTATGGACCGAGAATAGTAAAGGCAGTATATAGAAACTATATGGAAGATTTGGGAAAATTCAATTGTCACAAAAACGATGCTTGTGCATGCATTAGTGTTCTCCATATTTTTTTACGGAGGCGAGTCATAGACCCTGAACGCAATTGATGCCTTCGTGATGTGGTGTTGGCGCCGAATGCTTCATATTTATTGGACAGAGCAAATGACGAATCAGTCAATCATCTAGAGTTTTCAGATAAAAGTAGGGCTCTCGACACTAGACAATAAGTATGTCTAAATCGCATTCTGCAGTTTTTTGGACATATTGTTCGGCGTGGACCGGATAACTTGGAGAAACTGGTGGTGTTAGGTGGCTTTCAGGAAAGGTGAAACAGAAGAGGAGCTTTAGCATGGTGGAGCGACTAAGTGAAGGAGCTAACTGGGGGTAGCATTCACTCTGCTCTGAAAGAAACATAAGATCGAAAGGGGTGTAAAATCTTGGTCGCTCAAAAGATGATACAATTTAAAGGTGGTTAAAATCCTCAGCCCTGAGAAAATTACCAAGAATAGAATATGTAGAGACTGGCTAAATATGAAATAAATATGCAAATAAATACTTCGTATTTTAATAGCTATTCTATAATATTGTTTTTATTGTCAATATTGGTCTGGTAAATTATACACGGTGCCTATTATAAAACAGTAAATAAAACGACGCATTGAAACATTTTAATAAATATAAACATTCCATAAACCGAGCGTTCATCATTTATTAAACGAATATCTGTATTCCAAAAATATACTTTTTAAATTATTGTAAACGTAATCAAAATGATATTTATCGCTTCTGGAAATAACGCCAATACTTTTTATTGTTAACGAAACCTAATGAATGTTTAACAATTTGAATGACACTAAATTTGTATTAAATATAAATTTAGTTTTGATTATATTTATAACTTTATTTGATACACAATATGTTAAGGCTCTACGAGAGGGTTAATCCGATTTAGATTTGATTGAAGATCGCATCGCTTTCACGGCACCATCAATCCAAAGGAACGTACGCAATAAAGTCTAAAAAATCCTTCTCTACATCTTAATGGTGACGAATCTCTCTACTATCTTTACACTGGACGTGACACTATATTATACTATGAAAGACTAGTTTTATATCCATACTGCACTAGGGTGCTAGATATAAATCCTTACTGAAAACTTTATTCTATAAAAACATACTATCTAACACTTTCTTTGTGTAAGTAATCCTATTTAAAAAAAGGGATAGAGATATACTAAATCTTTAGCAGATTTAATAGTTTATTAGAATATTATTTGATGTAGACTCACATACATAAACAAACCATAAATAACGGGTCTAGCACGATTTGGCACCGGGACAACTGGACCGCCACGCAATTCGAAAATAAATAAACGTTAGGTACCTATACGTACTTTTAGTGCATATTATGTTTAACTTCCAGCGAAACAAGATTTTTTTATTTTTATATAAAGCCTTAGGCATGGTAATTCTCAATCCGCAATGAAAAATATTATGTTAGGAATAAAATGAATTAAAACTACTAAGTGGTAGATAAAAAGTGATTATAATTTAGCGTCTACGTTCTGTTTACATGTCTACAATAATGCGGCGTCCAATAATTGTCCTGGCGTCCAGTTGTCCCATTCCCAAAATAACGCAGTGTAAAAAATATACAATATTACAGTATTATTTGATTGACTTGTATGCGGTACTGTTGTTACACAGGCCCATCTTATGACGATTGTACTGATTGAACTCAATCGGATCTCAAGCCGTATGTAACTACTGGCGTTGGAATAGAAAATAAAGTATGAAACGGCAAGAAAAGGATTGATTTTAACTCATTGAATGTTTTACTACCAAGTAATCCATTTTAAGAAGACGCTTTGCATATTATGTATATGAGTTTCCAGTACTGACGCCAATTTCTAAAATAGTGACATAAATAATGTTCAGCATTCTTTTTTAATTAGTGCTTGAGATGCACTACAAACTATAACCGTGATGTAGACATATTATTTTTCATTTAAATTCAAAATCTGTTTTTTGAATTTATTCTTACACAACAGTTTGGTTGCAAATACGATACATTTAACTTTTATTTGAAATATTTTTCTATATTTTCTTATTCGTCAGCTATATCCACCTCTTAGTTGGCGCATATGGACATCACGCGGCGCCTCCAAGAACCACTGTCGCTAGCCAGTTTTTTGCATCGTTCCAGATCAAACCAGCATCCCGTAACCGTTATTTAATTATAGCTAAAAAACTGAATATCGTCCGCCATTTTTTTAAGATGGTGGCCATAGTACAGCATTTATTTTAGGAGTGTTATTTTTGTTATGTTGTTACTGGGCACTAGACATATGCATATTATCCAAAGGCTCCACTATATGAATAAAATACCTAGATAAAGAGTTATTTTGATAATGGAGTAGTACAAGACGGATGGATAAGGTTGGACGCGAACTCAAGAGACCGGGAATAAAAAACTGGATGGATGCTTCCCAGTACAGATATTTTAAGATTTTTTTTTGATAGAGTTTGTAGGTGTATACAATAATCTAATATATAAAAATTAATATTTGTGTGTTTGTTTGTTCGTATTTAATGCGCAGCCATACCGTTCATCCGATTGCGATAAAACTTTGTAAACTTATTGCTTGCACTTGCGGGAAGAGTATAGGCTATACTAATATATAAAAATGAATGTCTGTCTGTCTGTATGTCTGTCTGTCTGTGTGTCTGTCCCGTATGCGTCCCTATACCATTCATCCGATTGCAATGAAATTTTGTTAAGTGGTTGTATGCATACCCATAAAGGTTTCTGAATTAGAAAAATCATCATCTTCTTCTTCTTCTTCATTATATTTTCTTTTATTCGTATGGTTCCTATACCATTCATCCGATTGCAATGAAATTTTGGTAAGTGGTTGTATGTACACCCATAAAGGTTTCTGAATTAGAAAAATTATCATCTTCTTCTTCTTCTTCATTCTATCTTCTTTTATTCGTATGGTTCCTATACCATTCATCTGATTGCAATGAAATTTTGGCAAGTGGTTGTATGCACACCCATATAGGTTTCTAAATTAGAAAAATCATCATCTTCTTCTTCTTCTTCATTCTATCTTCTTTTATTCGTATGGTCCCTATACCATTCATCCGATTGCGATGAAACCTTCATCAGTTGTTGTGGTAACACCCGCAATGGTTTTTGAATTAGTACAACCATCTTCTTCTTCTTCTTCTTCTTCTTCTTCTATTCTATATTCTTCTATTCGTATGCGTTCCTATTCCATTCATCCGATTGCAATAAAATTTTCGTTAGTAATTGTGCCTACACCCGCGAAGGTTTCTGAATTAGTACAA
Source organism: Rhyacophila brunnea (assembly GCF_057557595.1). Classification (NCBI taxonomy): domain Eukaryota; kingdom Metazoa; phylum Arthropoda; class Insecta; order Trichoptera; family Rhyacophilidae; genus Rhyacophila; species Rhyacophila brunnea. Next base: position 25,032,979 of record NW_028232752.1, read on the forward strand.
ACATCTTCTTCTTCTTCTTCATTCTATCTTCTTTTATTCGTATGGTCCCTATACCATTTTTCCGATTGCGATGAAACCTTCGTCGGTTGTTGTGGTAACACCCGCAATGGTTTTTGAATTAGTACAACTATCTTCTTCTTCTTCTTCTTCTATTCTATATTCTTCTATTCGTATGCGTTTCTATTCCATTCATCCGATTGCAACAAATTTTTCGTCAGTAATTGTGCCAACACCCGCGAAGGTTTCTGAATTGGTACAACCATCTTCTTCTTCTATTCTATCTTCTATTCGTATGCGTTCCTATACCATTCATCCGATTGCAATGAAATTTTGATCAACTGTTGTGCTCACGCCGCAAAGGTCTCTGAATTGTTACAACTATTTTCTTTTTCTTCTATTCTATCTTCTTCTATTTGTATGCGTTCTTATACCATTCATCCGATTGCGATGAAATTTTGACCAGTTGTTGTGAGCACGCCCGCGAAGAGTTCTAAATTAGTACAACCATCTTCTTCTTCTTCTATTCGTATGCGTTCCTATACCATTCATCCGATTGCAATGAAACTTTGGTGAGTTGTTGTGCCCTTGCCCGCAAAGGTTTCTGAATTACTACAATCATCTTTTTCTTCTTCTATTTGTATGCGTTCTTATGCCATTCATCCGATTGTGATGAAATTTTGACCAGTTGTTGTGCGCAAGCCCGCGAAGGTTTTTGAATTAGTACAACCATCTTCTTCTTCTTCTATTCGTATGCGTTCCTATACCATTAATCCGATTGCAATGAAACTTTGGTGAGTTGGCATGCGCATGCCCACGAAGGTTTCTGAATTAGAAAATCATCTTCTTCTACTATTCGTATGCGTTCCTATACCATTCATCCGATTGCGATGAAACTTTTGTCAGTTGTGTGCGGTTTCTAAATTATTATTATATAACATACAAAGTTTGTTGTTTGTTTGTTCCATCCAATTTTGATTTTTTTTTTAATACATATTTATAACATTAATAACGTTTTCATATTTTGGATTCGATTTTAATTTAGTGTTCTTATGTTTGACCTTTACTCCTATTATAATTATTTTCATATTGCCATATTGTATTACACAGATATTTTAATATTAAAGAAATAATTACCTCTTATTATTTTTCAAATATCTAAGATAAATATAACCACAAAGCGACCCCGTGCGAAGCCGGGTACTTCAGCTAGTATATATATAATATTATGTATATACGAAACTAATTATTTAAATAATTAGTATATACATTTTCTTTTTACTATATTTATAGTTTATAATTTTATTATTTATATCAATATTAATTAAACTTTCCTGTTGGTTAGCATTTACTGTATTGAGTAATATATTTTTCTTACTACCATATTTTGTATTATGCTAATTGTTGGCATGTCATATACAGTTTTTTTTGAAAAAACTCATTAATAGTTTTAAGAATAACTCTATTCAAATATCACTAAATTTTAGCTCAGAGGTCACCAGAGATAATAATAATATTTTCCAGTTAAATATGGAAATTTTCCAAAAGTTTTAAATAAATAATTATGAATCGTACTCAAAGAAGTCATATTTTACTAGTTTTTTGACATCCCACAACCGTAGAGTAAAACTATAGGTATAAAGTAATATATATTTATTTGAAAGAAACTTATTGCCTTTGCTAATCGTTTCAGCTACGTGCATTGAAAACTTTCCTGAACACTTTATAGCAGACGCTTAATTTTAATATCAAACGAAAGTTATTTACCCAAAGTTACTTATTTGATATCACAAAAGGGTGCCATATCACTCAATACTTCAATTTGAAATTTTTACTGTTAAATCACGTAAGTTACTCAAAGTTTTGTATTTGATGTCACCCGCTTTCAACTTTTGTATGCTGAAAAGCAAAAATGAGCCTTATTTAATAAATGGAAGAGTTTGACGTCGATGTTAAGGTTTGTTTTCGAAAAACTTCTCTCAGCATTAAATTTATCAACAATACGAACCTGAAGAATTTCCAATAAACTTTCAAACTCTGTTCTATTGAAAATATTATCAGTTTTCATAATATAACTTCCTGTAAAAAATTACATGTTGGCAAAGCCAATAACTTTAAGTCAACAGATACCAAAACAAAACTTTTATGTTTACTATTTAAAAATAAGATATCAACTACAACTACAACCACCAACGAGTTTTATAGCTAATATAAATTTTTGAACATAAAATTATTAATAAAATATATTTTTTTAATATTTATAAATGTAATATTATTATAACATAATATTAATTATATTATACTGATAAAAATCCATCATAAATAAATATCACCGTTATGACTTAAAGATAATTTATTGGCATTATCAGAAATAGTGACTCTTTAACCCAATGGAGGCAATCTGCGCCAATTTCGCGCTGTTGTTGACCAAGTGATTCTGGACAATCGGGGTCAATTTGACGCCGCTTGTCCTTGGTAAAAATGTTTTATTTTTTACTTTTAGATATTAAATTCTAATGGATTCAAGCTCTATACTATTCAATTTAAGTCGTTTTTTGCGACCCGGGTTTCGCCTTTCGGAATCTTCAGGCGACATGTACACTCACCAAAGGCAAACACACACTGACAACGAACTCTCTTTACTCTATAATAAATCAATACAATTAAGTAGGCAAAAACTCCATTACCTACCTATCAAGTCAAAGGTTACAAAAAATACAACAAACAACTTATGATTCATATATTTTATATAAATATTTATATATACATATATATATTTATTATATAAGCTACAGTAAAGAGAGTTCGTTGTCAGTGTGTGTTTGCCTTTGGTGAGTGTGCACGGCGCCTGAAGATGCCGAAAGGCGAAACCCGGGTCGAAAAAAACGACTTAAATGGAATAGTACAGAGCTTGAATCCATTAGAATTTAAATTCAAATTCCATCAAGTACCTTCAGTCGATAGTATTAATATTTTAGATATTTCTTGAAAGCCTACATATTTAAAAAGATGAATTTTAATTGAATTGTTTCAATACTTGACAAGTTTTGAATAAATATTAAAATTAATCATATAATATAAAATTTGTAGCTGTTTTAGTAAACTCTTGTAAAATTTACTACAACATATATAATTACTAGCTGACCCGGCAAACGTTGTTCTGCCATATAAATTATTTCTAGTGAATATTTTGCTTGTTAAATAAAAAATAACGAATGTATCGTAAGTGTGTGGGGATGGGATCTATGACAGAAAGAGGAATGGAGCGCTGTAGACGATGACAGCTGATAAAAACAAAAAAACACCAACCATTCATTTTTTCAATTCAAAATGAGTAATGATGTTCATAATGAATGAATTACCTGTGACAGGATCTCGTTGTTTAATGTTTATGCAATATCCGTCTTGTCCCTTCCAGAAAATTAGCGGATATTGGAGAGCATCGTATGAATGGTGTGTGTTAGCGATGAACTCCAGATTATTGTTTCTTCTTCGAATCACGATTTCTCTCATCGATGTACGGTCGCCAACCATGATTCCAGCAATGTCGTCAACAACAGGCGCATTGAATCGATGCACGTGCTCTCCAGCTGGTGTTTTATCAGGATTGATGACAATAGCGTGATTGTCACTTTAAAATTCGTGCATGTGTGCTTTGAAGAATTTCAATAATTCATTGTGCTCATTCAATAGGGCGTCCAGTTCGCCGACGATGCGCCTGGCATTAGGCGAATTGAGGTTATTGTAACCGCAACGTGCATCCACACGATTGATGTCCTCACCGCCCATGAAGAAGATTTGTAAAAATGTATGTGGTTCGTTTGGCATTGGCAGCAATAAGCCTACTTTGTGGTATACTTAGCCTTTGATTTTGAACGTAAAATGGAATTGTTTGCCATTTGCCGCAGTATTGTGAACTATTTCTGTTGCTCCGAACGAAGTCATTTGGAAGCATGAATTGAATGTGCGAATGGACTTCAGGAACAGGTTTGAATCTGGAACCGTGCCGACGAGCAAGATGGTTCTGGTGGTATTTCAATTTCTGGTAGTTGCACTTTTCCTGATGCAGAACACATCCCGGCTGACTCATGTTTGAATTTGAGCGCATGACAATGGGGACATTCTTTGTCCATAGCACCAATCAGCACTTTCGGATGAGCGGAATATTCAATATCTGGCTCGTACTCGAATGCGAGACGAAGGAACGAAGCGGATGTAAATGCTCGATGTACTTGTTGGCGTTGTCAGTCATTTGCTCTGCGTGTGTTAACTACGAACCGGCGCACTTGGCTCCGTTCCAATTGTCGTTGTTGATTTCGTTCAGCTCGTACCTCTTGTGATTGAGATGCACGCAATTGCAACATGCTCACACGCACGTTTTTGTTATCTTGTTGGATTTGTTCGTCTGTTCTTTCTGCTCTACTATTTTGCATGTTTGTTGCTTTATTCGTTCGACGGCCTTAATGCCCCCCCTTGCGTCTTGCTGGCATTGTGCACTGTAATACACGCACACAAAAATAAACAAATAAAAATAAATCGTACAAAATTTTGCATGCACTGTGTTGTGATATACCGAATGAAATGTCAAAATGACGCGACGTTTCTCTTGAATTCTTCTCGGACGTAGCGCCATCTGTCATTCAACAACATAAATAATTTCGTTCTGTTTGAAATACGAACGACGGTTAAATTTGTTCATACAAAAATAATAAAATCACGATTAAAAAATGGGAGGGTGGGGGTAGGAGGGTGAAAATTTAAGGTTATAGGTATTTTTTGATGCCAAATAATAAAAAAAAAATACAAAAAAAAATTGTCAAAAAAATAAAAGAAAAAATTTTCTGGATAGAAATACCCACCTAGCGTATATAAATAAATCACCTAGCGGTATGAAATATACTTGTTGACCTATTCTCATACCTAACAAATATACATAAAAATCGGTCGAGCCATTTCGGAGGAGTGCGACCACAAACCGTGACACGAGATTTTTATATATATAGAGATTAAGCTATGAAATTACAAAAGCCGATTGCCATATTGACGCACTTTGTTATACTAGTTAATTTTATCATTATTAGATAGGGTCTAGATGGTTCAATTGGTAAAGCATATTATCAGGAAATGTTATGCGGGTTCGAGTCCTGCACGACGTTGTATATTTTTGTTCAAAATTTCTAGCCGTTATATAATTATTTTCCTTTTGACACCTTCTCAAACGAGTCTTTTCCGACTAACTTTCTTCAAGGCATGCTTGCCTTTCATTCTCTTGAAGCTCGTAGGTTACTTCTGCTCTTAAATTATTTTTCCCTGCTCTCACGTGGTATCGTTTTCAATCCCGATATTCTAGAAAATAAATATTGAATTTTTACGCACCCGTCAATTACATACGTGGTCGCAGCCATGACCTATTTTGGGTGAAAGCTGTTTCCTCATGTCAGGCTCACCAAGCACCAATAGCAAGGGCTGTGCGGCTGATCAATGCACTCCCTAGAGATGTAGATATTTTTGGCGATCCATTATATATTCTGTTTTTTAAATTCTATTTTATTGTTTAATTTGTATTTTTTAAATTATTGTTGTTTTTTTTATTTTATTTCTTTTGTATAAAATTATTTTTGCTTTCTTTTTTTTCTCTGCCTTGTTTTTTCTGTAACTGATTATTTGTAATTTTTATTCTAAATGTCATGTTGTGGACATCCTGAATTAATAATTTTATTTGTTATGTACTGAACGTGTATTTTTCAAATAAATAAATAAATATATGTTTTATAAATATAAATTTATATAATATACTTTGTTTATGATTTTACCGAGACTTTGACTGCGACTCGCTGTCATATCGCCTCTTCTCTTCTAGAAGGGGATCCGCCGATCAGGTCCTCACTCCAATTCTATTACAGAACTTTACTATTTTCCCAAGCTCTTCTGTCTTTCCCACCGCTACGGCACCTTTCAATTCGTCAACATTCTCAAAGATATCCACAATTCGCAGTTAAATTCTGTGTCGTTCATATTTAAGGCATTGTACAGCTATATGTACAATGTCCTAAAAAACATCACATTCATCGCAGAGCTGCGAATTACTTCTTCCCATGAAGACATCAAATCTTTTATCCATTGTGTGTAATGTTCTTATTTTCAGTATCAGTTTAAGCTTATTTCTCTAACCAGAGCACCAACTGTGGGGATGGTAGAATGGACTTACTCCACTTCCCCTTTTCTAGGAATAGAAAATAATATATCCACATGTTTTGGTACATTTTCTGTATGGCCTCATTCTAGTCCAGGTTTTCTGATATCCACTGATATGTCATCTCTGAATGGCCAGCTTCCTTTGCAAGATCATCCGCTTTTTCATTGCCGACAATACTCATGTGCGATGAGATTCATTGAAGGCATAGGTTTCTTCCTCCTATTATATACTTACACATCAATTAATGGTCAAATGTATACTCCAGTATATAGCAATATGTTTTAGGTAATATGATTTTAAAACCTAAATGTTTAGTTCTCTTGTTTTCTGATGTATTTTTAATCCATAGTTTTATCTTGCTAAAGCCTTGGATTACATATTTAAAAACTGTGTTAAAATTTAATCATCAAAATATTAAAACTTCAACCCACATGGCGTTAGTTTAAATCACTTCACAGTGCAGACAATACTATCATGAGAGAAATCTGGATAGAAAATTATACGAATAAAAAGTTTCCACATGTTTTGTTTGTACGCTCAAAAGCTAATTATCGCGGAAAGAGCGTTTGCGGGAAACAAAAAACAACGTTACGAAAGTTATAAACCTAATTAGAGTTTCTTCGTATCGTACACTTAGAGCTTTTTCATAATGAATGAAAATTGATAGTGTATAGTACAAACAAGACATCCGCAGCTTTTTTATTTCATTTCATATTATATTATAATCAAATAAGCACTTGAAAATAAATTTAAAAATCACGGAACACTAAGTTTTGATGGGATTCATATTTTTTTTTAAATTGGGAATATTTCAGAGGCAGTTACTGATGACTAAGATCGCCAAGCACTCATTTTGCTTTGACTAATTTTACATGACTATAAAATAAGAGTACCTGAAGAAGAGCGGAAAACGAATAAGAAAAATTAATAATTATTATAGGTAAGTATCAAAAGCTGATACAACACTGTCAAACAATCCAAATAAAGAAATCTCCACGTTGGCAGTATGATGCTGCAATTTTTCTAAATGCAACAAAATTGGCTTTTATGGCGATTTATTAGGATGGTTTGATAGATCCAATAGCTGTTTAAACCGACTTGAGCAGTTATTTCATTTCCGGACACATTTTAAGATATTTCCAGACGATGTGATTTGCCTCTTGTATTTTACATGAGCATATTGAACGGGTTATTAGACTAAGCATTTAGAGCTTCCCAGCAAAGCCACCATGCCCAGTCAATACTGTGAACCATCTGATATTTGAAAAAAAAAGCATATACGTGTGCCTACATTTGATGATGGCATTCTAATTTTCAATGCAGACTCTTATAAAGCATTTATATTGAAGATGCCTCCGCTATGTCCATCATCACATCTTCACCAATTTTATAATAACATATATGGTTGTGTTATTATAAAATCGTACCACCCAGTATATTCTATTTTTAAAAGCTCATCATGTCTTTAAGTTTTTGTAAATTTCGATGACTAACTATCGTATCAAGTAATAAGAGACTGACTTATTTAACAAATTTTATTAAAATAGTGTATTTCCGACACCTTTTCACTTAACAAAACAATATAGACAGTACTGAGTTTATTTTCACTACGTAACTTTTCCAATTAGTCAAACTCACACTTTTGAAAAGCTCACTGGCCAAAATAAAGCCACAACAAATTCGCTGCAAATAAAGACGCCCACAAAGGTGTGGCTGGTTGTATGAGAGTATGGAGTAGTATAGACACTAGTCGTAACTTATTGTTCCCTCTGCAAACTGTGCTAATTAAAGTTTAACCATCATGGAAAGTTTTTGATCTGCGCGCGTTGATTTCGAATTAGCCACCGTGGCAGATTTGGCTACAAAAAAGGTAACTATCTGAATAGTTTTACTAATTGTCTAAACTTAAGTGATTTTTGTACACACCCCTTTTACTTTTATATTATTTGTCACTATGATAGAGAGAGTCTTCATATAATATGTTAATTTGTATTTGCTTTCTATTAGGGTGTGAATTTGAAATCTTTATCACGTAAAAATATTTTTAAGTGAAAATTTAGTTTAGTTAGTATACATGTTTTCTATAAAAGTTACATTTTTATATTAGTTTATAGATTTTCACAAAGTTTTAATTTAAAATACACATACATTACATTTTGTTTTATGCGTGGATGAAATTTATTAAGTAAAAACTACTATCTATGACAGCTCGGATTGTGAAGAGAATAAAATGTATTAGCTTTCTCGGTCGTAAGTGAGTACCTACCATAGAATACAAAATAATGAAAAACTGACTTACCCTACCACGTGTGGCAAACAAGCAGTGGAGATATATGGCATAAACTTAAACACATGTTAAATATACACTCGTTTATTATTTTCAATTGTAACGTATGCTACATAATATGCATTAAAGTTTGTCACGTAAACAATACGTGTATTCAATATTCTCGTATAGTCGGAGAACTTTGGGTTTTTTGGGTTGGGTCATATAATAATATAAATATCCTGGCTTCATTCCCTAGGATCACCGCAACTGTCTTTCATATTTCAATCTTTAGAAGGAGGCCCTGCATACTCCACGGCAGTTATAATATGTCATGTATATATTATTAATTTATTTTGCGGAGGGTAATGTTCAATTTTATTAATAGGTAGTGACATCTATCGTAGATACCGGGTTTAATAATATATTTTTAATCTATGTCAGCGTAATAAACAAACAGCTAAAAAGATATCTTAAGGGGGTACATGCTCAGCGTACCGTTTTATGTACCGTTTAAAAAAAATCGGTTAGGTACATGTTTAAACACGCGCGTTAACATGATCTTACTCCCTACTTCATTTATCGTTTGTCAATTTATGACTACGGCCGTATGTTGTAGCTTAACTACTAGGAAATGCCAATAGAAATGGCGTTTAAAAAAAAATACTACCTTATTCTTAGGTCAATAATTATTATAAAGCAAACATTATTCGTAGAATTTTTATCACATTTTAATGGTCAAAGACATAACTTATAATCAGTATCTTTAAATGTGTAAATTTTGCCCATTTTTTGAATAATAAAATGCCTAATTCTTGTCAAATTTGGGATCACAGAGATTATCAATATATTTTTTTATTGTAAATATTTCACTATCATAATGTCGACATAAATTTTACTAATGGTTTTATAAATGCTTTTAAATATTAATAAATATAAAAAATATTAACACCACTTCACATGCACGTACTGAAATATGACTATATTCTAAAAAATTAGAGCGAGAGGTTTAAAAAAATGCTATTATATGTAATAAAAATACTTTATGCAGTCATCAAATGTTTAAAATAAATATAAAGGATAATAAGGCTTCAAAAGTATGTAAACAGATTATCCACAACGTTTAAGGAATGTCCAGGATCATACTTTGAAAATAGCCTAAAAGCTCCATTTTGACGTACGCCGTGCATGTAGGCCATTGTAATAGGTACCTACGTATATTGAAATTATAATTTTAAAACAACATATTGTCTTCATTCGTATCGTCGTGATTTTAATAATGTCAAAATAACACAAGGTGGCACAGAAAAGTGTATAACTTTAAATGACATAAAAAATCAATATAATTAAGGTTTAAAGAATGCCGTTGAAATACAAAGAGGAAATAATTCATTAAATTATTACGTGTAAACATAGAAAACGGCTACTTATTGTATCTCACGTACTGAATTATATTAATATAATGGAGAAACTTCATATATTTTTATTTTCTACATACAAAATTATTATGTTTTTTAATAATATTATATTCCACTGAAAACAATTCAACTATATAAGAAATTAAAAAAAAAAAATCTATAACTTGTTATATTGATATACTGTTAATAATGCCTTCAAGTATTTCAAAACATAAAATATTAGATACTCATATCATGATATTATTTCAAATACAAATAATTTACAATTATATTCAATCTGTTCAGAATTTTCTGAATCCTCGTTTAATATTTCCGTAAATCAGTATCCTACCTTATGATACATTTAATTAGAATATAAATATAAAATTTATATTATAATTTGTTTGATTGATTCAAAAATATTATATATTATACAGAAAGTCATTTTTACTGTAATATTAACAATATTATTTTCCTACCCTGTCATGGTGCAAAATTTAAGCGAAAGTTTGCTCCACTACCTTGATTCATCGCTACATCCCCCGTCAGCCGCCATATAAAACCTATATAGCATTACTATAGAATGAAGTAGCATCGGCACCGGTGATAGAAGCCGTGATACTATGCCAAGATTCCGAAATAATGCACTCTGGCGATTACCGGAACACATGTCAATATCATCTGAAGAAACTCATCGTGGTAATATGCGTCAATAAAAGTGTTAGAAAATCAACAACTTGCTTGATTGCAGTAATAATATCGCTAACTGAAAGCAGCTAAGGGATAAGTTAAAAATATTAGCTTTGAGTTAATAGAACTTCGATGTTCAAATCATTAACTGTACAATAATATGTAGCTGTACACCCACGGTGGCCGCGCGGCTTAAGGCTATACCTCAGTTGAGGCATGGTGTAAAAAGATCGTGGCTAGGCGATGCGCGGATTGCGGGTCGCGGGTGCAAATGACGCATGCCGAACGAAATATAATTTGTCATATAAATCCAACATGCGTCCATGTAATATTCTGTTTATTGTTTCATTAGTAACAATAATAATATATTCATTTACATGTTTTCTTTTTCAAGTAAATGGGTAAACGTTTTTAGTCATCTGTACACGATTTAAGAATTAATACCCCCGTCGCCATCACAAAACAATTTGACGTGTTCCCAACTCGGCGTTCTCTCTCCGAATGCCAGCGAGTCCAAAATTTCGTCGCGCCTATAGTTGAAAATTATTTGCCGTTTCACTGATGTGTCGTCTTAAGTGTTGGACTATAACGCCGTGGGTCATAGGTTCGAATCCTGTGTCTGGCAAGTAGACATATTGTTTTTCAATCTGTGTCTTTCAGGGTATGCACCTAATAGGTTGAGCAAGTGACTGACATCCATTTTCTCGTAAAAAACAAAATCGGTTACTAAAAACCTCTACTCTGTGGAGGCTGATATGATCCTATTAGGATCGGACATGATCGAAAGAAGAAAAGAAGTAAAAAGTTATATAAGAGAATGAAAAATGGTAGTTTAAAATTTAAGTTCTTCACTAAAACCAAAAACATTCATTTCTTCAACAGTCTTTTTAATAAACCATTTATTTTATTCAAATGAATAATTCACAAGATTTTGAGAATGTTATATTCCATATACCTTTTAAACATACATACATAACTTGAAAACAACTCAGATAATATATACCCACTAGAAAAAATTTATAGAAAAAAAAAATTCAAAACTCGACGGGTTTGGTGTTCCATTGGTGTCGCGCCAATCTGGGCTAACCAATTATGGTACGAGCCTTCTATCTAATGACGACAATTTAAACTTGTAGGTCATTCATGAAATGCTTATTAAATTGCGTTATTATTGACTATCGACTGTCTATTTACTTATCAGGGCAGAATAGATGATAATGGTACATAAGATTTTTTGTATAATATTATTAACAGTGCATTATTACAGTTACCTTACTATTGGACATTTTTCCTTTAAATGAGATACTTAAATCTCAGTGATTCATTGTGTAGGTATAGCATTTAGCAATCAATTGGCATACTTATCTCAAAATCGACTATTTTCACCTTTATCTCACTGTTGCTTTCAGGTAGCGAATATCAAATGAGTATATATACCGGTGGTACTACTACCTGGTAATATTTTCCAGTGTATTATAAAAAATACCACGTTAGGTTCAGTAAATTTTATTAATCGTTGTATTGAAGATTAAACATAATTTTAACTCGAGTAGCCATAATCTATAATATTTTAACAGGTACCTGTCATCTCCCTCCATTTTAGAAAGTGGGAAGCATGCTGTCACTTTTATTCTTTGTGGTTTTACGTCTAAATTCAGGACTTAGATGTGGACAACACATATTTAATATTATCTAATGGTTACATCTTTATACAAATTCTTTTTAATTTAATTTTAGCGAATAGCGAGGTTAACTAACACTGCTTACTGGGGTGCTATCAAAAATTCTTCTCTTGCGCTAAAACAACGGCCGCTTACGAGCGGTACAAATGCGGCGTTGCCGTTTGTATTTTTTTATAACGGCATTCAGACAGTGTTGCCGGTCAGATATTTAACATTATTTAATTATTTTCGCAATCAACCCTTACTATTTGTTGGTTTGATACCGACTCGGGCCTCTCCAGATACACAGAGACATCCCCAAATGGGGACCATTCGGGGGTGTAACATACCCTTTGCTAGTGGTTAATATTATTTAATTGACAAACATATTATTTTGGCATACAAATTCACATCTATTCCCACTTATTTGTCATTTACATAATGCTATTATTACACTTAGAAATCCTAAAGGGGGAAGGTGTTCCATGTCAGCTATTTTCTGGTATTTTCAGAGGTTAAGCCTGAATAGTACGTAAGATTTGTAGAAAAACTATTTATATCATTATGAAGCTTATTCATCGTCAAATATTTATGTAAAACATTTGATAACTACATAAAGTATTTTTATGACGTAAAATAATATTCTTTGAAACCGTGAAACGTGATAATTGAGAACGAAGCCATATTTTTGTGACATTAATAGGCTGTGATGATGACAAATTTTTCCCTTAATTATTATCTCAAACGATTTATTATAGATAGTTGTAATGTTATAAAACATAATGTAGTAAAATATATTCAGTATAATTATAATATTTGCAGTTTCTATTGGTTCTAAATCTAATGGAAGCGAGTGGACATTTTGTTATTTAAATATGCTACAATTATAGACATACGAAATAATATAAAGCTACGTATCAGAAGGTTTATCATTAATCATTGAATAAATGATGAAATATCTTGTTAGTTATAAATTTATAATACTAAATAGAGACCTTTTTAAAACAACTGTTTCCACGAAATATTCGACCATCTTGATATCCGCCAGACCCACCTGCGAATTGGTGTATGATGTATGGAATCTTTAGCTGGTATTATTTTAACTTTATATGACCAAAAAAATACGCCAACACACAAGTATTGTACAAAAATATGTTTATAAAAGTGAATGCTACAAATTGAACACAAAAATAGGCGAAACAAACACAAATTCGAACATATTATTCAAAAGGAAAACATATTTTGACATTTGAGGACAAAACAAAAAAAAATCTGAAGAAATTTGTATTTGCGTCAATTCTACGTTATGTCATACTAAATCATACATTATAATTTTTAACACTGTTGCAATCTATTTTGCCTAATATTGCAACATAGCAATCAGTTTTCTGTCCCTTTCTATAACTATCTCCCTCTACATTCAAAATAATTATGATTGTAGTAGGTATGTATTTTATAAATTGTGATAGATTTTATTTTATTTCAGTGACATATATCGGGTCGTCCAGTATTGCCATATCTACTAAAATATTATTGAATTGATATTTTAGTAAATAAGAGAATGAAGTTTTTCACCATTTGTATCTACTATTAGTTTTACTATTTTTATTTAATAAATAATACACATGAGGTTTTACGAATTTCACATTTGTTATTAAACATACTTACATAATTTAGAACACCCCAAACACATCGCGAAGTAAAAATATCTATATTTTTTACTTAGCCAAAATTATGAATCAACATAGGTTAGGTACCTACTGATGTTTATATTACAGAAAATTTAACTTTTACTAAATTATGAATTTGCGAGATTATAATAATACAGATGATTTTAAAGAATACTTTCATCAAATAACATAATAATGGATGCCTGTACTTACATAATATTTTCCAATGTAATTTTTTTTTTAAAAACTAACTTTAATTTCGAAAGTTTAGCCTGGCAATACTATGAACGTCATTTATTTCAGCGGGAATGCGAAATTTTCATCCTCGGTTTTTGACATAGGTACCTAACAATATTATCACAATTATTTATATCGATTGTACTTACAAAAAATGCCACGAACTCACTATCCGATGGCTGGAAGTTCCAAAAAAAGACGTAGGAGAAAAGATGGAAATATTAATACATTAAAAACACAAAGGTTTGAAATTATTATTTTATAATTTGACATAATTATACATAGTTGAAAAAACCACATTTCACAGAAAATTTTGGTTCACAATATTTATTTATCTTGCAAAAGGAAGTTTTGCGTATTACTTATTAATACACACAATTAAGTATAATGATCATTTGTACTTATATTATTTTTATATTATGTTTGTGCCATGTCTTATTCGAAATTAGTGTGTCTGTGACAAAAATTATAATCTGGTACAATAATTAATAGCAGCTATACATTTTGTTTTCTGTTAACTATCTACTAAACTAATATTTTTGAATGTATTATAGTATTGATATATTGCCGAAGACTATGCCTGAGCATGGAAATCCTCAAAGCATACTACCTGAACCAGAATTTCATCCCACATTTGAACACGAACACGAAGAATTTATTATAGAAAATGAAATTGAAGATTCAAGCCCTAAATTCCGTGTAGAAGGCCGTAGAATTATAGACTTCATATTTTTTCCAACAACTTCAATTAATTAGCCACCATGATTCTCCATTTAATTGTAATTTATCACATTTAGAAATTTTTGGGGAAAATCGGGATAACTTTAGTAGTACATTTTTTATTCAATGTAAACTTTGTGGTAAAAAATTAAAATTATATACCACTGAAATGAACAAAAACAAAATGAATCTGTGTGACGCATTTGTATCCAGTATAATCAGTATCGGCAGTGGATTTTCAAATCTGGAAGAAATGTGTTCAGCAATTGACGTACCATCGATTACAGCAAGAACATACAGAAAGAGTCAACAGAAGGTGTACGAGTGGTTTGAAGAAACCAAAAATAAGAGTATGGAAAACGCTGCGAAAGAAGAGCGACAACTTGCAATCGAAAATGGTGACGTCGATTCTTCTGGTATTCCCATGATATCAGTTGTTGCAGACGGCTGTTGGTCGAAACGTTCATACAGATGCAATTATTCCGCAGCATCTGGCGCTGCCACGATCATTGGTCAAAGAACCGGAAAGATTTTGTACATGTCAGTGAAAAATAAATATTGCGATTTGTGCGCCAAAGCTAAAAATAAAAATATCCCTGCTCAACAACATAAATGCTTTTTAAATTATACCGGTCCGTCAGGAGGAATGGAATCTACAGCAATATTAGAAGGCTTTAAAGAATCTATTAATACACATGGATTGATTTATTCAAAATTGATTGCTGATGGAGATTCCAGCACATACAAAAAAATTCTTGATTGTCACCCTTATCCGAATGTAACTGTCGAGAAAGTTGAATGTAAAAACCATTTAATTAGAAATTATTGTGGCAAAATAGAGGCATTAACCAAAGACACAAGATATCCCTTGAATGTAAGAAAAATCATTGCGTCAAGAAAAAGACGTCTGCGGAAAGCCGTCATAGGTGCAATCAAGTATAGAAAACTACAAGATAGTACTTTCGAAGAAAAGGTTATCGCTCTGAAAAAAGATTTATTTAATGGACCGCACCATGTTTTTGGAGACCATACTTCTTGTCTACCATATTTTTGTACAAATGAACCAAATACAGAGGACATGCTTGATGTAAATTATGTACCAGCATTAAAAGAATGCAGTCTATTTTCTCAATTAATGATATATAATTCTCGTTTGGTGCTAAATTCAAAAAGTTTAATTTATAATTTTTCTACTAATATTTCAGAATCTTTTAATAACATGATTGCAAAATTTGTAGGCGGCAAGAGAATTAACTACTCTCAAAGACAATCGTACATGGGACGATGTGCAGCGGCGGTAATCGCATTTAATACAAATAAGTTACATTGCACAATTCAAAAACAAGTTTATAAAAATAGCCCAAAAGCCTTCATAAATCGCTTAGAATCAAGAAGGTTGAAAAAAAATAAAAAAAAAATAGGAAAATCTTGGCGAAAACCAATACATACTGTTCCTTTATCTAATCCAGATTATGGAGAGAGTTGCCAAAAACCTGATATGGACAAAAATCAATATCAATTGTTAAAAGAAACTTTTTTGAAAAAACTCAAACTGACAAACTATGAGAGGAGGGATATAGAAAGACGCACCGTATTACAATCTGAATGTGCAGAATGGCTAGAAAGGCGACGAAACCTTCTTACTGCCTCTGTTTTTGGTAAGGTGTGTAAGCGGCGAGAAAATACAAAATTTGGGCCTTTGGTAAAACGTTTATTATATAGCCAATCATTAGCCAACGTGAAAGCGGTAAAATATGGTAAAGAAAATGAATCAATAGCTTTACAACAGCTTAGTGTACAAGAACGGATTAAGATTGAGAGATGTGGATTGTTTATCGATGATGTGTATGATTTTATCGGTGCAACGCCAGATGGCATCAGCGATGATGATACAATTATTGAAATAAAATGTCCTTTCTCAGCTGCTGGAATAAGTGCAGATGAAGCTATTGTACAGAAAAAAATTAAATTTTGGAAAGTAGATAAAGACAGGAATATGGTAATAGATAAAAATCACGATTGGTACTTCCAGATTCAGGGGCAGCTTCATATTACTAAGAAAGATGTCTGTTTATTTGGAGTTTGGACGGGACATAATTTTCCTGTTAAAATAGAATTAATCAAAAAAGACGAGACATTTTGGATTGAAAAGATTGAAAAAAAGATATATCACTTTTATATGAATTGTCTACTGCCAGAAATAGTAGATCCCAGAACCAGTAGATCTATGTATATTAGAGAACCAGAAAGGCTGAATTTCTAAATTTTTATTTTAAATTTTATTATGCTATATTTTCAACAAGTCTATATTACATCACTATTTTATAGTTCATCAAGATATATCTAATTTACTAATATAGTTTACTGTTACGAGACACCCAGAACGAGTGTAATTTTATGAAATTCAAAATAATATGTATACTTACATCTAAATAATGATACCTGCAGATCTTGCTGGCGATTCCACTGCGCCATATTTTGTATAAGCATTCGTCTCTGCAGCCGTGAGTTTTGGTTCCGTGTAAAAAGTACATTTTGTTCTCAAGGTCAAAAACCAAATTGGTTGTGCCAATGGCTTATAACCATTCCTCATAAATGATTATAACTGATATCACCTCATAACTGATCAGTGCCACGCACGAGTTAACTCGCGGGATCTTTTAAACGTCATAACTTCTGAATGAACTGTTTGTGTATATTTTCTTAACAATATTTATCATTTTAGTGTGAAAATATTCACGTTAAACATGTTGATTTGGTAAATTTTCACAAATATTTATCATTCTATTCTTATTTCATATTTTTTAAGGGATTCATTTTATTCCAAAAATAACTGACCTACAAGTACCCACCTGGTAAAAATTGAATTTGGATTGGATGGAATTTCCTAGTAGATTTTCCAACTAAACAACATGACGCTTTCTATATATTATTTACTGTTAGTTTTGAAATTATTGTATTTGAAATAAATAATGTATCAATAATACACATAGAAATCAATAGATATATAAAATAGATATCACAGTTTAAAAATCAGAAAGATCAATGCATATTACCATTGTTTATGTTACAATATAAAACAACATTTATCATTGAACGTAGGTACCAAGAAAAATAGACTTCATTAAAATGTGTCAATATAGTATATACCCGATATAATTATATAAATTATTATATTGTTAATTACTCTGTGGGGTCCATATATACTGCTTCAATTGTAATTTAATTTTACAGTATAATTATTTATGTTAAGTACTTGATTTACTTATTATATGTACAAATGTAATATACTTACCTACTTATTAGGATATATCTTGGTGAATTTTAAAATAAGAGGAAATTAAATGGAGGTCATCGTGTCTAACTAGATGTCTAACTAGACGTTGTTAAGTCTTATATAAATATTTATACATTATTAAATTGTTTTTCTGTTTTTTATTGATGTAAAGACATGGCATGTATTCAAAGTAATAACAAATTAGCTGTGTACTATTTATTTAACTTATATTAAAACCCCAAGATTGATTTCGTCTTACGACATATTTTATTCTTCTAAGTTTTACTATGACATTGTAATATGAACCATGGATATAGTATAGTACTTAAAAAAATCAAAACTGGTAATATATTATTTCAATATTTAATAGTCAATTTTCATTTGAAGTCAGCATTTAATTACTGGTATAACACATAATTATTAACTGATATCTACAACTTCAGATGGACAAATTAATTGATATATCATATTATCAGTTTTCATTTCCTTTCAACAATGTATTCATTCTAGCAGCTATTTTAAATATCTTACTAGTTTTTATGTCATGGCACCTTACAAAGGCTCCGAGCAACCGTATACTGAGCTTCGAGAACAGATGTTTACGACGGATACTGGGTGTGCGGTAATTTTAGAAGTAACGGGAGATAAAAGAACGCACCAAATAGCCTCGCATCACGTTGAGAGTGAATACGCAACTTTGTACCTGGCCCGGCCACGTGCTGCGAGTGCCTGAAGAGAATCCCAATCTGGTTTGCCTGTTCTTCAAGCCAACCGGATTCCGGCGTCCTGGATGGCCGCTAAATACTATTTATATAGCATATCTGGCGGAGTTACGGGCTGCTAGTATGACCTGGAACGATGCAAAAAAACTAGAGTGACAGAGATTCTTGGAGGCGCCGCATTGTATCCATATGCTGCAACTAAGATGCAGATATAGCCGAAGAGAAGAATTAATATACAGCATCTAGAAAACTTAAAGTCTTTGAAATGGTGTTAGAAAGACAATGTTTCTAATATCAAAGTGATATTGAGGATGAAAAAGAAAAGACTTGGAGAGTAAGCTCTACCAAATGACATACCTGATATGATACAAGTAACTGATATGCAAAATTATATTATATTTTAGAATATTATGAATCAATTTAGCAACTTTTATATCATTATCGATAATAAATTTAGTGCAAAAATGTAATTATAAAATTGTTTTATTTTTTAAATATGTATGCGAGATAGATATAGCTATAGGTTACAAACATTAGTCACTTTATATTTACCTTTTGTAATTGTACTATTAAATCTATAAAATGGGTATATATGCTTGATGGTCTACGTCATAAATAATATTATATGAATCACGCCATGTTCGGATCGTACGCCGAAAGTCGGATTTATTTCATTATTAATTAAAAGATTTATTTCATTCCATCTTATTCATATGAAACCGTCGACAAGCAAAGATCTCGGTAGACATTTTCTCCATCTGCAAAAAACATAACATATGAACTGTTAATAGTGTGATTTTTAATCTTTTATAGTGTGCGACTGTTTGAAGAATGGTAATTAAAACGGATTAGTGATAATACAAAGCATCAAAAAAGATTGATTAACTAAAATAAAGTAATCAGGTAGGTAACATGTTTAATAACAACTAGAACGCCTTAGATTATATCAAACAAATAAATATGAAATCACAGGCATTCTCGCAATAACCTCTAAACTAACCACGCAACTAATTTAGACTAAGAAAACAATAAATTAACACTTGAATAATATATGCAAAACACACAGAATACTACTACAGTAATAAATAACATAATATTGTACTTACAGATAGTGTTTCTTATTCCTGATATAAAACACAATTCCTTCGTTAGGTATCTTGCAATTTGCTATCAACATAATCTGACAGCAGAGAGTTTTTTCTATTAGTCTATGGCCAAAAATACGGATTTACTTGGCCGGCTAAAAAAAAGATTTTAATATAGCAAGAACATTTTGAATATGCGACAAATAAATAAAAGTATATATAATATAGTTGTTAAAAAAATCTGTGTACATTATAAAATATATTTAATATTATAAATACATATATTTTTTAAATTCATGTTATAATTTGTAAACGACGAAGCACGTCAGCTAATACGCATAGTAAATGTTTAAACTTTGGTAATCAAATTCGAATGTGACAGAAAGAGAAAGAAAAACTTTTTAATCATATTAGCATGCGTAAAAGAGATGTAACATAATATCACTTTCACTTTAAAAATCATACCTAGTATTCAATGTCATAGTTCAACTTTAAATGAAAAAACAGAAACTCTAGGTAAGCATGTGTGCCCTTAATGAAACGTTAGAAATAATTGTATTATAAATTCATAGTGAGTAAATAAATTGGTTTGAACTCAAAGTTGTACATTAAATAACTATGCATTATCTTGAAATTCAAAGCTTTGCTTGTCAAATTGTATTCTATTATGTGTTATTTACTCTTTAGTAATAATCACCTGTCACTATCATTTAATGTCAAATTAATTTTGCAATCAATTATGCCGCTGAAAAGATGAATAAGGGTGCAAGAAATAGGGAGAGGGTGTATGATGACGAAACTACGCGTTTCGTAAGCATTTTCATTATTAATTGACGAGTGTGAGAAGTGCTAAGGATGTTTACTTCTAAGACTTACGACAGGGCTTACTTCCACGCCTTCTACATTTGTTCGTGGAGGATGCCACTCAGTGGCATGTCAAAGTTTTTTTTTATTTATGTGTTGAATTATTAGTGAACTACTTACCATATTTATATTATACTTTTGACGTTCCGTTATACTTTTTATGATAATTTTTAATTAATAAACTAAAATAATTTTGACACTTAATAATTTCATTATAATACGTCATGTACTGGTGGTAAGTTACGATAAGTCCAAATTTGGTGAAATTCAGCGATTATCATGTTGAAATTTAATTGTTCATGCTCTAAAGAAAAATATCAGTAATATCAAAATGTTTTTGAAGGTAATCATTTAAAAACTTGTGTATGAAAAAGTACAAATAAATATTTTGTAAGTAAAAACAACAACATACAATATATAATATATACTTGTAAGAGAATAAAATGTAAATAATTTAAATATCACTAAAATACTACGACTGCTTAATCTGTAAACCGGCTAACTCCACTTGGGCAAAGTGTTCAGGAAGGAGAAAAAACTTAATAATTTAACTATCGAACGGAATTTAAAAATTCCAAAAAGATACAAATAAGCTGCACTTTGAGTACACTATTTTAGCTTCCTTTTTAATATAAAAATATATAAAGAGCGGAGTTATTCCATTTACGATATTGGAAATTTGGCACGTGTACTTAAAGAACGACAACGCAATTATTTATAGGTTTAGCAGTTTGAAATTTTCTATGATATGGAAGTATGAACTAAGCCAAGAGATGTCACGGAGACTTGAAGCTTTCGAGATGTGGCTGTATAGACGCATTCTCAAAATTCCTTGGACTGACCGGGTGACAAATGTTAAAGTTCTCAATCGAATGGGGAAGGGCCGAGAAGTTCTACGTAGTATCAAAACGAGGAAACTACAGTACTTCGGCCACATTATGAGAGGACAAAAATACAGCATTTCCCAACTTGTCATTCAAGGAAATATCAATGGGAAGCGTAGCAGAGGACGGCGCTACATTTCGTGGCTTAATAACCTCCGTGATTGGCATGAATGCAGCTCCACTGAACTGTTTCGGATAGCAGACGACAAAGATAAGATCGCCTTTATGGTGGCCAGCCTCCGCTGGGGGATGGCACAATAAGAAGAAGTTTGAAATTTGTGTGAGCATAGAAAACATGCATTATAACAAAATGTCATCAAAATCTCATTTTTCTTCAAAAGTGCAGTTAGCTGGTTTACGGATTGAGCAGTTGACTAGATATTTGATGCACAAAAAACAGTAATTTGTCTTTTCTGTTAAGTTGCAAATCTAAACCAAGCTTGATTTATTTCTTGCATACTGAAATTATCTCAGAAATAGTATAAATAGAAAAAATCTCAGACCTCATGGGATTTAAAATAGTATATAATGTAGGCACAATCTTGCTAGCTAGGCTTTTTGTTAATAAATACTTCATAATGTTGGATCGTAAATTTAGATAAAAATACACATTAAAAATTATCAATTTCAATCAGCCACAAGATTCAAACTCACGATCCATTACTTTGAAGACATATCTTTAAAATCATCAGTAAGTATGTAACTGCATTACATCTTTGGACATCTATGTTTATTTTCCATCTCAGATACTCACCTGACCGGCACTCATAAAGAGAAATAAGTTAATGTTATAATATTCATCTGATAGTATAAAACTCTCGGCAAAATTAATGCTGTTTCCTTAATGTGTGTAGTTGTAATAATTTACATAGTATGCTACTTTAATGTTGAATAAAATTATCAGTAACGCCACTGCATAGTTAACAGTCTGCACGCCACTGGTGCAGATTCCCATCCTCTCAGGTGAGAATGAACTGGGAGCGGTTTCCGTCTACATTTTGACATTAAAATAATTGCTCTTATATCCATGCCGTATATAACCAGACACAGGGAATTATATGAGAATATTCTGGCTGAAAGGAAGAAAATCTATTTATTTGGCTCGCATTCGTTCTGTGTTTTATACTTTTTTTGATTTCAAATTTAAAACAAATGAAAAAATTGTCTTCCTTTTATTCAAATGTCTTCCTAACATATACATACGTAAAACACCATATTCCGATATAAACTAAAGAGAATTTTAAAAATTATTTAGTTTTTAATTATATATAAATGAAATAATTTATTAATAAAACTACTATCTACTATCTTGCACGGTAACTATGTTTGTGCTAACATTATATTATAACGTGTCACATTTAATTTATCGTTTTCATATTTCTTTATTATTTTAGTTGGTAAAAAATATGCGAAGTGTTGGAAGTATATCCCTTCATTATTTATCATTACATGAAATAATATGCAACGTTAGAATTATTGCTTAAGTAAAAAATATTACAATTTGGACTTTTTACGTATTAAACAAATCATCAATAACGGTATATTTTATCGCGCCTATTTGCTTTTCATGCAATCATTTTTATGCTGAAAATGTGGTTATGTGAAAAGAAGCCAACCCACATCAAACTAAAAATATTTCATTTAAAAAAATAAATAAAATAAAACAAAAGCAAATAAATTTGGTTCACATATATTTTTTTGCAAAAATAAATAATCCCGAGTGAATATATTATAATAAAATAATAAGAAAAAATGCATTAAAATAATAATTTAAAAAAAAAAAACAATAAAAACTGGTATCCCCATACAATTTTTCTCGCTTAAATTGAGACATATTACATCAATCTGCATTCTACACTATGCCTAAAAGATTTTACATTCTAGTAATGAGGCGCAATTTTAAACTCTGTAATGAATGTGATAGTCAGGAGCACATCTATCTTCTCCTCATGTTGGTGCCGTCCCTAATCGGTCTACATACACGGCAGAGAATTTTTCATTGAAAAATGTTTAGAACTCGTTCATTTCGAAGAGTTAATGTCCAAGTTTCCAATGTGTAGATGAGCACTGGCTTTACAAGTGTCTTGTAAAGAGTGCTTTTAGTTCGGCGAGATAGTATGTGGGACTTAAAATGTCTTAACAAGCCAAAGTAGCATTTATTCGCAGAATCTCCAAATCTGTCACTACCTCAAAAAAAGGTATGCACATTTAACAGTGCATTAGGGCTTTACTTACAATAATAAGTCGTTACTGTATTGAGTGTATGGATGTTTTTATAGTTCCTCGTGTGGGATAACTCTTTTCTGCGTGATACCACCAAAATATAAAAATGGCCACAATTTTCAGCAATATATTTATATTTTGTAAGAAATTACTCACTGTAATAATAATATTATTTGTCCGTCGCGAGCAAATATTATTGCAAAATAAGCCCCAGCTAGCTGGGGGCAACGAATTCGCAACGAAGCCAAATAATTTATAAACATTAAAAAACAATCCGGGCAGAATTTCGTAATACACCAACAAAAAACGATAAAATGTATGTTTCTCGTGGGCCCTATTTACTTTCATCAAACAGTTGAAACATTTCCTTGAGAAAAACATGCATCAACAATGTCTACTTTATTACTCCAGATTTTGTATGAAAAAAAAAACTCGCGCACGTAACGTAATAAACATTAACATTAGATTACTTTATACAAAAAATACCTCACATAATACAATGCAAAATTTAATATTAATATTATTATTTACTACCTTTTAAACGATATGAAGTTAGTAAGAGTGTTAAATAGTAAGATTAATAAAAGAAATATTATAAGTCATACTTCTTTTGGCGCGTTTGGGAAATCAGATCAGAGTGTATTTTTGGCGTGTGACATGTAACACATAATTTATTTTTTCACACGAAAAAAACTCACTCGATTGGATTCAACCACCGATTGTTCGATTATCAGCCAAACGCACTACCTTTACACCACAGTATGATACTGCAATCGTGAAGATTATACAGTATAATATTATAGTTTACAATTATTTCGTTGCCTAGGCAGCGAATTTGTTATTGTCGGCCATTTACAATTTTTTACGTAAACAAACTATTAAACGTCAGAGTGACATTTGATAAAAATAAAAACAACGAGAAACCATTATATAATTAAGTAATATAAGTTAAAGTGTACAAAAATATATCAACGGCGTTCCAATAAGTAGTCCTTTTTCTTGAGTGTGTAATTTAACAAGATAATTAAGAGATAGTCGAAGAATCTAGGTTATCACAAGATTTGTTTTTGTTTTGTTACGCCGAAAAAGTATAACTTCTAACGCGCGTACATAAGTACACACGTCGATTTTTTTTTAATTCTTTTTTGGTTGGTTATATATAATTAGATATAATAAAAATCCTAATAATTAATGTTGTAGTAATCCAGAAGTGCCGGGTCACCTAGCGTAGGTGTCGTTAGATGACTCTGTCATGCCCTTATTCTCTCTCTGCTATACGTGCAAAATTTAACGGCGATTCGTACTAATGCAGTATTTAAATTCTAGTACCTCAAAAAGTAGATCAATGCCAACAATTTTTCAGATTTATTTTTAGAAACCATCCGTCAAAATTTAGTTTTTTTTAATAATGTTATATTAAATGGCGACACCTTATTTAGAATAATTTTATTTTCACTTCGGTGCCCTATACTTATTATCTTTAAACAGGTATGGTTCTTTTTTATTTAAAAAAAAAATATATATATATTAAGAAATAAACAGTTATAATATTGTAACTCATCTCACTTTTCCACTGCTGTAGACCACTTTACCAACTCGTGGTGAATTGTTGCAACTGCGTTATTTTCAAGGATAATTGTATACTGTAACTTCGATACATTTTGATATATCAAAATGAAACTCCATTGAATTACGAACTATTCTATGTACGCCCATGATGGCCGAGTGGCTTATACGTCGGCTTATAATATCATGGATCCCAGGTTTTAATCTAGAGTTTGGATAATATACATATTGTTTTTCCATGTTTGGAGTCAGAGTATAGATTTAATAGGCTGAAGAAGTGACTAACACCCATTTCTACATATTTTAGTACATATTAAAATAAACAGGTAGATAGACAAAATGAAAATTAAACTATTTAGTATGCTTATGTACCATGAAAATTTATAGTCAAAAAGCAAATATTTATCAGAGACAGAATTTTGATTGCATTATATTATTAGTTTAAATGTATCTAAAGGGTGAGTGAGTTAGTTTTAATATTAATTAGATGAAGCACTGTAACAGGGAAAAATAATATAAATCCACCACGAATAAAATTGAAAATATCACAAAAGTGTAACAAACGAAATAAAAACCACCCTATTACCTCCGAGTAATTTGCCGAACTTTTTTTAAATTTGTAAAAAGCAAGCTGATTTTTTTAAATGTATAAATAAACAACTTAGGAATGAGAAAATGTTTAAAACATCAGTTAATCATTACTTTGGCTTGGCAAGAAAAATGTAGGCATGGGAACCATTAAAAACGAAAAGTATTCATAAAATGGTTGCCGCTGCTTAGATGAAAATTTCGTGACTTCAAAGTATTTAATAAGTAAAATTCAAACTTTGATTCAATATAGAAGGAATACCTTCGCTACTTTAGCATTCTTTGATAGTAGGTATTCATTTTAACTCTTATCAAGCGAACATGTACTATTACAACTATTAAAACCATTTAAATAAATACAATAGGTACAAACATTAATTTCAATAATTTTATATTTAGTATATTATGTAGCTTAAATTTTAGAAGAGATCTTTATTAAGCTACACATTTTTCCGACTTATACGCAGCGTAAATGGAATATCTCCCATTCTTGGTGGTATTGGCTTGATTATCTCTGATAATTTTCTTAGGAATCGAGGGCATCGGTTCTTTGTTCTCCCAATGTACAGCACTAACCTGCCATTAGTAATGCCAATTGGGAGGGCAATAACTATGTATAATCAAATCGCTTCAGATATTGATATGTTCCACTTACGTGAGTTGAATTTAGGTGGACTTTGTTTTATAAGTTTTTGAGATAGGGTCTATCAACCTGGTTTATTTTATGTGCTTCCATGTATTTTTCTTATGTTTTGTTATTGTATTATTTACTCACATTATCCTGTATTTTTATTTGAAAAATTGTGAACACTTACTTTATTTCATGTCGTGAACGATTTGAATTTATAATTATTTGTCATGTTCATTAATAAAATTAAAATAAATAAATTTGAATTTGAATAATATAAAAAATGATACCTTTTCGTTGATAACTTTACTATTCAATATTATTTTTTGATAATTTTTTTCTATTTTATGTTTTTCTTACTTCATATCTTTGAAAACTTTACAGTATTAAATTTTATATGTGGAAACTGTACTGGTTGCAACATCTTTCCTCTAATATATTTGTATATACATATTTTATAAATCAATGTTGGTGTAAAATAATAAATAATAAATAAAAAATACTTTAATCAAAAGCATATTTACTTAAATATGTATAATTATAATCATATCTTATTTATCCACTGTTACATGGAAACCTATCCAACTGATTTAATTCTTGAATATTTTCTTATATGTACGTAAATGTATGTTCCAGTAGTTTATTTCCATTTTTGTAATCTGGGTGGTGATTATTATATAAGCAGAAGTTCATATTTTAAGAAAAATACGATGTGCTAGTACCTGTGTAGTGCAGTAAGCAGTGCAAAAACCCAATACTAACAACTAAGCAAACATATAAATTAACTTTTACTATATAATATTATATAGGTACCCTTAAATCCAAGATAGCCATTATCATACTTTTAATAGCTTCACATAAAGAGGATTGACATAGAATGTGTCTAGACTTGTGTTGAAGAACGGGTAAATGCATCAAAGCATCTGAAGCTTTAAGCCAGTCTCGAATACCGAATATAGAAAGTCCTTCAATATGTATAAACAAAATTCCTCCGATAACCAAGTCAAGACATTTATGGCGAAAAGCAAAACATAGAACATCTATTTTCATATGTATGCTTTGAAGCAATTTAATACCCGAAACTATTATAATATTATAATTATATATAAAGACCAATGAAGCTCCCACAGTTTTAGTTAAGTAAATTATTTTACGATTTTTAATAGAAAGAAATCGGAAAATATATTTTAATTATATTCACTAATTTTAAAATAAATGGGGGTTTTACAATTTTATTATTGAATACTACGATAAATTACCAATTATTGTTAAACATATTATTATATATAATGAAAGTTTTTACTACAAAGAAAATATGTGTTTATTCTAAAAGTTACGGAAAATTATTGAATAAAAATAATAATGGTCTTCCAGCCACGTTTGCATTAAAATTTATAATTAGTACGTAAAATTCTTCTTCTGCTTTTAGGACACTAATTCAGTGTGGGTTTAGATTTCTTCTAGAATCTGCTTCCAAGAACTATTTTAGGAAGCTTTCATCTAGTTTTTGTCCTCTAGTGTTTTGAATTTTAATACGACACAATAAGTTTATAAATATATATTTGATATAATATTTACAAAGAAAGGTTTAAAGGTGAGCTATTTTTGAAGGGTGGACAAGTATATATTTTAATTATTTTATTTTAGAATGGTTATCAAGAATTTTCATTACAGGTGGGTACTTCTGTGTCACGAACGTCTTCTTATAACGATCAAAGGCTAGTGGAAAAGGCTCGGTTATCAAAGTATTTTCTATATAATTTCAAAGTGAAAATTTCATCATTTGCAAGTCCAGAGTCTGAATAAAAAGAAAGAAAAGTCCAAAATTAATCATTTCCAAGACAAAGGTGGTGCCATTTAATACAGTGGTGTAAATTAACAAAGGTGGGAGCTTCTAATTTATCTTAGCGAGATGATAAACACTGTGCCCATAAAGGCTACGTACAAAACGTCTTATTAGGAAAAGAATGTTCTCATTTTAAGAAACGCACGAAGGTCTTCATTACACTTCCCATTTTAAAATGTAAATTAAAAAGCAGAATGTTCTACCCATTTTCGCGTACCAGCGCAACGGTGTGTCTTCATCATGTTTAAAAGTACCGCGAGTATAATGAGAAAAATATTTTATACAAGAAAAACTCTCTCGCAAATTAAGTTGTTATTTATCCGGTTACAAAAAGCTGCGGGGTATTTTTTCCCTAGTTAGGTACAAAAAAGTTTTCGGATTTGATATTATTTATAAATGCTATGTAGGTGCGCTTTGAAGACATCATTTATACTGTGTTTATAAAATTAGCTTAAAAAAATCAAAAAAATTGATTGAAATCAGTAATACCATGGTTATAGGTCGTCAAAACCAGCGGTTGTCAAATAAACAATATTACCTATAATTTTAAAATTAAGTTTTTTTGTACGTAAACCAGCTTTTAAACAAACAATTACCTACCTAACGTATTAATATATTATAATCCCAGGAAGGGCTCTTCTACCCCGTGGCAGATACTGGCAGGTGTTATGATGTTATATAATATATCGCTCTGCAATGTCTCTGCTTTGCCGTATGATGTAACTGTACTTATGTACATTCAATAAATACCATTCTTAACAACAATTGAATATTGGGATCTGCCCTACTATAGCTTTCTGACCAAGACCAAACAAGGTCCAGGATAAATATCGTGTGCACCCGTATTTTTGTAATATGATTGTATAGATTATACCAAATTATTTTTTTTTCGACCATGTCTGATCCTAATAAGATCATATGGGCCTCCACAAGGTGAAGGTTTGTATTAATAGATTCTTATTTTTACAAGAAATGGATGTCAGCCACTTGCTCAACCTATTAGGCCCATACCCTGACTCACACACAAATTGAAAAACAATATATGGTGTAGGTACTTGCCAGACCCAGCATTCGAACCTGGGACCCGCGATGCTGTAGGACAAGGATGGAAAACCTTTTTACGTAGGCATGCCAAAATTTTCCAAATAATATTTTTCGACTGTTTGACGTACCAAGTAGTTTTTTTTATGGCGAATTTTTTTTTTAATTTTCTAAAAAATAGTTTTTAACAGTTCTATTAAAAAGGTTTAAAAATTACAATTGAGTTATTGATATTCTATCTTTCACCATATTTCTAGCTGAAGGCATATTTTTTATTCTTTGATTTGTTTTCCTTGTTTTCAAATCACTCAAAGATATCGTGGATGCATTTAAACCACTCTTCTTTCATATTATATTCTCCATCACTGACCGGCTTTCCATTTTTAGAGATTATTTTTGAGGTAAATTAACGAGCAGTTATTATATTTGAGTGACTGCCGATAATTAATTTCATAAGGTTTGTTGATTGTGTATTTTCATTTTTAATTCCCCGATCCTAAAGACCGACCTATGCAATCGTATATTTACATAAATTGTAATGATTATTCTTTAAAATGATTTTCCTGAAATTTTTTATACAAAGCGATTTGTCATTATTTATGGATGTATTTCGTCGCTTCCGTTTCCGCATCGATTGATAACTAAACATTATATGAAAAACCGAAGAAAATACACATGGCTATGCCGGCAATATTTTTTAATATTATATATAAGTATTTATTTGTAAAACTATTTTTGTAAAAAAAAAACAATTTTTAATCTATAAAATAGTAATATATATTTTCTCTTCAAAATGAAACATTCGCGTGCCATGCAAAATCATCTCGCGTGCCACTGGTGGCACACGTGCCATAGGTTCGCACATCCCTGCTATAGGACGATGCTTAAGCCCCGCGGCCATCGTGGGTATTAGAGACCGATGAGCTATTATTATTTTACGGGTCCCTTAAAATTAAAAAAAATATTACAGGTACATAATGACGAATATTATAAAAAAAAGTTTTTAGGATAGCTTATAGCCTTGTGTGTACCTAGTTTATAACATAGCATAGCAGCGACCAAAAAGACACCATATAAATATTATTATGTAAGGAAATTGTAAAAAGGCGCCTTTATTCGAGCATATAAAAACTCCGGTGTCCGTTTGATTTTTCGGCACATTTTTGTGAGATTACTACAGCACCAATTAAGTAATGTTAACCCCCCCACCAAAATACAAATAGCCAAAAGAATATTCACATAATGAAATTTTAATATTCAAATGAAAGTTTGTATTTCACTAGATAAAAAGCCATATAATAAAAATAATTTGAAAACAAAGTTTAGTTGATTATTTATTAATTATACGTAAATTTTTCAAAGTGATTGCAATAAGTTCATATTCTATCGTCATTCGTGTCTGTCTGTAAGCCAAAATAAGCCTTTCGTTTCTGCGGATAAATTAATGAGTTTCTCGTGTAATTTGAGAGTATTCATTCAGTAGAAAACGTGCTGGTGACTTCGGAGCTAAACGCGTTTGTTCACTTTCGTTTCCTGTATAGGTACAACGTTATTCGTGAAACGTCCCGTGTGCAGTATTTAGCATTCTCAACGCTTCCTGTGGCTGTCGATCTAATAACTGGCTTTCATAAAAGCTACTCCTGTTGCATGCAGATGTACGCTTTTTATTTTGACTTTGGTATTATTTATCATAAAAGCTTTTTTTTTATTATACGTTCCTCTCGTTGGAACGTGAAATAAATAACTAGCTATCTACCCAGTACTATATAAGAATAATCTAAAATTTTCAATATTTTATTTATTATTATTTAAGTTTTGTGTTCAGTTTTTATATCGCACCCGAATTGCCTATTCATATTTCCCTTATAAATGCATGAAAAAAAGGCATGAAAATGATCATGAGTGACAATACTTTTTATATAATTAATAAAATTTGGGAGTGGCCCGATACTCCAAAAATAGGGTCTTCTTATAGGCAATCTATAGTCTATAATCTATAGTCAGGGCGTAGTACGAAATTGTGAACTTTGATCATCGTGCTAATTTTTACTTAGTTATAATATTATGTACATACTTAAAAAAATATTTTCACATTACCTACCAAAATTTAATTTTGTTAATTTTTAAAATAAATTTAGGTAAATTCAAAATAAATCAGTTAAATTTTAAATTCTAACAGATTTAAGTTTTGTACTATTCCATGGAATCGTACCATTACCATTGTTCCCATAATAGACAATTTTACACCTCTTGGGTAGTATTTTTATTGTTTATAATTACTAGTGATCTATTTTTAGGTTTTGACGATTTATATACGCTTATCGAGTGTAATATTATTGATAAGGTAGAAAATTTTTTTATAAACACTTCAATTATTCATAATTTGTTGGTTATGCATTTTTTATTGTGATACTTGACTTAATAGGTAGGTGATAAAGTTTTTAGCTAGTTTATTGTATTGATTTGTTATATAAGTTCGAGTTAATTGTGTTCGTTGTCAGTGTGTGTTTGCCTTTTGGTGAATGTACATAGTGCCTGAAGATCGCGAAAGGCAAAACCCACGTTGCAAAAAACGA
This sequence comes from Rhyacophila brunnea, assembly GCF_057557595.1. Classification (NCBI taxonomy): domain Eukaryota; kingdom Metazoa; phylum Arthropoda; class Insecta; order Trichoptera; family Rhyacophilidae; genus Rhyacophila; species Rhyacophila brunnea. The sequence goes on from NW_028232752.1 coordinate 25,065,113, forward strand.
CTCAAATGGAATAGTACAAAACTTAATTCCATTAGAATTTAAATTCAAATTCCATCAAGTACCTTCGGTCGATAGTATTAATATTCTTCGTTGTATGTTAGCATCTGTCTTTTCTATTTTCATATTTCACGCAAACTCAGTATCAATTTAAGAGGTCATTAAGCTAAATATACCTATAATAATTTATATCCGCATACAATTTATTCATTATTTTAATTATTCATCATACTTTCTAAATCTATTATTTCAATTACTATGCAAATTCAGTTTGTTTCAAGTTAAGTTGAAAAGATGTTTTCATAATACAGTAGAGCTTATAATATTTTTGCTCCGCGTCTAAGAAGGTATTAACACGTAGGTATATAATACGAATAATAATATTTCACAGGCCAATGCGAAAATAATAAAATTTCCTGAGGCGCAGTGTCCTTTTTTCGAGACAATAAAACTTTCCGAAATTAAGCGAAGAAAAATTAAAAAGTTAAGCTCGTAATGAATTCAATTCACATACATTTTGTTCGCGTCCCAGAAGAGATCGGCGAGACGAGATCTCAAGGAAAATTTCATCTACGTACTATTTAGGATACAAAGTCTCCTTTTATAATTTAATTCCATCCCAACGGGATACCGGCCGTGTGCACAAAATAATAAATCCTATATTTGAATATTTCCTAGAAGGTTGTCAAATGTCACCGTTGCGTTTTGCCTACAGAACAGTTCTAAATCTAATTGCGTTAATCCTACACTTTTCTTTGAAGGACGTATAATATTTTAATTATCATTATGCGTCGATCTAAATGAATGCCTCCCCCAGCTCTATCTATACTACTCCTCACTAATTATTTGTATTTGTCACGTATTTCCTCTCCTCACCACTTCCTCTATGTTAGTAGGTCTGCGCCGAATAATATATCTAATATCAATAAACTGCAGAATGCGTCTCATACATATCTTTGAGAGCCGTTCCTTTGTCTGGAGTGTTTGAATAATTGACTAGTTCTTCTCATGCTCTGTCCAAGAATTACGAAGCATTCAGTACCAACACCACAATTTGAATATGTCAATTTCCTGCCACACTCCTGCCTTTAGTGTCCAAGACTTTAAACCGTACAAAAATATTGAGAACGCTAATATTTCCACTAGCATCATTTTGACAACAAATGAAATGTATCAATCTTTTTTTAAATTGCTGAGGTATGTTTTTTCATAGCATATGTTATAAGTTATGTACATCCCTTTAATTGGAACGTAAAAATAAAATTTACAATAATACTATCACACTTTGTGCAATTAGAAGATATAATATATTTAAAGTTTCCTTAATAATACCAAAGCATATAATTTAATAAAATACAATGTGGATATAATTTGTTGGTAACCTAGTCTTAAGACTTTTTGTAAAAAAAATAATTAAGGAATATTTTGAAATATCGTGTTATTGGTAGTACAATCGCGCTAATTGTCCGTGAAAAGGGATTTACAAGTATATTGAAAAAACTTTTACGTGCTCATTGCGATATTTAAGAAAATAAATAATCATTACATTATTACAAAGTAATAAAGTTTGTTAAGTTGCTTAGTTTAAAATTAATGGAGTAGACTATCTCATTTGTTATCTGACATACTTTGAGTCGATAATCAATTTATTATGTATGATTTGATAATGCAGCAACTATAAAGTAAACAAAAATATATAGATAATTTTAAATATTATGTAATTTTTCGATTTAACATGCTTTATCTTTATATTGCAATTTAACATTATGACTTATTACGATTTTTTATACAAACTGACAAAGTTCCTACATTTAGATGATTTTATGGTAATGACTACTCCACTTTATTTGGTTTTATAATATTAAACATTTTTTTTAAATTTGTTTTATCATCTCTTCTAGATGTTTTTAAGGTGCTTATATTATTATTTAAACAACCAAAACATTACGTCACATAGAAAACCTTCACATAAAAAATATGTCGAATTGACAGGTATATATATGGTGTTGTTCAAAAAGTGACTATTATAATATGAAGCAAAGTACTAACCTATTTTAATTTCTTGTTTCTTTGACGTATAATCCAAGTGATTTTAATATTTTTGCAATCTGGTTTATAAAACTGATTTTGGATAGCATGATCTCTTTGCGAAGTGCGCTCTTCCGTAATATACACCCCCAAATATTTACAGCTGTCGACACTGTCAATGTTTTTCCCGTCACTAATCCGGGAAAAATCTGAATCACAACAGGTGATATTGCGAAAAACATTGGTTTTATTCGACGAATTGTTATGCATCTTGTCTCTTGAATACCCTTGATTGGGCTGACAAATAGAACAGCGTTCCCAGTACACACAGCTTTACTGTGATGATGACAACATTATCTCCGTCAGGTGGTTTTGACTTTTGTAGTATGAAGTTAAAGAGGATGATAAAGAAAAATAGAGCAAAGATACAACCGTGATTAAAAAAAAAAACATTCCTCACACAATGTATTTTTTGTGTAATTTATTAATTAGACAAAACATTATATTTTTTTTCATCTTACATGGAATGTAAATTACAATTTGAAATTCTAATTGGATGCATTCAGAATTATGTAAGATCTGCGTATACACGCTCTAACTGCAGCTTAGTGTATTCTGCCCTCAGTTGTAAACCATTGACCCAACACCTATTTGTTTAATTAGGGAAGCCAGACTAAATGGAAAAATAAAAGATGGTGACAATCATTGACATTTTAGATCAATAATATTCATATTGAATCAAATAAATGAAAATACGATATATTATATTGGAGAGTAGATATTTATACAAAGGTATATTACGAGATTGCTTGCAGAACCAACCTAGCATGGAGTACATTTAGGCAACTTAAAGTATTCATCTTCAAATTGACGTACCATTATTAGACCAATGTATACTACCAGTGCTCACATGTGCATGTTAAACATCGACCCTGAAGGTAAGATAAAATCATCGTCGCATGGGAAAGAGTATGTTGGACATAACGTGAAAATACCACAAAAGAAACAAATGAATACAAAAGCATACAAAAGTATATAATGTGATAATGGTTGTCAAGTTGATCAAGATGATAATATAATAGGCTAAACATAACGTTTGGCGAGTGTACAACCGCAAGATTGTCCTAACAGCGAATCAGCGAAGCAAGTTTGGTAGGTGTTCATGACACCAAAAAAACTAGAGAGCAAGAGGAATAATTGAATTATGGAACCCTGGCTGATAATAATTATGAATAATAGGATACTTGTTTTACATAATTTTATATTGACTCGGGACAGAATATTTTAGATTTAAAACATTTTCAACTGATTCCAAAAATATGTAGCCATTAAATAAAAACTATTATTATTTAAGGTATATAAATGTATGTCTATGTTTCCTGTAAAAATATTTATCGTTATTAATTAATGATGTGTAATTAGTATAATAATTGCATTTTATTTGAATTATAATAAAACCTTACATGAAGAATCATCAGTTAGCACCATTAAAGTAACATCCATAAGTATTGATTTATATAATAATATGGTATTTTTATACAAAATAAGAGCTCTCGTCATAGTTTTGTACTATATTTAATGGATAATAAATGATACCTACAAATTATTGACTTGCGACTGCAAAAATATATTTTATATTGTAGTTATGTGAGGTGAGGGTATTGACAATCATATTGGGCTACGAGTATAATAATTATGAAGATATATTGCGTAATCACCAGTCAATTAAATAAATAGTAAATTTATTATGATGGTGAATAGCTAAATTCTAGCAAATTATTCCATAGAAAATAACATAATGACAACGATAAATAGTAAAAATACAACGTTTAACATTTAAGTTTTCTTTATCGCCTACTTCCTTCCAAAATGGAATAAAATGAGTGCACATTAAAACAAAACGTCATAAGTTTTTGCTCACAAAAACAGAATTATAATGAAAAGCGTAATAAAATGAATAATTTGCTTTTCATTTTGCTTTTGTACAGTTAGCTTAACTTTAAGTGGTACTCTCAAAAAGAATAAACATTAAAATATTTTAGAAGCGTAGGTAACATAAGAAAGTTTTTATCTTATTCATTTAAATATATAGATGGGTGGTAAGTATTCTAATCCATTCAATTTTCTTATAACATTAATATGACATATTATATTCAATATATTAATAGTGATTTTTGTACAGTACTATAACAAAATAAATAGATAAAGCGTTTTTACGTGCTCAATGTACTTAAAAAATAACATTTCTGTTTTCACGATGTAAGCGGGTGGTGGTGTGATGAAGGGATGAGTGAAGAACTGAAGTGTGATTGTTGAGTTTATTTGCAGGATTACTCAAGTAGTACAGTTTACATAGGTACAATAATTAAAGATCTAGGTTAATATTTTAGGCCCGAGGCACGATGATACGGAGTGACAGTTCTCTACCAAGATAAAATGCAATATTCGTTTAATGATATGCTATTTATTGAACTCCTCACAATTTAATAATGCTTATCTTTTTTGGGTTCGTGGTAAACAACTATAGAATTCTCTGAACATATATTTTGAAGAGCTGAAATTTCCTTTATTTTTACTAGTTCGAAGACATTCCTAATGTGTACTCTCCATGGAATCCTAAATATGCGCCTTCAGCTTCATATTTCATAAACATTAATAAATTAAATTTAATCTATTCATACTTAATCTCTTTTAACTATTTAAATTTGTTATATTTTTAATAACTAAAATTATTCATACAATACTTATAATTGCCAATGAAAACTTTAATGAAACCTAGGGGCCCAAGAATCGCACCGGATTAAGGAGCGAATCGAAAAAAAATAATCAAATTTATATTATTGGAAAATTAAAAATCAGATGGAGACTTGGTCGAACTCGTACATGATGCATAGATAGTGTTGAGTCAGATTTAGAGACGGTATGCTTCTAAAACTGAAAGAAAAAAAACTTTAGAAAGACATGAATAGTGACTACTGCACTACTATGTCACTACGTCATGGCTCTCATTTTGGCTTCATGGCCTGTTGCAGTTTTATAAAAATATATACATTTTATATATATTTTTTATGTATTTATTTATTTATCAGGAAGAGGAAAAATAAAAACATGAACAAACACTTAATTTTAAATATTATAAGACCCGTCTAATGCATTACATATCTCAAATATGAATTGTGTTAAGTATGTGTCCAATATGATCTAGTTGTATATTGACAGCATTACTTATTACGGCGAGTAATAAAATTAGTTGTTAGTTTGTGGTATTGTGAATGTCATGAATTTATATATTTTTATGTCCATGATATGTTAAACTTAGTACTTTGAAATTGTAATTCTATAGGTAAGAAAAAGCAAATAATCTTTCTTTTGTTACAATAATTTCCTCTTTGAATTCACGCAGAGTCTCATTTTAGTGGCTGCAAAGAACACACTAATGACGAAAGCGTAATTTCAATAATACTAATTGCAATAGTAAAAACACCAAAAGGAGACAGACTTTTCTACAGGCTACGAAGGAGTAGAAGAAGCATGACTGCACTAGGCTATTTTTAATTAACTAAAAATTATATTGCATTCTTTGCGATATATTCTATATTAAATTGTTGAATAATTTTAATATATTATAAAATATAATAGAACAATAATGAACTACAACTAAGTAAATAGATTTCGGAAATATAATATAAATATATTTTAAATTTCATAAATATATTACAATTTACGAACAATGGATTAAATATTGCCATATACAAATTTTTTTATAATTCAGTTTTGAAATATATGTCATGTTTTATTATGTTATCAATTATTTTGTTAAAGTAATTGAATAAAAAATATATTAACTATTAATTATTAAATTAAATTTAAAATGACAAATTTCTGTATTATCATAATATATACTGACATATATCTGTATAATCATTAATAACAAAACAGGAAGCGCATTCAAAGATGCAAAATAAATATCTAAAGCGCCTGTACACGTACATGGATTTACTTGCACCAATAGTGTGTATTTTAAACTATCGCGATAATAATACATTATGTTTACAAGTAAAAGTGCTGACTGTCTTCCCAATCTCATTCTTCAATAGTAAGCAACACGTGATTTTGTCATTTACTATTTGACAAGTTGTATAAATCGTTTAACCTTAAAATGAGTCTCTGCGCAGTGTTATTTATTTTTTTACCGGCAGGTTCGCCACTATTTTTCTACTGCGCAGACGTAAATATGGCACGGTCCAATTATCGCGTGAAAATTCAAAAGCTTCTAAATTTTTTTGGTACATGCATGCAATCTTTAAATTTGCACGATATGTATTTACACGTGCATTTTTTTGTTATAACCGCGATAATACGTACTATCAGCAGTAAATCGATGCACGTGTAAACGGAGTATAAAGCTTTATTCATTATTGGAAACTATGCTGTTATTTCTAGGATCATGCCTCATATAAAATAACTGAAAAAGATTGCCGAAAGTCCTCCTCTATAAAGTTAGTAGGTATTTAATCACATCATCATTTTTAACCACTGATTAAAAAATATTTTGCATATTTATGAAAAAATACTATTTTCACAATTTTTAATAAGTATGATTGGCCAGAATGTCTTCTAAGACTTTCATTATTTTTTTTATGCTTTTCAAAATGCCATAAAATAAATCAATCAGTCAATACTCAATATAATACGTACTTATAATTAAATTAATTATTAATAATATTTTCAGTATGTAATGCAAATGACAGCAATATCATTTGTATTTCTTTTGTTTATCTGTCATCAACTTCAAAATAATACGTTTTGTAAAAAATGTAACTATGCAGTAGACCTGTGTACAATTCATGCTTTGTTTTTTGGAAAATGTAAAGTTATAGATACATAAAATATCAACATTACATAAATAATATATCTTCTAACTTAAACAATATATTAATTGAAATCTTTGTCATAGCAAACGTACCCTTCTTAGACGATGTATTATTGACACATCTAACAATCCTTGATGCTTTCCAGTCTTCTTGCGTATTAGGATTGCATTCTACCATCCGGTAACTTTACCGTATAAAACATGTGAATATTTAGTGGTTTTCCTAGATTGCGGAAATAGAAGTAGTTTAAAAAATATTATTTTAGATATTTATAGAACCTCAAATATAACATATTATATCTTCAAATACAAAAGGGTAGAAAGCTATTACGTTGGTCATGATGCGTAGAGATATGTAAAGGAAGCATACAATATAGTACGCGATGTTATAATGTTTGCCAAAAAATTAAATGTAAATTATTGGACGTGGATATTTTTTTCTCAAAACACAAATTTACATATCGAATAAATAATACAGATACCTACATTTATGAAATGTTACTAATACGCCACTGTATTGTGGAGACAAGAAAAGATTATTTTGTGGTGCAAATTACAATATGGCGCCTGTTTTTTTTTCAATATAATTTACTTTTCTAAAAAGAATCTTTATTATTAAACTAAACAATATAATATTACAAGTATTTATATTTACATAATTTTAACTTATTTATAACAATTTCTAAAACTGCAGCATCGTTAAAATAAGTCTCACCTTGTTGTTTTCTTGTTAGGAGTGATTGATCGTTTTGTCGAGAAAAGGAAAAGCAAAATAATAAAAAATATATTCTATATCAGTGATTTCTAACCATTTAGTATCCATGACATTTTTAAATTATATAGGTTAGTACAACAAATAAATATTAATATTAGTAATATATAAAACGTGATTAAAGAGCGTTAGTGGCTATTCCATCAAAAAACGTCGTCAAGATATGACACACTTGTGGATCGCTAAAGATTGCACTTTTGGGTCGCCAATTTTGCGATAACATTTCTAACGACTTTTTTGTTTAGCGAACTCAATATATTCCTTCGAAAATTCTATTCAAAAGAAATAATGACTTTAACTAATGTACTCATTTTATTATTCAACAAATATAATGACGGCGGAGCTCATCGCGATAAACGAAGCAATTAAATACACTTTACGCGATGATTTCTCTTAACAGACTCCAAAAGTGCTTTTCGACATCTTGCCGCAGCAACTCGCTCACATAACAGTAAAACCATAGCATACCAAATCCTTGACCAGATCCATACCAAGAAAAATAGAAGAGGAGATCTATGCCTTCAATGGATCTCATCGCCACATGGGTATTGAGGGCAATGAAAAGGCGGATGATCTGGCAAAGGAAGCTGGCCTTTTGGGTGTACCATATCAGTGGATACCAGGAAACCTGGACTGGAATGAGGCTATAAAGAAAATGGGCCAAGGTATGTGAATAGATTTTAACCATAGGGCATCATTAGAAAAGGGGAAATGGAGTAGGTCTATTCTACCGTCACCACGAGAGGTGCCCTGGTTTGTAGAGTCGTCTTTGACGAGAAATGAGCTGATTAATACTGAGGCTAAGAACAGGGCACACAATGAGCAAACGATTTGTTGTCATCATGGGAAGAAGCGAATTGCAATTCTGCGATGAATGTCATGTTTTACAGGACATTGTACATATAGCACTACAATACCCTAAATATGAACTTCACAGAGTACAGTTGCGAATTGCGGATATCTATGAGAATAAGAACGAATTGAAAGGTGTCCTGACGGTGGGTAAGACGGAAGAGCTAGGCAAAATTGTAAAGTTATTTAACAAAATAGGAGTGAGGACCTGATCGACGGATCCCCTTCTAGAAGAGAAGAGGCGATATGACAGCAAGTCGCAGTCAAAGCCTCGGTAAATTCACAAAAAAAAATATTTAACAATAAAAAAATTAAGGTGAATTTTGTCTTTATCTCAGTCACTAAATATGATATTCAAAATACCTTATTTGGCTTTATTCATATAATTTGCCGAGGAGTTTTAGTGTTTTAATTTTTATATTTAATACTGAAATGTTATCTTTACTAAAGAAAACGTTATTCATAACTGAGATATTTCATACCTAATAATATCTTAATAGAGTATCATAATTCATAAAATAATATAAACACTATGCATTCATTCATACTGGTTGTAGTAATCTGTCACATTGTTCACAATTTGCGTAAAACATATCGGAATTTAATTAAAAAAGAAATGGTCACATTTTTACGTGAGCAGAAAAATGCAACGTACATTGTTTCAAATGCAATTCACATTTATATTCCATGTTGTTTGTGTGGTCGTGTTCATACATTTTTATTTCTTACGTCTCTGATGGAAATTGATACGTTCGTTATTTTAGAAACAATTTCACGTTATGCTATCCAAACTGTTAGAAATCGTAGCTCAACCAACATAAAATATAAAAGTAACTCAATATATAAATATATTTTTTTACAAAAATTAGTTTAATCGGATTATATTATGTATATTGATATGAAAAAGTTTATTTTGAATAGTTTGCTTTATTTTAATTAAAACCACCAATTCAGGGCAATCGATTATTAGGCATATATTCATATTTACACAAGATATATGACATATATATTTATAGGAGTGACACGTGATATACAGGTGAAAGTATATATTACTTGAGATATCACCCACACTGTGTTATTATTAAGAATAAAACAATGTTTCTTTTTATGAAGTAACTTTACGTCTGGGTAAAATATAAGTATTACATTTTTTTTTTGGTTTAAAAGCACAAGCAAATCAGCTTCTCTGTTTTTAGACTCAACTAGCCATTCAAGGCTAGTTGCCGACTAACTGTTATTTTTTTCTTCAAGCCATGTGAGGATAACACAACGGTACTTATGTTATGCCAAAAATTTTAGAATTATTTTGAAGTATTTTGTTGTGTTGAAGAGTTTTAAAAAATATGTCAAGATAAATATTTTTTCCCTCAATCCTGTCGATTTAAAGATTTTTTATGGGAAACTTAGGTAATTATTATGTTAATTGATGTCAGTGCGTATAAATGCATTTCTTGTTAAAGAATTCATTTCTTGGCAATTTTATATTAAGATAACTTTTTGATTCTAATCTTTATCTGCTGGACGATATCCTGAATACCATATTCCAAATAACCGGGTTTTTGAAGATGTGAACTTTATTTATTTTGACCAAAACCAAACCAAAGTTATAAAAACACTATTTCAGATGCATGTTCTGCAAATACCAATTAGATGCATTACATTTCTACGGCCTCTTTTCACATATTGTTTTATTCTTAAATTTGCAGCACCAAAAATTCCAAACACGTATGCAAGGCTCACGATTTCTACAAAATTAAATATTTTCTTGATCCAAACTCTCTCAGAGGAGCTTATCATATACCACACTTTACAAAAAAATAAAATGTAGATATTTGAATTTTACTGTGAAATTTATTTCAAATGCAATGTTTTATTTATTTCATCTACGTGTCATCTTTTGAGACGTGAAATTATTATTTTTACATATTCAAAGCTTTCACAAGCCTGCACACCTCAGCAAGTCATAGAGCTATCTTTATTAAACAAAGGTAGTCACAGCACGTGCTTCATCGTCTTTTGAAAACAGCTAAATATAATATAAAATACCAAACTTTCCATAATATAAGTGTTTTTATTATACTTTCATAGTGCGTATTTTTTTAAATATTATTCAAAGTAAAAATATCTCGCAGAGAGTAATCATTACATACCTTTTTGAAATTTGGAATTTTCTTTTCCATGACTTTTTTATATCAAATTTTTGCCATGTTCGATCGTAAAAAAATCGAATAGTCGTCCACGTAGTGGATATATTAACAGATTTTTATTTTTACGAGAAATTGATTTTAGCCACTTGTTAAACCTAGTATCTCCATACTGCGTTTATATACACACATTGACATAAACATGCATTGAAAAAAACATGCGAATTTACCAGACTCAGATATCTAATCTAGGGCCCACGACATTATAATTCGACAAACGTGTGCTTACTTTCAGGTACTATATAATAAGTAACATTTGTAAATATTTTTATCAATATTTTTCGTCATTTATCATTAGTTACATGAAGCGTCCTCTATAGCGGTTTACTTAAGCTCTGTTTCAAGCCTTATAAAATGGATTGGCAGGTATTCTAGTTAACGGGTAACCAATTAACAATATATGGTATGCCAATGGCATAGTGATGATTGCTGATAGCTTGATTTGTTTATATTAAATAGTAGAAAGGGGTAATGAGGTCAATTATTACATAAAGAACTTTAAGAAAATTCAATTATTAAATCTATCAAAAATATGGACATCAAAATACCAATACAAGTTTTGTTAATAACAGAAAATCGATTGAATGGGTGATCCACTATAAATAATAATATGAGACATGAGATAGTGAGGAATGGGACCATTGCAGGAAATAAAACCAAGAATTTAAATAATACTTAGTTTTTATTTTAAATCAACTTACTCAACTTGGTTACCGGTGGATTTGTATTAATTTAATATAAAGTAACTCAATATTTACTTAAGTCTAATTTAGTTAAACTTAGGTTTATTTATTTGTGTTGAAAAAATATTAAATTCACACGAACGTTTATAAACCATTATAGTAAACGTCTGGATTATTTTAATAATAAATGAAGAAGTAATCTAAGGTAGGTTAAAGTGAAATATTGTCGTAGTTATCCTTGATACTATATTATGCATAAAGAAGCCGTAACAAGCAAAATCGTGCGTAATTTATCCACGTTTAAGACAACAGTTTCACAGACATACTAACACGAGCCAAGAAACATCTAAACATTTCATAATACCAGAGCTTATGACAAGTTGATTGCTTTTAGAAAGGAGGGATAAGTCGTAAACGGCACCTAAACTTCCCCCGCCAAGTCGTAAAACTGAGTCGAATGACTGAAATAAAAATAGTTTCTACGGATCGAATCACTGATTTTTCTCGCATAACGAGGCACCACAACAATATTAGTTTATTTATTTTAGCAGGCGTATAACGTAATGGTATTTGTCAAACGAGAAAAGTTTGCGAAGTTATTAATATTGAATATGAATCGGAATTTTATGGATGTCGAATTTAACTTTTGAGGTCAACTTTTACGTAATAACATAAAATAGATCACAATAAAGATTATAGTTGGCGATATTTTAATAATATCATAACATTTAAAAGACTTTTACATCAGCGTTTCCCAATTAAATAAAGCTGTGGAGCCTTTCTTATAGTTTGTACATCATTAAAAAAAATGCGGCGTCTTCTTTCAGATATGAAGATCTCTTCACATAATTTTGTTTGACCGTATTGTTTAAACTTTTTTTTTGTGTCTCATATATCATTAAATTTATTTATTTCTGTTAAGTCTCTCCCATGGCATTTTTTTATTAAATTACGTCTTTCAGTAAACTCAGTCAAAGCTCACTTGATAGCGTGGCGATCTCAGTTTGGGCATCTGCTTTTGAGACATCACCAGGCGTAAAAAAACTGCTGCTGCTTCACATCCAAACGTTAAGCCTCGTGATACTCGTGATACGCTCGATTAAAACGGAGTGTGGTGCAGGGCGGGTTGGTTTGTAGGGGTCTATGTTTGTGTTGTACAACATTTGCGGTATTGAAGACCTGTCAGAAAGAATATGGTACCTTAACTTAAACTAAAAGCAAGCACACGTTATCAATATTTTTCTTTCAAATATCAAATTACGATTGAAGATAACCGCTTTGACTTCTGATCAATTTACCAGTAAATTATTGACTGAACTTGGCCTTGTTGCCCGTTCAACATGTTCATGTGGCGGAGAAATACAGGATGCAAACCACTTTCTCTGGGAATGACCGAAAATATCTACGGAAAAGAAAGAGCTGCTCAAATCGATTCAACCAGCTATTGGCTCCATGAAACCAGATTTGGTCGCCACAAAGACCAGTTTTATTGCATTTAGAATGTGAAGATCTCTTTACTTAGTTCGGTAGTTTTGTATTAGATTTTGTTATTTATTACTATTTTAATTTCGCTTATATGTGCTCCTTTTTATGGGATTTTTTAACTTAAAGTCGTGTTAATTCAGTTAAAACATACTTGAGTTAATGGTGACATCCGTCTTAGATAGATGCTCCTGAGACTTTCTCAATCATACAAAAAAAATATGTTTCACATCAAAACACAGAATCCAGTGATATACCTGATTAATAAAGACATGGTGCAAGGCGGTGTGGTTTGATAAAGCCATTAACTCCAGTATATAACATAATATTATCGTCACCTCAATACTACAACTAGATAACTTGATTTTCACTGTTTTTGAGATAGTTATTGAATATGATTCTACATTTTTGCTTCTCTACAAAATGATAAAACTATATTGGTAAGAAACTAATGGAAACTTTTTTGTTTGAAAATATTAGATAACTGTAAAACTATAAATGCATAACTACATAAAATAATATATCTAGAATATATATTGTGTTCATACAATTGAACATTATTTTATTGTTCTCAATTAGACAAGCATAATTTTCCATTTTTATTTTAAAGTAAAGTTTCCAATGACCAAGTCAGAAGTATCTAGTTGTAGTATTAAGGTGATGATATGTTAGTGTGAGCAGGTACACTAAGTCCAATAACTAGTATGCCAACTTTGCCTTCAACCATAAGTTAAATATCAAGTACATTGAAGCCGCAGGACTCGAGAAGACCACCAAACCCGTCCTATATCATAATATGAATGCTCTTACTTTTACCCATTTGAGAAACAGTGGTTTACATAATCGTCATAAAATATTAATACTGAGAAATACATCAAAGATATCGTCTAACTATTTACTACATATTATGTGCTATGAAACATTTTTTCAAAAAGTTTACGTATTATCTATTATTATTTGATGTGATCGTTACAGTAGAGTATTATGTACTAATGAAAATGAACGAATACGTATATTAAAAAATATATTATATATTATTATATTTTACATTACCATAATAATTGGAAACAAGTTTTTAATGAATCTGGAAATGTTTGACAGATCTAGTAACAAGATAAAAAACTATGTTCACTCAAAGTCTAACATTTATTATTATCTACCATAACAATCCGGATTCAGTATTTTTACACACTTTTATAGAGTATTTCTTTTTATTCATATTTATAACACTTTTGATAATCTAAAATGGTTTAAAAACAAGGCAGTTATGATTTTTATTTATCAGAGATTTTTTGAGACGTTATATTGTAACAAGAATATTGTATTCAAAATAGCAACGAAAAATATTAATTTTATAATAAATTTAACTGCAAACCAACTGAATGTAGGATCTAAATATTATTGTAAATATAAGGGGGAACATCGCTCATTGAGAAATGATACCAAAATATGAAATAAGGACTAGTTTTTTTACAAAATGCCATATATATTTTTTATTAATAATTATGCCCAAGTAATTTTCTTCAAAGCACAGTTTTATCGGTACCGTAAGCCGGAAAATGATATTAGATGATGCGAAGGTATTGTGTTCTCCAGAAAAAGTCACATCGCTTCTGGACAATGTTGAATGAAAAGATCAGCCCACCACCAAAATACTGGATATATTCGATATTTTATCAAATTGTGCGTTGAACAGTGATATTAATATAATATCATCAGCCAAATTTGATAACTTTGTGGATAATGTTTCCTATTTCATTGTCATAAAAATTAACTAAAGGATTTTTTTTATGTTTCATTTATTTTATTCGATTAAAGCATATACAAACTAATTGTTTTACAGCATAAAACAGTTATTGACATCATACTTAATTTTTCTAAAGTACATGGGTATACAGTATACTTATATATTTTTTAATATAAACTCTTATTTTTATGGACATTATTTCGTTACTCGTCTAAGTCATACTCTTTTTTTTTAATTATAAACAATTTTACGTTTCGTTAATAACGTTAATGACATTAATGAGGATATTACTAAAAAATCAACTTAATAAAAATTAATGTAATAATAGTAAATTTGTAAATTGTCTAGTTTAACTTAGTGTAAGGCTAGAAAATATACCAAAAAATAAAGACAAAATAAGTTACTATGCTAATACTAAAGAAGAATACGAGTGCTCTATCATTTTATCCACTCCCCTGGCAAAACATCAAAAAAGTCATTATATTAATTTAACGCCTCCAGCATACGGTTTTACTTCTGCATAAGTTGGTCATATTACTTCAGCAAGAGGTCCGCAAGCTGCATTGACTGGCATTACGCCAGAAAAGCAGTGATAGCAAATATTTCTGTACTATCATCATCACCTGGTAATTCAGCTCTTAATCAATAGCAAAGGTTTCAGGATAAATTTTAATTGAGACTATTAGTTTCAAAGTCGGTTATTTGAACAATTTACCTTTTGAGATAATTATAAATAAATTGCCAAGCATATTAGGTATATTATGACAAGTTCATATCTTCAGATACCAAGTTTTAAAATTTGGTGAAATTCCTTTTTTGATAAAGTGAGAAAATGCGACATTTTCATTTCGATTTCGGTAAATGTAACAAAACAAACTCGTGGTTTCTTTGATCACCTACATAATGTATGGGATTCAGCAACATGGCGTCTGCTTTTACGATTATGGATATAACGCTGTTTGAAAATAAACCCGCCTCGACTTGCTCATTATAAAAAATACCTCAATATACAGAAGATGTCTGAATTGTTGAATTTATTGAATGTAGACCAGATTTCATTTGAATTTAGTGAAATTCGCAGAAATCATTGCCAAGATTTTTTTTCTTAGTATTTTAATAACAAGCAACTGAAAATAAATTAGTCAACATATTATAAAAAAAGCAAACTGCTAAATAAAATGTTCTTAATATCATTTAAATTAATAAACCATCATGTTTGAATTTGGCTATTAAATATAAAATATTGGAACAATGAATAAAATCGACATTGCAATCAACCTCCGATTTAATTATATTTTACTAATAAAATGGACTAGATTTCATATTTGATGAACATACACATAATGGAAGAGCACTTATAGAAACCGAATCAAGAAAAAGTTTTTTTTTAAATGGTGGTAACTGACTTTAAAATCTCAATTAAGGTACTAAGTGTTGAATGAATTCATATACACCGGTAATTAAGTTCAGCAAATCGATTTCAAAGTTCGATATTATAACCACCACCCTATGACTCCCTAGCATCAAAGCATAAATTGGCATACCATACTCCTACCGTCATATGTGGTTTTAGCGCTTAAAACGCTGTTGTAGATTGGCTATGGTGACAGAATCAGTGTGGCTGTATCACAAGTACATGAAGCGTATCTGGTGGCATCCTAAATACGAACCCATGCCACGTGAAGCACCTGTTCATAATTTTATTATACAGACCGAAAATGACTATGCGATTGTCAATTTCGATCTTTATTATGGATAATATGATGTCTCGTTATCAAATGATCTTTCAATATTATTCTGATAAAAACATGTTTCTTTAGGTATTAGTGTTTGAAGGAGAGGCAAGTTAGGTCAAAATATTTAAATTATGTACGCTTCTATTATAAGCAATTAATATTTTTTTTTTACTTAAATTATTCCATGGCACAATGTCAAAATTAAAATGCTAATAACTTCTGTTTCAAAACAGTTACAAGTTTGAATCATATTTAACGTAGTGTTGGTCATATAATCTATAATTTGGACTGATTTAATCCATGTTGCTGAACTATTTCTATCTAAATCTATATATGTCATAAGTGTTATATAACTTAAGAGTTGTAATAATATCAATATGACCTCTTAAATATTCGTATATTATATACCCATTTCACTATATGTCACTTTCACCACGATGCTTCAATGCTAATTAATCCAGAATTTTCTCTACCAGAGTCAAAAATAGAGAAATTTAAAAGAAATAGAAAAATAAACCTTTGATCATAAAAAAATATATATTTTAGTAAAACTAAACTGACAATAATTAATCGTGGAGCTATATTTTATTCAGTAGCATGTTGCACAAAAATGTTTTTACAATAGCGATTTGTAAGACTACATAAAGAATTTTTGGCATTTTCTTATTTTAAAAGAAGACTAAGCATTCAAGACTATTCATGCATATTACACACTATAAAAAAATCATTTTGTAGAAAAACATACGACACCCAACGGAATTTGAACCTGTGTCTACTGGATTCGCGCCAGTATGCTTTTCCAATTAAGCTACGGGCATATTAGTCGATTAGTAATTAAGGAACCGTATATATGCATATTTTTTCAAATTATATATTATATTCAGTATATAGAATGTTATATTCTCAAATTCATTTTATACAAGAAATAGCTGTTTATTAGATGTTTTTTGTTACAGAACTGTTTTTTTCTTAAATGATTAAAATACATGTATAGACTTATAATACAAAATCACATTTAAAATTTTTAGATGTTTTAATACATATAAATAATATATAAATTATAAACATACCTACTTAATAATAAATTTATGTCTAACAATGAAGAAAACACATTCTTCATAAATAAAAGAAAATTCTTTGGATACGTATTTAATCTAATATTATCTACCTTCTCATAAAGACTCTTTATTATAGTGGTGACAGTTGATATTTATTAAGTTAATTTTAAAAAAACTTGATAATATCTGATTTATAAATATAAACTGTAATCTAGCTGGCGCCACGACTAAACTTGCGCTGTTGAGTAGATTATAAAAGAGAATTATTTTCCACAAAATTTAATTCTGCAAAAAATACCGTAGCTTAGCTTGGTCTATTGACCATTTCGTTTTATTTACTGTAGCAATGTCGTACCAAATTATAACATATATATATACATGGGTAAAAGAAAAGTTAAATATTATGAAAAAATAAAGTTACCAAATAAAGGTTGTTAAAAAAACTTTAACTAATTCTGGTAAACTGCTATAAAAATAGCTGCTAATAGCATTTATAAAAAATTTATTCGTTGTAATGAAATAAAAGCTTGACTCTTTTCTCAAACCATACCATGTAAAATGGAAAAAATCCTTTTTTCAGTTATTCAAGATAAAGTGAAGAATAAAATTAAACTAGGGATTTCTGTAATAGTAGTTGTTTTTCAATGTGTGTTCTAACTTACCCACTTCTATTCTTTTTGGTCCCTCGCTCTTCGTTGCCACGTACATTCACCAAAATCTATGAGTATCTATCCAACAGGTTTCACTGTGGCATAACAGCATTTTACCAGTGGTTATCCACTCCCCGAGAAAAAAAATCAGGTCATCTGCCATTTCCATGTGATTCAGTGATTCACTTAGCGAACTCTATGCTAATATACCATCACACAATAATAATACGTGGAACAGATCATCGTTTTATAAAAAATCCAGTTTTCTAACAGTAAACAGTCCTAGATACCGCTGGACCAATACACTAATTATTCAAGACTTCAAAAGTTGTAGTCTGTAGAAGCTTTTTTCCAGTATTGGATTGATTCAAGACAATAATTATTATGAAAATAACATACTGCAAATGCTAATTTCTAAATGCATCCCATCACCAAGAAAAGAGTGATTCGCGATACGTCTTTAATAAGTACCAAATATGAAAAACAAAGTTTTGGAGAAGAAAAAACTTCAAGAAAAGTTTCAAAACGACAAACATACATACCTTTAATCTTCTACCTTGGAAATAACTAATTGTTTGCATGGGAAACGAATAGCCTGTAATGCTTAAGAAAACTGGTTTAGGACAGCAGAGCATCTTCATGTCAGAACCAATTGTGAATGCTGAATATGAAACCCCATCATTTAACCGAGAACCATAGTAAGGAGCTCCTAAGATAAATTGGTGAAATAGAGCATCTGATAACCAAGTCAGTAAATGTAGCAAAATTTTGAGAATGTGTAGCGTCACCTAATCAGACAGTACTCTGTGACCCTTGGTATAGGCAACACGTACCAGTCATACAAAATTGTTCTACGTCGACACTCATACTTTGATAAATTAACATTTTATATAATCAACCGAAATAAAAATATATCAAGCATCTACATGTGTTTTACTTGTGATCTATCAAAATTATCTCACAATAGTAATACCAACGTAAATAAATAAATAATTAAAAAGCTTAATATCAAAATCGCGTAAAAATTTTAACGTAACAAGTAGAATTTATACTAGAAATATTGTTGAATAAATTTTTATGAACACATTTTTCAAAAATCATGATTTAAAAAATAATTTCACTACGAAGGGGGTTCTGTGGTATCACAAGATTTTGTAAGCCTCTACAATATATCAATACGCACATTTTCCAGTCATACAAAGTTGTCTTGCATTGACATGCATACGTAAATAAATTAACATACCTATTATATAATTATAGTCAACTGAATTAAAAATATATCAGCGTATCTCGCACATAGACGTCATATTTTAATGCAAAGCATACCCACTAAAATGCAATTTCATTAAACTGAAGAAAATGATATTTCCTTTGCTAAAATCTGCAGTGATCAATGTCATTTATTTTTCACAAAATGATCTTAGTCAATAACAAATATTAAAGTAAAAAGAGTAAGTAATCTAAAACTATTATACTCTCCATCGACCGTCCGTTTGCGTTTTTATGAGGAATATCAAATACGACGTAAAACAAAATTTGTTTGTTTTTCTCTGACTGGTAAATTCTTCTGAATAGAATTTTTGCAGTCTGCCAAAACAATGAAAGCAAAATAACTGTGTAATGGCAAAATTGATAAATGAACGCTAGTGATCTTTTGCCTCCAACTCGTTTGTCAAACTTAACGAAGCAAATCCAGCTATATTTTGGATTATATTCTTGATGTGTTGACAATACAAGCGTTTGAGTTTTTTTTTTGTATTTTCGTTGAAATCGGTATGAAAAATTGTTTTTCGTTTCTTTTGTATTTGTTCTTGTCGCTATTTTTTTTAATGTCTGTATATTGAACGAGAAAATGTAGATACATAATTTTGGCGTAGGACTAATAGTGCATGAAAAAATTGTACTTGAAAAATTCTTTTCACTCGGACCACTAAATCAGCTTATACCACACCGTAAAATATAAAATACACTAACGAAATCAATACCAAGTCCATCTCTAAAAAATATTTCGTAATCACGATATTAATAATATGATACTTATCTAATACATACTATAATAATTGTCTAATACAATTTTACAATCGACAAAATTCACAAAGCAAATATATTGTTCAATAAATTAAATGTTTATATTCTTTTACAATATTCTCCATAGTAAACATTTCTGTCAATTTAAATGTAGTTTGGATAGTTCATATTACACAATTTTTATTACACACTTGCTTGTTGGCGGATTACATACACTTTGTAATAATGTTTTTGAAAAGTTTATTAACAATTTTATAATTCTTGTTCACAATGTTTAGTTGTTTATGGATAGACAATATCTTGTTCTAGGCTAAGATTTACTTTCTAAAAGCAACTATTGTGATCTATAGTAGTTGATCGTCAAAGAATTTGGTCATCAAAGTAAATATAAGAATCAGAAAGAAGTACATTAAATTAGCTAAATAGACACTTTTTTTAAAAATTAGCCAACATCCACTTAAACTCGTTTTTACGCAAGTGGAATATAATATCTAAAGCGACTTAGTTTAATTAAGTTATTGCCTTCCCAAATGGCATTACCTACTACAAACAACTAATGCTCCCAGTTTCTATGATAGTTATTATAAACACACAAATCAATGCTACTAACAATTAGTAGAGTTCTCATATACACCTCATATGTGTAGAAAAAAAACATAGCCAAAAATATAGATAATATCTAACATTTACACAACAGTATGTTAGCATACTCTAAAGAAAGTCAGTCGGATAAGGTAACGAATAGTATCCATGACATATACCACTTAGATGAGAATGAGTTTAGGTGGATGTTGTTTTATAAATTCTTAGGATAGGGTAGACTTAGATAATTTGGCGTATTTCCATATACTTTCTAATTTCTGTATTTACTACTTCTACTTTTTTTACAACGTTTTTATTAGCTCGTATTTTTGTTTGTCCAGTACAAATCTTGCAATTAATTTTTAACTAACTTCCCGATTAGATAGACATTTTTTGAAACTTTAAGAATATACCAGAACACGATGCCAATGCATTCTTTTAATACTCTTAGCCATCTTTAAGCAGAATTGAATTTATTTTCAGTTAATTCTATTTTGTATGGAAAGT
Organism: Rhyacophila brunnea; assembly: GCF_057557595.1. Taxonomy (NCBI): domain Eukaryota; kingdom Metazoa; phylum Arthropoda; class Insecta; order Trichoptera; family Rhyacophilidae; genus Rhyacophila; species Rhyacophila brunnea. The sequence goes on from NW_028232752.1 coordinate 25,086,312, forward strand.
TATTTCAGAAAAATCCGTAAAAAGTAAAAGACTATTATTGGTTGCTAAGTGGGTGGTCCTAGCAACTAAATTATTAATATTATATACGTGCGTTACTATGGAAATCAAAATGACATTTCAGTATTCTATATTTGTTTGTCTGTTTTTTATTTACTTCATATAAAGTACAAGTTTAAGCATATTGAGCACAATAATTTAACAGAAAATTTAAAAACGTTGTATACCTATAAAAAGTTTTTTTTATCTTGTATTTATTATAGGTCAGTATCGAAAACTGTTTCTATTTATTTGTTTTTGGTGTCATGCTATAAACGTTTTGAATTTATAATTTGTAAAGTTCACTTTAATGTGTAAATTCTTCTTTTTTATTGTATTTGTAATAATATGTATATGTAAATATATTAAATAAATTATTACCTTCAACCCCTCTACAATTAATAGGGCTGTACCACAGCTGATGTGGGGCCAAACCATAAACTAACTCTCTTTTTTTTTAAACTTCTTAATGCAAGACGTTGTTCTTCCAGCAGGATCTCATTTATGTTAATTTAAATTCATCATTACCTTGCTTGGATTTTACAGAGAATAACTGGTAGTTTTAAGAATTTTTTGGCAGTATTAAATATGTTGAGACAAAAGTTTTTTCACATCTGTACATGACCAGAGTATTAAATTCGATTAAAATGGTTACGATTTTATGCCAATGTGTACGATCAAAACAGTATGGACGCATGGTAAGAGGCATAGGATTAAAAATTAGTCTGCGTAGGTAATGCTTATTTGAAAGAGAATTACGCGTGGATAATTCAAAATTATAAAATATTCACAACGCCATCAAAATTGAAAACGCAGAAATTTGGTGGCAGTTGTGCTATGCACGTCAGAAAGCGTCTCATCCGATTTATTTAACGGTTTTACTTTTTGCAATATTTATTTTAAAAAACACACAGCTTAGTCGGAAATGTTTTCCTGAGTGACAAGCCCCTTCCGTCACGCTCCGCTCAAATGGTGTCCGCTACGCCACTGATATCTTTATGCTACCCCCTTTTCGCCCCCCTTGAAAATTTCCCCGAAAATTATGTAAGCGATTATGTAAAATAATATTCATAGGCCAGTGAGGTAGGGGGGCCACTCTAATGGGTCGTAACTTTGGCCGTCTTGCGAGTTATATAATAAGGTCTGCCAAACTTGGCTGCTACGATTATTCGTGTGTGGATCCATTTGGATTAATGTCTAAGTAAATTTCTCGTAACCCGATTCAGGGGACAGTTTGCCTAATTGACTTTTGCTTGGTTGTTGTCATTTGAGTTGAATTTGTTTGAAAGTGATACTGAAGCGACAGACATAGATGCTTTAACTCTCTGGGTATATGAATATATATATTTGTAAGTGGACAGCCGCTTCGAAAATACTCAACTTTTAGTAACACAGAAATCTGCAATTGTTTAAAACGACTAATAACTATAAATTTAATAACTTTTGAAATACAAAAATTAATATACATAATTTGAATGCATATATACACTAGAAAAAATCATTTTGTAGATAAAAATACGACACCTGACGGGACTTGAACCTGTATCTGCTGAATTTGCGCCAGTATGATTTTCCAATTAAGCTATTGGCATATTAGTCGATTAGAAATTAAGGAATTAATTGATTTATACCTTATTTTAATATACTAAAACCACATTTCATGTAACAACTTTACTATTAGTTAAAATCGTCGTAATTAACTAAGATGTTATTTCACTTTTAAGTTTTAATTTCTAAGATATTTTAAATACAATTGATAATATTACTATAGGTATACATGCATAAATATTTTTAACTTAAAAAAAATAATTTGTGTTTTGATTCTTTTTACTGTACCTACTGAAGCTTTCAAAAATTCTTTTTCATTAAATAAATAAATAATAATTATATAAACTGCAATCCAAATCCAATTATGCAAATCCTTTCCATTCCTGATCATAATTACTTTATATTTTGTTTTCATTTCGTTCAATATTTTACCATTAACCATTTTTTCAAATATTTAAAGATTTTGTGGACAACACACATAACTTTATATTGTGAAGAAAATACTATTTTGATATTAAATCATACTAAAAACAAGCTACGGATTAACAACATCTGTATATATAAATATGATACAGATATTTATACTATGTATATTCAAACGTATTACATTATGTACGTTATAGATTCAATCTTACTAATTAGGGATTCATTGGAAAATACCATATAAAAGCTCCACAGGGAAATGAAACGAGATTATTCGTAACAAGAGTATTGAAAACCTCCCTAAAACAGTGGCGTATCTTATGTAATGCTTATTTAAACTATACATACATCTATATATATCATCAGCATGCGTTAAATTCTACAATCTGTCGTGTAAATTCCTCATCAACAAAGGTGTCCGGCAAAGTGATACCATTGCACTATTCACCGCTACTCTTGGGGACTTATTCAGGAAACTTGATTGGGAGGAAAAAGGTGTTCCAATTAATGGGGAGCACCTCAGTCACCTGCGCTTTGCAGATGATACTGTTATACTCTCACAAGACCCAAAAGACCTCCAAGGTAGAATGCAAGAATTCGCGGATGTCAGTCAAACGGTCGGCCTAAAGATAAATGTATCAAAGACAAAACTGATAAGAAACTGTTTTTCGGACCCTGCAATTATCTGTATTAATGGCACCCAACTCGAGCAAGTCAGCAGCTACGTCAATCTTGGACAGCAGGTGCCCATAGACGTAAGCATGCACGATGAAATTGCTCGAAGAACAAAGCTGGGTTGGAGTGCTTTCGGACGTCTGAATAGTATCTTCAAGAGTGACCTGCCAGTATGTCTTAAGCGTAAGGTGTTCAACCAATTTGTGCTACCTGTGAGACGTGTACCCTCAACATGAGAGATTTCCAAAGGCTAAGAGTATGGAGGCATGGAGAGGTGCATGTTGGGCATCACGCGAAAGAACCGTAAGAGAAACGATTGGGTTAGTTGGGAGTACGCGATGTAATAGACGTTGCCAAACAGCTGAAATGGCGATTGGCGGGGCACATTGCTCGCCGAAAGGACGGCCGCTGGATAAATGCCGTCATCCAGTGGTACCCAAGGGGCACGAAACGGCCACAGGGTCGCCCTAAAAGTCGCTGGATTGACGAACTACTAAAATTCGGCGGAAATACATGGCAGCGAATGACACAGGGCCAAGAGAGTTGAAAAAAGATTGGGGAGGCCATCATCCAGCAGTCGATTGACCCGGTCTGATGATGATATACATCATATTTGCATAATTCATTATTATTTATAATATTGAATTGCAATAATATTCATCCATATAAAGAAAAGAAAGATAGACAGACGCTTGATGGCATATTTTAAATTTGGTACTGGACGCAGATTATGAGAGTCTTATCGACAATCAAACGAAAAAATGACTTCATAATCAGCAAATTTTACATTCAAAACAGATTTCTCTCGGTTTTGCTGTGCTGGAAATTTTATTTTGTCAATTATATTAAGTCCATACAGTAGATGAAACCGAGAAAAACTCATGGATGAGGAAATACTCTACATAAAATAGTTAAAGAGTCTCATGGATTATCGAGTTCCCTAGAGATCAAATTATTAAAAAAGTAGACTTAAAAGTACCAAAATCGACAAAAGTTATAAAATGTCATCAATTATAACATACCCCATTTATATTATTTAAATATATATAATAATAAAAAAAATATATATCATTACAACATTATAAAAATGGTAGTGAAATTTTACAGTCATAATAAATAGCATTATACGTTAGCACACCCGTTACTGTAATATCACCCTAGGTTACCCAGCTTATTAAACTGCAAATATTTCAGTTCATATGCATTTGATCATCTACACCTTTCGGCTATTTTAGAATTATCAATATTACATCTAATAAAAAATATATATTTTTCCGGTGGTTCTTTGTCCGGTACAAATCTTGCAATCGATTTTTAATTAATTTCCCGACTAGCTAGACATTTGAAACTTTTAGAATACATCAGAACATGATGCCAATACATTTTTGTAATACTTTTAGCCATCTTTAAGTAGAATAAATTCATTTTCAGTTAATTCTGTTTTGTATGAAAAGTTTTTTTGGAAGAAATCCGTAATCCAATCCACTATTATTGGTTGCTAGGAAATTATTAATATATACGTGCGTTACTATGGAAATCAATATGTGTGTCAAAATAACATTTCAGTATTATCTCTATCAAACACATTTTTTTTTGATCGTTTAAGCTAGTCAAGTTTATATGATACAACAGAAAATTTAAAAACGTTGTATATAAAAAGTTCTTTTTATCTTGTAATTATTTTATACATAATATTATAATTGATAATTGATAATTGACACATAGCTCGAAGAAGAGACAATCGTTGGACAAATCTAGTCATCCAGTGGTATCCAAGAAGTACAAAACGTCCACAAGGTAGACCTAGAGGCCGCTGGATCGATGAAATGATAAAGTTCTGCGGAAGTACGTGGCAACGCAATGCACAGGACCGAGAGAAGTGGAAGCAACTTGAAGAGGCCTTCATCCAGCAGTGGATAGATTCAGGCTGGTGATGATGATGATGATGATGATTATAATTGATAGATGTCAGTCTAATTTCATTTACCTGTCATAATTATAAATGCTCATCGCATACAGAGCGTTGAATTCTATTGCGAACAAACAAGCAACTCAAATCAATTAAAATTTACAAAATTATAATTAGAACAATCCTTTTCAAATTTCTGATATAATTTATTAAAAATGACTCCGACATCTGATAGGGTAGAGGGTTATGATTTTTATATTTTGAATATATTATACATCAATTACCTATAACAAGTAAAATGGCGACAATACAAATTAAAATTGAAAGCTGAAATATATTACTTTATGTTTGTATATCATAGCACAACAATGACCGCTTGCTTCTAATAAGAATATACTAACATTTTCTTTTCTCTCACTGCTGTACCTCTGTCGCCAGGTTGATTATCTACCTCTGATATCATAATACCCAAGATCTAATAAATTCATAGCCCGTTACTAATTTACCCATATTTTAAATCGTAGAATTTATACAAAGGTTTGAGTCTCACAATTAAATTAAAATTTACCACATAAACGCCATTGCAATCGATAAAATGAAAAACATTTTCTTTTGACAACGCTTCGTGAAAACGTCTTATGGTTCTGCGTACACCACTTCCATCAAATTGAAGGTTTACGTCACTTTATTACCAACTCACATGTTTATGTCCGTTACAAAATGTTTAACCTTACACGAATATTACCGAAAAGGAACCTTTTAAGAATATTGGATGATAGAATAAATTTCATTGAATACAACATATTCTCCTAAAGTATATATATTTACTTTTTAGTTCATGTTATATTATTTAACTGTACATTTTCATTATATTAAACATCTTATTTTATTCGTATGATGCATTTCAGAAAAAATTCAAATAAATAAATCCTATTAAATTAATAGCACCGCGATCGTGTTTAGGAAAAAGGGCGTAACCCACACAGAACAAATTTTACAGGAGAGGCAAAAAACATTTTTTAAATGATTTTGGTTTAATATTAATAAAAAATAGACATAGAAATTGGGTGCATGATGATTGATGATTTGGTGTAATATCTTTTCGATCTACTAATAAATAATTAAAGAAGTTATTACAGAATTTCATTAGAATTGAGGGTAAATTCTTTTTTTCTTAAATTTAAAACTTAATTAAAGATCAATTAAAACCTGAATTTAGATAATAAATCAGCATTTGCGACTAACTTCCTTTTAACATAACGTGTATTTAGTTGTATACATTGTTAATATCCAATAAAAGCACTTTTCGAAAAATCGAGGGTTACGCCCTTTTTCCTAAACACAGTCGACCGGTAATGTTTCAATAATTGTCATAAATATGAGAAACATAACAATGAAATACCAATTTCTACATAAAGTTTAATTTTTCCAGATTTTTCCAATAGGTACGGTATACCATAGTATGTATTATCGTGGCCATAAGAAAAAAATCCACGTGTAAACACGTATTGTCATACAAGTTCAAAAGTTACAAAAAGTTCGTAAGCTTCTGAATTTTGATGCGACAGATGGGATGTTTTCAATCTGCGCCTGCGCAGTAAAAAAACAAACTACTAATGACTAACGACGAATTTTGAGGTTAACCGAATTTTACTATTTGTCAAATAGTACCATAAAATGACAACATCGCGTCTCGCTGACTCCTGAAGAATAAAATTAGAGAGACAGTCAGTACTTTTACGTGTAAACAGTTATTGTCACGATAATTTAAAATACACATAAATGCTGCCAGTAAATTTATGCACATGTACAAGTGCTATTAATATCTACAGTTTGATACAAAAAAATAATTCACGAGCTCTAAGAAGTACTCTAATTAGTGTGTGTTAGTCTGGTCATGTCAACGGTACTCTAGATATATAAGCCAGTGCTCAGAATGGAGATGTGCCTGCCATATATAACTGCAGGTTAGTATTCGTAGTCCCTCATTCCCGCTACCCTACATCCATACAGCCTACATATCTTATTCAATACCATTTTTTTTTATAAATTCGGCTATCGCTGTGACTAGCCGTTTTTCTCTTTGCAACGATACTGCACGCTACAGATCTCCCATTGTAGGAAATACCTCTTTTAATAACATGTTTATCATAGTCATAACATAGCTGTGTTAAGTATCATAGGTCTGATATTTAACCCTTTACTTTAGAACTATCGTAGATATCTTTTTTTGTTTACTAAAATACGGTCTACCACTTATTGATTTATAAGACATTTTTTTTACAAAGAGTTTAAAACGGCTGAGAACTTTGCGCCTTATGTTGATTTTGATTTCAAAAGTTTGAATCGATTTGCTTTAATTAAAAACTTGGCACCGAGCCAACTCTATCTAGTATATTTTGGGTAAAATTTTTCATGAAGATTATTTTTAATTAAATATTTACTGATTTCTTTGTCTGTCAGAATTTGTTTTCTAATTTTGATTAAATAAAGAGTAGTACTCGTCTTAGGTGATCTCAAGAATAATTATTAAGAAACGGTTATAAAGAATTTTTATTAAGTAACTAGAAATAGTTGAAAAATACAAATATTTCTCTTTTTCTTAAATGCCACTCCATTTTTAATAAAGTCGTTTTCTTCTTCCATGTTATAATCCGCGTCTTTTTTCCAGTTTAAATGGCACAATCTTCCTAATACAGGGCCGGTAAACTTTTATGAGGCACATGATTAGATTTTTCCAAATACCCATATAATATACAAAATTATATATCTATGGGAAGAGGGGTGATAACGGTATAAGGGGAAAATTGCTGTGTCCATATCCATAAACCTTACATAGTAACCCACTTTCGTTGTCAAACCAGAATGCATTTTTCTGTGTCAATATTTGCATCACCATCAACCGGGGTCAATTTACTGCTGAATGAAGGCCTCCCCTCACTACATGCGTCTTCGCGGTCCCTAGTTTTTTGCTGGCATGTATATTCACCGAACTTTGTAAATTCAACTATCCAGCGGGTTTCAGGGCGTCCCTGTGGGTATTTGATGCTTCTTGGATAATACTGTATGACGTTATTTGTCCAGCGGTTGTGCACACTCCAAGCGATATTCCAGCCTATTAATATTTCATCTGATTAGCGACCCCTATCATACTGCGTACTCTTGTCTGCTTACTAATCCATTGGTTTATTGTATAACTAATCTTTAGGCATCATGCCCAACATGCACATTTCCATGCCACGATGCGCTACTTACAATTTTCATATTTAGTGAAAATTCATATAAATTTGGAGCTTTATAAAAAATGCTTTCCTCTTTAAGTACAGCAATTGCATTTTTTATAGTACTAATATTAATACACAATCGGGGGGAAAATATTAGATGACGCTAACATTAAAAAGATTTTTTTTAAAAGCTAGGATTAGTTTACTATTCACAGACTCCATAAACCTTCAGAAAAAGACTCCCTCCATTTTATTTGAGGCATATTTAAAAACTACACACGCATACCAAAACGTTATTTATCAACCCCTGTTCTCACGCATTTGCGTTTCGCTTTTTGTCTTTTCTCTCGTGCATTTCCAATGAAGACTATTGCCATTACCTACCCGGTGCATTCAGTGAACATCAGAACGTTTCCATAAATGAGTGAAACACTTTTGAACAGAATAAACTTATGGAAATATACTGATTTTATTTACAGTTTAAAGTCATATTAAAATGATGTTTTATTCGTTTTCTTCTCTACCAGCAGCAAATGTACTATAAGATTTAGAAACATTTGACGAGTTTCTAGGTATATTTGAGATCAACCATTAGTGTAAATGGTAGAAGTGAAGCATTAATAAGAAGGCACACACAGGTTGCAAAAATTTCTAAAACACGTCTTTTCACTATAAACGAGAATTGATGAATTTTAATTATAATGAAAATTATGCTTATATAAACATAAGTATTTTCCGTATCGACCATGAGTGCAAAAAAGCGGAAGACAATTATTCATACCTTCAAAATTTAGTGTTGGTACCAAATTCTTTGTATTTATTTAACAAATCACAAGACTAACCAACAATCAATCAGAGACTCCAGATAAAGGAACGGCTCTCAATAATATGGCATTTTTTGGACGTATTAATCGATAATCTCTGATTGAAGGTAGTATTCATTCTACCCTGAGAGAAGCAGAAGACTGAGAAATGAACAGTCACGCAGTAAACGACTGCATTTCAGGGTAATCACGATCCTCAGCCAAAAGAATGACGGAGAAGATGATATACTTATGCAAAAGTTTAACGTTTTCAGCAAATTAGCATTTCTTTAATATGTATTTAGATCAAAAGTAAGGAAAGGTAAGTTACATTTACCTTTCGAAGTATACAATTTATATTAATGCTAGCTGAAGTACCCGGCTTCGCACAGGGTCGCTTCATGGTTATATTTATCTTAGATATTTAAAAAATAATAAGAGGTTATTATTTTTTTTAATATTAAATATCTGTGTAATACAATATGGCAATATGAAAATAATTCTAATAGGAGTAAAGGTCAAACAAAAGAACACTAAATTAAAATCGAATCCAAAATATGCAAACGTTTTTAATGTTAATAATATGTAGTAAAAAAAATCAAAATTGGATGGAACAAACAATAAACTTTGTATTTTATATAGTACTAATTTAGAGACCTTCGCAGTTGTGCGCACAACAACTGACAAAAGTTTCATCGCAATCTGATGAACGGTGTAGGAACGCATACGAATAGAAGAATAAGATGATTTTTCTAATTAAGAAACCTTCGCGGGTGTGCACACAACAACTCAGCAAAGTTTCATTGCAATCGGATGAATGGTATAGGAACGCATACGGGACAGACAGACAGACAGACAGACAGACAGACAGACATGCAGACATTCATTTTTATATATAAGTTATAGCCTATACTCTTCGCGAAAGTGCAAGTAATACGTTGACAAAGTTTTACCTCAATCGGATGAACGGTATGGCAGCGCATAAAATACGAACAAACAAACAAACAAACAAATATTGATTTTTATATATTAGATTTAATAATTGAATAATAAAAAATTCATCACCTCAATACTACAACTACATAACTCTGATATGGTCATTGTTGAGAAAACAAAATTTAAACTTTACTCGATCAACATAAATCTAGGCTATAATTATTATTTAAAATAAAAATGGAAAATTGTGTTTATCTAATTGGGAACAATTAAATAATATCCTATTGTATGAAATAATATTGTAGATATATTATTTTATTTATTTAATGAATATTAATTACCTATGGTTTTAAAGTTATCTAATATTTGCAATAATATTGCTGCATGCATTGACGCCGACACTCATCTGCGGATTTCCGGTCTGCCCGTCGAGCTGGTGTCCAGATTCAAATACTTAGGTGCCACAGTTGCCGACGGTGCTGATATTTCCAGTGAGCTTGGAATCCGCATGGGTATGTTGGGTCTGCATACAGCCAACTTCGAACAAGGAGTCGCATGGAGGTCAAGGCTATATTTTATGAGGAACAAATGTCGTTTGCTCAACGCGTGCGTGCTACCTGTGCTCCTGTATGGCTGTAAGATGGCATCTTACTAAGCTCCAAAGGTCTCGGCTTTTGAGCTTTGAGAATCGACGTCTCCGCCAAATCTTAGGGGTACATTGGTACGACCACGATACAAACACTCGAGTTCGTGAGCGGACACGTAATCACGAAGAGACGCTTTACGTGGCTCGGACATGTTCCGGATGCCGCCAGAGAGTGCGACACTCCGTACCCTTTTGGCAGATCCTGAGGTGTAACGTCGCCATGGCCGGCCCTCCCTCACCCTGCAACGGTGCTACAAAAGCGATCTACGTGCACTCTGGCATAGTGGGAGGCGCGAGACAGAAGCAGAACTAAATGAAAAAAAAACTAAATGAGGGAATGATATAGAATCGAAGGAGAGTGAAATAATATGATGATGAGTATAATATGTAGGTACATCAAGAAAGGTTTCAACGATATAAAATAGAAGACGAATAAACTGTCACCAAAATTTAAGTTCGATTCTCTCAAGGTTTGCGACTATCTTAAATCTTCCCTTCATTAGTCAATGCCCGGAGTTGAGCGGTAAACGAGTGTTCAGACGTCGCTCCATTCCGCAGAAATCATTTGTCTTTTGACTTTTATACCTTGCACCATACAACTTAAAATATTGACTAGGGCCAGATTTTTTGACAGAGACCCATCCAGTTTAATTAAGTTAATACATACTATAGTTTAAAAAAACTATTATTGATCACTAGCCTAACGATTTAAATGGAATGTATTTCCAATTATTGACCTTCTGTAGTGTTAAAGTGTATATTAGTTACAATTAATAATATAGTCATACCATTAAAACATCGTAGAAAATACATGAATTGGGTATTATTTGCAAAGATAAGATAAATTTTAATGGGAACATCGTCGAAATATCTATAAACCATTACAGTTATTAGATTTTATACATTAATGGAATTCAAAAATTTTAAAAGTATGTACTTAATTTGTCATACATTATATCCATAATTTATTTTTTAATTGATTACTAATAATTCTATTGATTTTTTCTCAACTCTACAACTGACACTTTATTGTTGAACATAGACAATGGCGAGTCGGAAATGACAGTTATCTAGATACTTTCAATATATGTAGAGGTTACAAGGGCACTCAGCACTTTTCCAAATTATCAAGTTAAAAGAAACAAGATAAACCTTTACACTCAAAAACATAGTTTAATATAACTTCATGCTATCTGCCGTGTAATATGACTAATATATTTATGCCATGTAAACTATATAAAATACCAACGCGTTTTCCTTCAACACTGCCCATACAATATCACATGTCACATGCAAAAGCAACAGTCTGAATATAACATAACAACGGAGGTAGTTGACTAAACTAATAACAACTACTACCCCTTATACATTCAAGGTGATTCATACAAAGAGTTAGGTACACAGGGGTAATTATATTTTACATTTGTGAGAGGTTAATATTGAAAATTTGCTAGATTAGAAGGCTATAAGAAGTAATTTTCCTCTTAATTTTTTATTGGCCAGAATTACACATTTTTAAAGTGTTTTTTTATATTATTTTATTGTTTTATATTTCGTGATGTTTTTGGAGGTCAATTTTTTAATAATTTTCATTCCTTTTCTATATATCGATAATTGAGTTTACTTCTATCGTATGCATGCCACAATACCTACATTACACTATTTTTAGCATCCCTTATATTCAAAAGTATCAGGAAAGGCACTGTATTAATTAGCAAAAGTAATAATTATAAAAAAAATTAAATATCACTAATTGGATTTGCAAACGTTAGCTTATATCGTGGACTAATCGTTTTGATATAAATACAAAGCCATAAGTTGCGACCTTGAACTTGAGACTGATAAATATATGTATGTTATTTTTTCAAGGTGTAGTTTACCTAGTGCAAGTAAAAAGCATAAAAAATAAAACAACCATATTCCTGCTTAAGATTTAACATGATCATTTACGTTTTTTAAAACAGATGAATTAAATATTATTATTCTAGTTCTCATTTTGACTAATAAATTATAACGCATTTCATATAAGCTAAGTGGATTAAGAACCACTCTTGTATAGCATACTAATCGCGAAGCTTCCTCAGTGGCGTCAACTTGTTTGACAAAATCACAAAGTTTTGTATACATGAAAGTTCCGACAAAGCTTTTTGTCAAGATCTCCGCTGGCAGATATTAAGGGCTACCATTTTTTGTGTTCTATTTTCAAAAGCCGCTTTGGTCATAAAGAAGGTACTTAACTGGAGAAGTTACTTACGAGCTTTTTATAATTGATTGTTTTATTATAGGATTCATATTTTATAAATAAACTTTATATGCAACTATACGTAATATGTTTTTAGCAATATATCATCATTATTATACTGATTTAAATGCAATAATTCAATAAATTTATATATAGGTACGATATATTATTACCACTGGCAATATTTGTTGGTACAGTAGTAAAACTAGCATTAATATATTCAGCATGTGCGCTGACGGTTTCACCAGCATCTTTGTATATTTTTTGTTAATGTACAAATAAAATCAATAATAATAATAATGATTAAATTTCTCCGCAACATCGTGGGGGTGCTGCCAAAAGTAAGTAAGTCTCAAAATAATGTTATGGAGTAATTGTGCAAAGAACTTTTTTATAATAGAGGAACCATTAGACTAATTTACTGACTTTAGACTTATACGCAAATTAAAATATAGTGTGTGTCTAAACATAATCCGGTGTAGACATTCTAGATGTGATTATATTACTAGTCAATTTTTGACTGGATAATATGGCTTGACTGGCAGACTCTATTAGCTTAGCTTTTTACCCGTCCAATATGTCTAAGTGGCGTAGAAATACAGGACCAAAACCACATCTTTAGAAATATCCTTAAATATGTGAGGAAAGGAAGGAGATGTTGAAATTGTTCCAATTAGTTGGTCCCATCAAGCCATCCAACCTGATTGCCGTAAAAGCCAAACTTGTTCCATTTAGAAAATTTGGCGGCTCATATTGCAAATGTAAAGAATGATATGTTCAATTAGTTTTTTTAGAACTTTTTTAGAACTTTTTTATTGGCATTTTTCTAATATGTTTCTATTTAATTTTGTCTGTTCTCTGTTCTCTTCTCTCCCAGGGGTACAATTAAAATATCTTTAAACTCAGTTAATGCACACTCTAGTGTATGGTGAATGGACTCAGTCTTGGGTAACTGCTTTTGAGACATTCTTAGTCATAAAAATTGCTCATGCTTTATGTCCAAACAGATGGTTCCGTGATATGCCCGATTAAAACCGTATATGATTTGGTGGGTCCATTAACTTCAATGTGATCGTATTATACATACGTGGTACATGCCACTACTTCACCAATCAGGCACCAAAATGGCAATAGGCAAATGGACAACTATTGGATAAATGTAGTCATACAAAGATAGGTACCGTACATTGGTCGAAAAAATCATAAATATTGATGGATGTAGGTAGCGGCGAATAATTAGGGACCAAAAACAGCGAAAGCCGCTACGAGAGGTCCTCATCCAGCAGTGGATCGATCTTGGCTAATAATGATGATGATCAATAATATTTTTATTAGTAAATTATATACAGCTTGATCTATGCGGAAGTGAATAATATTAACGTTTTAAAACATATCTCACTGATTAAGAGTTTACGATTAAGTGGCATTCACAAAGTTGAAACCTTTTATTTTGAGAAGTCGGTATATGACGTGATACCATTCCGCTAAAGCAAATTAAAAATGGTCGCGATATTTCAACATAAACTCACGCGCCCAGAACGTTTAAATTCATTGAGCCAGAAAAACTTTTTAAGTCTGGAGCCATTATATTACCAAAGCCTACCCACAACTCTCTCAAACATATTATTCGTATAATCGCACAAGTAAACAACCTTAAAAGTTTTTTTGTTCACTAAAGTTCTTAAAAACACTTTAAATTACAGTTACTACGAAACTACTGAACTTTTGTAAAGTTTTTCTTTCAAAGTTGATTTCCATGTTCGGCCACATTGACCTTTTGATGATGTTATTAAAAATAAATTACTCTACAAAGGTTTATATTAATTAAAGCTGACCTTGTTTTAATATTTGAACGCTTTAATAACTACATATCGTTATTGAGCTGTTAATGTCTCTAGTGTAACAATTTTGACAATATACATATTATATATTGTTATTATTTTATAGCATATTGGATAGCGCATAATTTTGTAAAGCTGTTAAAACTGCGGCTCTCGTGGTGCAGTGCGCAAGTCGCTGGCCTTCCATCACGGAGTTCTGGGTTCGATTTCCAGTGAGATCAAATATATTTACGTAATCAAATATGTAAATTTCTCAAGCCTGGGAGTTTTGCCACTACTATTGGGGCTTCACGGCCTGTTGTGGTGTTTAATAAATAAACAAATAATAATAATAATAATAATAATGATAATAATAATAAATTTTCTGACGGCTAAAATTTGTTATAACTCGGTTTGGCCCAAGGCCTGAAAGAAATCGATGCATAAGTGCGAGTGAGAAAGTATTTGGCAGCCTTATAATCTCTGCGACACGCGCTAGAGTAGGTAAGATAAAAGGTTTACAGATGTATGAGATGATTTGCTGTGGTGTCGCCGCCAAATATTAGTTTGTTGCATAGCTAAACGTCGATAACCTGCGAGCGCGTATTGCTAAAATTGATATTTTTTGTGTTAAACATAAAGTCAGTGGTAAATATGTTGGGTAATTAAGTAGAAAAGATGGTTCTGTGTATTGTATTAAAATGTGGAAACCGTACTGATAAGCAAGAAGATGGTATTACGTTTCATAGGTAAGTTGGTCATGTTTGTGATAATTTATTTGTATATTATTATATATTTTAATATCAGTGACCTAGTGTTTCTTTAAAATAACTTAAATTATGGATATCTTTACACAATGGTTGCACTTTGACCGCTTAGAAATACTATATAACGTACAAAAATAGAAAATTATATTTTAATTCTGAGCATCCAGTGCAAGCACTTTGGACGAGCACTAGCGAAATAATGGTCTATGGTCTCAAACATTTGTGTATGAATGCGTTTGCTTGCCCATAAATCAAACGCACGGCACGCAGCTTCATTTAGCAATGCAATGGTTGGCGTCTAGATGTATCTATAGTCTAAGGTTCGACCAGGCTGCCATAATTAGTCCAAAATGAGTAATAAAAATAACGATTTGATCTTATTAAAATACTTTATTGGATTCATTTATTAGACAATTATTGTATACACAAGTATTTAACACACTTGACAGTATGAGATCTGATACAACAGTACCGTTATATTGGCTAGGTGCTCAGTCAGTCTTCGTCAAAATTAAGTTCTTCAAAAGTACGCTGCAATGAACATAACCAAAAGCTATGGAATCAGCTTGGAAAAGGCTTCAAGTATGTATTAATTCAGTCGTAAGATGACAAAGATGATTACTTACAACTTTTTATCTTCAAATGGTAAAATCTATAACTTTCTAAGTATTGAAATAATTAAAATAATAATTTATTATATTTAATAGATTCTGCGTTACTTGGTAGTAATTATTATTTACGGTACCTAATTTATAAATTAATATTTTTTAATAAAATTAATTATACCTTATAAGCATTCAATATTTTCATTGACCCTACTATAATATAGCTCGCTGGGTTTTTTCGATATAGACTCAGTCACAGTTGTTGTATTTTAATTTATAAATACCACTGAAGGTTCATTTTTGATTTTTTTTTAATAAATAAAATTTATATATTTGGAATTTATAAACAACTTGGAGAACAAAAAAACTTTCATACAACTGATTGGTATTTTTAAGGGCGCCGTATTTAGACAAAAACAACTGGTGTAGAACAAAGTATCCATTGACAACAAAAAACGTAGACCCACCCTGCACCACACTCGGTCTTAATCAAGCGTATCACAAGGCCCTATGTTTGGATGTAAGGCATCAGCAGTTTTTTTACGCCTGATAATGTATCAGGAGCAGATAGCAAAAACTGAGGTCACCAAGCTCTCAAGTGAGCTTTGACTGAGTTTACTGGGTGACTTAAGTAAATAAAAAGTGCTATAGGAGAGAAAAGTATGGAGAACTAACATACATGAAAATTAATTTAATT
Source organism: Rhyacophila brunnea (assembly GCF_057557595.1). NCBI lineage: Eukaryota > Metazoa > Arthropoda > Insecta > Trichoptera > Rhyacophilidae > Rhyacophila > Rhyacophila brunnea. The sequence goes on from NW_028232752.1 coordinate 25,102,643, forward strand.
ATAAATATAATACAAAAACCAAGCTAATTAATACGGACATACAAGAACTATGTGAAGAGATCTTTACGTCCGCAATAAGACGCCGCAATTTTTTAAATGCAATATAATTGGCCTTTATGGCGACCAGGTCGAACGGCCCGATGGGGCCAATAGCTGGTTGGACTGGCTTAAGCATCTCTTCCCTCTCGGAGCACATTCCCAGACATTCTCAGAGCATGTGGTTTGCATCCTGTAGTTCTCTGCCACATGGACATATTGGCCGGGTAACAAGTCCAAACTCATAAAGTTTGGCAGCAAATCTACCATGGTCTTTGCATCCATTGATAATGATACGAGTTTCCCCATCTCCACCCGCCATGTATATGCAGCCGCGATTTGTGCACGGCCGCCTTCCATGATGCTATGAACAGATTTTAGTGCCACACTTCCTTGTCCTGAAGCGATGCTGCACGGGTATAATGTATCATCTTAGTGCTTAAAGAAAGAGTTTTAGAAAATAAAAAGAATCTTGACTTGCTCTGCCGTCAGTTATCTTTTATGACATGAAAATGTCCTCTGTACCCATGTACTGAAATTCTACCGAAACAGAGTAGTCAGGAGTTGAACGTGATGAATCTAAGGAGGGATCTGAATTATTCCGTCCTCCATATGGCGCAGCAAATTTTTCAAATGCCTCAAAATTGGCCTTGGTTGATATCAAGTCGGCGTGGTCAATCGGGCCTGAGTGTGGACGGACCCTGCTATGTATCGAGTGCTATCTTGTGTAAGCTACGTCTTCAGATCTTTGCAGAGGCGTCAGATGAATACCCTCAATGGTGGTGTTGATCCTTCTCAAGAGAAGGGTGATAGATCCTCGTACTTGGATGTGCATGTCGAGCGGCAGCACCCCTGCCAGAACAGGAAGCGCGTCTGATGATGTCGTTCTGTAGGTTTTTGTCAATGAGATCAGTGAGAGTTGCTGTCCGCTAATGTAAATATGTGATTTAAATCGGTTAGATTATCAACATCGGCGAGGCGCGTGGGGAAAAACCGACCTCGATAACTGTGTTTGGCGGCCATTTATCCAGAACCACTGTCACTGATAAGCATAGTTCCACGTTCATAATCTGTTTTACTCACTTCGTTACTGTACTATTGTGTTTTTGTTGTAACCTATGTACAGTCAAGACGGAGTTGTGTTTTATCAAAACAGTATACTATATTAAAAGAAACTTTGCGCGTATAAAAATGTTTGGCTTAAACAAAAATTGATTCTATCCCCGCGGCGTAATCAGTTGTCCTGTTTTTCCACCCTTATTCATTTACCCCATCGGTCAACCCCGTAAATTGGCTCACGTATCCGCGGGCTTTTGGACTCCGAACAAATGGAATTTCTTCGGTAAAAATGCCGGAGACTTAGCCCTTAGCACTTTGTATTCATACCTAATGCCAGGCCGGTATTACATTATCCTAAAACATCGGTTCCGAAATCCCCCTAATATCGCTATTTTCATTTCGAAATTGGTATTTTTATCGTCATACCGGGCGTAAATTTATTTTTTACTGCGCGATGGAGATATCGAACACGCTCCACCTATATCATTTTACGTCGTACAATGACCTTGACTCTCTTGTAGATGCTCAGGATTCTTTATACCATTATTTAAGGCTATATTTATTTATTTTACGGCAATACAACCTTCATCAATATCTCCGTATTTTTATAATGCTATTAAAATTCTGATAAAGGCATTCTTCGTAGTCCAATTTCATAATAATAAGCACTAACTTCTCACACAAAGAGTAACGTACTTGATTCGCAGTGAGGTCTGTGATATGTAGGTATCACCACCTACCAGTGGCGAAGGGTGGAGGTAGACTGTTAACATCCATCATCATACTGCATACTAAACTTTGTAAGTCATACGTATTAGTTTTCATTGAAATAAGACTATAATTATTTACAGACGGTATTGGTTAGTTTTTTAAAATTCAATTAAATCCTGCAAAACCAAACCATAATAAATAATAGTCAAAAAATATCTAAAATTGTGCAATTAAATCATATATAACTTTGAATAGTTTATAGATAGAATGATTTATTTTTGTCTATTACATTTTGGTTTAAGTTGGGCTTAATGAATTTATACAAATTAACCACCAATAATATCTGTAATAATATGTATTCTTAATCCAATGAAAACAAATAAGTATGAATGAAAAAGTGTTCACAATTTTGTCGTATCGCCCAAAGTAAGCCAAAACTATTATGGCTCGGTTAGACAGGATTTAAGTGATTTTTAAAAACTTTTAAAAGTTTTATGTGCACTATTTAGGGTGGACCTTAACAGCCTGCTTCTACTCTTTGCTACCTACTGTATTGCGTAAACCTGTACCTCGAAACATATATATTTTAAAAAGAATATCACTGAAGAAGCGGACAATATGTCTTATCAATATGACACTAGATGCGGTGACGAAGATTTGGTAGCAAAAGTGGGATTCATCAAACAACGGCAGGTACACATTTTTTTTCGAATATCAATGGCAATTGGAAATAACCGTACTGACTCCTGACTAATTTTAGTTAGTTTAGTTATTACTCAACCAACGTATCCATGTATCAGAATAATACAGGATGAAAACCACATCCAATGGGAATGTTTTGAAATGTGTAGGAAAAGAGAAAATATAGCTTGAGTCAGTCCTATCCTCTGTTGAACGCATGGGCCTTAAAAACAAAAATTGTCTTCCAGCGTACGTGAATATCTCTTCACATAGAATTTGCTTTGTTTTGTATTACTAATAATTTTTATTTTTGTTAGTTTTCTGTGCTCTCTCGCATGGGCACATTTTAATTAAGAGGTCAATTTAAACTCAGCCAAAGCATACTTGAGTATGTGGCAACCTCAGTCTTGTATAACTGCGAGATTCGCTGGTTACTTTGGTGTGTACACGTTTTTATTGTGTCTATTAACCTACTTTCTGTAATATTGTGGCCTGTTATAAAATAGTCTTGTTTAGAAAACTATGTAAAAAATCTAAATCATCAGCTGTTATTTGTTCTCCCAGGGTTCGGAACTAATCTGCACAATTATGATACCAATTGGTTGGGCAATAACTATAGTCAAACAAATTGCTCCGGATGTTAATTTATTTCATTTGTGTAATTTTAAGTTAACATTGTTGTGTTAGGTAATTTTTAAGAGAGTGTGAATATTTTATTACTAATTTTATTTAATAAAACGCAAATTTGTGTATTACTTATTCTACTTTTATTAATTAATTTCTGGACTTGTTTCATCCGCCTCAGAGGAACATTTTCAACTGATGATTGAATATTTTACTTCACACGGTGTATTATTTTATTTTAATAATGTTACTTTTCTTTCTATATTAGAATATTATGCTTTGAACGTTGTAAAAAATTTTAATCGTTACCAATGAAAATAAATAATTAAATTGAAATTTAACTGAATTAATTAAACAACTATTTCCAATAGTAACATAAATAATAATTCTTTAGTATAATAATACTATGGTAATGAATATATACAAATCTTATATTATAATAATATTATAACCATAATATAACTGTTATGTAATTATTAAACCCTATATTTAAATTTTAACAATGTTATTAGAATTTTTATATACTGCTAAAGTACGTTTTATATTATTTTAGATTTACAAGATTAACGAAACACTTATGCCGTAAAATATGGCAATAATAATATTACATAAAAGATTTAACGGATAAACTATTTTAACCTTTACCTAATCAAACTTTATTTTTTTAAATAAGCAACTATTTTAATGATTATTTGATGAATTTTCACTGATATTATGAAATACTTACCTTAAATAAAATTTATTAAAAAATATTTGCACAACTATCAACATCTTTATCTATATAATCCGACGTAAATTTGGTCCGAATTAGAAAGAATTTCTAATATTTTAATCAATTTACCATTTGTATAATGTAAAGATTTGGGCAGTAAATAAGAAAACATTTGTGTTGGAAGTGAGACAAGGTGGTACAATAGGTAGTAAACACAGTCGCCAATAGCTACCACATGCAGTACATACATTAGGACTACCGACATACTGTCCATAAAAAGAACTTTCTTCTACCCAAAATTCAATAAAATTGGCTTTAATATCTTTATAAATTTTCTAAAATTTTAAAAAGACTAACGATTTCTCTTAAACTAGCCACTTTAAAGTTCTAAAATATTTTTGACATAAAAACATTTTTGTCAATATACGAATAGAGCTATACTTGTTTCCAGTTTACTATTTAGTTATTGTAAAAATAAAGTGAATTATAGACATCAGTTTGCTGTAATCATTAGCAGCGATTTAGTTTAGCACAGATGCCGCAATCGATTCGTCGATCATACGATTATTACCTAAATTGTACAAAAATCTTTTTAAAAAAGCTTATATTTTATAAATTGATTATTTAATATTATCCAAAGCATTAGAAAATTTTTGCAACTAATATCATAACATAATATCCACTCAAACAGATATTTACTTTTAGACAAAAAATATGATTATATTGTGTCATCGATAATGTTTAGTACAGGTTTGATTCTAGTAAATATATTTATGTGATATATATACCTATGATATTTTTACTATATACCTACCTACATAAGTTGTTATTAAAATTTTAAGTTTTTATTTAATTTTTATTGTGGAATCATATACGATATAGATAACGAAATAATCAAGTGTTAGAATAATGAAACTTACCATAAATTAAAAGCAGTTAAATATTATAATAATTCTTTAAATAATAAACATTTTATAAAAGTATATTTTCGTCAGCCAAAGAGGATGATATTTTCGGTATTTTATTTATCTTACAAAGGGAAATTCATTACTGTTCTCTGAAAATACTAATTTCGTGTTCGCAGAGTCTTCTCTTTCTCAATTTCTCCTCATTTGTCCGAGAGTTGTAATTTATTTTTTATTCCACGCTGACCTCCTGAGTGCAAACATTTATTCAGTAGGAGAGCGCACACGCTGATTATTAATTATATAAAATATTTGCCCCTTAATGAACTTGCACACAAAAACATATCACTTAAGCAAGAAAAAAACATTAAAAAAGGTTGCTCGCCCTTAATAATTCTATTATTATTATTTTTGGATGTCAGATAAAGTAACCGTTAGAAGTCTGCGACTAAAATTTAATATCTCTGGAATTTCGATAATTAAAAAAGTTACTTAAAGAATTTCAGAATCGGATTTTGCAACGAGTTCAAAAAATTCTTAAAGCTCTGCATATCAGGTTCTCAAACTTTAAATTTATTTTTATAGCAACGATTCATTGTATATCTCACTACCATGTACCTAACCTAACCGATTTTTTTTAAAACGGTACATGTTCAAACACGCGTGTTAACATGATCTTACTTCCAACTTCATTTATCGTTTATTAATTTATGGATACGGCCGTATGTTATAGCTTAGCCACTGGGAAATGCCAATAAAAATTGTGTATTTCAAAACATACTACCTTATTCTTAGGTCAATAATTATTATAAAGCAAACATTATTCGTAGAATGTTTATCACATTTGCATGGTCAAATATATAGCTTATAATGAGTATTTTTTTAAATATCTTTAAATGTGTAAATCTTGCTTATTTTTTGAATAATAAAATGCCTAATTCTTATCAAATTTGGTATCACAGAGATTATCAATATATTTTTTTATTGTAAATATTTTACTATAATAATGTCTACATAAATTTTACTCATGGTTTTATAAATGCTTTTAAAAATTAAAAAATATAAAAAATCTTAACACTACTTCACATGGACGTACTGAAATATGACTATATTCTAAAACATTAGAGCGAGAGGTTTAAAAGAATACTATTTTATTTAATAAAAATACCTTATGCAGTCATTAAATGTTTAAAATAAATATAAAGGATAACAAGGCTTCAAAATTATGTAAATAGATTATCTACAACGTTTAAGGAATGTCAAGGATCATGCTTTTAAAATAGCATAAAAGCTTCATTTTGACGTACGCTGAGCATGTCCCCCCTTAAAAGAAAGTAGGTATAAATTAATTTAATTATTAACCGACGTCACTGATCACTCCAAGTTTTTTTTTGTTGTAACTTACTTGTACTTTCTAATAGTTTAACTAACTATTTTTTTTATTCAACGAATAATTCACAAAATCGAAGAATGTAATATTATTTTTATTGAACGAACATAAATAATTTTGAAAACAATTCTGTGAAAAAATATAACCAATAGAAACATTTTTTAATATTCGCAAATCGTCGCAATGAGATAGAATGCCTATATTATTGTGGTCAATGAGCATGGGTACGAATCCCAAGAGACCCAGGTTCGTTTTCTGATGATTTTCTATCGGTTATATATTTTCTAATAATGTGAATAAATTTCTTAGATTCAAACCACAAAATTAGGTCGCATGTGCTTGAATTGGTAAAGCACATTGGCTGGCTTTAGACGGATGAGCATTATTCCGTGTCTACATTGGCAACAAGTTGCTGACAACTTCATTAAATTTCGATTAAAATAATTTTTGGTCACACAAATTTAACACCAAATTTTTTTCAAAATATTTTCTGTTAAGTTTTTGAGGTGTTTCCAAATAATTATGTACGTTAAATTAGGAATGTTGCGTTCTTAATTCTTCTGCATTATTCGTTGAATTAAAAATATTTTATATAAATTATTATGTTCGTGAACATTAACATTCAATAAAAAAAAATATTTTAGCGTCGGACCACAGTTTACAATTCTCTTTAACAATCCACACCTGGTGTAATCGTTTCGAAAAGTCTTCGCATAATAAATATTTTCGTTGAAATGTAGAGCAGTCATGTAGCAAGTTGCGTAAATATTTCAAGTTTTTACTTTGTACCGTCACGGTATAAAATAATGTACAATTCGGAGTGAAAGTTTAATAAATTCCAGACTGATGGCTATATTAGTATCAAAGCTACGCATATTTTTAGTTTTAGTAATGCGGCAAAGTTCATTTTCTTTTGTATTGTTACAAAACGCGTGACCCATAAAAAGCAAAGCTGCTTAAATTTTTTTTATTCATTTTTTTGTGGCGGACATTATTATGTGGATTTATGGGGTACGATCCTGGTGTTACAGAAAGAAAAGTTCTCGGCCGATTTACACAGATTTATTAACTTTTCATTACCTAACCTTAGTTATTTAATAAAAAAAAGTCTTATCCTTCAAAATACATAACGAAACTCAATAAATATAATAAGAAACAAGATATTTTAATCATATTTTTTAAAAATGCTACTCTGTTTTCTACAGCATATCTACTTAATTCATTTATATAGATTCATTTTACAATGTTTTTATTAGCTCGTATTCTTATTTGTCTGGTACAAATCTTGCAATCGATTTTTAACTAATTTTCCGACTAGCTAGACATTTGAAACTTTTAGAATATATCAGAACACGATGCCAGTGCATTCTTTCAATACTTTTAGCCATCTTTAAGTAGAATTGAATTCATTTTCTGTTAATTCTGGTTTGTATGAAAAGTTATTTCGGAAATAATCCTTAATCCAATCCACTATTATTGGTCGCTAAGTGGGTGGTCCTAGCAACTAAATTATTAATATATACGTTCATTACTATGGACATCAAAATGACATTTCAGTATTTTATATTTGTTTGTTTGTTTTTTATTTACTTCATAATATCAAGTACAAGTTTGAGCATATTGAGCATAACAATTCAACAGAAAATTTAAAAACGTTGTATATAAAAAGTTCTTTTTATCTTTTAATTATTTGTATACCTAATAATGATTATCATTTACGTAGATATTGATGATTAATATAAAGATTAAGATGGCATGAAGCACTTATATAAAAACGAAACATCCTTACTGCAATCAAAATATAAGTCTGGATAGATACTCGATGTAGGCCGATCAGGTACTACACAATACCTATACTGGTTTATGGAGTCGAAGCCTTGACTTTAAAGAAATGATCAATAAGAAAACTGGAAGCTTTGGAGATATGTCGTACCATTAAGATATCTTGGGCCGATCACACATTACTAATGAGGACCAATAAAGACGAACTAATGAGAAAAATAATAAAAATTGTATACTTCGGTCAAATTTTCCGCAATGAGTAGTTTGATTTAATTCATTATACAAAAGAGAGTAGGGGGCAGGAGAAACGTAGGTAGAAATCAATTCTCTAGGTTACACGACCTTAGTAATTGGCCTAATTTCTAAAGCATTGATGATCTGATACGAGTGGCCTAGGATAAGGAAATTCACTACAAGTTTGTCGTTAAACTTTACCAAGAAAATGAGATAATAAATATAGTACTTCATTTAAAATATAAATGAGTTTTATTTATTTAGCTATATATTTTTTCCATATACACCACAATCTTGTATGGATTTAGGCTATCTCCCGGAGACATTGCGTAATAAATGATTAAGTACGAAAAATGGTTGCTAGCCACTTTTTCAACCTATTAATTACAAGCATCATAATATTATCATTATATGATATACTTACGTGAGAAAATTTTACTATAGCTACACAGTCTGAAATTTAAAATAAAACAACATTACATAAAAAAAAAACTTATTTTGATCGTTAGATAGCTAGTAATCAGATCATTTAAAAAGATCATTGGTGGTGTGGCAAGTCGGTACGACGTAGTTTCTATATTGACTATTATAATATTAATTTGTTATTCCAATGCAAAACGGCGGTTATCAGTTTGAGTGTTGCTTAGATAGAAATTATGTCATCCTTACTTGGCACAATAGTAATTAACGATCGTGACTGCGCGACGTGAAGAATGTACAAACGACGCGTGCATAACAAAACATAATTTGTCATAAAAATTCAACATGCATCCATTTAGTGTTATGTTTATTGTTCTATTTGTAATAATAATAATATATTCATTGCCATGTTTTCTTTTTCATGTAAATGGGTAACGTTTTTAGTCATCTTTACACGATTTAAGAATTAATTCTCCCGACTCCATCACAAAACAAATTGACGTGTTCACAGCTTGACTTTCGCTCTTCGATTGGCAGCCAGTCCAAAATTTCGTCGCATAGTTGAAAATTATTTGCCGTTTCACTGAAGTATGCTCTTAAATGAAAAACATGTATACAATATACATATAAATTAATTAACCATTATTTTAGTGAAAAAAATGTATATATTAAACATCGTATCATCCAAATATACCCGAAGTAAATTATAATAAAAGCCTTTAAAAAAATAAGTTTAGTTACGTACCTAATATAGTAATAAACACATGAAAAATCCAATGTCGGCACTACTAAATAAATGGTTTACACCACGCTTCAGGGAGCTTATTTGTTATGAGTACCTGGGTTTTAGTTACCCAACCGATTTTTATTCAAATATTTTTAAAAGCTTTGACCTAAAACTCGTATTGCGTCATTTGTTTAGAATATCGTATTTTTTTAACCCAAGGAAATTACTAACTTTAATTATATGCTTCTTTGCATAATTGAGTTTGTGGGGCAATTCCTAATAATAAAGGCAAATAGTTTCAGTGAACATATCACGCAACACTGTTCGTACTGCAAACGCTTAAATTCAAACACAAGGGAGGGGTTTATTATTTGAGTCATCGACAATGAACCAAAATTGCTCACTATTCCCACAATAAAGTACAATGACTAACACATTAATTGGTAATTTACAAAATATTTACTACAATTAAAATAAAACAATAATACTGCGTATTTATTATACTGTTATTCCTGTTACTACTGTACTGTTACCTAGGTTCTACATATTTTTCGATTATTAGTACAATGTCTTAAGGGGGTACATGTTCAGCGTAGGTCAAAATGGAACTTTTATTGCATTTTACTCCCTACTTCAGTTTTATTTTGCCAATTTATAGTTACGGCCGTATGTTGTAGCTTAACTACTGGGGAATGCCAAAAGAAATGGCGTATTTCAAAAAAAAACACTACCTTATTCTTAGGTCAATAATTATTATAAAGCAATCATTATTCGTAGGATGTTTATCACACTTGAATGGTTAAAGACATAGTATCTTTAGAATTATCTTCAAATGTGTAAATCTTGCCCATTTTTTTAATAATAAAATGCCTAATTCTTGTCTAATTTGGGATCACAGCGATTATCAATATAATTTTTTATCGTAAATATTTCACTATAATAATGTCAACATAAATTATACTCATGGTTTTATAAATGCGTTTAAAAATTAATAAATAATGTAAAAAATTTTAACACCACTGCACATGCATGTACTGAAATATGACTATATTCTAAAACATTAGAGCGAGAGGCTTAAAAGAATACCATTTTATGTAATAAAAATACTTTATACAGTCATCAAATGTTTAAAATATATACAAAGGATAACAAGGCTTCAAAATGATATATCAAAAATAATCATAAATTTATCAGATTTTAAAAACCCGTATAGGGTTCAATCTTAACAATAAAAATAAGAGCGGAATAGAGTAAAAATAAGGAATACCTTACCCGAGGTCCACATACACAAATAAATAAAAAACGTAAATAAATTTTCATATAACCCACGCATTCCACTAAAAATAAATGCACCCACTTTACAGATTAACAGCTGACTACTAAATAATCTGGTTGCTGTATCTGATCGCAATCAATATTCAAAGTGAATCAATTTATTGGTCTTCATTATAATAAGCGTGCGTGCTATGTTGCTTTAACTGGTTCAACTCCACCAACCGCAAATGAATTGTTTGATTCTTTATGCTCTCATGACTGGTCAGTGTAATTCAAATGCCTGTATACACCATGTAACTGAAACTAGACTGTTGTAAACGCGACATGTCACGTAATTGAATCAACTTATACAGCTAGATTGCATTTCAGAAAAGAAGCAGTATATTTAAGTAATAAATAACGTATATTATCCAGTTTTCAAATAATTTTTAATAAAAAATAACATTGTGCGTAGTCACGGTTTTTTATATTAAGCGAGATTTCCTCGTCGTCACCATAAATTATTGGGGACCATGATGGTTAAGTTCTGGTGAATTTTGGATCAGCTTTTGCCAACTTTCTCAGTTCTCTACAAGTGGTAGATGCTATCTGTTTTTCAATAATTCTTCACTTGGTCGCTAAACATCTTCAGTATGTTTATTTTATCATAGACACTGCCCAAAACAGTTAATCCTTCAGTCTTTTTGGGCCACACTAAACTGTGTTTAAAGAATTGCACATACAATTCAGACACACCGTACATTATGGAGACATATGTTCTGCGTTCCGTTGAGGACGACCTCATCCATCATCACTAGCACCATATCTCGGATATGCTGACAATTTTCTTTTCATTACTTCAAATCCAAGACTTCATTCCATTATAATGATCTATCCATATAATACAGATTTCATTTAGGTTATTTTTTCTCTACGTTTTATTTATTTCTCACATCCGCCATAGTCACATACAATACATCCCAGATACACTCATGCATGTTTTCTATGTTAGTAATAGGTTATTTTCTTATCTGAATAAAAATAATTAATATTTAAAGCCATTATTATCATAATCATTGTGCGCCTGGCTTGATGCTGTGATAGTTTAGTGCCCATAAAGAATCTACAGGCGCTATATAAATATTCTGCGTAACATTTACCGTATTTCAGGTTGTCTAATTAGTAATCGTGTATCGGCAAAGCGACACGAACTCATCCAAACTATTATATATTCAGACGGCTTAGCTGGAAGCAAAGGAATCGTTATTATTGGCAAATACTTGTCACTTGAGCTTTACAGAAGACATTCTTATATTTGAAAATGACCCAAGAAACATCAAAAATAGAATGCAGGAGCTTAAAAATGAAAGCTGCTTAATAGGTTTAATGATTCAAATATCTTTGAGAAAAAATTAATGATAAAGTATTTTTGGTTCTCGTTACTAAAGTTGAGTAGGTCTATCACGGACAACAAATATTTAATAAATCTATCTTATTTTATACCTCATCATCATCAGGGGCGCGACAACCCGGTGTGGGTCCTGTTCTTCTCCAACAGCTCCCTCCACCTGTCCCTATCCAGTGTGGCCGCTTTCCAATTTGGTACACCCAGAATACGGCAGTCACTGGCAGCTCCATCCAACCAGCGAATCTTTGGCCTCCCTCTTCTTCTACGTCCTATTGGATTGCTGGATATCACTCTCTTTGCCGGTTTATTGTCATTCATACGGTGCACATGACCTAGCCATCGCAGTCTCCCAATCTTAATTGATTGAACTGCGCTGCAATCTTCGTACAGCCCGTAGAGCTTAGCATTATATCTTTTCCTCCAATTGGTGCCATCCCTAATCGGTCCATATATACGGCGGAGAATTTTTCTTTCAAAAATGTTCAGGGCTCGTTCATTTCGCAGAGTTAATGTCCAGGTTTCCGATGCGTAGGTGATCACTGGCTTTTCAAGTGTCTTGTAAAGTGTGTTTTTGGTTCGGCGAGATAGTATGCGGGACTTAAAATGTCTTAACAGGCCAAAGTAGCATTTATTCGCAGACATGATTCTCTTGTTGATTTCTTCTGTAATATCATTATGTCGAGTTACAAGAGATCCAAGGTATATGAACCTAGTTAAGACTTAATACTTAGAAAGTAAATACTATGTTAAACCGGCAAACTGTAAATAAATTAATATCATTAGCATAACAATGCAAGCCGGTAAATCACTCACTATTGTATCGCAACTATTACAATAATTAATAAATAAATTACATTTTAATTTGCGTAGTTGATTCGCGATAATATAAAACCCCATAAATTTTCACGACTTGAATAAAATATCAACAGTGTTTTATAATGCTGTCTAACAATGAAATATGCCACACGCAAAGTAAAAGTCATTTGACACTTTCAAAGTGTAATACAACTAGATATATGCATAAAAAATAGAAGTTTATATTTTACTTTAGGACAATAATATGTTTCAATAATATTTTACCTATAATATTAGGCATATAAATCAATCTAAAAAACATTGTATAATAGTTCTTTCTTTTCATTAAATATGGTATAAAAATAATGTATAATTATAATATTACAATATAATATTTTCAATTTTATATTGTAAAAAATGTAAGTGAAAATGTGTCAAGTAATTTAAAACAATTTGCATGTTATGTTGTAGCATATACTATTACAATATTATATTAACTCAGCTTTGGTGATTAGGCTGGAACAGACTTCTGGCGGTCTTGAAACTGGGCTTAAGTATAAATTTAATATGTAATAATATAATTTTTTAGTTGTAAATATTGTATGTTTCCATCCTAATTTGATTAGCTATTATATTGTAACATCATATTTTGATTTCTGCAAGTGAACCATTTCTGAGAATGATCACTTGGTCTCAGCCAATGAGGCTTTAGCAAACCAAGTGGTAGAATTTTATATTCAGCAGTAATTATCTTTTTTTTTAATAATTTAAATAGCGTTACGCCACATTTTTTTATTTATAAATTCTTCATCTCCTTAACATAAGTTAATGCAAAATTTGTTGATTCCATTTTTACAACCTAAAAAATTAAGTAGATACCTACTTTCTATAATCAGTCCGATGGCTTGCTGCTTTGTGGATTATGAGAAGGCTTTCGACAGTCCGCACCGCCCCTCCCTCTGGATGATACTGGGAGCATGCGGGATCCCTCCCAAGATCATTGCCATAATCAAAAGCCTGCACGAGAATAGCGAATTCTATGTCAGAATTGGAGACACTGTCACGGAATGGGGTTCGGGAATTCGGGGTCACGACCGGAGTCAGACAGGGTTGTGTCCCTGCACCGTTTCTCTTTATCATTCTCTTTGACTTCATACTACGGAAGTCAATACCACCCGACCGAGGCATACTTGTTACCCCCAGGGTGAAGCTATGCGACCTGGAATAAGCCGATGATGCTGTTCTATTCGACAACTTAATCGAGGGCATTCAAGAGACAATCGACAGGTTGCATAACAACTCCTCTCGCGTTGGTTTGAAAATCAACGCAAATAAAACCAACGTCTTGTGCAATAGCACCTGTCCTGATCCAGATTTCCTTCTGATTAGCGATGGACAAAACATCGAGAGCGTCGACAGCTTCAAGTACCTGGGGGTACACATCACGGGAGATGGCATTTTGCAGAAAGAGCTCGCTACCCAAATGGGAATGGCTGGAGCAACATTCAACTCGATGCGAAATATCTGGGACTCACGATTGTACTCGGTCAAAACCAAATGCCGCCTATTCGACGCTTGCATTCTGACAGTGCTGCTTTACGGTAGCGAATCATGGCACCTTACAAAGGCTCACAGCTACAGTATACTGAGCTTCAAAAACAGATGTTTGCGACGAATACTGGGTGTGCGGGTGGTATGACTTTAGGAGCAACGAGGAGATAAGTGAACGCACCAAGCAGCCTCTCATCATGCTGAAAGTAAAGAGGCGACGTTGGACCTGGCTCGGCCACGTGCTGCGGATGCCAGAAGAGAACGTTAACCTAGCTTGCCTGTTCTTCAAGCCGACCGGATTCCGGCGACCTGGAAGGCCACTAAATACAATCTACAGAGTGTATACGGCGGAGCTACGGGATGCTGGTTTGACCTGGAACGAAGCAAGAAGACTGGCGAGCGACAAGGATTCTTGGAGGCGCCGCGTGGTGTCCATATGCTCCAGCTAAGGGGTGGATATGGCCAAAGAAGACTTTATATATTTACGTCCAAAACGTCAGAAGATATAATTTGAACACACCTCAGAGAAATACATAACCACTAGAAAAAAAACTTTTTGAAAAAAAAAAATTATCGCATAATATTATATTAGTAATAAAGATTCAACGACATTTTAAACAGAAACTTATACCTAATAAATACGTACCCATAATATATAAGGGCGGTTTCTTTGCGCATTTTGTTAATGTTGAGTTAACGCAATATGAGTTACGGCATTTTTGATAAATTTCGCGCATGATCTCTGAGGGTTTTCACTGAAATTCAGACTTTGCAACATATATTAAGTTTTCACTATATTTCATTTAGCTTAAACTTTAGACCTTATAAAATATTATTGATAATAATATCAGTAATATAATTTTGTATCTGATAAAAATTTGCAAAATATGAAATACGCGGTTGAATACTTTAAATGGTTTGCAATATTGGAGAAATTGCAATAACCGATACAACTTTACAATATCAAGTGTTTATTTATTTTTGTATTCTTAATTTATGCACGATTAAAAGGGAATTCCTACAAAGGGGTTAAAATATCGACCATTGCATTCCGTGAAATACGTAAAATAAAAATCCACCAACACGGGAAGTGTTTTATGTCGCTATATTGTTATCCAAGGAACACTAGGGTGGCTTGTAATAAAAATATATACGCTTTCCTGAAAAAAGTGGCATTTCTGAAAATTGCAATACCAATATAATAAAAATTTTAGCGAAATTAAAAACTTTAATATTTAAATCCCATTGTAAAGTTGAGTAGACTGTATGGATAGGATCTGGTAGGAATGGTGGAAGTATGGGTTCACAAAAACTAATCTTGATGCTGTCTGGTTATGTTTGGACAATGAAAATCCCACCATGCACCAACTTATTACCAGACCGTGGTCAGGCTATGATTTAATACTATACAGAATTTAAATAATTGGTTCATTATCACTTGTAAGTGTAGTATTGTATCACCATGGTGGTAATCTAGAAAAGTAAGAAGGAAACTCAAAATATGTATTTACCGCAAACAATATCATTGTAATAATAAGCACCTACTCATACACATTGTTTGTATTATTTATAACAAAAGGCCATAAGTGACAATTTTAAACTTAACTTAGTGAGCAATTTAAATTTAAATTTAAATTTCATCATTCATGTGTGTTTTTTATACCCTACCAAAAACCTCTAGTGTCATATTATACCTTTTTTCTTTCGACCATGTCCGATCCTAATAGGATCACATAGGACTTCACAGAGTGGAGGTTTGTATTAACAGATTTTGTTTTTACGAGAAATGGATGTCAGCCACTTGCTCAATCTATTAGGTCCATACTCTGACTCATACACAAATTGAAAAACAATATGTGTACTTGCCAGACCCAGGATTCGAACCTGGCACCCTCGACACTATAGACCGGCGCTTAAGCCACGCGGCCATCGTGGCTGTATATTATATTACGCAGTCAAATTATCTATTTGTTTTTTTATTCATAGCTGTCCTTCTATTTTCTCTTCTGTAATGGTTTGATGACTTTATACGGCAGGCAGTGCAAATGACCAAACAATCTTCTTATCAACGATACTCTTAATAATTTTTACAGTATTCAAGATTTATATAATAAGACATACGTGGTTTTTTATAATGCAGTCTATTCTGAATTGTTTGATAAGTTAATTTTGTACTTTTTATCAATTTTATAGATATTATATAATATATTGCTTAAGTATTTTTTTCTCTCTAAACTACATTATTATGTTGATAATTTATATATTTTACTAAGGTTATTTATTACATTTTATATTATACCTTCATTGAGTATTGTAGCACTAATCACTCTAATGATATAATATTTATTCATTTTTTTTCGTTAGCTCTTTAATCTTATATGGATCTTGGCTGCCTCACGAGGAAGTTTTGTAATAGATTTTCTACTAGACATAGATGTTACCTACTTGCTCAACTTATTAATTCCATGCTCTAGATCCAAACAGAATAATTAAACATCAAAGTATGATTTTATCAGACCCGTGTCTAAAACTACTATTAAGTCACATCTAAATACATTTAAGAAAGTTTGTGCGGTTTAATAAATAATATGTCAATTGTTTATATGAAACACAAATATTTACATCAAGATAAGTTTGATTGTGTTTACTGTCAGGTACTTCACCATTAATATTAAGCACACCCTTCCCCTCTAAATTTAGAAATAGACCAACGTAACCGTACTCTTATCGCTCGCAAGCCAAAGAAGGGATGGCTGGTGGTAAAAACTGGCAGGAGACACAGTTTAAGGGTTGAAGAGGCCGCCGGAGACCCGCGGGGGGAAAAACGACTTAATCTCAGCTAAGTGCCAATTAAAGTCAACCTTTGTAGTGAGGAGGCAGTCAAAGAGCGGGAAAACGACATTTGGCTGTCGAGCTCGCATCGAATGGCCACGGAAACGCTTGAATGAATACCATGCCATGGTTACAGTGCCGTTATTTTCGAGCTAAATGACACTATTACATTTCGGCTTAACCACAAAACATTTTTTTTAACACAACAATGAAAAGCACCTGCAAAAATAATCATATTAGGTTATTATATAACTAAGTAACAGGCACAGAAAAAAACATTCTGAAAAAATCCAACTTACATAATATACAAAAATTTGTAGAACTTCCTATACGATTAAATTTTATTATACTAAACGAAGCTGAAATCTACATCTAAACTTTACTGATTTAAGTTACAGATAAAATTATCAATCACACATTTTTTTTAATAACTATGCATTTGAGGTTCCTACTAAGAGTATTTAAAATTTTGTTATTTTGCAATATTTGCTAATATCATATTCCATAAATAGTAACGGTAAAAATTTCATATTGTGTGTATTATTATAATATGTTTTCCCAATGATTCATATATTACAAATTATTATACATAATCAAAGCCACCACTCTTGTCAGGAACATAAAAATACATCACAAATATTGACAGGTCACGGAGCACTGAGAGTCTATCTAAAGAAATTCAAACTTAGGGACGATGACTGTTGTCCGTGTGTTGGCAATAATACGTGTCAAGCACTATGCTTTGTCATTAACGACTGCTTAATACTAGAAAAGGAGCGATGGTCTCTTGGAACACTACGAAAATAACAGAGTAATAAAATTATTGACTTCTGAAAACCTCACAAAATTTTCTACTTACACAAAATATCTAATTAAATTAATTACAAATACAATACAAATAAAAATTTTGGAATATAACAATGACACGGATTCACTACAGACCCCATCTAAAATTCTTTATTTTACTATACTATTCTACCAATTTTTAATGTCTATAACTATTTTTCATCACCTAAAAACTTTCGACTGTAAAAAGGAAAAATGACGTAACCCTCAGTTTTTTCAAAATAGGTTTTATTTTATAATAACGTTGCGCATGACTAAAAACACGTTTGTTTAAAGAATGTAAGCTGCAAATGCCGATTTATTATCTTAATTTAGCTGAAAATTAAAAAAACATAAAATGAAGGAAGTAAAGTGGTAAAAACGAATTAACCATCAGTTTTGTTGATTTTTCTTTAATTAACTCAATAATTAATATCAGTTTAGGGATATGAAAACCGAAATATTAATTATCATGCACTTCACGGTTGACTATTTTGTATTTTAACTTTGCCCGAAAACCATAACAAAAACGTTTTTGTGCCTTCTGTAAACTTTGATTTATATGGATTAAGTCCTTTTTCCTTTTACAGTCGATATGTAAAAAAATTAATATATATCTCTATGTAACATCAAAACCACCGATAATTCATTATAAAGCGTTTTTATTCATAATTATTAATTGATGATCGTGACTCCATCCAGTTAGATTAAGCTACTGAGTCCTGAGGCAACCTGGTTTATATAATATTATATTCTGGTATTATCTCTGAAAACGTATTTTGGAAACTCGGTCTCTTACGTTAATTTCTTTCAGAACGAATATATTCATCCTCTTTGCACCCCGTGAAATTCATAGCATGTGCTTCCAACACCACATCTCATTTTTTTTTTTTATAAATAAAACCATGACTACAAATTATAAATATACTGTAAAACATACACACATGTTTTATACATAATAATATGATTATAAACCACTTATTTTATTCAACGAATAATTCACAAGATTTATTATATTATATTGAACATACATAATTTTAAAAAATTTCATGCACATACCCACTAAAAAAAAATCCATTTTATATTTTTAATCCATAGTATGTTTTTCAAATTAAGCTACGAGCATCCTATTTAATTACGACGATTTTGACTATTGGTTCTTACATGAAATGTGTATCAAATTGAGTTAATGTTGGCTGTCGGTTTTGGTATATTAAATCAAGGTAGGTATCAAATAACGCGACGTTACGGATCACTCCAAATATTTAGTTTTTATTAAATACGTACTTGCAAATTGCTAATAATTAAATTTATCACTTCTTTTATTCAGCAAATAATTCACAAGTTTTGAGAATTCAACATTCTTTATATTGATATACATAATTTGAAAACATCGCATGCATATACCCACTAGAAAAATAAAATAAAAACGCAAATCCAGCGGTTACTGGTTCAAGTTCCGTCAGTTGTCGGATTTTTTTTTAATTGGAGTAAGTTGTTTTCAAATTATGTAAGTTTAATATGATTATGATTTTCACGGAATAAATGAATATACAGAAATAATCTAACAAGCTTTTCTGCCGGTTTAAAAAGCATTATTTACAAAACTCTTGGGAAAAAATGAAACAACAAGACACTCCATCATTATCTCATGTTATTTTCTTATTTAAAATGCGCCTTTCTCTATTTATTACGGCTTTTTAATATAGCCATTATACCTACTGTAATATTTTGCCTGAAACTACTACGAAAAACAAACAATTTCCATGTTACAATAAAAAACGTTCAGCGGAAGTTTGTTCTGTAAATAATAAAACAAGTGTATTTTTGCATTTTCCTAAAAGACTACCCTTTTCGTTTTGTTTACACGATTTTTTTCGCGTTGGATAAAAGCTAACATTAAATATTACCATTGCGATACCAAAAGTTATCGTCAAACCCAAAAAATTTTGATCGTTTTATTTATATGGAAATAATGTTTTAATAAAACTAAACCTAACTAAACCAAACAAAACAAATGTTGTCGACTTCATCAAATATTTATTAAAAATAACATAATATATATTTTCATTTGTTTGTTGCGGTAGCCGCAGGTGGTTTTTTGATTATTTTTCTCAGAAATTTAATTTATTGAAAAAAATACGATGCCCGATATGACTGAATTTCGTCGTAATAAGGTAGGATACACGTGACTCATTTTGTTAATCACATTGGTGCGAATCCAGTAGATATGGGTTTGAGTCCCGCCAGATATCGTATTATTTCCAGTAGGTGACTATAACTGAGTTATTTTTATATTATTTATGCTCAATAGAAAAAATGTTACATCCTGAAATCTTATGAAATTTGTTTATAATAATAATATAGGTAAGTATATCATCTATTTCTTCCCTAAGACTCTGCATCTTTGAGCATTTATATTGCTAGACAATATAATAATTAATAATCTACGTTTAATTTTTCTAGACCACGACTGTATTAATTTGAAAAGTGATGGACCCCTGCATATGATTGACTTTGTATGTAAACAAACTCTGTTCATTGTTTATAAGTCCCACATTAAAACACCCTTCGGGGTGCGTAAGCCCCCCTTACTAATCTTGTCCCTCTCTATTCATTCGGCTGTATGGCGTCCCTTTGGTTACGGAATATCCCTTTGGCCTTAAGTCTTACTTAACGGTGGATCTGATTGGTCTTTGAATGGGAAGATGTAACTTCCGCTTTGATTGAAAAAGTCTACGTTCAGAAACTGCTGAAATAATATTTTTAACCAAACCATTTTAAACTCAGCAAACTATTACATATTTTGTATATCATATTATAATATTAAAATCATAAGGTATATTATCCGATGTTTATATGACGTAACTACTTCCGTTTCCGTTCTTCCATTTTAAAATTCATTATTCAGAAAATCTGATACTCATTGTATGCAAGATTAAAAAAAAAAAAAAAAAACGAACGTTATATCTAATATCATTGCATACTATCCATGTTTTCTGTCAGTTTTTGGTAACAAAACACCATATTCAGATGAAATGCATTATATATGTTAAAATCAGAAAACGATATTTTGTAAAACGTATTTTATCTATCAATTTACGATAACAACATTTTTTTATTTATATTCTGCTCCTGATCTAACACTTACTTACATCAGATTTAGCAGATGTGAGTTTCTTCTTCATGCGTTTACTTTTTTTTATAAAATAATCTGTAGTCCAAGTGCCCTACACGGATTCACAAGAACAAGCAAAATCGTTCGTTGCTGTCCATTAACGAAAATAAGAACCAAAAAATCTACTATACTAATTTTATTTTCACTATCAAATAGCAAATCTCACACCACGCCATGCTTCCTCACACAAGGAGTAGTACTTGGCAACTAATATTATAATATATTATATTATATGTCTTTTATAATAATATTTTATTGGTTGTCTCTAAATTATTAGGTATAAAATATTTTTCCACATTTTTTGGTTTAGCTATAACATGGTTAGTTGTACAATTGATACAATTTTACGCTCCAAATTGTGCAGCTGACTCTATTGAATACAAATTTGGCACACAACTTGCCAAGAATATAAGTATGTACATAGCATATTATTTTTCAATTAATGAGGGCGATGTACTTCAGTTTATTAAAAAACTGAAGAATACTCGCTCTTTGGGACCTGATTATGTTCCTACATTTTTTTAAAGGGTTGTATTGACTTCGTTAAATGCCCGCTTTCATATATATTTAATCTCGCAATGGAGACAGGTATCTTCCCGGAAACGTGGAAGATGACGAAGGTTACTCCAATCCATAAGAGTGGTACAGAGTCATCAGTGGAGAATTACAGGCCGGTAGCTGTTCTCTCTGCACCAGCAAAAGTTCTTGAGATGATCATGCACAACATGATTTATCCAAAAATTGAGTCATTCATAATAAATGAACAGCATGGATTTAGAGCAGGCCGATCAACGGAAACTAACCTGATGGTATTTACCAATTATGTGTCATCGGCACTGGATAGAGGCCACCAGGTTGACTGTTCTTACAATGACTTCTCGAAAGCATTTGACAAGGTCGATCATGACATCCTAATGGAAAAACTCCAACTTATTGGATTATCGGATCGATTTTTGAAACTATTCGGGAGTTATTTTAGGAACCGTCAACAATACGTATCGTACGGCCTTTATCAGTCACAAACCTTTTACACATTTACTGGTGTCCCCCAGGGCTCAAACTTAGGGCCGTTGCTGTTCACGATTTTTATAAATGACATAGCATTGGTAATAAAAAATGCTATGTTTTTGTTGTTCGCTGATGACTTGAAACTCTTTTTGGAAGTTGTCACCTTGGACGATTGTCGTCAGCTCCAACTTGATATAGATAATGTATTAAATTGGGGCAGGCGTAACAAACTAGAATTCAATATTGATAAATGCAATCTTTTATCGTTTACTAGAGCCTCAAAAGTGTTGTTTTTCCAATATTCGATGCATGGCAGAGTTTTGTCACGAATATCATCTGTAAGGGATCTTGGCATTACGTTTGAGAGTAAACTGACATTGATTAGCCATATAGTTACCATTTGTAACAAAGCGCTTAAAATGTTGGGCTTCGTCATGCGTACTTCCCGGGTCTTTTCAGATGTTACGGTATTAAAACTTTTATTTAATTCTTTAGTTCGAAGCAGACTTGAGAGTGGGTCTATTGTTTGGGCACCGCACCAGTTGAATTATGGCCTTATGGTGGAGAGGGTACAGAAGAAATTCTTGAGACTCCTTTACTTGAGGTTGTATGGATACTATCCGTGGCTTTATCCAACTGACTTTCTCTTAGGCATGCTTACATACTGCAGTCTGCAATTTAGAAGAAATCTTTATTTAGCTACGTATTTTTTTCGACTTATACAAGGTATAAATGAGAACTCTGCCATTCTGGGCAGTATTGACCTGTGTGTCCCTGATAACTATCTTAGAAATAGAGACCACCAGTTGTTTATTCTCCCAAGGTGCAGAACCAACCTGCCACTGGTAATGCCAATTGGGAGAGTGATAACTATGTTCAACGAAATTGCTTCGGGTGTTGATATATTCCACCTGCGTGAGAATGAGTTTAGGTGAATGTTGTTTTATAAAATCTTAAAATAGGGTCTGCTTAACTCATCCGGTGTACTTCCTTGTACCTATCTAATTCATCTACTGATATATCTCTTATTTCATGCAATACTGTTATATTTATATATCTTTGTTTCTAAATGTCATGTTGTGAACGTCTTAAACTTATAATTTGTAATGTCCACAATATGTTAAAAAAATAATTGAATTGAAAAATTGAATTCTCGATTATTTACTTAGTTTAGTATGAATGAACTTCATTGAACTTTATACATTCGTTTTATTCGTGATTAATAATAAAGCTTTCAGTTTTACTCAACAATCTTGTAGGATTGTAGACATGGTCCCCACATCTTGAACCAAGTTTTCAGACCAGGATGTTTGGCGGGGCCCCCTATCTGTCACTACGGTTAAGACCAGTGTGATAGTCTATAGTAATTTTCTCCATAAAGAAAAATGAAGGGTGTTCCGCGTATTTTTTGTATTTTAATCCAGTCGAATTATTAAGTTGTTGGCTCTCGACCACTTTTTGTGGTAGTCAAGTAACATGTAACCCTTCGCATATTAGATAAATGATATCATTTTTCAACTATCAGGAAACACATTAAAAATAATCATAAAATAAAATTTTAATTATGAATTATTATTTAATTATATAAATCATCGTATTAAACCAAATTACATCGCACTGCAACATATGTTAAAATCTTAATATTCTTTATGTAAAATAGCAATGTTTTTCTATATTGGCAGTGTATGTTTATCTCACTTAACTGGTCGACCTGCCACACTGAGCCCTCATACTAGTATATAGCTTTGCCACCCCTTCCTTTTGGTGACCATGGTAATAGTACTCTGCGCAACTGTGCGTTGCGACTGATTAATACTTAAAAGCATCTGATTTTTTTAATAATTCCAAACACAATGCACTGACGTACAATTATATTGATAGATCCATTGGTGCACCAGTTTGTGTGTTCTCCAATGATTCTTTTCACGATCATGATATATTTTTTCAAAAGAGTTTTTTTCTAGTAATTATTACTATTCTAAATACAAGGCGGCTATCGACGACTAAAGTGGTAATATATTTTCACTTTATCATATTTATATATTAAGGCTATTAATTGTTACAATAAGTGAACCGTTTAAACTGTCAAAATCTATCTCGCTCTAAAAGTTAACACAGCCAAGACAGGGTCTGTTAAAACATAGTTCTTTTTGACAGTTTAGACGGTTAACTTATTCTTACAATTAACCGCCTCAATACATAAATATGATAAACTACTGTCGATAACCACCTTGTGTATAGAATAGCTTTGCTGAGATTTTTTCAAATTAGGTATATTCAATATTTATATAATGTTACATTCTCAAATCTTGTGAATTATTCGTTGATAAAAGAAACGGTTTATCAGTTCAGATCAGTTTTAAAACTGGATAGTAGATCACATCCAATTTGAAGTAAAACATACATGTTATACAGAATTTCGACTAAATAGCTTTCCTGGGAATTTAAGTTAATTCTAAAAATCGACCACACTGAACTCATTATGTTATAATATTATACTCTTCTCATTTTTACTAAAAGCACCAGCAATTCCCACAATAATACAAATACAACGTACTTAATAATTGTTCTATCCTCCGGTTTTATTATGTTTAGTATTCATTTATTATGATACTGCATAATCATAATATTGTGATATAGAATAGATATTATCTATTGATTTTAGGTTGTGTGTTTCTTTTATCTAAAAAATAATGTTACAAGTAGAAATCGTTGGTAGGTTATGGTAATTTATAACGGCTTTGTTTTTCTCGTAGCTTGTTTTTATAAATACAAAAATGTCTAATGAAAAAGTTTCTTTTTCCAAGTAGAGCAAACTAATTATTGGATAACTTTGTTGTAAACGTGTTCGCAGAATATAGGGATGTATTTATTTTCTTTCAAAGTATCTCATAATACATAATATCAAATGGTCTAAATTTCTTTATGCCTGCCTGTTCTACGCAATTACATATTTTTCATAAAATATTCAATAATTTTTATTATTACGATTATCACTCTTTTTTTAAATTCCAAAGATAAGCCACAATATATTGTTATAACAGTAATACTAACAGTATTACTACATCGGTAGGACGTGTGAACCAAGATTTTATTATAATCAAAGCAGAGCCATTTTTGTTCAAAATTTGCGCCACTTTAACAAGACAAATTAATAATATACCTTTTTTGAATTCATATACCTGATAAAGGTGAGAATGCTGTTGTTTTTTGTCTTTGCTAACACGAAAAAGGTTCCATTCAAAATGTCATTTTTTCAGACTTGTTTTTTTTCGGGTGTAATCTCGAGCCCCTTCGTTGAGTTAAAAATCAATACTTTAACCGTATATCATCATCATCATCAGCCGGGGTCAATCCACTGCTGGATGAAGGCCTCCCCAAGCTTTCTCCAACTCTCTCGGTCCTGTGTCGTTCGCTGCCACGTATTTCCGCCGAACTTTACCAGTTCGTCAATCCAGCGGCTTTAAGAGCGACCCTGTGGCCATTTTGTACCCCTTGGGTACCATTGGATGACTGCATTTGTCCAGCGGCCGTCCTTTCGGCGAGCAATGTGCCCCGCCCATCTCCATTTCAGCTGTTTGGCAACGTCTATTACATCGCGTACTCTTGTCTGCTTCCTAACCCATTCGTTGCTCTTACGGTTCTTTCACGTTATGCCCAACATGCACCTCTCTATGCCTCGCTGTGTGACTCTTAGCCTTTGGACATCTATAACCGTATATAATTAACATATAAATGTAAAATATTGATGTAAATTTATTAGTATAAATAATAAATGTGTTTGGTCGGATCTGATCGTAAATGAACTACCTAGTATGAATTACATATCCCTCATAACGATTTTCTTGCTATTTCCTGTGGAGTACCATAACCTCAGTATTATCTCAGATTATTTGACTATTTTACATTATCATACTAATATGAAATATTTTTTAACATGATTCAAGTATAATGGATGTTATTATAATTACCTTAAATAATTACTGTAATCAATCCTATACACAAATATTATGAAAGCGTACATCATTATAAGAGTAAAAAGAACGGTCAGTGCAGGTTGTAACTTTCAGTAATTTTATTAATACTGGCGACTGAATGGCAAATTAGCTGAAGATGATTTAATTAAGTTTAATTACAACTACTTTTGATATGTATGCACAATATTGTGAAATATTTGTTATTGTATGTATATGATACTAATAGTGAATGAGCTTATTTCGATCAAACAACCATAATTTTTACAAAAACTGATTTCAAAATCAATTTTATAATTTATTGCAAATAGATATATACGAACTAACCTTTAGTGATGCAGGCATCTGCCTATGAAGACATGAATCGCGGGTTCGAATCTTGAGACTAAAAAATTCACTCACTTTTATTTTCAACGTATATTTTGTAGTACTTACAAGATAATAAAAAACTACAGGTCATCGTAAAAAAAACTGTCCAAACCATTCAAGCCTGTGTGTTTTTCAGGAGAAAAAATAATTATATATTCGATTCGTTCAAACACGCGCGTTAACATCATTTTATTCCCTACTTCAATTATAGTTTGTCAATTTATAGCTACGGCCGTATGTTGTAGCTTAATTTATAGGGAATGCCAAAAGAAATGGCGTATTTAAAAAAAACACTACCTTATTTATAGGTCAATAATTATTATAAACCAATCATTATTCGTAGAATATTTATCACATTTAAATGGACAAAAACATAGCTTATAATTAGTATCTTTAGAATTATCTTCAAACGTGTTCATCTTGCCCATTTTTTGAATAATAAAATGTCTTATTCTTGCCAAATTTGGGATCACAGAGATTATCAATATAATTTTTTTTTGTAAATATTTCACTATAATAATGTCAAAATAAATTTTACTAATGGTTTTATAAATGCTTTTAAAAATTAATAAATGTAAAAAATCTTAACACCACTGCACATTTATGTACTCAAATATGACTATATTCTAAAACATTAGAGCGAGAGGTTTAAAAGAATACTATTTTATGTAATAAAAATACTTTATGCAGTCATCAAATGTTTGAAATAAATATAACGGATAATAATGCTTAAAAATTATGTAAATAGATTATCTACAACGTTTAAGGTATGTCCAGGATCATGCTTTGAAAATAGAAATAAAAATACATTTTGACCCACGCTGAGCACGTCTGCCCTTACAGTATTCCAACTTATTATTACATACGTCGATTTAATTATAAAGCCAGCTGCTCCACCTTGGTGTTGGTGAAGATTATAATAATAGCGCGTAGATACTGTATGTAATCTGCGTGAGTCATAGGCAGGCTTATTAGTTCGTGGCTTAGAGAAGTTAAACAGACAGCAAAAAGATATGAAGTTCGAGTCCCATTCGGCCTAACTATTTTTATGCTTTTTTCTAATGAATATGACGTATTCTGAGGTACTTCAAAATTGTGTCTCTTTAATAAAAAGAAGTTAAGATTTCTACATCCTATGTTTATCCAATATTCAATAAAAAATAATAATTTTCAAAAATATTTTTTCCTGTTTTTTTATGTGACGCACTTGAAATAGATTATTTTGTAATATATTCGATCAAGCCAAACGGTTTTTCAAATAATGAATAATATTTCATTGTTTTAATAAAAATGTATAAATTAATAGTATCCCTTTCTTCTTCAAGTTTACGTATAAATTTTAGATGTGGAAAAAAACAAATTCAGGATGGGAATAAAAAAGTATTTCCCTGTGGTCGCTTAAGGGTGGAAAGCCTACCGTATTAATTGTTACGCAGACAGCGGTAAAAAAATAAAGTGGAAAACGAAGGAAAAGGGCAATCACCGGCGCAACAAACAGTTTTCTTTGATAAACAATGCCCAGGTATGTATTTCGTTTTTCACGGAAAACCTGAGAAAATACATTTCTCTTTAACGTTTTTTAATGTCGCTGTACTCGCAAAAAATATTCGAGGATGAAAACTGGATAGAAACTTTCATACATTTTTATAATGGAATAAAAATATTTCATGTTAAAAAATATATTAAATTTTCAACATTCATATTACAATATCAAAAAATAGTACTCTACGTTTACACCTGTTATTAAGTAGACATTATCCAGCTTTACTTCTGTTATTCGAGTTATATGTTCAAATTTTGCAGTTTATTTTTTTTTTTAAACATTTGGTTGCTGCATTTACATATCATTGAGTTCATAAGATAGCCAACAAAAAATCGACAAGAACATAAGTTAAAATACTCCTATTATTATACTGTAAAAGTCATTTTGATATAGTTTTTATTGTAAATTATCGATACATGTTACTTATTTTTATAACTTCATTAAGCATTAAAAATATGTAAACTATACTAAATAAATTCAAAAACTATAAAAACACAAATAATATAATTTAATGTCTCCGCAATTAGAGAATAAGTGATTTTTAGAGCCCGTAATTTTTCCCGATGTGGTAACACTGGAGTATATTCCGCCATTAAATTTGTCTTACTAAACGTTGTAAACGTCAGATGATGTTTACAATTTTCAGAGATGCCATCATGAGAAATAGATTGGAAATAATATTACATAATACATATAATGATTATAACTTGTATTACCATTTTGGTGTATAGGTAACTACTTATATATTTCAACTATCGGATGAATGTTATATTAGAAATAAACCAGCGGCGCTTCAATAATTTTATTTAACAAAACACCAACAATAACTGTGTATAAATATATATTATCATTCTAATTTGATTATGCTTTTTAATCAAAACTTTATCGATTGTATTAAATATTTTTTATCGTATTTTCTACAAAAGTTATTTTTTGTTTTGTTACGCCAAAGAAGTATCACTTCTAACGCGCGTACATAAGTACACACACCAATTTTTCTTATTGTGCTACGAAGTCTCAGCTGAGACTTATTTAGCTTTACTGTTATACACTCTTACTATTACATTTGTGGACACATTGAATAAATATATTATAAGATTAGGTACAATTTAAATTTACAAAAACAAAATTAGAATTTACACTTACTTTTTTTATAAAAAAATATGTTCTATAAATTATATATAAAATAACTAAACATATGAAACTACCAAAAATACATTATTGATTTTTAATAGAACTAATTAAGGATTTAAATAATAATTTAATAAAATTTTCTAATATGATTCGTCTGTTATACTAATGCATATTTCATAACGTTTTTTAATATTGTTAATTTGTATCTTTCAATAAAAAAAATGTAATATCTTAGATTGATATTATTTATTAAGTACTTTGCTATGCGAATTATAAGAAAGTTTTAGTATTATATTATTACATATCATTTCATCATCTGTCTATCGATACCACTAATAAAAGTACTGTAAAATTGCACTTCACCTGAAATTAGAGAACAATCAGTAGGTATCATAATAAAATATAGGTTCTGCAAGTATATTTCAATGTTACACTTAACCTCAACAGCATGCAAATTTGTCATTACATTTTATATGATGTCGTCCAGGTTTAGCGAACCTTTTTACATACGCGTGCTAAAATTTCCCAAATATTATTTTTTGCCTGCATAAATTGTATTGAAAAAGTTTCAAAATTACAATTGAATTCTTTAGATTCTCTCTTTTGTCGTGTTTCTAGATGAAGCCATATTTTTTTCGTTGAATATGTTTTTATTGTTTTCAAAATTCAAAGAGATCGTGGGAGCATTTTAATTAGGCTTTCTTTAATTATATTCCCCATAACTGAACGGTTTTACATATTTAACGATTATGTTTGAAGCAAAATAATAATGATCTATTATATTTGAATGACTGTCGATAAATTTGATTAAGTTTTTTAATTGACTACGTTTATTTTTAATTTCCCGATCAATAAATTTGTTTTTATTCGTTCTTGATTTTCTCAAGAAGTGATATATGGTTTTTCTAACAATACCGTTTTACTGATGAGGTTCTGCATACAACTGTCGCAGAATACAAAATGCATAGTGTTTTATTGTCTTCGTTAATCATGCTATACTCCTCAGTTCACCGACTTGCTTGTTACTAGGCTTGATTCTAATAACTTTTTTTTATTTGCACCAACCATGTTAAATAGGATTCTTTAACACAATTACTGCTGACCTTTTAATTACCTTTTAATTACCATATTTAAATAACACGGTAATTATATCAAATGGCCAACTACTCCAAACGCGCCAGTCGCGGTGTTAGCACTAAATGAGTTGGATTTATTAATAAATTAATGTAACCAATAACCAACATAACCTGCAATGATAACTAAATTTGATGGCTACGCTGCTATTGATATTTAATGCAAATAATGCCATTATTGAAAGCTTCAAAATATATAGTTGTACGGAAAGATGAAATATAAATAAAGAGCCCGAAAATACTATGCGTAAAATAATTGAATTAGTAAATCGTTCACGTGCCAGCTAAATTCTATCTCTGGCACGCGTGCCATAGGTTTGTAAATGTAGTCTATATATAAAACGTCAAAAGCATAGCATAGACTATAGATACATCTTCAAAAGTAATATGACGGCATGAGTTGAAAACCATTGATTATGCGCCACATTTTTCTGATTTTTTAAAGCTGTTCTCGTTATAATATGTAGTTTAATTTTCTTATAAGATAATTGGTAGAGTTATAGAAAGCTTCGTATAGTTATAAAAGTATCATTAATTTACAATAATTATTCTCGGGATATAATTATTTTCATAAATACTTTATAAATTTGCAAAAACGATTGTCACAAATCGTCGATTAGTAAAACTAAATAAAAGATGAATACCAGTTTCCATGGAAATATTTTAGTTACCTAAGTAATTAGCAAGTAACATTATTTTTCAATTAAAGCTCACAAAAAGCTTCTCGCCCTAATTGTAACTCTTATAAAACGAAATAGTAATATTATGTTGATTGTTTCACCAGTTAAAAATATTTCTGTTTGCTTCTTGCGCTAAGTAATTAAGTTTTTGCAATTTTTATTAAACAACAAACTAGTTAGTAGCTTCCTAAGCAAATAAACTGCTCAACATTAGTAAGAGAAATGTTGCAGTCGTTCTCTAGGGAGATTTGTGTGTTATGTCTGTAAATTAAAAAATATATTCACTAAAGGAGAGTGTTATTTCACTTTGGAAAGTTACTAATTGCCCGCTGCAATGTTAATTGCGGATAAAGTCCGAGTTTTTTTTACGTATTATTGGATAAAATAATAATTTTACTTCGTTTGATAGCATAAAATATGTAAACACGTATAAACAAACATTATAAAAAAAATAATAAAACGTTGAATAAAAACAAGTTTTCTAAAACGTACTTTATATCATGGCTAAAAAATAAGTACCTATATAAATTAAAAATATTTATACGAATATATTATGGTATTAAATCAATAAATAGTAATAATATGATCTGCAAAAATTTAATCAAGATTTAGACACTAGTGGCGTTTGCAGTGGACTGTAAAAAAGCGACTAGATAATCTAGTAGACGCTTAAAGGGGCTGAGTTCACAAAATGTATCAGGTTCAACTGACTTTCGCCTTTACCCCACCTACTACTCATAGCTTTTTGTCGATTCAACCGCGGATATCCGTACTTTTCCGGGTAAATTCTGGGTGTAGCAATGGAAATCTGGTCCACACCTATGGGTGCTCTCTGATGAGTTATTGAGATCTGTTGCATCCACAAGTGGTTGTCGAATGCGCTTAGCCTAACAATCACAATTATTGGCATTTTAACATACATAATTGAAAAAATCTCACCCACTAGAAAAAAATCATATTTGAAAAATAATTCGGTGCTCAACGGGTTTGAACCCGTATCAACTGTGCATTAACCAATTATGCTAGCAGCCTTCTATCTAATTGCTACAATAATTTAAAGTATAATTTAATTTTAAATATTGAATTCAATATGTCTTTTCTATTGGGTATATATATCTGAGGTGTTTTCAAGTTATATATGTTCAATATATTATATTATAATGTAACATTCTCAAAATCTTGTGAATTATTCGTTGTATTAAAGAAATCGTTTTTTTAATGGTAATTGTTTATATGTTATCTTTTAGAACTGTTGCGTGAGATTATTACTACAAACATTGGATGTCTCAGATAGTTGCACCAATTTATAAGTACCACCGATATTCTACGTATACAGGTAGTGCGTATTGTAAAATGCCGAGATGAGAAAGCAAACCCGTTGAAAAGGCTATTCGATAAGAAAAAGAAGAAGTAATATTTCTTTCATTTATATTATTATTTGTACTTTTTTCATTTCTGAGGGAAAGGTGCGAACCCGAACGCCCGCCCCTTTGATTACGCGCCGTGCGCTCATAAAATAGTAGGGGTGTGAAAATAGTGAAAATATTGACAACTAAAATATATAAGATATTATACAATATGGGTGTGTGTATGTATAATATATGTACCGTATACGTCACGTGAGGATAGAGTATTGAGATGAAGCCAACAAAGTCATAACAAATTCACGGTTCGTTAAGGCAAAATAAGTTAAGGTAGACCGTAAAGCCGACGGCGAATGGCAACTTTGAGCATTATACTGCAATACAAAAAGCTCGATTCAAAAGAGTAGACTATGATAGAAATTGCTCGATAATAGAGTTTTGCATTATATGTTTAATTATATCTTGATATTGTCTTATAGTTATACTGATTATATAAATATTATTTGACTTCACTAATGTATATTGAAATAACTTTCGTTTGTAGTTAAATCAATCCTAAATACATTTCGATATATTGTGTACTACGTGCAAATATTTTACAGTTGAATAGTTGCAAACTCTACTTTAAATGTTCTAAAAATGATGTTGTCTTTTGTTGTAATGGTTTTGAAACCAGATTTTAATGTTCTATTATTGGTTGTAAATTTGAGTGGACTGTATAAATAGGATTAGAATGGTGGAAGTGAGTATGGCACTAACTTGATGTTAATTTTGGTATTAGCAGTTTAAGGAAAAAAAAAACAATATTCAGAATCACCGACATTTGAGAGATGTCCGTATATACTGACAAAAAATAATTACTAATAAAAATGTTAACGTTATTTTTATTATTCTATATTATTATCCATATATTATGAACTAGCAGAAGAAACTTTCTGACTCAAAATATTAAAGGCCATTTTTAAGGCAGCACATAACATGAAAATTCTTTTGTAGTATTTTACAGAATATAGTACAATATGTATAAAAAATATCTACTTCTTAAAAAAGGTTTGATTTTAATTTTAATTGGGTTAATAATTTTGATTTGGTGGATTCGTAAATATCGTGAGCTTACTAATTAATGTTGGCTAGTCTCAAAATCATGTTAAAGAGTAATTGCAATTTTAAAGTTTTTCATGCCCTTCTAAAATCAGACATAATGAAGCTTCTTTTAGAACACATGTTATTTATATATATACATATATAATCCGTTATTAACTCTTAATACCTAAATAATCGAATTACCAACTTTTGGCCGCAACCCAACAAATGTTATATTATTTATTAAATAAAAATATATTAGGTACGTTCAAATTAAAATATGGATACACCCTAAAATCATATAATCCAAAGTATTGCTAATACTTTGATTACAAAAAATTAATGAAATTTGTGATACATTTTGGGATGATAACTATTGATTATTACAATTTTGCGGAATACAGTACAATTATATTTTTTAATGTGTATGTTATTGCTCTTAATAATGCATATTATTCAATAACAAATATTATATTCTTGTAATAAAAATAGAATTTTTATAAAATATTTCCATATCTCTCGTTTAGTAAATCTTCACAAACGGCTAAACAAGATGCATCAAATATCTCTCTTACCGGAACGATGCCAAAGTAAACGCAGTGAATTTGCGGTCCGTGTTCTCGGCGTAAATGTACGGGAAACTCACTATACCTAACCTCAATCAAGTGATAAAAGTGGAAGTAGATAGTTTGAATCTGAGTTTTCACTACCGCAGTGGTAAAAGTCATTTTAAGTTATATGTGTGGACAAACATTTATGTGTGGTAATGAATATCAAAGTCACACATAACCATACAACGAATTGCCGATAGTCCGCAAGAAATTTTATGCTGCATAACTTTATGTCGATAAATATAATAAATTAATTTTAAATAACAAAGAATATTTTTCTATGACTCTAATAACTTTACATTCAAACTTTTCAATTTTATACATTCACTATAGTTTTGCAAATTTCTGATAAAAAATCTCACTCCAAAAATTTGAATGCATATTACTTACTTCTTTATAAAAAACTGAATACTAATAAAAACTCAAAAATTTTGAATATGAGTCTCTACATAGTTTTACGAAAAATAGTTGTAGGCCATTTGTCCAAACCATTAAAATATTTTCACTAGATCAATAATAATATGGATTATCACTCACAGGATCACACCTGCTACCCACAGCTTAAAACACAGTTAGCATATATCTAGGCCACCATGAGTGCAAATGATTTATACCATAAAATCATATTCTTCTAATCATATGTAGGTATGTTGAGCGGATCTAAGTTCTTCAAAATTATTTATAAAATATTATTACAATATAATTACACACTTTCTAGATAAAACACAATTTTGAAATTAAGGTTGCGAAGTGTAATATTTTTATCAATCTCTTTTAGCCACAAATTTAATCCACCACAAAGAAACTGACAAAAGTCTATCTCAAATCTAGAATTCATCGACAGTCCACAAGTTTAATAGGATCCAATTGATCCATCTCCATCTTATGTTGGCTGAAAGCCCATCGAAAGATGTACGAAAAATATCTAAATTCTAGTTAATTATTAGGAACTTTATTTAGGAGCGTGTTTCATGTAAAATAACAGGAAAATATTTTACGTATATAAAAATATTATTTTTTTATAAATGGTCAGAATATCTCTGCAAGTACGTAATGCAAATAACAGCTGCAATGCGATTTTTATATGTATTTTTCATCTGTCATTTATTTCAAAATAATGGTTTTAAATTTTGAATTACGCAAAAAATCCGTACGCATTTCAGTCTTCATTTTTGAAATAATAAAATTTTTATGATGTCGTGGGTTTCAGGTTTAAATCCTGGATCTTTAAAATACACTACAATACAATACACATTGCTTTTAAATTAGTCTTTTGAGATAGAGCAAGTGGCTGACATCAATTTCTCGTAAAAACAAAATCATTTAATACAAACATCCACTCTGTAAAGGCCCATATGATCCTATTAGGATCGGACATAGTCAAAAGAAGAATATTATATTTAATTAATATTAATACTATCGACGGAAGGTAGATACTTGATGGAATTTGAATTTAAATTCTAATGGATTTAAGTTTTATACTATTCCATTTGAGTTGTTTTTTGCGATTCCCAATACGTTACCATTGGTCCCAGAATGGACGATTTTATACCTCTTGAGTGTAGTATTTTTATTGTTTATAATTACTAATGACCTATTATTAGGTTTTGATGATTTATAGGCTTATCAAGTCTATTATTAGTGATAAGGTAGGGATTTTTTACGAACACTTCAAATATTCATAATTTATTTGTTATATTTTTTTATTGTAATCCTTGACTTAATAGGTAGGTAATAGAGTTTATACCTACTTTTTTATTATTTATTTTTTAGAGTTAACTGAATTCTTTATCAGTGTGTATTTGCCTTTTGGTGAGTGCACATAGAGCCTGAAGATTCCAAAAGGCAAAACCCGGGTCGCAAAAAATGATTCAAATATTGGAGAGATCCGTGACGTCGGCGTCGGTTAGTAATTAAAGTAGTAGATACCTACTTTGATTTATTAAACAAAAACCGATTGCCAATAGAAGCTTAATTTGGAAGACCGCTGATGAGCAGGTATTAATGCCCAATAGTTAAAATTTGTAGTTATTAGTATGTCACCTTGTAGCATGCACGGGGCGTAAACCCAAGAGATGCAGGTTCGATTCCTGCCGGGTGTCTTACTTTTTTCAAAAAGATTTTTTCGATGGGTTATAATGTATTTTCTCGAAGTGTTTTCAAAATTATGTATGCTCAAATGGAATTATTATAATTATTTAATTCATTCTAAAATTCATTATAAAACGTGAAATAGTTCAAATATAATGGCTTATGAAAAGTTTAATAATTGTCCTATAAAAATGAATTGGTTCTACCTTTTATTTCTCTACTACTGATATACTAAATACCAAAAATTTAATTTGGCATGATTTAGGTTTCAGTGTTATTTTTCCGGAGCAGTGGCGCCAATTGGTCGGTAAGAAATAATTACATTTCGCCAAACGCCAAAATTAAAGCCTATAAAGATGTCTTCATGGTCCATAAAAGTATATTGAGCGTCTATTTTAGGTTACAAATGGTTTGCTTAAAACTTGCGCGTTAATCCGGGCGATAATGCCAAAGGCTGAATGATCTTGTCACCAATAAAAAGCACATTGAGAGCTTTCAAAACAACATAAACTCGATTCAATTTGCAATGGACCGGATATTCAAATATATTTACGTACACGCATTAAATTTAATAATGAACATTATTATATTCTATAGAATACTAATCTAGACTTGAGACGACATTTTTGTAGAGACAAAAATAAAATTATCTCATATCAAAAGCTTACACTATTATGTTTAATGTATATTATTTAATACACAATATTAGTATAATTATTTGCCTTTACAAGCTATATACGTAATCATTTTTGTACCGTAAAATAAACTGAACGATAGTAATTCTTTTTTTCACTAATAATTATTTCCATATTAAATAATAGCACTTTAAAATGTATGTATTATCAGTTATACGCATATGGCTTAATAATATGTCATATAAAATTACATTTTATAACGTTAAGTGGTTAAATGTTGCATTGACTCGTTTATAATAAAAATGCTGCGTATTTAAAATCATTTTTTTGAAATTAAATAAATTTAAAATCAACTAACTACTTAACTTAAAAATAGTTTGTAGAACTCATTGACAGATCTATCTAATTCTTAAGAACGATGACAATTCGTTCTTTATTTTAGTTTCGCCTATATCTATCAAATATTTGAGGCCAGTCTGCACGACTTTTTAAATTTAAGTTTTATGAACTAACCATCATAAATTGCCCTGCTTCAAAACCTTTGTCTAGGGCGATGGCTTTTACATCTATATTTTATTAATTGTATGTGAAGAAGGCAGGCACTAACCCATCGATAGAGTTGGGTATTTCCCGAGAAAATCTCGAGAATTCTCGAGATTCGGGATTTTCAGAAAAGAATTCTCGGGAATTCTCGAGATATCGGGACATTTAAAAAAAGCTGTAAATATTCTAAAATCAGTGTAAAAACAGACAGATTCCAAAAAAATATGATTTTTTTTATTTATGTAAGAAGACAGACAAAATAGAAGTAGGAAAACAAAAATAATTCAAAACATTACTTATTAAAATGGAATTTCAAAAAACACAGACTGTCAATCGCTGCGTCTGACAATCGCGTACGCTTTTGAGATACAAAATTTCCCTGATGTAGCAAAAATTTCACTTATTTTGAGTTGACGTTGGCTTAATTATTGTGTTAAATACCCCGATCAGTCTTTGAACGTTTTGTGTTTTCTGTCCACTTTATTCAAATAGAAAATCGTTTTTTCAATTAATATTTGATAATAAAGAAATCCCGAATCCCGAGAAAAGATTATCGAGATCCGTGATTTCCCGAAATGTTAATAATTTCAATTCTCGAGATTTGGGATGGAAAATCTCGAAAATTTCTCGAGAATTCCCGTCGCAAAATTCCCGAAACCCAACTTTACCAATGGATATGCTCTAGCTACCAGAATAAAAGGAAAAATGTAATTTTCTACAATTTTCTTAACTTGAAAATGCTTTTCTTTGTAATATTTTTTTATAAATAATATACTCCTCCGTGTTCTGTAAAACGCCCCCATCCAAGAAAGCCATTTTTACAGTACAAAAAATATTTGCAAAGTACTCGCAGCGTTGTTTATTTTGCGTATTTTTTTAGCGAAGCAAACAGCCTCCAAAAGTGAATCGATTTTTTAGTTGCGAGTGAAAAATAGGCTGAAATTGAGCGGTCGGATATGGAACAGTAAACAAAGGCCCGCGTGTTTGTCTGTTTGTCCCGCTGTATAATGGGACTTATTTCTCTCAGAAAATGTCGCGATTATGCCACGCCTACAACTAACACGTTTGACAATACAATTACCAAAGTGACCAGTATGAAATCTGGCAGGTATGATCATTTAATATTTTGTACAAAGCCAGTAACGGCTTTGAGCACGTGAACTCTTAAGATATTGACAGGCTTGGAGGCCTACTTTTAAAAAAACATATACTCACAGTAATACCCCAAAGTTATGCGATAGGTGAGTTTGACGAAAATTCGTAAGTCGAATTCGCGCAAGTCTTGCATATAAATATAATATATAAAATGTGTTTAAGGAGAAGAGGCATGCTAGCAGAGGCACCTAGTGGAAAAATACGAAGCTTCTGATATGAGACATTTTTTTGATAATTACAATTTCAACTGTATTATCTAAATATGTATCTGAAAACATTAAAATGATTTTTTTTAAGTCAAAGATAAACTTACAATTATTATTAAAAAAAATTATAAAATGTGAATTTGTCACAGGACTATGTCTTATTATTACATTATATTTTATGATCATATTTATTATTAAAGTTAAGTTTAAAGTTTTCTATTTTTTCTAGTGTAGACTTTTGACTAATTCATCGTTTTAATTTTTTTTATATTTATTTAAAAAAAAAACATCAATTTTTATAAAAATATAAATGTGTATAACTTGAAATCCTTTTTTTTACAGAAAAGAAAAATATTTAACAAAATTTCAGTTCTTTGTACATATTAATATACATATAATAAATATTAAAAAAAAAAAAAAAAATGAGTTACGTTAAAAAAGTTATTTAGACGTCAATGGCTTCATTAAATCTAACAAATTAGTCTTACGACACAATGCTTTTTTTTTCACGCAAAATTTCTTCTTAGCATGCTATTATTTTTTTATTCCTAGCTTTGTGCTTACTAACTGCGATGTACTCTTTGTAGGTGCATATGTTTTCTAAAAAATGTAAGCTCTTTTCAATTTCGCTGAGACCTTCTGTCAAGCTTGCAATTGGAATATGCCTTTCTAATGGAACTGGGTCTGAAGTGTCGGATGAAGAACTGAGTAACTCCGAGATCGCGTAAGTCGGGGTAGCGTAAGTCGAGGTATTACTGTACACGATATATTGCCATTAAGCGTTAAAAATATATCAATTACTTTGTTCAAATTTTTGGTTATATATGTTCATTGAATTTTATCACGTGTTTATTAGCTCGTATTCTTGTTTGTCCAGTACACATTTTTTCTTGTGTGTCCAGTTCTAGCAACTAAATTATTAATATATACGTGCGTTACTATGGAAATCAATATGAAATGTCAAAATAACATTTCAGTGTTCTATATTAATTCAGTATTTATACAACAAAAAATATTTATTAATACATATAATTGTCAAGTTTATAATATGATTCAACAGTAAATTTAAAAACGTGATATATAAAAAGCTCTTTTTATCTTGTAATTATTTACTTTAGGACTGTTGATACAATTGATAAAGATTTTTAGTACCTACTTAGTTCAAGATTTTGTAGAAAAACAGTATATTATTAAATAAAACAAAGTAAAGTTTATTTATTGAATTCAGCAGAACATTTGCATATGTTTATTAAAAATATTTAGATGATTACTCACAAATATGTCAAACGCATATAAAATTAACAAAAAAAAGAAATTAATTGAAATGACTATGACAGTACAATATCAATCCGCCAACTTTTGTGAATTAATAATTTTGCTCTGGCTACCAAATCTATCACACTAAAAACGTTCCAGAAATATCATTATTTAAATGTTATAAGGCTTCTTAAATGGGTAGTTTTATTTTTGCTCATCTTTAGTGATTTGGACTAAAACATCCACAATAGTTAACGTTGCCTGAGATACTCGTAGCTCAAACTCGTTTTTATCATATTTTTTTATTTAATATTAATATAACATTACTTTTTTTATTCAAATGCTTAATATTTTGCTTATACGTTTTCGACAGAATTTTGCGTATTATTGGCAATACAATGTTTTGCAAAAGTTTCCTGTTTATTCAACGCAAAGTGCCTGTCTACGCACACTACTATGACGACAAGACACGGTTTTATTTTTCTCAAATCTCAGACATGAAAGTTTATTTACCATTATTAATAATGGTTCTACAAATTGTAAAATTTTATAATATTTTGTAATATTAAATAACAATGAATAACCTTCAAAACACAGTCTTAGTAAAATCTAAATAATTTTAGATGAACTTACATGGTTTTTGAAGAACATAATATTATTATGTGAGTTAGACCCGCTGATATTATTTAGTAATCAACATGATTTACTTACACGATAACATAAATAAAAACTAAAGGCAGTAAACGGGACCCATCTATTGTGTTTAACCGTTGTGCCACTCATATTTGGCTCTTTTGGTTCAAGAGTTTGCCGACCCCTGGTATAGACCAAATATACAATTTTATTATATTTATTTGAAAATTTAATGTGTAGTTCGGTAGCAGTATCTTTATTATTTATTAGTAATTTTATTATTTATGTTTTATTTATACTATTTTATTAAAACATATATAATTTACTTTGTCTAAATATGTTTATTACGAGAAATAATTATTGTTAGCCAATCGCTCAACCGTTTCGTTTCTTGTATAAGTAAATCGTTTTACAGTGGCACCATGAGTACGGCAAATGCGGCTTGCAGTTGTAGTGGTATTGTTTGCTAGCATTGAAACAGGCATTGTCGCAAACAATTCAATACACGCGCGAATCGCCTATGGTGCCACTGTAGAATGATTTACCTATACTAGCTCAAATTTACATTTCAAAAATGACATGTATTTTTTACTAGCCGCGATATCAAGTCTTTGACCTTTGGTTTCAGACACAAATAGTTTACCGTAGGTGTATAAATATAAAGCAGTAATTATTAACCAAAAATTAAATTAAACGCAACGCACAGAACCGAGAGAAGTGGAATCGGCTCGGAGAGGCTTTCGTCCAGCAGTGGATAAATTCAGACTGGTGATGATGATGATGATGATGATGAAGATAAATTTATGTAGTATTTAATTCACTTAGGAAAATTTACATATTTTGCATAACACAGATTTTTAAAATGATTCGCCACTCTTCTCGGGTTATTCCAGTGTACTATAACACCGACATTGTGTGGATGATATTTAGTGGTCCTCCAGATCACCGGAATTTGGTCGGTTTTTAAAAGTTGAAACTCATAAATTATTATATATTGTGTGATGTTCATAAATCATCACCACGTCAGCTATTTAAAGAACTTGTCTAAATTAGTATATTTTATTTTGGTATCAGAATATTTTTCAACATGTACCAAAAACATATCGGTCAAGTTAATGTATTTTTTGTATGGCATGTGAATTATATTCATTCATACTTAACTTCCACATTGTGTTTGTATCCTCACAGAAAATTTTGTGCTTTCCAAATTTTCGTTCGACTATTTAACTCAATATTAAATATTATTACTAAAACACGTCATATGGATTATATATGTACGAAGATTACCCAACCACGTATAGTTAAATGCATAACTCAGATATCGGAAGACCAGAATCTCACTTCTACTTCGTTAAACATAGATTATATTGTTTAAAATTAATATTTCTTTTAATTAATTTATAATATATTATGCATGTTTTGTATTTTGCTACTACTATATTATAACACCACTAATATATTTTCGTTTTCTATTTGTGTACCAATAAGAATATTGCCCCCTCGTCTACTTCATTATATTAACTCTCATAAGTATATACGTTCTGTATCAGGGTATCTAGAGGTGGATATATATTGAATGCTTCTTATATGAAATAACATTTAAAATAACTTATGAGCTAATTCAAAATTTGTAAACATGATAAATATTCAAAAATAAATAGAAGTATTTGAGATTAATATTTGTTTAGAGTCAGATATAATATCTAGATAAGCTTACTATAAATATAATGAAAAAAATAACGATAAAAACCTATTCTCACTATAGGTAACGAAGTTATTAACGAAGTTTTTCACAACCTTTGCTGGAATGCCTACATTTTTGCAATAACGGCCATTAGTTCATTTTAATATAACAGCCCAAAATCATCAAAGGGTTTTATTTTCCAAAAGTAAAGGTAACTATTTTTAAAGTGAATTTTAATGAATATGGTGCCAAAATGTTGTATTATATCTACTAGTTTTTTGAGTAAACGATGAAGAATTCGGGGTATGTAAGGAATCTGAACCTGTAAAATTCAAACACTATGTATGTCATTACGATGTCATTATACAAATGAACAATGTATTATTATAAAAAGTGTTTTTTTATATAATACAGTAGGTAGTACTATTTTTAAACGACTAAACACTAATTATTTTAAAAAATATTAGTTTAATGTTTATTTAGACGTCATATATTGTGAAATTTAGATTATGGTACTTTACAAGGAAAGTAGGTAACCCGATACGATTTCGATTCAAGGGGTAGGCAATTGGTAATAGGAACTCCATGTACGATCGTTGATACTAATTTTATATCAAAATACATTTATATTCAAAGTAATTATATGATTATGGAATTGATTTTTAACTTATTAGCGAATTATTTTTAAATGTGACAAAACCTTTACACGAGGCTGCGGCGAATCATACTGGATTGTAGAGTGAATTTAAAAAAATGGATCAACTATTTTGAATAAGGCAAAAGAAAAAAAAAAAAATTTTTTATGACTATGATGATAGAAAAAGTGTGAATATAATAGTACATATTTATGTA
This sequence comes from Rhyacophila brunnea, assembly GCF_057557595.1. Classification (NCBI taxonomy): domain Eukaryota; kingdom Metazoa; phylum Arthropoda; class Insecta; order Trichoptera; family Rhyacophilidae; genus Rhyacophila; species Rhyacophila brunnea. The sequence continues at coordinate 25,145,722 of NW_028232752.1, forward strand.
GTTTTATTTGTCTGTTCACAAAGAAAGAAAAAATACATTGCGTAGTGTAATGAAACTGTCATATTATTCGATATAAATCAAAAACATACCGACACATTCATCCCTGTTTATCTTTGAATCGCCTCTGAAGCTCTCTTATCCATTCACTTTACTATTATTGTTATGATATGTGAATAAAGAAAAAGCTTTTCCAAATACTTAAAAAGATAAAATTTATTTTATGTAATATTTTTATAACCGACTTGTAAAAGACTCGAAGTGTTTCAGACCCACTCCGAGGCGTCGGAGAAAGGATGGAAGGGAGTAAAAATCACATCGCTCTATAGTATCTACGCCGTAGATAGCGACGGTCGTAAATACATGGCTTTGCTTCGCGCTACTAAGCCATTCCAATATCTGCGTCGGAATGAGCTTTTTCAAAAATTTAACTTTTATTGGAAATGGATTATGCTTAATAACAGCGCTGTTTAATAAGATTTCAAAATTGAAACTTATGCCATGTCGTAAAAAGTAAGGTGATTTCAAAATTAAGTCCTTATTCTAATGTTAAGTATGTACCTATGAGATTATTTTTTGATAATCTTATTATCATAAATAACTTCCATCTAACTATGAATACAATAATGACACTTAATTTTATTATTATTTATTTGACCATTTTCAATACTAATAAGATCATAATAAAAACCTCCACAGTGTGGACATTTTTATTGATAGATTTTTTTTTTGTTTTCTATTCACTGACTCCAGACACATATTGGAAAACAATATGTATATTTGCCAGACCGAGGAATCGAACTTGTGACCCACGATATTATAAGCTGACGTCTAAGCCGCTCAACCACCGTGGGCTATACGGACAGTATTAAATTTATTTTTTCAATATAATTAATAACATAATTGCAAAGGCTGCTAAATAAAAAGGGCAAAAATTAAAGTTTAAGCGAAATTAGTTATTTATTGACGAATTTAAGTTATTGGATGCCCAAGATGCTAACAGTTTTTACACCCATCTTTTAACCTTACTTATACGAAAAACCGCTGTGTAGTTTTAAAATGTAGCAATACTTAACAAGTTGTTGCTAAGAGTTCTGAAGTAAATTTTTTTAAATCTGTAGCACACTAAAAATTACCGTTTAACTGAATCCCGCTGGTAACAGACAAAAACACAAAATCATCAATAGTCTGTTATCACTCTAGTCATTGTTACCATTACGTAACTGTGGTTAAAATCATGTTCAAATATGTTATTTGAATAGGTACATGATTTCTATATATTTATATAATATTTTATAACGATTTCCTCGTCAAATAAAACTTATAAAATATAATTACCAGACAACAGGCGGTTTTAAATTCGAGACCTTCTGGAAACGAAGCACACACGCAACATATACACTATATCAGCTATGAGGAGAATAACATTTTGTTGTATTATAATTATTCAGGTAACTTACATTTTTAGAGCCATACTAATTATATTAATAATTAATATAACTGGTATGGTAGTCAGGGTTAAACTAATACAAACGTATTGGTCAAAACTAATCAATAGAAGTAAACCGGTTTTAAATGTTACATAATAATATTCTACTAAAAACATTCTGCAAATGAGATTTGTTTTTAAATAAACAATTATACATTATTGCCCTAAAATTATTTTGATATTTCACCAAGTTTAAATCATGCTTTGACTGTGTGATGAAATATAAGTCAAGCCTAAATATTGAAAGCAAATACGTTCTTATGATAATAACAACATTGTATACATAATTTTCGCGGTGGAATCTAAGATTAGGAATACAATGCAAGTACATTTGTATACAAAGTACGAGGGTGGGTCAATAAGTCCTTAGAAAAGCCGACAGGTGGCGCGACTAGTACTGCAAGCGGTTTGTTTTCATGCAGCGGCACTACCGATTCAGTATGCTGCGAAGTTTTAATCAGATTGGTCGGGTTGTTGTGTGTTTCTCGTACATTTAAAAAAAAAATTGCTTGTGGAAAATGGAAAAATGGAAAATGGAGAAAATTGAGTTTAGAGTTGTTATTAAACATTTTAATATAAAAGGGTTAACAGCAAAGGAAATAAAAAATGAGTTGGATTTAGTTCACGGCATATCTGCTCCTTCACTTGCAACTATTTATAACTGGTTAAATATATAATAAATTATAAATATATGTTAAATATAGAATAAACGTGGTCGTACATCAACAAAGGATGAACCATGCTCAGGACGTCCTGTAAAGGTGACTACACCAGAAATGATCAATAAAATCCACGATATGGTGTTAATTGACCGAAGATTAAAGTTGAGTGAGATAATTGAGGTTACAGGGATCTCAAAAGGTAGCGTCATTTCTATTTTACATGACAAATTGGGCATGAAAAATATTTCTGCAAGATGGGTGCCGCGTTTGCTCACAGTCGACAATAAACGCAGTAGGGTGGTGGCCTCTAAAGCCCTGTTGTCGCTCATGCAACGCAATTTGGATGAATTTTTTCGTCGCTTTGTGACTGTAGATAAAACATGGATACACCACTATACTCCCGAGACGAAAGAACAGTCAAAGCAGTGGATTGCGAAGGCAAACCATGTCCAAAGAAGGCGAAAACCGTAAAATCAGCTGGTAAGGTTATGGCTACTGTATTTTGGGATGCACGTGAAATTATTTTCGTTGACTATTTGGAAAAAGGAAAAACAATAACAGGAGATTATTATGCATCTTTATTGGACCAGCTAAAAAACAAAATTGAAGAAAAACGGCCTCATGTAAACAGGAAAAAAATCCTCTTTCATCAGGACAATGCCCGTGTTCACACATGTTTACGATCAATGGCTAAAATTGAAGAATTGAAGTTCGAATTGGTCGACCACCCCCCGTATTCGCCAGATTTAGCCCCCAGTGACTTTTTCCTTTTCCCAAACTTAAAACAATGGCTAAGTGGACAACGTTTTTTTTTCAAATGAAGAAGTCATCGATCGGACAAATGCTTATTTTGAGGACCTTCCGAAAACTTATTTTTCTGACGGTTTAAAAAAAATTGAGAAACGTCTAACCAAGTGTATTGATCTCCAAGGAAATTATGTTGAGAAATAAAAAAAAAATACAAAAATAAAACCTGTTTTAATGCTTTTTTCTAAGGAATTATTGACCCACCCTCGTAGTTACATATTTAAAACCCGTTTCATGGATGGTAAATTTATTTCTTTATTTTTTTTTTAATTTGTCACTTTACTCACAACCTTAATTGTTACCTACCTATCTACTTTATACCTTTACTGACTCTTTTAGAGTATTGATCAATAGATAATCTCTGTAGACTTTTGCTAACCCAACCATAAATACAAAACGTATTTTTGATTCCGTGTAAATAATTGGCACTACCGCTACTATATATAATATAATATCGCATGAATTTTGTCTTACTGATTTTAATATATGTTTTATTTAATCACAAACAAATCGTCATTAGTCTATTGTCTTGTTAAGCACGCTATAGTTAAGTAACATAAATACATTTACTATGAGATAAAAGAAAATATAAGTGGAATATTACAGTTATAATTTATCATTTTAAATTAATTAAGTGTTCGTTTTCACCGGGCCAGCATGAAACTTGTATTATTCAGTTAACATCCTTTAACCTGTCAGCGCTATAGTTACAACAATGTCATTTTATAAACACGAGACAAAACTCTCCATACAAAAGGTTTAATGCTATAATTTTAAAACACCATTCTTTTAACTAATCTTTTATTAACTTCACTTATATTTTGTATCTGTTTTTAAACTGTAAAATGATTTTACGGCTATTTCTCACATACCTAACCCAAACACTTTAAATTGAATATACAGTTTCTTATGTGGTAAAATAACATTATAATTAAATATACGTGCGATCCGGTACATTAATTATACAGTTTTGTTAAAAATACTAGTAACTTGAAACCAAGTGAATTTAATAAATTACATTTTGAATAAAAACGGCAAATCTTATAACATCTGAAATTGACACTGATTCAATGCGTAAATAAATGCGTCCCATCAATAATTACGATGCTATATTTACATTTAAAATATATCTTAATCTTTGTTCAGCCTATTATCTAGGTAATCATAATCGTTCATTATGATTCATGAGCAATCGTTACTCGTAGTTCCTCCCAAAAATAATGATTTGTCATGATTAATAATCTATTTTTAGTCTCGAGTCTAACTCAAAATAAAATATGATAAAGTTAGTCTATTGGTCAGAAAGAAATTCTTCAATACTGTGTCAATATTCTAGGCTATGTTAACCATTTTCCATGTTTTCTCTCAGACTGTTAAGACGATACTTTACTGAAACCGTAAATAATTTTCAACTATAGGTGCGACGAAATTTTTGACTCGCTGGCAATCGGAGAGTGAAAGTCGAGGTGTGAACACGTCAATTTGTTTCGTGATGGCGACGGGGTATTAATTCTTAAATCGCGTAAAGATGACTAAAATCGTTACCCATTTACTTGAAAAAGAAAACATGTCAATGAATATATTATTATTGTTACTAATAGAACAATAAACAGAACATTAAATGGACGCATGTTGAATTTATATGACAAATTATATTTCGTTCGGCACGCGTCATTTTCACAATCCGTGCATCGCCTAGCCACGATCTTTTTAGACCATGCCTCAACTGAGGTATAGCCTTAAGAAACTTTGACTATCATAGTTCAAAACGGACACGCAAATAAATAATAAATTATTATGTATTTACTTCACATCAGCAATTATTATGTGTCAGTTATGTATATCCGTTTAAACTATACGAGCGATCGACTCATTGTTAATAAAATGTTTTTATTGTTACAACGATTCCATTTTCAAGATATTTTCTAAAAAAAATCCATTTTGGCTCACACCTACTGTGCTTATTATTAATTGGAACAACAAAAATTAATTATTATATGATAATATTTATATAATATTTCAGCTACAGCACAGTTTTCAGGGGGTTGTGAATATTTTTACCAGCCAAAAAAGGCACTGCCGAATTAACCAGGCGTGGCAGATCACACCCTTCTTTTAGTTTTCGTATCACTCACCTATACTCGTAAAACAACCCCGAAAATACGCACACAAAGAACCTACGTAACGCTTTATTGGACAAATGTGTAGCATTACCTGTTAGATTCATTTAATATTAGATAACGATACGTGGTTAACTTACTTTAACACAGTTGTTAACCTGTCAAAATCTAAGAACTTTTTACATGAAAATATAAAAATTATATGTTATTACGGAGAAATAACCTGTATTTTTATCTTTGTAATTTATCTTTTAACAGCTATGATTCTCGATAAATAATAATACATGTATTATGATTCTTTTTAATGAATCAAACTTCTACCCGAAAATATAAAAAGGTTATGTTTAACGTAGTCCATTATATTTCATCTCTCTAAAATATATATAATATTGCTTGAAAGCTCTGATTTTGTATACATAATAATTTCAATAATAATATTACATAATAAACCATTATAACTTGTATTATTAAGATCAATAGACTTGTTAGATGTATACAGCAAAAAAATATATTATATAATATGTTAACATGAGAATGACTGAATGAAATAATTGTTAATTTATTAATAAATCAAACTTGTGCAATAAAATCTTTTTGTAAAAACAAATTATGAATGGTTTAGAATTAATTAATTTTTTGCAATCTGACATAAAACCCCACAAACGTATTGTCGAGAAGAATATGAATAATTTTAAAATAACTTTGATAATATTATGTGTTTCATTATTGAAAATTATATTTTTCTTAATATAGCTATTTTGCGAGATGGTATGGTTAAAATCTAACAAAATATACACATATATTGTATCTGTAAGATTTCATGATCTATAACTTATAAAATTCAACAAAAGCTCATGACAAATTTAAGCCTTACGGATAATTTGTTATTGTTTAGAATTTACAGGCCATTAGGGCCAATGATAGTAATGTTATTAGTGATTGAAGTGATCCGACAATAAACACCGATTGCATTGAGAAAATCACATAAATATATTGTGAATTCACCGGTTATTTAACCCGGGACCATCGGATTAAAAGCAAGCATCTTACACTACTTACACAATGGATTAACAATAACGAATTTATTAGCGAATAAAATATGCCTAATTCTTTTGTTAATTTTAAAATACAATAATATGATTCAAGAAACTAACGTCAAAGCTAAGCCTGTGTACTGTTCTTTTAAAGCATTAATTCTATTTACTTCTTCTTCGTCTATATTGTAACTATATTACTACTTGTAACACTGAGGTCTTCATGACACTACATTGCAGGATAGATATGATGTTTCATTGTGCTGTGTATCGTGCGATTAACGTATTTGATGACACGCTAAAGGTTTTTTTTTTAACTTTATGGACGCATTAAATGTGTTTAATATATAATTTTATTGTTTTCACTATTTTGCTTCAAAATATAAATAAAAGCTTATTTTCTCTTCATCTTTCTTCTTTTATATTGGTTTTTATATAATTATTTTTTTATTTATTTCATGACTTTTTATAATTTCATACTGTTTATAATATTGTACGTAATTTAAATTGTATTTACATTATGGTGCATTTTTAAAAGCTATTATGTCATACTATTCTTTTGTAAGTATGTTTTTTTAGTAATCTTACATATTTGTAATATAAAAGACAATCTAAACTAAATCCTCAACCATTTCTAGTCTTTGAAGTTCATGGTTATTAAGCAACTGAGTTCTTTGTTATATTATCACGATATTTATTTTGGATTAATTTTATAAAAACCCAAGGTTGTACGCGTTTATAGAGTGTAGTTATTTTATTTTCGAATTATACAATCAGTGTACTACATATTTAATGTTGGATAGTTTTTTTGAATTTTGAGCTTTGAGAATCGATGTCTCCGCCGAATCTTAGGGGTACATTGGTACGACCGCGTTACAAACACCCGAGTTCGTGAGCAGATACAACAGCCTTCGGTGATTGAAGTTATCACGAAGAGACGTTTTACGTGGCTGGGACACGTATTCCGGATGCCGCCAAGGAGTGCGGCACTTCGTACCCTTGTGGCACAGCCTCAGGGGTTCCGTCGCCGTGGCCGGCCCTCTCTCACCCTGCAGCGGTGCTACAAAAGCGACCTACGTATTGCAGGTCTGACATGGCGGGAGGCGCAGGAGTTGGCGATGGACCAAGGGAAGTGGCGCCAACTTGTGCTTGCCCTATGCCCCAATGTTGCGATGTGACAGGGTGGAAAAAGAAGAAGTTTTTTTCATCTACACAGAAACCTTTTTCTTACCTTTCTCACGTGACTTATTTATTAAAAAACGCTCTGTATAAATGTTCAAATATGTAAGCAAAACTTAAAGGTTCAGGAAATACAGAACTAATTTTTGATCAAGTATCGAGATTTTAACCAACAACAAAAAACTTCGTTTTCGATACTGTAATTTTTTACGATTTTATTGGTAGATAATAAATGATGTAAACTATATAATATTTAAGGGGAATATTTTTGTAATAACATTATCATGTTTTTTTCTCTACTGTCGCAATTTAATAGAAAGAGTTTTATTACTTTATTGCCAAGGATGCGGCTATATCAAACATAAACCCGTTCACGTTTACAATAATAATATACCGTTACATACACTCTCAGGAGGTTTAATAATGAATTTTCTTTTACAGCCACACTGTCATTTTAGCACCATAAAAATGCTATTGGCCATTACGTAATGATTGAGACGTTATTTCACGGGAAACTTAACCTTTTGCCCTCGGAGACATAATGAAAAGAAGGGAAGGTAACACCTGCCATGATACCGGTCCTTTGAAATTGATACTCGGCGGATGACTTGGGGGAGAGACAAATTCATTTCCAAATGAAAATATTTATGACTTTGTTTCAGACATTAAAGTGAGATGAATATTTTCTTTTCAAAATCGATTTTTTAACGTTACATATTATAAATTCAAGATATATGGGGATGGAGAGGAGAGCACAGCGAGGCATGGAGAGGTGTATGTTGGGCATCACGCGAAAGGACCGTAAGAGAAACGAATGGGTTAGGAAGCAGACAGGAGTACGCGATGTAATAGACGTTGCCAAACAGCTTAAATGGAGATGGGCGGGGCACATTTCTCGCCAAAAGGACGGCCGCTGGACAAATTCCGTCATCCAGTGGTACCCGAGGGGCACGAAACGGTTACAAGGTCGCCCTAAAAGCCGCTGGATTGATGAACTGGTAAAGTTCGGCAAAAATACGTGGCAGCAAATGACACAGGACAGACAGAGTTGGAAGAAACTTGGGGAGGCCTTCATCCAGCAGTGGATTGACCCCGGCTGATGATGATGATATGGAGATGTGTCTGGAAATTTGTACATATTCAATTGACCGTAGGACACTTCTTCGTGAGCAGTTGTCCTTTAAAAATAATATGTTCGTACAGCATTTAATCAAATGACAAGTTGTTTTATATTTATATTACACCTCTTGGATGTAGTATTTTGTTTATAATTACTGATGATCTATTATTACGTTTTGACTATTTATATATTATGCTTATCGAGTGTATTATTATTGATAAGGTACGGGTATTTTTACAAACACTTTGTTTGTTTGTCGTTTGTTTTTATATTTTTTTTATTGTCTTAATAGGTAGGTGATAAAGTTTTTACCTACTTCATTGTATCGATTTGTTATATACGTTAGAGTTAAATGTATTCGTTGTCAGGGTATATTTGCATTTTGGTGAGTGTACATAGTGCCTGAAGATGCCGAAAAATCGACTCAAATGGAATAGTAGAAAACTTAATTCCATTGGAATTTCTATATATACTCGTAGCATAAAATAGGTAAGATATATTATTATAAGTGTATTAATTAATATTAAATGTACAATGTATTTATATGTTTATTTAATACGTTATTCCTCATATGTTATTACGGCGTCTAAAACTATTATAGAATTTTAAATGATTATTTTTCAAATCCAAAAGTGGCTGTAACTATTTGCCGTGTACATAATTATATATGGAAAAAACTACCTACCTAAGATAAAAATATTAAAAGCCTTTGCCTTCGAGCTTTCGTCTTAAGAAATGTAGAAGCCAGTCTGCGCAGTATACCTGTATGTGACATAGACGGAAAAACGCTACCATCAGCCACCATAAAAATTATCATAAATAAGTAATTAGATAATAATTATTTTTGACAGATATATTATGTACCTACACTAAAACAACAAGCAACACAGAAGAATCGTCGTTATTTATATGTCATATTGTTTAAGTAATTTATATTTCTTTTATAAAATTATTTTATTAGAGTTTATATTCTCGTGTAATTAGCTTTATACGTCATTGAATTCTTGAATAACATAGTTTCTTATATTTTTATTAGTTTTCCCAATTAACAATTTGTTTGGAATTACTAACAACAATTAACCAAAAAGTTTGACAGTCAAAAGGTTAACATTTCAATAATGACACAAACATCTTGCGTGGTACCAAAAATAATAATTCAATTAGCTAAACTAGATTCTCGATTGCAATGTTATGCTAATCAGACTACACAGACTGCTTAAACAACTCGGTGTCTGACTGCTCGTTTTGAGAAGTCCAAACTATCCAAAGATAGTACATAACAATATACACAACATAATAAATAATACAGTACGATGTGATTAGAGACGTCGTAAGGTGTTTTAATGCCTGAGGTAGTAACAGAAAATTTGCCACCTATACATATATAGTTTATACGTGTTCTACAATCTTTACCAAATTTATATAACACGGATTAACTATGTAACTAATATATATTTTTTTTCAAAATTTACGCATTCCAAAATTCAACAAAAAAACATGGATCATTATTTGTGTTAGTATTAGATTCCGTGTGTATGAAATTTTTCTCCTGCTGTAGTATTAAATAGTAGATTTTCTTTACATGTGCTTCTTTTATCATAAAAAGCCACGCATATGTAATTATATTATGTAGTATATAAATAGATTGCATGCTATTTCTAAAATAAGTCCGCTGAAAAATTTATAATTGTATTATAATTATTACATTGTGGCCATTTTCGTTGCCATGTTAGATATCTTGTCCTATGGACTTCTAATAACATTCTAAACTTTTTTTTTAATGTTAACCTTAAGAATATATTAGTTGACACCTACATAACATACTATTAAATTATGAATATACACAAGGTTTTAAGTATTTTTGATTTTTTATTATAGAAATACCTAACATAATTTTTAAAAAACATCAGAAACTCTAGAAAAAACGTTGATATACAAAATAATTCGCATGAATCGTAGACAAATTGATAGCTTATGTCAAAGCATTCACCCGAAAAGTGAAAGACGTGGGTTTGTGTCACAGTCAGTTCAACATTTATTTTCTAGATTTTTTTAATATGCATGTTTCTGGTGTTTTTCAAAATTATGTTATTTCTATAACACAATATATTATAATATGTTAAAATATTTTGCAAACTGGATAACATAACCGCCATTTTGTTTGAGTGATAAATTTCAGATGACTGCTCTTTGTAAATAATATATTGAGAATAGATGTGGATATATATGGTGTATACCAAGTTTGGTGCTCTGCTCAAAAAGTAAAACAGTATTCTACTAAACCTACACCGTCAACTACTACAGTACACACAATAAGAGAAATCAAAACTCTTTTAAGAAATTGACCTCTTTTGTTCACCGTCTTGGCAAAATAGTGTATCTTTCAAGCATCACAAACTAAAATACAATATCTGCTTTATCTTTTCAATATTTTATGAATTGTAGGTATTATTCAAGACGTATTTTAACGATATCAAATTTTCTGGTCAAATAATTTTTCCCAATACTGTCCTGCTAAGTAAAAAGACAGTATTTTTGATTTTATTGAAATGAGAACGGGAATCCTGGCTGGAAAAGTTTTAACCTATCTTTTTTATTGTATTATGAAAAATTATTGGATTATTTTGACATAATCTCTAAATAGGTACTCTTTTCAAAAACACTATCTTTTTACTTAGCAGGGCAGAATAGATGATCAACACAGTAATAGTTTTTTTCGGAATAGGCCAACAATATTTGAGCATTTAATAGGATAAAATAATAAATAGCATAAAATTTAGGGATATGTAGGTACCGTACCTATAATAATGTATATTACCCCTGAATTGAATTGTTTCAAAGTCATTTGTAAGCGCATTATTGTACTGCCGTAAAGGTAACCACTAAGGAGGTAAAGATGGAGTTTGAAATACGTATTTGTGGCAAGCATTAATTTATTATCACTAGATTTTCACATGTACATGTATGTTTTCTTCTTTGTTTAAAAGTTACATTATAAAACATATTATAATACGATATCATCATCATCAGCCTGAATCTATCCACTGCTGGATGAAGGCCTCTTCAAGTCGCTTCTACTTCTCTCGGTCCTGTGCGTTGCGTTGCCATATACTTCCGCAGAACTTTATCATTTCATGGATCCGCAGCCTCTAGATCTACCTTGCGGACGTTTTGTACTTCTTGGATACCACTGAATGACTAGATTTGTCCAACGATTGTCTCTTCTTCGAACTATGTGTCCACGATATATTATTACAAATTTGTATTGAAAAATAAAATCAATAATATGAAGTCATCTTTTCCAATTCAGAAACAATACATTAAAAGTATAGTGTCGTTCATCTGGCGTCTACCTTAAATAAAAGATCCAGTTCTCTTCCATTGGAACGTACACAATTGGACGTCTTCATTCTTAATTCTCATTCAATTATCGAATCACGTAATTTGAATCAGTGTACATCAGTTAAAGCTTAGCTGTATTGCGCAGTGAACCATCCCGTGAGATCGAACCAAAAATAAACAAGAGATGTAATAAACTTAGCGTTGAGAATCGAACTTTAAAGTACAACTAATTGAATGAGCGCAGGAGCTTTTCCCCATAGACTACTCCGCCAGCGGCGCCTTGCGTAACTAATAAGTAATTACTTTTTAATTACACTTACTTTATAAATAATGTATGAAGCTTTTTCTATCCAAACTTTCACAATGAATATAATAGAAATTATATTTTTTCAACCTGTTGTTTCTTTTACATAAGATGTTGACCATCGTTGTGTATTTAATAATATATTATATTATTACATAAATTGTTCGTGCGCTCTCTAGATATAAATCTAAAAGTCAATCTGAACAAAATAGTCATACAATGATACCCAAATAACACTACACGATCACAGAACTACCATTTAGCACGCTGGATCGATCCTTATCAATTTTGACCGGTGTACGTGGTTGTAAAAACGTGTGAAGGGAGCTGAGCAAGTTTTATCCAGCAGTGTATTAATCTCGACTGTAAATTATGAAAACTAATTAATATTCTACTTAGTAACTTACTAATTACAAATGCATTATAATAATAATTACAAGATAAAAAGAACTTTTTATATACGTTTTTAAATTCTATTGAACCATATGAACATGACTTGACTAGCTTAAACGATCAAAAAAATTTGTACTTGACATGTCATATTGATTTCCATAGTAACGCACGTATATGTTAATAATTTAGTTACCGATTAGACACCGATAATGGTGTCGAAAAACTTTTCATACAGAACAGAATTAACTGAAAATGAATTCAATTCTACTTAAAGATGGCTAAAAAATGCATTGGCATCGTGTTCTGATATATTCTAAAAGTTTCAAATATCTAGCTAGTCGGAAAGTTAGTTAAAAATCGATTGCAAGATTTGTATTGGACAAAGAACCACAGAACAAATAAGAATACGAACTAAGAAAAATGTTGTAATAAATCTACTTAATCTAGTGCCATACATGCTATTGGACGTCAGCGATGATGTTGGCTATCTTTTCCCAGCGCTGCTTTGAGCAGGTATGGAGTGCCAAGATTAGACCATTCTTTCACCAACAGGTTTATTTACTGCCATGATCTTACTAATTGGAAGTTTCCCCTTGAATAACAAGATTTAAATTTTGATATCTTTCGGAATGCCGCATAATCTGACAAAAGTATGCTAATTTTGTAGTTATTATTTTTCTATCTTACTAAAACAAGGAATCATAGCTCAATTTTTTTCAACAAAGCTACATTCCAGGATATCTGGCATCCTCTGTGTCAACTAACTATCCACTGATTCATGTTATTTCTAATTCTTCTCTATGTTTTAGTCTTATCCATACACGATTGCAATCTTTTCATGTATTCACACCCAACCCTTCTCAGACCTACCCTGAAAAAAGTATGAAAAAATTATGTAATACAGTAATGAAACAGTTAACTGTTTAGGTATACAATAAAAGAAATTATATGCTTTAACAAATTATAATTACGTTTATCTGTCTGTCTCTGACGTACTTTCATGAAAAAATAATTTGCGTCTTTTGTTGCGCGATCGCATAAATAGAATACCCACGTTGCATACGCGCTGTCACTTAATGGCTTACTCATATAAAATACACAGGCATTATCGAAATAGATACCTACCAATTCAAGTTTGATATTATTTTTCTATATTACCTACTTTTGCCTTATGACGTTATTGTTAGCCACATAGTATTTCTGAGCGCACCAACAAGAATGTTGACATATGTTTCAGTCACCTGGTATTTTTTCGGTTATGTATAATAAATGAGTGCATTTAATTTTCTAAATGGGATATTTTAAAATTTCGATTTATACAATATCTTCTACTACACTGTATTGTAAAGATTTTCTCAACAATTCTTCTTTGTCTTTTATACAATATACTGAAATAAATAAAAATCTGCGTTAGTGCCTGCGTGGTGGCATCCGCTGCGCACGTAGATTAGAAATATTTCTTAATTTTAAAGTAAAATACGTGACCTGTTTATTGAAATTCCTGTCGCTTTATGAAAATCAGATGAAAAACGGCCTTTTGATTTGGTTTTCTTTACTTTGAGCTTTGAAAATAATTCGAATTTTGAAACCTAGCAATCTATCAAATTCTATTCATATTTTGAAGCAACGCAATTTTATTGCTTATTTCATAATATTCAAACCTAAAACAAAAAGAAAATATAACATTTTGTTTCAACCAAATGATATAAAATATTTTTTTCGTTTGGTATAAAACAAATTTGTCAATAGTTATAAATACCCTTTTTATCAAAATCAAACAACATTTTGAAAAGGCTCAAAACATAGGTACATATCAAATAAAATTCTAGAAAAAAAATTGAACGTAGTGGCACTCGAACTTCGTTTCAAAATGAGTGTTTTCAGCTCTACCTCACTCACTCAACCATAGTCACCCGGAAAGTAAAAGACGTGAGTATGGTTGTTTCTGAGAATTTTCAAAATAAATGCTCCATAATAAAGATTTCTTGTTAAATTGGCTCTGAAATTCACTGTGAGATTCAGGCTACCTCACGAAGTTGTAAGTTACGAGAAAAGGATATTGATTCATGCTCTGGGTCCAAACACACACTGAAAAAATAACATTTGAATTTTCCAGACCCGGGATTTGACTGCTTACACCAACACGTTACCGTTTGGTCATCGGGTATAAATAATCTAACATTCTCAAGCATTACATATTATATTCAGTTCCTCTTGAATAAAAGATAAACAAATCAGTTACATTTATTATTATAAAAGGTTTTATTTTAGAGGTAAATTTTGTATATGATTATATTTTTTTAAATCAAATAAAGCGCTCATTTTCTATCATACTGTTTATACTTCATTATTATTTACATGTTTGTAAATTACGTACTTACATAATATTTTGCTTTCCAAATTAATTTACTCTACCTGGAGATAGTATTATTGATTGTATGGCAATTTTCTTACCTACTGTCAAACAATAACTTCTTATCCACCTGTTAAAACTGTGAACTAACAATCGCACTTCCGTTTTCAAATGAGGAACGCCCCCAAATTATTTATCAATTCAATTTACGCTCTCGTTGAGTACAGATTTGTCAATTTACGTAATTTGAAGATTTTTATTATAAAAATATGTCTAAAACGATCAGGAGTGATGTTAGAATTAATATTAGTATACTTTTGGTTTATTTCGAAGAATAAAAGGAATAATATCTAAAAGGAGAGCCTATACATTATTTAAACTCGCATCTAGCATGCGTTGCCGCCTTGACAGGTACGTCACAAGAAGTTTTTTCTACATGCGATCACAGCGACTTCTTGTTAATATATACTGTTATATAAAAAAATAATTTCATTGTTTTACAAATATCGATTAATGCAGTGGTTAATTGATTATCATTTCTTCTACTCGGCGTTCTTTAAGTACAAATATTTTTATAGTAGGTACCCTTAAAAAAACCAGTTAGTAAGGTGGATCATTACTTAATTCTATTAGCTACATTATATTATTGTTATATAAAATACTTAAACAGAAAAATAATATATAAATAGGTATAATTAATTAATTAATAGTCGACACATGTAAAAAATTGGTATCTACTTGAAATTATTAAGTAAGTAAGTATACTTGATTATATAATTTGAATTTATTCCTTAATTTGCCGACCACAAGCAACTTACATCCTCCTAACTACACTGAGCGATACTACAGTATTCCTTTCAAATCTTGAATCCATGTGAACTTATATTTATTATGAGATGAAGTATTGGAAGTCATAACGAGATGCAACAATGCATTATTAAAAGCTTATTGTTAATAATTTGTATACATAAATAAATAATATTAAATACAGTGAACAAACGCGAGGATTTAATATTTTCATCCTACTAGTTTTTAATCTTGAAGGAGGGGAGTAAGTGTTAAAAAATACCAGTTGGCCAGGGCTTCAGTTTTCTCTAAAAGGCCTTGTATAAGAATATAAATAATATATTAATGACCTTTACTTATAATTATTATACAGTACATCAGATAAGTGGAATAAAACCTACAAAATAATTAATATATGAATATACGTACCTACCTATATTACAACCTAGCTTTTGACAAGGGGACCTTTAATAAGGACAATTATTTTTACTCACTTACTCTTACTCTTTTTACTCGTAAGTGTTTATTGACTTTCTTGAACATAATAATAATTATTTCGTAATTTACGCACAAATTTTATTATGAACATTACTTTTAGGATCGTAATAACTCCACTATTATAATTATAGATTGAAATAAGTCATGATATACGCATTATGGTAATATGACTATAAAAAAAGCATGAAAATGAAGGGAATGGGACAACTGGGCGCCACGACAATTGGACGCCGCACTGTCGTAGACACGTAAACAGAACGTAGACGATGAATTTTAATCAGTTTCTATCTACTACTTAGTAGTTTTAATTAATTTTACTCTTAACATAATAATTTTTTCTATTGCGGATTGAGAATGACTATGCCTAAGGCTTTATATAAAAATAAAAACTCTTTTTTCGTTGGAACTTAAATATATGCACGATTAAATCATTATTTACGTGTACATATTTGAATTCTCATGAACTATTAAATCATAATATAATAATTTAAATATAAATAATATATTTTTTTTAAATGTATGTATAAGTACCTAACGTCTATTTATTTTTGAATTGCGTGGCGTCCAGTTGTCTCGGTGCCAAATCGTCCTAGACCCAAAATAAAGTAACAAAATAACGTATTGCAGATTTGGGATGTTGTTAGTAAAAAAATCCATGATTAGTTCTCAAATACATAATTATATTATACTAACCTAGTCAGATTTAAATAAAATCAAATGTATATGGTGATATATAATAATAATTTACATATATTTATAAAATACATGTTCACATCATCCACGAGAAAATTGACATATTAAATTGCATGTTAATTTTCTTCTGTAATATGTTAGCATCTTAGGCTTCCTCATAAAGTAGTCCGCGGGTCAAAACCCCCTTTCCCAGAAACGAAATAAAATAAAAAATATGTAGATAAATGGAATATTACTAAAGTAGTTGGGTATCAGACCGTCCGACCTGGTCGCCACAAAGGCCAATTTAGTTGCATTTATAAAATTTGAGGCGTCATATTGCCAACGTGAAGATCTCTTCACGTAGATTGTTCGGCAGTTTTGTATTAGTTTTTATTTGTTACTTACTACAATTTTTAATTTTGCCTCTATGCGCTCCTCTCTCCCATGGGTACGCTTAACTTAAAATTATGTAAATTCAGTCAAAGCACATTTGAGTGCATAGCGACCTCAGTTTTGCTCCTGAAACATTCCCAGTCATAAAAAAATATGCTTCACATACAAACGTAGGGTTCCGTGATACGCCTGATTAAGAGCTGGTGTAGTTTGGTTGGGCGTTTGGGGTTCAATGACGCTGTAATAGTTAAATAAATATTAAATTGAATGCAACATATTATCTAAAATACGATACAGCGTGGTTCGAACGTCACAAACGGACACTTAAAGTGTGTACCTTCTAATAATTATATTAGTATTATTAGGCCACGGATACAAGATAACTACTTTGTGGGCATAATATGTCACAGCGACTCTTGGGTGAGCATCCCATTAATTGCTATAACTTTAGGCCAGGCGTTAATTGAAAAACTTATTTAAGTATCTGGTCATGGGGAATGTACTCTAAAAACTACGGCGGTCCGCAAAAAAAGCGATACGGTGTTGTAGTAAGCAATAGGTTGAATAAAAACAGAAGTCAGTGGCATCGGCTAGCTGTGGGCATTCCAACTTATGTAGCGAATCCGACCCTAGCGCGCAGTAATCATCTGCAGATTACTATAATAATATTGATTTCTTTTGAAATGGAGGCCTTCATTCAGTAGTTGATTGACCTGATGATATATAGCTAGATCACTTTACTCTCTCTCTCTCTATTTCTGTTAGTAAATATTCAATGAGAATACGGAAAACTCATAAGTTCTATAGATAGATACATTACCCAGTGCCGGCATATCATTAATCTTATACTAAAATATACCACCGTAACTAAATCATGCCCAATGTAGGTACTCTAAGACGGGTTAGTCCTTTAGTGTCAACGATTCGACCTCTAAGCATGACCTTTGGCTGGTAATGCGGGCAGCCGACTAATCAACGCTTTGAAACAGAGGAGGCCTACAAAGGTGTCGCCCACGTGACCACCGCAGGATATTTGCCCAACCTTGATTGAACAACCCTGAGCCGTATTGTTTCACACGTATTGATCTTAAACGCATTAGTGGGAAACCCTTAAGCACACAGAGAGCGGGTGATACAGACACGGCGAACCTTTAAAAACACATTTTATCGCTAGCAGTTTTCAGGACTATTTACTGAAGAATATTTACTTTAATTATCACTACGAATGAAGCTTTTGGAAAGTGCTTGGTTATCCCCAAGGACATAATAAATATATTATACAATAAAATACATACTGACATCCACTGAACTGACATGCCTTCAGGTATTAAGCCAAAACTGATATCTAGTAATTTTAGAACTACAATTGCTTAAATTGAGTAAAAATAATGTTAATTTTTCTTTTGTATTTTAATATTTTTTTTTAATTTATAACGCGGGTGCCTTATTCAAATTTATATATTATAAGCCCACGATGACCAAGCGGCTATAATGTCAGCTTATAATTTCGTGGGTCCTGGGCTCGAATCTTGATTTTGGAAAATTCACATGCTGTTTTTCAATGTATATTTTGAGTATACGTTGATTTCCGAGAAGGCAAGCCTCAAATACGAAACCGTGCCACCATACGTCAAGCCGAGAATGGTAATCAAACTTCAGTATGACCTCATCGATTTTAATTCACAAATATTTACGTTGATAATATAATATAATTATTAGATCACGCTTTAATTATTTAAATAATTACTTATATCTAGACCAGGGGTCGAAAATCCGCGGCTCGCGAGCCACATGCGGCTCTTTAGGTATTGGCGTGCGGCTCTTTGCCAAATTTTCAATTCCCAATTCACAATTTTTACAAAAACTTTTGCAAAATTCACAATTTTTATTTTTTGTCAATATTTGTACACTTTTTATATTATATAATGACATCGCGAGCCTAATTTTTCCTCCGTGATGGTTGATGCCAAAAGGTATGATTGTTGTTGTTTTAAAGCTGCCCATTGCAAAAGTCGACAAATTAAATTTTTCTCGATTTGATATTGACACGAGCACTTTTGAAATACAATTTTATTGGTAGATTTAACAAGCAAGCTGTTATGGAGCACCAAATTTGTAGGTCTTGCCACCAAAATTGAAGATTTGGAGAGAGAAAAATGCAATTGAATTTCACAACACAAGTGGAGCGCTCTAAAAATCTACATATTTTAAGATAGATACTACGATTTTTAATACATGGAATAGCTTTTCAAACTCATATTCGAGTCTACATTATATGTATGTGAACAATCATTTTCAAACATGAACAATATAAATAGCATTTATAGAAGCCAAATAACCGATGAGAATTTGGAGTCGTGCCTGAAATTAAAAACTACAAGTTACATACCAAACATACAGAAACTCTCAAAAGAAATGCAAGGTAGGCCATTGTTCACATTAGTTTTAAGGAATGCGTGAAAATTAACTCTAATTCATATTCTGTAAAAATTACATTTATAATTTCAACAATGAGAAACATATCAATTTTGTTAGTTTTATTCGGGAAATCTTTTTCACTTAATACTTAATAAATTAACATTTATAACATGTAATTAATCCACTTAAATACCTACATCATATTTATAAAAATATACGTATGGCTCTCAAATATTTTTTTAACCGTTCTGTTACTCATATTTGGCTCTTTTGGTCCAAGAGTTTAACAATTAAACTTAAAATTTAAACAATTAGTTTTTGATTATTGACCCTCGTCCATTTTCTTTAATAATATTTACTACCACTTGAATAATTTTATTTTTCCAATAAACGTAAAAAATACAGACTCCCTAAATTGTCTCTGTAAAGAGTTTCTAAATTCTTTTGCCACTTACTTCTTACAGAAAAAGAAAATAATCATTTAGAAACGATCATTGTCAGTGGAAACGAGGATCGATATGGAAAAGAAACGTCTTTTACACGGTGGTTCAACTACCTGAAGAACGCTGTGGGTCTGTTACGGTCTTTAACATGAACAGAAAAATAATACCTACTCCAAATAATTAACAGGCAAACACAGAACATGATAATTTTAAAATAAGATAAATACCCTTTCTTAACTGCAGAATCTTTTAGTTGCTTATTTACCACATACGTCGTCCGTATATTGTCTGGTTTCATCTACCTAACACATTTTGTAAACCATATCTGAATAAACTATTTAAAATTCGCAGCTCAAAAGACAATTAGTAAATAGAATGATGCATTGACAGAGGAATCTCGGTTAGTGGTTTAATAAACTAAAATTCATTCATATAAAACCAAATAATAAATAAAATAAATGTTGAATCATGTGTACCTACTAACCAATATAATATTTTATTTAATTCCATAGGTACGCTATGCGAAATTTTGCAAAACCACTTAACTCATTCGCTGCTGACTAGATACACATGGTGTGTAAAACTAGATAATGATTTTTTAATTACCACCTTTAAAATATATAATATAATTAATTAATATAATTACATCGATCGGCCGCCTAGTCATTACGCGCCAGCATCCAAAGTATTAAACCATGGTGATCGATGCCCTAATTAAATGAAAACACTAGGTTCCAAGAAGAATAGAAAAATAAAATGTATTTCGAAAAAACTAAGGGTTTAGCCAGCATGTAAGGCCGATACAGTGCTTATGACTAGATTGCGGCTATTGTCAAAATATGCCACTAGTATATAAACCTAATATAAAAAATCAATTTTGAAAAATACGACTCTGACGGGACTTGAACTTGTATTTACTGGATTTGTACCAATGCGCTTTACTAATTAAGCTACATGTGTCGTACCTAATTACATAAAATTAATTAGTCATTTTTATACGACATGCTTATCAATTTGTGTTATGTTTTGCTATTGTTTTGCTTTTAAATCAAGGTATAAATTATGTACTCTAATTACTAACTGACCCCCGGATCACTCTAAATGTTAATTATAGCGTACATTGTGTTTCATTGAACTAATAATTCACAAAATTTGAGAACGTAACATTTTTTTATAATAAATTAACATAATTTTAAAACACCTCAGATATATTATATTATCTACTATTAAAAAATTGTGATGGGACATAAACCTGTATTCAGTAAACGGCATTGGCCCGAATCGAGTGAATTGAGTGATTCAAGCCTTCTCGGGCATCGTATTTTTTCAAAAATGATTTTTTCTAGGAGGTGTTTTCAAATTATGTGTGTTCATTATAAAGAATGTTATATAGTTTATTACATACATATATTTGTTTATACATATTTTGAAAATTGTTTGATAGCATCGAGATATATCAAGTTAGTTTATTTTATACGATAGTTATGGTGTGAATCGATCCTGGTGCCAATGGTAACGGCCGCCTACGTTAAGGGTATTCGGGTGAATTTTATTTGAACACGAAATACCCAGATTTATTGCGGCACGCGTCTAGGAGGACAATTTAAACCTTAACCAAGTATTTTATTGCCCAAAGACGATACATACAAACACTGCCGGTCCCAAGTTTCAAGGAGTCAATCTACGTGGCAGGAATAATTGAATTTATTTTAATCATTGCATTTCTATCCTTTGTATTCTGGAAAAGGTCTGAGAGAGGCTTTTTGTTGAATAAATAATCTTAAAGCAGTAAATAAATATATCAACTATTATGTGTCGGAATGTGTAATCTACCCTAAAGCCAGTGTAGTTTTTTGATATATAGAATTTCAGGGATTTGTTATGCTATACCCCTCAAAGCTTAATAATTGACTATAATATAAGGTGGGGCACCAATTAAGCGCGAATCAAATAAAGGTTCATGTCATGGTACATATCGCCTACTGTTATGCTGTCCCGGTTTCGTCATTTTGCAGAATATTTCACCATCTCTGTAAATTCACTGAAGAATGACACTGATCAAGAGTGCCTACTATAATGTATTAGTAATTATTATCCATGCTAATTTCAATCAATTTTAACAGTTTGTGCGTGTGCGCACGTTAAAATACTTGCGGCATGACATCCATAGATAATATTTTGAACAGAACCCAACCTGTAGACCATAGATACCAGACAACATTATTATCGAAAATACATGGTGCCAACCGCTAAAAACAAAAAAAAACCTGATTTTGACATGACATTCGAAAAGTATGCGTATGTGGAATATGATAAAAACGTTAAAAACGTCATGCAGGTGTCAATGCAAGTGCAGTTCAACGTGAGGTGACCTCATTGTTGTTTTAGTGATTTCGGCAGATTTTGCCAACTGACAATGTTCGTTTAAAGGTTCAAAATGAGCTACGGGATAGGAGCATTAGTCTGATAACATTTTAAACTCCAAGAGCAATGACATTACACACTTATTCCTCGTAGAGGCAGCTTACTGTGGCGTCACGTTATAGTCCGTGACATGCACCTCAATTTGGTTCGCGCTTTAGAATAATACAACTTGTGCCCACTCAATGTTGAAATAAAATTTGTAGTTGTACTGTAACGGACATTGAGAAATGAAGTAATTCGCGATGATTCCAGCTTGTTCTTAGAGGCAATGAAGTAAAATAACCTGAAAAAATTAAAACTAATTTTAAAGATAGAATATTCAAAACAAGTGAATTTGTATGTACTATCAGATTGAAAAAAAACAATTGTCTTGATGTATTTGTAACGCATGGTAGAAAACATATAAATGTGTAGGAGATAACGAGACAGGTAAAAGACGTATTAAGTTGTGTAAGGTGACAGAAAATAAACACGTAAACGCTATTTCTGAATTTGAAAAATAAACGACCCGAAAATAAAGCGATCATTTATTTTAATTGCGTCGTAAAAATAAACATATGATTTGATAATCTTATACTAGTTTGACAGATGTTTACAGTGCAATAGTAGCATATCGAATATATTATAGAAATTATTAAACGCCATTACAATTAATTTGTATCAGATTGACGGAAAGGTATTTCAGTAATAAAGTGTAAATGTGTGTTAATCAAAAGAATATAATTATTATGTCGCAGAACTAAGCAAAATTCAATAATTTTGACAGGTGGCACTGCTACTTGGTATTGTTTCTAGTAATTATAATATTAGTGTTCATATTATTATTATATAAATCTTTCTTCTATATGAAGAGAAGATGATTTCCTTATACTAAACATGTTATCCATATTTTTTCTTACGTATTAGGGGTCGTTCGGAAATAATGAAAGACGAGATTTGATATTTTTCAACACCCCCGCCCCCTATCTTTATCTCCCGTTAAAAATTCTTTAAATACTTCTTAAGTAAGTAGGATGTCACATTTTTTTTATCAACATGTTGTTGGTTTTGTGACGTTATACTTTGTACAATCACTACTATGTATACCTTTCGCGATCATGACTGAGTTTATTACTTTTAAATAAAAAATAGTAATAATATATTTTAGAATTAGGTTGCGTATGTATTCGTGCTGAGATTATGGAAATAACGGTGGTTATCTGATAAATAACACTCTCATGTGACGTTGTTTTCATTAAAAAAACATCTCAATTTCATGACAGGCCGTTGTTTATTATTTGAAATTTATGAGGCCATATTTAATTAAATACCTTATTTACAGGTGCGACATACTGCGCGCCATGAAAACGGAGATTATTAATTTATATAATCGTCCTTAAATGCAACAGTTCCTATTCATGGCTGAATAATTAATTACTTATTATCACCTTCCCTCCAATTATCCAGCACTTCGGATTGATTACAAAACGGGCTTAATCGTGCTCTGGCTCGTTAATAAAGAGGCTTTTAATCCGAAAAGGAAAATCCATCCCGAGAGTATTCCATCGTTTATTTTTTGCATTTATAATTAGTTTTTTTTTTTGGAATCACTGTTACCTTACCACAAACTTTTCTTTTCAAAAATATATTTTTTCATATCAAATAAAACACTGAACTGACTTTTTTATTTATAAGCGGCGCATGAACATAATATGAAACAAAATATCGTCTCTGTTCTGGCAGAACACACTAACTGGAGAATACTAGTTTTGAGTAATTTGACTTTGAAGTTGTTAAAATGTTTGAAATAATGGTCTACGAGTATCATGTGAGTGTATTAAATAATTGTAAAAAAGATCACTTTAAAATAAAGACTGTTTAACAAGGTTTCCAGACGGTAAAGTTTGAAATAAGGAACATTTTGGTACTAACTCAATATCATCGTCATTTTTTCGAATTAGTGTTTTCTGCCAGAACAGTGACGATATCTAATATATAAAAATTAATATTTGTTTGTTTGTTTGTTCGTATTTTATGCGCTGCCATACCGTTCATCCGATTGCGATAAAACTTTGTCAACTTATTGCTTGCACTTGCGCAAAGAGTATAGGCTATACTAATATATAAAATTGAATGTCTGTCTGTCTGTCCCGTATGCATTCCTATACCATTCATCCGATTGCGATGAAATTTTGGTAAGTGGTTGTATGCACACCCATAAAGGTTTTTGAATTAGAAAAATCATCGTGTTCTTCTTCTTCTTCATTTAATCTTCTTTTATTCGTATGGTCCCTATATCATTCATCCGATTGCGATGAAACTTTCGTCAGTGGTTGTGCCAACACCCGCAAAGGTTTTTGAATTTGTACAACCATCTTCTTCTTCATTATATCTTCTTTTATTTGTATTGTTCCCATATCATTCATCATATTGCGAAGAAACCTTCGTCAGTTGTTGTGGTAACACCCGTAAAGGTTTCTGAATTAGTACAACCATCTTCTTCATTCTATCTTCTTTTATTCGTATGGTCCCTATATCATTCATCCGATTGTGATGAAACTTTCGTCAGTGGTTGTGCCAATACCCGCAAAGGTTTATGAATATGTACAACCATCTTCTTCTTCTTCTTCATTATATCTTCTTTTATTCGTATGATTCCTATACCATTCATCCGATTGCGATGAAACCTTCGTCAGTTGTTATGGTAACACTCGCAAAGGTTTCTGAATTAGTACAACCATCTTCTTCTTCTATTCGTATGCGTTCCTATACCATTCATTCGATTGCAATGAAATTTTGATCAAGTGTTGTGCTCACGCCCGCAAAGGTTTATGAATTGATACAACTATTTTCTTCTTCTTTTTCTTCTATTCTATCTTCTTCTATTCGTATGCGCTCTTATACTATTCATCCGATTGCGATGATATTTTGACCAGTTGTTGTGCGCACGCCTGCAAAGGTTTCTGAATTAGTACAACCGTCTTCTTCATCTTCTATTCGTATGTGTTCCTATACCATTCATCCGATTGCAATGAAATTTTGATCAAGTGTTGTGCTTACGCCTGCAAAGGTTTATGAATGGATACAACTCTTTTCTTCTTATTTTTCTTCTATTCTATCTTCTTCTATTCGTATGCGCTCTTATACTATTCATCCGATTGCGATGATATTTTGACCAGTTGTTGTGCGCACGCCCGCAAAGGTTTCTGAATTGATACAACCATTTCTTCTTCTTTTTCATCTATTCTATCTTCTTCTATTCGTATGCGTTCTTATACTATTCATCTGATTGCGAAGAAATTTTGACAAGTTGTTATGCGCACGCCCGCAAAGGTTTCTGAATTATTACAACCATCATCTTCTTCTCCTATTCGTATGCGTTCCTATACCATTCATCCGATTGCGATGAAACTTTTGTCAGTTGTTGTGCCCACACATGCGAAGGTTTCTTAGTATTATATAAAATACAAAGTTTGCTGTTTGTTTGTTCCATCCAATTTTGATTTTTTTTTTACTACATATTAATAACATTAATAACGTTTTCATATTTTGGATTAGATTTTAATTTAGTGTTTTTTTGTTTAACCTTTACTCCTATTAGAATTATTTTCATATTGCCATATATATATACACATATATACACAGATATTTTAATATTAAAAAATAATTACCTCTTATTATTTTTTAAATATCTAAGATAAATATAACCACGAAACGACCCTGTGCAAAGCCGGGTACTTCAGCTAGTATAAAATACAACAGTAAAACTGACCACAAAGAATAATTTTAAATATTATATACAATTTTACAAGAACAACACAAACACGCCCTCCAAACCAAGCCCGCCCCGCACCACACTCGGTCTTAATTGAGCGTATAACGAGGCACTACGTTTGATGTGAAGCATCTGTACAGTTGTTTACGCCTGGTAATTTCCCAGGAGCAGTTACCCGAGACAAAAGTTACCACGCTCTCAAGTGAGCTTTGACTGAGTTGACTAATTTTACTCCAATGAAAAATGCCGGTGAGAGAAAAGGCACAAGAAAATCAGTAAAAAAGAAAAGAATTTAATAAATATAACAAAAAAACGAAGCTAATTGTATGAACAGCAAAAATTATGTAAATAGATATTCACGCCCGCAGTAAGACGCCGCAAATTTTTAAAATGGAAGATAATTTGCCTTTTTGGTGACCAAGTCGGACGGCCCGATGAACCCAACAACTGGTTGGACTGACTCGAGTAACTCTACCCTCTCGGAGCACATTCTCGGACATTCCCAGAGGATATGGTTTGCATCCTGTTTTTCTCCCACATGGACATATCGGTCGGGTAACAAGTCCAAGCTCAAAGAGCTTGTCAGGAGTCAACATGCCAATCCAATCGCCATTTAATATTATACAAGTATAAGAAAATATAATTTATCGATTAAATTTGAAATAACATAAAAGAAACAAACACGTACATGGATTTACTGCTGACAGTACGTATTATCAACCATAACAAGAAAATATAATATTATGGTGTAAATGTATTATTATGCAAGTTGCAAGATTGCATGCATGCATCAAAAAAGTTCGGAAGCTTCTGAATTTTGACGCGATAGTAGGGATTTGTTCGATATCTGCGCAGTATAACGATAGTGGCGAACCTGTCGGTAAAAAAAAAATAACTACACCGCGCTGACTTATTATGAGGTTAACCGATTTTCAAGACCTGTCAAATAGTATTATAAAAATACAATATCGCGTCTCGTTTTCTCTTGAAGTATGAGATTGGCTAGACAGTCAATATTTTTACGTAAATTTTATTATCGCGATAGTTTAAAATACACAATATTGCTCCAAATAAATCCATGCACGTCTACAGACGCTATAAAAGCAGCATATCAAATTATAAAAAGAACCTGAGTAGATAGACATCACAAAACATCATTTATTGCAATGCTTGATTGCTTGAATAGGTATTAAACATATAATTTTAATAATTATTAGAATGATAATGAATCATTCGTATTAACAAATAAATAATAGATAAATAATTGACTTTAAAAATTCAACTTGAAAATGATCGCATTTTTTGTCGGCTTAGTAAGGATATGAATCTGGATCATATTCAACAGTTTAGAGCAATCGATAATTCAGTGTACTGTTTCAAAATTCCTGCTATTTGCCGTTTAATGTGAACTTTCCATGATATGTAAAACAATGTATGCTAAGTGCCTACATATTGTTTACAATCACTATTAATGTATCAGTGTATTATTTCAACATTGATAGTATCACCTCACCAGTGTGTACCAATCAATATGTGTTTTCAATTTCAAGTTAACTAAAAATAGCTATTTAATAGACGTCATACACCCGTTCATGTATTTTATATTATCTAGGCTATAGTGTTATAGTATATTTATAATTCATTCAAATGCACCCCGATGATTATTAGTCCTTGCATTTTATTCAAACACACATTAAAATGTACAGTTAATTATAGTTTCATGTTACGGTGACAATTTGTAGTTGTTTTTAACGTAATTTACTTTTTAACTTACTACACATAATTACTTACATTACATTTGGATGGCCACACAGTTTTATTAAAACACGGACCTTTTGTTATGTTACTTTTATTATTGACTTGCTGTTGTGGACGACATTATGATATAACTTCTTCTTCTTCTTTCAACCTGTCACGACCCAGCATTGGGGCATAGGGTAAGCATAAGTTTGCGCCACTTCCCTTGGTCCATCGCCAACTTGAGCCCCTCCCGACATGCCAGACCTGCAGCACATAGATCGCTTTTGTAGCATCGTTGCAGGGTGAAGGAAGGCCGGCCACGGCAACGGAACCCTTGGGGTTGTGTCACATGGGTACTAACCGTCGCACTCTCTGACGTCATCCGGAACACATATCCCAGCCACGTAAAGCATTTTTTCGTGATTTCCTCAATTACCGAAGGCTGCTGTATCATTATGATATATATATATATATATATATATTAGCTATAATTTTATAATATAAAGAAATGCATTTTGTTGGTTTTACATCCATGCGGATGGATAATGTTTGCTTGTATCAACCGTTTGAAGACGAATGACTTTTATTAACAGTTTTATTTTTCGCCGATAGATGTGACTATAAAAGACAATATCGATCCTGCGACCTACGGCTTCACAAATGGCAGCTCTACCAAATCGTCATTACTACCAATGTATATACTACCTATTGTAAAATTGGTTTGTATCAAGTCGATAAATATTATATCAGTTATACCATTATACCAGTTTTGGTAGAAAAACATAATCTAATATATTCAGCAATATAAATTTCCATGTTTAATCATGAGCACATGGGCCCATACGGAGTGGAGGTCATATTAACTTATTTTTTGCTGAGGAACAATTCAGAACCATTATCCCAACCTTTGGATCCTTGCACTGGTATAAATACATTGAAAACCAACATGCATTTTTTGACCAACCACAATTTCAAACCCGAAACACTAGGTTTCGTATTTATAGACAAAACGGCTACTCTACGTACAACACAAGTAGGCGAATACAACTAATTTATTATATCGTGTTCTTAACCTTTACTCTGTGGAGGTTCGTACGATTTTCTTAAGATCGAACATGATTAAAATAAATCTTAATATAATTAATAATCAAACACACGTAATTTTAAAATAACTTATGCATATACTCGCTACAATAAATCTTATTTAGAAACGAGGGGAGTGATCCGTGACGTCCGTTGGTAAATAAAAAAATTAATTGACATCTGCCTTGATTTAATATATACAAATCGATAGTCAACATTGTATCGTAATTTGACAATTTTACAAAGATTTCATGTAATAACTACTAGTTAAAATCATTGTAATTAGGTAGGGTGTTCGTAGCTTGATTTTAAAGGCAGACTGGCGCAAATCTAGCAGTTACGGGTTCATGTACTGTCGGGTGTCGTATTTTAAAAAAAATCTAATGGGTATGATAATATGTATTCAAATTATGTATGTTCAATATATAGAATATTTCATTCTGAAATCTTGTAAACTGTTCATTGAATGAAAGACATAGTTTATTATTAATAATCGTTTATTGTATAGAAAAGCTTCAATAGAATAGACCAATAAAATATTTTTTTAATAAAATAATACCTATTCTCAAAATGATACCAATTTATGTGAATAACGTATACAACAAACACTTTATTGGCAATCGATATTCAATAAACTCAAACGGGAAACTGTTTATTGGCAAAATGTTCGTCTCGATATGCTATTATCTGATAAAAATAAACAATAAAATGTCCCCATATGTATAGAAAACGTGAGCCTAAATGACTTCCTTGATAAAAGAGTACTAATATGTCGGAGGAATATATATTTTTTATATATTATGTAATATAATTTCTACTAAAAACTATTTAGATATGTATTCATATTAAAAAGATACTATGAATACTTTAATTAATAGTTTATACTTGTTTTAGATATTATGGAAATAATATGTCAATCCTCATAATATAGCTTCACAGTATAAAAATGAATATAAATGCAAATTTATATTACATTTAATATAATGTAGTAACAATCCATTCAGTTAGTATTTAGACGATAAAATAGATACTAGGATCAATGAAGAAACATAACTAGAATATTGAACAAAAATAACGATACACTGAAATGGACAAAAATGTTCATATTTTTTATATTTACACATACGTATATGTTTTCATTGAAATAAGATTAAAATTTACAGACGATGTTAGATAGTTTTTTTAAATTTAATTAAACCCTGCAAAACTAAGCCATAATAAATAATAATCAAAAAATACTCGTCTATCTATAAAATATCTAAAATTATGCAATTAAATCATACATACCTGACGTTGGATATTTTATAGATAGAATAATTTTATTATAGTTTGACATTATTATAGTCGCCCATCAGGCGACACCATCACCATAAATATAGTACATAATTAAATATTAATTCAAAAATCCGCAGCGAATGGGATAATTATTAATGTACCTTTTTGAAAAAATGCACCAACAATATATGTGTAAATACTTAAGTATGAATGAAAAAGTATGCACAATTTTGTCGTATCGCCCAAAGTATATCAAAACTATTATGATTTGGTTGGGCAGGGTTTAATTGATTTAAAAAAACTAACCAACATAGTGTTAATTGTAGTCTTAGTTCAATAAAAACAAATACGTATGACCAACAAAGGTTGTACACTATTTATGGCAAACAGTCTACGTCTAACCTTTGCTACTGGAATATATATACGTTCATGGCATGCGCGTACATAAAATATATAGGTAAATGAATATTTACATGAATTATTTGAATAGTGTTAACTGCTTGATGAAAAAATATTGCATTAATTAAAATAAAGTACAATATATCATAATTACAACTTATCCCATTAATACATTATTTAAATATTAATATTTATTTTATGCAGCTTAAGTATTTACACACGATTATAGCAATATTTTTTGAAAAGTTAGGTTAATTTATTGATTTTTAACTGATAATTTTATTTATTTATTAACTTAGTTTTCTTTTACAATTTGTAAGTATTAATAATATTTACTGTGTTGTATATTATTTTTATATGTCGAGGATGTCACACTGTAGCTGATAAAATTGGTCCTAGTTAGGGAATCCAATCCCAAGCCAAAATTCTGATCCCGGGATTTCGGGATTACAATTTGACAATCCCGGGATCCCGGGACTGGTCCCGGGATTGGCATTTTTTCCATTGTTGATATAAAAAAAATATATTTACACATAACATTGATAAAATCGGTCAAAAATAAATCTAGTATAATTAATAATATTTAAGACATTTATTGTTAATATTGTATATCTACGTTCAATCTTGAAAATACATAAATTTGATGGAGTAAATAATATTAAATATAGGTATATATATATATAAATAAATAATAATGTGAATTTAATACGAGATTGCTGTTTGTGATAGTAAAGACTTAACAAATGGATTAGCGAGATTTAAAATAGTAAAGCAAATAATCATGGCGTACCTACTTATGGCCTTTCCGCTTCATAAATCTAATTAGTCAGCCAAATATGAAATTGCCGTAAAACGTATGAGATCATGGTGGAATTACTTTGTTAAAAGTGCGAAGCATTGTTTTTTCTAATCTTTCTCATTTTTAATAATTTATGTGAAAAAATAAAATGAATCGGCAACATACACATGGGTATAAGTCAAACTTCATTCAAACTGAGTTTATTTCTAATGTAGTTATTTTTTATTAAAAGTATTTTTCTGTTATATTTTCGCTTTTATTTTATGTTCCATAAAAATTGATAAAAATTAATCCCGAAATCCCGGGATTATGTTTATCAATCCCGGGATTCATAGGTATCGAAAATAGCTCGGGATCCCGGGATCCCGGGATTGGAATCCCTAGTCCTGGATATTATTGAACTAAGTGGATACAGTACTACATAGTGTGTTTTATTTTAAATAATAGTTTCATTACGCTATTTTATATTATTTTTATTTGTTCATTGTTATATCGCAAATTGATTCGATTAAATAAAATGTAATATATTGTTTTTTTTTTGTTTATCTGTGAGTAGAGTGGCTTTCGGCGGATATGAGGCGTTTAGTTATTGTGTTTGGAGCGGTCCTAAAATCTTTGCTCAATTCTTGTCCATTAATTACGATAATAGTTAATTCTGTCGTTTATCTCCATCCGCCGACTGCTGTGGGAAGTTCTCAACCGGAAGAATAAGATAACGAAGGAATTCCGAACAACTTTGTTTTAGAAACCTTATTAGAAAGTCATTTTGTTGATTGGATTTTTTCTGTTATCTTCGTAAGCTCCATAACATGTTTCTAAAGTGATAGTTAACTTTTTCAATTACTAAACTTATTCAATTTATACTATTATATAATTAGCTCAATTCCAATCAAATGGAAGAAAGAGTTAAATTTATTACTTTGTGCTACATGCATATCATGAAGACCTAAATATTGAAGTTAATGGCCTCACCAACACACTCCCAATCATATTCGGGCATATCATGGTACCTTACGTTTTAACATAAAACATCAGCATTTTTTATGACTGTGAATGTCTCAAAAGCAGTTACCCAAGACTGACGTCGACATGCACTCTAGTGTGCTCTAATTGAATTTATAAAGACTTAATAAGTGTGCCAATGGGATAAAACAACATGAAGAATTTACAAAAATTAAATATTAAATTATAAAACAATAGCTTATAAAAGAAACTGCTGAAAAATATAAGTAAAAAGATTGATACTCACGTTTAAAGTATGACGCCGTAAATTGGTAGTTAACATTATTGTTAGTGTTGGATTAACAATTCTAAAATTAATTTAGCGATAGCCAAGTGGTTACACATCGGCTTATAAAGCTATGGATCATCATCATCATTTATGGCACTACAACCCTTGGCGGGTCTTGACCTCCTTCAAAAACTTTCTCCATCCTGGACGACCCAGTGCCAACACTCCTCAGTTGCTTTGACAGAACATATTTAAATCTTTAAATCTCCCATGCATGGCGCAGTTCAGCCATCTCAATTTCAGCCATCCAGGGTCACTGATCTCGGATTTAAATTCTGGGTTTGGAAAAATTACATGTGTGTTTTTCGTCCAAAATATGGACATAATTGGTCGAATAAGTGGCAAACATCAATTTCTCATAAAACAAAAACGTGTTTAAAATATAAATGTTAAAAATTACAATTCTATTTCAAACAATACTTATACTATCATATTTTTAATATTACATTTACATACTTGCCCACTTACAAACTTTTAAAAATAATGTGGCAACGAATTAATGTCAAAATAAAAAGCTTTTGTTTTTCGTATCATTCATAAATGATATTACCTTTGATGTTATACTTTTCGGATTATAAAAGTTAAATCCGATTATTGTTAGCGGGAATACACAAAAGGCAATGATGTCATTAAAAATGGACTAATTATCATACTCTGTATTCGTTTAGTGTGTTTTACGGCAGATTTTAACAAAATCGCTAAAGGGCTTAAGGTGCTCTGTTACATTTTGCAAGTTACTCTGTCCCACAGGCCTGAATCAAAAGAATAAAAATCAGAATACATTATAAATAAAACAGAATGTGTGTAGACATACAGTACGTGAATTTTTAACGAATACGTATATTTAGTAAAATGATAAAAATGATACCTGTCTGATACTATTCACTATGGGAGAAAATGTGGTGTGGACTTTGCTATAAGTAATATTTTTTTCCTGTTTCCTGTTATTATATTATGATAAAGATAATTTAATTATAAACTAATGACAACACTACATTCACTTGTTCAGCGCTCGAAACGGAAAATTTTACGAACCGGAGCGCGTGATAATTTCACAAAAATATCAGCATAGTTTTCTATTTTTTGTGTATTTTATAAAAATAAGTTTATTTGATTTTTCGTTATATGACCTATTTAGCTCAGACGGTCAATTTATTTTTTTCACGAGACGAAGCGATAATTTTGAGGATTTAATGAACCGGAACGGCACTCCGGTGCGCTCCTATCCATTTTGAGCCCTGCACTTGTTTTGAAAATCTCTCATTGAACAATCAGTGGAAATAATTTACGATTTTCAAAATTGAAATATCTCTAATGTCTCCGCGCGGCTTAAGCGTCAGCCTATAGCGTCGTGGGTCCCAGGTTTGAATCCTGAATCTGGCAAGTACACATACTGTTTTTCAATTTGTGCATGAGTCACAGTATGGACCTAATATTTTGAGAAAGAGGCTGTCATCCATTTCTCGTAAAACGAAAATCTGTTAAAACAAACCTCCACTCTATGGAGGCCGACATGATCTTATTCGGATCGGACATGGTCGGGAAAAAAACTGTTTGAATATACATAATTTCAAAACACCTACAAAAAAAAAAAAAAAACAACGCCCGACGGGACTTGAACCTGAAACCACGAAATTTACGCAAACGTGCTTTACCGTTTAAACTACTGATATTCTACTCAATTACAACGAAATTAACTAGTAGTTATTACACGAAATCTATTGTAAATGGTTGTCTTCTAAAATCTTCCAACAATTTATTTTTATTCTTTGCAAAATGTTTCTCATTATTTTAAGAGAACACCATACTATATAATAATGCACGAGTAAATCAATTATTCACCTATTTTCTGTGTGAAAAATATAATAACATTATTTTCATGTATTTTATTTATCTATCTTCGATTTTTTTAATTAAAACTTTACAGAAAATCGGTGTGCATGCCGTTGCAATGCCATGTATTTATGAGAAAATATAACTGTATCTAGTCTGCTCATGTCTGTTTAATAAAACTAAGTAAACAACATTACCATCGCTGTATTAGTATTACTTTGAATTTCGCCTTTGCAAAAAATTTACTTTCCGTAGTTAGATATAAGCGTACAAATTACTGGCAATTAACTCCTATCTGCATGCACATAATTACTGGCCATAAAAGCAGTAACTGGTATACTACATGCAAATCGTCACAAATAATAGCATTCTGGTAAATATCAGGCTTTAGTGTGATCTATTAGCGGCCATCGTAAATGTAAAAATGTTTTATGAAAGGTAGTTATGACTTTAATGCAGATACTACAAATAACTTGCTTAATTTAAAACCCGTGATATGCTATGTTCAACATGCTTTTAAATTTAAATAACTAAATTTAGTTATCAATCAAAGTAGCATGTTTTTCTTTTCTTCGTTAATACTACTTAAATTTCGAACAAAACTAAATTATATATACGATGGCTTAGTATACATTATTATCTCATAATATAAACAAGTTTTGATATTCTCTTTTATTGTGTTAACTGTAAATTTATTTTAATTAATTCTAAGTATGATTTTCTTACATTATTTTTTCAGTCTATACGAGAATTTGTTATATATCTCCTTAATTACAGAAATACAATTGAGTTTTTATAAAATAAAATAAAATAAAATATATATATATATTCACATAATATAATATTATGATTAATTTATTAATATAATTATCATGCCAAATTTTATATGCTTATAGGCACAATATAAATTGCTGAGGAAAATATTCTTACACATTTCGTTTCAGTTTAATTAATATGACTTCATACGAAAATATATTTTAAAAAATCGGTCTGCGTACTTATGTACGCGCGTTAGAAGTTATACGTCGTTGGCCTAACAAAACAAAAACAAAACTTGCGATAAACTAGATTCTTTGACTAGCTCTTAATTATCTTGTTAAATTACACACTCAAGAAAAAGAACCGGTTATTGGAACGCCGTTGGTTTATTTCTATACACTTTAACTTATATTACTAAATTATGTAATGGCTTCTCGTTGCTTTTATGTTTAAAGTATCAACTGTCACTCTAACGTTTAATAGTTTGTTTACGTAAGGAATTGCAAAAGGCCGACAATAATAAATTCGCTGCCTAGGCAACGGAACAATTCTAAACTATAATATTATACTGTATAATCGTCCGGATTGCAGTATCATACTGTGGCGCAAAGGTAGCGCGTTCGGCTGATAACCGAACAATCGGTGGTTTGAATACAATCGACTGCGTTTTTTTTCGTGTGAAAAAATAAATTATTTGTTACATGTCAAACGCCAAAAATACACTCTGATCTGATTTCCCAAACACGCCAAAGGAAGTATAACTTCAAAAAAATGAATATTGTTTTAAAGTCATGTGTATAAAATCACTCAGTGCTTAAAAATAATAATAATAGTATTTCAATTATTTTCACTACCTACTTATTCAGAACTTGAAATAATATCATGAGCTGATTAAGTAAATGCATCTTATACGATTACACACTCATCGATAATATTTGTTTTAAAATAACCGCTACGTAAAATCCACTTAATAATAATTGAACCCGGATGAAACACATTTTTTTTCATTCCAGGGTAGTTTTATAATTCTTGATATAACTTATGTAAACTTTAGTTTTCACGTGACCAGGGGATAGCTGCTGTCTGTCACCTTTATGGTAAAACTGTGTAACCTAGAGTACGCCGATGTTGTTTTTATCGATAACTCAATTAAAACACAAATATACAATTGATAGGCTGCATAACAATTATTCGCCTAGCGTCAGTTTCAATATCAACGAAAAAAATTTAATGTTTTAGTCAATAACACCTGTTACGATACAGATACCTATGATTAGCATCGGGAAAACATCGAGAGTATCAACTGATTTAAATACCCATACATCACTAAAGATCACTTTGCAAATAAAACTCGTTATCTAAATAGAAATTATATTATTTACCTAGATACTGACAGCTGTACTCGGTTCTGCCTTCAGCTGACAAGAATATTTTACTGTAGGAGTTATGTCACAATATTACGAAGGCTCAAAGCAAGTGAATACTGTGTTTCAATAATTATTGATTCTTGCAATGAATACTGGGTATGTAGGTTACATGACTTTAAGAGTAGGGATTCCAATCCCGAGCTATTTTCTATACCTATGAATCCCGAGATTAATAAACATAATCCCGGGATTTCGGGATTGATTTTTTTATCAATTTTTATGGAAAATAAAATAAAAGCGAAAATATAACAGAAAAAATACTTTTAATAAAAAAATAACTACATTAGAAATAAACTGAGTTTGAATGAAGTTTGATTTATACCCATGTGTAGGTTGCCGATTCATTTTATTTTTTCACATAAATTATTAAAAATGGAAAGATTGGAAAAAAAACAATGCTTCGCACTTTTAACAAAGTAATTCCACCATGATATCATACGTTTTACGGCAGTTTCATATTTGTCTGACTAATTAGATTTATGAAGCGGAAAGGCCATAAGTACGCCATGATTATTTGCTTAACTATTTTAAATCTCGCTAATCCATTCATTAAGTCTTTACTATCAAAAACAGCAATCTCCTATTAAATTCACATTATTATTTAAATTACAATATTATTTACTCCGTTAAACTTGTGTATTTCCAAGATTGAACGTATACAATATTAACAATAAATGTCTTAAATAGTATAAATTATACTAGATTTATTTTTGACCGATTTCATCAATGTTATTTGTAAATATAAAAATTTTATATTAACAATGGAAAAAATGTCAATCCCGGGACCAGTCCCGGGATCCTGGGATTGTCAAATTGTAATCCCGAAATCCCGGGATCAGAATTTTGGCTTGGGATTGGATTCCCTATTTAAGAGTAATGATGAGATAAGAGTGCATACTACGAGTATGTAAACTGTCATCACATTTAACGTACGTGATGTTGACCCTATGTAAACTACTTACTACGGATGCCTAAAGTACGTCTTAACCTGACCTGCTCTTTTTTCAAGTCAACTGGATTTTTCTATTCTAAAAGGCCGTTAAATAATATATACAGTGTAGGTATATAGGGGAGATATGCGATGCTAGTATTATCTAGAAAGACACTAGAAGATTTATGAGTGAAAGCTTTGTGTTTTTTTACCATGCATTTAATAATTAGAATTCTTTTTTTGTTAGTTCACCGTACTCCTCTCTCCCACAATGCACATTGTATAGTAAAGTCAATCAAAGTACATACACTTAGGTATCTACTCTTGATATATTCAGGCGTAAA
This sequence comes from Rhyacophila brunnea, assembly GCF_057557595.1. Taxonomy (NCBI): domain Eukaryota; kingdom Metazoa; phylum Arthropoda; class Insecta; order Trichoptera; family Rhyacophilidae; genus Rhyacophila; species Rhyacophila brunnea. The sequence goes on from NW_028232752.1 coordinate 25,183,794, forward strand.
AAACTGATGATACTCCACACCAAACTTAGGGTCTCATTATACGATCGAATAAGACCAAATGTGGTATGGTGCGGATTGGTTTGTTTAGGTTAGCAAGCAAGAGAGATTCTTAGAGGCACAATATGTTATCCATATTATTCACCGTCTAAGGAGTTGACAAAATACTATAATACCTTTATATCACCATATACGATTCTAAGAGAATCATGTGGGCTTCCACAGAGTTTTTTTTTTTAATTTTCTTAGGAGAATTTTATTTATACGAGAAACAGATAAGCCGTTAACTTATCGGTCATTCATCGAGGACGTAATAACATAGTAAGTATTATATAAATTCAATATTGTTTTAGGAAAGTAAAGGTTATATGTGCATCTTATGAATTTATCCACACATGTAATTATTTTATTATATAAGTTAATAATTAATTGTCAAACTATGATGTTCAATGAAATTACCTGAGACAAACTTTGATTATATAACGTCTTTTATACTCACATCATAATTTGTAGCCAACATTATATCATTAGATAAAATAATGGATTAATATTTTAAACTCAAAATTACAACATTTCAATTTCCATAACTATACTGTCTTTTAAGTAAAGGCGTCATCGCAGCGTATATCCGTGCGTCCTTTTTTTATATAAGCTCTGGTGAGCTTTCATTTGAGTTTTGTAAAGCTTCTCCTAATGAGATATCTCCGGCGTAGCTTTTTATATTCGTCACGTGTCATTGTCACAATGTTATTTCTACTAAAGTGTAATTATAAGTTTTTGCATAGTGCATTTGAGGGGTAACTATCCAATTGGAGTTTTCATTATAAATTGTTATTTTACAATTAGGTCTTAAACATTCAAGTTTATAATATATCTACAAATTACAAAATACCTATTTCTATATCCTATAATATGTAATGATATGTTACATAATATGATAACCTCTGTATACCTTATTCAGTACACTTATATGTAAATGTAGAGTAGTATAGACTCAAATTTTACTTGGTATTAACCAATGATTGTGCATATATATTACTGCTTAACGATAGCCCGCATTACACACAGAAATAAAAACTAGACAGATATACAAAATTTAAAAATAGACCGATTTGATTTTTTTTTCAAACCACTGAAGACAGTAGTAGAATCTCGCGCACATACTTCTTTATTCACTCACTTCTCAACCTTTGCTATTTAACAACTTGAATCGTGAATGATTTAATTTTATCATTAACTTTGATTACGCCCGTATAAAAGACAACAGTTAAAATAATGTAGATTCATACCACATCTCTTCCCTCCGCCGTTGCTACACTACTTTACCCACTCGTGTTGAATTATTTTAAGAGCTTTATTTTTGTGCGTTATTTAATTTTCATCTTGAAACCTTACATATGTCCAGGTGTACGGTTCATCAATATTGGTCTAGTAGTGCAGACAGCAGATATTTTTTTTAAAAATAACTTTATTTTATGCTTTATTATCATGGAAATAGTCAAAACGCTTTTCAAAGATTAATATTTTGAAATCAAAGACAAATACTACAACATTATTATTAGAATAGATGTTGATATATTATAACAGTCTTTATAGAAATATTTATAATTGCATGGTTATCACTCAACTATAAAATGCATTTCCTCGATTTTAATTACAAATTTAATATGCATTGAAAAAAAATGTTATCTAACCGACAGGATTTCAATAAAGTAAGGTTCTAAAGATTCTTATAATATATTAACTTTCCCGGTGCACTTTTCACAATAAGCAATTCGCTGAATAAAATAATTGATTGAATCTCAATTGCATATTCATTTAATATATTTTTACATAATACTTTATTCATCTGGTTTCCTCGAAAGAAATTTATTTCATTCTTAGGTCTTATTCTCATTTCGTTTTAGTAACTTTGAAGGCGGTTCGATTTTTGAATAATATCTGTGGTTATATCGGTAACAAGTTCATTATTTTAGCATCGATACATGCTTTTATCTTGACCTACCGGGCGGATTCATTGCAAAAAATTGCACAGGCGTAACGAAAAATAACGTCACAAAAGTAGCGCGGCCGCGAGGGACTACAGTCAGCCGCGAACGGCGCTTCGGGAATGACGGTAAGCCCACGCCCCACAATTTATTTTATTTTCTTTCAAATTTAGACAACTAGCATTCAGAAAATCAGTAGGCAAAACTAGTTCCATGTTTAATAATTTTAGCCGTCAGGGTAAGTAATTTTTTTCGTTCTATTGATAGCCCCAAAAACAAAATTGCAATCTTCCTCTATGACATCTGTTGTATTTTCTACATAATTTAAATATGCATTTTTTGGTATTTTTCGTGATTATTTATCTTAAAAACATTGTTTAACGTCAATTATTGCTTTTGACCGCTAACAGTGACAGTGGCGTGGAGTCCATAGATGCTTCATATGCGACGCATCCCAAAGCACTGTGTAATAATATTTTGTAGTTATGTATTATACAATCGTACAGTAAATTTCACGTAAATTTAATTATTAATATTTTAAAATATATCAGTGCCACCTTTCTGCAAAATTTACACACACACACCATAGTAGTATTTTATCGGCCGCCAGTAGAAATTAAATTATTTACAAAATTCTAATACCTAATATATTGTAAATAGTATGTACATAACTGTATGTATTTTTTAAACCTATCCCCATAAATAAAACGTACCGCACGCTACTGCTGCTAACACACAATTAACGAGGAAGACATAATAATGCTCACAGTTATACATTTTATATTGAAATGTCTACTTCGATACGACAATAATATTGTACGATGAATGACATTGTAGACAGATTTTTAAACACTATACAATACTATGAATTTAAGTATTCGGATCATATGAAAAATAATGTAATCTGTGCATTGGATTATGTATCTAATAACGAATTCAGTGAATTTTGTATTATAGAGGAATTTAATAGTGTAAGTGTTATATGTTATTTTCAAATAAATCTACAATGCAAAATCACTTGTAGCTAACGTAATTAGGTAGACCAGAGCTTTAATATCAAATATATTATAATCTCTGTCTCTATAAATGTATGTTTTTCTCAACATTTTTGATTTGAATAGAGAGTAGATTTATATTAATGTTATAAAATAATTAGCATATATTTTTTATAGCATAAAACCATCCGTTGTAATTGAAAAGCTTGTTGTGGCACAGGTTTAATGATACCAATGGCTTTATGCTCAAACGCCTGTGTCGTCACTAATTGGTACACTAATTATATAGCTCCAATGCAAAGACACAAAAGAACAAATATGATGGAATCCTAAGCCGCGTTTATACTTTCACAGTCAGACAGCTTTTTAAAGTTAAAAGCAAAGAAAAATCTACAAAAATAATAAAACTAATATCTACAGCTTTGAAATATTATTTTTTTACATTGAATTTCAAAGTATTTAAATTCGCTTTACTTTAGTATTTCTAAGTCATTCAACCAAGCTTAATATTATTATATAAATTTAATTTAGTCTGCTTTCGCGTTTATAGACAGTAATGTCGTTAATACTAATTATGCATAATATTCTTTCAACTTGAATTCAGAAAGACTATAAAAATTATAGTCATTTTATGAATGGAAGAATTATTGTTTACCAACATTATTGTAGTACACTTTTTATTCAAAATTGAAAAATTTTGGTCTAATCAAAAAACTGTACTAATTAATTTACTTAAAATTTTGTAGTTTTCATTAACAAACATAATTAACTTTGGTTGATTCTGCAGAAGGAAAACTTTAACTGATAGTATAGTTTCTAGTAGGTATACTCTTGTTAAAATTTTATGATATCAATATTTTCAATTCCATGATAGCATGATACCCTATTTACTGCAATCCTGCAAGTTGCAAGATTGCATGCATTAGTCAAAAAAGTTCGGAGGTTTCTGAATTTTCAGGCGACAGTTGGGATTTGTTCGATATCTGCGCCTATGCAGTAGAACAATAGTGGCAAACTTGCTAAAAACAAACTAAACCACGCAAAGACTCATTTTGAGGTTAACCAATTTTTATGACTCTCAAATAGTACCATAAAATGACATCATCGTGTCTCATTTACTCTTGAAGAATGAGATTGGCGAGACAATCAGCACTTTTACGTGTAAATAGTTATTATCGCGATAGTTTAAAATACACACTATTGGTGGAAGTAAATCCATGCACTTGTACAGGTGCTATCAGATTCTTTTATACATATTATTATTTCTTTCTTAGATAGGCTACAATGCCCCACACTCTCTATTTTAAATCTCAGCATACGACCGCTTTAAGCGTTTGTGAGGTGTCATGTAAATTATCATTAAATAATAACTAATAAATAGACCTATGCATTGTTGATTCAGACCAACTAAGAGCACATCGGCACGATTCCTGGGGGTGCAGGTTTGAATCCTGCTGGATGTATATTTCTCAGAAGTGTTTTCAAATATTTTTTGTTAAATATTAGTCTTTATACTTGCTTCTTTACTTATTTGTAACTCAGTTGCACCAGTATACCACTTAGATTCGGAAAACCCGCGAAAACGACCGCATTACAAGTACTCGAGATCGTGAGCGCACAGGGTAGTCCTCGGTAATTGGGGTAATCATGAAGAGACGCTTCACGTAGCCGGGACACTTCGTACTCTTATGACAAAGCCTCAAGAGTTCCGTTTCCGTGGCAGGCCCTCCCTTACCTTACATCGGTGCTACAGAAGCGACCTACGCGCTGCATATTTTTCAGACTTATACGCGGCGTAAATGTGAACTCTGCCATTCTTGGTGGTGTTGGCTTGTGTGTCTCTGATAATTACCTTAGGAATCGAGGGCATCCGTTGTTTGTTCTCCCACGGTGCAGAGTTAACCTGCCATTAGTAATGCCAATTGGGAGGGCAATAACCATGTTTAATGAAATCGCTTCGGATATTGATATATTCCACTTACGTGAGGGTGAATTTAGGTGGACGTTGTTTTTTAAATTCTTAAAATAGGGTCTGCTTAACTCATCCGGTGTACTTCCTTGTACCTATATACTTAATATTTTTTGTATTTACACATTTATACTGTACATAAAACTGTTTTAATAATATTTCTTTGTTTCTAAATGTCATGTTGTGAACGTCTTAAACTTATAATTTGTAATGTCCACAATATGTAAAATAAATAAATAAATTTAAATTGAAATTAAATTGAAATATCTGACATGGCGAGATTTGGCGATGGACCTAGGGAAGTGGCGCATACTTGTCCTTTCCTTCTGCCTCAATGCCTACGAAACTGGAGCGTGATGGGGTGAAGTAATATTAGTTACTTATTTATAAAGATTTCACGTTCTTTTATTAAATTTATTTGTTTTACAAACGAAAATAAACTGTATTCTGTATCAGTGTGAATTTAGTATTTGTCAGCAGTACGTATATTCCTTGAAGATGCAAAAGCCATAATTATAACCAATTATATAATCCATAAAAATATTTTTCTTGAATGCAATCCGCGCTTTACAGATCAAAGCTTGGTGCATATTTTTAACATTTTGAACATTGCCATATGACGTCATTTGGAAAGCTTTCCAACAGTAGTGTGCAGACAGCAAAAGAGTTTGTTAATACGAGTGTGACTATGAACAGTCCCAATACATGCGCCATAATGAGAAAACATATTGTACTTAGTAATCATCCGTCCCAACCATTCTCCTGAAGAATGAAAATCGAGGACGTGGATTATATATCATATAGGTAGGTCTTCACAATATGTAACTGTGCACACTTTTAAATATACAAAGCTTTTAATATAAAATCTGTATGGGCACAGTGTGTTCTACATTTGATTCGTTTTAAATGACTGTATTGATTTTTCTCTGCATAAAATTCTTTTCCTCTTTTCCATGCCGTCTTTTATAAAATAGGTATTCATAATTTTACTTATAAATACTTTTAGGATAAAAATTAACCCTCCGTTCTCAATAGGGTGATTTATCCGTAGCATAATCTTATTCACAGCTTGACTTCATCCCTTTATCGGTAATCAAAATCCATCAGTGAAACTTTTTAGTACCTATTCTTAATTCGATCCATCTTTCAATATGTCATCTTTCTTACGGGCTATGTTCCAACCCCAGCACCATATTTTAAATGTGTATATTTCCTGCACTATTTATACACTATCTATTTTTACACGTTGATTACCAATCGTCACGATTTTGTTTCTTCTTCTATATTTTTAGCAAATATATTTTCCGCAAAACATTATTTTGTGTACCTACCAGTTTGCATATACAATTAAAATTTCAAACATGTTTCATATTACAAGTCTTATTCAGTCACTGTAAGTTTCAAAACGCATAAAAATTGGGAAGACAATACATTTAACTTGGCGTATTTCAGTAGCTTTGTTTTTGCGATTCATTGATTGCAGTTTTGACTTTCTTCTATTACTTTTCTATTTTTAATGTCACACTTTTATTAGAGATGCTTGACCCGAGATAAATATATTTTCTGATTGCTCATATTATAGATTATTCAATAGAAGCAAAAATAACTGCATATCATCATTATTATTTTATGCCCATCGGTTTTGTTTTATATATTATATTATATTGATACCAAATATCGTAATAAATGCCAAAATCCCCCATCAATAATCATTAAACCGACAGAGTTGAGAAGAAAAAGAACTTGTACATAATAATATGCGTAACTTTAAATAACACGATTGTACTATTCCAGATCGAAACGCACAACGAAACAGTTAAATAAAAATAGTGTAAAAAATACCGTTGTTCTGACTCCACGTGCAGAAGACATTAGAAAGTTGCCTATCGGGAAGCAACCCCTAAAACCATCTAACTCGCCGCCTTTATCTTTTTTGCGCCAAAGTGCGCTTATCTTCATCATCATCAGGGCCGCGACAACCCGGTGTGGGTCCTGGCCTCCTCCAACAGCTCCTCCACCTGTCCTTATCCAGTGTGGCCGCTTTCCAATTTGGTACCCTCAGAATACGGCAGTCACTGGCGGCTCCATCTAACCAGCGAATCTTTGGCCTCCCTTTTCTTCTACGTCTTATTGGATTGCTGGACATCACTCTCTTTGCCGGTTCATTGTAATTCATACGGTGCACATGACCTAGCCATCGCAGTCTCTCAATCTTAATTGATTGAAATAAAGAAAAAGAAGAAGTGCGCTTATCTACAAGCCAAATTTTGATAATAACATAAAGTGTAAACGAATAAAATAGTATTCTATCGGTTATAATGACAAAACACTCGCGGTATATTGACAATCATTATTGAACCATTTTTCTTCTAGATTTGGTTACTTCAATCAATGTCTATTTTATGCTTTATATTTCGTATGAAGAAAAAAAAATATACCTAATGTTTAACTTCCCCGAACGAACCCATGGTTTTAATTATTATATGTATAAATTAACCCAAACATACTATAATAAGTGTGTGTTTATTTCCGGAGCTATTCACTTTATATTTCAATTGCGAGTACTTTCTGCATAAGATTAATCAACTAATTATTAATTAAATAATTTCATTGTACTTTATAATAAGATTTTTTCTATCTGTAATAAGGGACCAATAATAAATGTATCTACATTAATTTTCGGACACCGTATACATTCTCGTTAGAGATTAATGCTTTTAATTAATTTCTGAATGAACAGTTCATGGTTCAACGGGCTCGGAGAGTTGAAATGAATTTGTTTTTGAAACATTTGATTTCGCAAAATCGTCTTTAAGCGCTATTTTCAATCACGAAATTCCTTTAAACATATAGTAGTAGTACTTCTGTGAGAGATGAAATATTTTAACAACCTCACCATGCTTTTACAATATTTTTGTTGAGCAGTTAACAAAATTAATGGTTATTTCATTAAAAAATACTTGACCTTTTATATTTAGCAAACTTTAAAAGATTTTTGAAAAAATCTCCTAAATCCTTTGAATAGTGATTTTTACTTATTCTCTTTAATTAAAAAAAGATTTTTTATAGTTTTATTTAAACCGTAAGACCTCTGGTAAACTTTACTTTCGACTGGTATCAGGTAACTATAGTTGCCAGTAAACATGAAATTCTGCCTGGTTGCCGCAATCACATGCGTAAACGTTGATTTCCTCTCTTATTTTTCCTCGCTGAGAATAGTTGATAGTTCATAAGGTGCCTAAAATTATAACACTTTAATAATATTATGCTTACCAGTCAACTTTTTGTGGGAAGACAATACGCTGAATAAAGTAAATATGTAAATACAGATTTTTCATATTAAAATAAAATAAATAACTACTTACTACTTGGTAGGTATTTATTTAATCAATATAATTGAATAATAATCAGAACCGGTTTCATTTTGTTAGAGAACTGGTACCTTAACTTTTTGAAATTACAATGCTTATTAATAATAACCAATAAGGCTGAGAATCCCACCACATTTGCATAAAAATACATGTTTAATAAAATGAATAAAACACAAATAGATAACATACATAATTTTGAAAAACTTTATATTATTACAAAATATATTATAAACAATAGAAAAAATCTTTTTAAAAAAAGTAAGACAGAAATCGAACCTCTTGGGCTTACGCCCCGTGCACATTGTCTACTATGCTACAAGATGACATACTAAGTACGACAAATTTTAACTATTGGCCCTTAATGCATGCTCATCAGCGCTCTTCCATTATGTATGTTCAATAATTAGAATAGTACTTTCTTGAATCTTGTGAATTATTCGTTGAATAAAAGAAATAGTTAATTACAAATAGATGACTATAAAACTTTACACGTATAATAATATTATCAACTATTGTATATGTCTATTTATGTTTTTATGGGAGTTCGCAACCATCACATTTTCTTTTAATGTGTATATTTTTAAATATACATTATCAATAGCTAATTAAACGTAGTTATGCAGAATGTAGCCAGTCCACAATAATGTCGAGCTGAGATAATAGCACTTTAGCAACAACGTGATTATTAAAAATGTATGTAAAATGTAAAATGTCAAATGTCAAATTTTAAATAGTATTTTATTTCAAGAATATTTTTTTGCGGCTTGGATATTTTCAGCAGAACGTAGAGAAAACCTTCTCGCATCTGATCTATATCATATCTCATTTTTTTTTATTTTTTGTGGACTGACTACTTTCTGCTTAACTATGTCCAATTAAAAAAAATGTATTACGTTGGGTTTCATTATACAAAGGCTCTATATATTTACTGTCGAACATTATTTTATGCATAGTGTTTGCTTTTACTTTTAACTTAGCAATCGTTACATTTGGTTTCATATCACTAGCCTGTTTATTTACTATCTATCATTGTATTTTTTTATCTTTCCTCCTGGTAACTTCCTGTTTTTCTTTTTTCTATGCTTTATAATTTTTGTAAAAACTGAAATATTTGTTCCCATGTTTTGTCAATTTCTCTTATTTTCTGTCGACAAGGTTCAACGAGTATCGCATTAATCCGGATGTACGTGCATAAACTTTACACAAAATTAATAAAACTAAATTTGAAATTTCGTCCGAAGAATGTCCGTCCATACACAAAAAACGTCATAAAAAAAGGTCATAAAACAAAAAGGTATCGATTACAAATAAATTTTCATATTGAATTTTCAGTCAATATTTTTATCAGTAAAATATTTAGCTGGTCACCTCATAGAAACATACTGAACCTCAGCGCCTAGAATGCAATGGTCATGTATTCAAATCTGATCCATATTGTTATGAAATATTATTATGTATAAGATGTGAACCAGCGAACTCAGAAATAATAGGAACTGAAATACATAACGGGTAAGGCGATAGCAGGTAACCGACTCGAGTAAGAAATAATCCGGGTTAAACTTACACACGTGTCAAGAATACGTTTTACGTCTCTAAAACTGAAATCTGCTCTCGGTTTATGCATTTACGCTCGTTTAATGTTGGTGTATTACACACACTATTGCACGTACATAATGCGTGTTTCATTTTCGTAGGACACCCACACATTCAAAACCCTGCATCAAGATGCGGCGTATTGAATAAAGCCTATCGGTATTATATTTATTATCTGTTCTGTGATGTGAACCAATGTAATTATTTAATATGATACAATATAAGTCAATAACTGACCAGATTTTCACGGTAATATGAGTTATGTTCTCAATATCGCAAGGGATATTTTTCAATCAATAAATAAGGGATACCTTTTAAGAATAAGTAAATAAATATATAGAGAAGGCATGTTCCCACAAGTTTTGTTATAAGAAATAATAATAAATTGTGATGTATATCCTGGGGTCGATATTTAGGATGCTTTCTGCAAAAATCTATTGATCAGTAGGACCCATTCAAGTATTGGCCGTGTGAATATATATCAGGTACAATAAAATATGTCTATTGTAAAATTTCCTATATAAAGTAGTGCGCCGTACCATTAGGAGGGACTTTTATTACAGATCTCATACTGGTAACTTACGTATATTAAATATCTGTTTATACAATTGTCAAATAAATGAATCAAATTAAGTATTTTAATAAGATAAAATCCATAACTACTTATTTTGAAAAAAGCCTAAGCAGCCTGGTCAAACCATGATATAACAATATAATTGTATTATGCACGAAATATGTAGGTATATAAAAAATAGGTGTGTGTACTTATGTACGCGCGTTAGAAGTTATAATACTTTGGCGTAACAAAACAAAATAAGCCGTTACCTGAGTCTATTAATATTACAGTGGATTAGGTTGATGAAAACGTACGCGATTCATCTATATCTCATACAGTATATGAGAATTGTATTTTAATTATTGTATTGGACCAAAACTCATCTTTGCCATACAGCGGTTATAATCGATTCAGAAGCCGATGATGAATTAATAAAAAATCAATTGTAATATATTTTTTAAACTATTTACCAACTCAACATTTACAAAATTTATTTATTTATTAATATATAATTTTAATCATAAATAATACTTACATAAATATGGCATAAAATCTTGATACACAATCTTTACAATAAAAAATAAATATACACTCCAATATTAATATTTTTTTATGAATATAAATTAACAGTATAGAAATATTGGTTATGTTTACAATACGTGTTGTTTACTTGGTTGTATTGAACGACTAACCAAATGACACTATGCGAATGTGCATGTACACTCAAGACCGAAAGGAATATAATCATAATAATAAATTATGTTGCATCGGCGCGCGCAACTTCGTCACACGCCAAAAATACACTCTGATCTGTTTTCCCGAACGCGCCAAAATAAGTATAAATTCAAAAAGTTTAATTTAAAACAGTCACCGGACACCGATATTATTACAAAGTTACTTATATAAATATACGTGCCCACTTATATTTTTTATGTATGTAATATCATGTAAAATACATTTTTAAAATACTTACAATTAGTATGTTAATTCCCGCCATACGAATAATGAAAAACTACGCGTCATTATTTTTAATTGTACATTTTCAATTTTCATTGACTGTAATTACTATTGTATTCCAAACTCTGTCGGAAAGTGTTGTATTTGCAAATTTTTTACGCATTTTTATTATGAGAAAATTTTTATATAGTATTAGTATACCTACTACGTCTATGAATAAATGAACTCGATTTTGTAATATTTTGAAAAGATTGAGTGATAATATAACGTATGTTTTTTTTTTGCTTAGAAAAAACTTACGAAAGGGTTAAATGTCAAACTGAACTGTGATATTATGCTCACTTGTTGATATTTCTGAGCACTATAGTTTAAAAACTCATCATGAATAGAGTCATGCTTAAACAATGCTACTAAATTAATTATCCAAATGTACTGACATGACCACGAAATGCACGCCTTCAGCCGGCATTTCTTATGACGATTTTGTGACGTCACAACTTTTCAGTCCGATTGTAAATGTCAATTTTTGTATGAAATTGCGCTGCCTACCTCTAAACAAAGCTATAATGATCATGTAATGAGTCCCGTAGTAAAGTCTGAGCAGCTTACGGCCACTTAGAGTGAACTATGGATGAATTTCTTTCAGGTAGACCAAACGGTCTTGTATAAAAAATGTGAGTAACTAAAATGTCTAGAATTAAGGTTAAAAATAAATAATATTATGTAAACGACTTATGTGATATCATTAGCTAAATGTTGTTAGCAAATGTCAATTCATAACTAATCCAATTTTGAATTATATAAAATCAAATTTTGTTTACGTAAAAGAATTTGAAATTCCGTTGCGATGTATTTGCCGCTGAACATTGTTAAATATGTAAATAAATAAAATATGATATCAGATAACGTTGTAATTAAAATCTAATGATTGTTCATTGTAAGTACTAGCTGTGCACACTAAATTTAAATAATAAATAAATGTTAATAATTGTAACAAAGTACGTACGAGTTTAGTAACTACTTTTATAAAAAGTAGATAAAGGAATTTCAAGAATCGAAATTCTAATAATGTAAATCTGAGGAAATTATTATTATGCTAATTTACAAATAAAAAATATTTTTTAGGTCTGTCAATTAAGCCCTACAGATCATTTTCAAATTGTAAAAAGTTACCCTAAACAGCTAAATTTCAAACCTTATAAATCAATACTTGTCGTAAGAATCTTACTTAGATCTAAAACTTTATCTCAAGTTTAAAGTACCTCATAAATGTAATTATATAAATTTTTATCGTACCTACCCCCCAGCGGAGTAGAACCGGTACGGAAGGTACCGGTATAAAAGAAAAGACGGAATTAAATTTTGACTCATTCCTCTCACACTGACATACCAGAACAGTTGATTTTGTTATTCGTATTAGCGATACGCACCGTTTTGAACCGATAGTTTTTTTTTTATTTTTCATTTTCGCAATCCTGATAAATGAATCAGAAGATATTTAGCCAATCTGTGTCAAAAGTACCAAAGGGACTTTTGCGGTTATTACGAAACTTGTTTCACCTATAGGTACCTGTAGGCCGCTTATTTTTACCTATAATTTTCCGGAAAAGCCGGGAAATAAACTGCTTTTCTGTAATTGGTCCAAGGATCTGGATCTTGGTCTGATGGAGGAGGTAGGAAAACTGCCCCATTGGTCCACTTTTCGCGTGTGAACACGCCCCGAAAAGTCATGTACGACCTTTTCCTATCTTTTTCTGTATTTTAAGTTAATAAAATCAATATTTCAACGACAAGTATTTGAACCCTTACGCGTAGACATAATTTCTTAATCAAAATTATGAACGATTATTTAGATAATCGATGAAAACATAAATTTAGAGTGGGGGAATTTTGCATCTGTGACGTCAATTTTCGGGGAAATCCCATCTGAAGGGTATAAAAAGACGTCCTTTTCTATACAAAGTCAGTCGTCGATCTGCAATACTAGAGCTAAGTTATCTGAATCTGTGTCGTTGCACTCACTCATAGTGACGTAGAACGCATCGGCGGGAAATATTCGTAAACAAACAAATACGTCATTAAGTACTTCGTCATAGGTACTTCGCGATCTTCTATAAATGGAACATGGTTTCCCAAACTTTATAGACGGTGACTCATTAATATATAAGTGTGCAGCTATACATTTAAATAAATATACAAATAATTACGATTAGTTTTTATACAATTAATTAATCAAATAAGTTTATAAAATAATTATAATAATTATTTAAAGTTAAAATATAATGTTAAATTGATAATAAATGATTTACTATAATAAATTGATCTATAGAAAGATAATTTAATAAATATTTAAAACTGTGTTACTAAGGAGTTTTATTTTTAAATAAATTTGAAATGTTTATTACGGAGAGATAATCCGATATAAAATCAAGTGACAGCCGATCAGCTATCTTTGACATTTCACGTATATGGTTACAAAATAAAATTAAATTGGAGGTTAATAAAGTAATTAAAGCTCCTGGCGTCAACCTATTACTAGGTGGCGATTCTTTTTGGATAATTAAATAAATAATATTGTTACGGTGTGTTTAATAGTGTCGAATAGAGCTTTAGGTGACTACTCCCTCCTGCTTAAGGCTGAGCTAGCTTAAGCAAAGGTTCTCAACCTGGTCTAAGGGCAGGACCAGTTGAGGGTATAGTGCCTTTGTGGTTATACCAGGACCGAGGTTACGTCAGTACCTTTAAAATCAAACGTCGCTTTGCAAAACAAGGGGGGACATGCTCAGCGTAGGTCAAAATGTAACTTTTATTGCATTTGCAAACCATGATCCTGGACATTCCTTAAACGTTGTAAATAATCTATTTATATAATTTTGAAGCCTTTTTATCTTTTATATTTATTTTAAACATTTGATGACTGCAAAAAGTATTTTTATTACATAAAATGGTATTCTTTTAAGCCTCTGGCTCTAATGTTTTAGAATATAGTCATATTTCAGTACATGAACGTGCAGCGGTGTTAAATTTTTTTAGGTTTATTAATTTTTTAACGCATTTATAAAACCATTAGTATAATTTATGACGAGATGATTTTTGTAAATAATTTACGATAATAAATTATATTGATAATCTCTGTGATCCCCTCATAATCGTTCTCTAAATTGAGTTACGGTAGGCGATCGATTTTTGTATTTTAAATTAAAGTATTTATTACTTTAATTACTAACCGACGTCACGGATCACTCCAATATTTTCTGTTGTAACTAACTTGAACTTGCTAATAATTTTAATAAACTATTTCTTCTATTCAACGAATAAATCACAAGATTTAAGAATGTATCATTCTAATTATTGAACATACATAATTCTGAAAACACTCGTGGATAAATATTGTAGAGCAGATATTAAAAAGGCCAATAGTTAAAATTTGTCGCAAGCGTAGCATAGTGGTAATGCACAAGGCCCGATATCCAAGAGACGCTGGTTCGATCCTGCCGGGTGTCTTACTTTTTTCGAAATAGATTTTTTGTATTGGCTATATTTTCTCATAAGTGTTTTTATCATTTTTATTGCACATTACTTCCAAAAATGATATGACAGAAATCTTTGAAATAATATTATACGATTTTTTAATAATAATATTATATTATTTTTATAATATTTCTATCGACCTCCAAGCTAATCATTATTCAATAATACAAAATGTATGCACAACGTCATACTAATTGATAATAATATAATTATTATATAATCATCATCAGCCGGAGTTGATCCACTGCTGGATGAATGCCTCTCTTAGCTCCATTTATTCTATTGTTGGGTAGAATAATCACTCAGCCGTCTCGCACATCTAAACTCGTCTCGTCTGCAACATATCGACAACGTCGATGTGACGTAATCATTATTCATAAAACTTCTTATGGACCTTCGTACACTGCTGGAATAAAACAATTTAGTTAAAAAAAAAAAAAAAAACATCTGGCGTTGCATGCAATAAATTTCATGCGACTTGCAATTGGAAAGCGGTCCGAGTTGCAGTTACGCATACACACACTATGAATTGGCCATCCCTGTAAGACTTCGAAGCTCGCCGGTTGCCGCATCTCATACATATCGCCGTTTCGAGAGGTTACGTGCAACTGTTGCTAGGTGCCTATGTGCGTGGTCTTCATATGCAGCATCGGTGCGACATTCCTACAAAGTTTTATTTATGACTGTGCGGCAGACTGGCGAGTTTATATGTGCGAGCCGGCCTGAAGTAACTGTGTGCATATCTCACTTTCTATGTGTTCTCGATGTGAATGGATCGCAGTAAATATATAAGGAAATTGCATTGTATTTAATCAAAGTAGTGAACAAATCGGTGATACATCTGATAGACGATACATATTGAAAATGATATATGTTATAATTATTAATAGTGAACTAAATTCATTTATTTCATTAGTAATAATCCAAGCGAACCATCAGAGTATGCGTTATAATAACATGGCTTAAATATTTAAATAATAATCACATTGATGTGTTTAAGATTAATTTTAAAATTAAATCTGTATATAATTCATAATAAATGATTCGATATAGTCTTAATATTTATACTAATCACACGATTAAATAAATTTTGAATCAAAAAAGCTTATCTGACCATAGAATAAGTAATTGCTCATTTTTTTAAACAGTACTATTTTTATATTATGTTATTATATAAAATATGTGTTATTTTCAATGGTATCAAAGTATATTTGGTAGTATTAAACTAAAATGTAGTTTTATAGATGACACTTTATAAAGTATGCAATTTAAACCCAAAGTAATCATTCAAAATATTCCAGGATAGTTGCCCCTGGACAAACATATCCTGGATAAATTTTCTTTATACAACAAGCAAGGGATACAAAAAAATATTTGACGTAATACATGTTTTGAAATGAATTTGACAAAATATTATTTTTAACAAAAAAAATATGAATACATTTTTAAAATAGGGAGGAGAACAATTAGTTGCTTTTGAAATACTGAAATCTTTAACAAAAAATGTTGTTTAATATTATTATTTTAATTATAATGAGGCTTAAAAACTCATTTATGGATAAGACTAGAGAAAAAATAATTCATTTAAAATATTAAAATCTATTCACATTTGTTTTTAAATATTTATTTTGTTAAAGTCTTGTATCAAGATTGTTTTGTTAACATTTTTGTTATTTAGAGTTTATATTTTTATATGAGGGGTTAATTTTTGGGAGGGATTTGTCCAGAGGGTATGTATCCTGTCACCTTAATAAAATGTATGTGCAGTCTGCAGCTTAAATTCACGCCGTATACAATAAATTAAATATTTAGACTATATTATATTATTTTCTAATGCTTCACCTTGCAATCAAATATTCACTTAAATATTACGTAACTTCACACTGACTTAGAACTGTATATGGAAATGGGTATGGATGGACAACATACATGAAAAAATATGGAGAATTGAAAAAAATACATTGGATTGTCTACCAAAAAAAAATGTAAAATAAACTGCTTCTGAATGAGTCGACAGTCGATGCTATTTTTTATCGATACTCATTTATTAACGCAGTAATGGTGAAGTTAGTAGTAATACGTTTTTTAACAATTAATATGCCTCTATACTCTATAGTATATCTCTATCAATCTCGTAGATAATAAATTCACCTACATAATATACACTTGTCATTTGAAAACTTAAGCCTCTCAAAACAAAACCTTTTTCATTTTGTAAATCAATATCGTGTCATACATGAAAGTCAAATAATTTGATAGCCATATTTCACGTAAAGTTTAAATGTACAAAACTCAATTCCACCCTAATAGTGTCATTCACCATACGGATATAAATTTTCAGGGCAACTGTTCTTTGATACATAAATTAAATAGTTTACATGTTTAACTATGTACCTATACAATAGCATTGATACAATAATTATAGTTGTAGGTAACACTCAAAATTATCTACAAGAAAATTTAATCTCGTAAGGACTCTATATTAAAGCAAAAATAATATTAATATATACACTTCCATTTATACAGTATATTTTATATTATAGTATCACGCAACATTTTGATGTTGCTTATCAAATTAAATACACTGGGCTTAGGATGATTTGGCGCTGGGACATGTGGGCGCTACGCAATTAAATTCCAAAATAAATAGACTTTTGTGAATTAGGGATACTTTTAAAATATATATTTAAGAATGTATTTATTTTGTGTATGAGTCAAGAGTATTGACCTAATAGGTTGAGCAAGTGGCTGACATCCATTTCTCGTAAAAACAAAAGCTGTTAATACAAACATCCACTCTGTGGAGGCCCATATGATCCTATTAGAATCGGACATGGTCGAAAGAAGAAGGAAGAGAATTTAACATGCACAAGTAAATAATGATTTAATTGTGCATATGTTTAAGTCCCAGTGTGAAGAGAGTTCTTTTATTTTTATATAAAGCGTGTCAGATATAATAATTCTCAATAAGTTTCGTTAAGAGCAAAATGAATTAAGTTTAATAATTAGTAAGTAGAAACGTATTAAAATTCCTCGTCTACTTTCGGTATCAAATCGTAACGAACATATATTTATTTCATTCGACAATGCAGCACCCATTTGTCCTGGCGTCCAGTTGTCGCAGTGCCAATAGACTTATTTTAAACATAATTTTTCATAGATATTTTCTTATTTCTTCTAAGTACAGTGCTAGATTTCTTCATAAAAATATTACCTATAATAATTTAATTCATACTGTATATAAAGACGCTGCAAGTTATTTACGGTATTTTATTATTTATAAATTGATTAGCAATATGTAAATTTAATGATTTTATCATGTTTAGCAAATTCTTGTTTTTAATGTTTAAGTCAAAGATTATCGTTTAATCTCACTCACTCTTATATCAGAATTTTCGTTACTGATATGAGATATACATAGGGACATGCTTGATCTGAGAGATAATATCATTTAAAAGTAACGGAAACTTGTGTATTTATCAAATAGTAAAAACATTTCGACATTTATGTGACAATATATAATATGAAACCGCACACAAACTAAACGACAGAACACAACAATAGGTTGCCTCTTTCCGGCACAAATTCTTCGTGAGTTCGGTGAAACGAATTGACGCGTCATTTTTATAAAGCAATATCTACAGATGAAGAAATATTACATTGTGTGTGCACCGTCTCTGACTGCTGCGAACAAAAACTTGTCATCTTTTTTTGTAGTGGAAACGATATATTGTCAGAAAAAACAAGAAAACATTTTTATGATTTTAAAAAGAAAGTATTTTAATCAAATAATATTTTTAAGTAAGGTTGTTTGATACCTACTGCATAACCGTCTTCCATGAATTTCTATCACATATTATATCTTTTTACAGTTATTCACACTCAGTTTATCTGCATCCCTTAATTTATGGTGAAAAATATTCTACCTGTCTATTTGTGTTAATTTAAATTGGACAGTGATAACTCCCAGAATCAAAGAAACCTTACGTTTATTTTAACCTACTTCACGTATATAAAATGTAAACAAACTCCCCGATAATTCCATAAATAATATTTAAAATTGTATAGATAAACCAAGCAATTTTTGACAAGCTTGCAGCATGCTTAAAACAAAAACAAAAACAAATGAAAGATATACTATGACAATAACAATCTAGTGATTTAGTAGTTTTTTTATTGTCTGTCAAATTTGTTATTTGTGTCGAATTTAGTTTATTTTGTCGAATATAATATTATGTAGGTATCTTCCCTAATTTTTATGAACCGAGAGAATAGATTTCCCGTCCACGAAACCATGAGTTACAGGTTTGATCTTGCAGCTGGTCAAAAATATGCATGTTCTTTTTTTAGTAATACATTTATTACAAAAAATGATAATAGTATTATACGAGTAGCAACTTTATGTTCAGTAAAATACTGAAAATGAAACAAATGCAATTATTGTATATGCATGGCTATACGAGTATAATATGTATTGTCATATATATTTTTATTTACATTCTACGTATATTCGAGTTGTATTTATTTATAGATAGATAAAGAATAATTGTTTTTCTTTCCTAATTGGTGTGTAGAGTAATGTTTATGTCTCTTAAAATGCAAATTTTAATATCCATAAAGCATATCTTTAAAATAATCGATACTATTAATCACAAGGGTGCCGTAAAGAAGGGCTGTAACATTTTAAATGACAAACTTGTTTATTGTCAGAACGTAATTTTATGACACTTTCACAGCGACGCAGCGGGCTCTACACATTTCGTAGCAGTAAAGATAAAACTGAAAGGTGAACGACGATTTATGTATTCGCATAAGGCAAGGTACCAATTAATTAATTACTCAGCAATTGCGAAATGCGATTAAAAAAGTAATAGATAACCTGGCACGGAATAACTGCGTGAGCCATTATTAATATATTTTTAATAACATTTTGAGAAATGATTTATTATGACATTAAATTTTAACACAGTATCTATTTACCTTTCAGGTACCGTACTTTCGTGACACGTGTTTGAATATTGTATAATTTATTTAATATTAAAATAATTACTGTAATATATTTAAATATATTTTTAAAAAATATTTTACAACTTAACAAATATAATATACAAGTTTATATTTTTAAATTTTCATTGTAGAAAGTGCCTTTATTCGAGCTTTCAATATTATAAAATCACTCACATTTAATCTGGGAAAGAAAGAAATAAAAATGAAGATGTTTTTATTGATGTAGAACTGAATTTTTGACAATAACTTGACAATAGAGCTCAAAAATCGAGATCTATTTTCTTGTGTGTACAACGTATATATGAAAAGACCAGAAATATATTACGCATCGAAAAATATTAAATTTAGCAGATCTGATTTATATTCAAGAAAATATTATCTATATAAATATTGATTTAAGTTGATTAAAAAAAATATAATACATTTATTAAATACTTGATAAAAAATATAATATTTTTAAATCAGAAAAAATCGCTGTTAATTTATATATAATTCAAAGACTATAAATATATATTTTTTAAAACCCAATGAAACCACATACATGCCCATATTATTTGATAAATAATATTAACCACTGAATTATTGATATTTTTTTAAATGTATAACTATTCCTATATTGTATAAACACTTAATATATAGTGATAGAAAAAAACTACATTAAATATTTAACATTGACACTCTTAAGCAAATTTAGTAACAAATAATGTATTTTTGTAGTGCCTAATTGAAATAGAGTGTTCTTAAATTTTATTATATTTTAATATAAAAGTATAATCACCAAAGTAAGAGTAGATATATTTCAAAATGCTCTGAATCAATAATTTAATTTTTTTAGTAGTATACTTTTTAATGGCATTTTTATTCTCTACACTTTAAATTCCTAAACATTATGGAACCAAAAAGTCATAAAAAATTGAGGTCATAAAATCATAATAATTTGCTAAGTACCTGAAAATCTACAATATGTTCAAATGATACTCTTGAATAATGACTATATTATCTTATATATCACTGCCAGCAAACTATATGCCAATCTACCCTGACATGAATATTCGAATAACTATGCGGTAACTTTATTATAATATGATATAGTTTCACGAAACATGTAATTTGCGGTAATGCTCCATCTAGAAGCGGCAGTATACAAAAAACTGTAATTGAGCTGTGAAATGAAGTAAATTAGTCATATAGTAGGGAACTGCTTGCGACTCCATTAAGGGCGAATGGTCTGGAAAATTGAACCGATCCCCCTCTTATGAGAGCCTGGTAGGGTTCTAATGCGACATATGAATCACACGGTCCTGTTTCTCATTTCTCATCACTAACTCCTCGCGAGGGTCTATTTATTTCAAGCATACAGATTTGTACAAACCAGGGATATTATAACCACTGTTATAGCAAATATATTATATTATTATGACAGTTATATTATTCATAACATACCAAAATTTGTAGTAAAACATGTCATCATTAGCATTGAGCGAAAATGTTTTCCATAATTTCTCATTCTACATATAAGTACTTTTATTAAAAAGAAATTGATTTTTCATTTTTTAAAGGATTTTTTTTTACTTTATTGAAGACAGGAGTGCCGTGAGAATGTTGAAAATTAAGAATCTGGGACATCTTTGCGAGTTTTACCGATGTGTAGATTTTGGAGAAAAAAACGTATATGTCATTGTTATTTTTTCGGCAACAAAAATCATTCCCATCTGACTCCGATCCTTCGCATGGTCCAGTGGAAAGTGTATATCAGTAATAAGACTCATTAGAATTTAATCTTCAGTGATGTTTAATCGTCATGGTCATAAAGTACAGTCACATGATGTAAATAAAAATTTCGATCCGCACTGAAAGAACTCGTATTTACAGTAAGAGACATTAGTTAAAGTTTAGATAGTAATTGTTATTGACAAAGTATTATTGGATGGATAATTCAATGTATTGGTAGATTATTTGTGTCACTTTTTGATTTTGTTTTGATAAATGCCTGTTTTATAAAGATTATTTAGTTGAAAATGTCCCTCTAAGGCGCACAAAACCGGTCCAGATGTATTTATTTAAAGTGGAATAAGTACTAAAAAAATAGCGTTTTGGCGGCTCTTGTGGTGCAGTGCGTAAGGCGCTGGCTTTCCATCCCAGAGTTCTGAGTTCGATTCCCGGTAAGATCAAAGTATATCTTCATAATCTAATATATAGATTCCTCAAGCCTGGGAGTTTTACTACTATTATTGGGCTTCACGGCCTGTTGTGGTATTTAATAAAGAAACAAATAATAATAGTAAAAAAATAATGCATACAATGCATTTCCACCATGAATAATTGACAGTTAAAACAATAAAAGAAAAAATAGTTATTTTCAATAAAGAATTTTAAATCTTGTGAGTTATTCGTTGAATAAAATAAATAGTTAATCATTCAATTATCATTTGAAAGTATACTAGCAATCCCTATGTAAACTAGTATAAATGGAAAAGTTGACTTAAGTTTTGCACTATTCCATTTGAGTTCTATTTTGCGACTCATGTTTCGCCTTTCAGCCTCTTCATGCACTATGCGTAGTCACCAAAGAAAAATGCACATAGTTAATTATTATATAATTCACTCAAACTTACCATAATATATATTAGAATTTAAATTTAAATTCCACCAAGTACGTACCCTCAAAGTTTCTGTTTGACATAGTGAAATTTGATGAAATAAAAGAAACTGGGTTTAAAAAAAATACATAAAACCTCAAAAATAATATAATTTAAATATATAACTCATAATATATGTATTCATTTCTTGCGTGGTACAGTTTCGTGTACATAATAATATTCTTACTATACAGAGGACATTTCAGTACTGAGTACCTAAATATTGACCAATCAACCAAAGTTAGCGTATCACTGGTATAATTTTACGAAGCTCTTGGTGCATCATATTTTTTTTCACAGCGCCCTAAACCGAATTCGATTCATTTTTTGACTATTTTCTCTAAAATATGTTATACCATCTAAATCCGAATAACTGCCTACTTGTTTTTTACAGTAAAATATTTGAATACTTATTTCATTTCTGCGGCACCCTTGTGATCTATTTGTGGTTCACAATTTAGTAACTTATACATTAAAGAAACACTTGTCTTGTTCTGGAGTATTTTTAATCTGTAAAAATTGTAGGTATTTTAATAATGAAATTTGAAACTGTTTAATTTATTATATTAAATCACTTGCAAAGATAGAAATAACATAATACTGGTGACGCACCCATAGTATTAAAAATATACGTACCTACACACCTAAATAAAAAAAAATATTAATAATATTTTTGTTTCATCCCTTTTTCAGTGGCGCACCCAGGATTTAATATTGGGGGGGCCCAAGGAGGAGAATGTAAATTAGTCCCATAGGCTCTTTTTGTTCTTCATATAATTATTTTTACATATTTTCACAATACATGGCGATATATTTGTACAGTTTCTCCTAGTTTTTATTAAATTGGAGGCATAGTGGCTGTAACCGTTGAGCGTGTCATCGGCGACTGGCGGATTGGAAGTGACTAACAGCGACCATGCTGGACATGTGCACCTAGTATGCTAAAACATTACTCAAATAATATCGGCTGTGCTACCCGCTTGGTCTAGAGCAGTGTTTCCCAAAGTGTGGTACGTGTACCCCCTGGGGTACGGAAAGAGTTTGGTGAGGGTACGCGCTGCACCGGGCTATGGCTGCGCCTGGTGCAACAAGCATTAATACAACATCCATGCTAGAAGGTTTATCGCATGCGGAAGAAGAGCAATTGTTGGAATTATTAGCTTCAGATGGGTTCTTGCAAAATAAATATAAGGAGTGTACTTAAACATCATTTAGGTTGCAAATGCAACATGTGTATCCAGTTTTAACAGAAAAATTCCTGAAATACATCTTGCCTTTTCCAACTTCATGGTGTGGAACCGCATCTCAGATTAAAATTAATAACCAGGGAACCAAATTACGATGATCTGTCGTTTCAACATAAACAATTTCATCCTTCTCATTCATTATAATGAATGTTATTTTTTATAATATAACTTTTATTTATATTTTATTATAAATGAATTTATTTTTCGTTTATTATTATTTTGTTTATGTACTACAAAAGGAAAATATAAATATATTTTGATTGTTAATAAAGTACTTATATGCATTTTTCTTTAACGAGGGGTACTCAGTGTTACGAGAATTATAGAAGGGGTACACATATGTCGAAAGTTTGGGGAACACTGGTCTAGAGAGCTACAATATTTATGCCGAATTCCACCGAAAAAAAATGTTGTTTTGATTTACACCACCACCAACTGTAGTGGGTGTAGTCGTTCTTTTCGCCGAATGTTTATCGTAGATTTTTGGTTTTGTAATATTGAGGTTCCAAAATATTAATTAAAAATGGACAAAAAAAATATTATTGCATTTAACTTATACATAACCTACTCACCACAACACAGCCTAATATCTCGTTTATCGGTCTTTTGTCTATTGCACTTGGTGTACCTACACCATGTCCCCCACATCCTGAAACGGGCCCTCAGGCTAGGGTATTTGACGGGCCCCCTATCCACCGCTTAGATTAAAGGCAGTGTGAAACACTACATTAACGTTTTTCAAATTGTGTTTTAATTCAAATTGAGGGTACTTATACAGTGAATTATTGGCGATTTTCAATACATCTACTTTAAGCATCTACTGGAGCTGTCGAGAAATATATTGGACAATTATATAACTTAAAATGTTCACGGCAATGAAGTATAATAGCGCCGCAGGCAATTTTTTTGATTATTAAAGCTAATGTATGATGTGTGTTTATCTCACTTATCTGGTCAATGCGACACGCCGGGCCCCCCACAGCCCGGGCCCCCAGGCTCGAGCCCTGTTAGCCCTCCCCAGCCATGACCTACACCACTCTGGAATTCGGGTGGACGCCGAGAATTTTTTGACAGTTCATTAAGGAACGGGTTTCTAAAAAACCCGACATTAGTGTTTCGAAATTAAAATCTAAGACATTTTTCTAAAAAGGGTGCTGGAGAATTACAAATCATTTTTTTGCCGTGTTATTTGCCTAAGCCCAAGTTATAGTTTATTGGCTTTAAATTTCAATGGGTAAAATCATTTTGATGATTTTCATATTTTGGGGGTTGCCAGGGCCCTCTGCCCCCTCCCCCCCTGTGTGCGCCACTGCTTTTTTAATATATAAAACTACAACAAAACACTACACCCAATTGCATTATCTACTGCAGACAGTGAAATAGTAGAGAAGTGTAGAAATAATTAGATCGATACAGACATATTCAGGCCTGGTAAAATCACATCAATTTCTTATGACCTCACCGAGAATAGATTTGGGAACTACTATATGAGACAGTGTCGTACGCATTAAACTGCCAGGGTCGACTTTTTGTGACTAACTTATAATATGAAAATAAACATCTAATCTACAGTTTTCATAAAAAAACATGTAACACAGTTTGTTTACAGTAATAAATTTAATATAAAGTGAAATACAAAAAATCTAATTGAAAGCGTTTTGGTTGAATATCACATAAAGTATATTTTAAATATAATCTCCATCTAATATAATTCGTGAGGTTAGTGCCACAAATTGATAAGTTTCAAAATCATGTTATGGATTAATTGCAATTTGAAAGTTTGACATGCCTTCTAAAATCAGACAAAAAGCTAATTTCTTTGTACTTTATATTATATATCGGATGTCAGTGGATTTTTATAACATACATATTATTTATAATATATAAGTAGATACATTATATGTTGTTAACTCTAAATCCTAAATTATCGACATACGAACTTTTGACAGCAACCCTACGATATAACAATATGAATGTTGTCTCTTTCGGTCAATGAGTTCTATTTTCACCAAAACTTAAAACAATAAAAAAAAATCATAATGTTAACACATATTTTACATGAATTTTCAACAACCAATTTAGTACCTAGATATTAGCAATATATTTTACATATTTTTCTGTAAAGAAAAAACATACATACCTACTATATATTTTAAAGTTTAAAAAAAATCCAAGTTCTCGTTCAGCTAGGTCATATAAAAATATAAATAACACATCATACGAAATTTCAATAGTTGGCCTGTTTTAATAATTTCCTAATTTTCCTGATGTATTTTTGTATATGGATGGATACCGATTTATATATTATATTAACATTACCTATATATACATAACAAAGCAATCTCAGACACATACCACCTACATATTAGAAAAAATCGTCAATAAAATATACCAAATCTGTCTCTTACTTTTGTCGACTAAGCTACCTATAATTTGTAATCACACCCAAATTTTCCAACAATTAATTATACATTTGAGATAATATTTCAAATTTTGTTAATATTTGTTACCATATTTTATAATTTCAAAACAAACTAGTGATCATAAATTATATCGGTAGCCTAATTATTAAGCTCACCTCACAGATTGATGAATGTGCGTCTAGTTCCGTGGATTTTTTATGATTTCTATTATCTTTTATATTGTTCTAAACCGTGTATGTTCCATAAAATTTATTGCATTTTAAAATTTTGTGAATTTTTTGTTTAAAAAATAATAGTTTGATTATTAAGTATAAGTACTTTTTTACTTTACCCTATTTATCGTTCCCTCTCTTATCATCTTACCAGCACATCCAGCATCAAACAAGCACACGGTCAAACTTCTTCCTACGGTCCATCGTTACGTCGAGCACCTTCTAGCATTCGCAGGTATAGCATGGTAGGGTAATGGAAGGTTAGCTAAATTAGTTAGTTAGCTAAATGCGCACAATATTTCGTCGGTGTTTTGTAAAAAGGGCGAATCAACCATTTTGGCGAAATCGAGATTTTAATGAAAATACAATATATTATACCCTACTAGCTTTGTTGTGTAAAAAGGGCGAATTTTTATCTCCACAGGAAAGTACTTAAAAACGATAAATGACTAAAATTAAATTAATTAAAATTACGAAATAAAAAGCAAATGTGACATATTAGGCCTTTTAAAATAGTATATAATAATACCTATTATAATGACAGTATTCTTTCTAAGCTTTATTATAAACTTGTTAGATATTTATAATCATCTACAGGTAAAAAACAAATAAATGTCAAAAGTTAAAAATCCTCCTCCTGTAAAGTAGCATTTTGGTTAATTCGCCCTTTTTACAAAACACCGACGATTTGTAGAGAATGAACATTAAGTTTGTTTTTTCGATTGCTTTGTCATAAAAAATATGAAATTTTTTTACAAGTACATATTAAAATATAATTATGGTGAAAAATATGATATAAAATATCATACTCCCTGTATAAGATTACTAAATATATAGAAATATTTTCACTGCTCTCAAACTACACCAAATAATGCAAAAATATTGATTTCAAAAATATCCATGAAAAGTTTAAAAACTATGCACGTAAACTCATTGATTTTGTTTTATACTATGTAATTTGAACAAGTGCTGTAATTTGTAGTATACGTACATCCGTAAGCGCATAAAAGAGTTGTAACGCAAATTTCGGCAAAATTTACTGCAAAAAACTTATTGTAGTTAAAAACTTTTCCAGCATCCGGAAAATCCATTTATCCAACTGTATAAAATTTTTCTGTTCATAAATTTGAATTTTCTGTTATGCTACTTTTACTGTTTGTTTTCATGTTAGTTTCTATAATGCACCTACTTACAAAAACTTTGTTGATCACGGATCTAGGATAAGCGATATGATTTTTG
Source organism: Rhyacophila brunnea (assembly GCF_057557595.1). NCBI lineage: Eukaryota > Metazoa > Arthropoda > Insecta > Trichoptera > Rhyacophilidae > Rhyacophila > Rhyacophila brunnea. The sequence goes on from NW_028232752.1 coordinate 25,211,518, forward strand.
TTATTCCCACTAAAGTTGTAATAAAACTAATTATAAAATATAATAAAACAATGCTAAATACTTTCATCAAATTCTGTGTACGCACCTAATGTTTATATTTCAAATCGGACCACCTAATATTAGGGATTGCAATACCGAATGAAATGATCAATACCGGTATTTCGGTATTTCCTATTGAATACCGGTATTCGAGAAATATATGGAAAAAATATTTACCAATAAATATACCTAGATATAAAGATCTCTTTCAAAACAATTTCTATTTTATAGCAAAAATATCTTTAAATAATTACAAGATAAAAAGAACTTTTTATATACAACGTTTTTAAATTTTCTGTTTAACCATATAAACTTAACTTGACTAGCTTAAACGATCAAAAAAATTTGTATTTAACATGTCATATTGATTTCCTTAGTAACGCACGTATATATTAATAATTCAACCAATAATGGTGTCGAAATAACTTTTCATACAAAATAGACTTAACAGAAAATTAATTCAATTCTACTTAAAGATGGCTAAAAGTTTTAAAAAATGCATTGGCATCGTGTTCTGATAATATATTCTAAAAGTTTTAAACGTCTAGTTGTACCGGACAAAGAACTACTGGACAAATAAGAATACGAGCCAAGAAAAACGTTGTAAAATAGGTAAAGAGATTCTGATCTTTACAAATACCTAAGAGTTGAACTATTTGCACTTTTTTCATCGAATGATTATAGAATAAATTTATATTATGAAGTGTTCTTAAATGTATAATATATGCCCTACTGGTAATCCCACGTACTTAATTTATTGCACTTTTTACATTTATTAATTTCTCTACTTTTATCCCGTAAGAAGTAAAACCAAACACAATATTGCCCACTGCTTTGTTCAAAAACAATATATTTCTCTATTATAAGACATCAAAAAATTATATACTTACGCAAGTCCATTATATCATAGTGTATAATTATTTTTTCATAGTGAAATCTCTCTACTTTCAATACTAAATATATCGGTATTATCTGATTTCAAAAACCGGTATTTCAGTATTGAAAATTACTGGAATACCGGTTTTGAAACACCGGTATTGCAATCCCTACATAATATGGAGCTTTATTATATTTATTTGTAAGTAAGGTTTTGTTAATGGTAGTTGTAATCAGCGGCGGCTCCCCTAACACCATGCATGTGCGCTGCACTGCTTTTTCCTAAACATCACTCAATGTGCAACATTGCTATTCATAAGTCATCACTCGTTTATCGCAATTTAATCCATGTAAATTTATACCAAAAGCATATACTCAGTGAACAGTCACCGAATTCCTGCGCTCGTCGTGAACGCACAAATATGGATCTTAGTTTGGCGTTCATATTACATTGGGTAATAACAGTTCAACCCGACACGTGAAAACGATAAATAACTCATGAATACACAAAATTGTATGACCATTTGGGACGCAGCTCAAAAGTTACGCGGAAAAATGTAGTAACTGAGATTTAGCAGGATTGATAAAAAAATAGATTTTTTTTATTTAAATCTCATATAAATTCATTGAAAATAGGCTGATATTGAATACAAATTGATTATCAACATAAATATTTTGGATCGATCCTTTAATCGTTCTATATTTGCAAATATTTGAATATCTAATATATAAAAATTAATATTTGTGTATTTGTGTGTTTGTGTGTTTGTTTGTTCGTATTTAATGCGCAGCCATACCGTTCATCCGATTGCGATAAAACTTTGTAAACTTATTACTTGCACTTGCGGGAAGAGTAAAAGCTATACTAATATACAAAAATAAATGTCTGTCTGTCTGTATGTCTGTCTGTCTGTGTGTCTGTCCCGTATGCGTTCCTATACCATTCACCCGATTGCAATGAAATTTTGGTAAGTGGTTGTATGCACATCCATGAAAGTTTCTGAATTAGAAAAATCATCATCTTCTTCTTCTTCTTCATTCTATCTTCTTTTATTCGTATGGTTCCTATACCATTCATCCGATTGCGATGAAACCTTCGTCACTTGTTGTGTTTACACCCGCAAAGGTTTCTGTAATAGTACAGCCATCTTCTTCTTCTTCTTCATTTTATCTTCTTTTATTCGTATGGTCCCTATAACATTCATCCGATTGCAATAAAACCTTCGTCAGTTGTTGTGTTAACACCCGCAAAGGTTTCTGAAATAGTACAACCATCTTCTTCTTCTTCTGCTTCTTCATTTTATTTTCTTTTATTCGTATTGTCCCTATACCATTCATCCGATTGCAATAAAACCTTCGTCAGTTGTTGTGGTAACACCCGCAATGGTTTTTGAATTAGTAAAACCATCTTTTTCTTCTTCTTTTTCTTCTATTCTATATTCTTCTATTCGTATGCGTTCCTATTCCATTCATCCGATTGCAATAAAATTTTCGTCAATAATTGTGCCAACACCCGCGAAGGTTTCTGAATTAGTACAACCATCTTCTTCTTCTTCTCCTTCTTCTTTATTCTATCTTCTTTTATTCGTATGGTCCCTATACCATTCATCCGATTGCGATGAAACTTTCGTCAGTTATTGTGGTAACACCCGCAATGGTTTTTGAATTAGTACAACTATCTTCTTCTTCTTCCTTGGTTCCTATACCATTCATCCGATTAGAATGAAATTTTGGTAAGTGGTTGTATGCACATCCATGAAGGTTTCTGAATTAGAAAAATCATCATCTTCTTCTTCATCATCATTCTATCTTCTTCTATTCGTATGCGTTCTTATACCATTCATCCAATTGCGATGAAAATTTGACCAGTTGTTGTGCGCAAGCCCGCGAAGGTTTCTGAATTAGTACAACCACCTTCTTCTATTCGTATGCGTTCCTATACCATTCATCCGATTGCAATGAAACTTTGGTGAGTTGTCGTGCGCATGCCCACGAAGATTTCTGAATTAGAAAATCATCTTCTACTTCTATTCTTATGCGTTCCTATACCATTCATCCGATTGCAATGACATTTTGATCAAGTGTTGCGTCCTTGCCCGCTAAGGTTTCTGAATTAGTACAATCATCTTTTTCTTCTTCTATTTGTATGCGTTCTTATGCCATTCATCCGATTGTGTTGAAATTTTGACCAGTTGTTGTGCGCACGCCCGCAAAGGTTTTTAAATTAGTACAACCATCTTTTTCTTCTTCTATTCGTATGCGTTCCTATACCATTAATCCGATTGCAATGAAACTTTGGTGAGTTGTCATGCGCATGCCAACGAAGATTTCTGATTTAGAAAATCATCTTCTTCTACTATTCGTATGCGTTCCTATACCATTCATCCGATTGCGATGAAACTTTTGTCAGTTGTTGTGCGTACACTTGCGAAGGTTTTTAAATTATTATTATATAAAATACAAAGTTTGTTGTTTGTTTGTTCCATCAAATTTTGCTTTTTTTTTTTACTACATATTAATAACATTAATAACGTTTTCATATTTTGGATTCGATTTTAATTTAGTGTTCTTATGTTTGACCTTTACTCCTATTAGAATTATTTTCATATTGCCATATTGTATTACACAGATATTTTAATATTAAAAAAATAATTACCTCTTATTATTTTTCAAATATCTAAGATAAATATAACCACGAAGCGACCCTGTGCAAAGCCGGGTACTTCAGCTTGTAATTTATAAAAAATTAAAATCTTAGTTACCATGTTCTTTCCCAAAGTAAGTGAATTATTAACATGATGTCATATTTTTAACAATTTAGGCATTTTGTTGGAGTTTTATTGCTTTTTGTAGACGAAGAAACTGACGATTTGTCGAGAGTCGAAAAATACGTACCTACCTATTCAAAACAATCGATAGTTACTCATTTTGTTTTTTTAATATTTTCTTCAAATATTATTTCTTACATACAATTCAGTATGATTTCTGTCGTCATTGGTATAGTCGGCTTTTTTAGGTGTTTTGTCACGTTATTTCGATAGTTTTGTTCATAAAAATAAATTCATAACAATATATATACTTATTGTTTAATCAGGGAAGTGTATGTGTTTTAAAATGATAAATTTTGAATAAAAGATTTATAATACTTAATACTTATAATTATAGTTCAATCAGTGAAGTGTATGTGTTTTAAAATGATGGCGGTAAACGTAGGCTTTATCAATAATAATAATAATAATAATAAGAGTCAGAATAAAAAAAGGATGGTCCGATGACATCTGTGGAAATTGAAAAGTGTTTTTCAACCATTAAAAGAATTAAATCGTCTTTCAGAAATACTTACCATGAATCAGGACTGACTTGACATGTCTACCTGTGTTAAGCATTGAGAAAAAACTTTTACTAACAGTTCAAGACTTTAATGAGAAGTGATTGAGGTGTTCGCTAAACAGAAACAACGCTGAATTGATATGCTTTTTAAATAAGGTAAGAAAATTTTTAGTGCACCCCCAATGAAAGCAATTTTGGAAACCACCGGCCGCCACTGGTTGTAATACCTCTACTTCTGAATATAAATGCTTCAATTTAATACATTTTCCTGTTCATTTTTTGGTTAAAAAATATTTTAAAAAAATAAATAAAGAATAAATTTACAATTTAAAAATAAACGGTATAAAATTTGATTGAAAGTTAGTATTAATTGAATAATTTTTTAATTAAAGAAATTATTAATCAAATAATACAATGCAGTGCCACAATGAATTGACAGTTAACACTATAAAAGAAAAGTAAGTTGGTATTGTTTACGCATACTTATTATAACGCTTAAGCATTGTTTTATCATCGAAATGTTATTTTTATATATTTTTTTTAATATTTTTCAATGTACCAAACCTTTTTTTACTTAAAAAATACATATTTATGTAAAATATGAATGTGTATAACTTGACATTCTTTATATTTATATCGATTCAAACGTTAGTATTGTTACTGCATTAAAGCTAGTTTTGTTTAAAAAATATATTTTGTTTTGATTTATCTGTAATGCCATAGAAAGAAGTGTAGAGGAGAGAGCAACACAGGAGAAGACCAATTAAAAGGGGTGAGGTGAGAAAAATATACACTTAAACGCAAAATCTAAATTTTAAAAATAAACTGATACGCAAATATTGGAATAGTTTATTTCAATCTGGTCGGCGCATCCATTCTATATACAAGGCTTCTATCGCCAGCTATCGGCGGCTATTAACGGTAGTTTATCATGTTTATGTATCGAGGTATTTATTATAATTGTTACAATAAATAAGCCGTCTAAACAGTCAAAACTGTCTATCTCGCTCACACAGTCAAGAGAGGTGCTGTTAAAACATAGCACTTTTTGACAGTTCAGACAGTTAACTTATTGTAACAATTAACTTCCTCAATACATGAATATGATAAACTACCCTCGATAGCCGCCGATAGCAGCATTATGTATAGAATAGATGAGCAGGCAAGAAAACAATCTATATAGAATACTCTCATATTAGTTTGACAGATTTCTGAAAACATTTACATGTGCCTCTAAAAAAAATATTGTCATAATATTGAACCATTTGTAAAACTACATATTTATTAATATATGTAACATATTTTTTTATTATAGATACATTATTACAACAATTTTAACGGATGATTTTCAAAGCCGCCAGTATTTTTTGGAGATCTGCGAAAACTGTACCGATATTTACAGTCTTGCTGCCTTTAAGCTTAGCGGCCGTTGCCTACACCTCTGCGTTGTTTTTTATTCTGTAGAGTTGTAAATTTAAAAAAAATATGCACTGCAAAATCAAAACATTCCAAAAATAACCTATATTGCAGTATCGTAAAGCACAGAATAAAATCAAAATTTTAACAACATATTATGATGTCATCTAAATTTACGTCGGTGAAGGAATACGGCATTTTTGCTTGTAGAACTAATTACCTCATTATCAATTAAAAGAAATTCTTCCATGCATCAATATCGAAGCTTATTCCTAACCCAAGGTCACGCCATTTCCTAGAGCCTTTGTGGCATTGCTATAGGATAAAATTAAAGGACAACCTGAATAATATAACTATACCTAAGTACTTTGATATATTTCAATTATTCATTTAACCTAAAATATGTCAAATAAAGTTGGTTAGTCAATTAATATAATATCATAATTAATATGTTGTATTATTTATTATTAAAATTAATTAGAAAGTTGAGCTTTATCCGCTTTCAAAATAAAAATTATTTTACAAAGCATCATGCTTGTGAAAATCTATTTTACCTTCAATGATTATTCGCCCGATTAGAAACAGCCATAATAACTTCCCCCAAAAAAAACCAATCAAACGTGATGTTATTTTTATATTATTTCAATGTTATTTTCACAAAACTCGCCGAGAGAATATAGAAACAAATCGCTGAAATGAGTAAGGAATAAAAAGAAAACATGGAAAAGCTGCCCGGAAATTAAACGGAAGTACACTAATACACCTGAAGCTTTCAGAAAATCCATTCAGAATAGAATGGACTCCATATTTTGCTCCGCAAATTATTTTTAAAAATCAATCACATCACGCGATGGGGGAGGGATGACAGCTTGAATACTATAAAAAAATAACATTCGGAACCCGTTTTCCATACATATTGTAGTACTGTCAAAAAATATACCAATAAAATTATTGTAACTCTTCAACAATGACAGAATTATGTGTAGGTACTAAATCCGAAATTTTATTTATCACGTATCAGGGTTTATACACATTTTATAATCGCATTTTTTATTCAAATATTGTTATATTTCCATTATTCGTATCTTAATCTCACAGCTAATGGTCACGACCTACGCCAACCAGAAAAGCTCTGTTACCTTCGACAATTCTCCACTATTAACTTTTGTACTAAACAGATTTATAGGCAATAGATAAGTCTGTAGCATCCTTCGCCTGGTCAAAGTCATTCCACGTACTCTTCGTCTTTTGCCTTCTTTTTGACTCTCAGTAACTCCATATTATCTGCGCTAATGCAAGCAATTTAAACTGAATTTGCACATATTTCTTATAACTGTATATTTAAAGCAGCGGTTGTAAACTTATGAGTTGCGAACCAAAATTGGGTCGATTGACATATTCAGTGGGTCGCAAGATATTTTCAACAAAACAATATTTTTGGGATACTTATAAACATAATTTTAATTTAATGTAAACGAGTTGCATTAAGATTTTGTCAATAAATTAGAAGCGCAATTCATTGAAATACAAAGTGACGAGGTACTTCGCTATAGTTTCAGCAGAAACCATTGAATGGATTTTGATTGAAATTTTAATAGCCAATATTAATAAGCAATGCACTGTCGTTACTACCTAAAGCCCTTGGCAACAGCATACAATATGTGCAAGTCAGGGTTTTTAGCTCTTACTAAAATTCAGATAGACTGCAGCTTTTAAAAAACCTATGGTGCAGACAAGGGATTCCAATCCCGGGCTATTTTCGATACCTATGAATCCCGGGATTGATAAACATATTCCCGGGATTTCGGGAATGATTTTTTTATCAATTTTATGGAAAATAAAATAAAAGCGAAAATATAACAGAAAAAATACTTTTAATACAAAATAACTACATTAGAAATAAACTAAGTTTGAATGAAGTTTGATTTATACCCATGTATAGGTTGCCGTTTCATTTTATTTTTTCACATAAATTATTAAAAATGGAAAAATTGGAAAAAAACAATGCTTCGCACTTTTAACAAAGTAATTCCACCATAATCTAATAAGTGTTACGGCAGTTTCATATTTGGCTGACTAATTAGATTTATGAAGCGGAAAGGCCATAAGTACGCCATGATTATTTGCTTTACTATTTTAAATCTCGCTAATCCATTCATTACGTCTTTACTATCAGAAACAGCAATCTCCTATTAAATTCACATTATTATTTATATTACAATATTATTTACTCCGGTAAACTTCTGTATTTCCAAGATTTAACGTATGCGATATTAACAATAAATGTCTGAAATAGTATAAATTATACTAGATTTATTTTTGACCGGTTTTATCAATGTTTTTTTGTAAATATAAAAATTTTGTATTAACAATGGAAAAAATGCCAATCCCGGGACCAGTCCCGGGATCCCGGGATTGTCAAATTGTAATCCCGAAATCCCGGGATCAGAATTTTGGCTCGAGATTGGATTCCCTAGTGCAGACTGTCTAATATAACATCAAGATTCGATGAACTCTCAAAATTTATCCAAATCCAAGGTTCACATTAGCAAGATCTTATGTTGTTACCGATACTATATTTTATATTATTAACATTAATTAAATCTTTATTTGTATGTGTTATTTTATTTATTTTATCTTGGGTCACAAATCAAAACCATTGCCCTAATTTGGTTCACAGCTCAGGAAGTATAAAAAATGATTATTTAGAGCAATATATACATGTAATATCTATAATATCTTTCTTCTTTTATTATGTATTACAGTACTCATACCGTGTTTGAATAATATTATTTTTCTCCTAACATACTCTTATATGGAGCTTATAGTGATCATTCAAAGTGGCTTGCTCTATATATTATTATGTAGTAATAGATACCTAGATAATATTTTGAGGCAACACGTCAGCCCGCCCGGTGTCAACATGGTGCAATTAATAAACTACAAGATGCCTATATTTACATGAAACTAATATGTTTTTTATAATTACAGACACTACCTGATGAGTTTACTATAAATATAATATATATTCGTGGATTTCAGTATACTACCTTTATAAAAATCTTGGATGCTGAAATCAAAATGACAATATTACAGGCATACTTTGTATTATTTTTAGAGCAGTTGGATTACCTAGACTAGGTAGGATAAAGAGCTATATTAGGAATATAAAATGAATGATAGGCCGCAAGAGAAATACAATTTTTAGACATACATAATTTATTGCCATAAAAAGGGAATACGATCTTTAAAAAAATAAACGATTCTCTAATAGACAACAATTTAATGATAAAAATGAATTTGTTTTACATTTTTAACATTGTATTAAATTTCATGTGTTAATTCTGTAGGTACTTAAAACTGCTTGTAAATTTCCATCGGTGATTGTTATTCATAATTAAAAATGTTAGTTCACATATTATGTAGGTTTATCTAAAAACAACTAACTATTTTCAAACAGAATCTTTAAGTTGTTTGAATTTGTTTGAATTAAGAATGTTGTAAAATTTGCAGATTTCTTCTCAACAAATTCATGTATATTCAAATTTTATTTTTAAAAAGGCGTTAAAATGTTAGTAAACTTTCTTTAGAAATATGATTAAAGCTCGCGGGCCCTACAGAAATACTTGGCAAGCTGTAGTTAGCCCATGCCTGATCTAAGCACGTAATAATAAATAAGTAATAATTATGTGCGAGTATAAAGGCTATCGTAACTACAATGTCTACATTTTCGTAATTTAAATGACATTACTAGCAATATGTTTTATAGACAACGTCAGAACTTATACATATTTTAGTTTTGCACGCTGTACCAATTAAAAAAAAAATAGAATATTTTAAACAGTGGTTTCAAATTTTATTTCAATTACAACTCATTTTTTTTTTAATTAATTTCCCTTTTTTATCGTTGTATTAAAAATAAACCTGCTATAATATTTATTTCACTCTTTGTACCCAAATAACAAATTCAGTAATAAATCGTATAAAATAATAACATCTCGCGAGATATTCATATATAATTTCATGTCTGTAAAGTTGTATCATATTGGAAAATACCTACATAGATATATCGATTGTAGATACACATAATCTACCCCAAGAGGTTGTCAGTCTAGAAGGATGATGGTTTATGACTCACAAGGGTGACTTGACCACACGCCAGACCAACAGACCTGTCGTTAACAGAACTCCCGAATCTTGAATCGAACATACTCCCATGAGTATAAGTGATGGCACTTCTCTCTTCAATACAATACAATACAAGACAGATTTATGCAGACAGTAACTACCCCACAAAACCATTTTTTATTCAATTACATTTTTGTAGTTTTTTTTTTTACATATTCTAATATTATTTCTCATTTATACAATACATACATTACTAGGGGAACTTAATACGGTTTAGGTAATATGGATAGAGAGAGTAAATAAACTGATGGAATGTTGATATACAGAAATATCAATTCGTTATAATATTATATTAATAGCATCGGTATAATACTAAAACTTGCCTCATTTTCAATCGACATTTGCTATGTGCTTGCATGTATGTAACATTTTATAATTTAAATGATACATATATTTTTATTTTCAATTTAAATATCTAGTAATCGGTACAGTTCTCTCACTTGTATATGAGATTTAAAATATATCTAGAGTAGAGAGAAAAGGCATAACACGTGAGAGCAAAAATGAAAAGCTCAAATAAGGGAACACGTTAAGATGGGTATGAGATGTTATAAAATTTTCTGAAAACCTCAAATGAAAATAGGTATATTGCTAAAATAAGAGATGATCACTGGATAAATCTTTAAAGTCATAAAATGGTACCAAGAAGTGCAAACCGAACAAAACATAGATCTGGAAACTGCTGGTTAAGTTTAGCTGAATAATGGATGGACAAACTCACCAAGTTAGGCTAATTACATGGAGTCGAAGAACTTTGAACCAACAAGAGTGGATGGAGTTAGAAAAATCTTTTACCTAGCTATTGTATATAGCACCTATATGATGATAATAGTTTATTATGTTGAATGTAGAATGTTACATCATCAATATATTTTGTCGTAAATTAAATAAAATAATCTGATTCTGGGGGACGTGCGCCGCGTAGGTCAAAATTGAGATTTTATGCTATTTTCATAGCATGATCCTGGACATTCCTTTAACGTTGTAGATAATCTATTTATATAATTTTGAAGCCTTATTATCCTTTATATTTATTTTAAACATTTAATGACTGCATAAAGTGTTTTTATTACATAAAAAGGTATTCTTTTAAACCTCTCGCTCTAATGTTTTAGCATATAGTCATATTTCAGTACATGCATGTGCAGTGGTGTTAAAATTTTTTACATTTATTAATTTTTAAACGCATTTATAAAATCATTAGTATAATTTATGTCGACATTATTATAGTGAAATATTTACGATAAAAAATTATATTAATAATCTCTGTGATCCCAAATTTGACAAGAATTAGGCATTTCATTATTCAAAAAATGGGCACGATTACCACATTTGAAGATAATTCTAAAGATACCAATTATAAGTTATGTCTTTGACCATTTAAGTGTAATAAAAATCCTACGAATAATGATTGCTTTAGAATAATTATTGACCTAAGAATAAGGTAGTGTTTTTTTTAAATACGCCATTTCTTTTGGCATTTCCCAGTGGCTAAGCTACAACATACGGCCATAGCCATAAATTGACAAACGATAAATGAAGTAAGGAGTAAGATCATGATAACGCGCGTATTTACTATAAATTAAAATACTTTATACAGTCATCAACTTTACTGTTTAAAATAAATATAAAGGATAATAAGGCTTCAAAATTATATAAATAGATTATCTACAACGTTTAAGGAATTTCCAGGGTTATGCTCTGAAAATAGCATAAAATCTCCATTTTGACCTACGCTGAGCATGTGGGCCGTTAAATAATAATATAGATTAAATGGAATTTATATTTCAATTCTATTTAAAAAAATAACTGCTAATATAACTCAAACTTTCCTTGTCACTTTCATCAACGTTAACTTTTGCAATAACCAAAAAAATAATATAATACTTAATATTGGAAACATATACATATTTAAGAGATAGTAATTATGTTAGTTGAATAATGTTTTTGTGACTTGTAAAATTAACTGGTAATTCTTTATTCAAATGATAATTGTATTATATCAAAATACGACAAAAAACATAAAAGACCGTATGCTCGTAAATACCCCGTCTGAAACAATGCACATTGCGTTTATTCATTAACAAGCGTTGAAATATTCAAAAGGCGTGCTTCGTGCCTTTTGAAATTAGAAAAGGCATTCAGGCTCACTTTTATTAATGTAGTACTTAAACCACAGCTTAATTTCACCTTTTGGGCCAATTTTCTTTACTTCTAGATGCGTAAAGGCCGTATTTGATGAGACAACGCGTACCGCCGGTAGACAGTACAAATACCAATTAAAAGTACAATCGTCGTAATTAAATCTGAAATCATAACAGAAGTACCTACTTATATAATATATAATATAATAAATACTGTGCGTTACACAACAATCGCCGGTAGACTGAACCCCGCTGGAACGTAACGATAAACTGACCTGATTCAGAGACTTTTCGATCGGCAGTCAAGCACGCTGTCTATTACGCTATTCCCTCCATTGTCTAATTGATATTTTTTATCAGCATCATTTTTCTTTAGATTTAATATCCAATTCTGTCTAAATATGCTTATGTAAGCAATTTGTTCCAAATTCAAATCTCGGTATAACATATTAACTTAAGGCTATACCTCAGCTGAGGCTTGGTCTAAAAAGATCGTGACTAGGCGATGCGCAGATTGCGGGTCGCGGATGCAAATTACGCAATCCGAACGAAATATAATTTGTCATAAAAATTCAACGTGCGTCCTTTTTATGTTATATTTATTGTTATATTACTAATATATAATCATTGACATGTTATCTTTTTTAAGTACATACGTAAAGTTTTTAGTCATCTTTACCCGATTTAAGAATATTTTCATTCGACGCCATGACAAAACGAATCGACGTGCATATCGCTCTCCGAATGGCAACGCGGCCGTAATTTCGTTCCACATACAGTTGAAAATTATTTTCCGTTTCACTTATGTACGCTCTTAATAAACGATTTTTTGAAAATATCGTATAGGTATTTTTTGTAAATATGTTTTTGAAAAAATCAAGTTATATTGGATTAATTGGGCTACATATCATTTTGATAATTCGTTGATTTCAATTAAATAATTCGATATTATCATTAGCCTGGTCGATAAAGAACTCTCCAAAATTATTGCGTTCTCTCAGTCCTGCGCATTGTGATTATTTAAATTAATATCCCCGCTATAAGTAATATTGTATTCTGGTTCGGCGGAGGATAGATAATTCAGATAAAAGACGGTAGTAGTTGTTCGTGATAATGGAGGAGGCGAGAGTTTATTTATTGTTTCAAATAACTACAAGGGTACAATCGATGCAATATATTATTAAATATAACGGTAATTCGGTGCGATATGTCCTTAATAGAAACTTGTAATCGAGTGAAATGTTCAATCGATTCTGACCCGCTATTTATTGATCGGCACACCATGAAATAATTTGTTGAAATTTTTATGAAATAATATTAATTCGTAATATTATGAAATTGCAGATCCACTATCTCATAACATTGACTGGTCGTACATAAAAAAAATGAATATTTATTAACAATATTATAATTATGTACACATTGCAATAATAAAATATAATAATTTGTAATATTGCTTCATTCTTAGGATATGGAGTCACATTTGAAACCCACCTCTTGATTCCACTCTGCTGTTTTGAATCCACCAACTGAAAATATGGTATACCTACTGTATTTTTTAATGTAATAATTATGTGTTCTGTATTATCATTTCCAATCGGTAAATCATCTATATATATTTTAATACTATATATGTACTATAAGACCCCTTACGCACCCTCGGCCAGATAGTAACAAGATTGGTAGCAATTATGAGACCTACCATATTTTGGAAACCTCTACCTCTTTGGGTCGTATAGTACTGAGATAAAATTCATGTCTAAATAAAGCACGGTTCTTGTCGATTTACAGGATACCAGTGGCAAATAAATTTTGAAAATAGCCGATATACTGGATTATTTGTTAGGTTATGTTAGGTTTTCATTCTTGAATTCGTGAATTTTGCCAAAATCAGCTATGAAAATTGAATTTATGTTCATATTGAATCTAATAAAATTTCTTTCCGATAAGAAAGCTCACGACGAACTGTGCCACGATGAAATTTTGTACGTACAATTTACATGTAACGCTATTCAACAGTGCATAAAGCCTCAATTACATTGAACTTCTTTACGAGCTGTTTATTGGCGAATCTAAAAGCGGGCAATTCAGCTACTGCGATTTGATGATTACACACAAAACTTTCCATTCGCTGAGAAGCCACAAGCCAGCGACTATTTTGACGGAACGTAGTTCGTTTTTTACCGGGAGGTTGGTACTGCGCTCTACTGCGCAGACGCAGTAGACCCACACGCCGGCGTGTAGCGTGTACAGTTGACCGGCTTTCAACTTTTCTCGGTAGAGTGTTTACAACCTGCTTATTAGCTTATTCGATTATTACACTAGGCGACTTTACAGGCATATTGTAAATTCGCCAATAAACAGCTCGTAAAGAAGCTCAATGTAATTGAGGCTTAAGGGGACGTTCTACAGAATTGGCCTTGAGAATTGAAAATATGATTTTTTAACATGTGGTCCATAATATCTGGTCTACTAGTTAATATAAAAAGGTCGTGTCAAAGTTGTTTGCGTCAATAAATTTGCTCTATGACTCGATCCGACTCATATTTCATCAGGGCTGTCGAAGACATAAATCATAAATATTTTAAATTTTTATTTATAATATATATTATTTAAGTTTTGTGCATTTGTTTTCTGGCAACAAGTTAAGTTCCTGGCAATCTCATTAGATTTTACGATAATTATGATGATTATCGTAAAATTTCTTAAGCAATTATGGTAAGTATCGTAAAATTTAATGAGGTTGCCAGCAACTTGTTGCCAGTGTGGAAATGGCTTAATATCCACTGTGGTTACTACGTAGGCATGGACCTGGGGTTAACTAATTCAGGAAGTCAACACCCATGATAGAATTTTTCCAGTTTTGGTTGCATTATATTCCAAAACTCTTCTGTAAAAATCGTTTCCGATTTTATAAATGGAAATTTCTCGGTGTACGTAGTAAACAAACCTACGAATAAAAAAAAACAAGAAGGAACATACTGATTCATTGCAGTAAAGTCTGGCAATTAAATTCGCCATTTTGAAAAGTGACGATTTTCACTTAAATATCACGTGGTCTGTACGTGTGCGGCAAACTTCGAATGTGTTTGTAATTTTGTGTATTTTATGTTTGTGTATCACGCATTGTCGGCCATATTTGCCGGCCTTTCTGATTGCCATGATATGTATACGTCATCTTCCTTCCTGTCTTTTTTTATTCGTAGAAACAAACAGTATTTTTTATTAGTTATATGAAGTTGGCCTTGAATCTGTAATAAAATAATACACAATTAAAAGATTTTGAAATAGAAAAAAACACATTTCCAAGCTTTCAGCCGTGCTCACTCATGAATGTCATTCGTCATTTAGATAAGTATATACACATTTTGATGTTATCTTGCAAAGTGCGAATGTAATGTTTTCAAATAATTGATATGGATTAATTATACCATGGTATTATTTTCTTGAAATCATAAACATACTATAATAGTATTTGAGTATCAACCTATGTTCAATTTGAATTGGGTTATAATAATAATATACCCGTATATATATATCAATAGTATGTTTGCTACAAAATCCACCCAAGTTATCAGTACGTACTTGCACAGGTTTGATTAAAAACTATGATGAAATTAACATCTTAAAAATATGAATTCATAATATTATTTTGACAGCCCAGTTTTTTGATCGGCGTACATCTTGCAGGTGTTTATAAAATAATAATAATGTTCAGCGGCAGACAATATCAATAATAATAATAATGTTTCTTGAAATAAAATCTCCGATGATTAGTGATTTTTGCGAAAAGATCGATTTAAATTAACGTACTTAGGACGCCGAGGTCCTTTTTATACTAAATTATATTTGAATGTTGAGCTCTTCAGCCCCCCTTAAGAGACTTAAATACAACCAGTGTAGTGTTTTCTTTTAAAAATACATGACCGGATCTTCACGCGTAATATTTGCACCAGCGCAAATCGCACGCAGGCAAAACGAAACAATTCTCGTAGGATTGTTTTGCTGCCTAGAGCAAAGAAATATTATCCGTGTATTACTACTCTCAAAATTATACATGACAAAAGTTTGTTTGGGGGGACAAACAACCTGGAAATTATACCATTCACAGCCATAGACGTTCAACTAAGTATATCTATTGTTTAGATTTTAATTGAAGTAAGATGCCAAACTTTTGTTATCACCCAGATAGCGAGCACGAATAATTTCCTGTAATAATGAGTCATACAAAAATAATTTATTTAAATAATAATATGTTGTTTTCAAAGCATTTGATTATAACAAGGGTAAGTACACATTAAGAAATTTTAGTATTAAAACACATGGTATTTCTAAAACGTTTTTAGTGTATAGTTGATTTAGTAGACAGAGCAAAATTTATATTCTCTAAATAATTGTGTTCACTCTGGGAAAGGAATGATACATGTCTTTGACGTGGTTGTGAATAATTGTGATTAGGTATCTAAATATTTTGACAATATCTGTTCCTGTTTTGCTGAAACTGTAAATTTTCCTAATACGCGAAGTACCTTAGTTTCAAAAGCCTCCTATCTTTGTTTTTGAATTTTGATGCCGAACTGTGCTCTATTTCAATATCGACACAAAGACTATTCATCCATTTTCATAACAGTTCTAAATATAGATATTATGAATGTTAAAAAATACTAATTAGTTTTAAAACTGACTCAAGCTTATGCAATGGGCTATCCATGCAACTTATTTACCAGTGACCATCCAAATAAACAACCTAAATCCATATGATCCACTTTCAAAACCTACACAAATCTAAATGTTGATATTCAAAACCTATTTAAATGCATTTTTAACAATAAATTACTGTTTAAAGGCTACTTTTACGTTAAAATGCGTGGCAGCAATGGTGTTTATTTCTTCATTCATTCATATTTAATTGTAAATATTTTTTATAATAACTTTACTAAGCTATCATTCTAAAACACGTCATAAACATATCTAATGGAAAAAATCATATTGTCAGGAAACTAATGGATGCGAATTTGAGTCTCACCTGGCACCAATATTTTTTTCTCTCTAATAATTAGGTAACTAAGTTTCCTAATTATATAGGTACGTAGTGGTTGGACCAATTATGGCAACACTAATACAAAATAAATGTCTTACCCACCCAACATCATTATCCTTTTCAAGCCTACCATTAACAGGCAGTCATTCTTCAAACATGTACTTGTAAGCACCTATAACCTGTAATACATTAAGACGTCATTACGTATACTAGTTTTGACTGTCAATTGCCGCGCACAGAGTCCCTTCATAGCCAGTTAACGCGCGAGAGTGGTAGTACGAGTGAGTGAGAACCAGACCACGGATCCCGCTCTCCGGATCTCATCATCATTAAAGGTAAGTGCCTGACATCATTGGCATAACCATAGAGGTGTTTAATAAAAAGAGGGGCAAGGAATCGGCTTTCTCATACAACTAAATGAAGCAGGCCAACAATAGCCGACAACTTACGAGATAAAGCGACGCGGTAAAAAAAATGCAAGGCATCACGGAGGATTTACTTTGGTCATTATAATGTACCCATATAATATAATGTTAACGTGGAAATTTTGCCACAAATTGATTACCAGCCTGCCACACCATACTTTTTCACGATACTTGCCTGCTTCACCATACTTTCATATACCTAACCTGACGCCCCTAGGGCATAACCCTCCCTCCTCATCAGCATCCGAATCATTCCATTATATTACAGTCCAGTGAAAAGCGCCGTTACATATTATTATTATAATGGTTTTGAAACGTAGTTTTAATGTACCTATATTCAATAAGGAATATTCCATTCTTAATTGAATAATAGTAATCAATATGATACGAGTATTATAATAATTATATTACTCCAGTATAATCTGTCTCCTTAACCTTATATATATGCTACAAAAATGATCTACATTCTGCAGAACTTACATGGCGAAACAGCGTGACTTGATAGTGGATCAATGATAAGTAACTCAAATCTATTAAAAAAACAAATATTCAAAATTCTATTTAATATAAATATATATGTATATAATATATATAAACGTGCGTCAAAGTATTACAATTTGTATCCTTTTTAATTTAAAAAAATCTCAATATCTACCGTGCGATCAAACAAACATATTTAAAGTGGGCATGGGAAAAGGTTATAGGTTCGTTATTTTAAAGATCTTAATCCCCACGTTTACCACAAAGGTGGCTGGCTTTATTTATAAAAATATATTAAACTTTAGGAATTCCATTAAAGCTCCAGATCAAAAAGCATACATAAGCTGCAAGCTTACGAAGCACACTCAATTTGTACGCCGTGTTGTTTGAAAATATACGGAGTGTAAAAAATATATTTTAATTGAAAGCCAATCTACAACAATGATGGTAGGTACCAATTTGAATAAAAACGTACTTAATGTTTTTAAAATATTTTTTGCTGTTATATGTATTACAAAAAAAATGTGAAATCAATCGACAACTATGATTGCATTAAAATACGCAAAGTAGTAGGTATTTAAAATAATAAACCTACCTATCTAATTTTTTTTGTTCATACCTACATATAAGTATCAAATGAATTATGTATATTTACTTGGCCATTACTTTTCATGCTTTTCTTTTTTACCATGTTTGATCCTGAGAAGATTATATTATGGGCCTCCACAGGGTGGAGGTTATATTATAATATATAACAGTTTTTTAACGAGAAATTGATGATAGCCACTTGCTCAACTTATTAGGTTCATACTCTAGATCCAAATACAGACTCAAAAAACAATATGAATTTTTTGCCACTCCTGGGATTCGAACCCGGGACTCATGACATTTTAGATTGACACGTCACCGCTCGGAAATCGTTGGTTTTTATGGTTAATTTATTTAAATATTTTATAATAATATTATATTAAAAAGTCAATGTATATATTTCATATATTATTATCCAGTTTTGAATGTGTTGAAAAATCGAATTTAAAAGTTTTAAAATTATTGAAAATCAAAAACTAATTAAATATTATATTTTTAAATGAGATTAACTCCTCTTAATTATCCTATTTGGACGTACAATATATCATTACAAGTATAGTATGATGGAAATTGTTGTTTTTTATAATAACTCTATTTTCCTGGTTATAAATATATTGTAGACATTTTACCCAACTCTACAACTGACATGTTATTGTCTATGCTCATTTTTTGAGCATAACAATAAAAAGACGGAAACAACACAGTTATCAAAGAAAGCTTCGAAAATGAAGACCTTACGAGACGCTCGTCTTTTCCTTAAAATATCCAAGTTAAAACTATCATTATATACCTGTACTTGTAAACCATAGATTAATATACCTTCGTCTTATCCTGCGTTATAATATCACCAATGTAGTTGTGTTTTATACAAAATACAAAACAATATAAATACCAATGCGTGTTTCTTTGGTAGAGACCCCTATAATATTACATCCCACATCCAAAAGTAACCGTCTGAATATAATATATTAACGGGCATAACAAACTTCTCCACACATCCCCCAATAATATATTAACCCATCAATGTAATACTGTCAATATAAACCCTAAAACGTTTTTTTTTTTCAAAAAAGCTACCTAATGATTTTTACGTTAACATCTCAATACTTCTACACCACATTCCATAATAACCATCTCTATATTTTTCCGTTACATTACGTTTTATTGTAGAAGTTATTTGTAACGTCAAATAATCAATATCCTCAAACCCTTATAAATGAGAAAGTCCATGATATTATTTTAAATGTCTCAATAATAATAAAAAGCATACCTATAGTACTCTATGACGACTGTGAGCAGTAATAAAAATGTAGACATTTCAATAGCTATTCCTACAACCTATTCCAAATCACATTCAACTCTATTGTATGTCTTATAAGGGTGCACAATATTGTATTTATTTCACAAAATACCGGTATATTTATTATCTGTTTCATAGAAAAATTTATATTTCACTTATAAATACAATTGTTCTGATTCTAATATAAAGTATATTTAGTATTACGCTGAAACATGCTCAAATAATATACATACTCACTTTACAGCATTACGTTCTAGAAGTATTAAAGGTAACGGCGAAATGCTAAATAAAATAGTGCCAGGTCGCTATGTATTTAAAATCCTCATCATCCCTTCTCCTCAACTCAAAAGCACATTTTTCAATATTTCATTTTCAATATACATACTTACCGAAGGTTTAAAATTTTACCGGTCTCAGTAAAAAAACGTTTTATCGTAATAATTACTTTGCAATTTAACAGACCACTTGGAGCTCTTACAATATTACATTGATTTTACTGAGTTTCTCGACTTTTTACCAAGTAACAACTAAATAATTTTCTGTACTCACGTGATTTAAATAAAAATATCTAGTAAAAAAGTCCTTGGTCATAGATTCCATGCGCTCTGGTTTCTGGCTTCCACCACACTAGTACAGGGCAAGAACAGAGTAGATCAATTTCCCTCGCTCCATCGCTATTTTCTACGTCTTCTGTTATGGGAAACATGACTGTAACACGTATATCGCTTTCGTAGCATGACTATTTAAAAGGTATAAGGTTCGGCTACATTGAAAGTAGAGATTGTAGAGTGTCGAGTAAAGCATAGATTTGGTGGTATCAAGAATACATTCTTCGCAATTATTACATCCATCACCAAGGAATGTTAATCCATAAACGAAATCGTGTATTTTAATGTGGCGATCTTACCAATAGGTATACTCCGCAAATTTGATAGATACATAAATAGACAATGTCATAATCAGGGTTAATATCATTATGTCACAGTTATAAATACCTACTATTTTAGTCATTTATGCGTCAATTACATTGCGCTATTTTACGAGCTGTTTGTTGGCGAATTTAATAGCGGGCGATTCAGCTACTGTGATTATGATGATGACACACAAAACTTTCCATTCGCTGAGAAACCACAAGCCAGCGACTATTTTGACAGAACGTAGTTCGTTTTTTTACCGGGAGGTTGTTATTGCGCTCTACTGCGCAGACGCAGTAGGCCCACACGCCAGAGTGTAGCGTGTAAAGTTGACTGGCTTCAACTTTTCTCGGTACAGTGTTTACAATCTGCTTGTTAGCTTGTTCGACGATTACACTGGGCGACTTTACAGGCAGATTTAAATTCGCCAAGAAATAGCTCGTAAAGTAGCTTAATCTAATTGACGCTTTAGGAGTAGAAAATATCCTAAATCTAGGCGTGAAAACTGCTAGATTATTGAGATTATTATGATGTGTGGAAGACGATACTATCTACTTGGAGAAGTCTTCATCTAGTAGTAGATTAACCGTGGTTGATGATGATGATATCATCTATATAATATACAACTTTAAATCGACTATGAGAGAAAACGGAACATGAAAAGGTTTTCCGGAACTCTACAAGATACAAAGCAGTCACGGTAGAACAGTATAAAAAATATCTACTGCCAGCCCTGCCGGTGTATTTCCGTATCTATTCGCGAGTATTTTTTCACGGTAGCTTTTTCCAGCAGTATTCGACTGTAGTAGAGCGACACAATTTCCGATTTGACAGGTTACCTCAGAGCAAGCAATCTGCTTCCCAGCTCCCCCTCAAATATCAATCGGATGACGTGGGAAGGACTTTTCAGCACCACCAAAAACCGATACCGTGGTTTTCTGTAGATGTATTAAAACACTAAGATACGGCACATTGCTAGAAATTAATAATTTTATTTTTTAGCAGAAATACAGGATACTTACTTCACTCTGTCATTCCCCAGTATGGAAGCATATTGCATACATAATATTGCGCCACGTTTCTCGGTCTATCATCACTATGCAGTACGTAGACGCGTTTTTGTATTAGCGCTGCAGGATGAAAGGTTGTGTACTGAATATCGCTCTCTGACGGCATCCCGAATACATGTTCCAATGATGTGAAGCATTTGTTTGTAAATATTTCAATTAATGAGGGCTGTTAAATCCGCTCACGATCTCGAGTAATCGTAACGTGGTCGTACCAATGTATCCTTAAGATTTGAAGAAGACATCGATTCTCAAAGCTCAAGAGTCGAGATTTTTGTAGTTTGGTTAGGTTTCTTGTCTCACACACATATTAGAGCACAGGTAGTACGCACGCATTGAACAAGAGACATTTGGTTTTCACAGAAATACACGATAATTATAAAATGAGTAATTCACATTATTTAGGAATGTAGCAATTTTCTTGGACATACATTATTTTGAACACCTCAGAAACATACGTATTAAAAAAATGTGTCAAGCAGGACAGAATGTAGCATACATCGGCTGATATGCTTATTAAAAAAAGTCACTTTACCATATGATCATGCTGAAATAAACAAAACACAATGCTTCCGAGACGTATTTCCGTACGTACGGAATTTCGTAAATGTTCGTGTTCAAATTCGTGTTCGCTTGGCATCAATTGTTTTTTTCCAATCAGTGTGTTCCAAATTCTGTTACTTAAATATTATTTTTTCAACACATTAAGGTGAATACTCCTCTTATTAGAAGCACCTAGCGGAATAATATGAAACTTGCAATTGTGATTTATATTTTAATATTTTTAATAATATGTCGTATTAATAAATACGTAGTGTGGCACCCCCGTATGGAGCCCATTTGGGGATGTCTCTGTGTTTTTGGAGGCCCGAATCGGTATCGAACCCAACAAATCAGGAATCAAGAATCCAGACGAAAAAACCATACTAAAAATAAAAGTGACAGTTTGAAATAATCGGTACCAAAATGGAGGGAAGTGATAGTAGGTATCTAAATTATTTAAAAAATATATATATTATTTATTTAACGTCAAGGATTAATAATTATCATTAATTTTGTGGAAATTTATTTTAGAAGGGAACCCATTTTCAGCACTGAGCCTATTTTCTGTTTAATCTATTACCATCAGCTGTATACCGCATTTCAAGTTTGTGGATATGCAAAAAACCCATTAAATAATACCTATGTGCATGTAAAATCACACATTCAATCAATTTTACGTTAGGTATTATTTATGTTGAATGGTGAATTCTACTAGGTACTTTAAATCTTGGGATTTATTCATTTAATAAAAAAAATATATTTATAATAAAATACTTACATTACGTTAACAGTAAAATTTAGAGCGATCCAGATGCCATTTAGGAATTAAGGTAGCATAATCCTATCTATTTTAATATCTTGATTCAAAATTGCATAGATGGTTGCTGGTATTCATAAAAAATGTTATACGGTAAGGCGTAGGTGCCTAAATTAGTAAAGCATATTATCTGAAATCTGATGGATGCAGGTGCGAGTTCTACTCAGCACATAATAAGTTTTTATTTTATTTTATGTATATTTCTGATATATTCCAAACTATATAATCGAGTGTATCAGTCATTGAATAAAAAATACTTAAATTATTACAGAGTATTTTTTACAGAGATCTTCAAGGTAATTGAACATCACCGTATCCTTTCGCATCATCAATACCAAGGCAGTTTCTTTTACTGTGTCTCCTTCGTTCGGTTCGTCTTATCAAACAAATTGCTGCGGGCGGTGTTTTTACTTTGATATTTTATCAGCTGGATGATAAAGAAAGAAAGGGGTCGTTGGGTTGCCATGCGATTTGGAATAAACACCCATCCGCGCGTACCCAGGGTGCCGGATACATCTTTAATTTTCCGATAGTCAAAGAGGTGGTTGACAGTCGGCATCTTGATAATGTATATTTTAGAATACGCTTTGTTCTCAGATTAGATGGATTAGTTTTATTTATATATTTGTAGCGAGCAACAACTCTGGTGGGAACCATGCATTGTCAGCAACATACGAGTCGATCCCGAAAATATTATTCAAATATTTTAATGTACATTTTCACAGGCCGTCAGCGGTATCAAACACTGACGACAAAAATAATACTGTTTATTAATATGTATTTTTGACACAGAAAGCCAATACTCAATAAAATTAATTTACCAGCATTTTGTGTCAGCATTATTCAATTATGAGGGGTTCAATAAAATAGCCCATCACGATTGAATGAAAGTCACTCAGTATCGCCGAGCTTTATGCTAAATATTTAATTTCTTATACCTTGTATTATTGCCTGTATGTACTCGTACATATGTAAACTGCACTTGTCAATCCGTTAATAAACTCGCCATTTCCATCAGAAGCTACATGTATTCACTCATTACATCACAGCATCATCTTCTTCACACACCTGTCTTCCCAAATATTTGTATGTGAACAGACCTTTTTTTAAGTTTCTCCGCTCCAGCTCCACTCCGGGACCTAATACTTGCTCCGGTTCCACTCCAGATTCTGCTCCGCTCCGGGTAAAAAGTTTTGACAAGTTTTATATGTATAGAATGTAAAAAAAATAAATTAAAAAAGTAGTTTTAAAATAATCGTCATTTTCATTATTAATTCTATTAAACAAACCGGCAGCAATTCGTCTCTCATTATTTGCTTCTTCTGTCAAAAAAGTGAGTCTATTGATCACTTGGCAGTGTTGCCATATTTCAAATAATTCCAGTATTGCAAAGTGTCAAAATATCATATCTTCATAGGATTTTAGGACGAAAGTTTAATAAAAAAAAACATCCGGAGCAGTGGAACACCACAAATTTTCGGTGCTCCGGTTCCGCTCTTGCTCCGGGTAAAATTCCATTGCTCTAGTGCTCCATGCTCCTGCTCCGATCTCCGCTCCAACGCTCTATAATAAACTACACGGATAATTAAAATACATATTTACTACAGGTTTACTGAGCGATAGTTTTGAATTCAAATAATAAAATGTGTAATATCAGATTAATTTTCTCTTTTCCTTTTTATTGCAATATGTATGGCATTCGACAACAAATTTACTTAAAAATACATTAAAGATGATAGTGTAGTTGTAAGTCTTCTCAGTCTCGGATTGGGCATGCAAAATAGCTTCAGTATACATTTATAATATAATTATTACAAAGAATTCATAGATTAAGTACTTATATAAAGTTTCGTTGAATTCGCGGTAATATTGTAGATACTGAAGAAATACTTCGGGCGATTCTAGATTCACACCATGGCGGGAAACTTTTCATCGCAATGGCAAAGTTTTTGGTGCCAACCAGATAAATACTACACGAATAGAATGTATGGAATATTACTCTGATCTGACTCTAGATCTGACTAATCATCGGAAATTATTTTGTACTTATTTCTTATAGACCCAATTCCTTGAAAAAATTCAACGGTTAAGATTATTTCTAATTTTTTTATAACAGTCTAGCGTTCAGTCGTTTACTCAACTATGTGGATAATTCCTCTGGATTGAATACATATTGAAAAATAGCGTTTGAATTTTCAAAATGTGTGACTCAAACTACCGACCAATAACTTTAACAATATTCCGCTATAGGTAAAAATTATACAATATATAATTTCATGATTATTAATATTATATTATAATCAGACATTATTATGCTGTTTTGATGCAAAAATATAAAACGGTATCAATCAAAAATACAGCTGTAGGGTCAATACCCTACCATCCAGTATGACTTGGCAGGAAACCATTAATTTATAACTACAATGTATTTTGCAACATAATATTGTTAAAATTACAAAACAAGCAATTTATGTGAGTCAATCAAATTTCAACAGAAAGCTAATTTAGCAAAATAATATAATAATTCAATCAATCAATAATATCGCAAATTAATAAATAATGCTATGTAAGTTTACCATGATATGCACAAAAGTTGTTTGTATGAAAATCAATCTTGCGCAAAACTGCATTATTGTTCAAATTAAAATCAATTATTAATAATCTGTAAACTTATCTGTAATAATTAAATTAATATTTATTTGGAAGGAGATAATAAAACCAGGGTTCGTTTCATTCACGCACCAAATTCTGAGTTATTCATTTGGGAGTCAAACCAACCTACCTCGCCTGATCCTTATTTCATCCCCTAACCAAACAGCTAAGAATAATAATTATGGTGAAAAATTACAAAATATCATACCGATGACCTAATGTTAATATTCCGTAAGTGACTTTTTACAAATTGTGCAGGAAGCTAAAAAAACTAACTATTTTAATATCCCGTATCCGAGTGTTAATAGCGCGCACATTTTGTAACTACGTAGGATGCCAATAATCCGTAACGTAAAAATGGTAAAGCAAAACACGTAACGCCTAATATAATGATAACATCCAATAAAATGTGATATATATAAAAAGATAAACATCCAAATTTGTTATATTGCTTACTGTTTTACCTTTTAAATAATTCGAAAGTGACATTTTGAAGCTGAATTCAACTCACGTCATGCAACATGCTTGACAGCATAGAAACAAGATACAAGGGCTATTACAGGTTTGTTCTTGCAATGTTCAGATACGGGAAATTACTTAAATGGCAGTATCATTTTTGTTAAAATAACTACAGATACGGGATTATCGTCACATATGGATTATTAGAATTATACCATAGATACCTAATAAGATAGTAGTGTATTAGTAGTAGTATAATAATATAATAATAAAGTAGTAGTAGGAATAAAATAATCACAGAAACTCGCAGTTACATCAAAAAATCATAAAATGTAACATGACCTCTCCGGGAATAAATCCGGAGCGCCTTTACTGACCAACTGTCCGCATAGGAAACCAATCTAACCTCAAAGGGTCACTAGAGCAGAGCTTCTCCATTTAGTTAGTGTCAAGTACCGAACTTGGAAATCTCTCAATAGACTGAGAACTATTCTGGTAGAGCATACTGTGAATTGAGGATTTTCTCGTCATTAAGCCTGAATGTGTGCCGAAATACAAACTGTCGAACACGTATTTTCATGTCATTCATGATTACTAAAATCCAATTTTATTGAATTTTAGATGATGATAAAAATTTTATTGCATTTGCTAATTTTTGAAGTGACACCTTACAGTCATTGAAAACTCTATATAATAAAAAGAAAGAACAAACCTTTTTATTTAATCAGGAAAGATTAAATCGAAGGAGGTTGTAAAATTAAATTTATTTGATATCTTTTGGGAAACTATCCGTGATTTGAGTAAGGCAAATGTCAGTGGGTATACAGCATATTATTATGTTACAATTTAAGTACAAGTAGAACATCAGAATGAAAGTAGAATAAGACAAAACTTGAAAAATATAAGAATCCATCTTTATGAAAGAGGCTGATTTAATAAATGTATTGTCCCCCAATTATTTTAAACATTCTTATTAACAGTTAGAAACAGTAACAGAAATTAACAGTGTTTATTTTATTTTTTCATACAATCATAAGGTAAGACAAAGAAGGAAATTCCAAAAAACTCACTTCTTCCGAATCGATGCACGGTTATACGAAACAATTTTTGTTATTTCATTATCTCTGTTGTACCCGCGCCTGAGGTTACAAAACGGGGGGATCGGTTGTGAAACCAACTGAGAAAGGTAACGCCCTGGGCATCGGAAAACCCATACAAACCTTTGAGTCAGCTTTTGTCACATGCCAAATACTTAAAGCTCTAACACATCTTTATACGCATTTATAGTTTAGTTAATTACACTTACGAGTATGATAATGCATATATATTATATATTAATATCTTGTTTCCAAATTTAAAAATAAAAACATTTTCGAAACACTCTACTTTTAAAGTGACCTAAGTAACACAAAATTCAAGGTTATAATACTAAGAATTATCATTACTCATTTACTTAATAGAACCCAAGTTGATCATAGAATCTGGTGCATAATGATGAAAATATGGATGGTAAGGTATCATCAATACATAATGGTGATAGATGAGGGATTTACTTTATGCATTGTCAGACACTTTCATTAGGTACATTCAGGATTTATCAAAAATGCTAAACCTGACACCGATGCATCACAAAAAATAATCTTGATATAATACTATGACTTACCTATTAACATTTTAGATATATTATTTGGGAACAGACCACTTGGAATCTATCGGAGAAAATTTTAGATGATCAATTTATTGTTTTAAGAACCTAACCACTCTTAAATTGGAATATAATGTATTAACACCATATTACCATATATGTACCAAATTTCAAGGTTCTGTATATACAGGAAATATTTTTAAAATTACATATTATAATGTATATATATATATATATATATATATACATTATTTCAATTTATTTCAATTTTAGAGTGACAACTTTAGTTCTTTAGTAATAATCACAATCAATATTATAACAGGCGTCTACGAATTAGTACTAATGAATCTATGAAAATGATGCCATTATACACATTTCGCTATACTTAAATATTTCGGTAGTCATTAAAATAAATAAATTTATATATGCTTAATCTATTCTATTCTACGAGTACATATTACCATAAAAGTTAGTGAAGTTGTAATTAAAATGTTTACATTTTTAATACGTGACGTTAATTTTTAGCTACCGAGTATGTAAAATAAGTTCTACTATTTTATAAATGTATTATCGCAAACACCACAGCTTCAATTATATTATTATGTATTTTACACATGGCATGTCAGAGAAAAAACTGAGGCCTTGGACAAATGGTATTTTGCACTCCCGCCTTTTTCCACGTTTTTATTAGTTCGTATTCTAGTTTGTCCGGTACAGATTTTTTCTTGTGTGTCCAGTATACTATTTTCTTGTTTGTCCAAGATTTGTATTGGACGATTGAAGATTTTTAACTAGCTTCCCAACTAGCTAGTCATTTGAAACTTTTCGAATATATCAGAACACGACAACAATGCATTCTTTTAATACTTTTAACCATTTTTTAAGCAGAATTGAATTCATTTTCAGTTAATTCTGTTTTGTATGGAAAGTTATTATTGTTGGTTGCTAAGAGGGTCCTAGCAAGTAAATTATTAATATATACGTGCCTTACCATGGTAATCAATATGAAATCTCAAAATGACATTTCAGTATTCTATATTTATTCAGTATTTCTATCAAGCAGGTACAATAAAAAGTTTTTATCAATACATATGATTGTCAAGTTTATATGATTCAACAGAAAATTTTAAAACGTGGTATATAAAAAGT
Organism: Rhyacophila brunnea; assembly: GCF_057557595.1. Taxonomy (NCBI): domain Eukaryota; kingdom Metazoa; phylum Arthropoda; class Insecta; order Trichoptera; family Rhyacophilidae; genus Rhyacophila; species Rhyacophila brunnea. The sequence continues at coordinate 25,240,591 of NW_028232752.1, forward strand.
TCTTTTTATTTTGTAATTATTTTAATTCAAAACTATGAGGAATAAAATATAAAATACCATATTCTGTTCATGGTATTTAAAATTATTTATTTATATACAAAAGTAAATTAACAAAAGCTTTTCACAATTATTTCGCACCAGCAAATTTCGTGATTAATTCAGAATAATCGTTGTACGTACAATCTCGCCGGTCTACTTAGTTGCTCTTGACTAATTATTGATCGTCAAAAGTTTTAAATCTTTTTGTTAAGTAGGTACACTAAATTATCAACGTTCTTCTTTTACACTCATTGGGGTGGTAAAAAATCTAAACGCAGTAATTAACATTGTCCATTAATCGATATTCGTAAAACCGTGAGTTTTGTTTATATGTATAAAATTGAGGCCTCTAAAATTGTAAGGTACAAGAAAAACAACCCTTCTTTTTGCCTACCTCTTCTGATATGGCCTAATTCTACATATTATATTATAATATACAACAGAAAATACTTTTTCACACGTGCATTGTTATATAAATGAGAATTAATTGTATTCTGAGTCAGTGTGCATTTGCCATTAGTGAGTGCGAGTGCCTGAAGATGCCAAAAGACGAAACCCGGGCTGCAAAAATTACTCAAATGGAAATTTACAAAACTAAGATCGATTATAAATAATATAAGTAGACAATATTTTTTTTAAATCCCAGAAAACTTTATCTACCTAAGTGAAAAGTGGCTTATAAAATTAAAACCATTTTTTTAATTTTAGATTCAGAATTAATGCCTGCTCATTCAACAGAAATTTATTTACTATTAGTGTGTTTTTCTGCAAAATTGTTAACATTATTTATTTATAAAAACAACTCAAGGCCCGAGCTATACATTAGAAAACAACTTTTAAAACTATACACTTATCCAAGGATACAATATTTCTCATAATAACCTAATAAAAAGTACCTACGTACTTTTTACTCATTAGATATTTATGAGAACGTAATGCTTTCAAATTTTCGTGCAGGAATATACCTTAAAATTGTCACTAAGGTCACGGCTTCATTTTTCTATAATATATTCATAAATACAAACATGTAAATAATAATTACATATTAGATCAATGTGACACAATAGCCTAGAGACTTTACATTTAACAGGTCTGGATTGGTGAGCTCGCGCATTTGCTTAAAATCCCAGGGCCGCATCTATTATTTGTTGCCGTGTCCACTTGATGGAGGACTGGCGCCACCTATTCCCATGCATCTTTTATCATGGCATAAATAAACAGGCAATCTAAATAAGCACTCACAGAATTGTGGCCCAGTAGAAAGTTTCTCCATTCGATTATCCCCGGTTGGGAAAAAACTATTTAGCAATAAAAAGACAGTATTGTTTCTGATTCGGTACATAAATGAAAAAAATACTGCTAATTCTATTTATTCAATGATTTCAAATTATTCTATTTTCATTTATAATCAACAGCGATATTAAATAGTTAGATAATTTGGTGCTATATAGTAGACTGCATCATCATCCTCCAAAAATATATATCCCGAGCTCACTGTCTCTCTAGTCACTCAACTTCGCTGTGTTCCATTTGGCCAAGTGCTTATAAGGTTTTGTTAATAAACTTCATCGTATGTTTCAAAGTAACTGGCCCGTTACGTCTTCAAGACATTTACTATATTATTAGGCTTAAACAGTTTGCAGAGCTTGTTATTCGTATAGCTATAGATAAATTATCTTATATTGAACTATGTAACTTAATTATGTGTTACTTAGTACTCAAATACAATCGTCACACAAATAATCGGAATTCACGATCCTCAAAAGTACATATTCACAACAATAGAGTTGATTAAACACGTTTACCTAATATATATCTACTTATTCGTAGTTTTATATATCTAGCTGAAATTTTTATAAAAAAAATAATAATATTTTTCAGTGTGTTACGTTACGGTAAAAATCCGTTTAATAGTTTAAAAAAATAGTCCATTTTAATTATCATTGTGTTCAATTAATACCATTCACAAGATTCAGCACTACAACTTTCAATGTCATGTTGTGAACGTCTTAAACTTATAATTTGTAATGTCCACAATATGTTAAATAAATAAATAAATAAGCTTTTTTCTTGCAAAATCTGGCATATGGTTTTAAATCTAGCATTTTTCATTTATAGTGACTAGCAATCAAACTTTTTATAGAAATGATAGATTGTTTGATTATCAATTTCATGTAAATCGATAAATTATTAGGTTTTTGTCGATCCAAAAAAGCTTATGATTTTTTGGTTTTACCAGAAGATATAAGACTATTCTCGAGTGTTTTTTCTTGAAGGAAATGATTTTAGCACATTTTTTTCAGAGAACTTACCTTATCTCTTTTCCTTGACATTTTTTTATAACCAAATAATTACATTTTGTGCTTAATACTTAATAACAAATATGTTTGTTTTGAATTAGGTATTTCAATTACTGTAAAATAATATATATTACAAAAAAGATTTGTTTTTTTTTTGTATCTTAATAAAATAATTCCTTTCCTGGTTCCACAAGAAGTTTGTCTTTGAATGGCATCTTGAATATTTTATCGTGAAAAATCCAATAAAATTCATGGCAACTTAAGCGGGGGTACACGTGATAAATTTTATACGAAATGTTTTTTAAGCGTCAGGGTTTAGGGAAAGATTGAAAAAAAGCTCAGCCTATTGTATGAAAATGCAAATCTTTGGTATTGTAAGATTACATTGCCTTGGCGGTTTTCTTTGAGGGATTATTTTTGCGAATCTGATTTTGATATTTATATGAAAAAATAATCCAATGAAAATGTTAGTTTCAACTTTTGATTGAAAGTAGATTTATACCGTAAACCAACATTATAAACTTTTCAAAAGAATCAGTATTTACTAGTAAGAAGTATTTCTAAATAATTTATAAATTGTATTAATCAGTATATTCAAATAATCTTAGGTAGGTATATATAATTTTACATTTTCTGAAAAATTAATCATAAAATGCGCAAGGGTCATATGCGTAGTTTTAATCTTTTTTTGTGATTTTACCGAGGCTTTGACTGCGGCTCGCTGTCATATCGCCTCTTCTCTTCTAGAAGGGGATCCGTCGATCAGATCCTCACTCCTATTTTGATAAATAGCTTTATAATTATTTTGCCTAGCTCTTCCGCCTTTCTTTCTTTCTTCTTTAGACGCCAGTGTTTTATGAACCAGAATCACTACTCCTCCGTATCCATCCCCTCTGTTTTTTCGATACATCGTGTAATCATTGAATTTCAGATAATCTAATTCAGATCTTAGCCAAGTCTCTGAAATTAATGCTATTGTTATTTTTTGTCTTATTGAGTAAAGTTCTATATCATTCTTTTTTTGCTTCGTACTTCTGGCATTCCATTGAAAAATCCTAATTTGTTTTTTTTAACAATTTTGTTGCAGAACCTCCCTTAGAACTTCTCCTAACTTTTCTTCTTTGAAGTTTTTGCATACCCAGTCCATTGCTTTAATTATTAGTAGCTTAATGATCTGCTGCCAGTCTCCTCCTTTCAGCAAGACTTTCATAATTTCTCCCATCGCATTAACCTCTGTCTTCCCCTTTGACGCTACGCTACTACTTGTAGCTGTTATTGTTGAGCCTGAAGCTTCTACTACCACTTCTTCTTTCTTTTTGTTTTCCTTTATTTTTTTAATTATTTCGCTTTCATCTCTTCCCACGATTTTTTTTTATTTTAATATGTTAGGATAGCTGTTACTTAACATATTTTTTTTTTGCTTTCTTGAAAGGTATGTTCATTTTTATCATTGCTTCTTTGCAATTCTTTTCTTCTTGCCACTTTGCGCATTTTTGGCTGTTTGCCGCGTGGTTACCTTTGTAATTGATGCACGTAATTTCCTCATTTTTTTCGCAAGTTTTGTGGTTTTCACTGCACTTGGGGCACGTTTCTACTTAACTGCCGCAATTATTCGCAATGTGCCCATATCGCCAGCATTTGTAGCATTGCATTACCCTGAATACATACGGTTCTACAGCAAAAGAGACGCCTTATATGTGAATTGTTCTCGGCAATATTTTCTCCCCAAATTTAATACTGACTGATGAGGTCTTTGTAAGCTCTCCTGTATCACTTTTTCTTGTCAACCTCTTAAGATTGATCACTTTTGCATCACTTTTGATTTCCATTTGCAGTTCTTGGAGGTCCATAATATCAATGTCGACTTTTCTTATTACTCCATAAGAGCAGAAGTAATTCTCTTTAATCACAATACCGAGATCTTTGAGTTCTCCAGCTTGTTTCACTTTATCTGCTTTTTTTTCGTCTTCTACTTGGATGTACGTCTTTAATTTCTTTTTTGTAAATTTTCTATACTTTAACTCCTGCCTTATGAAGCATCTGCGTTATTTTCAACTTTAATGGTATTTTACTTCCCGTCGCTATCATGACGATGTTTTCGTTTCTCTTTGAAGCGACCCCAGAGTCTCTTCTGGGTTTTTTTCCAGAGGTCACAGTCTGCCATTCTTCTTCTTTTTCGCCAATCACTTCCTCTTCATCATCGTTTCCTTTCTTCTTCGTTTTTTTGGTTTCATTCACGTCCACAGTAGTGTTATCTATTTTAATATTTTTGCCTTTCACGCGGACTTTGAAATCGCGTAACAGTGTGAACAAATAACAGTGTGAACAAATAACAGTGTGGACAACCCCTCGCTTCACCACGTTTGGCGCACTAAATTCTCCCGTTCCACAATAATTATTATTCACTGTTGCTCACTGTTAATATTAATAATATATTAATTTGTGCAGTATGTATGCACTAAATAATATATACACTGTAAATCTCGGCTGTCTTTTTTCACCTAATAATCTTTCTTTCAGACTTCACTTATTTATATTAAATTCTGGTAACAACAATTTTCTTTCTATTCGACATGGACGTTCTACTCAAATGCTTAAGTCCAACTGAGTTTTAATCTTAAAAACATTATTTTTAAATCGATGGCATATGGAAAAAAACAAATAAAAATAGCATTTCTGTATATTATATGATTATAGGTAGACGAGTTATAAAATAAACTGCCTGTCTCATATTATGTATACGAAGAGTATCTCAGTATCTGAAATATTTGTCGCGTGATAAATCTCAATTAATTTCTGGTTCCATTTCCCACGACGTATCTTTGTGAAGCTGATTTCTTTGGAATAAATTTCAGAAATTTATCAAACTCAATATAAAACTACCAATGAGTTTAGATGTGACTAGTTTCATTCCAAAATTTGAGAAGCTGTGTCATGAACAAAAAGGCATCACAGAATAAAAATCTCTATAAAAACGGTACTGAGAAACAAAAACGTTTGAGTGAAATACGGAAAAGGTTTAATATATTATATTATTACGCAATGTATTTACTTTATAAGAACATAACCGCAGAATAAATATAGTCATACAGTGGTATCCAATGAGGATGAAACCATCACTGAACTAGATCGATGAACTAATTTCAACAGAGTAACAGTAAAGAACTAAGATCTGAGAAAATTTGAGGAAGCTATGATATGCTTTCATGCAGCATACAGCAGTGAATCGACCCCAACGTATATTATGTATTTGATTTATAATAAATAATTACAAGATAAAAAGAACTTTTTATATACCACGTTTTTAAATTTCTGTTGAATCATATCATCATCAGCCGGGGTCAATCCACTGCTGGATGAAGGCCTCCCCAAGCTTTCTCTAACTCTCTCGGTCCTGTGTCGTTCGCTGCCACGTATTTCCACCGAACTTTACCAGTTCGTCAATCCAGCGGCTTTTAGGGCGACCCTGTGGCCGTTTCATACCCCTTGGGTACCACTGGATGACAGCTTTTGTCCAGCGGCCGTCCTTTCAGCGAGCAATGTGCCCCGCCCATCTCCATTTCAGCTGTTTGGCAACGTCTATTACATCGCGTACTCTTGTCTGTTTCCTAACCCATTCGTTCCTCTTACGGTCCTTTCGCGTAATGCCCAACATGCACCTCTCCATGCCTCGCTGTGTGACTCTTAGCCTTTTGATATCTCTCGTGTTGAGGGTCTACGTCTCGCAGCCATACGTGAGCACGGGTAGCACACATTGGTTGAACACCCTACGCTTAAGACATAATGGTAGGTCACTCTTGAAGATAATATTCAGACGTCCGAAAGCACTCCATCCCAGCTTTGTTCTTCGAGCAATTTCATCGTGCATGCTTCCGTCTATGGACACCTGCTGTCCGAGATAGACGTAGCTGCTGACTTGCTCGAGTTGGGTGCCAGAAATACAAATAATCGCAGGGTCCGAAAAACAGTTCCTCATCACTTTTGTCTTTGAGACATTTATCTTTAGACCGACCGTTTGACTGACATCCGCGAGTTCTTGCATTCTACCTTGGAGGTTTTTCGGGTCTTGAGAGAGTATAACAATATCATCTGCAAAGCGCAGGTGACTGAGGTGCTCCCTATTAATTGGAACACCTTTTTCCTCCCAATCAAGTTTCTTAAATAAGTCCTCAAGAGTAGCGGTGAATAGTTTAGGTGAAATGGTATCACCTTGCCGGACACCTTTGTTAATGGGGAATTTACACGACCGTTTGTGGAGTTTCACGCATGCTGTGGCATCACTGTATATACTGTTAAATATGTTTATATAGCGTCTGGAAATTCCTTGGTTGTTAAGGGCGTCTATAATTGAGAATTTTTTGATGGAATCAAACGCCTTTTCATAGTCTATAAAACCAAGATATAATGGCAGTTTGTATTCCTGGTAGCGCTCTATGATTTCCCTGATGACCTGTATATGATCCATAGTACTGTAGCCTCTTCTGAATCCGGCTTGTTTCTCTTGGTTGGTTCTCGTCTAGAACTGTTTCGAGACGGTTTGAGAGTATTTTCGTGAAAACCTTATACAGAATTGGCAGTAGACTAATTGGTCGATAGTTTTTCAGATCTTCAGTGTCTCCTTTCTTATGGAGAATAATAATGGAGGCATTTTTCCATGACTCTGGGATGTTCTCTTCGTGCAGACAAGACGTGAACAGACGTGCGAGCACATCGCTCACCGTCCTCCCTGCCCGTTTGAGAACATCGATAGTCAGCCCATCTTCTCCCGGGGCTTTTCCATTCTTCATGCACATTATAGCATATTCCACCTCTGTGGTAGTAACTTCGGGAAGAGGATCTTCATATTCTCTGTTCACCGAAAGATCTGAGTTGATGTTAGTGTCATCTTTGTATAGAGCGCTGTAAAACTCTACAACAGTGTCCAGTAGATGGTCCAAGTTACGCACGATACTTCCATCTTGCACTTTTAGTGTCGTGATCTGCCGTCTCCCTATTGACAGATACTGCTTGTTCTTATGTAAGCTCCTTTCTGATGCAACAATTGATTCTACAAGGTTCATATTGAACTTACGAAGATCTTCTCGTATGTTTTTACGTAGAGTTTTGCACAGCGTGGAGTATTCGAGATCATTTGCAACTTGTTGCACGCTTTTCGTACTCCTACGCAGCTTCATAAGATCCAACGTTTCCTTTGAAAGTTTGCTTACTCGTTCAACCACAGCAGCAACTGTCTCTTCCGAAGATTCTATAATGATGTTTGTTACTGCCTCGGTGTTTTGTAGGGAGATGGGGTCATTTTCAGCTTAGAAAGCCGCTAGCCTGTTTTCCAGCTCTTGTTGGAATTCGACTCTGCTTCTCAAGCCTCTGCGGACTCTGGGCTTCTTATTATACTTTTTATTGTACTTGATAGAAATACTGAAATATCATTTTGACATTTCATATTGATTTCCATAGTAACGCACGTATATATTAATAGTTTAGTTGCTAGGACCCCCTTAGCAACCAATAATAGTGTTTTACTTTTAGCGATTTTTTTCCAAAACATACGAAACAGAATTAACTGAAAATGAATTCAATTCTGCTTAAAGATGGCCAAAAGTATTAAAAGAATACATTGTCGTCGTGTTCTGATATATTCTAAAAGTTTCAAATATCTAGCTAGTCGGAAAGTTAGTTAAAAATCTTCAATCGTCCAATACAAATCTTTGACAAACAAGAAAAAATTTGTACTGGACAAACAAGAATACGATCTAATAAAAACGTGGTAAAATATAATTTTAGAAGTGTTTTGGTCATTCGCAGAACATATGTTTAATATTGATTACAACAATGTTAACCATCTTTATTTTCAATAACTTTGTCGTAATAAGTTCTTTTAAAGTGACTTAGTAGTAGCAAGTCAAAAACACTTTGCACTATAAATAGCAATTCTATTTACGTACTAAAAATATTGGTTTAGTTCTTCAGAAATGAATGCGCTTCTAACAGTATACGGCTAAGAACATTCTCATGGAGAAACATTCAAATGGAATTTTAAACAGTTTACTACTGCAACAGTGGTATCACGGATTCTTCGGAAATCAAGGGTGACCATTACATACTACGATATTTATTTTGTTGTCATTTAGACGTAGCTGTAATAAAATCTAAAATTTAATTTATTTCAACTTTAATCGTATAGGTTTTAATCCAAATACTACCAAAGCCACATGCAGGGGTGCGTATATTCACGCCGACTCTCTTCTGCTAAACTCTGTTTGGCTTGCCAAGCTAATAACTAAGTTTAGCAACATAGAGTTACATTGGTAGTTGATACTAAATCTGTACTCTAATATGACTGTGATACGTGGTAGCATATCAAGGGTCTCGATTTTTTAACATTTAAAATTGATTTATGAGTACACCGGTACGACCGCAGTACAAACAGTCGGAATCGAAATATCTAGTTGATAAATAGTAAGATAGAGTCAGTTTATTTAGTCTAGAACTTGAAAAAGGTCCTTTTTAATAGTTTACCTTTCTATAAGCGCTATCATTTCTATTCGTATGGCCGATATGTAACGATTTGAGTCAAAGCAATAAACTGAAGGCTTAAGAGCGTACTACAGTGAAACGGAAAATAATTTTCATCAGTAGGTGCGACGAAATTTCTCACTAGTCGCCAATCGGAGACCGATAGTCGAAGTGTCCGCACGTCGATTTGTTTTGTCATGGCGTCGGATGAAAAATTCTTAAATCGTTTAAAGATGACTAAAAAACTTTACGTATGTACTTAAAAAAGAAAACATGTCAATGAATATACTATTATTATTAGTAATATAACAATAAACATAACATTAAATGGACGCATGTTGGATTTTTATGAAAAATTATATTTCGTTCGGCACGCGTCATTTGCACAATCCGCGCATCGCCTAGCCACGATCTTTTTAGACCATGCCTCAACTGAAGCCTGCCTGAATAGCCTTAAAGAAAATGTTGATCGCATGCTTAACATTGATACTAAAAATCTTGAACTGAGTGGATTAAAATGCACATAATATATCGCTTACTGGACAAGTACTATAACTATTAAACTACGGAACTAAATATCCTTCTTGTGGTATTTTGGTCACTAAGTATTATTACTTAACCAGTAAGGTTACTGTTTTGTTAAGTTTGATTCATTAATGGCGTCAGGATTGCCCAAAATTTTAGTGGTTATATTCTTGTAACTCACTTAGCAAACACTAGATTTCAGTTGGATTGGAGCCCCACTTCATCCAAGATTTTTTGTTGGAATTTCTAATACAAGTAGTGTATGTTTTTGAAGCTTTTCCAAGATATTTATTTTCAATAAAATAATGGTACATTCTTAATTTGCATAATATTGTATAATTCGAAAAAAAATATTTTTTAACGTCTTAACAATATTTAATTAAAATTATTATCATACGACAGTACTCCACTGTTTTTCAGCTCTTAGTCTCTAGATGGCACGGAGAGTCAGTCGCGCTCTAAATCGTTGCGAGTTCGCGAGCTCATAATAACACGTGTGAAACTACGAGAAAAATACGTATATTTTAATAAGAGTTGTCATAAGACAAAATTAATTAATATTTTAAATACATTTTCAAACAATTTTAAATATAATTATTCATTAACACTAAAACACAAAACTTTGCATAAATGCATGGAATATCTACGTTAGATCAGAGCATCCCAATCGGTATGGTTATTGCATTTGTTAAATCATCAAGATTGTTGAAGACATTTCTAGTACTGCAAGCCATTTTTTTCGTCATAGCCAAATTAATAATTTAAAATGTTACTTATTAGTTTTAAAAAATAAACAAAAATTATGCAGGCTACTAATTAAGTTTTTTCAAGCATTAACCCTGGCATATATTTCTCTTATTTATACGTTATTATAGCATTAAAAAATTTGGATACCAATCATCTAATCAATTCGACACTTAAATTCTGATAGTGCTATTTTACGGTAGCAAATCATGGCGTCTTACGAAGGCTCAGATACACCGTATACTGAGCTTCGAATACAGATGTTTGCGATGGATACTGGGTGTATGGTGGTACATTAATAACTTTAGGAGTAACGAGGAATTAACCAAGCAGCCTCTCATCACGCTGATAGTAAAAAAGTGACGTTGGACATGGCTCGGCCACGTGCTGCGGATACCAGAAGAGAACCTCAACTTGGCTTGCCTGTTCTTCAAACCACTAAATACTATAATATATAGAGAGGAGACCTGGAATGACGCAAGAAAACTGGCAAGCGACAGGAATTCTTGAACCGTATTGGTGTTCCAGCTAAGGGGCGCGGACATGAATGAAGAAGAAGATAGTCGTTTAATTAAAAAAAAAATATTGTATCACCTACTATTATTTTCATATAATACTTCATCAAAAAAAATATAATTTTCAATGACAGGCTATGCGAAAACTAATATACTTATATGGTATGTTTGTATAATGAAGAACAAAGTTTATTTGAGTAAGCTTACATTATACTTAGTTTAGCGTATCCGCGCTTTGCGAATCATTCCACTAGATCTTCTATCCTCAAGATAGCGAAGAACTTGAACTTTATGCGTTTTTTTTAAAAAAAGTTATAACTTCATTTAAAAGAACAAATTTTTCACCTCACATTTTTTAAATTATATGTAATCACACTATTTGTAATTTTCATTCGATGTTTTATTCTACCTACATCAATATTAAGCAATTTTTTTGGAAATCTCTTTTACTTGATTTATTTGTTTATCTACTTTATTGAATATCAAAAACTAACAAACACTATCGACACATTGTTGTCTTATTTTAATGAAAACCAATACGTTTGACTGCATACACTATATATGTCGGATTTTAACAGCCTACCTTCACCCTTCGCCATTGGTATCATCGCCATCAGCCGGGGTTGATCGACTACTAACCCATAATAAATTTCAAGAACAATATATTTTTAATAAACTTTTTTTTTATTCAACGAATAAGACACAAGTTTTCAAAATATAACATTCTATATATTGAACATAAAACATTTTAAAACATCTCAAGCATATACACACTAGAAAAAATTATTTTGTAGAAAAAAATACAACTTCCGATGGGACTTGAACCTGTATCTGCTGGATTCGCGCCAGTATGTTTTTCCAATTTACTAAAACTAAATTATGTATATTGTGTCTAAATTATGTATAGTCAATATATTTTTAGGAAGATTAATAAACACCGCGCTTCATGGACCTCTGACCATTGTAATCATACCTTCTTTTAATTATTTATTATCTACATGGAAGTAATTACGTCTTTTTTAAAGAAGCCTTCTACCTTGACGTATATTCTGACTAATAGCCGCTTTATATAGCTGATAGTTTCTCTAACAGCTAAGAGTTCCCGTAATAAATAATTAAGGATATAAAAGGTCGATTCTTAGAAGGGGAATGATTAAATTACTTTTATCATAAAGGGTAATACACTTCCAGCTGTTCAGTTTTATTAATTACTTTACCAATATAACGTTATAACTTAAATTGTGAGTAACGCAATAAGCCACCTGCTACAACAACTTTATAAATTAAGTTATACAGTTCACATTTTATGTAATGTACCTATATCATGATAATTATCATCTGTTATACGTATACATTACATTATTATGCATCAATGACAAAGACTCCATACTATGCGAGTATTTAAAGCCTACTTTCTTAAGAACAATAGATTTTATTAACCTAAATACATGCCCTACTTTTACTCGGCGTAGATGCAAACTCCGTGTCCCTGATAACTCTTTTATAAATCGGGAACATGAGTAAGTTATTTGTTTTTCCAAGGTGCAGCAATAATCTGCCAATAACCATGCCAATTGGGCGAGCAATAACTGTGTTTAACCAAATCACTTAAGATATTTATGTTGGGAATTGTGGATTGTTTTGAGTATCGTAAATAAACAAAGTAGTTTTAATATACGATTAACTTTATTTATATTAATCTGCATGAATATCATTATACAGAAGGATCACATTTTATATGCGCGTGTTACAAATAACCGATGAGAACTAAATACTATCACGCCACACACACAGGTACGGCGTAAGAGTGGGAAGAAGAATCTGTCTCCCTCTTACAAAGAATAATCGGTATCTAGCAGAGTTGCGCAGCGAGCGCTAGATATCGACACGTACTTCTTTATTCTATTATATTATTCAATTAGACGGCTATCTCTCAACAATTTATATATTCCACTTACGTGAGGTAAATTGATGTGGACGTTGTTTTATCTCATTCGGCGTACTTCCATGTACTTCTTTTTTTTATTTACTATTTTACTAATATTGCTTCTATTTCTTTCTTTGATTAATTTTGTTTTAAAACATTTTTTTCTTTTTCATTTAATATTGTGACTGTATTGAATTTCTAATTTGTGAAATCCACTATAATTATGTAAATAAATATATTCGATTTTAAATTTTAAATGTAAAAATATAACAAAAGAGCCATATCTCTCTAAGTTTTGAATTTAGGATTCACCTACAACAAATAGGTATACTGTATCAGAGTCTATCAAATCTTCTACTAACACACCCAAATAACAGTTTGGGATAATCCATTTTTTAATATATGTAGTTTGAGACGATTTGCCCTTGAAATGTTAGCACTATCTGCTTTATTATAAGAAACGTTTCGTGCTTCCAAGGACTTTGCCTAAGTTTGCGCATATCGTGTAGGACTATTTTATTTTACGCCCAGTGAACTCAGTTTCAGAGATATATTGGATAATAAGGTCAACTAGTGAGGGCGTAATTTTTTAGCGCAAGATTGATTCCCGGTTTGGGTATTGCTTTATTTTTAGTAAAATAGCTATTTGAATGCATTGTTATGTTTTCGGCAACGGAAATCCTTACCAACGGGCCCCGATCCTTCACTTGGTCTAGTCTAGTGGAAGGTGTATGTCAGTAATAAAACTCTATGAATGTTAATATTTAGAGATGTTTATTCGTCATAGTCTCAATTTATAGTTACATGGTGTAAAAATAAAAGGGAAAGAACGCAGGATAGTTCGATCCGCAGTGAAATAACTCAGTGAGCAGAGCTGACTTAAGTTTGAACAAATTGAATGGTCCGATTTGAATGATATCAGAATCATTTACAGTATACAAATGAAATATTAAGTACGTAATATTAATGATGCTTAGTTCATGTACAAGGGTTTATATCTGTGTAGTAACACAATTAGATAGGGTGGATAAATTGGGGTTGATCAATAATATTATATTGAGTAGATACATTGCAATAGTCGAAATCACACCGATCGAATATTCTTAACAATTGTACATAATTAGTAACTTAGAGTATTGATAAATTAAACAAATGATAATTTACTGTCATTGGGGAAATATTATAGACAGAGGAGTTACAGAATATACATAACCGCATGTAAATATCTATTATTAAAAAGCAATACATATTAATATGTGAGGTTCATTAAAAGTATCACCTCATATACCTCGTATACATTATTATCTATCTTATTAAGTATTTCCACAAACAATCATATTTTCTATTTCCATTTGGCCAATTATGTTGTATATTACATGGCTGTCAACCAAAAAGTTCGTTTTCAGATGACTCTCTCTACGCTGTAGATAAACCGTAGACCCTACGGTATGCGTTTTTTGTTTTTCTATAATTGCTATAATTTCTTTCTCTGAGAATTTTTAATTTCGCATTAGGCAGATTTTCTCTTCCGGTGAAATTATTATTCGTAAAAAAACACTACAAAAATTTTATACTATATTGAATAATCAAGTAGTTAACTATTTTTAAAATGGACAAACATTTTGTAACAACTGCAATTTAAGTTTGCTCATATACATTAGTGCCACTCTACCGAGTTGTGCATGGAACGGACAATCGCTGAACAAATCACATCGGTTCGTGCTTCTAATTCCCGTAATGAAATTGACTTCTGGAACAGTCGAACAGCGTAACTGTGAAAATACTCACTGGAAATTGAGAAATTGCAGTTATTTCAGCACCAGTTTATACATATTTCAAAGAAATACAGAAAATGGTACACAAATCCAAGAAGCTAACTGCATGATTTGATTTTAATGCCAGATAATTATTATAAGTAACCATTTCAACACAATTAACCGTTACTTTTCTACTCAAATAAATTGAGTTTGTATTATTACTTGACATGACTTATTTTAAACAAAGAACTTCTTATAATAGTTTATTCTTATATACATGTCTCCTACAAGAGGGGGCTGACAGGGCTTTAGCCTGTAGGCCCGGGTTTAGAGGGTGCCTGGCGTGGCGGGTCAACCAGTTAATTGAGAAATACACACCACCAGGGACGGCTCTAGTAAAGGAGCAAAGTGTGCACTGCACTCCCATCATCGATTAAATAAAAATATATAATATACAACCCCCATGTATTCCGAAAAATGCGATATCGGAAACTTATACGAAATCAATCATTTTGAATTCCGCGCGTATTCGAACATAGTGATTTCGACGCGCCAACGCCACCGTCTACCAATACACACGTAACTACACCAATGAGACGCGACCAATACACACATGCCTCCATCGGTGAGCCATGCCAAGGAGCAAAATTCAAAGTGTACCTTGAATTTACACTATTTTTCACGCATATATTTAAAAATTTACATCGACAAATGAGGCTAGTAGAATCAAAACCAACAAAGTTCTATAAGACTACATGAATCTTCGTTGGAAATGATGTTTTCCAAGTTAATTCTTCAGGAGGTTGCCTGCACCTAATGCCATAGCACACAAAGCTTAACTCGGCGTTCGGACAATAAAATCATACACTGGCCGATATAAATATTCCAACACAAGCGCTTAGGCCACGCGTCGAGATATAGTTGGAAGCCTAATTATTGATGACTAATGTCATGTCGATGCATGCAGTGCAAAAATAAAAACATATTCCCGACTTATTTATCAAACGGTTAGTTTAGTAAGTTTAGTTCAACGTAAGCCGCTCCCGGTTTCACCGATTTCGCCGATATTGTTATGCTAACGTTGGTGGATTAATTTTTTTATTTTCATTTAGAGATTACCCTATTACTATTAGTGTTTCAATAGGTAGGTATCTTAAATTTGATGTACACACAGTTCAGTTCAGCTTGTTAATTTGGTACTTAGGTGCATTATGATTTTAATCAGGTGGGTATTCCACAGAAAGGCTGTTATTGAGAATAAATAGGTACTTAGGTGTAGAATTGTAGACGTAGGTGGGTGGGTAGCTTTTAACAATTAATTAGCCTAGTGTTTGTCGCATTGAAGTAGGTACCTAGCTACATAGGACTTATAATATCTATTATTACGTTTATTTTGTACAGATAGGTAGGTAGGTATCTATTCAATAAGAAGGAACATGGAGCATAGGTACTGTCGTTGAATGAGAATTTTACAAGTGAAATTATTATTGTTTATCGTTATTTTAATTAGCGATTCACATCGAGACGGATGACAGTTTACATTGGCCGACATTATTAGCTCAGCCAAGTATTAATTCATTGAACGGTACCTACCTACCTATTTATAATTTTTCTTATTTGAAACGATAATGGGGCCCTATTTCGTGGTCGATTTGAGATTAGGTGGTACCTATTTTGATAGGTAAGTAAGTACGATAAAAAGGCCCCATTTCTTTTGTGGTCATTTTGAGATTAGGTAGGTATCATTAACCTTATCATTAGGTAGGTAATTGTGTAGGTAGTATGTCGATAACTACCCACTGTCCTGTAGTTTAATGGGAATTAATTTTCCGAGTCGAATTCATGAAGCAATTATTATTCACATCGGCGCATCATCTATTCTATAGGTGGGTAAGTATAAAGACTGCTTTTGGATCACAATAAGTGCTAATACTTCGATACAACCCTACCTTGGATAGCTGCCGTAGCGGCAGAATGTCATCAATGGGAATTTAGAGCATAAATCGACGATTCAATTCAATAACGTCTCGTAGGTATCGTGAAAATGCATTCATTAAACGAAGTTGCGATTTTATATGACAGATCACAGCACTGTCGCGTCGCGGGAACGTTCTGCGATTTGAATCTGACATGGGCTGATTTTAAAGAAAATACCGAAAATATTAATTTTTCCCACTCAATATCGACGTTTCGGCTTAAATATGTTCAATAAGCATGTCACTCATCATGTTAAATGTGCCGAAATTCCTTCGTTGCAAAGTTTATATCATTTTTTGCAGTTCGACGTTTAACATAGGGGCAGATTGGCAATGCGCGGAGGTGACATTTATTTTTTATAACTATCTTATTACTCGATGGACAACGCTAAAACTTTGGAATATGTAAATATGCATCGTCTGAAACATATCTACAATGCGGCCGCACGCAATGAATTTTTAAAAATCGGCGGTCACAGTTAGAGTTCCGTAAACAACGCGACCGAATTATGCCAAATTATCAGCTATGTTTCGCATTAATCATTTCAAAATCATACGTATACTTAAAATGTGTACTGAAGAGAGCTAGCCGCCTACCTAGCCGGTTGGCTTTATATTTTAGTAAATGAATTTTTTTAAATCGGGTAATTTAATACTTAATTATAAATGATGAATAATTATTATTAACGTGACAAATTTAAACTTAAGAATGAACTAATAGTCTTATACAGTAGAGAAGATTTCTACGTTACTGTTGGAGCATTATTGATACTTCAACTTTTCACTAATAATAACTTACTGGAAGTATTTGGCAAAAGTGTTACCCTATTAAAAATAATTTGTACAATCCCGATGATTTCAGTGGGAAGTGAGCGTTGTTTCTCAACTTAAGAAAAGGTTAAGTCATTTTTGAGAAATACAATGACTCAAGACAGGCTAAATGCTCTTGCGATGTTAATCGACGTGTTTTCAAAATCGATGGAAGATGGACTTCTTGCATAAATAGGTGAGTTTTTTTTGCACTCCCTCATATTCTTGTCACCGGCCGCCACTGCACATCACACATTTGATCTAATAATAAAAAAAAGTTGCCTACGGTGTTGTCTTCTTTAATGGTTATTAACATTTAAAAATATGTAGATCTCTATTGTAATTTGATGTGAAATGATGATTCACATAATTAAATGATAATAATTCATGTGCAGAATTTTATTTTATAACTATTTTAACTGTGTTTCTTAACTTACAAAATTTAGATTTAAAATAAGGGTACAACTGGATTTATTTAAAAATTGCTAAAAATGCACGGAATACCCTTAACCCTGGGGTTCCATGAAACCCACTTGGAGAATACCACTGTAGAAAATCAAACAGCCCTTAATCTTAGCGATATGTAGGGGCTCCGCCATAGATCCAGGCCTGGAGGCCCGTTTCAGGATGTGGGGGCCATGCTTATATATATATATGTATGTATATATTCAATAAATAACTTTGTATTTAAATTTTCCGTAAGATTGTATATTTTACATCATATTATATGGAATAATAAAATTACTACATATTACATTTAATTTTGATTAAGACTGCCTAATCCAAATCATAATAGTTTAGGTATACTATGGGCGATCCGACAAAAAATTTTGCACGAGTTTTCAATCATACTTATTTATATTCGTTGATTTGCGGATACATAATATTATTACAGATAGTGTTGGTCAGTTTTTTTTTAATTAAATAACTCCTGCCTATCACAAACCATAATCGATAAAAAAATATGTAATATCTATAAAATAACTAAAATTATGTATGGTTTAATGACAAAATTTTAAATATTTTATAGATAAACCAACATTTTTTAGTATTATTTACTATGACTTGGATTAGGCAGGGTTTAATAGAATTTTAAAAATGAACAAACACATTCTACACATTGTAGTATTAGTTCAATGAAAACAAATACGTTTGACTAACAAAGTTTAGTGTGCACTATTTATGTCAGATCTTAACAGCCTACCTCCACCCTTCGCCACTGATATATAATATTATAATACTTACACTTAACTTAACGCTATTTTACGAGGATTAATTTTTAACCTTTTCCGAAATCCTAAAATACTATACGTACATACAATAATACCGTATAAAATAAACGCAAAACGTGTGACTTGTCTGGCATTTATTAATGTCAATTAACTTATGAATATATCAACGGTACCGATTTACATTATTGTAGTGAATCTATTGGTGAAGGAATACCCTTGAGTTATCTTTTATAAACATTGTATTAAAGTATAGAGTACTTTGCCATGCCTAAATTATAATTTAAGTTACACCTTTTATCGAATTTAAAGTTTCTGGTCATATGGGAATTATGTAAAAAGTCACCATCAGTTTAAATGAGATATTATTATTATTACATCTGTACCTCAGAGCCAATGTGATTCAAATACGATGTCTGCATAAGATGAGTTTAGTACAGATATTGTTTCTAAAGTATTATCATTTCTAAAGCCTTTTTGGTGTTGTGTACACCCACGATGGCCGCGCAGCTTAAGCGTTGGCCTTTGGCGTCATGGGTCCCAGGTTCGAATTCTGGATCTAGCAAGTACACATATTATTTTTCAATTTGTGTATGAGCCAGAGCATGGACATACTAGGTTGAGCAAATGACTGACATCCATGTCTTGTAAAAAATCAAAATCTGTTAATACAAACCTTCACTATGTGGAGGCCCATATGATCGTATTAGGATCGAATATGGTCGGAAAAAAGCCTGTTTACTTTTAAAGTAATATTCCAAGTATTGAACATACATAATTTTGAAAACACTTTGAAAAAAGTAAGACACCCCGCAGGAATCGAACCGACATCTCTTGGGTTTCGCGCCCGTGCGCATTGACCACAATGTTAAAGGCGCCGTACTTAATTGCATTTAAATTTTAAAATTTAAATTTTAACGAGTGGCTCTTATAATAATCTCTGAAGCGATTTTCAAAATTTAGCTCATTGGCAATCGGCTTTTGTACTTTACGTCAAAGTAGGTATTACTTTGATTACTAACCAACGTCACGGATTACTCCAAGATATTTTGTGTTGTAACTTACTTGAACTTGCTAATAAAAAAATGGTTAATTAAAAATTATTAAACACACATATTTCGTTGGAAAATTATATTATTTTTGTAAAATATAAAATTCACAATTATTTTTTCTTATGAATGTAGGCTTCAAATAATAGTCTAGTATGGAATCTTTGCTATTGTTACATACAAATAAATATATTTTATAATTAACTATTTTTTTATTCAACGAATAATTCACAAGATTTAAGAATGTACCATTCTAATTATTGAACATACATAATTTTGCAAAACATACACTTTCTGAGAAAATATATTATAACCAATAGAAAAATAATTTCGTTGAATAAAAGAAATAATTATGAATTATTAGCAAGTTCTAATAAGTTACATCGATATTGGTGAAATCCACGATGTTGGTTAGTAATTAAAGTAATAGGTATCTAACTACTTTGATTTAATAAACAAAAATCGATTGCCAAAGTAGCTTGACTTAGTAGAGCACTGATGAGTGGGTATTAAAAGTGGCAAATAGTTAAAATTTGTCGCAATTAGTATATCACCGCGTAGCATAGAGGTAATATGCGGATGGGGTGTAATCCCGGGAGATGCAGGGTTCGATTTCCTGCCGGGGTAGCTTACTTTTTTCAAAAAAAGATTTTATAATATATTTTCTCAGAAAGTGTTTTTCAATATTATGTATGTTAAATATATTTTATATATATAGTAAAATTGAGGCTGATATAAGTTTTCTTTCGCTCTAACGCGCAATGTCATTCAAAGACAGAATATAAATATTACTTGTAAACTTATTTGGATGATATTGTATTAAATTTATAATGTATAAAATAAAATGAAGGTTTTTTTGTGAGATAACTCGATATCAACCCTTCTCATCCTCCCGTGGTTACTCTTTGAGCCACCTCTATACGAAGGTATAAATCACCTTATTTGAGGCAGTCATTCCTTTGGGGATAGAATGCCGTGCGGGAGCGTGGAAAAATATGATAAGCAAATAATATGTGCGAGTGTTTAGGCGAGCCTAACTCGATTGGAGCCTATGTTGCTCGGGGGACTTGGGGGCGCCACGTGAGCCCCAGGCGGCGACTGACACGCCGTCCTGAAAGGGTTAACCGAAGATTAGATTTGATGTCGTTTTTTTTTTAAATACTTGAAATTGAGACTATTGATAGCGTTGTTTTGGGATATTTTATATTTCAAATTCTAATTTTTAAATATATAGTGGATTCCCGATATATCGTCCCTCGATCTGTCGTTTTTTTTTTGTATATAAAAACATTGTATTGATCGTTCTTCTATTCACCATTTTCCTGCACTAATCGTTTAAATTTTCCTATTTTTTTCTAGATTGATTAGAATAACAAATACCGACATACTTCTTTTTTTTGACGATGTCCAATCCTAATAGAATCATATGGACCTCTGCGGATTACACCGTCTAATTAGAGGTTTGTATTAACAGATTTTTTGGTACTGTTCGGTTAAAGCGGATACAGCGGAAAACGCATTTTGAAAATAGCCGATAAACTGAATTATTTGTTAGGCTAACCTAACCAAACCTAAGCTAACCTAATCTTACTTAACCCAACCTAACCTAACCTAAACTAACCTAAACTAACAAATAATCCAGTTTATCGGCTATTTTCAAAATGAGTTTTCCGCTGTATCCGCTTTAACCGAACAGTACCGATTTTTTTACAATAAATGGGTATTAGCCACTTGTTCAACTTGTTGGGTCCATTTACTAGGGCTCCAAGCACAAATTAAAAAACAATATGTGTATTGCCAGATCCAAGATACCCAAGACATTATAAGCCTGTCGGCCATCGTTTCGCATAGCATGGCCCCAACAAGGAGAGGACTGACAGGGCTCTAGCCTAGGGGCCCAGGCTCAAAGGGGCCCGACGTGGCGAATCGACCAGATAAGTGAGATAAGCAAACTTCACAAATTCGCTCTAACTGTTAAAGAAAATCGCCTGCGGCGCTATTTCACTTAAGAGATTTTATCATTTTAAAACACGTGGTTTTGCAATGCAATTTTTGATGTGTACTCGATGACTTCAAGTGGATTTATTAATAATACAAAAAAAAACGTTAAAATACACTGAATACCCTCAATTCTTTGACCTGGAACACCATTTGGAAAACATTACTATAATCCGTCACACTACCTTTAATCCTAGAAGTAGGTAGAGGGGCCGCCAAATATGCCTAGGCCTAGGAACTAGCTTTAGGATGTCAGGCTCATGGCATACATACTGGGATAGTAAAATAATTAACGCCTTTTTTCTCTAAATAAACTGGTTC
This sequence comes from Rhyacophila brunnea, assembly GCF_057557595.1. Taxonomy (NCBI): domain Eukaryota; kingdom Metazoa; phylum Arthropoda; class Insecta; order Trichoptera; family Rhyacophilidae; genus Rhyacophila; species Rhyacophila brunnea. The sequence continues at coordinate 25,262,294 of NW_028232752.1, forward strand.
GTCCTTTTTCCCAAAAATTCAGCTGTCATTGACTCCTTAAGTCATCAACGACAGTTCGCAAAGTCGTATCCAGATGACCGTGTTATAGACAGCATATCAATTGATAGCTCGTACTCTTGTAGAGAGCCTAACGGTCACAACACAGTTTGTCTCCATTCTTAACTTCATTTACGCAAATAAATGTGAAAATTTAATTAATTGTTAATTATTTTAAATTTTCATTTTTTCGTCCATGCATTCGGTTTGTTCGTTGTTTTCAGAGAGCAGCGAAAACGCGCAGGAATCGAAAAAACAATAAATGGTTGAAGACACAAACAAAAGTATATACATATAACCAAAAATAATAAAATATCATACAAAGTAAAACTGGATAAACAAAGATAAGCGACATTTTCGATTTAACACCATACGTGTAAATACAATGAGCAATAATAAACATTAAAATATAAATAAATATTCTAAATAAATCTTACTGTATTACACAATTTATCGGTATAAAATATGGGATTATTTAATATTTCACTGTATTTTTGTTAATTTCTTTTATTGTGTTAACTGTCAATACATGGTGGAGCTGCATTGTAATATTTCGGTTTCTTATGGATTTTGGGTAGCTAAGAGAATCTTCACCTCTGCATACGCATCTGCAATCTTTTCTGCATTATAAGCTGGAGTCATGGTCTGAATCAAAATTAATCATAAACGCGAGTGAGAAAGCATTATGCGTTTTTTTTTTTTTTAGAATTATTAATAACCATGTCCTTGCTTTTTCGTACAAGGTGGTTGTTAGTTATTTTGAACAATCACAAACACCCAGGCTTTGATAAAAACACATAAATGTTTTTGTCATGACCGGGAATCGAACCCAGGAACTCTCGGGTGGAAAGAGTAAGATAGAATATAATTATATAAATAAAAGAGGTAGGTTTTAGAACGTGAAGTCGGTAAATATTAGTTTGACGGATGTGGTTGATGCAAATACTTTTAGTGCGACCTGTTGTTGAAATATATAATAGTTCTTTGTATAAATATAAAGTTAGTGAAAAATGTTTTATTTAAATTAATGTGGTAGTTGGACTGACAACCCAGATGATGGTATAACGTTCCATAGGTAAGTTAAAAATTATAAAATTGAGGTTCTATTTTGCGTCATACACAAGTAAAATGGCTTCATACAACCGTACAATATCATCTCTCTTTATAATTACTCTGAAGCTGGAGTAAATCATACTTTTATTGTGGAAAATGTGAAAAATTACTTAAGACTCTCTTAATACAAGATTTAAAAAATCCGCCCTATTTACATAATTTATTAACGTAATTCAATTTTATAAATACAATACAAAAATTTCAAAATGCACAACTTTTTGGAGTCTTGAATATTCATTAATGCATTTATATTAACAATAATATTTTCGTGAATTCAAAAAATAATCACTATATCCAAACCCCTGCCAAAAAAAACATCAACAAAGGGTAGAAATTCATCAATTTTCTATCCCAAAGAGCGATTTCACGTTATACCTCTATTGTTTTGTCATGCGGAGGGTAAAGGCTCCCAGTAGTGCTATATCTACGTACATAAGTTACTGCAAAGTCCCACAAATTGGTCCAAATGTCGCACGCAAAACGGGTGATCGAATATTGGAAAGAACTTCAAGTGGGTAAAACGGTATATGTGCCAATGTCGCAGTCCTTCCCCAGACGCCACTAAACTTTCGCACTTGGTTGCCATGAAGGCTGTATTTCAGCAAAGGCTTATGAATGTATTATAACTACACAAGCATCATCAGTTAGCATGCAAAAGTCAAATTTCTAACTACGGCACCGAAATTTCATACAATTAGGTCAAAGCTATCGTAACCGTATTTTTAAAATATTTATATTTTGCGAATCACCAATTCTATCTCAATATAGAGGATTATGTACATTATTCATAGTATATAAGTATTTTTTTAATGATCATTGTTGTCTTAATAATATATCGGTATAACATTTAAGTTAATGACCCAACCAAACCACATCTGCCCCGCACCACACCCGGTCTTAATCGGGCGATCACGGGACTTTACATTTTGATGTAAAACATCAATTTTGACTGGGAATGTCTCAGGAACAGTTACCTAAGACTGATATCAACATGCACTTAAATGTGCTTTGACTAAATTTGCATGGCTTTAATTTTAGAGTACTCATGGTAAAGATACGCACGTAGAGGTATAACATCTAAACTTGCAGCTTAATTTCTAAAGCACATCGGCGCAAATCCAGTAGTTACGTCGTGTTCAATTCCCGTCTGGCGTCGCATTTTTTTAAGATATTTTTTTTATATTAGGTAGGTATAAATCTGAGGTATTTTCAAACATGTATGTTCAACATTATAAATAATTTAATACTCTTAATTCTTGTCAAGTAGGTATTCGTTTAATAAAAGAAATAGTTTAATTAAAAAAGTTACATTATAATATAGGGAGTCATTAATCCACACAATTTAATAATGTTTACGACTGATTTAGTACGTTACTAAAGTAATAAAAAAGCCATAAAGTTACTATGTACTTAGTTAGTACCATATGTGACGTAACGTGATATCACTGCCAATAGGTAGTTAATGAAAAATTATATTCCTAGAAAAGTGCAAACACACTTGTACATTATAGCAATGTGATTCTTATCTCTTTTCGTGGTAAAGTAATTTGATATTTTATTCAGCACCATTGTTCCTGGTCCATTAGTCACTGACGTCGTTTTATATTAGACAAAGAAAGTCACGCCCCATAACTTGAGCACCTTATTCTTTAAGTATAGCATATTCGATTTCTTTTCCAATTTTCACGGGTGACGAAACAATGAACCCCGGAAATATGTATCCGGGTTATCCGTGGATGGGTGTATTGAAGATAAACCGTGTTTTTATTTGACTTCACTCCGATGGATAGAAGTGCCCTAAAATAGAGATGACTTATTCCTACTAATATTTTTATTATAGTTTTTACCCATCATTTGTTTTGATTCTTACTAAAGATAAAAAAAAATATTACAGAAATAACGTATTTTAGAAAATAAATAGATTACCTTATTTAATAATAATATTATCGTAATAAAATAATAAAACTTTTGTACGTACTTAAGTACGTGGCATTATTGAGTGTTCGTAGGATATATTGTATATTTGGCAGATACCATTTTTTTTACGTAAAATAATGAATTTCACGATGCATACTTTTAATAATGTAGAACAGTGATTTTCAACCCTGTTCCCGTGGGCACAAGTGTGCCATTTGTGCATTTTATAATTAAAAAATAATAAAAATATTTTTTTTAGAATTTTTAATCTATTCAAAAAAATAATTGCACTTGAATTTGTGTTGGTTGATTGGATATAATAAATCTGTTTCATATAATATTTAACAATATTAAAAAAAAAAAAAAACTTTACTGGAATAATTTTAAACGTTAAAAATAGAACTAATATTCATGGTTACATGTAAGTTGTACATATGCAGTTCATCGTGGGACACTTATTCGTGCGCCGCCGTAGGTGAAATATGAGTTCGTATAACATTTTATCAAATGACGAGTTCTTCGTTGAACATTTCACCGTGGAATACATTTGTACGTATCTTACAAAATGCGCCGATAGTTTGCAAATAGTACTGTTCTAGTTAGATTAACCCTAACCCAACATAACCTAACCTAACCTAACCTAGTAAAGACATCTCATTAAATTTGCCACATGTTGTAGCATACGTACAAATATACTCCACGGTGAAATGTTCAACGAAGAACTCGTCATTTAATTAAACGTTATACAAACTTATGTTTCACGTACTGCGGTGCACGAATAAGTGTCCTGCGGTGAACTGTTTACGTACAAATTTCCGGATACGAATATTTATTTGTTAAATTCATTTGTAATATTCTTTGTCTATGTTATGTCTACTTTCTTTTTTTCGACCATGTCCGATCGTAATAAGATCATATGGGCCTCCACAGAATGGAGGTTTATAATTTTGTTTTTAAGAGAAATGGATGTCAGCCACTTGCTCAACCTATTAGGTTCATACTCTGACTCTTACACAAATTTAAAAACAATAATGTGTACTTTCCAGATCCAGGATTCGAACCTGGGACCCACGACGCTATAGACCGACGCTTAAGCCGCGCATGTGCCATGGATGGGAACGTTTGATATAGAGCATGTATTCCCAAAATAGATGCTAGGGTAATCCGGGGATAGGTATCTATTTCTAGAAACAGTAGGGGACGTTGAAGATCAAGTGATTAATATGTAATATTATTTGCCTCATAATTGAGGATGGTGATTGAATTTTATTTCGCTTATAGCAGTATCTACTAAACTGTGTTCCACGAAAGAAGAAGTCTTTGAATCTGTCAGTAAGTCCGTTGTTATTTTGCTGTCATTTGGAGGAAAAATTATGGGAGAAGATGTCTTTCATTTGATAAACATAAACTGTTGAAAATTGCGAAGTTTCCTGTGGCAAACTTTTGTCAACGTTGACACTGGTGGCAAACAACACTGGTCAAGAGAAATGTTGCGCTGATCCTGTTGCCTCACTAATTATCACGTTTCATAAACTATTTAATAATAAAACTATTATAATAAATCACGTAAACAACACTTAAATTAATATTATTAACATATTATCATTCGTACATGTAAATTATTATTTGTCCTGCATTATAACATAATATATACACGTTTTCTTAAGGGGGGACATGCTCAGAGTTGGTCAAAATGGAGCTTATATTTCATTTTCAAAGCATGATCCTTGACATTCCTGAAACGTTGTAGATAATCTATTTATATAATTTTAAAGCCTTATTATCCTTTATATTTATTTTAAAAATTTTATGACTGCATAAAGTGTTTTTATTACATTAAATAGTATTCTTTTAAACCTCTCGCTCTAATGTGTTAAAATATAGTCGTATTTCAGTACATGCATGTGCAGTGGTGTTAAGATTTTTTACATTTATTAATTTTTAAACGTATTTATAAAACCATTAGTATAATTTATGTTGACATTATTATAGTGAAATATTTACGATAAAAAATTATATTGATAATCTCTGTGATCCTAAATTTGACAAGAATTAGGCATTTTATTATTCAAAAAATGGGCAAGTTTAACACATTTGAAGATAATTCTAAAGATATTTATTATAAGGTATGTCTTTGACCATTTAAGTGTGATAAACATCCTACGAATAGTGATTGCTTTATAATAATTATTGACCTAAGAATAAGGTAGTGTTTTTTTAATACGCCATTTTTTTTTGGCATTCCCCAGTAGTGAAGCTACAACATACAGCCGTAGCCATAAATTGACAAACTATAATTGAAGTAGGGAGTAAAATGACCTACGCTGAGCATGTCCGCCCTTAATGTCGAACATTTAAAAAAATAGTCAGATAAGTAAATATAATATTTTAGATTTTTATTTGTATAGATGAGGTTATACTGCCTACCACCGATAATAACGGTAATAATGTGACATATTATTTGATACCATTTTTAATTTTGCTTCTTTGTGTCCTCCTCTCTTATGGGCCTCATAAAGGCTTATTTATACGTGCTAAATAATAATGCTTATTACTAATTTATTCAGCCTATTTACTCGTAGCGGTATTAGTTCGAGTAGTAATTGCCAATGATGTGCACTAATCCCGTGTAAACAATTTTTAACTTAAAGTTATGTACCACTCTTAAGTGCGTGGTGACCTCAGTCTTGAGTAACTATAAAATGCTGATGCTTCACATCAATGTAGGATTTCGTGATACAGCTGATTAAGATAGGTATGGTTTGGTGAGGTCATTAATTTAAATATCTGACAGTAACTTATTGTTCCAAATATGCCTAGTAGTTTTAAAAGTTTCTAGTACCAATCAAATTGATCGTCCAGTAGACTCAAATGCTGCTTGAAATGTTATGAAATGTTCAAAAATTAATAAAATGTCGTCAGTGCAAACAGTAACGTAGAGTGTAATTAAATAAACAAAGTGGCCAAGGCTAAGACTGGTGTATATTTGTGTGCTATATTATTTATGTTTCTTGTGTTGTTGATAAAATATTGCCATATGAATATTTATATATATTATATAATAATTATTTACTGTTAGTAGAACTCTGCTTTGACTTCAAACAATTCATATAACGGTACAATCTTTTGTGTTATATAAATACATTTGCCCTCGCGAATGTGACGACGCCTAGGTAGGCTTCGGCGGATGATAATACAAATTGAAAGTTTTAGTGCTTTGGGGTACGCGCTTTTTTATGGCTACAAAATATTGTCGGAAAACTTGCGATAAGCTTTTATGCTCTGCCTGGCATGATAATACAATACACCTGATATGTTAAAGGTGTTGTCATGAAATGATAACAGAAAGCATTTTGCTAAATGGTATCATTTTCATTTTATGAGCAGTCAATGCAGAGAAATAAAACGCGTCAATTCGAGCATTATGAATTTTATCAGTGTTGTAAAAATTACTTCGTAGTGTCATTTCGTTTTTAGTATAACCACAAAGAAAGTATACTTGAAATGATAATGACAATACAGTTTTTGATAAAATAGTTTATCATCGTGATAAATCTTTAATAGTAGTTACTATTTGTCTTACACATAGGTACTTCATTCTCAAAATCTTGTGAATTATTTATTGAATAAAAGAAATGGTATATTATATATTTAAATATTATGTTTTATATTTTTTTAAACAAGGACAAGAGATATTATAAGTCAGGAAAATAATATTATTTTTTACATATTTTTAATAAAATGTTGTAAAACAATTTTTGAAGTTTAACATAAATTATTATTATTCATTATCAAGTTTTTTTTTAATTTTAAAGAAAGTAGTAATTTATTATAAAACAAACTTATCAAGTATAAAATGTAAATTTTTATAACTAGTGCTTCTTCAGAATGACATGACTTTCAAGTTTCAAAATAATCATGACTTTTTTGTTCTGAAAGTTGAAAAATGCTAAATATTTTTCCAGGTATTCTGATTAAAATAAAAAAATGCTATTCGAAAGATTCTCTACTTTCGAAGTAATAATTACGTATTTATGAAATGTCCTTCAAGATTACGTGACCTACGGAGGTCTATCTGAATCCATTTGCGGCATGATGTTGAAATATACCCCCAGGACAGTAGCGTCCTCAGTACACCGGCAGGAAGGATTTATATAAAATGATAAGTAGTGAACTAAATTATTGCTTGAAGAGCGTTTACATCGTTAGGGTAGTTTCTATAATATATACACAAATTATGATTAAATTTATTTAAGCTAATGATTGGCATAGCCATTTAGTATTAAACGTATTATAAAGTATATAACGGACTTGAAAACAAATATTTCCTTATTTAATAACGTTTTATTCACAGTTACATGAGAATTTAAACCTTATTATTTTTATTTATTTGTATTATCATACAGGTAACTTAATTTTCAATGTAATTCTGTAATGCATTATATTCAAATACAATAAACAACTTTCTTAAAGTTGTTCAAAAATTACCGATAAAAACAATATTATAATATATCTATTTTCTCAAATTACTCTGGAAAATATTAGTAAAATTAATATTCATATAAATAATAAAACAAGCAAAACAAAATAGGTAAGTACTTATTGAAAAATGGCCTTCCCATGCACATATTTAAAAACAGCTTAGGTTGGGCCCTGGCTTCCTCAAATCACCTTCTCCAGTCTGGTCTATCCTCATCCAGTCGGGGTTCGTACATCCTGATCCACGCATCTAGCTAAATTTGGGTCTCTCAACACTCTCAGAGAAAATTATTACCAATTTCGAGTAAGTAGTTCCAATATTTTATGATGTAACTTACTCGAACATGCTTATAATTTTCTCAGTGATGTTTTTCAAAATTATGTATGTTCAATATTTAGAAAGGTACATTCATAAATCTTGTGAATTATTCGTTGAATAAAGGAAATAGTTAAATAAAAATTATCAGCAAGTACGAGTAAGTTACATCTTAAAATATTGGAGAGATCCGTGAGGCGGTTAGTAATTGAAGTAGTAGGTAGCTTGGTTTGTAAGAGCGCTGATGAGAAGGTATTAGGCCAATAGTTAAAATTTGTCGTAATTAGTATGTCACCTAGTAGCATAGTGGACAATCCGCGGACGGGGCGGGGCGTAAACCCACGAGATGTAGGTTTGCTTCCTGCCGGATGTCTTACTTAAAAAAGATTTTTTCTATTGGTTATAATAATTATTTACTCAGAAGTATTTTTTCAAAATTATGTATGTTCAACAATCATTTTGTTAATTTTACAATTTTTATTTTAAAAAGAAACTACTACCACGTAAACCTTAGTTAATTCATTGTCTACGTACTTTATTGAGTCATTATTAAAATGGTAGGTACATAAATATCAGTTAAAAGTAGTTTTCTTGGATTCATTCAAGATGCCATTAATATCTTATTAGAAGAATCTATGAATAGTAAAATAGTCCTAGTCTATCATTTATTTACGATACATTACTGGTTTCGTCTAATCAGTAAATATATTATGATTTTGAAGGCTTAAGGTTGAAGTATTGAAGTCTTTCTACCTATGTTTTAAAAAATGCGTATGTATTACTTAATTATTTATAAAATAATAAAAGCTGAGTGAATCTATATTATTTTATTCTTACGTTGTAATAAAAATTATGAACTTTTTTGGCTTCATTAAATTCTTATCCATAAATAATATTTGATTTTCTTGAAATACATAAATATTTAAATATTTCAACTTATGTTGAGATAAATCTAAATGGATTCCATATCATCATCAACAGCCGTGATCGATCCACAGCTGGATCTGGAGCTCTCTCCATTTTTCTCGGTCCCTAGCTCTTTGCTGCTACATATATCCACCGAATATTATGAGCTCGTCTATCCAGCAAGTTTGAGGGCATCCCTGAAGGCGTTTAGTGCCCCCTTTTTTGACGGCATTTTTCCAGCGGTTGTCCACTCACGGAGCGATCTGCCGGCCCATTGCCATTTCATTTGCTTAACCACTTAGGAGATGATTATATTAGTACTCCATACTTGATTGGCAATGCTTTAGAATAAGTATTAGTAAATTACTGATAAAAAGGTGGGTGCCGTTCAACAGTACCTAAGAGAGCAAATAAGCATATACATCTAAAGAGGTAATGCAGTCGTTGTTTTGGCAACTCTCGAGGTATCTAGGGGAATGGAGGAAATATTTTATATACCTACTAGGGGAAGCCTAGGATATTAAAAGTTTTATAAATATTAATTTATATAATAAATAATAATGTTAATTATGTACTCACCTGTATCAATAATTTTACACCTTTTGTCTCTGTTATTGTGTTATACTTTTTTATTTTTACCACGTTTATATTAGCTCGTATTCTTGTTTGTCCAGTACAATTTTTTTCTTGTGTGTCCAGTACAATTTTTTTTTTGTTTGTCCAAAATTTGTATTGGACGATTGAAGATTTTTAACTAACTTCCCGACTAGCTAGACATTTGAAACTTTTAGAATATATCAGAACACGACGACAATGCATTCTTTTAATACATTTGCCATCTTTAAGCAGAATTGAATTCATTTTCAGTTAATTCTGTTTTGTATGTTTCGGAAAAAATACGTTAAACTATTATTGGTTGCTAAGGGGGTCCTAGCAACTAAATTTTTAATATACACGTACGTTACTATGGAAATCAATATGAAATGTCAAAGTGACATTTCAGTATTCTATATTTATTCAGTATTTCTATGAAGTACAAAAAAAAGTATTTATTAATACATAGAATTGTCAAGTTTATATTATTCAACAGAAAATTTAAAAACGTGGTATATAAAAAGTTCTTTTTATCTTGTAATTATTATAGTATATATTAATTTTCTACGTAATTATCTATGCAATATATAATTTTAATAAACTTTACTTAATTCCACTAAAAAAATAAAAATTATTATTTTAAATAAGATTATCTGCACTATCTTTAATGATATTTCGACCCTCCACTGTGTCAAATATATCTTACCGACAGGTCTCATTCGCAAACTAAATTAATATTCGACAACGTTTCAATTTATATTTCGTCTCCCCCAAGACAAGAGAAATTTCATCCCTCACCCGTGCAATATTACAATACACCCACTCTCGCCGTTCACCCTGTCCGAACGAGGTAAAGAAAATTTTTCTTATACAAAAATACATTGGCCGAAAATGCTGAACGCTGTGTTCGGACATAGTATTTGCCTATCGACTGTATCACATAAAAGACATCGTGCAAGGAATGTAAACAATTCGGCATTGAGGTCCCAGAGAACAGGGCAGAATAATTTTAAGGTACTTCAAAATACACCAGATTCTTGTTATAATCAATCTCAATATAAATAAATGGCATGATTAGCATCTCAAGGCTTTCTTAATCAGCTCTAGAATGAAGGTACAAAACATATTTTTATTCATATTATATCTTATAAATTTCAAAACAATATTTTCAATAATTCTATATAATATACATAACGTATTTAGTTAATAATTATTAGTATGTTTACAAGAAATGGGAATTGAACTCAGATTAATCACACTCCGGGTGCTGTAGCTTTAACATTTAAGCTTTTAACCAGCCACTAATCACGATTTACTTTATTATACAACTGAGTTGTTATTATAAATTCCATGAATTCGATAACCATATTTTGTAATATATTGTAGTAATTGACAATAATTTAATTAAGACATATAACTCATATAGTTACAAAAGATGTTTACTTACATGTTTATAGTTTCGAGAAAAGGCAAGAAAACCGCTGTGGCTACTTTGTTACCAATTTACCAAAAAAAACGATATTTTAATAAAATGTATATTATAAAAACATTTTTAAGTATAAGTATAATAGGTAGCAACTAAAATTATTGGAAAAATTTCAAATTGAGTGTTTACAACACTGCACATTGGAAATTGACATGATATAAAACTAACTGTTTGATTGTCACACAAAAATATAAGTACTAAAATAATTGTGTCGCGGACATGTTAATGATAGCATTTATTGTTATTAAAATAATTAGTTAGGTCTGTATTTTTTTTAACTTGGAGACAAAAAAGAGTTTGTTTAACAATATTTCAAATTTACTGTAATTATCCAATAATATTATTATCTAAATGATATTTTTTGATTTTAATAGATCAGCGAGTATATTCCATACACAAGCCTGCTTTCGGTCCGCTGCGGCAGCTAAATAGGGTAGGAAAGTATAGAATTATTAACACGTCTCGTAACAACTACAATAATTTAACCATCTAAACTGTCAAACTGTCTATCTCGGTCTAAAATTTATCACAGAGAAGAGAGGTGCTGTTAAAACATAGTACTTATTGTAACAATTATAACTAAATTATTGTACAAGAAGTGTTAATAATTCGATACTTTTCTACCCTCTTTAGCTGCCGTAGCGGACCGAAACCAGCTTTGTGTATGGAATAGACCCGCAGAGCTTTAAAATTGGCTTTGTTCTTTTAATTCATCTCAAATTCAAAATAAAAAACTTATGAAACATTGCGATGTATTTTTTTTTTGATCGTACTGGCGCTATAAGTCTGTGTAGTTTAGATCCTCACTACCATCTGCCTCAGTTTATTCAGGTTTATTTTAAGCCAATTCTCCATTTTTGCATACCCAACAGCTTAAAATTCAGCTCCACACTTTCCGTCCATCGTATACAAGGTCAACCAGAGCGTTGTTTACATTCCGTCTAGCCCTAGCTGAATGTCAGTTTCTTTGTCGTGCGTGACTCACCCACCTCGTGTACAGGGCCCAGCCATCTTAGGCGACCAAATTCGATGTACTTATATTTTATTGTTTTTTTTTATGATCATGTCTAAGTATTTTTATAATTTAATATATTTATTCACAATTTCTTAATTTAATAGCAATATCGATATATAACTACCTTTCTCTTGTTATTATACCGTACATTTTTTTCTGAATATTTAAATAAACACACCAAAAAGAAAACAATTATGTCATAATATCTCCAGACGAAATCGTGAAGCTTGTACTTTTCCTTGAATTCGAGGCTATTATATAACAAGATAAAGTAATAATATTTCCAATATTGCCATAAGCTTTTTTATTACCTACTTACCTTCCATTTTATTAATATTTTGAAGAAAAGGCTATTGTTGCGTACTTGTATCTACCTACGCACACTTTTCTAGGTATGTGGAAATATTGTAAAGTTGTATCCACGTTAAGAGAACTATACAATAATTATTCAATTAATTTTATTTTATATTAATTTATAATAGTTGCGCTTTAAATAAAATTAAGTTATATCAAAACCATATTCAAATTATGCATCTACATTCTACATAATATTAGACTTGGGGCGGCTTTCATGGTGTGCTGCGTAAGACACCGTTCGGAAGCTTTTGGTTCGATTCCCGGTGAGGACACAATATTATATTTATGTGATCTCAAAGCCTTGGTGTTTGTCATTATTCAAAAATTATTAACAACCATATTGTACGAAATAATTGATATGGTTATTAATAATATATATTTACAAATCAGAAAAGGCGCAGATATAACCACTTAAATAACTGCCAAACCATAGATTTCTCATGAAACGTTTGTATGTGCTGCATCTTTACAACTTCGAACACATATTATTATCACACTAATTGTAATATTACACTTACCACCAGCTATCTCTTTTCCAAACTGTCTGCTACTCATATATATCGATACAATATTGTCTGTAGTGCAACAACGCGACGATAACGATATTATCAGTATGTATTCAGTGGGTGTTCAATAACCTTACAATGCTGGCGAAAAGTTGGTAAACTCTTATTAAATATATTATTAAGAGAACAGAATAGATTAATAGGATAAAAATATAATTGTCATGGACCAAGGTTTCAAGACTGGCTTAGGCTTATTACTAAATCCATAAATCACAAAAAAACACAAAGACCACCGAATGTTCTAAAATATTACCAATATTGAATGCGTCTTTCATTTACGTGACAAAACTAAATGTGTATTTATTATGATGGAGATATAACTCGTGAAAATAGCATATTATTTAACGTATGTTTAAGTTTATCCCATATTTCTCTATACTTGAAATTTAAAACTCTGCCCTCTTAATACTTTTGCAACAAAATGTTGACGAAGGATTACACAGTTAACATAAAAAAATATTTAAATATAATGACTCTATAGATGTTTAATATTATAACTTAATTATTAAATTTTATTTCATTGTTTTTATATATTATACATTTAATATTTTATTTTGACTGTACCTTTGGAGTTTTCTGTGCCCCCCTAAAAATTGATTTTATGTATATAATACTCTTGACATATCGTGTGGCCCCCGGTTGAGAAACGCTGGTTTAATGCATTTTCAACCAACCTGTATCGGAGTACACCTACAGGTAGGATTCATTGCTTACTATCTACTAGGATTAAGAAAGAACACTCGTTTTCGTTTCTGAAAATGAATTATAAGTTATGTGCTGCTAAAATGCAAATATATTGAGTGAATCCAACAGAGGTGAAAAAATAATGAAACAAATTTCATCAAATATATTTATATAAGTAAGTAATTGTCGCGATGAATTATCAAAATATTATTTCGAAACAGAAAACATCCAGAAGAGAAGAACAAAAAATGTTCAATTATTCTATGATTATTGATGACTGTCCAAGCGTTGAATTTAAGAAGCTTTTCCTGCAGCCGGGACTTATTTGCACTTGATGAACTTTTGAGGGCTTTAGTTAAAACTATCAATATATTCAAATTATTTGTAAAAAATCACAAGTTCTACAATTATGATGAATACATATATTTAAATGTCAACATAATAAATGTAGGTATGTAGGTTTTTGCTACAAAATGATATTTTAAAAAGATTTTAATAGCTATATTTATTGATAAGCACCTACTTCTGTTTTTTTAATGTTTAAGAAATATCGGTATTCAATAAGAAATACCGAAAAACCGGTATAGACATTTTTATTCGGTAGGCATTGCAATCCTTACTATCTACGTAAGCATAATATTAATTATAACGCACAATGCCCTTATTCTGGCTGTGAATATGAATATATTAGATCAAGTCGTTATAAAAGTAAATTATTTAGAGTCTAGATAATCGACCACTAAATAATCTTGGCTACTATCTATCTACTTGAGGATCATATAATTATTATAGCACAAAAATTAGTTCAACTAATATAGTAAGTTTTCGGGCATTATAAAGAAATTATCAAATAGGTTAAGTTTCTGAGAAGCAGCTATATCAAGGCATAGCCCGAATAACAATCACCTAGGAGTCCTTTGTCTTTGAGCTTGCTCAAAGATAAACCTGTGCCACTTTCAGACAAAAGTAAATTTATTAACAAGTCTCCAGGACGTGTTTTATTTGCTAGCTACTCCGGTCGCACTACCAAGGTAGGTAAGTAAGTAACTACTACTATTTATCACCCGTGTGTTTAATTTTGCGACTCACCTGAAGCCAACGCTGTGTGTCTCTGCTTATATTATCTGGTGCCACGTGTGTGACATTTTGGTGCTCTACCTAACTACAAAGTACTAAATCAAATTCATAGACACATCCAGCTTTCATTAAATTATTGCAAAAATGTACATATTTATTTATAAAAATCGCATTTGCCCTAAAAAAACAGTTTATAAAGTTTCAAACAAATAAGAATGATATACATAAACCTACTCTTAGAATTAAATAAAGTAAAATCAAAAACTGTAGATTAATAATAATAATATAAAATACAATTAGGAAAATATATTTGGTATATAAAGAAAATACATGTTAATATTTGTGAAAAATGAAAAAATACAATAACGTTTAGGTAATACTATAAAAAACAAGTTATGTAAATAATAACAACAAAAAAAATATTTACTGCAGTGCTTGAGTGTCTGAATTTGTATTTATTTTCCGACGTTTTATCCAATAACGGCACGAGCAAAAAAAATCTTAGGGAAAAAAGTGAAAATTCGAAAAAAGCACCCTAAAATACATAATAATCCAAAATATGAAAACTTTATAGGTAAACCTCTATTTTGACACGTAATGCATGGGATATAGCCGAATTTATTTATTTGAATATAGTTACTGTCCACCCAATTGACGTTACCAATGTCAGATTTGCTCTAAACTTTGGGAGAATAGACAATTAATTTTTCCAATTATAAATACTGTTACCAGTTACATAGTGCAATAATCATTTGCACCGCGTAAAAGCAAAAAAAAAATACTTAGGTAACCGAATAAAGATCTCTTCTAAATATTTGACTACAGTACGTAGTATCCATATACGTATTTTAACTGATTCGTTGCCCAAACAATAGCTATACTCTCAATCCTGCTTTTAATTAAGGAATTATAAATAAATTTAATAACGTGATATTATCTGAAAATACCCACGAAGACAATGCTTCACTAAATCAGAAAAGTTTCTCATACATTATGATTTTCCTTTTACAAATGATATTTATAATAGGCTGGCTTATTAATTACGTATTTTCGTCGTAAATTTATGCCTCGTAAATCAAGACAATAGCAAAGAAAAAGAATGTCCATGGACCGTGGTCGCCGTTAAATATTTTAACCCATTAAAAAATGAGAGTCATTAATTTTTAAATTCCATTTAAGGAACCACTCGATCCCCCGAACTAACTTTTATCCCCGAGATTCTACCCTTGTAACTCTCATTCTCCTAATAACGTCCATAATACATTCGTGAAATTTCGTTCAGAAAAAAAACAACAATATTTTCTTTTCTGTCCTCATTTTATAATGTTTTTTTTTTGCAACTCAATATGATAATACTATACGCCGTATCATTCAATCATAATATTATTATCTTTAATCTTCTCGCCTCTATTGACAAGAATTTTATGCACGATCAATCTTAAATAATCCACTAAAATATTACTCAATTTTTACACTTTATAAAAATTCAACTAGATACTTATTTTTATTATATTTTAATAAGATGTTTAAACATTTAGTATTTTTTCAAAATCAAGTATTCACAATGTTAATATTGTATGGCAAAACGCCTATAATATATGACATTTTTAATGAAATCTAATAATTAGTACCTTTTCACCGCTGACAGCACAGCTGTTGTGCCCTCATTAGTTGGCCATTCGATATAATTAGCATGTTATTTGAATGTGGTAATTAAATAGTAATAAAATGCTCCGCGGTGAAAAGGAAATGAAATCAACACAATAACAATTCAACATGCATATTCTGATAATTTTACATATAGGTATATCATGTGGCCCGTTAATATGTCAGAACTTAAATACACTTTCAAACGAACGACAGGTTCTAGGAGTTGGGATTTCAATATGTTGGGATGAGTGCTAATTTAAAAAAAAAACATAGTGTTTACATGCAATCAACACACCGCTAGTTGATTTTTTTTATACGAATACTCTAATATTAAAACAGATCAAAGAGCACTATAATATACGATAATTTTATTATTATAAGTTCGAAATATAACTGAATAATCGTCCCACGTAACAATATTATGCTGAGGCTTAGTTACATTTTTATAAAAAGAGGTTCTAGAGACACATATTACGTTAAATTTTAATTATGCTGTGTTGCTGCTGTTGAAATATCGCACTTATTGCAACAATAAAAACCAACTTCGTGTAATTGTTACAATAAGTGCTAATATTTTGATACAAACCTACCCTAAGTTTGATACTATTTATCACTTTAGGGTTCGATAAGTATAGAATAGACCCACTGAACTGTTAAACTGTCTATCGCGGTTTAAAATTTATCACAGCCAAGAGAGGTGCTGTTAAAACATAGTACTTGTTGTAACAATTATAACAAAATTATTGGAATTGTTACAATAAGTGTTAATAATTCGATACTTTTCTACCCTATTTAGCTGCCGTAGCGGACCGAAATCAGCCTTGTATATAAAATAGACCCGCTGGTTGCTGCGATAAGTTTTTGGTCATTTGCGTGGCCATCTCTCGGTACCATTGTGCACTTTTCAGTCAGACTGTAAGAATGGCGCGAAATTTTAAAACAAACCAAATACGTTTAGATCACGTTAAATCTCAATCACAATAACCGCATCGGTTTACGATCTTTCGTGATGCATCGTTATGATGGTGACAATAACAGTAGAGACTGAAGTCAAAAATACTTATTATGATTATTATTCCCCGTTATTCGATTTTAGTTACTTGGTATTTTCTCAATTTATAGTATCTAAAAATTATATTTTAAAAATACTAAGGCAGGTACCTATTTATTATTCTAAGCGCTATAAAGCGAAGCATGTAGTGCGGTACGTGACGTATGCTTCTCCTATGCTCCAAGGCTGGATTTCAACAGGGTTAATAGAGTCAATAGTTAACATCCCCCTAACATCAGATCGTCACTATATGCATTTACCTTAACTTTGCTAAATTATTCCACAATTGAGCATTTAGTAAAATACTATAAAATCAATAATTCCTTTACACTGAGACACCTTGTGATGGATTAATTATTATAATTAATTTTCATAGATTATAAACATACCAATATCAAGAAAATAACAGCTCTCATCCAGATAGTTAAAGATGTGAGTTCGAATCCCACTGTGTAGGTTTTCAAGACTCGTTTCTGAGATTTTTCAATGTATCTATTTACAATAATAGGAATTACATGCCATTATCAACATTTATATTCAGTATTCAATAATAAGTAATAATTGAATTATTTTTAATATTGCATTCCATTAATTAATGAATACATTTAATAATCGATATTACGTTAATTATTAGTTATTAGAATTATTTTTTCAACAGTATAATATAATTTGGGTTCACAAAATTCTAGAATAGCTATTTCATAATAAATATTGTATTATTATCCAGATTATTAACAATAAGCAAATTGTCTAAATTAAGGTTTTTACTTTATACTCAGAGATAAAAAATTTCTTTATTATCCTCTCTAGCAATAATTTGATAAATACTGCAATATTGAATATTATTTTATTATTTGTCATTTTACGTTAGTGAATTATTTAAATAAAACACGACGTACTTAGATTTTCTTGATATAATCAAAAGTATAAGGCTGAACTCACTTAGTGATGATTAAATATACCCACATTTTAATATTACCTAGATAATATTATTATGGTTCAAAGATTGATTTTTTATTTGATCACATTTTATCCATGCCATTGGATCGTGACCACACACATTTCCCACTAACCGAGTTAGGTTCCTTCACGGATTGCATAATAAAGTTTGGTACCCAGTCCCAACCCGCACGCATGCCCTTTGAATAAATCATTTTAGGTCTGCCCGAGACCCAATCTGCATTAAAAACGCAAAGGATATGGCACGGGGTCCACTCTGCGCAATATTAATGAACGCGTAGTTTAATGCGCCTTTATTCCATGGCCCTATCATAAAATTAATCTCTTAGTATTTATTGCTTTATCTAAGATTATTAAAGTCATTTATACTAACCTTATAAAGGATTTTAAAATTAACGTCATGGCAGACATTTTTTTCTGATTCCCGCCAATATTAACATTTGTGTTCAGTATTGTTTGGAAAATCATCATGGAAAGATCAGAAAAAAACTTGTACTAACAGCGATTACAAATTTTTAAATTTATTACAACAATAATAAATCTATTCGAGCTACGTATATACCGAGAAAAGTTGAAAGCCGGGCTACTTTACACGCTACACGCTGCAGCGCGCTGGCGTATGGGCCGATATGCGTCTGCGCAGTAGAGCGATAGTGGCGACCTCTCGGTAGAAAAAACGAATTACTCAATACGTCCTGTCAAAATAGTGCCAAAAATTACGGTTTCCACTCGCTAGCTTGTTGGCTTCTGAGCGAGTGGAAAGTTTTGTGTGTCATCATCACAATCGTGCTAGCTGACTCACCCGCTTTTAAACTCGCCAACAAGCAGCTTGTAAATTAGCGCAAAGTCACCAAATCTCTAGGTAGCTATGACAATAAATGATTTATCTGCTTAAAAATATAAGATTGTTCGAAATTTTAAATACGATTAAAATGTATACAAAGCGGTGAAAAAAAGAAACAATCTTTAAGCATTAAGTTTGACACACACAACCTAATAATTGCTGGATATTTATTTCTTTAAATAGATTATCCTGAATATTTGGTGATAGATTTTTCAAAAATTATAGTGTTGTGGTTTTTTTAAAATGTTATCGACGTCGATTGATGATACATTTTATTTTTCTAAACTAAATAACAAATCTCACACAACACCATAGTATTATTTACTCTATAGTAATGTACTCTCCAACACGAAGATTTAGGCAAAAGCAGGAAGGCGCTGTCATCGACTAAATGGGAGGAGCTTGTTAGTTTATAATGGAATTGCTATTAAAAAGGGGAGGAACTTGTTAGTTCACAGATTTAACACGTAGCCAAGAAGATGTTGTTAGACTATAGTATTATAATAGTAACTAGGATTCAATTCATCACTGGCTAATTGTTTTTAAAAATATCTCGTCTAAGACAATGACTTGTTTAGATTATTCATTATTCTCATCACCTTCCTCATTACCTTATTATATAAGGCCAAAGTCTTCATAAACAGTTCAAATTCTGCACTCGATTCTCTCCCAATAATTGTATCTGTGCTGACCTAAGCAAATTACCGAAACTAATAAAAATCAAGCCACAATATGATTTCATCGGTGCATAACGCAAATGTTCTTCATATTCCTTATCGTGTACCTATAATAATCTTTTTAATTTAGTCTGCGAAGATAGCCATGTCTATTGATGGAGAAACTTGATAAATTTTTCACAAGTAACAGAACAATGAGTAAAATGATATAACTACATAAAAGTGTAACGTAAATGGAAAACGCGTCCATCATAATGCGGAAAGACTACAAAATACACCAATGAATAAGTAGACAGATACAAGTAGGTACACCTAACGTCCGCTAGAACTACAAAGTCACACACCTTGGTAGGTATACTAACGTGACAGCAAAGAAGTAATAATCGGGACGAAAAACAAAAGCTAAAATTCATTCAACAGTGGATCATCGAAACCTTATGATTATTATCTAGTTCTGGGTTTGGATTCTTGGCGGCCGATAGGAGAATTTTATCGAAAGTTTTTTTTGATCTCATATTGACATTTGTATTTTAAACTAGGGTATTTGCAGTAATATTATTTGGTAGCTTTAGCAGTCCAACACGCAAGACACTGGGGGCTCTAGATTTGATTACCAGTGAGAACACAATACATATCACCACAATCTAACTCTAAAACTCTTCCTGCCTAACTTTTCTGCGAAACATTTTAGTGCCCGGGTCGCATTACTATCCGCGGGTGAATACGCCTGATTTAAATATTTCTGTGTATGTTTAACTTCTCTTACTGCACCTTTGGATGTCATAGAGCTATATAACATTAAAAATAAATGAATAAAAATATTAATAATAAAACAATTCAAAGCTCACTTCTTTGGCGATATCCGTTGTAATATACATACGCTTAAAAGCATTCTCCCAAGACCACCGGACATATTGTTGTTCAGATTTAGATGGGCAAGAATGTGCTTTCTGTAAAATTGAGCAATTATTATTGTCCTGAATTTTATACGAAGATACATAAACATTGTTTACTCGGGCCTTTCTTCGTAATCACTATTAAAATAAAGTGCCCCAAATGTTATTCTGTTTTTCTTGGTCTGTAATAAGAGTCAACTTACAATATTGAGTATAATGTACACTGTAATAATAATACCAATTCAATTATGAGCAAATATAAATGAATTTGTCGGTCACTGTAGATAAATGGCTACAAACGGTACCAAAGCAACAGAATCCATGCAATTTTCATCGTATAATAATGCACCATATTAAACTATTTGGTAGTGCGACCGTCCTTTTATAAATAATACTAAAGCATAGGTCATGGCTATAAAAATGCATGTTAATTTTTTTCAGAGTCTACTTATTTGATCCCCAGCAACCCAATGGGCTGAGAATGACTAAAAATTATTCTTCTAATAGACCTATGGAACAACAGATCCACAACATCCGTCACAGGATCAATATCGCAGAAATATATTCAAAACATTACTTTTCCCAGGAACATGAAAATATCACACAAACTTACACAGATACTAACAGGCCACGGAGCAGTGTGAGCCTGTCTAAGAAGATTAAAATTGAGGGACGATGACAGTTGTCCATGTGACGGCTATACATCTCAAACTGTGTGGCATGTCATCAACGACTGCCCTGTACTAAAAAGAAGCAATGGACTCTCAGGACTCTATGTAAATCTATCTAAATTGACCTTCAAAAACTTTACGAAATACTTTACAACACAACACAAGAACACTTCTCTAAATATTTAATTCTGGCCATAAAGAAAATTAAAGGTATAAATAAAGAAACATAATTATCTACTATACATCAATGTAACTAACCCTCCCAACCATCTTGTACGAAAAAGCAAGGGCATGATTATTTATATTTAAAAAAAAATACAATCCTTTCTTTACCCTAAGTTTTTGCCATCGTTATTTTTTAAAGATACATTGTTTTACAATAAAATAAAGTACAAAATCACGTGGATGTTAAAAATCTTTATTGATATACGCTTTCATTCGGCGAAACGATGTATAAAATAGTTTTATCTAAAACAGTATTTCAAAGTTATATCGCATAGTCGGCAGTTTCAAATTTATACGTCGAAATGATTATGTGAGAAATGTGTGAGACTTCATCGAACAAAGCTAGTGTGACCACTCAAAGGCAGCTTCGAGAAACTATTCCAACATCAAGGGAATGAATTTGAGAAGACATATAAACGTCTTGCTCTAGTAACACTTGTGAAAAGATTTTCGCGGAATCGAGAGGTAAAAGATTATTATTTTCTAAATATCTTTTTATTGCCAATAAAAACATATACTAAACCTACATAATATAACACCTCAGATACATATAAGTATATCAGAAAAAAAATCTTGAAAATATAATATTTCACCGGACAGTACCTACAATAACTTGTACACATCAAATTACGGTATTGACTGAACTTAACTAAAATAAACTGAAGCGTTTTAGCGAGTGATCTTGACGCTGGCTAGTAATACAGGTAAGTACTAATTATTGGTAACTTGATTTAAACCACGAAAACCAGTCGTCAGTACTAGCAAAATTTATAAAGAGAGTTGTAGTTAAATGACTATTAGTTAATTTAGTTGTAATTAGATAAGACGCAGTTAGATAAAATTGGTAAACCACATTGGCCAGAATCCGATGAATATAAATTTTAGTCCTGTCCGGTGGCATATTTTTGTCAAGATTTTTTCTAATAAATATGTCATGTATTAATAATCTCGGATTTTTTAAATATTGTTAATTATTTGTTGACTAAAAAACATAGCTCAATAGATTACTTTTCGAAAAATAATGAATCCTTAGTAGGTTATTAAAATCAACATAACAATGAAGATGCCAAAAGATAACTATAATTGTAAAAATACAATTAACATTTAATTTTGCATTTTTTTTTCATTCTAGTTCAATATAATGAAAACTTACCGTATATATTAATATTGTATGTAACTGGGATAATATTTTATGATAGCTGCTATAATAGTAATGTACCTTAGTAGTATATAATTACAAGATAAAAAGAAATTTTTACATACAACGTTTTTAAATTTTCTGTTGAAACATATAAACTTGACTTAAATAGCTTAAACGATCAAAAAAATTGTACTTGACATGTCATATTGATTTCCATAGAAACGCAAGTATCTCCTATATATTATTATCCTAAGAGATTTTGGAAAATACGTCAACTTTTTTATTTAAATACCACTTTGTTGATTATTAAAGGAATTCACTTCAATTTTTGGAGTCCCGAATCTACTTCCATTTGAATCGGGCACAATCTGATAAAACTCGACACAATCACAGATACTATCGTTTTTAAATCGCGTTTTACATCCGTCACCATACATTTTCGCATCTTGCCTTTCGTCTACCGCAAATCGATTATAATGTCGCTTAATTCTTTCTATATAATCAATATTGCAAAATATCTAAATTAATATTCCACAAAATTATTCAAATCTGTAAGTAGCACATTGGCGTACGAACAAGAAATAAATACATATTTCCTCACTAATTACTACGAAAATATAATCTAAAACCACGTCACTGCTATTTATCTGTCAAACTGAAATAATAGATGATTGATTTTCAATTGTTTTCTTTTGTGATATAAACAAGTTCATTTGACGTGTCAAAATTCAAATTTAGAATTTGCAGAAATAATCGAAAAATGTGACATTTCTATTAGCATATTAAATAATCAATTTCAATCAAGACATTTATTGTTAATGTTTACGTTAATTGCATAATAAATATAATATTTTAATGTCTCTATAAACGAGCATAAAAAAACAATAGTCAATCACTTTCAGAAATACGTTTCCTATAGATATATTTTTGCCCATATTTAATCCGAAAATTCCTGGCTGTCACAAATCACACAACAATGTATTAATAGGTACGTCATTGCCTTGCCTCTTTACAATATTCGATGAGTTTATTTAAATTTAATAATAAGGCCACATTTTAACGATTATCATCATGATCAAAGATTAAAACTAAATATAAAACTACGTTGATTAATCAAATTATCCTAAAAAAATATTGACGGAGCATCATTTACGCATGCATTTTTATTTATTTTGAACCATAGACAAAATACTTTTATTTTAGCTGTCATATTCATAGACAACGTAGGTAGGTAAATTAAAAATGACGTTTACTATACGTAATAAATACACAAGGTTTTTACAATTTTATTAATATATAGTATTTATATAATGTTGAATTAAACGTTTTATTACACAATATAAGAAAAATTCATGCTTTATAGACAACTAAAAAAGTCAATTATGATCATTTCATCCCATAATCGCACTATGAAGTACCTACGTCATATTATTATCCACTATTTACATCCATGTGGTTACTATATAGAAGAATCAATGTGTGTCACTATGCTTATTAAGATTCCATGCTGGGTGAAGGTTATTCCAATAATCCTCTTGGTCATATGAATTGCTATATCTATCAAAATTGATGTACCTACCCATTTATATCCTCATTATCACCATGAACCAGGATCGATCCACTACTCGATATAGCCGTCTCAGAACTAATTCCATTCCTCTTATATACATTGCTGCATTTATCAAACATTTTAAATAATAATAATATATTCATTTCATCGTTATCATAATTACACCGGATCAATACACTGCTCGATGAAGGCCTCTCTAAGCTGAGTCCACTATTTTTTGTTCTATGAATTGAACTGAACCGAATTTGTGAAATTGCGTATTACATGAAATCGGCAAAATTTTGTCAAATTCATGAAAAATGCAAGCCCGTTGCCTTATTCATGAATTAGACAAATTATCTGCCAAGTACGTGAATTCGGCAGGGTATAGAATTCTTAAACTGTCAACATGACAGTAGAAAAAGTAAATTTAATACGGATGGTTTTATTAGTTATAATTGGACATAATATTATAATATTATTATTAGGTTCGGTTAGGTTTTGTAATTCTGAATTCAACTGAATATCCATTTTAAGGTTACCTAACACCTGTCAACAAACTATCAAATTTAATCATACTATCACAAACAAACAATCGACTATTGCCTGATACCAAAGCTCAAATCAAATCGCGAAAATACCTTTTAATAAAATTTTCCCGTTATCATATTATAGTTCTAGATTTTTTTGGACATAGTAATTGGAAATGAACGTCATTGTAGTTATTAATAGGCATATTTTTATATAATCAATAACATTTGACATCTGGTTAGTTTGATTATTTGCAAAAAACTCCACCGGAGCGCCACTATCTATATTGACCAATGCATGAGCATTTCACAAATTTGATTTACTTGGAGAAAACACCACCGGAGCGGAGCGCCAATATCTAATTTGCCCTATGCATGAACTAGGCAGAAAAATTACTGCCAAATTCACGCACTCGACAGATGTTTTGCCTATTTCATGAATAAGGCAATGGGTTTGCATTTTTATGAAATAGGCAAAATTTAGCCGATTTCATGTAGGTAATACGCAATTTCACACGTAGGCGTAACATATACATACATATATCTACCTAAATATTTATAATGCCATTATCATAATCAGTTTGGATCAATACATATATAGACGAAGTCCTTTCTAACCCAATTACTTCCTCTCAGATCTACGAGTTCCTTCTTTTATCAACATTTGTTTCGATATGAACGTCCCGCACCGGGAAACATTATATAAAATGTTAATTCAAAATTTGTTTTTTTAAATATTATTCTATAGCTGCAAGCATTTTTTTAGACAATTAAACAAAATAATTTAATAGTTATATGGCTAATCTTCATCTATTACCTCAAGGGGATACGCGTGAGATTAATATAAACGTTATATTATTGAATCGCAATCAAATTACCTGCTATTCTGCTAGGTCTAGCAGCCTGGGATGGTGAATCCAGAATAGACTCTGCATATGACGCCAAATTTATATCGAAAGTAACGACTTGCAAATTGTAAAAGTGAAAAATCAGCGAAATGTCAAACGGCGCCGTCTCTGCATACCTCACAATTTTATTAAAATTCAATACCATACATTAGGACGCTAAGCTGTCTGCAAGACCTAGCGAGACAGACTGGCGAGAGCCAGCTGGCTCAGCTAGTATATTAATAATTTAGGATGCTTGACTATTATAACTAACTATAAATAATTACAAGATAAAAAGAACTTTTTATAATATACAATGTTTTTAAATTTTCTGTTGAATTATTATGCTCAATATGCTCAAACTTGTACTTGATATAAAGTAAATAAAAAACAAACAAACAAATATCGAATACTGAAATGTCATTTTGATTTCCATAGTAACGCACGTATATATTAATAATTTAGTTGGTAAGACCACCCACTTAGCAACCAATAATAGTGGATTGGATTACGGATTTCTTCCGAAATAACTTTTCATACAAAAAAGAATTAACTGAAAATAAATTCAATTCTACTTAAAGATGGCTAAAAGTACTCGTATTTAAAAAATGCATTGGCATCGTGTTCTGGTATATTCTAAAAGTTTTAAATGTCTAGCTAGTCGGGAAGTTAGTTAAAAATCGATTGTAAGATTTATACTGGACAAAGAACCACCGGACAAATAAGAATACGAGCTAAGAAAAACGTTGTAAAATAGCATATATTTTTGTTGCATTATATCGAATATTATGATAAAAAACTTGAATAGAAAGTGATGTGTATGGAAGCAAATAATATTATTTAATGTCGCCATGTTATGACTGTTAATTGGCTGGACATATCGCTCAGTGAGTGGGTAATCACTGGAAAATGTGGTCATCGAGTTGTAATCATGAGGCACGAAACGGTCACAGAGGCAACCTTAACGTCGCTGCATCAAAGAACAAGTTAAGAGAACAATGTTGGAATATGAATCTTGATGCATCGGTAGATTGTCGTCAAATCTCAATTATGATATTTAATTCGATGTTAATCTGCTTGACTGGTGACAATAGAAGACGACTAATGGCACATGACGTATGTATTTAGTTGAAAAGTTATGATGCGAAATAAACTTTATAGTATGTTAATTATTTAATATCACATTCGATACCACAGTTCAATAGAGAAACAAATCAAAAAACTTTGTTCCAAGATAATGGCGTTTGAATTTTTTGCATAAATTCTCAATTTAATTTTAAAGCCTTGATTTTGACAAAATTATGTTTTTTTATTTTTAATTTAGTGGAAATGAGCAATGCACAATGAAATTTTACAATTTAATAAGGAAATAACCTATAAATTTCTGTATATACTTAAATGAATTAATGATTAATCTCAGAAAAAGTTTTTCGATTTTATGGCACACTGAAGAATTTTTTTAAACTTTTTTTACTGAATTACAAGGAGCGGACTACCTTTCTACATCTAATGTCATTATTAATTCAAAACCTTGAGATTTTGAGTTGCTTCATTATTGAAATGGTGTATCTATATGCATATAAAAATTAACCTTTAATGTAACAAAAATTAAAAACTACGATTATTGTAAAGTGTTATAGAAAGATGCATATTGGACATAATGCGAAAAGACCACAAAACAAAATAATAAGTTCAGTGGTACCCAAGGGGTACAAAACGACTACAGGGACATCCTAAACCCGCTAGGATTATCAAACTCATAAAGTTTGGAGGATGTACCTACGTGTCGAAAAATAAGGAACGAGAAAATTAGAAAAAGCCAGGAGAGGCAGTTATCTAGTAGAAAATAGATACAGTCTGATAATGAAGGTTATCATTCATTTTTAATCGTTTTAGTGATCCTAGTTTCGCATATAGGCATCTTCAGATTTTAAGTAGCCCTTGTGGTGCAACGAGTAAGGCGCTGACCTTTCATCTAGGAGCTCTGCGTTCAAACCCGGCGAGGTCACAATATATTATTTATGTGATTTTTCTCAAAGCCTGGGTGTGTGTGATGGTTTCATTTATATTACTAAATACACTATTGTTTCACTGCACTACTGTCATAGGGCCTCTTGGCCTGTTGTAGTGTTATAAAGAATATATTTATATAAGTATATATTAATATGCTTGTACTATATTACAAGATCATAAACGTACTTACTATTATTCTTATGTTACTAGAGTATTGGAAAATTTTAAGTTTCAACTGTTAAAAATTTTGTACGACACATCTTTATGTATATAATGACGTTTGTTAGTTCCATAGTTGGTAATCTACATTTTTATGTTTTGTTTCTGATTTTTTTAAGTACTTAATAAATCCAAGTATATTTGTTGGTAAATTAATATATTAATGACTATTATGTCATTTCATTTACCTAATCGATTTTTCTAAAAGTTTTTTTTATTATTTTGGTTAAAAGAAGTATTCTATTTTCAGTCTTGAATGTGCTTGACTATTTTTCGCAATTATCTCAAAATGGTGGCTACCGTCTCGAACTGTAGAAGCTTAGAAAAAAACTTATTGTTTCGACATTTTAATGGATTTCCATCGTATAAAATTCCAGTTGGAAACTAATAAATAATTAATAAAAAAAAACAGTATCTAAATCTGCTTCAGAGAAGTGATGTATATTTGCTATAGTGTGATACGGATAGGTTTACACAACACACTTTAATTCTGACCTGAGTTTGCGAATCGCAAACGTTCAATGTTTATTTTTTTTAGTATTTATTATCTTTTTACTGTTGTGGTGATATTTTCGTACCTCAAAACAGCTGTTAACTTATGTCACTCATAATACTTAGTTTAAACCAATTTTTAATCATTACCGACACAACGTAACAGTTAAATAGGTATCGGTTAAAATGATTGGCTAGTTTTACATACATAATATATAGCTTGTAGGTAATAATAAATGATGTGTGAATTTATCTTTAGGTAATATATTAAAACATAACTACAAAGTAAAAAAAATCAATGGGAAAGTCAGTTTAGTATTTATAACATTAAAAATACATTAATCAACTTACTTTAGTACTCCGTGTTATTATTCCCGCAAAAATGTACGTTCGTAAATTACTTATATAGCCTTCTAGTTGTACACATTTGGATGTTTTTTTCATTCGTATTTTTACAAATATTGAATCAAACAATGACGTTTTTAGCTACGTCATTAATCAAATTGCATTTATAGATCGCTGAAACACGTTAAGCTTACCGAAAAAAATCCCCAAAAAGGACATTAATGGGGCAATAAAGCACGGAAAATTTACGACGATGCCAGGATATGTCGTAAAATGAGCTTAAATAAAAAGGAAAATACGCAATAAGTATATTCTGATAAAAGAAGATTGTGAAAATAAATAATAAAAAAATCTATTTATCGTACCCAAATAAATTGAGTAAAAATATTATAAAAAATACCATTATTTCCACGCATATAATATCGTATAATAAATACATTGCTATAACATTGGAAAGACAGGCTTTATTACAACGACCGATATACAGCATAGAAAGCTTAAATACAACTTCAAAATAAAATAAAACAATTGTCCACCAAGTCTTTCTTGGTGTAAAAATGTGATGTTAATAAATAAACACATAATTTTGTTAGTTATTTTATTTTTATTCTTTATACTTTATTTACATTGTTTTAAGCGTTGATGATATTTAGCTACTTTACAAGCTTCTATTCAGAGTTTAAAAACGGGCGGGTTAGCTAGTGCGATTATGATGATGACACACAAAACTTTCCACTCGCTCAGAAGCCAACAAGCTAGCGAGTTGAAACTGTCATTGTTGGTACTATTTGACAGGACGTATTGAGCAGTTCGTTTTTTTACCATCAGGTTTGCCACTGTCGATCTACTGCGCAGACGCAGATCGGCACACACGCCAGCGAGTAGCGAGTAAAGTAGCCCGGCTTTGAACTTTTCTCGGTAGATTGTTTACAATCTGTTTGTTAGCTAGTTCTATGATGACACTGAGCTAGTTCACAAGCAGATTGTAAATTTGCCGGCTTTTAGCTTGTAAACTAGCTCATTGTCATCGACGCATTACCGATTCTGTCTGTATACATACATAGTAACAAGATTTTTTTTAATAAGTAAATATTGCATCATGATTAATAATAAAATTGATTACAACTAGAATACATCTGCAGATACATTAAACACTGTGATATCAATAAAAACAAGTTACAATATTTAAATAACAATACATATGTATATAAATAAAAGTTATTTCAATATCTTACATCCCTTACCAAGTACATAACAGATATTATTCCAATATCCTGGATACCTTAAGTATACCAAAAACCGTAACCGCATTATTCGCAGTGTCAAGAACTCACATGTTCAAATGGATAATAAATAATTAAATAAATATTTCATCTTACAAGTATCTACTTAACCTGACATAAGTTCAGATTATTGAATCCAGAATTTATCAAAAGAGCCTTCTTTTAGTTTTTCAAGCTTCTGCGTATATGGGCAATTAATAGTCAAATAATATAAAACTATGGGGAATAGCAGAAATTTTATATTATTTTGATTATACGATTACAAGGGATATGTAAATAATAATAGGTACTTCTTTTGCAGTCAGTCAGACCAAACACATTTATTTTGGTACTAATTTACATCAAAGCACATATACATGATAATTATAAACGTCAATTTAGAATTTACTTTTAACTTATTAACGGAGATCAAGATTGCAATACGCTCTCTGTCCAGTAAAAAACTAGCTTGGGTAAGCTACATTTTTGAATCAGCTACTTTTTAACAGCAACACGGTAGAAGGGTAACTGATCCTTTTCACGTATAAACATGTGGAAGCACTGTACTACCGCTTTCGTTAGGAAACCACGCATCTTGCTAAAACTTGCTAAACGGCGACAATTTCAAACGAAAATTGAACTATAATAATATACTTATCGATTTACACGTGTTATTATAATAGTAACAAAGGTGAGTAAAATATCCATATCTGCACTGTATTGGAATGATAGGTAAAATAATTTGCTAGTTGAATTCTCCTACTTTCCAAAGATATACCTAGTTTACTTATTTGTATTAAACGTGATAGGACGGAGGTAGATATATTTCTTGGTGTAAAATATTTTAAATGTCTTCGATGTCGTAAAGTTAGGTATACGATGTTTCTCGTGATTTGCCGACAGTCGTCTTCAGATCCCGTGGGCAAATACGTCTAGGCTTCCTTTGGGCATTCACACGGCTTCAAATAAAATACATACAGCCGGTGGAAAGGAATCGGATTTCGGTTGTATCAAAGTTTTTCCCCAGGTGCTCCTAAAATAGCCACAAATGCAATGTGGACTTATCTGTCCGTTCTAAAGAAGACGCTTCTGTGGGATTCTTATGTCAGATAGTGGAAAACGTAATAAGATTTACTAAAGCTCTATAGATGCTTAAAAATAATATACCCTGTGTCATTTACAATAGTGTGCCATCTCTTGTAGTATATTAAGACGCGATTTTATTGAGGAATACTACAAGATTTAGTAGAATAGTTACCTATACTGATAAAGTAGAGTCTCAGCCATAAAACCTATTTACTTTAATTTATAATAAATAAAAATAATAAAATTATATGACATCATAATAAGATAAGTACGTAGAAGAATTGCGGAACTAGTGTTTTGTTTGTTACTACTATAAAATAATAACATTACATGAGTAAATATTATATTCATGAGTATATTTTCATAAGATTTTTTCTAATAGGTTTTTTTTTCAAATTGTGTGTGTGTCTATTCTGAGCAAAGCGGGAACAGAAATAGCTTGGAGGGGGTCCATTAAAAAAAATTATAAAAATCTAGCAGGTGTCACTGAATTTCACATTTACCCCACCGACTATCCTCCTCACGATTTTTTTCGACCATGTCCGATCTTAATAGGATCATATGGGCCTCCACAGAGTGGGGGTTTGTATTAACAGATTTTGTTTTTACGAGAAATGGATGTCAGCCACTTGCTCAACCTATTAGGTCCATACTCTGACTAATTGAAAAACAATATGTGTACTTGCCAGACCTAGAATTTGAACCTGGGACCCATGACGCAATAGGCCGACGCTTAAGCCGCGCGACCATCGTGAGTGTTGCTATCACTAATCCATGTTTATTATTCATACCAAGAAACTCCGCACTTTTAGTCTAGTGGCTTACAGGTATAAATAACTTACGGTGTTCACCTACGTGTTATTGTAAGCGCATGGCTTAATAGTCATAATTATTATAGACGTTAGTGTTCATTTGTGTCATCCGAGCTGTCTTGTCTTTTAGACATGCCGCATCAGAATATTAAAGCAAACATAGGATGCTCCAGATAATTGCACCAATTTATGAGTGCTACGGGTCCTTCAAGTAGACACAGGCCTTGCATTTCGTATAATGCCGAAAAAAGGGACCAGTCCGTTGAGAAGGCTGTTTGACGATCACTCCAGTCATAAGGTCATGGCGAAGAAGGATTCAATAAAGAATATTACATTCTCAAATCTTGTGAATTACTTGCTAAATATAAAAAAGGTTTATTAAATCATTAGCAAGTGCGAGTACGTTAAGATTAAAATTTGGCGAGATGCTAACGTCAGCTAGAAATCAAGATGAGTAGTCAATTCAAACGTCAAAAGCCAATTTCCTTTATTCATAACTGTGAAGTGCTTCAGGTGTATGAATATTAGCGAATTTCGTCGAAAATAGGTAGAATATAGGTAGCTTAATTGATAAAGCACTTGCATGGAATCTAATAGATGCGGGTTCGAGTCGCATCCGGCTTCATATTTTTGTCAATGATTTTTTCTAGTAGATGTTTTCAAATTATGCAGGTATGTTCTATAAAAAATGAACCAAATTATTCATTGAATGAACAGTATACTAAACTAAAATAAATGGTTTATAAGTAACTATTAAGTTTCCATGAAAAACAAATAATTTATTAATTAAATTAAAACACAATAGCATATAGTTTTTATTTTACATAATACATATTGATCCAGACCGGTTTCATCCATGTCAATGGGATAATCTCAACTGAAACCCATTTCGATCATTATGAAATAGTATGGAATGAGTACCTATTTACTACATATTTGCCACCAAAAATTGACATTTAATACCATTAATATTAAACGTAATATAAATTATAACATAGTATAGTTTAATTAATGGTTTTAATGAAAGCATATGACTGCTTAATATATAATATATCTTCAGAGTCATTCAGAGAAAACAATGACGACCAGGGTAATTGGTATTTTTGAAACCTTCATTTAAAATAACAAAAGCTCTTCTTAAAAGAACTTTTATATTCAGAAACTTAATAAGCTAATCGATATCAAATTTTTAAAACAAATAGATCTGCTATATCCATAGCAAACATATTGCAAAATTGACACACATTTAATCGTGAGGCTAAGTTATCTTAATAATAATACATTAGTTTGATTTTCACATTCACTTAATAACGCATTGTTGCGTAAATAGCAATCCTGCTGATTATCTTTTCTCTCCTAACAGCACAACATGAAAGGTCTAAGTGTTTTATTATGTTTTCTCTGACATATTTACGATACTAAGAAAAATATGTTGCTGAAACGTGTTCAAATAGGTTAAACTATTCATTCACAATATATATATATATATCAGATCTGTCAATGCATTCAAATTATACCCTATTTTAAAATATGCTAACCTTCAAAATATGATGTATGTATGATATTAAGTTCATTCATAAATTTTTTCCACTTTTCAAATATTTGAAACTTATGGAAAGCTTTCTATTATTGCCGAAAGTCATACATTTATTTTTTTCATTTTTGTTTGGAAATGAAGTTTTCACTCAGTTGGTGCTTCACCACTGAGAATCATGGTGATCATCTTCTTATTCTCATTACGATTATTCTTCAGTTGATTCTGAACTCAGATGAGTGAAATATCGACACTAATACCGACTCTGTTCCAAAGATCAAATATTAAAAAAAAAACTTATAATAGATATTTCACGATATTCACGTTAAAATTAACATTCTGACACTTTTTTCCATTTATTTTGAATACTAAATTATATGTAATGTACAATATTTAATCGAAAGTAAATTAAATTTCATACTTTTATCATTTACTTTTAACTTACTTTTTGTTCTAATAAACCATTTTATTTATTCAATGAATACTTCACAAGATTTTTAGAATGTAATATTCGATATTGTATTGAACATACATAACTTGAAAATACCTCAGATATAATACCCACTAGAGAAAATTATATTTGAAAGATTCGTATTTTTTTTCATATATATTTTTTTCTGATGGGTATATCTGAATTGTTTTCAAGTTATTAGGTATTTGTTCATTTAATTTTAATCCGTTCTTCAAAAATTTAACTAAGTATTTATTTCAACATAATATTGGATTCTAGCCATTTCTGTGTTTATTTTTGAAATCGAGCATTTTAACTTATTTTCTAACCTTTTTTCTGGCATATTTCGGCAATCGACAGCACTGGTCACCTAGTTGAGTTATTATGTCGTCAAAATTCAGCGTGAATTTTTCAGTAGTTTCCCTGCCCTTTGTGAAAATAAACTGCTCGATTCATATTACGCAATTTTAGTAAGCGTTGGCCAAATCACGCTAACAAAAGCATTCGCACCGCCTGCGCTTATTCTGTGTCAATGATTTTTCTCGGACACCGGTCGGCGACCGTCCGAAACTTTTCCCGAATGGTTGCAAAAAGGTTAACAGCTTTTGGCGATCGACAGCCGACCAGCCAAACGAAACACATATCGTTTCAAGGAACGCACTTTCTCGGCAATTTTCCGCCATATTAAACTCAACAAATATTAGTAACAAGTATATTTAAAACCCCAAAAAACATTGGAAAAAATATACCGACTAGTATTCTAAATTACACCCTTCACTTCATATGTGACGGTTCTTATCTATTAAGCAACCGATCTATGACTATAATAACCTAGCTACAAAAAAATTATAGTCGACGTCAAGACTAATCAAAATTGACGATTTAATATTTTTTACCTTTATCCAAGATTTGAGCTTGTGACATCTTGACTTTGTTAGTTCCTTGACATTCTAGAATTCTCAAATTTAAGAATATTTTTTTGCTCGAGAATCCAATATTGATCTCTCGTAAAATATCTTATTTTAAATCATTTGCTATTTTTTTTTCACTTGCGAATTTAAGTTGAAAGCTTTTATTTTTGATTTCATTGTGCACACCTATTTTTACCTAAAAAATCTGGTTCTAGTTGGCAACTTTGTTTTTTCGTTTCAACTTTCCGTTGTTATTTTTGGCTAATATCTAAGAATTTATCAAATTTTCAAGATTCTCACTGATTGGTAAATTATTGTCTCGAGACCTTTCCTGATTATTTCCGAAGAATTTTCTAAACGAGATTTCTCAATCATAACATGTATCCAAGATTAAATATACACATTAATTAAGAATTTAAGATTATTTTAGCGATGGAATTAACTACGCATTATTATTACAATATATATATAGCATTGTATGATGATTCTAAAATATTTTTAGTGTGGATGACAGTAACAAAAAAATAAATATTTTTTATTTAAGTGCATTGGAAGATGGCAACTATAAATAACATATTTGGCATTTACTTATATAATGTACATATTATGTTGTTTACGATATTTCGTAACTTTTTATCTAAGTATTCTAAATCACAGCAGATAAAATAATCATATAAAAATATTGGAAGCATTACCACCGTCATCGTCTCTAAATTTATGAGAAATACGTATGGAGTCTGTACGAGTTTAAAAACAAATTAGTAAAAGGATTTAATATATTATATATACAGAGTTAAAATCACATTGATATTTTATTATTAATAACATAATATTATTTTAGAAAATTGTATGAAATAACACTGTCTACAAAGTGAGGCTTATAAATCAATGAATTGTTATGTCAAAATGTTCACGTGGTCAAAATAGATTCTAATATTTAAAATAAACATTATAAATTTGTAAACAATCGATCGGAAAAACAGTGTAATTGGTCAATAATGAGACATGCCAATCAAACTTCGACGACGAATTGCTTCACGCAACCCTCCTGGACGCCACATATTTCGTTCCGAACTTAGGGGGTTTGGGTTTTTGGGTGGGTAGGAAAATCGAGGGAGGTCATTTTACGGTCTACATATTCACATGAATAACAGATGGTAGCAACCTTTCCTATAGCTATCGATTAAGGGACGTCACTTATGTAATGTATATTTTATATAATAATTAGGTACATATACCATATATTACTGGAATATGCGTTTTGCAATAACTTATATTTTATTAATAACTCATATATCCTGCTTCAATTTACAGAGACACTTCAAATCAAGACTTCAGACAACATATAAGCTAGACAAAACCTTCATCAGACCAATGACAAATCGATCGGAATGCTAAAAAAAAATATTGCTTAATATTTTCAAAGACGTATGCAGCGAATATAGCGCTCGACAATAAAGGTAAAATCTCATATATAATATACATTGTATAATGATTCCTGCATGATTTACATTTTTATAAGTGGGGGAATTATATAAGACATACCATCTCTCATGAACAGAAGTTACGTTACGTAATAGCCCCATCTTCAATAAGATAGAAAGGAAAAGGCAAACTCTGCGTTGGTTGAAATGTACAAAAACACACAGCATCCACCATACGACTAAGGTAGTATAGAGAAAGATCTTACTGGATACCTAAAGAGAAGAGTGTAGGTGTTTAATGTGGGTGGCCAAAACGTACATTGGATCGTAATGCTACTGATAATGTATATTTTACTGGGTAGGTTCCTACTTTTTTTTTCTTCCAATAATCATGATCCCTGGACAACTCCAACTATATTCATTTATGTCAATTGTGTGACCCAATCATACTTAAATTTAATATTACCTTTCACATGATAACCAAAGCAATTTTAGAAATGAGTACAGCGAGATGGTATGATAAATTATATCACTGCACAGGGCACAGACTTCTAAATACTAATTGATAATCTTTTAAATGGGTATAGCAAATGGATAGATATAATCATAATTAAGAATTATATGATGAATTGGCGAAACTTCCATGATTATACAAACTGCAAATGTTCTATTGAGGAAACCACAATTTGGTCTGTCCGATTGGTCTCGGTCTAGTGGTTGTACTGGAAAAGTTTGGACACATTTTACCACGTTTTTATTAGCTCGTATTCTTGTTGGTCCGGTACAATTTTTTTCTTGTGTGTCCAGTACAAATTTTTTCTTGTTTGTCCAAGATTTGTATTGAACGATTGAAGATTTTTGACTAACTTCTCGACTAGCTAAACATTTGAAACTTTTAGAATATATCAGAATACGACGACAATGCATTCTTTTAATACTTTTGGCAATCTTTAAGCAGAATTGAATTCATTTTCAGTTAATTCTGTTTTGTATGTTTCGGAAAAAAAACGTTAAAAGTAATATTTACTACTCACTATTATTAGTTGCTAAGGGGTCCTAGCAACTAAATTATTAATATATACGTGCGTTACTATGGAAATCAATATGAAATGTTAAAATGACATTTCAGTATTCTATAATATTTATTCAGTATTTCTATCAAGTATTTATTAATACATAGAATTGTCAAGTTTATATGATTCAACAGAAAATTTAAAAACGTGGTATATAAAAAGTTCTTTTGGTACAGTTCGGTTATGAGGAATACAGCGGAAAACACATTTTGAAAATACCCGATATACTGGATTACTTGTTAGGTTAACCTAACCAAACCTAACCAAACCTAACCTAACCTAATCTAACCTAACCTAACCTAACCTAACCTAACTTAAACTAACCCAAACTAACAAATAATCCAGTATATCGGGTATTTTCAAATGTGTTTTCCGCTGTATTCCTCATAACCGAACTGTACCGTTCTTTATATATTGTAATTATTTTGTATTAACAGGACAGAAGAATAATATTATGTATAGGCTCTACAGCTACTTATTCTCTTTACTCTTTCTTCCATAAATCTTTTCAGATAGCACAATCTGTAGTATCTGATACTTATTTCTCTAGACATTTCATCATTCTTCTGTGTATATTATGGTCAGCTCATTGCTTTCTTGCCTTATTTAGAAACTCCACACTGCTTGTTTAAAGATACCGATCACAACAACTGATAACCCACTGAACACAAACTTGACCATTTTTATATCTATAGTGAGGTAAAGCTACAGTCTAAAGATATCTTAATGTATTATTACAACGTTTTTCTTAGCTCGTATTCTTATTTATCCGGTACAAATCTTGCAATCGATTTTTAACTAACTTCCCGACTAGCTAGACATTTAAAACTTTTAGAATATATCAGAACATGATGCCAATGCGTTTTTTAATACTTTTAGCCATCTTTAAGTAGAATTGAATTGATTTTCAGTTAATTCTGTTTTGTATGAAAAGTTATTTCGACACCATTATTGGTTGCTAAGCGGATGGTCCTAGCAACTAAATTATTAATATATACGTGCGTTACTATGGAAATCAAAAGGACATTTCAGTATTATTTCTATTAAGTACAAATTTTTTTGATCGTTTAAGAAAATTTAAAAACGTTGTTTATAAAAAGTTCTTTTTACCATGTAATTATTTTCGTATAAGGATTACTTCTTAAGCATTCTTTTATTATAATGGGCCCATACTGTGGCTATGAATTAACCACACTCCTAATCCATCCAGTTATAGTATTTTAAATCCGTGTCGCACGGACTAGGATACGAACTTTTTCTCTTTTGATATGAATAATATTCTAAAATACTTACCATGATACTTTAATGGTATACAGCATATTAAATAAATAAATCTAGAGACATATGTAGTCTTAGTATTTTAAGTGAGGGACTATTAATATACTTTTTACAAGGAATGGCTGCTGTTACCCATGCGCTCTACTAATTGGATCCTTACACTGGATCGCACACATTAAAAAACATAGCATATAATATTATGTAGTATGTTTGTTCAGTCCCGAAATCGAACCCACGATTCACGTCTTCAGAGAAATCCGCTCTATAAAAATACTAAGCTTATTTCTTAGGGTTACAATACCTCACCGTGGCACAGTTCGCCGTGAGCTTTCTTATCGGAAAGAGATGTCCGTATACTATACGGTCTTCAATTTAATTAGATGCAATATGAAGATTAATTCAATTGTCATAGGTGAGTTTGGCAAACTTCATGA
This sequence comes from Rhyacophila brunnea, assembly GCF_057557595.1. Taxonomy (NCBI): domain Eukaryota; kingdom Metazoa; phylum Arthropoda; class Insecta; order Trichoptera; family Rhyacophilidae; genus Rhyacophila; species Rhyacophila brunnea. Next base: position 25,301,255 of record NW_028232752.1, read on the forward strand.
ATTCAAGAATAAAAACCTAACCTAAATTAACAAATAATTCAGTATATCGGCTATTTTCAAAATTTGTTTGCTGCTGGTTTCATGTAAAGTGTAACTAACTAACTTACCATTCCAACCACCTAGTACCCGAAAAAGCAAGGACATGGTTATTTATTTTAAAAAAAACTGTAAACCGTGTTTTATTTAAACATGAATTCTATGTCACTACTATACAATCCCAAAGAGGTTGGACGGTTTTTAATATACGGCCATATATTTCCGATATAATATTTCACGGTGAAGTATGATACGGCGAACTGCATACGTACAAGTTTCCGGACACGTTTTTCTTAATACGAATTTTTATATTCTATTATCATAATTAGGTAACTATTCTTATGGTACGGGAAGATAAGACTAATTTTGTATACTTTGTACATGTACAATATTTCAAATTTTCATTTATACAACACATTTTCTTTGTGTAAACTTTCGATCGTATGTGGCCATGGTAGATATTATTGGCTGATCAATTAAACTACGAACAAAGTTGTATCGATTGAAGTTTTGATATAGGCGAACCTACCGCATTTGGAATGAACAAGTTTTGAAGGGTAAGCGTACAGAATATAGTTTGAAAAGCAATATTATGTAATATGTATTTATATGAGACGTTAGTAATACGCCATGCAAGGTTTTCATAGAAAGGAAATATATTGCGGTATATTTTAATATGCTTGAGTTTGTAAGTAAGTATATTTAATGTAAACGTTAATTATCGTAATCCATAGGTATAACCCTTTATAGGACAACATTTTTTTAAAGGTATGTGCTTAATTATTTTTTTTATGTATTCTATATTCATTTTGTTGAACAGAAAAAATATTTTTTTTTTTGAAATGTATATAGTTTTTTCGTAATTATCGATTTCCTAGCGGTCAGTTTTCTGACCGGTGTCCATTTAGGTAAAAAAAATATTTGTTCACAGAATTTTTTTTTAATAATTTTTTTTTTTATGAAAAAATTATAATTTCATTTATTTCTTTAACAATAATAATTACTTTAATAATTTTATATAAGTTTCTCAAAATAATAAACATTTCTAAGGCCTTGTTGGCCTTTTCTTTTGTTCAGATAATTGATACGGCATAAAACACGGTATGCAAAGGGATACTTTGCAATTTGTTACTGAACTTCGTATCACTTTCAGCGTAGTGCTGCAATAACCACATCTACGAAGTGTACATTTTTCTGGATAATGATTTGAATTGATATCGTCAGGAAATGGAGGTCGACCAACCCTTTTTCGTGAAGTAAAAGATCCTATCAGCTGATCAGCCAACTTGTTTCTAAAGTGAAGATGTGTAATAGGTCTTTTTTTCATTATCCAACACACATTGGTATTCTGTAATTCCTTCAAATAATCTCAGGAATGCGTCTTTACCCATGTCTTCAAGGTCTTTCACACTAAAACCTCCGCTTCTCCCATTTTCCATCCTCAGACAATAAAAACAAAATTTTGTTCTGCAATATAGGCTTCTACTTATACATATAACATTCCATAACTATTTTATTTTATTCTGAGATATGTATTTCAAAAAATGATTACAATTTGAATGAAAACAAAAACCATTATTTTTACCCGCGATTTTTAAGGAAAACATTTTTTCAAAGAATGACACATATCATCAAATAAGTCGATATCGACTAATTATCCACAAAAATGACTAGTAATTGTGAAATTTCACTATTTTTTAAAATTAGATGTATTGTGGTTTAGAAATTATTCCTATCTAGGCTAGATTTTCGACATGCCACTCAATAATTTGATATTATTTTACTATAACACATACAATTTATAGGTGAAATACAAAAAACTATATATTTTTATATATAGTATAAATGTGCATACTTTGTTTTCAATAAACAAGTCACAATTTTTGAAAAACAAGAACACACTGAACAACACTTTTGTTGAAAAACTGGCAGCTATCATGTCGCTAAATGGACACCGGTCAGATAACTGACCGGGACACATTTTTCGTAATATACTCAATATGTGCAAACTTCAGGGCGATTGGTCAGATTCAAGACCTCTGTGCATTATCTGAGAATCATTAAAACCCATAAGAGTGATTATAACTTGTAAAATTATAGAAATATAGACCTTAATGTTTCCGGTCTTAAAACTATCCGTTTTTCGCTTATGACCTATAAAGGGATAAACATGTTTTTTTGTCATTTAGTAGTTATTAATATTATATCCTGATTTAGACTCTAACTCCAATCGAAACTACGAATGAATAGATAAGCTTTAAGATCTTGAGTGTGAATATCACAGATGATGGTATTTAGCAAGGAAAACACACTATTTTCCTTTATAATTAAAACAGTATTTAATTAAATGTAGAATATCTTATGCTCTACTCGGAAATAATTCTGACTCTTTAACGAGCCAATTCTGACAGTACTGCTTAATAGTATTATGGCGATATTACATATTACAAATCGAATTAATAGACATTTCCATGTAGGCAGCGCTCGAAATGGACCATAAAATCTTCAAAATTATCGCTCCGTCTCGTGAAAACATTAATTTGACAGCCTGAGCTAGATATGTCATATAATAAAAAATCTAACAAACTTATTTTTATAAAATACATATACAATTAGATAACAACGTTAATATTTTCATAAAATTATCGAGCGCTCCGGTTTGTAAAATTTTCCATTTCGAGCGCTGCATGTAGGTATCAAAGTATAGCTAACTTTGTAGATCAATGACCGCGACAATAATCTTTGTATATATGTTCTCACTTAGTTAGTTAATAGCCTAATTATTACATAATTATAAGTTGATAAAATAATAATCAGTACATCATGATTGATAAAAAGAGAATTATTTGATTGTAAGTTTTCGATCGAAGCATATCGCTCTGTGCTGTGATTCACATTATTGTAACAATATTGTATACGACATGTACTTACGCAATATAAATAAACTCACACCCTTCATAATCACGACAACGACTTCTCATCTCTCCTCGTCACCACACCATTGGCCCTCACATCGACAACCCCTACAGTATTATGTTATGAAGCCTTAAAAATTTAATAAATTATTATGTACTTAAAACATCAGTGACCTGAGTATCAAGATATCATGTGAGCTATGTATCACTTCTTCATATACAATTATATAAGAAAGTAAACCATACAGTTTGTCGTGATATCTCACTTGAAGATGACACATTGAACCTGGATCAATCACATACTACGGATGCCTGAAAGGAGTCTCAATCTAGGATAGCTTATTCAATCAAATTTTGACCCCATGAAAGTCCGCGAGTGTAAACGGGGCAGCTAAATGAAGAAGTAAGAACGCTGACGAACAACAAAGGATCTTTAGCCCACTGCAAGATGTCCATATAGTCAAAGTATAAGGCAGATATAAATAAAGAAAAAGTATACCTATGTTATTTTCTACATTTGGAAAAATTCATTCATTAAAATACTATGTCTTTGGCGTTAGTTAAACCATGAATCTAACAATAAACGTGTCTTCAGAATATCTTAGAATCATCAACTGTTAAGATTGCTATTTTGATATGTTGGTCAGATATGCAGAATATAAATTTCACCAATGTAGTGGTGAGTTAAGAAACATAGAGGGCCAAGCCCCTGAGACCTCCACGATTAATACATAAATTCCAGCTACCAACGTACTAATCGATAGACATACCTAACCGAAAAAAAAATATTTTTTAAAAAACGGTACATCTTCAAACACGCGCGTTACCAGGATCTTACTCCTTACTTCATTTATCGTTTGTCAATTTATGGTTTATGTTGTAGCTTAACCACTGGGAAATGCCAATAGAAATGGCGTATTTCCAAAAAATACTACCTTATTCTTAGGTCAATAATTATTATAAAGCAATCATTAATCGTAGGATGTTTATCACATTTGAATGGTCAAAAACATAGTTTATAATGAGTATCTTTAGAATTATCTTCAAATGTGTTACTCGTGCCCATTTTTTGCATAATACAATGCCTAATTCTTGTCAAATTTGGGATCACAAAGATTATAAAATATATTTTTTTATTGTAAATATGTCACTATATAATGCTAACATTAATTTTACTAATGGTTTTATAAATGCATTTAAAAATTAATATATCTAAAAAATCTTAACACCACTGCACATAGATGTACTGAAATATTACTATATTCTTAAATATTAGAGCGAGAGGTTTAAAAGAATACTATTTTATGTAATAAAAATACTTTATGCAGTCATCAAATGCTTAAAATAAATATAAAGGATAATAAGGCTTAAAATTATATAAATAGATTATCTACAGCGTTTAAGGATTGTCCAGGGTTACGCTCGAAAATACCATAAAAGCTCCATTTCGACCTACGCTGAGCATGTGGGCCGTTAATGGTATATTGTTCTATAACTTTTTCTTGTTTGCTTACAAACAAAATGGCGTTCTTAACTAAACGAGGACAAATAATAATAACGTAGATCATGCATGCCTTTATATAAATATGCTCATTTTCTAATACGATTTTCTTAAAGCTAATTCGCGACATCAATTTATAACTTTGATCAGAAACGCGAAGATAACTGTCTCACTAAGTAGTTTAGTTTACGGAGAATTCCAATGAAATTACCGAACGAGGCCAATTCGGGAATTTCCCTAACTAAGCCCTTTCACTAATACAATGACGAATAGCGTTTAGTCGGCAATGGTTGTCTAATTTGTTTGATGTATTCTTCTGTATGGAAATGAAAAACTTTGCTTACGGTCGAATATTTTTATTCCAATTGTCAATTTTCTACATTTCATTTTTCCGTACCTTCTTAATTTTAAATTCGTCAAATAAAATATAGTTATTATAAACAGTTCCGATGAATAATAAGCGTATCGTGATTCAGAGATTTTTATAAGTCTAAACCAGTCTTGCAATATTGTAAAATGGATTTTTATTAATCATCTTTTTCTCATGAACAAATTTGTGAGTTAAAAAAAACAATTTTATTATACTAACATACTAATATATTATAATGTAGTAAGGTTTGTATATTATAAATATGGTGGTAAAATAAAATTAACATTTTGTAACGGATGTTTTTTTTTTAGAATTATTAATAACCATGTCCTTTTGCTTTTTCGTACAAGGTGATTGTTAGTAATTTTAAACAATCGCAAACACCCAGGCTTTGAGAAAAACACATAAATTTTGTGTGTCCTGACCGGGAATCGAACCCAGGAGCTCTCGGGTGGAAGGCAAGCGCCTTACTCACTGCACCACGAGAGCCGCCTTTGTAACTGATGTTAGTTACTTTCTCAATCAAATCTGTTAATACAACCTGCCCTCAGTGGAGGCCCATGACGTGATCTTCTTAATATCGAACATGGTGATGTAAATGCAATCTATATTATATACCGCGTAAAAGTAGTCATTGAAACACATTAGCATTTGACTACGATTTTAAGATTACTATTGAAACTATAATGAAAAGTTTGCATAATATAATATCACACATTGACGATTATAGGACCATAAACGTAAATTTCAATATTAAGAATCGCATTTAGAAGTTAAAATATGAATTAAAAATCAAGAATCTTTTTTGAGTCAAAATGGATATTTTTCTTTAATTGTTACATACTTCAATTACATAAAAACCTAGAATTATTTTTAAAACAAAGTTTTTTTTTTTGTTGATTCAGTAATTATTTTTAAATCACTTTACTTATAGGTATATATATATTTACATTTTGGGCTAAAAACCAAATTATCATAATAGCAATTTATTATAGTGCCTATACACGTGCATTGTTTATTGGCACCAATAGTGTGTAAATTAAACTATCGCAATAATAACTTTTGCACACATAATAACACGTAAAAGAACTGACTGTCTCGCCAATCGTATTCTTCAGCGTAAGTGAGACACGTTGTTGTCATTGTATGGTGCTATTTAATAGATTGTGATTATTGGTATACGTCAAAATGCTCTGTGTGGTGTGCTTGTATTATTTTCTGACAAGTTTGCCACTATAAGATATGTGGATTTTTTTGTTTTGGCCGCAATAAACAGGCTATTATATTACATAATTTAAAAATAAATTTATAAACTCAATCTTATTTTAATAACCTGCAGTGATGATACAGCGCTTATTTTCAGACAGTCAAGAAGGTTTTCAAATACCTTCTCAATAAAAGGCTGTCTAAAAAATATAATATATGAGTATAAGCACGTTCCCTATAAATAGTTGGCAGAACTTGCGAAATAAAATGGATTATGGAATGTCTTGGAGTAAGCACATTCCGATATATACGTATATTCCACTCTGGATGATAATTAGGATCACACCATTGAACTGAAATACTCAATCGCAACGCCAGAGATGCTTTTACACGACTGATAAAAATACTATGTAGCCACGACGTATACCTGAAGCTCTGCAGAGAAATGTACAATATATTTTCATTCGTGCTATACGGAAAAATGCGTGGATACTCACAGAAATAATGCTCATGGTAAAGCTTTTGAAATATGAGTCTACATTACAGACGCATGCTCTGTATCAACTGTAAAGACAAATATATGTAAAAAATCAAATAAATAATCAGAGAAATAAAAATCCGTATGTTGGCATAATTTGGCCACATCATGCGGCATTCCGAAAGATATCAACTATATTTTATAATTCAAGGGATGGCTCTGATAGAAAAAGATCGTTCTGGGCTAATAATCTCAGAGATTGCTTTGAGCTCAAAACTTTATCTCTGTTAAGGGCGGACATGCTCAGCGTAGGTCAAAATGGAGCTTTTGTTCTATTTTCAAAGCATGATCCTGGACATACCTTAAACGTTGTAGATAATCTATTTCTATAATTTTAAAGACTTATTATCCTTTATATTTCTTTTAAATATTTGATGACTGCATAAAGTATTTTTATTACATAAAATAGTATTCTTTTAAACCTCTCACTCTAATGTTTTAGAATTAGTCATATTTCAGTACATAAATGTGCAGTGGTGTTAAGATTTTTTACATTTATTAATTTTTAAACGCATTTATAAAACCGTCAGTATAATTCATATTGACATTATTATAGTGAAATATTTACGATAAAAAAATATATTGATAATTTCTGTGATCCCAAATTTGATAATAATTGGGCATTTTATTATTAAAAAAATGGGCAAAATTAACACATTTGAAGATATTTCTAAAGATACTCATCATAAACTATGTTTTTGACCATTCAAGTGTGATAAACATTCTACGAATAATGATTGCTTTATAATAATTATTGACCTAAGAATAAGGTAGTGTTTTTTTGAAATACGCGATTTCTTTTGGCATTCCCCAGTGGTTAACTGAATGGTCAAAGACTCGATAATCAGCGAGTTATACAATTATCGCACATCACCTCATATATGGTTATCACATTCTGCAAGTGACACATACTTCGATGAGTGTCGACAACCACAGGTCTTGTCAGCGAAACTCCGCAAAGTTGCAGTGATGCATAATGGCTTGCCGCAATTTATCGAACATGCATTTTAATAAATAGCGAATCACAGTCGATGGGATATTATAGTAGTCCACACTATCACCGTGCCTCGGACTGAGCAGATCTCACCGCATAGTACTTAAATCCACGGAGCCTCAGACCAGCGCACTCTCTCGTCATACCCGCTCTGAAGCATTCTCTCTTATTGCGTGGGAATCAAGCATTACTTCCACCGTGCTTTGGACCGCTAACATCTCTCCTGCGTTATTTATTTTTGTAACGCCTGTATGTCATTGATTCACTCAAGCAACCTCCAACCAGTCTTTTATCCCTATGCCTTCACCTCCAGAATTATCCAAAATGTTAAATATGTTTGGGAAATTTATAAATACTTTATAATCACAAATACTTTTATCAATTATTTATAGTTGAAGTTTAATCAAATTATAGCCTTATAATCGTCAATGTGTGACATTGTATAAACTATACAGAGGTTTTCCTACAATATTATATTAACACCTTGCGTGATTATAATAATATTGTTTTCATTCGGCAGAAGGTAACTAACGTAGTGTGGTTTCGGCTATATTTATTTAGCTTCAAACACGGACTATATCGTTACGCGGGCCGCTCCTGAATTAATGATGATACATGCAAAAGCTTACTTCTTTGCACAAGCACATTTATATTTTGCCGTACTGTGTTTGTAAATGATTACTCCTTTTGACACAACAGTTAAAATATGAAAACAAAATGGACTAAATTTAATGAGAGCCTCTTAGTATCATCAGACGGTGCATGTAAAGCAATAAAATTAGTTGCTTTGATACATGATTACAATATTATTATTTTTTTGATCTATTTCTACAATCTGGCACAATATATTCTGCCACAGCGAAACGCGCATACTATATTCTGTTATAAAGTAAATCCTCATTTGTCCATTCATTAAACATCACCATTCGTGGTGCAACAACCCGGGATGAGCCCATGTCTCCTTAAACCATTTTCCTTACTCCATAAATCCTTTTCTAATCTGGAATTCTAATCGCTCACACATCCTGGGCCACACCATCCAACCAGCGCAATTTCCATCTATCCTAATATAATTTTTGGTTTCCACTGTGTGTCCTTCTTCTTTCTTTTCTGGACGTTTCAGGCTCATTGCAGAGGCCAACGTTTACATTCATATACCTACACTACATTTCATCATAAAACATATAATCTCTTGATAATGGCATCTGCGACGAGCCCGAAACGTCGAGGAAAGAAGGAAGAAGGACGCACGGTGGAAACCCAAAAATCTACTACGATAAAAAAAAAAACAACCGTGAAAGCCTCAACCATTATACAATTTCCATCTCTCAACTCTTCTCTACCCAGATGGCTTCACATCAAATACTTTCCGAATATGTTAGTCCATGTCCATTCGTTGTTCATTAACATGACCAGCCCATTTTAGTCAACAAACTTTGATGGCTTTGGAGGCTTTTTTGACACTTCACAAATCCTGAAATTTTAACGAACAATGTTTTTAATTTTGAGATAATCATCCAGCTTATTTTTTACGGTATGATAGCTAGATAAAGCATAATATTTGTATTAATGACAGTTGGCAACACTGATTGTGTGTTCACTAAAATGAAATAACTTTCTGTATTTCCAATTTTTCATTAACCACCTACTCGGTTTCAATACAAGTCCAGTTCAAAAGATCAAAACAAAAATGAGACAGTCGACGGACATCCTGCTTGAGATAAAGTCTTTCAGTTGTATGTACAGTGTGAGGCGTTGACCCTTCGCTTTCATGCGAGTCCACACACCACTCGATTAACCTCTACAGTCCATTTTATCAGACAAACTAAATACATATTTTCCAGCAATTCGTTGTAAAAATATATTTTATTACATATTGAAAATGAATAACTTTTTAAAACATATTTCACTTTGTGTATTAAAACAACAAGTACATTATATTTTTATAATCGTTGCAGGAATATCCGAGGCCAACCTCGGAGTAGATGGTCGGACATCACAATCATAGACCCTCCAAACTAACCGCCCTGCACCACACTCGACTTTAATCGTGCGTATCACGAAGTATTACGATTTTATGTGAAGCATCGGCGGTTTTTTTGTCTGCGTTTGTCTCAGGAACAGATACCTAAGATTAAGGTCGCTACGTACTAAAATGTGTTGTTGAGTGATTTTACTATGACTCATTCTAACAAATAGTGCCCATAACAGAGAGGAGCACGGTGAACTAACAAAAAAATAAATGTCTCTAATTAATAAATATATGTAAAAAAAAAAAAAAACAAAGCAATTAATACAAAATTGGCGAACATTCACGTACATAGTAAGCCGCAATTTTTTTAAAACAATACAATTGACTTTTCAGGCGATCAGGTCGGACCGTGCGATGAGCCCAGCAGCTGCTTGGATTGACATGAGCATCTCTTCTCTTTGCTTACACATTTCAGGACGTTACCAAATGATGTGTATTGCATCATGTATTTTTTCGCCGCACGCCAGATGGTTGAATAATGTGAAAGGGGTGCAGAGAATCTAATCAACTGTAGAGAGAAGACTTAAAATTAAAATTCTTGGAGAACGGTTGTGCAGTCGATCATGAACCGGAATGGTCTGTAGCACCAATTTAAGTAAGTTGTTATGTGCCATATCTATTATTGAAAGTGAGACTTTCGTTTTTGACTATTTAAATCTTGCCTGCCTTTGCTCTGAATAGAAATGAACTGTTGAGCTTAAACTAGTCTTTGAGATTCTTGAGCCAGGAACAACGTCTCCCTTAACCACATTGACAACTTCAAGTATCTTGAGCGTCATTTCTGTGAGTATCCACGCATTCACTCCGTATAGTAGGAATGAAAAGATAAAGTATCTTATCATTGTCATTCTCCCAGTTCCAGTTTGTTGCAGACTTCCGTTGCCCTATGTATGAGTCTATGCAAATCTTTCCGAGTGTCTGCAATGAGCATTGTATTGTCTGCATAACGTAAGTTATTGATAAGGACTCCATTTACTTTATTTTCCTTATTTTATGCCATCAGAGCTTCAACTCACATCTTTTCTGAGTGAATATTAAAAAAAACTAAAGGTATTAATTCATGATATGAACAGTTCACTTCATGTAAAATTTCATTTTTATTTAACTATTTCTTTATTCAACGAATAATTCACCAGACTTAATTAAAAATTATTAGCAAGTTCAAGTAAGTTACAAACAAAAAATCTTGGAGTGATTCGTAACGTCGGTTAGTTATTAAAGTAATACCTACTTTGATTTAAAATACGAAAGCCGATCGCCAATAAGTAGCTCAATTTGGGAAGCACTTCAGTGAGTATTAAAAATCCAATATTTAAAATTTGTTGTTATTAAGTATGACTCCTTTAGCATAGTGGACTATGTGCGTAGGCACGATATCCGAGAGATGCAGGTTCGCTTCCTGCGAGGTGTCTTACTTTTTTCAAAAAGATTTTTCTATTGGTTATAATATAATTATTTTCTCAGAAATGTTTTCAAAATTATTTAATTTTTAGTTTAAGTATGTTGTATTTTCATGACGCAAATACTGGACATTCTAATAATTGTTATCCTACTTTAACTAATAACCAACTTATATTAATTCATAATAGATATTTATTATACATACAAATAGAAACTGTATATTATTATTTTTTCCATGACTTCGTTGGGTCAAATTTATAGATATTGCCGGTCGTTTATAGACTACATCGTAGAAAAAATCTCACATGAATCCAAGCATAAACAAACCACGTCAAACTGTCCGAGGCTGAACGTTATCAGTGGCAGAGAAGCGTGGGGGGCAGACTCAAACTTTTAAATTGCCTGTCCAACTGGCGACTGGCGATGCAATGCAATGCGGAACGCATCGCGAACTGCATCCGGCTTTCTGTTTTTGGTTGCCGCCACTGCGATGGCTGAGCTACTTGCACTGCACTCTTTATGCACTGCACTGACTGTGAAATGCTTTCAAAGAAAACAAGATTGATGCATCGATATTTTCCTTTATATTTTTTTTATAATTCTGCAGATAATATTGGAAGAATATGCACATGCGATACAGCAAGGTATTTTTTTACTAACTGTGTATTAACTGCGATAGATTCAAAGAATATATTATGTGGTGCCGGCAGTAGTGAAGGGTGGAGGTAGACTATTAAGATCTGCCATAAAAATTGCACAATAAACTTTGTTAGTCATATCTATTTGTTTTTATTGTACTAAAGACTACAATTTAAAATGATATTGGTTAGTTTTTAAAAATCAATTGAAACCTGCCTAAACAAAACCATAATATTTTTTGTATATTTTGAGTGATACGATAGAATTGTACACATTTTTTTATTCATACTTATTTGTTTTCATTGAATTAAGAATACATATTACACATATTAATTGTTGGTTAATTTTTTTAAATTTATTAAGCCCTGCCCAAACCAAACTATAATAGATAAAAAATATTATTCTATCTATAAAAAATTAGTAATGTATGATTTAATTGCATAATTATAGATATTTTATAGATAGATGAGTATTTTTTAACATTATCTATATTGTTTTTGGTTTTCGCAGAATTTAATTAAATTTTAAAAACTAACTATCACCATCTGTACATTATTGTCGTCTTCAATGAAAACAAATACGTAAGGCTGACAAAGTTTAGTGTTTACCATTTATGGTGGATTTTAACAGCCTACCTCCACCCTTCGCCACTGTGTGGTGGTATATCTTTACAAGTAATTAGTAGATAATAAAACGGACCCTGTAATCTCTCACCACATTGATATCGAAGAAGCGACATTGAACCTGGCTTGGCCACGTACTGAGACGTCAAGATAATTTAAACCTAACCTGCCTGTTATCCTAGCCAACCTGGTTTTGATGTCCTAAAAGGTCGCCAAATACTATCCACGGATGACACAAGAAGACTTGCAATAGAGAAGAATTCTTGGAGATGCCGTCTAGTCATGGACTAAGAAGAATACAATATAGTGTTCACTTCACTTAGGTTCTTTATTATGTATATATTATTATCTACTCTTATAGGTACTTACCTTTAAACTTCAAATTATGTTTTCGCCTATTTTCTATATAAGGAAAAGCTTTAAATGAATGTTGTTTAAAGCTGTTAATGTGTGGTCACGTTTAGGTCAGATTATTTAATGTAACCTAAAACTCTGCAGGAAATTTTCATATGCGACATTTATTCTACGAAACTGTTTTCATTTTTTAATAAATACAACAAAATATTCAAACACCTTGCAATACAAAATAATTTTCAAGGGTTTTAGCAAAGCTGTTCCTTAGGCCCTGACCAAATCCAAATCAGCATTATCCGATGGGGGTAGACGAATTGTTTTCAATAAGGCATTTTTCTCAACTGGCACAATTTTCCTTTGACTATCAAGTAGAGTAGTTTTCATGCCAAAGTCTTTAAATAAACCTTTATATTAAATGCGGGGTATCCATAGAGTCATACAAGAAAAAAAATATGGACATTGACGGAAAAACTTGATGAAAAATTTCACCATGTATAGAAATAAGTTAGTACAAGTTGTAATTCTCTGTTTCAAAAGTTCAGCTAATAATGCAATGCCTGCCAATTTTTTTCATTACTTTTGGTGGAATAATTCAATAAATTGAATCACATTACATCAATCACCCAATGCAAATACATAATATGCTCTTTTTAGTAATTAAGATTGTATTCTGCTTTTTTTTTACTTTTTATGGTAAATATGACGATTAATTTCAGTAAGACTTAAGAGTGCCAATGTAACTCTTTTATCATAAACTGTTTATATAATTAGGATAGAATTTAAGAACGTGCCAATTATAATAAATAATTTAAAAAAAAAAATAGATGTAGATTATTAAAAATCTGCCCCTCTTCTAAAGTCATCGTACAGTATTTTATATCGTATGCGATTTTGACCGTGACTGTGCATGGTTTAACGATTTGAAATTAGTCTTCCGGTACCTAACTTTTATATGAAAATTACAGGAAACATTATTGAATTTTATGTTACGCTACTAATGAAGTCAATACCAAACACAAAATTGTAGGACAAACAAGTAAAAACATTTCCCCGTTAATCGCGAAATATTTGAATACTTACTAACAATTCAGCCTTGTAATAAATTCAATTTCCTTCGATTCGTTGATTGGCCGCACTGACGCGAAATAATTCGATCAATTTTTCCATTTGTACCGAAGACGAAAGCGATGAACAAAATTTATTTCATTATTTTTCTCTCGACCTGAATATTCAAACGGATCGATACTTCACCCTCAAAATAATATTTATATTACATACATGTATCCGTTAATTAAACAGATTAAAATTTTTCCATTACTCACCAAAACATTCTTTTAATAACTTCATATTGGGTCGAAATTCGAAGTTTCTATTTTAAGTATTTGATATATGTAAATTTAAATAAAATACTGATTAACATAAATGTATTGGAGAGTCTATTCAAAAAAAAATCGGTTTGTGTACTTTAGACAGTAAACCGTAGTATCACGCGTTAGAAGTTATACTTCTTTGGCGTAACAAAACAAAAAGAAAACTTATGATAACCTAGATTCTTCGACTAGCTCTCAATTATCTTATTAAATTACACACTCAAGAAAAGGGACCGCTTATTGGAATGCCCTTAGTTTATTTCTATACACTTTAACTTATATTACTAAATTATATAATTATTTATCGTTGTTTTTATTTTTAAAGTAACAACTGCCACTATTACGTTTAATAGTTTGTTTACGTAAGGAATTGCAAATGGCCGACAATAATAAATTCGCTGCCTAGGCAAGGGAACAATTATAAACTATAATATTATAGTGTATAATCGTCACGATTACATTATCATACTGTGGCGTAAAGGCAGTGCGTTCGGCTGATAACCGAACAATCGTGGTTCGAATCTAATCGAGTGCGATTTTTTTCTTTCTTTTAAAGTAATTACGATTTTTCACGATGTCGCTAATAATACTTACGGTGTTTTTACTTTATTGTTGTTAATAAATTTTAATTTCTTCATTCTTGCCTAGAAAACTTCACATCTAGCATACGCACACATACATATAACTTTTACAAATAACTTAAGTTAATCACCGCATTCGGGGTTGTATGATTGGTATAGGTTGTAGCTTTTTATTATTACGAGAAATGAATATTGTCCACCTGTTCAATCCGATAGGTCCATTCTCTGGGTCCATATTGAAAAACAACATTTTAATTTTCCAATTTACGTATGCAACATGTGGGTTGTACTTAGCACCAATTTAATTCAGTTAATTATTGTCAGATTCGACTCATTGGCTGCAAACCGCTCCATACCAACAAACTGACACCTTATTGACTGTATTTCATATCAAAACGCGTAAGGTCAATGCAAATTTTACTAAAAAAGCCCTCTCCTATATTATGATAACTCAACGATTTAATCTCTTAGCTATTAATACTAAATTAAACCCGGATGAATTTATTTTAATAATACTTAGGTACTTATATGATTTTAGTTGAAAATAGTAGGTCGTATAAAGAGTTGTATATGAATTTATCTGTTTCTGAGAATTATGATTTTCACTCGATTTAATTAATTTATTTATGCACCTAATGTACTTCTTTAATTTTCCTATTACAAGTATTATTATTTAAATTAGCGTTGTATTGTTCATCACTTTCCGTCGGGGTAACCATTTGTAGATGTTTGGTATTTTAATTTGGTATGATGTCCAATTACTAAGTTTAATTTTATATGGATACATATTTGATTCATAAACTCAGAATTATTTTAACGGTTGTTTATTGTATGTATGATGTCCACTGCATTATATTTTGAGTAGGTATTTATATATTGTATATGACGCCCACGGTAGCCGAGCGGCTTAATCGTAGGTCTATAACGTCGTGCGTTTCAGGTTCGAATTCTGGGTATGGCCAAATACGTATATTGTTTTTCAATTTGTGTTGAGTCAGAGTATACCTAATAGATTGAGCAAGTGGCTAACGTCCATATCTCATAAAAACAAAAAATCTGTTAATACAACTTTTACTCAGTGGAGGCCTATATTATGATTTTTTAAGGATCGAGCACGATGAAGTAGAGTGTATATACTTAGATAATATTAATTTTGATAACTATATGAAATTTGTATTAGTTTTACGTCATTCTTAGATAAACACAGTATACGAGAAAAAACTATTCAATTAGGAGATTAAATATCAACCGCTTGATTGAAAGGTTTGATATCGACTAATCATTATATCTTATACAATTTAATATGGTAAATTCGAGTGACGAGTATTTAATTATCGTCTGAGATCGTTAGTTCTATTTTATGTTAATAGATGTTACTATAAGTGATTACTGTCAATCAGTGACGAATACTGCCTGTTTTATGGAAGTTAACGACTATAACAAACAAAAATAATATCAATACCACTTGGACAGTGATCAATATATTATAATTACCTACTGTTATACCAAGTAATAATGTCAATATTCATCATTTTAAAATAAACTGAATATTATGATAAAGAGTTCATTATTTTTTCTCTAGCCAGTGTACTCCAGGTGCATGCACCGGCTGCTCTAGCATCTTTGTTTACACAATCCAACTACTAGATTCTGACCCTTCCAATCGATCTCTGACCGTCCGATCTGATATCCAGGATTCCCCCTTGGCGGTTGAACACTGTCTATTCTTGCAATATGGTCCAACCATCAGAGCCTACCAAGTTTAACATATGCGGAGATACATTATTTTGAAAAATGTTGTAGAGCTCCGGGTTACGTGAAATATGCCATTCTTCACTTGTAGTATGGGCCCATACACCCTACGTCATCCCATCCCCTAGAATAAATCAAGCGCACGCTCATCGACCTTGGTGAGAATCCAACACTGACCTGTAGATCGGTATTGGTTGGAGCAACGTCTTGTACATCTGAATTGTTGTACCACAGGGAGAATGCGGAACTTTATCTGATTTTATAGACCAAAATAGCACCCGTTTACTGCTATGACATTCTTGTTAGTTACGGGGATCAGTGGGTCTATTCTATACTTATCGAACACTAAAGTGATAAATAGTATCAAACTTAGGGTAGGTTTGTATCAAGCACTTATTGCAACAATAAAAACCAACTTCGTGTAATTGTTACAATAAGTGCTAATATTTTGATACAAACCTACCCTAAGTTTGATAATATTTATTACTTTATCACTTTAGCGGTCGATAAGTATAGAATAGACCCACAGAGGTAAACAAAACTACCGATACACACAAAAAAGTATTCATTGAATTTTACTATTTATAATAATTATTTTATAGGTTTAACATTGAGAATTGAGTCTTTAAAATTTAATTAATTATAATTTCAAAATAATCTAAAAACAATTACAAGATAAAAAGAACTTTTTATATACGACGTTTTTAAATTTTCTTTTGATTCATATCGCACACAGGTAATATAGTGACACAAGTCCAAATTTGTCATTCTTGAGTTAAGTATACAGAAATGTTCCAAGATATCATTTATATCAGCACAAATAGCGGCATAATACTTAAAAATATAATGGTGGCCTTAAAAGCATTTTTGTCAATATCATATTATAAGATTTTACTTGACTTCAAGCAGAAATAGTGGCACAATGATCATTGTGTCACTGTTATTGCGGTTAAGATTCAAAATGAGATGACTCAAGTGTGTCAACTTCACGCTGTTTTAAAGTAAATTAAAAAAAACTGATTTAACAGACCAAAATAAAATATTCAAACTGCTCTCCTCAAAAACAAGATTTCGAGTCGTGCCACTATTATTGCCCGGATGCGAAATAAACTTTTTGGAATTTTTGGAATGTTTTTTAAATTATTTTTGTATATTGAATGAACTAAATAATTACAAGATAAAAAGAACTTTTTATATACCACGTTTTTAAATTTTCTGTTGAATCTAATAAACTTGACAATTATTCTATGTATTAATAAAAACTTTTTATTGTACTTGATAGAAATACTGAATAAATATAGAATACTTAAATGTCATTTTGACATTTCATATGGATTTCCATAGTACCGCACGTATATAATATTAATAATTTAGTTACTAGGACCCTCTTAGCAAACATTAATAATAACTTTCCGTACAAAACAGAATTAACTGAAAATGAATTCAATTCTGCTTAAATAATTATTATAAAAAAATTATTAAAAGAATGCATTGTTGTCGTGTTTTGATATATTCCAAAAGTTTCAAATGTCTAGCTAGTCGGGAAGTTAGTTAAAAATCTTCAATCGTCCAATACAAATTTTGGACAAACAAGAAAAAAATGTACTGGACACATAAGAAAAAATTAGTACTGGACAAACAAGAATACGAGCTAATAAAAACGTGGTAAAATATAGTTTAGTATTGATCCATAATATTGAAAATCTAAGTTACGTGATAATCCTAACTATGTGGGTCTATTCTATACTTATCGACCGCTAAAGTGATAAATTGATAAATATTATCAAACTTAAGGTAGGTTTGTATCAAAATATTATAATGATACGATAATCCGAAAATAAGACTTACCTACTTGATGCAAATTTGGAAACACTTCATAAATATAGTATTTATATATAAGAAAAAATGTTGAAAAACCAGGACAGGACTCAAACCTGTATCCATCAGATTTAGACCAACAAAACCACCTAGATCCTACCTAATTATAATGATATTAACTTTGTGGAGATTCTGACGTCGACTAGGAATACATAATATCATTGGTTAAATTCGTTGTAGGGCACAGATGACTATTGATCGGAATCCGATAGATGCAAGTTTGATTTGTGTCAGATCCCATATTTTTTCAAGATTTCTAATAGATATGTTTTTGCTGTGTTTCTGAATTATGTCTGTTCAATAAAGTTAAATATTGTGAATTTTTGTTGAATGAATAATATTTATTATCTTAAATTTATTTTAAATATTCTACTAAATATTTTAATGCAAGTACATTATATATTATTGTTGAATCATTCTGTATATTTTGATATAAGTAGTACACATTTTGCAGGTACATATATCTGTTGGCTATTCATCCCAAGCTGGGTGCGGACACTGTCACTAATTTTGCACCTGAGTTAATTACAGGTAGGATACCTCCAAAGCCTCCTCCAGGCTACGTTTATGTCTCCACTGACAGAAATAGAGGCGATTCCACTTGAAATGTCACATAGCGGATAACATAATTTACTTATCTACACTAAATGAATTCTCTGAAGTGAAAAAATCTCAATTATTAGTACTTAACTGTTTAATTTATAAATGCTCATTTTTTCAAATATGTTAATTAAACTTATCCGTTTATTATTAAAATATATTTTCTCTCTTCGATATGAATTGCGGAGTATTTATTATATTTAAATTTTTTACCTTATTTATGTTGTTTTGAGAATAGTTTTTTCGTACATCAATATAAAAAAATTGATTATAAAAACTTCATTTTAAAACCATGAAAGTTATCCTTTTAATATTTTTTTAACAATAAACTTAAATTCAAGAGTAGTCAAGTCACAAAATTTGCTATGGAGACTATATCTACTAAAGATAGATTCACAAAAAAAACTGATTTTATTCATACCTACTACGTCAACCAATGATGACCAGTACCCTATTTTTCAGGGAATGCAACTCGACTAAATAAAATAATATCATCAGAATTATTCAGATTATCAGAAATTAATTCATTTAAAAAAATGTATATTTATGCAATCAACTTTTTATAAGCGGGTTATTTCGTCGGTCATTAAAAGGCAAAAATCAATTGCATTATTATAAAGAAATAATAACATTTTTAATATAATGACTAATATCAAGTATACAGTGGAAAAAATATCAAAGTGAGTTAAATAAATATGTTTCATTTCATTGGAATATCTTAACATGTTTACTTTATATTACATAATATTATATATTAAGTAATACAATAAAAAATAATAACAATTATTTAATTTTCAGAAAAAAATAGTATTTATTTCGTAAAATATCTTTACGTTATAATTTTTAGTCAATGCAACGTTATGTAAAAAACAATATTAATATGAAAAAATTACAACATAAAAAATAATTTATGTACAAATCAATGGGGAGATTTCTTTAGGACCCACGTGTCACGTTTGTCAAAATAGAGATTTTAAAATATTATTATTACCAATATAACTATAGTATAATTAGTTTCAAAAAAATACTACTTTTCAAAAATGTCAACCCTGAAAATAACCTTCTGAGGCGGACAAAAGTGGTTCAGTTATTTTTAATAAAAATGGAATCAGTACGATAAAATTTGAATTTTATTTGAACTAATAATTCAATGTATTTCCACCATCAATAATTATAGTGTATCAATAGTTTTATTAAAAATAAAATTATATACCTAACTAATTCAATATTTCTTTTTTTAACAAAAAAAAATACAATAACATCAATTAATAGTGCTCTCAAACAAGCTAACCACTCGATTGACACCATCACGTAATACGACATTTATCATACGATAGGGTTTCTTGAGCACCATAGTCTATTATGAAGAATATAATAATTTTTTCTATAATGAAATGGTAAACCAACCTATATTATATTATATTATTTCTACTGCAGGCAAAGTATTTAGACCATCAATAGTGAGAAATATTACGAATTATTTTTATACACTTACAATTTTTTATATTACAACCCAATTAAATTATTTTTGTTAATTTCTTTCAGCTAACATGACGCCTTTCTATCCAAAAAATAAACGAATAAGGTTAATTTCGTATAAGTTAATGTAATTCGGATAATTTATCTATCTGTTCAATGCTGAGATTTGACAAGATAATATGTGTGTATATATATAATATATATATATATATATAATATATATATATAATATATAATATTATCATATCTATATTTCTCGCTGAATAGGCAAGCTGGTCGACAGAAAGGCTGTATTCAGTGAGAAAGGCACAACGCGCGACGCCTACCTACCCCTAGACTAATTGGGTTGCTATGTACCCCTGAACTATGCCCAGTATGTCTATCCGTCTCCCATCTTCGTATAGCTTCATCTATAAGCTACCACCCTAGCTACATTAAATTTGCAGCCAGTTAGTTACTATCCACCGGTCACTATATTCAGTGGTAGCAATCGGAAAAGAATTAATCTTAATTTAATCAAATTGTAATACTATTTTTGTTATTTAGAAAAACTACTCGAAATATAAATTGGTCTGTTTAATCTGTCCTGTAATGCTAAATACACATTAAAATCACGTCACGTCAGCGCTCGCGGTGTGCTCGCGCCACGGGTTAAAAATATTCATTGATGATTGCTGCTATTGATATATATCAGACAGATCTTCGCATACTGTAGCACATTGTGAGATGAAAATTAATAGTATCAGTCAGCTTAATCTGCCAAAATGTATCAGAGATACATTAAGATCACTTCACGTGTGTATTTTAGTATTTTAACAATTGACACATTTTTGGATCACTTATCTTTGATGATAATTGACACAATGTTTTGGTAGGTTGTCAATTAGTAATATTGAATATTTTATTAATATTGCACGTGTTCTCATGTGACGTGATGTAAATGTGTTTCTAGCACTAGTCTCTGTGCTTATCTCAGTCCATAATAGCATTTTTCCACTCTCCATTCAGGTAGCCAGCGAATTTTTGACTTGCTTCTTATTTTGCATTATATTGAAATCCTTGACAATATACTCTCTACTGGTACGTTGTCATGCATACGATGCATATGACCTAGTTTTTCCTGTTTCTCAATATTAATTTATTGAACTAATATGCAATCTTTATACAGACTACATAGCTCAGCATTTTATCTTCACCCACAATTTTTGGCATCAAAATAAATCATGTAAATTCACTCAAAGTACATTTGACTGCGTGGCGAACTTAGTCTTGGATAACTTCTTCTGAAAAATTAATACTCATAAAAAAATGTTGCTTCATACCAAACGTAAGGTTCAGATATGTGCACGATTAACATCGGGTGTGGTAAGATACGGACATTAACTTAAATATTGCCATTCCTGCACCACTCTTCTAAATATGACAGAAAATATAATAAATATTTTGACCGCTTATTCATATTACAGTGGTCTTATAACTGTTATTGGAGGTGTACATTACAACGATGCTACCATGAGTTATTCTATGCGCTGCATATAAGTAAACCAATGCTTACTATATCCAGGAATTCATTGCAGTAACCTGTTCGCAATAAATGAATATTTTCGATTGCAAATTTCGTATAAATTATTACCAATTATTTTAATGTGTAACTATCATAATTTTCTCCAATAGTTTACCATATTGTATTCGAAGTATGAGCAATAACTAGAGCTCTGATCGAAGTTTATAGTTTCCTGTCACGATCTTATTATAAAGGGTCTTGTAATTATTGGTCTTGTTAGTAAATAGAAAATGGCTTATAAACCATACCATATTTGAAATCAAAATAAGAAAACAAAGTATTGCTTTTTCAGAGGTCAGGGAAATGTTAGAAGCAACCGTTCTATGTGAAAGTGTCAAATTAAGAATTCTACAGGATTTTTCTTTTGCTTATAGTCTCACGTGTGTTGCTGAAAGTTAACATATGTGGAGTAGTTTGGATTGGGTCGTGGAAGGTCCTCCATAGAGTGTCGTTAAATTTAATATATTTACTCCCTAAAAACTAGCATGTACATTTATGCTATAAAACCACGCGATGGATGGTATAACGCACAAAAATGAAAGAAAAATTGATTAATTGTATTGAATATTATAATATATTGATTTATTATATTATTTAATAAAAATAAGTATTTTACGATGCCTGCGGTGGGCGATTAAGTTTCCTCAAATGCGAAATCCGGAAAATTTATATATTATTTTTAAATACATGTTATGACCCAGAGTATTGACTTAATATGCTGAGCAAGAGTTAACATTCATTTATTGTAAAAATATGTTTAAAAAAATTTCATGAGGCAAAAATTTCTACATCGGATACAAGAGCCAATAAACATACAAATTGTCTACTATTGTAATTATAAAATAATCTAAAAAAAATACAGCGTAACAAATAAATATTCTAAATTCTCTTCTACGCCCTTGAGAGAACTTCAAACTCCAATATCAGTTTAATATTAGTGTCCAATTACGTCCAACTAAAATTTAGAAAAATCTTGAGATATATCGAAATATATACCATCAAGGCGATCTTAGCTTTGTCATCTGCTACCCGGAACAATTTAGTGGAGCTGCACTCGTACAAATCACGGAGGTTCTTAAGTCACAAAATGCGGCGTCGTCCTCTGCTACGCTTACCATTGCTCTTTCTTTGAATGACAAGTTGGGAAATGTTGCACTTTTGTCCTCTCATAATGTGGCCGAGGTGCTGTAGTTTCCTGGTTTTGATACTACGCAAAACTTCTCAGTCGTTTGATATTCGATTGAGAACTTTAACATTTGTCACCCAGTCAGTCCAAGGAATTTTGAGGATGCGTCTATACAACCACATCTCGAAAGCTTACACTCTATGACAGCAATTTATCAATATTAAATAATACTCATTTTGAAATACATATTGTTCAATGACAATACCATTAACTGTATTATTTTTTTGTATTTAATTTCATGTTTTGTAATCTCCTGAATACAAGCCCCTAAGAGCGTAATACACAACATTAATTAAATTTGCAGACACCAATTAATAATATCTCTATAAAGTTTTTTTTGATCCATAACATATTTTTTTATGAATGGCACTGAAGTGTAAGCACTAAATTGTGCATAAATGCCACACCTATGTCAGAGCAGTACACTTCTCTCGTACCTTTCCAATCTCTATTTTAGAAGCATGAGGTTATTATTTATCAGTTAAGGGCCGACGTGTCGTGTTAAGGTCGAAAAATTAAGAATTTTATGTGTGTCCCAGAAGTAAATCTAAACAATGTGTCTGTTTTATAGAATATATATGTATGACATTCTTCCTCTTCTTTTGTCATCGAAGGTCGACCATCATCTTAAAAATTTTGACTCTATCATCTGCTATCCGGGACAATTTTATGAAGCTAAGTATCAATCACGGAGGTTATTAAGCGGGTTGCTAATACGAATGCTGTAAATACGAAGTTTGCAATTTTCAATAAATATAGACGTGCAATAGTGTGTGTTACAATCTTCAAATACACCAATAAACCGAGAACAGTTGTAAGAACGAAGGACAAGCTTAGAATGTCGTATCCTTGACACGTGTTTAAGTTTATCCCATATTCTTTCACACTCAAGATCGGTTGCCTGTTACTCCACATGCTGTAGGTATTTCAGTTCCCATTAATTCTATTTCCTGATTTTGGGTCTGGAAAATTTACTTTTTTTTCTTATGTTTGTAGATCCTAATGGACTATGGGCCTTGGAAAATGGCTAATATTTCCTATTCTTTTGTTCGAATCATGGAGCAAAATAATGGAAAAAGAACCTTTTGTATTACAATACTCAAAAAAAATAATATTATTTGCATAGGTAGTGTTGAATGGAAAAGAAGGAAAATTGATTCCACCTGTCGACACCTTGCTTTGACTGACTGACTGTCACTGACTTACATATTATTATCATTTGCGACTTTATGTATTTTTCATAACAGTGATTCAAAATTTGATTGTATGCAAGCCTTCTTATAGGTATGTGACACTAATATAAAGTACTTATTACTCTAGTAAGTACATCACTGGAAAATAAATCATAAACCGGGAGTATGACGCCTGTTGTAAATGAATAAGCAATTATAAAAAGCTTGCAGCTAATTTTAATCATTTTGCAGTTTCGCTTTATAATAGTATCATAAATTTGTTAGTTTTTTTCTGTACTCCACCTCTACAAAATTTTGAATTAATGTTCACAATTCTTACAAAATTTAATGAGTTCGAAGATGAATAAGTTTTTTTTTAAATTGCACATGATTCTGAGGTGAAGAAATTTAATAAAATAACCTATTCTGAGCATAAAACGTAAATATTTATTGTGCAATTAGAAAAAATAGACTTTTATATTAATTTTCAAACAGATTTAATATCTGGTTTCAATTATGAATGGACTTAAAAAAGCTTAACTGGACACTGGAGAAGGTGATTTATTTTCTATATCTATTTAAGATGATTCTATAATATCCCCTATCTCTTTCGTCATAAGTCATCATATTATATCAGAACTCTTCCTTCGAGTACCAGACTGCCGTCAAATTTTAGTGTAATGCATTGAATTTTCGTTGCGACATGTGAACTGACGTCATGTACCCTATTATTAAGACAATACATCAGTGCAAACGGAAAATAATTTTCAACTATAGACGTGACAAAATTTTGGAGTCGCTGGCATTCGGAGAGCAAATGTGGAGGTGTGAATACCAGTGGCGAAGGGTGGAGATAGGCTGTTAAGATCCGCCATAAACAGTGCACATTAAACTTTTTCAGACATACATATTTGTTTTCATTGAAATAAGACTACATTTTACAGATAGTGTTAGTTAGTTTTTAAAATTTAATTAAACCCTGAGAAACCAAGCCATAATAGATAATAGTCAAAAAATACATGCCAATCTATAAAATATCTAACATTATACAATTATATCATACATAACTTTGAATATTTTATAAATAGAATAATATTTTTTATTTATTATAGTTTGGTTTAGGCAGGGCTTAATGAATTAAAAAAATTAACCAACAATATGTGTAATATGTATTTTTAATCCAACGAAAACAAATAACTATGAATGAAAAAGTGTGCACAATTTTGTCGTATTGCCCAAATTAGACCAAAACTATTATGGTTTCGTTTAGGAATGGTTTAATTGATTTTTAAAAACTAACTAACACCGTCTGTAAATTGTAGTCTTAGTTCAATAAAAACAAATACATATGACTAAAAAAGTTTAGTGTGCACTATTTATAACGAATCTTAACAGCCTACCTCCACCCTTCGCCACTGGTGAATACACGATGTTTTGTGATGGCGACGGGGGTATTAATTCTAAAATCGTGTAAAGATGACTAAAAACGTTACCCATTTACTTGAAAAAGAAAACATGTCAATGAATATATTACTATTGTTACTAATAGAACAATAAACAGAACATTAAATGCACGCATGTTGGATTTATATGACAAATTATATTTCGTTTGGCGTCATTTGCACCCGCGACCCGCAATCCGCGCATCGCCTAGCCACGATCTTTTTAGACCATGCCTCAACTGAGGTATAAGCCTTAAGTAGTATCAGAAGTAGGTTAAAAACTGTTTGAGTAAAGATTTATAATATGCACTAGTACAATACGTAGTGATCCCAGAAAGCTAAATAAAATATGCTTAAATAATATTGTTTAACAGCATTCAATCTATTTATGGAGTACCTACTTACTCAAATCTCATGGGCAGAAAAATGAATTAACCACATTACAACAGCCCGGTATTATTTTCAATACACTTCGGCTTATTATTTCCGTTAAATTGTTAATATCTACAATATATCCAAGTATACCAATGGCCTTAAACTTTCTAGGGTCTCCATTATTTATCCAATATATCTAAAACAGCCCACGACTTCTTTGGTAATGTGTTTTTGGCAATTTTAATCCAGTTAATAATGGTATTAATAACCTGTGTTTGGGACAAACTCGGCATGATTTCCAGCAAGTTACGGTTGTTGCAGAACTTGTTCGAACTTTGAATATAATACTTGATTCTAAATTGTTAAAGTTGTATGAATTAGTAATTGAAATTGTTTCAAGTTTGACAGGTCATTTTGTGGAGTACAAACCAATAAGCTAATTGAAACCAAAATGGCGGCCACTAAACTTCTCAGACGACAAAATTATCAACGAAAAGTGTTTTAAAAAATGAATAAAACAAAACATATTTCTCACAACTGGATATCTCAAGCTACCATGATTTTTTATTTATTTTTATTTTATATTATAAGCATGTTAATTATTATACGTTTCGATATTAAATATAAAACTGATCTTTCACCATTAGTATGTATATACATACTGATCATTTATAGTACTCATATAAGCTTAATTTCTTTGAGTGTGTTTAAATTTTACTGACAGAAACAATTCTTGCCTATTATCAAAAATCGGAAAGGTAGGGCTCTGGAAAAATGGGTGGTTTTCATTCTGTAAAAATATTACCAAACCAGTGAAAATATTTCATTTCTCTCTTATAGCTAGCTATATCTTCTGAAAAACATATTCCAAAATGTTATTTTTAATTATTATAGAAATAATATTTTAAAACCCTTTGAGATGTTACATTTATTAAAATGAAATAAAACTTTTTTGTCGGTTTGCCCACATTTTACTAGAATGTAAAACTTCCGTTGTTGTCTTCAAAGTCCTCATTATAATCAAACAACAACAACAAACAACAAAAAACAAATCACAATAAATCAAACAACTCAAATACATAATATAATATGTATAGGATATGTTTACTCATCGTTTTCAAAACATCATTAGCCTTCTAACTTATAATTATTGAACTAATACATGTTTATCGTAAACCAAGCTTTGTAAATCAACTTTGCAGTTAAATGCGCGATTTTAAATTCTATATTATAATAATATGTACCTTTTTTCAATATTCTATAAACGAGGTAGGTATTATTATTTTTTTCAAATATTTCGAATATTATTACACACCGTTCGAAGGAAAGAATTACCTACAATTCTTTATGTGTATCGATATTTTTAGTGCTTGAAGGTTTATGAGTCAAACTCTTTAAATTATATTCGTTTTATTATAAAAATATTAACATAATTTTTATTTGAAAATATCCAGTAGGTATTATTATAACTTTTCTTACAAAGCAATTACATTTTTGAATCTTTTTCCACGCATAAAAAAATACTGTAAAAAATTCACATAACTCGCATTTTTATTATTTGGCACATGTTTTCGTTTAATATTAATTAATAAGTACCTTAATTGACGTATTCTTAGAGTACACTAAAGTAGATGATTCCACTATCTAGGTTAAGATTCTCAAGTTACTTTTTTAATTTACTAATATCATTTTTTCGGTACTGCTCTTTATGTGAGCATATGTGACAGTGTGAGGCGAAAATGAACTAATATTATCATTTATATTATATCACATATTATGTAGGTACAAAATATAATTTATAAATAAATATAACGCAATTAATCTTGTCGAGTGACGTGCAAGCAATGATAAGTAAGGGCAAAATTCAACTGTTTTGAAAAAAAATTGTCATCATTGTAATGTGCTTATTTTAAATTGAAAATAATTATTCGGTGTGATAAAATATGTTACATGTATATCTCAAAATGAAGACCCTCTGCTTTGAAGACGGTAGCTGAGATCGATCGTCGCTTGACTGGTAAAACAGATGGGTACTGTTCAGTTGAGTACCTGAGGCAGCAAATAAGCATATAAATCTAAAGAACAGTGTTGCTGCTATTTTTTGGGTACTATTGATTGTAGGAGATTATCAAAAGTTTTATAAAAACTATTTATGTAATAATATAATCTTACAGCTAGTTTAACTGTCATTTTGTTTTATTTTTTATTATTATTATTTTGTATATAGGTACTTAATTACATAATTATTTCCTACGTAAGTCTATAATGTATTCTATGGTTTTAATAATCTTGTATAGGGGAAGATAGGGTTAGTTGCAACACTTTTGATGTTTCTATGTTTGTATTTTTTTATTTTCAAACTTACGCAATGTATTCCAATGAAGAAATAATAATTGATAATTAAAGTATACATTATTATGAATAAACTAGTTAATTTATAGAAAATAAATACATATACGTATTTATATATAAAAATGGAGAATCGTTGCAACCTCCCCCGACAGCGGGGTTACTTGCAGCACCTCTGGGGCAAATTGCAACATCTACTCGGAGGCATCAGGGACATTTGATTTGCAGTTGATACATATTACGAGTATGTAAAATGCATTATATTGGTACAAATAAAGTATGCCCACATGTTTCATTATCCTTATTTCCATTGGTGGGAAACCACACAAAATTAAAAATCCATACAAGATTCGTCGTATGAAATCTCTCAATTTTCATTTGTTGATACCAAACGGTCTTTTACACAACCACAGTTTATTAATTATGTTTCCGTATCACTATTATTATTAAATAATATATATATATATATTATATAACATTTTTTTTACTTCGGATCAGTTTCATTATGTTGCTTGATTTTAAGATCCGTGCATATATTTTACAATACTTTGGCAAGAAAATATATAATACAGATATCCAAATTAATAAAGTATAAAAGTAACAGAAAATATTTACCATTTTAAAAAAAACTATGAGTAAATGAAAACAAACTTTTAATGATATCTCCTATCTGACGCAATATGATTAACTGATTTTTAGAGCACGGTATGTATTACACTACCATCTGACGTACAAATAATAAATTTCGTTGAAATCGTGATTGGCGGCCATTTTAAATCGATTGCTGCAACTGACCCCATCGTCCTCTATTCTCAATATTCCCAATAAGATGATAATATTATAATATATGATAATATGTACTTTAGTGAAGAGATAGGATAAATGCTTGATTTTTTAATTAATATTAAATTACCACATTTAAATAACATGCTAATTATATCTAATGGGCACCTGATGGGCAACGCACCAGTTGTGTTGGACGAAGTGAATGGGCTAACCTTCCTAAAAAAAACATTAAATTCTGCATCAGTAAACACAATAATTCTCTATTTTAGAGTGGAAATAGTGATTTGTCGTGGTATATATCTTGAGGTTTTATGTTTATGTTACATCTAAATATAATATGTATGACTAGGTGCAGGTATATAATTAATTACATGAATAAAATAGATCAAAATATGCTTTCAGTAGACAATGGTTTTTTTTAAGTTATACTTCTTTAGGCGCGTTTGGAAAATCGGATCAGAGTGTATTTTTGGCGTGTGACAAATAACACATAATTTATTTTTTCACACAAAAAAACACACTCGATTGGATTCGAACCAACGATTATTCGGTTATCACCCGAACGTACAACCATTACGCCACAGAATGATACTGCAATCGTGAGGATTATACAGTTTAATATTATATTTTAGAATTGTTTAGTTGCCTAGGCAGCGAATTTATTATTGTCGGCCATTTGAAATTCCTTACGTAAGCAAACGATTAAACGCCAGAGTGACAGTTGGTACTTTAAAAATAAAAACAACGAGAAACCATTTGATAATTTAATAATATAAGTTAAAGTGTATAGAAATAAACCAACGGCGTTCCAATAAGCGGTCCTTTTCTTGAGTGGGTAATTTAACAAGATAATTAAGAGCTAGTCGAAAAATTTAGTTTATCACAAGTTTTGTTTTTGTTTTGTTACGCCAAAGAAGTACCTATAACTTGTAACGCGCGTATATAAGTAAGCACACCGATTTTTTTTAATATATATTGGTCGATATCGATTCTTTCTCTGCTTTACTCATCTATCATCTATACTATTATGTGGTAATCGGAAATATTGGTTTAATTTACAGTATCTACTTCATTTATTTCGTTAACACAATACTTGTACATTTTATCAAACGTAGATATACTATAAAATAATGTTGCGAACAGGTGAGTATATAAGTTGTGTCATTATTTCTCAACAGGTCAAATGAAATGATTATAATTTTACGGGACCGTTCCCTAACGCTAACTGATAGTTATGAAAACATAGAATTTTAATTAATTAGATGGTAACATGCAAAATGTCGTTTGTGTGAAACATTACCGTTCAATGTACAGCAAACTAAACCAATTAAACACATATTCAAACTAATAATAGTAATTCAATTAAAATTTTACTTATAAAACATTTTTATAAATTATTCTTTAGGGGCAAACTAATGAATGAAGAAGCGAAAGTATACTATCAAATAATAATAATAATAATATATGTATCAGTCTCAATACGTGACTATCTGAGGGAAAAGTTTTAATAGCATCTATTAATACATAATTATAACACCTCAAAGTTGTTTTCGAAGTCATTATAACAATAAAATTGTTTCTATAATTTAAATACATACCTACATTCATTTTAAATATAGAATATTTTGTCTCGAAATAATTGTTTTACGGCCTATTACTAGCGGTAAATTGCATATAGAGAGCTAAAACCTTCTTCGTAGGTATGTAAAATCCAATGATTGTCAAACTTTTTTTTTTGGCGGTACCTTTGAGATTTTTTTTTTAAATCTCGCGGAACCCCTTCTAGGCTGATACATATTATGTCATGCCGTATACAATATGTCATGTATACATACATATCATTATAACATGACGCCTTACGACCATCCTTCCAGTACGGTATGACACTGCCTGTAGGGTTAGTAAACAAATTGGTACATATTTAAAAATTATATTATTACAGTTTTTAACACTACTGATTTTTTTAATTTTTCTTCTTTCAGATAGTTGTTTTCTGCTAGGCTGTGCCCTAAAATTTCTCAAAGAATTTGCTCTAGTTCAATAATAACTATGATGCAATATCTAAACCTGAACAAGCTCAACTTTCCAAATAGTCACTACATTGGTTTAACTCAGGGTATGCAAACTTTACTTTTAGCATTGATACCAATAAGGTTGATAATTTAGTATGCTAAGAATAGTAAAGAATATACCGCTAGCTAGGGTAAACAATTCAGTGAATGAACACATAAGAGATGAATTTGAATTCAAATAAATTAAATTAAAACAACGATTAAATTAACTAAGAAAATTATAACAATAGGTAGGTACAATAAATTGTGTATAACCGTAGTATTACTAATTTTATGCCGTGATGCTTTGAAAGTTGGACTTTTCCTAATATTTGGATCACTATTTAGTTGCTCATTTATCTGCCACATCATAAAGCCGTAAATATTGTTTTTTTTACGAAGCAATCATAAACCCAAAAAATTAAGATCTACTTTTCAATCATAGTAGATACCTAGGAATGTGGTATAGGTGTTGATAATTTTTAATTATTTATTCGAGATCTTCAGGAAATTACAAAAGTCCACACCTAGAAACCAATGGGCCAAAAAGGTTTCTCCAAATCCATTTCACTTACATAACATAGGTAATATAAATATAACTATATTTTATTTTATTTTGCATTTTCGTTAAAATCAACATTAGAATTTTTCAACGAAATAACGTTCTGTTTTTATCTTAGAATATTATGTAATGAGTGGTGCACTTACCTCAAATTCTAAATTTCTTTCTTATGTTTTACAATTTTTTTTAAATTTGTCACTTATTTTATCCTTGGGTTTGCTTATCAAGATTTGTTCCCATGTTTATTTACGTTTTTTCTTACTTCCAACTTCTTTTTTATTCAATTCGTTGCGTGTCTTACTTTATTTTTATCTCGGATATAGTTAGTTAGTTAATACAAACCTTCTACTCTCTGGAGGCCCATATGATTCTATTAGGATCGGACATGGTTGAAACGAAACGAATTGGGATGTCTATATATCGACTATGTCATAATTATTATAACAACTATAGTCGAACTCGGTTATTACAATCTCGGACATAGCGAGATCTCGGATGTAATGAGAAAACAATCGTTGACATTTGGTATATGATTTTCTCCTTACATTTTTTTCACTGTTATAACGAGAAACTTATCGGATATACCGAGCTAAAATACTGTTAATGTGTTGATCGTTTCAAAACATTTCGACCCTAAGCAATTAAATCCGATCGGACAAGATGCCGCCGGGGACGGATTACGTTTATGACACTAGTTAAATTTCTAATTGTTGTTTTCGCCGACAATAAAAATACATATTCTCTGTTATTACGAGTACCGCTTATAACGAGCAAATTCAGCCGGTCCAACCTTCCTCGTTATAACCAAGTACGACTGTATATTCCTTATTTTGTTTAATAATATTTCGAATGGCATTTGTTTTGCTATTCATTTAATATCTTTTTTTTATTCCACCTCTAGAAATTTGATGTAATTGTCAATTGTTCAAGATTAAACTCAATTTTATAAACATTTGAACTTAAATGTTCATTCACTACTATAAATAAACTTTACTGTAGAAAAATATTTATTTTAGTATTGACAACGTAAAAAAATCTGGTTCATTGACTGGAGAAGTTACCCTTTATTGCCAGTGTAAAAAACTACGGTAAACAAAATGAAAAAATCATAAACACTTTAAATCAAATCAAATAGACATGTGAGAATTGTAAATATTTTATGGGGTTAATATCTATTGTAAATATTTTTACATAGGTAAGTAAATATATAATAAATTTAAATGCATTTTTATCAAGCTTATGATTTTTAATATGTGGCGACACTCAACATTTTATTTTAAATTTTATTGCCATCTGGTTGCGATCGACCAAAGTTTTTAGTAATCATTTTTAGAAATTCATGGTAAGACGCCTTTAGATGGCGTTGAAGTCACATTTCATCGTAAATTGAGCCAAAGGCTTCACCTTAAGGTGTATCTACTATCTAGCTACATTTAGAGTGAGCTTTTCCGAATTCACGCAGATCTTCGTTGTAAATAACTAGTATAGATGTATCCTCAAAATTCCTTGAACTAACAAAGTTACAAGTATTCACTTCCTCAAACTTTCAAAAATTCACAAGCTGCGTACCTACTATTAAAATCAGAAGACTACACTAACTCGGCCACATGATAAGAAAAGTCTTTATAAAAGTATTCTTATTTCGATTCTACCGTTTGTGTTATGTATTTCTATAATCTAAATTTTCCAATGAATTCATTAAGAATTTTAATACAAAAAATATAAAGTTTAAGACGTTCACAACATGGCACGAAACATTTATAAATAAATAAAAATATATAATACACTATAAGTAGTTATATAATACATATTTTAGGTGATGTAAAATTATATATATATATTATGTAGGTAACTTTAAATAAGTTTACGGAATGAGTTAATCATAAAATTGCTCTTATTATTATTACGTAGGTAGTAATTTATCGAATATTTCTAAGGATACTCTGCAACTAAGCATCTATTGAATACATAACATTGATCGATATCCAGAGCAATTTGGTTGAATACACCTACTATTATTGTCATCCCAAGTTGCATCACAACGTGAAAATAAACGGCTTACAATTCTCTAAATATGAATATTCTTTGTTTCTTTTAATTTTCATTCATCTTATTTTAGTATTTTTAATTTATAATGATTACTTTAATGAAATATGTGTGTATACTTTTTAGGTATTCACCCACCACTCTATTAGATTAATAGTAATTTACAACATTATAATAATATTATGAAAGCCTTTCTAAGGCTCAAATATCAATCATTTAACCCCCCGTCGAATCGATTGGATCATCAGTAGTTCATTACCTAGTCAAAACGTCAAGCGGACAGATGACCAGAGGGTGACCAACTTATTGTAAACATCGCCGGTGAAAGCTTTCCAATAACCAATTCCGCTACTTATTAATAATTGGTTCCGTATTTCTCATCAAAGTGACTAATATTATTGATGTCGTACTGGAACACATTTATTCCTGTCAAAGGGTGGTAAAATTTCATGTAATTGCTGATTTTGAATGCCGCAAATTACCATATATGCATAATATTGAACTGAAAACTTCAGTGAATCTCAAATAAAAGCAACTTTTGATAATTTTGTTTGCCTAAAAAACGTTTAATATATAAAGCGAAATTAGAATCTTTATAATAATAATATTTAACTACATATTTACATAGGTAGCATATTTGGGCATCTGGATAGTATCTTCAACTAATGTGACATTCCATTGGGCCTGAAGTGTAAAATGTGCACTGCCGATGCTGACGTATGCATGAGAAACATGAAGACTTCATTTAAGAGAAAATAATATGACATGAAAATGTGCATGTTGTACATAACAAAATGAATAAAGAGGCATCACAAACATGAACCCCTCCAAACCAACCGCACCACACTTGATCAAACGAGCATATCACAAGGCCTTACGTTTGAATATAAAGCATCAGCAGTTGTTTACGCCTGGGAATGTCCAAGGAGCAGATATCCAAGACTGATATTGCCACGCTATCTAGTGAGCTTTGACTGAGTTTACTGAAAGAGGTAATTTAATAAAACGTGCCATGGGAGCGAAAGGCAGGGAGATTAACAGAATTAAATGAATTTAATGATATTTAAGATACAAAAAACAAAGCTAAAATAATACAGACAAACAAAACTATGTTAAGAGATCTTCCCGTCAGCAATAAGACGGCGCAATTTTTTTTAAATGCAATATAATTGGCCTCTGTGGCGACCAGGTGGTCTGTCAAAAACTGACTGGTGTAGTGGTCAGGAGTCAATTTGATTATCTCCAATCGCCATTGTATATTTGGAAATAACAAATATATCTGCCTGCCTTTGACAAAAGCATCCCTCTTTCGCTGTCAGGTCTTCGACGCCGCATAAAGAGGAAGACAGGAGTATACGATGTAATAGAGATTTCAAATAAGTACATTAAATGGCAATGAGCTGGCATACCGCTCAGCGGATGGACAACCGCTCAATATATACCATATAGTGTTATTAAACAGCACTACAGAAATACCCTAAATACCCACTGAATGCAGACACTCATAAAATTCGTTAAGAAGATTGAAAGGAGCTAGGGTAGGCCTCTGTCTAGCAGTAGTTTGACTACACGCGACTGATTACAGTAGTTATTTTGTTTTTTTTTTATTAATTTACAAATTATATTGCTTATATATTATTTATTGAAATATGATAAATAAAGTTGTTTACCTTCTCCAAAGTGGTAAAAGAATTTTACGATCATACCCTATTAAAATGATAAATATTTATTCAGATGTGTACATATATAATTAAATATATTGTTATATTATTTATGATAGTTTATTGAGGACTTACTAAACTATACCATCTAATATAATCAGAATCTATAAAAAAAATAATTTTTAGAGAATTGCCACATCGGAGGTTTGAACAACTCTACGTGATATAATTAATATGGCTTTATATTGTACGAGTATTATTTACAATTAATGTAGGGGTATAAACAAAATCTGAATATTGTCATCGAAAAAATATGCTTATTGTACTCGAGTGGCATTCGTATCCCAGTGCATAAGGCGCTAGCCTTTCATCCGGAGGCTTCGGGTCTGATTCCCGGTGAGGTCAAAATATATTTATCTAATTTTATCAAAGCCTGGGCATTTGTTGTGATTATTTTACTTATAGGTATTACTAATTAGACCACTGCTATTTGGACCTCATTGTTTGCTGTAGTGTAAATATTATACATAAACATATTAATTTTTAATATTCATAATAGAAAACATCTTCTTATCAACATCTTAATTATTTGTAGTGGCGTTGCCATATATAATTATTACAATAATAGTATGGTAACAAATTACCTTTAATTAGTAGACGAAATGGTGAAATATATACGGTTAAATACTGAGTTTTCCTTTACTCAATTCAAGTCACTACTCTACCAGTCTGTAAAAATCTTCTCAGCCACAAATTAAAGACGGTTGTTTTACCGGGATTCATAAAATATAAGAGTGTAAAAGTAAATTAATCATTTTAAATTAATTATAAATCTTTATAATTATTAATAATTAGTCGAGCAGTCCAAACATTCGGCCGGATTACTTGCGTTAGTTGTATTGTATAATATAATAATATATTAGTATATTATTTTTGTACCTATATAAATAATCAAGGTATTTCTTTCAGAATAAATTATAGGACTGTACAATATACCCGTGTGCATCAGTTGGCCGTGCCATCGTTCACTATGAGATGTTGTATCGGAAACCGGTTATTATATTGCATTCATCGATCAAATTTATGTCTAAATAAAACACTTAAAAAAGCAAATAAAAACCACTGGATTACAAGGGAAAGACAAAAGAAAACCACAGTCTTGATACTAATCACACATTCGTTATCTGGAGCCTATGCCGTACAATTGAACGAGACCCTTCAGGTTTTACTCATCCTTGCTCTACCACGTGTACAACCGTGCGATTGGAAACGCGTGAAATGAATCATGTCGTTCAATAAAAAATATGTAGTCAATTTGAAAGTAGCAGATAATATAACAAAAGTTTTTAAGTTGTTTATACTAAATTTACTTACCTTGGTTTTCATATCAAGAGTAAACAACCTATTCCTCCCAAGTCTGTTGACAATTTCAAATTATCATTCTTCTATCTATCAATGTTACCAAATAACTTCAAAACTATCTTGAGACAAATTTTTAAAAAGTCGATCCTTTACTTGTATTACATCCAGAATGCATAAATGCATCCAGTTATTGCATATAGTATCCATTTTTAGCTTTTCCAACACTATATCTCAAAAGCGTCAATATTAAGACGTATTTTAATTTAATTAGGTACCTAATATACTTTAAAGAAAGATTTATTAGATAAAACAAAATCAGGTAAACATTTGCATCATTACTTTATGAAAAAACATTTAAAAATAATTATTTGTCATTTTTTATTCGTTATGGGGGTAGCTTTTGCTCGTGAGTCTACTACAAGTCTAATTACAAGTTTTTTGGGTGCATTTCAAATAAAATTGCTGTAATTCAGGCTATGTTTATTAGTATAATAAAATTGATTGTAGTAATTGGTAATCAAAAAATATTCCTAGTTCGTGGTAATATACTTCAGTGTGTCTTTAAAAAAGTCAAAATATATAAATGATAGTATTTACTGTTTGATAAATAGAGAAATGTGTACCTTTGGAAAACTATGGGACTTCGTGAATCCCGGTAACGTTCCCTCCAGTCTGTGTTCATTGAAAGAGGCGGACAAAGTAAAGAAGCCGTCCCCACAAAGATTCTTAGGCCCTCTTTTGGCCGATAAGTCTCATCGAAAGGAAGTGAAGCTTAGGGGCTGTAATTTCTACGGGCCCAAACGACTCTAATACGTGGAAGATAAAGACTACAAAAGCTCGCCTTTATTGGTTCCTGATAATTTAAGAAGCGCGTTTCTGTCGGCCTAACCAAACGGGCGCCTTTTATCCAATGAACGTGAAATATTTTGACACTTTAATTTTAAAGCTAGTGAACGAAGATAACTATCGCTTGGCATTATTGTTTTTATTCTTACCAACTGGATTAATCCAGATGTCTTTATTCCATATTATAGCAATGTACCTAACATACACCTCTATTGAATCTAAGAGTTCAATCCTACATCCTCATTTTTATTTTATACTAGCTAACCCGGCAAACTTCGTACCGCATCAGAATCAATAATCTTGTGTTAACTTATTAGCTGAATTAAATTCATTTTTTTATTAAGTTAAAATGAATTTTCAAAATGAATTAAGTTCAATAAATGTGCAAAAATCAAACCAAAATGAAATGGATTACATAGTTTTGGTTGGTTCAGATTTCGAAGCATGATGACTACTGAGCCAACCTTCAGTTGTAAATTGTGCGGTGGCATGCCAGGAAGATCCAATGAGTTTAAAAATTCAGTTGGCTAGTTGGTTGCTTCGTCTTCGTTTGTTAGTGCAAGAACGTAGTGGCCGCGCGGGGGTGGCGCGTTGGCATCATGCGAAACTCAAACGTATAACCGTGTGTAAAACGTTCTTAGACAGTGTCTTTTTTCGGGCATAATACACATGGCTATACGTTTGAGTTTTGCAAGACACCACCGCACCACGCCCGCCAAATTACTACGGCCGAGCACTTACACAGTCGATAGATTTGAAGGAATGCAGTAGACCAACGATTTGATTTTGAATTGCGAAGTTTAAGTGATCCACATCTTTGTTCTTTGCCGCAAGAATTGCTCGTTCACTCAACCAATCGTTGACACAAAATTGCAAAAATTCAGCGGAAACGAAATCAATCCGTTTGATTCGTCGACAGGAACACGGCCGTTACCGATAGTCAGAAATTGCTTTGAGAAATCTTCGGCAGACGGATCGTTTAGCAATGTAACTCGCATGTTTGTCGTCAGCTGAAGGTTCTTCACATAGCGCCACAGAGTCAATGATTTGAGGCAAGCATTTATTTCATCAGCAGCGGTCGATCTTGGAATGACTGGTAGTGTTTGGCAGAAATTGCCAGATAGTAGAATCATTGCGCCTCCAAAACATCTCTCACAATGCGCGTTTGTGCGCCATTCTAAATTCATCCCAGGTGATGATTTTACTTGCTACCAAAATTGTGGCCATTGCTAAATGTTTCGCAATATTGCATATCGGTTTTTCAGTCGTTTGAAGGTTTAACGGCAATTTCAACGCTGAATGAGCCGTTTGGCATCCTTTTAGCAACGTGGCCGCTATCCCGGAAGAAGCAACTGCTACAGCAATTTCGGATCTTGCACAAACAGTGGCCAAAATCAATGATATGAGGAATGTCTTCCCAGTTCCACTGGGCGCATCGAGGAAAAATAAGCCACCATTTTCATCATCGATTGCTTTCATTAACGTATCGTGCACTACCTTCTGTTGGGGGTTCAACATTAGTACATTCGTTCAAACTAATTAGTTCAATGCATCTCGATCATTTTCACGTTCACGTTCCAATTCTAGATTGAAAGCGTAATTCACTCCACGATGTGGCATTGGCATTCCTAACTTGACTAACAAACTGCCGCACATGAGGTAACACATGTCTTCGATCAAAAGGAAAACCTGGTTATGTATCTCCTTATTCACCTCGAGATCAGGATTCCCTGAAGTGACACGAATTCGATGTAAAATGTCTTCTGACATGTCATGCTTGTAGTTTTCTACAGTTCAGGTGGATTCTATGGGAAGCATGTCGAAATAATGATAGCAAATAATGTGCGTATCTGACTTGGAGATGCAGAAACAAATGCTTTAGCGATTGTCATGTCCCAATGAGTATCATTTTCAAGCAAATTGAGTTTTTGACATGCAGCACAAAATGTTGGGCACACTACACCATTGACAGTTTGAAGTGATTCAAATGATGTCGGCCCACGAACATTTACCAGCAACAACCGCAAGTAGAATCATTCGCCATTCTTCGGATAAACTGTGTAAATGCGACTAAGAGCATCAGTAGAATGCACATCCGGATGATCAAGAACCGCATCGCCTTGCTTCCGACCTTGCAATTTCTTTGATGAAGCGTTCCAAGTGTAAAAACGTGGCATCTTAGAGTAGAACAACGTTTGTGCAAACGGATCGTTTTGGCAAATCTAAAAAAAACTGGTCAATGTTGGCGCTGGAGATATTTCAGCACGTTGAGCAACATTTGATGCGTTGAAATAAACTTGTTGACCATTCTCCAGATGCACCGCCAAAGCAGTGGGATGACGTTCATGAATGGGGAATGAGAGAATACGCCAAATTGTGTCATGTTACATTTCACGTGACATGTCTACATTTCAAACGCAGACTTAAATAAATAATGTTAATTAATTAACAACAAAATTTGGCACAACCTTGTTAACAGTGTGTGTCAACCCTGTTTTTCTAAAACAATGACCGTTAAAAATGAACCAATGAGGATTCTTCCCGCTTTGTTGAAAGCAAGATGCAGACAAACAACTCATTTCCGCCCACAAGATCTCACTCCGGGATTAGATTCAGTGCAGTTCGGACGTCATTGGTTAACATATAGAAACAGTTTCAATGCCATTTGTGCTTCTCTTTCGGACAGGAAGATATAAAGTCCCAGCCAAGCCGAAATAGCAGCCATCATTTAAAATATAAAAGCTAAGTAATCAAAACCATTTAAAAATACTCTATGACCCATACCAAACGAACGCATCTCGAATTTGTATTAAAATTTCTATTTGTTTTTTTGTATCAATTTTAAATTTTAATGTAGTACGCTTGTCGTACGAAATTGATTTTGTGTAATTAAATAACACTTTTAACGATTAAGCTGTGTTCTTATTTTTATATTGTTATATTTAATTTGTAAATACACACAATAATATGTTCAAGGCGCCCAAAAAGTATAATTTAATATTTCAAACGAGTTTACAAATGACATTTTATTCGAGGTAGATAAAGGTATAAAGCATTATTTGCAGAAGGTTTAAGTTAACAGAAAGCCGAACTTATATGCTTGAGATTAATAGTACTTAATATTTCATGTTTTATCGATTGAATTAGTTGGCACTCCAAGTTTAACAATTGTGCATTACAATTGTTAAACTCATTTCTATTATCATTCTAACGATACTACTTTACACTTTTTTTTATTTTTTTAAATATGACAATTGCTTCATTGCACCTCACAT
Source organism: Rhyacophila brunnea (assembly GCF_057557595.1). Classification (NCBI taxonomy): domain Eukaryota; kingdom Metazoa; phylum Arthropoda; class Insecta; order Trichoptera; family Rhyacophilidae; genus Rhyacophila; species Rhyacophila brunnea. The sequence continues at coordinate 25,342,201 of NW_028232752.1, forward strand.
ATCGACCAACTTGATAGTGCATGATATCATCGGTGGTATTGGGAGTTTGTTCGCCAAAAACTACAATATCGCTGCCTTTGCTGACATATTTGCAGATGTATTTGATGGATTTCACTGAATTGCAAAACTCCACGCTGCAGTGCGCCTTGAATATTTTGGAAAAAAGTGGCGAATACGGAACAATCCAAGTATTGTCGACCACGACATCGTTTCACTTCATTTTCGTTGTAATAGTTTTACCGTTATCATTGGGTGATCGACGCCGATACAGTGGATAGCCATCATTGGCAGTGATAGTCTCCACCGTTAAACATCATGGATAACGCTTGGAACACTTGCCGTCGACCATGCACGCTGATTGGGGGGGGGTTGATGGCGCCACACTGTCCATGAATCATTTAAGTAATTACAACATCATGCAGGTCTGGATCGGTTTCGGGATCAGGAATCTCGGCACATATGATGTCATCTTTTTGGTCTGGTCGAATTCTTTCGACTAACCAAATAAGAATGTGTGCATGCGGCAAGCTTCGTTTTTGTCATTCAATCGAATACATCCAGCACCGAGTTTCCCAAAGACGCGATGCTTAACAATGTAGTTCATCAGCGACAAGATTTTTTGTTTGAAGACACGTGCCGATCAACAATTTCTATTCATTTCGGATTTCATGTAAAGGTGATGAATAGATCTGGACGACCGTAATGACGAACATATGTCATTGCATCTTGCGCATATTCATGCATATGACGTGGGTTGCTAATGTGCATCGCCGATAGAACTAGCTGCATCTCCTACGGTGCTGCTTGCATCGCGTAAATGAATATACTCCTCCAATCGCAGTTTGGCTTGGTTCAACCGAATGAAAGTGAGGCACTCCGTCTCGATTTTAAGCAATCGACGAAATCGCAGCAAATAGTTGTCAGCATTTTGACGAATCATCAAATGATAAACACAGGAAAATTAATCACATAATTCAAAATTACATAACAAAGCAGTTATCGATGCACACACAATCACAAATTTGATAACTTCACAAAGTGAACATCTTGGAAGGCAACTGACCGTTTGAAAATCACGATCGAAATAGCTATTTGCGCACCTAGCTGGTAATCGGCTCGATTATTCACGTAGATCGATTGTCGAATGAAGTTCGAAGGATGGATTTTGAAATTGGTAGGTAAATAATGAGCAATACCAGCAATGAGATCATGTAATTTTATCCTTGGCTTTATTTTTGGACGCTGTCGAAGAAGTAAAAAAGATTCAGGCAGGACAACTTCCTCCAAAATTCACCGGAGTATACAACAAAGTCTTTTGGGATTATCTGAGGCTGAACTGAATCAACTGTTAAAGGATAGATAATGCACACAACGCCTTTCATTTGTTTCTTGTTTATTCTTTCTGTCGTGTATCGTTGTATATGGATTTAATTTTTTTGTGATTTTCTTTTATTTTTTAATGCGCGAGGTCATTTTTCAAAATGTCAAAATGTATAAGAAAATGAATTGTCTTCATAATGTATTTTTTCCGTGATTTATCTAATATTTTATTAGTTATTCTGCTATTTGGGGCGGAGACAAATCTAACAAATCAAAGATCATAAAAATCGGTCCAGCTGTTCTCGAGTTATAAATGGTGTAACTAACCCGACTTTGTTTTGTATATATATATATAGATAATAAATCACAGTATTTTATGTTTATATCTCAAAAATATTATTACAGTGATAATAATACTTTAATCTGATGATGTTTAACCTGTTTTGTTGCCGGAGATGTGATCGTTCAAAATTTTATTCATTATCTTCTGTATGATTGTTTTAAAATGAATACAATTTGTATATAAATTATATACTATTCTGAGATACACATTTAAAAATAGTCAAATAAAATTGCACCGCAGGAGAAAATATAATATTTTCACGGAATCTGCTTTCTCAAAGATTATATTATTCACATTTCCTACTTAACCACCCCTTAATAATGTACTTCCCTTCAATAACGCACCACTTGAATTACTCATCTCTAACAGTAATCAGTAAATTATAATTTACCTAACTAATACTTTTGAAAAAAAAAAATTATTTTCTGCACTCAGTTATTTCGTCATTTTTCTGTAACATTAGCGTACATATTTTAACTTCTTTCACAGAAATAAAATAAACAGTGATGTTCATTACCGACCACTCAATTCCTTATTTATTTCTGCTTCATCCATTGTTGCCATTAAATTTCCTCTCCTAAATATATTTCTCGAATATCAAGCAACATTTTCAAAAAACTTCCTTGCAAAAAATAGGTCATGTTAAGGGGGGACATGCTCAGCGTAGGTCAAAATGGAAATTTTATTGCATTTTCAAACCATGATCCTGGACATTCCTTAAACGTTGTAGATAATCTATTTATATAATTTTGAAGCCTTTTTATCTTTTATATGTATTTTAAACATTTGATGACTGCAAAAAGTATTTTTATTACATAAAATAGTGTTCTTTTAAACCTCTCGCTCTAATATTTTAGAAAATAGTCATATTTCAGTACATGAATGTGCAGCGGTGTTAAGATTTTTTACATTTATTAATTTTTAAACGGATTTATAATACCATTAGTATAATTTATGACGAGATAATTTTTGTAAAATATTTACGATAAAAAATTATATCGATAATCTCTGTGATCCCAAATTTAACAAGAATTAGGCATTTTATTATTCAAAAAATCGGCAAGATTAACACATTTGAAGATAATTCTAAAGATATCAATTATAAGCTATGTTTTTGACCATTCAAGTGTAATAAATATTATACGAATAATGATTGCTTTATAATAATTATTGACCTAAGTATAAGGTAGTGTTTTTTGAAAATACGCCATTTCTTTTGTCATTCCTCAGTGGTTAAGCTACAACATACGGCCGTATCCATAAATTTACAAACTACAATTAAAGTAGGGAGTAATATCATGTTAACGCGCGTGTTTGAACATGCACCGTTTAAAAAAAATAAAAAATAAATCGGTCATAATTATTACACAAATTATTAATTCAGGACGTTCACAACATGACATTTAGAATAAAAATTACAAGTAATCAGTTCGGAAAATCAGAAAAAACAAAGTGGAGGAAAAGAATAAAGCAAAAATAGTTTTATACAAAAGAAATAAAATTAAAAAAAAACAACTATGATTCAAAAAGTACAAATTAAACAATAAAATAGAGTTTAAAAAACAGAATATATAATGGATCGCCAAAAATATCTACATCTCTAGAGAGTGCATTAAACAACCGCACAGCCCTCGCTATTGGTGCCTGGTGAGCCTGACATGAGGAAACAGCTTTCACCCAAAATAGATCATGGCTGCGACCACGCATGTAATTGGCGACTGAACACGCTCTAAAACAAGCTTATAGGAAACTTCATAAGGACTCCAGATGATAGAGCAATACTCAAGAATACTCTGTAGGTACTAACGACACATAGAGTGTACGTAAAACAGTTGGATTCTTGAATGACTTGGCTTGTCTCATGACGTAGAAGTGATGTGCGAGCAAAATGATAAACGTGAGTCAAACAATATGCCAAGATTTTTAATTTCGGATTGACGCTTCAGTAATCTATTTGACATATTATAGTTGAAAATAATTGGAGATCTTGATTTCGAAAAGCTAATACACACACATTTATCAGTATTAAATTCGCCCAAATTTCAACTAAATTGAGATTATTTTGTAATATCTGACAATCTAATTAACTGTGAATTGACGCATATAATTTTAAATCGTCTGCAAAGAGTAAAAACTGGATTCCATTTATAACATTGACAATGTCATTAATGAATATAAGAATCATAATTGGGCCAAGATTTGATTCTTGGGGAACACGTGAATAAGTTTGAAAGACGTCGGATCTACACCTTGCATACTCCACATATTTACAGCGATGCGAAAAGTAAGATTTGAAAAAATTGATAAAATTTATAGATCCACCTACTGCACTTAATTTGTTAATGAGAATATCATGATCTACCCGATCAAAAGCCTTTGACATATCTGTATAAATTACGTCCACTTGACAATTTACGCTCAGCGAATGAGATATGTACTCAGTATACGTCATAAGGTTTGTAACTGTTGACCGAGCTGATTGAAATCCATGCTGACCATCAGTCAGTTGACCGTCTACATGTTTATAAATATACCTATGCAAAATAGACTCAAAATACCATCAGCACCTACTGAGGATTTTGGATATAGTCGAGAGAAAGCATATACTATGTCAGTCTCATCCAGAAGACCAATATCTAGTACTGGCCAGGAAGATAAAATACTATCCGGGTGAGGTGTGGGCAATATTGAAGGAGCTTTAGAATAGACAGACATAAAATATTGAGCGAAACCGTTAGCAATGGACTGAAAGCCACTCAAAACATTCCCTTCCAGAGACATAGATGATAATTGAGCAGAAGAGTCGCGCATACTTCTAACGTAATTCCAAAATGATTTAGGATCTGAAGCTAACTTCCCCCCGATACCATCAATGTATGAATTATACGCATCACCGATGGAACGATGCACACTCCTACGCAGATTAGAAAATAAAATATTATCGCTGAGACACTTCGCTTTCTTCCATTTTTTGTGATGCAAGTGCTTTAGTCGTATATTTTTAATTAAATCAAAATTGAACCATTTTGGGTAGCTGCGCGAAGAGCCAGATGATTTTTTTATAAAGAATGACTTGTCAAATACATTATATATACATTGGTAAAATACCTTCACTGCAGCATTGACGTCACTAATCGGATATAAAATTTCCCATTCAACATTCTATAAATAGATTATCTTCAACGTTTGAGGTATGTCCAGGATCATGCTTTGAAAATAGAAAAAAAGTTCTATTTTGACCCACGCTGAGCACTTCCGCCCGCAGTTAATTTTGTTTTTACCGACTAAAAAGTTGATGTGAATTCTCGCGGAACCTCTGGCATAGTAAGAGTTTTTTTCTGTATACTTGAGGTTTATACTATGTTTAAATTTTAAACATACATAATAAATACCTACATATTTTTAAATTTTAACAATTGAAAAAATAGAACCAGAATTTCTGAAACTAATTGGCAAAGTAGCTATCGTATAAAGGTAGTCTTCGATTCAAATCAGCATTTCAGAAATTTTACATTCACACATATATTTCTTTCGTTTACTATGTAAATTTAGATTCCAATCACGAATATTTGTGACATTTGGCCTCTCTCTTTTCCCTTCTCTTTCAATCACCTAAAATTGGCTGAGCTAACAATATGCCCACATAATAAATATTTTACGGTACCCCTCCACATTGTGAGTACAATATTATTCTTCATCTGAATCGAATATGATGATTAAAAAAAATAATACTAACATAATATGTAGTGCTAATTTTACACAGTTTAATAATGACCCGGACTGGACAATGTGTTTGTTTCAAAACGATAATCTCGGCTGATACAAAATACTGCAATTATAAGGCTATTTATACTAACCGACTAATAGCTAACAGCAGGCTCTAGAAATCTAAAGATTCCTTAGCCGATATCAAGATCAACGCAATTATTTTTAACGTATGATCTTATTTAATTCACTAGATATTGACATTTGAAGTCAACAATAAAATTAAATTTAAATATATATATATACGTCTGTTATATATGCGTGGAATTGAGTTCGCAAGCTCGCGCGCCAAAAATAAAACTAATGTCGGCCATTAATAACTAGAATATAAATGATATTAAGATATAGTTAATTAAGGAACTAAGTTTAAGGAACTATAGAAACTATAATAATAAATATATATGTCACTGTTTAACATAAGTTTCTTTCTTGTAAAAAAAAATCATAGAAAAATACAAAGCCACGTGATTACCAAAAAACAAGGACTTTTATTTGATTCATTTTTGTGAATCCTAAGTTCAACCAATACCCTGAGCTAGCACAAAACTCGGGATATCTCAATAGGTCAGTATAATTGTATACAAATAAAATATTATAGGAAATAATAAATATTTGTATGGCAAAAGGTAAATAAGTAAGTCACCTGCATATTAAATTTCATATAATATTGTGTACATCAACATAATAATTTTAAATCACTTCATGTTTTGATATTAATATGCATATAAATTTTATAAATCAGAATATTTTTTGTAATAAAAATAAAATATCAGATTTGTTATAATGTACTTACACATTTCTTCAATTTTCCTAAATATGCTTATTGATTGGAGGGCGGAAAGCATCCTTGATGTAACCCTGTTTGTTTGTATATGTTTATCTCTAAATTACCACAATAATTAAAAACAACTGAGCAGATAAAAAACTAAAGGTCAACGAGATAAATACTAATATAACAATATAAAATCCATGACTCGACGTGACTTAATTAATATTCTATTAGTCGATAGCTACTGAATGTAATGAAACAAGAGTAAAACCCATTTATTTCTAATTGATATTATAAAAAATAATATATTAATGTATTAAGTATATCCAAAGTGTAACCATATTATTAACAATGTATAAAAATAATCCAAACAAGGTAATCGAAAATCAGAGTGATGTTTTATTAAGTCAGCAAAAGTTTGAAGAAAAATATTATTTAGACAATGGTAAATTCAATAAAATATTGTGGAGTTTGTGTGCTATTTTAAGTTTTTATGCCACGTTGAGATGTGGTACGTTGCAAAGAGAACTGAGTGAAATGAAGCAAATATTAGAAGACAAACAATTTTTGGTATCAAGTGATCTCCTTAGGACCAAATTTGAAAATGAATTATTTACCAGAATTCAGAAAAGAATGAACATTATTAATAATGGCAAAAATATTGGAATATATTCAATGCCAAGTGGCTGGCAAGAGGTGAAAACTTTAAAAGAGGAAACAGTTGAGAAGAGCGGAACAGTTTTAAAGATACCAAACTGCAATGGCTTAAAAGGTTTGTTACAATATTTTCAAATCTAATCTGAATAAAATTATCTATATTACCTTATATTTCTCTTTTTGGTTGGTTGATAAAATTGCAGTAAACTTTCCCATTCTGGACCAGTCATATCTGATACCCAAATCTTGCGAAGATTGCATAGTCAAGAAAATCTCCCTTTTCCCACGTTTTTGTTGCATTTAACTTTGAATTGGATTATATGATGGAATAAATAATATCATAGTCGTCACATAGCGGAATTAATATTATAGCGTTTCTACTGTTAATATTGAAACTAATGGCCCCACCAAATCACATTCGCCCTGCACCACACCGGTCTTAGTCGGTAGTACCACAGGACTCTACGTTTCGTTTAGAAGTATCATGTTTTATGACCGTTAATATCTCAGGAGCAGTTACCCAAGTCTTGGGTTGCCATGCACTTAAATGTTTTTTGACAAAATTTAGATGATTTTAAATAATTAAGAGTACCCATAGGAGAGAGGAGCACATAGAGTAAAATAAAACGGTTATGTATTTGCCAAATATATATGTAGTACATATTCTTACATATTATTTTATTTGCCCGCCATTTCATATTTGGTTATAAATATGCCTGTGATGAAAATAAGATCAGGTAAAATATAATAAATCCAATGTGATAATAACATACACTTAATTATCCACCTAAATATGTTTCATTAAATTTATTTCAGGAGAAAAGGGTGATAAGGGAGAACGAATAGAACCATACTATACTAAAATAAATCAAGATTTGAACGATCAAAATAATAATTTTATGTTTGCCAGAATGGTCGCTTCACACAAAAATAAACGTTATGTTAACGGAAAAGGGGTAAGCAAAGTCTTTATTAACAATATTTAAATGTGACTATTGCACCACTTAGATGGCAGCGACTTGCTTGCGCGGTATAGTTGGTGCAAACTACTTTTACAGCGCTTTTCGATTTGCGTGAGCTACAGTTTTCCCGGCCATATACACGGGCTTCCCGATACAAACCGGTTTGCGCATGTAAGCTTTTTCGACCAAATTTTAGTTACCTGATGTGTTTTCGCTACTAGAATGGTCAGTGATTTCAAAGTATATGCTCTTTGAGATGCTCTGTGACTTATTGCCTATTTATATGTAACAAATTATGGTATACTATAGCAATATTTCTTATAACTAGAATACCTGAGAATAGAGTATCTATATATATAAAAATTAATGTTTGTTTACCTGTCCCGTATGCGTTCCTATGCCATTCATCCGATTGCGATGAAACTTTCGTCAGTTGTTGTGCCTACACCTGCAAATGTTTCTGTATTAGTACAACCATCTTCTTCTTCGTAATTCTATCTTCTTTTATTCGTATGCGTTCCTATACTATTCATCCGATTGCAATAAAACTTTAGTGAGTTGTTGTGCGCACGCCCGCGAAGGTTTCTAAATTAGTACAAGCATTTTTTTCTTCTTCTTCTTCTTCTATTCTATCTTTTTCTATTCGTATGCGTTCCTATACCAAATTTAGAAAATCTATGCCGCTCACATGGACAGCTGTATGTGGCCTACTCACGCGTTGGAAAATCTTCTAATTTATTCGTGTATAAACTAGACGGAAAAACAAAAATATTGTCTATCTACAAGCACTTCAATAAACAGAATTAAAATACAAACACTTTCTTTCTGTGGGTGGCATTGCAACGCATGCTGGGTACTCGCTAGTGTTAAATAAAAACGAAAAAATTGTTAAACCCTATACATATATGGTTCAATTGTAGACTTATTATTATAGGTTTTAATATTTATTATATTACATACCGTCAAAATATGTTTTGCAGGCATTAAAAAGACAAGTCCGAGAGGCGAAAAAATCAGACGATGAACTCGCTAATATTAAGGTATGAAATTGATTGTCAAAAAAAATCTTAAATATTATATATAAACTACATAACAATAAACATAAGACTGTTTAATTCTCGACAAAGAGAAATTCCCATCTCTGGACTTGTTAAAATCTATATGAATAATTATAAACATTTTCTGTAGAACAAAATAAGGGTTCTTTTTATATACTGTGAGCAGACAATTGCAAGTTAATATGTTTCCTTCACGACTAGATTGACACTTTTGATAGAAAATAATTAAACTTTGATCACATTGACATTTGAGGGTTTTTTTCACAATAAAAATCAAATAATAATCCACTTACAAACACAAGAGCTTCCATGAAACTCAAAAAGCAATGTTGTATTGTCCATATATTTTTTTCCACTCCAACCAACCTATATTCCCGGATTTTAAAATCATAATGGAATCTCTATAGTTGTTCATCACTTTCCTTCGGGATCACTGTTTGTAGTTGTTCGTTGTTTTAATTATATTTTGATTTTGTATTAAGTTTAGTTTTTATACAGACACATTGATTAATAAATATAAATCTGTTTTTATGGTTGTCTATTGTTTCATGTATATTTTAATAATACATGATAGTATGGTTTTGTTATTTTGATAGTTTTATGTGTATTGTGGACAAACACAGTATGTATGCGAGGAACGATTATTCAACTAAACGATTATTTGTGAATACCTTTATTGAAAAGTTTTATATCGACTAAGACCATAAATTTTATTTTATCTCGATAGATGTTAGTATATCTCATCGTTACTAAATAAAAAAAACTAGCTAGTAAAGTACTTTTTTAATAGTATTTTCCCATTTCAATTTTACATTCGCTGTCAGTTTTGTCAGATAACATTATATTACTATTGATAATAATGCATGGTTCCAAACGGTCTAATAGTAAGTATACCACCAAATCTTTCCACATCATGAATGATAACTTGATTATTGGATTAATTTTGTTAAATATAATATGAGTACTTTGGTGTAATATGATAAATTAGACACATTAAATATAATAATTTAAAAGTATTTTTATTGAAAATACAATATATATATTTTAAATCCTTAGAAATGATCTAGAAAAATATTAATATATGGGTGCCTTAATTACATTTATCTGAATACAATTGGTGATTTTACTGACACATCATAGCGGTGTCCATAATAATACTGTGTTGTAGGCTTATCGTAAAAGGAAAAGACGAGAGGCGATACTAAATTTTTTTGTTCTCGGTCGGTACTAATTATAAAAATCGCATACAGCTGTAGTTTTAATAAAATTTGCAAATTTTTTTTTTGAAGGATTTGAAAGCAGCTGAATTAGGGTTGTTAGCAGAGGCTCTCAAACATATTAAAGTAAGTAAGAAACTATTTCTTATTTTATCATTTATGACATAATAATATATGAGAGTAAACCTCTATATAATTATTAATATCGATTATCTAATATATGATATTATAGTCCATAGTAGGAGCGATAAAAGGGCCTTGTCCTTCTGTCATATTACTTTCGGGAACAAATTAAGAAAATAGCCGTCGCCATTTTTAAAACGAGTCGATTTTTTCAAAATATTTTCTCATCTGTAGACACTAAGGTAGGTGTCAGACAGTTTTCACTAATTTTATAGAAATATTATTTTTTTTCTAGTCAAATTGATACGTAATTAGCTACAGTGCCATAAAGTGGAATAAATGATTAAAAACTTGAAAAGCATAGACTAAATGACGATTAAATTATCATTTATTAATTACATACTAGCAAAGTCAGCTGGCGGTGGCCAGTCTGTCTCGCTAGGTCTTGCAGACGGCTTGGTGGTGTTGGATATTAATATAATTGTGAAGTTTGCATAGACGGTGCCATAGTTTTCCCTTCGGGGTGGATTTTCATTCACCTCAGACATTTTCTTTTCGTAAATTCTATGTGTTTTTCTCTTCCTTGCACTTTGCATTAAAATAAACTCAGTCAAAGCTCACTTTAAGCGTAGCAACCTAAATCTTGGGCATCTTCTCACAGGACACTCCCTGTCCAAATGTTTCAGATGCTTCACATCACCAATTGTAGGGTCCTGTAATACGCTTGATTAAGACCGAGTGTGGTGCGGGGCGAGTTTCGGTGGAGGGCGCTTAACTTCAAAAGAAGGTTAACGTTTCGCTGATTTATCAGGTTTACTATTTGCAAGTCGTCACTGCCAATATAAATTTGGCGTCATATGCGTAGTCTATTCTGGAGTTTGGCCTTCACAATATCGTCTGACACCACTTCAGACTGATAGGCCTAGCAAAACACCTGGCAATCGCCGATTGCTACTATTGACATTTTCATAGAATATACCTAATATGCACTTTTTCATGCATACTTTTTATTTGTTTTCGTCGAACCAAGAAAACATATTACAAATGTTGTTGGTTAGTTTTTTTATAATTCGTTAACCCTGCCTTAACCAAACAATAGTAGTAAACAATATTATTCTATCTATTAAATATCCAAAATGATGTATGATTTAATGCATAATTTAAAAAAATTTATAGACAGATGCGTATTATGGCTTGGTTTTACCAGGGTTTAATTGAATTTTAAAAACTAACGAACACCATTTGTAAATTGTAGTCTTAGTTCAATGTAAACAAATACGTATAACTAACAAAGTTTAGTCTGTACTATCTATAGTGGATCTACCCTACCTCCACCCATCGCCACTGCCAGGGCTTGAAATGGACCGGAACGCACCGGAGCGCCGTTCCGGTTCGTAAAATCACCAAAATTATCGCTCCGTCTCGTGGACATATTAATTTGACAGTGCGCTAGATTTGCCATTTAACGTGGAAATCTAAAAGTTTTGTCCACACTGGTAACCTCATTAAATTTCACGATAAATATCAAAATTTGTTTGACCAAAAATTATTTTAATCGAAATTTAATGAGGTTGCCGGCAACTTGTTGCCAATGTGGACACGGCATAACACACTTATTTTTTAAAAAAAATACACAAACAATTAGATAACCATGTTAACATTTTCATAAAATATTGAGCGCTCCGGTTCGTAAAATATTCCATTTCGAGCGCTGGCCACTGCAGGATGGTCTTATTTTTCATACATTTAGATTATTGTGTTATAATACGAGTACGTTATATTTATTCAATGGGGGAAGATCCCATTAGATTGAAAAAATGTAAAAACTATTTCTCATAATGTCTTTTAAGATGTCCAAAATATGCTTTGCTTAGGAGCAAAAATGATACTTTATTTTTAAAATTCGTAAGTACTTTATACTAATGAATAACTTAAAATATGCTAAAATTATTATTTAACAAATAATCTCTGTGGGGAAATAAAACAATATTATTTTTATCATGTACAAAAATGGAAAAAGTAGCAGGTACTTACTTATTGTACCTAATTGTGTCATAAAAAGGTCATAATCGTCTATATTTGACAATAAGTATATTTATTATAATTATTAAAAAAAACATTATTGCAATTTAATTTTTATTGAGTATTAATAGCTACTAATGATATAAAAGAAGAAGAAAGGTTACTGTAATTTTTAATAACTAACTAACTAATATCATTAATTTTTAATAACTTGTATTAGATGTCACACAAATTTCATTTACCTACCTTAGTATAAAAATAATACAATTATTATTACTGAATCAATATAACTATCTATTTTAAGGCGGCTCTTGTGGTGCAGTGGCTAAGGCGCTGGCCTTCCACCCGAGAGTTCTGGGTTCGATTTCCGGTCATGACAAAAACATTTATGTGTTTTTCTCAAAGCTTGGGTGTTTGTGATTGTTCAAAATTACTATCAACCACCTTGTACGAAAAAGCAAGGACATGGTTTTTAATAATTCTAAAAAAAAAAAAAAACTATCTATTTTATATGTAAGTATGTGATATTTACTATACTATTGAGAAGAACGCAATATGTATAATATAATGTAGTTTCTTCTTACTAATTACTCGTAAGTCTGAAATTTTTCAATTTATTGATAGCAGTATTAAAATCTCTTCATCTTACAATAAATGTTTTGATTGAAATTGATTATTTAACCCTTTCAATACCGGCAAAAAAATAGAAAACCCTACCACACCGGCATGATTTCAGAAAAATCTTTCATCACATAGTGTTGTACTAAAATACTTACAAAAGATATATTTATGGGAATATTGGAATAAAACTCAGATTTTTTTACAATTTAATCAATATTCATTTTTAGTATGGTATGCTTGCCAGCAAGATCCTTTGTGAAGAGGCACATTGCACTCTTTACAAAGGTACCTGGTCTCTCGTCGCCTCTTATCTGCAGCACATACTTGGCAGACTCGCGATGGATATTGTTTTTTTGCAGTCGGTGGAATCGCCTTCAGAGTATGTCTGGACATTATTCCAGACAATTTGTTAGGAGAATCCACCGAATTGCGTGAGGTGTTGGTGATTGCAGCCAACACATTAGACGGCTCCGTCACTACCTCAACTAAAACTAGTCGTCGGGCATATTCTAATAAAAATTTCCTAATAAAAAAAAACTTTTCTGACGACATGGTAACTTTGTGAAGTTATTATTTTGAATTGTTTTAATAATTAATTTATTAAAAACATAGTTTTAACCTCAAACCACTAGATGTTTTTAATTAATAAATATTTAGGAAATAAATTGTTGATAAATAATAATGTAATGCAAATAAGCCGTCAGCTATGAGATCCAATACAATTGTGACAATATTATAATAATATTATTAGATGCAGAAAAAAGAATCTTGAGATCGTAATTTCTACTTAAATAATTATTGCTGGTAAATTACCTGACATGATAGAGGTAAAATTTGACATCATGGAAAAATATTACTATTTTATAACCATTATTATTTTGTAAATAATTATTGAAACGACTATTTTAGGGAATCAAAGGTGATAAAGGTGATACAGGAAGAGATGGTACACCTGGTGTCTATGGAAACAGTGGACCTCCTGGTCTAAAGGTTAGTAAATGTTATTTTTTTCATAAATACTAGCTTGTTTTCTTGCTGTGCAAGTTTCAGCAATATTGGTTGAGAAGTTTGTTAGCTATTATTGAATTATCATAAATACAGACAGGCGGCTTGCAGACATTAACTATAACATTGAGCTATATTATAAAATATATTGTTAAAATAAATTATTTATTTATTTCTTGAGTGAACATTGACTTATAATATAACTTATATTGTTATTTCGAATATTTTTTTTATTTTTATTGTGCTTTTATTAACTTATCGATCACTAATTAAAGGGAGTAAAGGGAGACATAGGTCTACATGGGTTTCCAGGTTATCCTGGATATATGGGATTAACTGGACCACAAGGTATTAAGGGAGTATCTGGAGATAAGGGAAATCAAGGAACAGTTGGCAGTCCTGGTATGCAAGTAAGTTGAAATATATTCTTCTTTCTATTTCATTTTGGAAATAAAAAGGCATTTATTTCATTTATGAAGATCTGTCTAAACTCACCACGGATAAATTAATTGTACATAGAGATTGTGAATCTCGTATCGAGATTTCTCTAAAAATTATCAGAAAAGGCCTGTCTATCTTGAATCTCAAGAAACCATCGACGAGATTCTTGAGAAGTCGTAAAATCATCACTAAGCTAAACTGCCGATTGCAACCGCTGCTTAAACGATAACAGATAATTTCTCAAGAAAATTTAATTTCTAGGTTAAAAAAGGTTTTGTCATTGATTCTGAATGGAATTTTTTAAAATTCCCGAAAAACAAATTTTTGCTGCAGGTTATAAAAAATAATGCTATCGACTTTCACATTGAGCGGAATTTATTGAATGATTTATCGGTATTTTTTTTGCCATAAGATCTAAAAAACATAGAAAAATAATCTCGAAAGCTCTTGAGAAATCAAGAATACCAATCTCTTTTTCTTGAGAAAACAAATATTAATGATATCGAGAATTATTATCGAATCTCGAGAAATAAAAAGAGTCGAGAAATCACAAGCTCTCGTATCTATAATATTATAATAATCAATATTATAATAATCATTATTATTAAACTGGAATATATAAATAAATAATACTTTGTAGGAAAAATGCGTATCGATATTATTTTTTGATGCGTTTTGACTTTGATGAAAATTGTTATTTTTTCATTCATTGAAGGGAGAGAAAGGAAATGCGGGTATAACAGGATTTTTTGGGTTAAAGGGTGATCAAGGAATTCCTGGACCAGTAGGAATTAAAGGAGAGCATGGAGATAAGGGCGATCAAGGAATAATAGGTTGGACTGGTGTAAAGGCAAGTAATAATGATAATTTAAATTGTTAATACGAGGCGTCTAATTACAAAAAGCGACAAGTCCACAATTCAATATTTTCGGGAAAGAACGTTTTTATGTTTCAAGCTTCAATTATTTGTTTTAAACGTGAGATTGTTTTTTCTGTTGTATTATATGTCTAAATTAAAACCAAATAGCAATTTGTTTCAGCCGATAAACTCTTAAATGTAATAAATATAGGCAAAATAAAATTAAGCATAAGGTACATATTTCCGTGGCATTGTCACGAGTTTACCAGATGCTACAGCATGGGAGACGCCCTTTTTAATATTGATCGTTCCCTTATTGGTTGACTTAAACACGCGCAAAATCAATCAAGCTTTATATAATATGAAACACGGACTTCGCGCTTTTTGTAATAAATCGAGACTTAAAATATTTTTTTTCGTAGGGTTTTGTCGCGTTTTGGAATTTATAGATCAATACATATTGAGTAAAATTATACAACGAATACGTGCGTATTTTTTTCTCGATTTTGACAAAATGTGGACTTATCGCTTTTTGAAATTAGACGCCTCTTAGCCAACTTTCTTTAGCTTTCTTAGTCTTTAGCCAACACAGATAAGCTCGATGGTTTGCCTACGAGAGAACATGCCACGTATAATTGTCCGTGTGAAAAACACGGTGTGCCCAAATTTAAACCGCAAACAGACATCGTTTGGCCTTGCAACTTATTGATTGTTATTGTGAATGCCAATCTAATAGGAAATTGAACGCGTTTGAATTCAATTGGCACGCCTGTGAGAATCATTGGAATTCGTGGCAGCAAAACATTTTCGGCTCGGAATTTGCCATTCAAAATGGTGGCTTCGATAATTTTTTTATCATTTTTTTAATGAACAATCGCGTGCCATTGCATAGCCGTAGTGGGTACAAATTCTGAAGTAAAATAACCGGAGATTCAACTTTCAGTCGGAGGTGTGTTGACATGCCTGTGTGAGTTCAAAAATTCTGTTGGATAATTTACAGTTTCGTTGGCATCGCAAACTGTATCGATCGATTTGTATGATACCAAGTCGCCTGGCAACGACTGCTGTATCTTGAAGTTTAAATCGTCGACGTCTACATTTTTTGCTGCCAAAATGGCTCTTTCTGCCAGCCACGCATGATTTATGTATTGTGTGCGTACATCGGGAAATATGCGGTCAATGAGAGCATTTTGCGAATCAACGATTGTGCAGAAATTAGTGGGCAATTTAATGCATTCAGTATTTTCATAGACAGCAACTTTTTCACCGTCGATATCTAACAATTGGTTCTAAAATGACGTCAGCGAATGGATCTTGTAGCATTCGGACGCGCATATTTATTTTTAGCTTGACTTTTTCAACATTACGCCACAGTGGCGATGATTTCAAGTAAGCGTTGATCTCATCAGCGTACGTTGAACGTGGAATGATGGGAAGTGTTTGTTTAAAATCACCTGAAAGGAGTAACAGAGTATCGCCGAATAGTTTGTCGTTGTTTTTTATATCTTTGAGTGTTCTGTCAACGCCTCAAGATAATGTTTGTGTGCCATAGTGCATTCATCCCAGATGATAATTTTGCATTGTTTCAGCACTGTGGCCACGGACAATTGTTTTTTTATGTTGCACACTGCGTCTGGGTTATTTTGAATATTCAGTGGTAGCTTAAATGCTGAATGAGCTGTTCTGCTTCCATCCAATAAAGTTGCTGCAATGCCAGATGATGCAACGGCCAATTCGATGCCATTATTTGATCGTATTTTGGCGAGAATTAGCGAAATGAGAAATGATTAGCCAGTTCCACCTGGTGCATCCAAAAAAAAAGAATCCACCTTGTCCTGCTCAGTGTCACTTTGCAATTCGTGCATCTGTGATTTGAAGAATTTCAATAATTCATTGTGCTCATTTTTTAGGGCGTCTAGTTTGCCGAGGATGTGTCTAGCATTAAGCGAATTGAGGTTATTGTAGCCGCAACGTACATTCACACGATTGGTGTCCTCACCGCCCATAAAGTAGATTTGTAAAAAATTATGAGGTTCGTTTGGCATTGGCAGCAATGAGCCTACTTGTGGTACACTTGGCCTTTGATTTTGAACGTTGAATGGAATTGTTGACCATTTGTCGCAGTATTGTGAACTATTTCTGTTGCTCCGAACGAAGTCATTTGGAAGCAAGAATTGAATGTGCAAATGGACTTCAGGAACAGGTTTAAATCTGGATCCGTACCGTTGAGTAAACCGTTCAATGGTTCTGGTGGTGTCTCAATATCTGGTAATTGCACTTTTCCTGATGCGCAACACATCCCGGCTGACATTATTTGTCCATAGCACCAATCAGCATTTTCGGATGAGCGGAATATTTAATATCTGGCTCGTACTCGAATGCGAGACAAATGAACGAAACAGATGTAAATGCTCGATGTACTTGTTGACGTTTTTTTTTTTTTTGAATTATTATTAACCATGTCTTTGCTTTTTCGTACAAGGTGGTTGTTAGTAATTTTTGAACAATCACAAACACCCAGGCTTTGAGACAAACACATAAATATTGTGTGTCCTGACCGGGAATTGAACCCAAAAACTCTCAGGCGGAAGGCAAGCGCCTTACGCACTGCACCACGAGAGCCGCCTACTTGTTGACGTTGTCAGTCAATTGCTCTGCTCTGCTCTGCTCTGCGTGTGTTAACTACGAACCGGCGCGCTTGTCTTCGTTCCGATTACCGTTGTTGATTTCGCTCAGCTCGTGCCTCTTGTGATTGAGATGCATGCAATTGCAACATGCTCACACGCACATTTTCGTTATCTTGTCGGATTTGTTCATTTGTTCTTTCTGCTCTACTAGTTTGCATGCTTGTTGCTTTATTCGTTTGACTTCCAGTGCGCTCTATTTCATTCCGAGCCCTGTAATTATACAATAAATGTGATCGATTGGAAAAGTAATAAAATGTATCTTATGTGTTAATCAACAAAGATTAGGTTATTATACTGACTATTTCAAATGCATCTTACGATTTTTAAGGAGCCGGCAAAAGAGTACCCGGCAACATATTATTTCAGAAGAGACAGACCAAAAAATCGCAGACTAGACGGAGTCACCGATAGCCATAATATGCTTGCAGAAGATACTTACCTAAAAAGCGGTCACTACGGATGGAAACATGTAAAGAGTTGTCGTAGGAAGCCAAACCATATCCCGGAATTATGAATTATATTTACACGTGCATTTTAGTAAAAATATATAATCCTTTATTGACAAAATCAAATGCGTTGTGACAATCATAAAAAATACATTCAATAAATAGGGTCAGCAAGGATCTATGGGTGTTCCGGGGCAACCAGGAGATGCCAGTATTAATGGCCTTCCAGGAATTAAGGGAGATCAAGGATCTTCTGGACCGCAAGGGCCTCAAGGAAATTCTGGTGCGATGGGGCTACAGGGATTTCAAGGATCGCTTGGACCCCAAGGAGCACCAGGACCACAAGTTAGCATTACTTAATTTCTATCTACAATATATATGTGTGTGATACTTCAAATTTCACTTTCAATTTAACTACTCGTAATGTATTGTGCGTCCCACAATCGGCCACTTAACGTATAACCCCACTTATTTAAATATTAAGCTTAATAGGACCCACAACTAGACGACAATGCTAAAAAAAAGGCACAATTCTCATTATAACACCCATAAATCGAAAAAAAATTAATTAGTTTTAAAGTTTAGAATACGGTATTTTAAAAGAAATGCCCTAAAGTAATTCAGTCTAAGGATTGAAATACCGGTATTTCAAAACCGGTATCTCAATATTAAATATTGGTTTTAAAAATCAGACAATAGCGATATTTGGTATTGAAAGTGGATATAAAATCTATTAATTAATATATAACGTTTAGGAGGACTGTATTTTTTTGTCCGTCTGGTTTATTTCCGTTGGGTTTTGACCTTGGTGACAAAGAAAGAAAGTAACAATAATTCAAGGTATTTGTAAACATCCGTATCTCTACCATATCTTGCCTTTACCTATATTTACCTATTTTTATATTATTACTTATTTAGATATTTTTGCCATGCAATATTATTATTTGAAAGAGATTTTTATAAAATATATATTTTTAGTATTTGTTTTTTTATATTTTTCAAAAATACCGGTATTCTATTGAAAATACCGAATTACCGGTATCAGTATTTTCATTCGGTATTGCAATCCATAAGTTACATCTTTAAGTTTTAGCGAGGGAAGAATTATTTTCTTTTAATAAACATCATAAGCATAATAATTATTCTCAATCTATATTAAAAATGTGTCAAGCGCGAAATGTATAAGGTACAACTACTGAGAAGATAGAAGCATATTTAACTGACTTGCTTATTTACTCTAACAAATCGGAACGTACGTCTATTCCTTTGCGCATTTAATTCAACTGTGCGGCGTCCAATCCTCCCGGAAGCCAATTGGGTCGGCGTTGAATTGGGTCGGCATCCAATTGGGCTAGCGTCCGATTGTACCGGCGTCCAATTACTGGAGGCCAATCGCCGGAGGCCAGTTCGCGGTGCCAAATCGTCCTAGACCCGATCAGCCAGTATCAGATCAGTATATTGCATATGAAAATTTAGACTGTAAATTAATTAGTATGGCTTTAATTGATAACTCTTTGTTGAGTGCCCAGAATTATATATCGATTGTATATAAGATGAACACATCGGTTAATTTTTTTTTTTAAAGTTGGCATCTTAATTTTGATCTTAATGTTATAATTTGGACTACATTCATATAATAAACAGCCAACTTTAACACTGAATTGCACGGTGTTGCTTTTCAGCAACAATCTGTAGTATTGTTTATATATATATATATATATATATATATTTTGTATGAATAAAACTTTATTTTCATTTTTCTATAGTGGACAGAATGTGCTGATAAAATATTAAAGTTAATTTATAATAAATAAATGCATTTTAATTATCCCTAGAGCGGTTTTTGTCAGTCGCAGTGGTACATTGTCGACAGGAGATTATAGTTCAGTAGCGGTCCGTAAATATTTTAATTATGTAATATATTTTTGAATTTTATTCACTTTGTCTAGAAAATATTTTGCAGCCATTCTTACCTACTGGCAGCTGTATAATTTTCGCATTTCACCTACATATTTAGCTGTTATATTGGTATGTAATATTTTTTTTTAAATAGTAGTATGCACTTGTCTTGAAAATAAAATGCTTTTTGTTGGTACAAAGCATTTATATTTATTTAGAATAACAATAACAAATTTAATAATATCAATAGCATATATTATGAAATAGCCCAGCGGAATAAATTACCGACATTTAACCCTTAGAATGCTACGCAACGATATATCGTTGTTTTTGATAATGGCCAGAAATGCTAACAACGATCGTCGTTTTGCTTTTCATGACTGAAATGTTAAGTTGATTTGGAAACATACTACTGCACCAGTGGTACAAAACATTGGTTTACACTATTTAGTTGTATAATTGTGTAATATAACCAGATTCATATGTTTTGTTACTGGGTAGGTTTTGAACTTTTCTATTCTTATATTTTTTTATATGTGGGAAACCCACCATTACCTACCAACCTATTTATTAAATTTAAAAATAAAATGATAATAATTTCAAGCGATATTATTTAAAATCTACTTAGGTATATTAGATATTTTATAGCATTAAATTCAGAACACCAAATCCGACAAATAAAGGACTAATTTTTACATACAAATAGGTAATAAATAGTAAACGTGGGATTTCTTAAATTTATTGCAAAACGCATTATAAAAATAACGGCATTTCTACATTATATACATTAATAAACATTGGTAAGAATTAAAATTCATTTTCATTCATATTAACGAATGATACAATTTTATGACGAAAACAACTTGTCCCGTGTATATAATGATAAGGAATATCTTTTTTTGTCTGGGGATATGAAAAAAAATAACCTAACGTAACATAACATAACCTATCTACTAAATCTATCATTTGTATAGTAAACATTATCAAACAAAAAGCATCTCCCCGACAGAAAATTGTTTTCCTTTAATTATATTTTTGACACGTCAAATCAAATAATGTTAAAAACGTGTACTTGAGATTCTTATGATAGTTTATTATAGCACACAGATTATTTAATATAAATGACAACAAAAAAAAACAGGTGAAACTACAAAATAATATGAGGTACCACTGGATTATTCATAACAATACAGCAAAATACAGCCAATTTTTAAATACGTTTCTTGAGGTAACAGGTTATATTTCCACGCAGCTGGATTTCTCAAACCCCTCCTTGATTGTCCTAGTTGAGATTCGAATTCGATTGGAAATATTCATTATTTAAAATAAAAAATAGTAAAATAGTCGGAGCAAAATTACGACCTTCCTCACTTATCGCGTTGACGGTTTGTACGGTGATTAAAGCATTCGAGAAGAGTCATTAATTAAATCGCGGCGTCTGATTGGCCGGTTACGCAGAGAGGGTTTTACCAGAACAAATTTATTTTCAGAGCGGGTTTAATCAGTCACCTCGATATCTATTTTGACTTTTTGAAGAAACAGAGAGAAATTTAAAACTCTCGCCTAGAACAGAAGATAGATCTTACGAAAGAGCCCCTGCGTACAATCAAAACTATTTTATTTTTTTTTGAAAAATCGCCCAGAGCGGGTTTTGTAACTCTAGGCCTCTAAATTAAAGACGCTATTTCGCGTTTGATTATTTTTTATAACAAATATTACAGTAGTGACATCAATTGGCGTAAATAATAAATGAAAGCTCGAGCGATATGGCAGTTTACTGCATTTTTATTTGTTTTAAA
Organism: Rhyacophila brunnea; assembly: GCF_057557595.1. NCBI lineage: Eukaryota > Metazoa > Arthropoda > Insecta > Trichoptera > Rhyacophilidae > Rhyacophila > Rhyacophila brunnea. The sequence goes on from NW_028232752.1 coordinate 25,364,194, forward strand.
AACAAATGTCATACTTTCACTTTTTATTATTGTCATTTATTTTAAAATAACTGAGTCACTTTTTCAAATTAAAAATTTGAAAATGTACCTATGTATTATTAGAAAATATTCTTCCACATAATAAAAGTTTTAATTAGTAGTTACAAAATAACACTATACTGCTAGGTAAATACCTAGGTAGTTACTTGCGAGTTTTGCAATATTTATGTTCTGCTTTCAAAATGAAGATGTCCATACCTTATAAGCTTTATAGAGTCACCAAAAATATGTAGGTAGGTGTAGAATAATATACCATTATATTAATTTATTAAATGGTTGCTGATCGAAATATTATACATTTTTAAAAATTGTTCTGTGTCATAATCGTAGTCATGTACATTTATAGTATCTAATGGTTCAATAGCAATGACACTTTCATTGTTTTTATAGCTTACAATTAACAGCTATTCCATTATTCACAAGTCAATTTCTATCAATCAATCGAATTTATAAATGAAAGGTTTTCGCAGTTAGCAATTATATTTTAATTTGTTGTAAGAGTACCTAGGTAACCTTGCTTGTACATTCCTTATTTCCGGCCCTACATATACACTTATAAGATTGTACTTTAAGTACTATAATGAGAAAAAAGTGGTGGTTTGTAAGATATCTAAATTAATAATCTCAATGACCTTTTAGTGATAAGATGGAAGTGGTCATCATTTATAAATTATTATCTTTTTTGTTTAAGGATTTAGAATCAGCTGGATTAGGCCTGTTAGCAAATACTCTCAAAAATATTAAAGTGAGAAACAAAAAATAACATTTGTTTTTAGCACTTCTTTAAATAATTAACAATATCCATAATATTCTGCATTACTAATTGCAGTTTAAATTTATCTAAAAGGAGCCTGGAAAAAACAGAAAATCCTGGTCCGATAGGATTTCCTGGACTGATTGTTGAGAAAGGTTATCCAGGAATCTCTGGTCCTCCAGGATGGCCAGGAATTGCTAGACAAAGAGTTGTTTACTACCATTTTTATATACTTATAATCAAAAAAGGATGCATGACCATAAGATTGGATATATTATTATAAAATATTTAGAGGATTTTAATTTATTAAATATTCCATAAATCATTTAGACTAAAAATCTAGATGAAGCCATCTCCATGACTCTGCTTTACCAAGCTCGTTAACTAGTGGTATTTAGTGACTAGGTACTTCCAATTTTATTGTATCACATTAAAGTATTTTACCTACTAATTTGGAATTTTTAATAGTTTAATTTTACAAAGAAAGCAATTATTGAAATCTGGCACAATGATTGGCAATTTTAAAAATATTTACTAGTGCACTCTTATAAATCCAGACATAGAAAATGAAAAATTAGGAAAAAAAATCCTGTAAATTATAAAATTGACGAGGAAAGTGGTGGAATTTTGTGCTTGCCCTTTACTCCAATACTGGAGCGTAAAAATATTTATATTTCGTTACAGATATACTTGTTTTTGTTTGAAATTTATCCATAGCTGCCCAAACATATTTTCCAGATTATATATATATATAAATAATGAAAGCTATTGAAATCAATACTTTCAGACGTCTGCTTTCAGTTCACTTAGTGTCGCGTAAAGGAAGAAATGAAAAGCGATAATAGACCGAAGGTAGTGGAGTGACCTTATGCTAGTTATTTATCTCAATACTAAAGCATGACATGGTTAAGTAAAGTATCATTAACTAAAACCAAATTCCAGGGAGAAAAAGGAGATATGGGACCAATGGGATATCCGGGTAATAAAGGAGATATAGGATATATTGGAATACACGGAGACAAAGGAGATCAAGGAAAACCTGGCATTCCTGGCATGCATGTAATTCAAAATTTGTTCATATTTCCATTTTGATTAGCCTTTTCACTGCCAGCCAATTTTTACTAGGTGGACACCTGTAGGCCAGCTATTTTTGGAATAAAATAAATCCCTTAAAATTTTTTAAATAGGAACAGAATGATAAATATTTGTGAGCACTTACCAAATCCAAATATTTCTCAAGTTTATCGTGAATATTTACATACTAAAATGATAAATATTGCTTAGATAATATACACAAACAGTTTATTCAGAAGTTATAATTTTTACAAAAATGCACGAGTTAACTCGCCCATGGCCTGATGCAACATAATGCTTTGACGAGTTAAATTGGCTCTGGCAGTGGCTTTCAGATTATATATAAAAAAATAATAACCACTATTGAAATCAACACTTTCAGACGTCTGCTTTCAGTTCACTTAGTGTCGCGTAAAGGAAGAAGTGAAACGTGGCAATAGACCAATGCTTGTTATTTATCTCAATACTAGATCATGACATGGTTATGTAAAGTATCATCTAACCCAAATTTCAGGGAAAAAAAGGAGATAAAGGATATGTCGGACAACCAGGATTTATTGGAGCACACGGTGACAAAGGAGATAAAGGACAACCTGGCATTCCTGGCATGCATGTAATTCATAATTTGTTCATATTTCCATTCTGATTAAGATAATAAATACATAAAGTTTATTTTGTTTGTTAATATATCCACATCTGCACGAACTTACTTTCAGATTATATATATAATAAATAAATAATAACCTTTATTAAAATCAACACTTTCAGACGTCTGCTTTCAGTTCACTTTTATCTCAAATATATCTCAATACTAGATCATGACATGGTTATGTAAAATATCATCTAAAACATATTGCCCAAACATATTTTCCAGATTATATATATATAAATAATAAACGCTATTGAAATCAATACTTTCAGACGTCTGCTTTCAGTTCACTTAGTGTCGCGTAAAGGAAGAAATGAAAAGCGATAATAGACCAAAGGTAGTGGAGTGACCTTATGCTAGTTATTTATCTCAATACTAAAGCATGACATGGTTAAGTAAAGTATCATTAACTAAAACCAAATTCCAGGGAGAAAAAGGAGATATGGGACCAATGGGATATCCGGGTAATAAAGGAGATATAGGATATATTGGAATACACGGAGACAAAGGAGATCAAGGAAAACCTGGCATTCCTGGCATGCATGTAATTCATAATTTGTTCATATTTCCATTCTTATTAAGATAATAAATACATAAAGTTTATTTTGTTTGTTAATATATCCACATCTGCACGAACTTACTTTCAGATTATATATATAATAAATAAATAATAACCTTTATTAAAATCAACACTTTCAGACGTCTGCTTTCAGTTCACTTTTATCTCAAATATATCTCAATACTAGATCATGACATGGTTATGTAAAGTATCATCTAAGATCAAATTTCAGGGAGAAAAAGGAGATATAGGATATGCCGGACGACCAGGATTTAGTGGAATGCACGGTGACAAAGGAGATAAAGGACAACCTGGCATTTCTGGCATGCATGTAATTCATAATTTGTTCATATTTCCATTCTGATTAAGATAATAAATACATAAAGTTTATTTTGTTTGTTAATATATCCACATCTGCACGAACTTACTTTCAGATTATATATATATAATAAATAAATAATAACCTTTATTAAAATCAACACTTTCAGACGTCTGCTTTCAGTTCACTTTTATCTCAAATATATCTCAATACTAGATCATGACATGGTTATGTAAAGTATCATCTAAGACCAAATTTCAGGGAGAAAAAGGAGATATAGGATATGCCGGACGACCAGGATTTAGTGGAATGCACGGTGACAAAGGAGATCAAGGACAACCTTGCATTCCTGGAATGCATGTAAATCAATTTTTTTCATATTTTTATTAAGATAATACACACATCTGCCCGAACGCACTTTCAGATTATATATAAATAATAACCAATATTAGTATAATTGATTCCAGATTTGTAGTGTTGACACTGCCAGGGACGCGACGTTTAGATAAAAATACTACTTAGGAATAAATATCTTACTATTTGTATGTGCAACAACTTACTACACACACCGTACATATTATTATCTATTTGTTTTTTTTATATAGTTTTTATATAACCATAAAAAGGGTAGATTGATGCTCTACACATAGGATTTCCATACAATAACGCTAAAAAAGATGTGGAAAGCGTATCACGATTCGGAGAAACTCTGTTGGAAATTGGAAAATAATAATTATGTAGAACGAAAAACTTCAATTAGTGGCATGTGGAACATTCCCGTCAAATTAATTGAAACCTAGTTAAAATGGAAATTTTGAGGAAGCTAGAAAAATCCTTTGACTTTGATTCTGAATGTTTTTTTTTGGAAGAGCGTAGGAAGAACTTTAATTCTTCTTACGAAGATTTTTAAAAGAAAAGCTATAAATAACAATAAAATGTCTCGTCTTACTTATCGCTATTATAAATTAACATCTTCCTTCACATGAAGCATTCACTTACACTATTTATGTTCATTTCCAGATTGAAATGTAAATAAAATATGTGTGCCATCGATCTACATCATAATTTCTTGGGTAGAGTTTGTCTTTAGTTTAACGTGAACTTTTTACCCATTGAAGGAACAACACGGAGGCATGGGTCCTTTTGGATTACCGGGTCATGAAGGAGTAGAGAATTCTTGGGGGTACCGGGATGGATGGACTAGATGGCCTTCCTGGCCCAAGGGTGAGTCATAATTTATTCTAATTTTCCCATTAAAAAAAAGAAACATTTCACCTTACCACATCTGTTTAAAGTCACTGAGGTTAAATTATCAATAATTACTATTAGTAGCTATTACATTAGTTAATTACCACGAACATGGATAAAGAATACTGTAGGTACCGTAAAAACACAATAATATTTAACGTGAGGAATAACAACACCTATATACTTTCTTAGTCAGTGCTAAAATAGTTAATAACTTTTATATTATTTCAAAGATATTCTCAGGAATATTGTAGGTGCGTTACAATTATCTGGATATTCAGGAAATTTTGAGATACCCAGAGACAAATGCGACAAATGAGTGGTAGGCTATAATATTATTATGATTTGCATTCTTATCTGTGAAATAATAAAAATATGTAAATAACAATAGCGAATAAAAAAATATTTTATTCATTTATTATTTTTTAATACAAATAATTTCACTAATTGCAATTAAAACCGAATGCTTCACTTAATCATTGCAGAATGCAGGTCAAATAAATGACTTGACAATGCACGTCCATTCTAAATATTTTTTTCATGCATTGACTTATTCTAACAGCTATTGGTTTAAAAAATAGATGCATTTACAATACAAATTAAAAATAGCTTTACACATACTATGTTTATATTATATAATATTTAACCATGTCCGATCCTAATAGTTTCGTATCCTATTTTTTACGAAAAAGGAATGTTAGCCACTTGCTCAACATAGGTAATATTATTGTTAGGTCTATACACTAGGTCCAAACATACATTGAATAACATGTGAATTTTTCCAGACCCGGGATTTGAAACCAGGATCCACGACCAGTATATTACCGACGCGTATCCGCACGGCTTGGGCCTGACACATAAGTAGTTTATTTAAATTCAGAATATTTTTTTTAATATATTAAAAATACAATTCAAATAAACCCATATATAATTTAATCGTATTCCTCAAATTAATATAAGTTTGCTTTATTGTTGTATTGTAAGAAATGTGGTAGGAAATGTAAAATATCTTGTATACCTAAATTATTGTATGTATATTATTCTGTTTGAATAAATTTATACTATGTCATTTATAAAATACGTACTGGGATTTTTTTTATTTCTTCATAACTAACCGCGAAATTGAACATCCTGTCTGAGATTGCAGTTGGTAAAAGGGTTAAAACTATAGTATTTCTGAAAAACTATAGTACAGGAACATTCATTTTTCGTCTCGAACCCTTAAAAATATGGTATTTTTGGCATATTTGCGTAAAATCATAGTATTTAATATTTTTCGCGGATTCAAAATTATAGTAGGTACTGTAATATAACCTAATTTTAATACTATCTACCGAGGGTACTTGATGAAATTTGATTTTTAATTTTAATGGATTTAAGCTTTGCACTATTTCATTTGTGTCGGTTTTTTGCCAGCCGGGTTTCACCTTTCAGCATTTTCAGGCACTATGTACACTCGCCAAAAGGAAAATACACACTGACAACAAATACAGTTAATTTTAACTTATATTATGAATACAACAAAGTTGATGAAAACGTTATCACCTACCGATTGAGTTAAGGATTACAATAAAAATAATAACAAACAATAGTAATTATGAATAGTTGAAGTATATTTGTAAAAATCCTCTATCACTAATAATACAATCATTAATAATAGATCATTAGATAATAATCAATAACACCAGTTCTATTACTACATTCAAGGGGTGTATAATGTTCAAATACTGGGAAAACAAAGGCAACCCATTGGAAGCATAATGGAGTTAACTAATGTGATATTATATCAATAATATCAGTCTTTAAAAAGTTATATTAATTAAACAAATATTCTAACATGCTCCTTTTTTATTAATTTTTATATAAAACATCCACAAATAAGCCCACCGGTTGGCCCATTGAAATCTCGTGCTTGGAATATCGGACCGCCTCCAATTTTTGATCGTTACAGAAACGAAGTTAAAAAATTGTTACAGTTTTTGTACCATGTTCGATCATAATAAGGTCATATGGGCCTCCACAAACTTGGGTTTGTATTAACAAATTTAATTTTTACGAAAAATTTTAATAGTGAAATATAAAAAATGAAGAATTTTTATACATTAAAAGTGACCATAGAGAGTTTTTTCCACCTCGTGTTTTGTGGCATACGAGGTATTGTTTTCTAATGAACAAAATACAATATTGCACACTTTATAGTAAAAAAATACATTTTTCTCTATTATTCTATAAGCTGGTGTGCCGCGATACGATGCTAGGTGTGCCGCGGAGCATTGCTTCAAAAAAACCCAAATAATTTTATATATTATACAATACTTATTTAATAGCCAAATTTTTGTACATGGCTGGTAATAAATACATTTCAGCACCTGCATGAACTTAATAAAACAATGGAATTCGAAAAACCAGAAGGGTGCAAAATCTTACACTCTCTGGCGACATCTGGAGCGCTTATTCATGATTACATCCTTCACCAAAGATTGATGATGTATCAGATCATTTATGTATGTTTTTAATGTATTTAAAACAAAACACTGAATTAGTAAATAATACATCAGAATTCAAAACATCCACAACATAATATTTAAATTCAAAGAAGAACTGCTTCTAATCAAATAAGTTACATGATTATTATATTAAAATACAAAGCAAGCATTAGTCTTAGAAAAGTAAACATAATGTTAATACGAAGGTGGGTCAATAAGTCCTTAGAAAAGCCGACAGGTGGCGCGACTAGTACTGTAAGCGGCTTGTTTTCATGCAGCGGCACTACCGATTCAGTATGCTGCGAAGTTTCAATCAGATTGGTCGGGTTGTTGTGTGTTTCTCGTACATAGTACACGTACAAAGTAAATAATAATCCGCTTTCAACTTCATGTATTGTATAATGGAAACGAATGCTCAGGATCGAATTCATCATAGAGCTTAAGGAGCTGCTATCCAAAGTCTGCAAATTAGTAGGGCACCCGAAATCCACGAAAAAACCTTGCGGCAAAATCATGCGCAAATTTGTTAACTTTTCGATTCTAGAATACGAGTAAAGTGCATTATTTACAAACGTTCAAATCAAATCAAAATCAAAGATTCTTTTCAAGTTTCTATACGTACTTATTTGCATCTATATTTCAAAGACAAAAAAACATTGTGGTGCACGAATTACAAATTACTTGCAATATTACTATTGACCATAACGATTGAATGGAAAATGTTAAACACAAAAATTATATTTGCAAACGTAGTCTTAAATATTGAAATAGTGGGTGATTTTGCGAATTATTAAGAAGATAAGTATTATTTAAAAGAAATGTTATAAAATATGATTTGGGGCCTCCGATGTGTATTAGCACAAGCCCTCTTCACGTACGAATTTGGCCATGAGAATACTATAGTATAATAGCCGAGAATAGTATAATAGCCCCTGGTTGTAAAAATTGGTTAACATCAAAATGAGTCTGCGCGGTGTAGTTCGTTTTTTACCGGCTGGCTTGCCACTATCGTTCTACTAAACAGGCGCAGATAAAAAATAAATTCCAACTGTCGCGTGAAAATTTAGAAGCTTCCAAACTTTTTTTATTCATTAATACAATCTTGTAAGTTGCATGATACTTAATACTTTGGCCGCAATAATACTTACTGTCAGCAGTGAATCCATGAATTTATAAATGTGTTATTAGTTACAATAAAGCCACGGAAGTATTTTATGAAGTAATCAAGTATTCTAAAATCGAAAGTAAAAATGCAAAACATATAGGTATTATACAATCATTAAGATACTTGAACGATTCTTGGAAATATACATTCAATTAAAAGTAATGTTGGGAAATGCCAAACACCCAGATTACAAAGGTCAATAAGATAAAAATGTCAGTATAATATTATAAAACGTATGTTCTAAATAACTTATTATTTAGAGTTATCTGAACATTATTAATCGTAAAACATAATTAATATAATATTAATTTTAAAATATCTTTATTTAATTGGTTGTTTAAAACAATATCCACGATGGATAAAAAAGTATTTGACAAAGGAAATAATAAAAATAAAGACGTAGAAAATTATAGTGGCATAAGACATATTATTATTCCTGAACATGTATCAAGTATCAATAGAAAAATTAATATAGTCTTGTGGGTTTTGTGTCGATATATGTTGGTATGATAATAATTGGACCCAATGCTACACTTACATTTTCTAATCTTTAACTTTAATATTCATCAAAAGCTTTTTCAATGTACTTATCACAATTTCCGCAGGCGATGTGGTCCAAAATTATGAAAGTAAAGCGCGTGTGTATAAATTATTATATAGCAGCTATCATGAAAAATAAGTATAGTGATAATCTTTATAATATCGAAAGGATTAATGACGTAACCCTTATTTTTTCAACATAGGTTTCATTGGATAATAAGGATGTACACGACTAAATACACGTTGTGTCCAAGGAATGTAAACTGCAAATTCCAATTTATTATCTAAATTTATTAGCAATTAAAATTCAGATAGCTGTTTTGTTATTTTGCGTAGTTAATATTTACGATACCTATTATTTTAAAATTAAGGAGAGAAAGGCGAAAAAGGGGGAATAGGAATTGATTTGGCAGCACTCATAAAAATAAAGGACAGTTCAGTTGATGGAAATGAGGAAAATGTAATGGTATTTTTTTCTATAGATATTATCCGATGTATTTAGTTGCATGCGATGACCGAACCGTAATGTGTCTGCTTATAAATCCATGAGTCTCGGGTTCGAATCCCGGGCATGGAAAATTCACATGCCATTCTTTTTTCAATATGTGTTTGGACCCAGAGCATGGAACTATTAAGTTGAACAAGTGGCGAACATCCATGTCTCGTAAAACAAAAATCCGTAATGAAACCTTTTCACGCGACTACCCAGATCCATATAGGATTGTAGAGCCAATTAAAAAAAATAGTTACATCATATTATAATATCTTATTTCATAATTTAACATAATACTGAATGCTAATACAAAGTTATATTAAAGTAATAAAAAGTATTTGATTTAATAAAAAGCGTTACCATTTTACACCATGGAGCATAATACTCGTATTATAATATTTTCACAATATGAAATAAAATACCTACCTACCTTAACATCTTTAAGATCTTAAATATTATTAGAATAACAAATAATATAATTTACTGTCATAATCATATAACTACCTAATTAACTTTTATTTTTTTATGATAACTACATAATTTGAAAATCGAATACAGTCCTAAATACATACCTACAAACTTATCTGGGGAATGGTCAAAAATGACATTACAAACGCCATATTGAAAAACGTCATTCGAATGTCAGATTTTGCCAGTTGATTGGGTAGTTTTCAACAGTGGCTCCCCCGTCTCATTCTCCAGATAAGTTTGTAGGTTTGTATTATATATTTTATATAGTTTGTATTATATATATTATAGTTTGTATATAATGCTAACAAATAAGAAAATGTAGCAATTGTGGAAATTTGTCTGGTAAATAATGTTATTTCAACGGTAGTAATATGACATGTGCTCCCGTTTTATTTTATTTAGATATACATATATATATACTTAACCAATATAATTATATAGTGTTCTACCGATACTCACGTATGTTTTTAAAATATCAAATTTTAATAAAAGAGAAATCCAATAACAATAGACATAAGGCATGGAAAGGTTCATGTTGGCAATAACGCGGAAAGATGAAAAACAAACCATGCAGACGAGAGTATGCAATGTAAATAAAGTCACCAAGCTCATAAAATAGCAATAGGTCAGACATCAGTCAGTAGTCACACGGTGTTACCAAATCAGCACTAAATATCTATAATGTTATGCATAATAGATTGGCGGTGAACTCAAGAAGTAATAATATATTATATTCAATAGTTTGAGCCCAACTATTGAATATGATATAGGTAATACGAGATAAATTTGAGAAGGGAAAAATAGTATTTTATTCACACTGACTGCCCATTTAATTATTTTTAAATTTATCTGGTGATACATCTTTATCTATATCAATAATAATAACCGACAATTCAGTAATTGCAGACACGCTTGCATCATTTGTACAAATCTAGTATATGTATGTTATCGTACAAAGCCGCAAATCAAACTTTAAAACTGTTCCAAATTCAAAACACGAGTGACCAATTTGAATGAGACGAAATATGCAATCGGCTAAGAGGATCTTACAAAATATACTCCAACCACGCAGTTTCGACCGTTGGAGAAAAGTATTCACTCAACTCAGTACCGAACTGGTCAAACATCACACAGCTTTTTAGAGTTGTTGGGCTATAAGTGCAGCAATCCAATTTGTTGCCATGTTATACAAATTGTTGAACGTTTTAAATTTGAATTTCAACTAAAACCAATTCATTCAATGCTTCAGATTCATACTCTGTTCATTTAAAGTTTTCATCGATAATAGAAAATAGTTAAATCATACCTATATTAGTAGCGTTTTGCAATGTCACTTACTACAAATAATGGTTATATACGCATATGTATATAAATATAATATGGTTATGTGTGTGTAGGTATATGTATGGGATATATATCATCATCATCAAGCTGAATCTATCCACTGCTGGATGAAGGCCTCTTCCACTTCTCTCGGTCCTGCGCATTGTGTTGCCACGTACCTCCGCATAACTTTATCATTTCATCGATCCAACGGCCTCTAGATCTACCTTGCGGACGTTTTGTACTTCTTGGATACCACTGGATGACTAGATTTGTCCAACGATTGTCTCTTCTTCGAGCTATGTGTCCAGCCCATCTCTGTTTAAGGGTTTTAATAAACTCTATTACATCGCAAACCCTCGTCTGCTTCCTTATCCACTCATTCCTCTTTTTGTCTTTTCGCGTTATGCCCAGCATCCACCTCTCCATACCACGTTGTGCTACTCTAAGTTTCTGGATGTCTCTTTTACTTAAGGTTCATGTTTCACACATATGTGGTTACGGGAAGCACACACTGGTTGAACACTTTGCGCTTTAGGCACAGTGGAAGGTCACTTTTGAAGACATTATTCAGTCGGCCAAAAGCACTCCAGCCTAGCTTTACTCTGCGAACAATTTCATCAAATATACATCCATGTATAGACACTAAGCTTGTTGTCCCAGATAGATGTATCTTTTCACCTGTTCGAGCTGAGTGCCATTAATGAGGATCTCTTTTTGGCCCGCAAAGCAGTTCAACATGACTTGTCTTTGTTACATTTATTTTCAAACCTAATTTGTTACTTACTTCAGCGAGTTCCTGCATTCTGCTTTGGAGGTATTCTAATTTATATAATACTATATATGTATATATTTATAATTATATGTCATCATCATCATCAGCTGGGATCAATCCACTGCTGGATGAAGGTTTTTTCCAGCTCATCATATTCTTTTCACTAGTATTCGCTGCCACGTATACCCAACGAACTTTATGAGTTCGTCTATCCAGCGGGTTTGAAGGTGTTTTGTGGCCATCTAGGACCACACTAATACATTAATGTATCACACCATTTGCAGAGGAACATGTCCAGCCCTTTGCTATATAATCTGTTTAACGCCCTTTGCCACACTGCTACATCGCGTACTCTCGTTTGCTTCCTTAGCCATCGGTTACTTTTGGGTTCTTTCCGCATTATGCCCAACATGCACCTTTCCATACCACGTACACATATAATTATAGGTATACCTATATTTCAATAGATGCCATGACTGTGGAGAGTAGAGAGTATCGTTAACGGTATTTAAATGATTTTTTTTTTTAATTATCAATAGCCATGTCCTTGTTTTTTCGTACAAGGTGGTTGTTAGTAATTTTGAACAATCATAAACACCCAGGTTTTGAGAAAAACACATGAATTTTGTATCCTCACCGGGAATCAAACCCAGAAGTCTCGAGTGAAAGGCCAGTGCCTTACGCACTGCACCTTCATTAAATGTATTATCGGGCTCCGGACATTTTTGGTCATATATCTGGCAAAAAGAATGACAATCTGACAAACTATTGGTATTTGGCTAATTTAAATATTGTTAAGGACAACAAAACCTCTTCTTACAAAAACGGTTTTGACTCCGGATTATCACAGCAACCAATTTTTGAGTGAACATAGTGGCTTCAATGAAGATAATCTTATCAACTTTCCAATATGCACACAAAAAGTAAGAGTAGCTCTAGCTGGTCCACCCGGCATTCAGACCTGCCTGCCACAAAGACTAATTTTGTTTCATTAAAAAAATGCGGAATCAAACAGGAAACATGAAAATCTTTTACAATAGTTTTGTTTTATTAGTCTGTTTTCCGTGGTTCTCTATCCCATAGACACGTCGTAATAATATAAACGTGGAGCACACTTGAGAGCGTGACGATTTCTGACTTTGACTTTGAGACATTCTCAGTTATAAAAAATTACAAGATAAAAAGAACTTTGTATATACAACGTTTTTAAATTTTCTGTTGAATTATTATGCTCAATATGCTCAAACATGTACTTGATATGAAGTAAATAAAAAACAAACAAACACATATAGAAATATTGAATAGTAAAATGTCATTTTGATTTCCATAGTAACGCACGTATATATTAATAATTTAGTTGCTTAGACGACCCAGTTAGCAACCAATAATAGTGGATTGGATTACGGATTTCTTCCGAAATAACTTTTCATACAAAAAAGAATTAACTTAAAATGAATTCAATTCTACAGATGGCTAAAAATATATAAAAAATGCATTGGCATCGTGTTCTGATATATTCTAAAAGTTTCAAATGTCTAGCTAGTCAGGAAGTTAGTTAAAAATCGATCGCAAGATTTGTACCGAACAAATAAGAATACGAGTTAATAAAAACATTGTAAAAATGCTGATTATTCGCTTCAGGCCATTAACTTCAACTTTAATATTAATTGATGTTTATGTATCTTTAGTAAAATTATAAATAATTAAATGTCAAAGACTTGTCAATCTGTATGATGAGCTTTTAGAAATAATTTTCTCTCGGTACTGCCCACCGGTTTATTTACCCATTATTAGTACTAATAACATCAAAGCGTAAAATTCATCTGTTTTACACAATATAAATAAAACAAACTCATTAGACTAAAATAATTTAAATGGAATCAGTTAATTAGCCGAAATCAAAATGATATTTTCATGTCTGTTTGATTCTGTTATTCGTTTCATTAAGTCTGAATTTTCTTTGAAATGAATTAGTTTCAAAAAAAACTTTATTTTATGCTAATAATTTGTTTCGTAGGTACCTGTTTGTGATTAGAATATCATTTATTTTCAGACTTACAACTTCTTTTTCAATTTAATATCTACTTTGTTAATTTAGCATGACTGCAAGAACACTCGTAATTTAAAAGCTTTCATTAAATTAAATTAAACAAATAAGCTCGCACTCACAGTGCCCGAAGTAATAAAGCGCCTGTCTATTAAACCGTGTGTCGTGGAATCAATACTACGCTTGGGAAATAATTTATTTATTATTATTATATTACGAGTATATTGAAATAAATTGTATGTTATGTTGATCCACTGCAATAATCCTTAAAGGTTAAATTGAACGAATGGTTAACAATAATAATTCATCGTGCAAAGAAGCTGTTAAAACAGTAATCAATCTGTGGAGGCTCATATTCTCCGGTTGGCCGCAAAAACGGTTTTTCTTTTTAAATATAATATATTCAAAATTATTTTAGTAAATGTCAATTATTTGTATGAGACAAAGCAGGAGATGGATAATAACTATGTACATTGTCTTAATGGTAATCATTGGTACTCACTATTGTCACTAATACTACTTTAGTATGCAAATAGCGAGTTCTAAAGATTAGTACTAAGGCCGTGGAAAGAACCCTATAGATTGCATTGTGTATGAAGTTTGAACCAATACTACGTAAAAAATAGCAACTTTACATCTAATATATCTATATAAATATATATCTGTAAAGATATCTCATAGATTCAAATACGACAAATGCGATTTTTTTTCTAGCTAATTCGTGAAGAAAGAAACCAGCGTAGACGACATGGATGCACTGAAAAGGTGGTGGAGAGACACGTGAGTAGATAAAAGTGGCAAAGAAGTTTAAATCTTGAGTTAAACTGTAGCTTCGTAAAAAGAATAAAAAACTATCAATAATTATTTTTTTGGAAAATTCTACCATATGAATTAAAAAATAAAACATACAAAATTTGAAAACACATATGGGAAATATATATTCATTGGATGCAAAAAATACGATACCCAGCAGAATTCGAACCCGCGTCTTCCGAAATTCACGTCCACGTTCTGTTCCGATAGTTAATTTTGTCACAATTAGGTAGGACATATTATATAACATGGCGGTCAGAGTACATAGGCGTGAATCACAGGGGACGCGGGTTGGAAACCCGCTGGGTGTCAAAAAGATTTTCTCTTATAGTTATATTTTTCTCAGAGGTGTTTCAAAGTATGCATGCTCAGTTAAGAATGTTACAATCTTAATTTTTGTGTATTATTTGTTGAATAAAAAAAAAGTTTAAAATAACATAAAATATTAAATTAAATATAATACGTTACATTAGAAACCTGTATAGTGAATTAACTATAAATTACGTTTAAAACGTTGCTGATGCGAAATAAGCTGGCATTTTTAATCCAATGTTTACATAATGATTGCGTATAATTATTTTACTCAACCCCTACATATACAGCGTAATCGTTTTGGTAAATACTATTTAACAATATGCATGGAATGGAAAATTTTCAATAATTAAGGGCCGATGTTTAGTGTAAACGTCAAAAATGAATAATTTGGTGTTTCTTTGAGACCTATGTCTGAAGAATCGAATTTACTTTGTAGGATACATATATGTATACATATAATAAATATGTAGATTAACAGTAAAAACTAAATACAGGTTGTAACTAATAGGTCTTGTCTGTGATAATTATTATTTTAATAATGACAGTTAACTTTATTCAGTTGGTAGTACTGACTACTGGTATTCATAGACAAAATACAAGAATTTTATATGGCTATAAGAGAAAATAATATTATGTGGCTATTATACTAGATTATTAATAATATAACAATCCACATAGTAACGGAATTGAAACAATATATTAGAATATAATACGTTTCATATCTTTATTCATTCCAGAAATCAACATTTTTACGATCGTAAAAAATATATTAATACCATAATAAAATATTATTGTAAACGTCTCTATTTAAAACTGAGAATTAAGTTATTTTTGATAAATTAGATCTCAGTGATTGTAGCTAATTTATTAATAAATATTATCACATAGTTTAATTATCCGACAAACTTCCCATTGAACATTGCAATTGACTTTCACTTTTGACTTGACTCAACACTTTGATTTTTATATTAATTGTCAATGGCTTAAAATACAATTAATAATTTTATAACGTCAAAAGTGTACTAAATTTCTTTCTAAACAAGTTTACTGGAATCATTCTACAGTAGCACCATGGGATGGAATAAGCGATTTTTACAGTTGTATTTATATTTTTTGCTACAATGACTGTTTCAATACTATCAAATAGTACAATAAAACTAAAAATAACTTTTTTCGGAACTACGGTGCTACTGTAGATTGATTCCAATATAAATGTGTGCCTAGTTTTAAAATTATAAACGTTGTAATACACTAAACAGACAAAATACAATTAATTATCTTTCAGTGTCTTTGATTTACTTCCAGTTTCAGAACAGCAATAAAATTAGCAGTTTTCATGTATACATAATAATTATATTTGCTATTATACTTATAAAGCTAAATATCATGCCTAAAATGCTATTTCTTGTCTAGAATAATTATTTTAAATAGTTAACTACCTAACCGCCATACCTCATAAATTATATAGATTTTCTTTCTCAGTTAGGATAAAATAGCAACGGGGGATGTAGCGCAAAAAAAGCAGTTGGGACGTCCTAACCTGCCAACGCTTTATTTCCAGGTCTCATTTGGTTTTTTTACACATTTCATCCCTTTGTGTTTATTTTTTTCGTTGCCGGATTGGCTTCAGTGTTCGCAAATTGGATTTATGTTCAATTTGCTGGCGATTTGAATTGCAAATTGAATTCGTTACGTAATGGCAAGTGGCCGGTCCTGAGTTGCAAGATGGACCCGTGTAATGCGAAACCGCTGGACTGAAAAAATAACATTTACTCTATTTTTTTCAAAGCTCAGTTTATATGTTAACTCGCGGAAGCTTTCAATGAAAACGCAGCCTCGGCAGAGTGGTTTAACTCACATCCACATAAAGTTTGCCTTGTAAACTTTTCTTTTATTACTTTTGTGTTTCAGAATTATTTACGCATATCAGCTAAAAAAAACGTAACGTTCTTTCAACCTAAAAATAATTCTGCTTATACATCAAATGTATTAAACCGAAATCGGGATCATCATTTTGTTAACTCCGAATCAATGCTGTTTCAAAGTTTGAAATTATATTATACTTTCTAATCAGAAAGAACGTCATGTCTATTATGTATGCATTATTAAAATAATATTAAGTCAAATCGATGAATGCAAAATATGAGATAAATAAATCAAGTTGATTAGTGGTGATACTTTATGATGATGATAGGATTTTTGATAAAATTTAAAATACCCCATGATTTATGACACTATTCTAATTCACGTAAATAACACTGAATGATACTGCCATTTTTTATAAGTTGTGTATACCTATCGTAAAATTAAATCATCATTATAGGTGGAGTGTATGTATTTTCACTATTTTTATATATCTTTTACGGACATCCATTAAATTGACCCTTTTTTTAAAATCAGACCCTACTGCACTTTGACTGTCTCAAAAGTTGGCCGAAATTTTGCTAAGAATATAAATAATTGTTATTCATTTATTTTTTGTTTATGTCAACGCTACATTTTCATATACGTTTATAATCTCGAAGATACCCTTCCTTCTTTCAAATTAATACATCAAACTGAGTTTAAGCATGTATCTTTTGCGGTGTTGTTAAAATTTCTGTGAAAATAAATATGTTTGGCGGGTTGCCAACCATACAGAATTTGTTCGTTTCTCATAAATACATCAACATCCAAATTGAAATATTACTTCGTGGCTCTATGTGTAGCCAGAGATTGGCAATGATTACAAGCGTAAATAATATTGAATAAAAAGACGAAGAATACCCAAAAGTCGATAATTCCCTATACTTAAAAAATGATATCCAGAAACAATAAACTTAATGGAGAAATTGTTTTCTATGTCTTGTTTTAAGTGTGTGCTAATTTTATTTTCAATTTTAATATGTTTGAAGAACTGTTAGTATATGTGTACTAAAGAGCCTCATGTGGCTTGTGAGCCAAAGTTTTCCAACTGCTAGTCCAAATAGAGACAACAGGTTTCAACAACAGTACTAACGTAAGTTAATTTTAGTATCATTATTTGATTCGTAAAATAAATATGTTTACGGAAAATCTATTTTATATACCAATTATGTAATCTATACTTACTTATATACTCTGTAATAAATGTGATTTTAATATTTTCCTCGTGATCAACGATTTTACTGTTTACAAAAGTTTTAAAGTATAATATTTTTGTGTGTCCTTATCAGTTGGTTTTTCCGCAATTACTGTAAATCTAATGAAGGAAAATTGATACATACTTACATATTATGTGGTAAAAATCTAATAGCATTTCATTTAATATCTTAAATAGTAAAAAAATTACTAGATGAAAACTATCAGTGAAGTCTCATGTTGGGATAAGCATCAAAAAGCACTAACTAGTTAGTCTTATAAATATTACTTACAAACAAAAATTTAAACATAAAAAAAATATTGATTCAAATAAATGCAAAATTTTGTCTTTTTACGAGTATTATAATTACCTAATTTACCTACCAATATAAAATATGATACTGAAAATATCTATTACTTATTTTCTTTTATATACTCTACTTTTATATACTACTTTTATAACATTATTTATTCATGTGTTTCGCGCAGAAAAAAATCGCAATTGAATGCTATAAAATATAATTTTCTAGTGTGTTTTTGATTTTCTTACCATTTTATAAATGTTACCGTAAACATAAAAAATAAATCAAAAAAACACGCAAATAAAAATCTCAATTATTTCTGTGTAGTTAAAAATCGGACTAAAAAACACACGCTGTTATAATGCTAGTAATAACAAGCTATTATGCATTGCAAGTGAGCACTTAAAAGCGTAAGCAATCAACGTATTTGTATAGTTTTTTTTCAAACAAATTTTTATACAGCTTTCACGGTTAGTTTTTTATTATTTCGTTCCCATTTCTTTGAGTTAATACTATCGTACACTAAAATACACTGCATTGTAAATAACAATAAGTAAGTAGTTAGATTGCTTACTAAATACATATTTATTAGAAGCATATCCTGAATTTTTTTAATGTTTAATTCATCACACACAACATACATGTATATTCTTTATAACGTACTTGCATTTTAATTAATTATTTCTAGTTAAAATCTTAACGAGGTGGGTACTCCAGCGAAAACAACAAAGAGAGAGACCAATAATGAAATGAATTGACTGTTTGAAAAAGATTGCAAAAGGATGGCAAAGTATGGAAATCGGAGAGGACTGACGAGGAATAGGAGTCTGTGGATGACGCTTATAGAAATCCCGTCCTGAATATAGCATAGATAAAGATGAAGATTTATATGTAGGTTATCAAATAATACTAAAACATATTAAAGTATAATTTTACGGTATATAAAAGACATGTCCAATACGTAGATCGTGATAAATCGGTCAATTGTACTTGATTCGTATTGTATCACTCACGTCCTGCCGTAAGATTTAATGAGAGAAAAGATGATGAAATGTTTCTTCGTGTTTTATTTTGAAACTTCATTTAATCTTAAAGTTACATAGTAAGCTTTTTGTATAGTAGGAGATTAATTTGATGATGAGTGCAATGAGTGACCAAAATGATACCAAAACTTAACTATTTATTTGTGAAGCTTTAAGTGTTGTTATTTAATTTTTAAAGCCTCAATTCTCCAGCCGAATAAAAAACTTTTTTCTAAGTTTAAGAATGAAAATGCATATATATTGTAGTTTTTTTATACTAGATAGTAATATATAGCCTTAGATCAATTAATTAATTTAATAATGATCAATACGTATTGTTTCGTCCACTTCAATGGGACTTTATTAACTGATATAAATATATATATTTATACTTACAGATTTAAACAAAAAAAATATTTGTTGAACGCATGAACGTTAATCGATATAATGATTATAACTGTCATCAATTTATTGGTTGTGTTTTAAATTTTAAATATTCTACCAATGTTTGCTACCAATACTCACATAATATGCGTGTGAAACATAAATTTTTAATGTGAGATGCATCCAAAATTTACAAATAGCACAACGTGGCATGGAAAGGTGCATGTTGGGTATAACGCTAAAAATCACAAAATAAACCAATGGATAAGAAATCAGACAAGAATTCATGATGTGACAGAGGTCGCTAAGCAGATGAGGGCTAAATATGTCACTTGGCGAGTGGACACCCGCTGGACAAAAGCCGTCATACAGTGGTACCCAAAAAGCACTAAACGTTTACACGTATGACTTAAAATCCGCTGGATAGACGAACTCATAAAGTTCGGTGAATGTATGAATAGAGTGGATGGAGCTAAGGGAGGCTTTTATCCAGTAATAGATGAATCTTAGCTGATGATGTTGATATATAGCCATGGCGTGGTGGATGATGATGAAGAAGTCTAAGATGGATGCAGGAGAAAGTTTTATTAGGCGTAACGGTCAGTATAATAGTATGTTACAGTAGTTACGTTACAATACTTATAATACGGGTCCGAAGTCCGCATCTTGGTACAATGAGATGTTGTGCGGGACTATACGGAGAATGAGATTCTAACTTATATTCGAGTTATATGTCTTTGACATATTATTAGCTATTTATACAGACAAAATAATATTCTTTTCATTATAACTTAGTAAATAATTATATTGATCGAGTCAGCGACTAAAATGGCATTTGCACCAATGGACATCCGTGTATTTGACTATTGTATAAAATATAGATATCGCGGAAATAACAATCAAATAATATTTACTAACTTTACTATAATTTGACACTACGGAAATGTCTTTAATTTCACCGATCAAATATCTGATGATAGTTATAAATAATATGGTAAAATTAATACTAAAAATATAATTAGAAATAATAAGTATTTTTTTAGTATAATAGATCATATTACATTATATAGTTTGTACTATATAATAGTAAACAATGAACACGATAATAAAAAAAATGCAAAAAGCGATCTATTATTTCTATATCCCAGTTGTTCCGTGTGATCGACGACAGTCGGACGTCTCCAATAACGAGATAGCGAGTGTTTACAAATTAATAATAACCAGTTGTGCGTGCGGCGTAACAATAAATTATTGTTACAAAGTTGTTTACATTTAAGTGTCTCTGACTACAGGGGCGCTTATTAAAAATCAAAAAAATACAACGTTGCCAGCAATGGATCACCAAAAAGAAACCCAACAAACAATGTCGTATGCATCAGTTGCTCAAAAAATGCAGTTTCCGAAGAAGGAGCAAGCCATCGTTCTAGATGCTATCGATGGCATCTCTATACGAGAATACACGCTATCGATCGGGAATAAGGTAGGTCCATGTCATATAAGATATGTATCAAGGATTTCCCAGGGAAGAATATGTATATACTTGAGTAGTGAAGAACAAGCAGATAAATTAACAGAAAATAAAGAAACAGTTAAAATTGGAAACCACATACTAGAAATCAGACCGCTGATCACCAAATCAAAGAGGATAATAATATCAAACGTGTGTCCTATAATCCCACACAGCGTTTTGGAATCAAAACTCAATGACTTAAAGATAAAGACTACCTCACGTACCACAAGCATCAGAGCTGGTATTAACGAACCGGGTTATGCACATATTTTAATTTTCCGGAGACAGGTTTATGTAAACCCAGAAGACACAATAAAACTGCCAGAGTCAATGCAAATAAATTTTGATAATACCCTGTACTGGATTTACTTCTCCACCGAAAAATTGACATGCTTTATTTGCAAAAAAGAGGGCCATCTGGCCAAATATTGTAAAACAACTGGAAATAATGAACCTCACACTGTACAATTGCCTGACTCTCTCAATGTACCAAAGGTGTTAACCTTTCTTTCGTTAGAGAGAGAAAACACACTCCAGGTGGATGAACTAGCCGCAGATATAGAGTCGGACAACTCTATTATCAACAAGGATACGCCAATCGGTTCAAAAAGGCCGTTGACCAGTCCAACTGATATCAGCAGCATAGAATTTGAATTTGAAGATACAGTGAAAAGGAATGCAATCACACGCATTCCTGCACTCCAACAGACACCAAAAAATTATCCACTGAGGATACAAATGAACTTTTGTTACCTGCCAAGGAACATGTTGAAAGTAATCGTCATAGATTTTCCATCGATTATGAAACATTACTCAGTTTCCTTGTGAAAACACATGGAAATCCCAATACCGAAATGATTGCTAATGAATTTACTACTGATATAGAAGCTCTTAATAACATGCTAACAGAAATCTATAGTCATTTAAAAGAACGCAGCATTAAAAGTCGCATAACAAGGACCAAGAAAAGACTCAGTAATCCACAATTAAAAGTTTCCAGTGAAGATATTAGTTCGTTGGAAGGACAAGAGGAACAATAACATAATGCATAATTCCAGCAACAAAGTTAACCAATTTATTCAATCTGATATACGTATTGTTTTCTGGAATACAAGAAGCATTCTTAATAGACTAGAGGAGCTTAGAGTGATGCTAGATGAAATTGATATTTTTATAGGCGTGGAAACATGGTTAAACGACACCATTTCTCACATAGTTATTAGCTTCCCAGGTTTTATGGTGCTTCGGCGAGACAGGACGTACGCCAGAGGAGGAGAAAATCTTGGGAAAGAAAAAGGAACACACTACTATCAAAACTTTTATAGTAGATCTCCTAAAACTTGGTTTAGTAAACATTGTAAAATAAAGCGAGATATAATAGGGACAATAGCTAGAAGCAAGACAGGGCATTACAGTCTCAACGAATCATTGTACAAAATTAAAGTGGTAGATAGCCCTCAGTGTCAGTGTGGACATCCCACTCAAGATCTTAACCACATTGTCTGGCAATATGATGCCTATGACCTGGAGAGAGAAGTGTTATTGAATAAGTTGGGAAAATGCAGGTTATACCTCCTTTTACGATTAATTCGTTCCTGGCAAAACCAAATATTTCAGTTATGAAAATTGTACATGAATTTCTCCAAAAATGTAACGTAAATGTCTATTGTATAGTGTAACAAAAATGTAATTCTGTATCATTAATAATGTAACTATTTATTCCTGTCGTTAAAAAAATGTATGTATACTTTTGTAAACCATTGTAAAGCAGAATAGCCTTCCATTCAGAGAAGAGCTCAATTGCTTCCAAATAAAGAAAAAGAAAAAAAAAATTCTATATCCGTGAATGTAAAATACCTACATAATTTTTATTTCATTTTAAAAATCGATTTCAGAAAAGCTTCCTTCAATCGTGTTCTTCTCTTTAGAATCAAACGTTCAGAATTTGAATAACCTTCCAAGAAAATTTATGCGACGTACCATATACGTTTTAAATTGATAATATTTCCTGGACTAGCAAAGTCGCCGCTTGCTATTTCCGCACACCGTTTAGTTCATGCATGGCTGGGTCCACTGCACTGCACTTAACGTATGATTGATCGAGCATAGTCATATTTTTATTAAGTTAAACTCTGCAACCTTATTTTCATTATATCGTAACATATACACTGACACAATCAGAAAAAAAACTGTCCTTTATCTACGACGATGATTATTTATTGATATATAAACAAAAAATTGTGGACACAATAAATCATGAGATTTAGATTAAAAAATAACTGGTTCTATTGTAGCGCTTTTGCAGTGGACTATAAATTGAAGATGCTGGTAGATTACGGATCTAAAGGGGGGATAGGATGCCAGACACTGACTTTTTATGTTGAGAGGGCTGGCGCGCGCTTGAGTCGGTTCGGTGTTCACGCACTCGTGCACTGATATACGGACGGTTCGGATTGTCACTCTCACGGTTTCACTTGGTTTTTGATGATGAATGACGATGACAAGTTCAGGATGGATGATAGATGCGACGTTCGCTCAAACCGTATCAGATTTAGCGCAACGAAGGTCGAAAAGATGTGTTTTGTCTAAGTCACTCTGTGGTTAACGACGGCTTAGCTTTAACAAGCCTACACGCGCCTGTTGTCTAGATGTAACTGCCCGTAACGTCGAAAGGGTACTCGATGGACAAATCACTCTATATGCACAGCGGTCTACGAACAATTCACAAGTCCCAGTTAGCGACGGCTAGGCTATAACTAGCATGCACGCGTTCTTTTTCTTAAGGTCACTAAATGACATTCGCAACCACGGTCGGCGCTTGACCCGTAACTGCTGGTCGCTCTGGTCTTGCGACAATAATGATGAATTTGGAAGTAGGTTTGGGAGAAAATGAATGAAGGTCATCATAAGTGGCCTAACCAATATGTTTATTATAAGACATAAGTAGCAAATATTACCATCGGAAGAGAGAAGAAAAAAAATAAGCAATGTTAAAGAATAAAATCAAATTTCAAAAAACAGAATACACGACACATCATTGAAAATCTCTACTTCTTTAGGGAGTTCATTAATTAATCTCGTACCTTCGTTAATGGTGCCTATATGAATAACACAAGGAAACAGTTCTGATACAGAACAGGTATGGTTACAATCAATTGACGGACGCATATAAATTTAAATACTTCAGGATTATAAACCATCCCTCGTGACAGCAAGCAAAAATGTCTTACGAACATATTTATTAACGTACGACCCTTGAGTGAGTAAAAAGCAAGCATGCCTTGAATAAAGGCACTCAGAAAATGATCGTTTATCAGTAATTGTCGTAATCACTAGTTTCCACTGGGTAAAATGGATCAATCACAAACTACTTACAAATGCAATTTATGTGTGTGTGCTAATATAGTAGGTACGCATAATAAACTTACGATACAAAGCATAATAGGACAATAATACACTCGTAGTGCTTCGAAGACAATTATGATGATTTGCAATAACGGTTTTTATTGAAATTTTATTATACTTAAATAATAATATATTATTTTTCGAAATTTGTATGAGCAGACACATGTATCTATAAACCTTTTAATATTCATATCGTCACAATATAATATAATGTATAAATAAATGTAAATACATAAGCTGAATACCTGCATAAAGTAAGATTGGTATAATATAAGTTGAAAATTGTAATTGTTTTAGGTGTGTAACGTCTGTCGGAAAATAATTAAATTATACCGTGAAAAACTACTATCATATTCCTCATTACTTTAATAACTTCCCACAATAATAATAATATAAGTTCTAATATTGTATATTTTAATATCTATTTTTTGTAATGCTAATGACAGCAACACCATTTTCATTTGTTTTGTTCACCTGTCATCGACTTGTTTGTTATAATCTTAGATTATAGTTATAAAATTGGAAATGCGCAGGCGATCCATGCGTATTTTGGACCTAATTATTAGAATTGTATATTAAAAGATAACACATCAATCACTGTCTTAGTATGAACTGTTATTTATTTAGTTTTTATTGATCTTTGTATATCATAACAACGTTAATAGGTATATATTATTATATAACTATATATAATAATTTTCTTGTTAATATACCACTATTTTCTTTTAAAAATACCTACTTATATTTGTTTGATAAAATGGAAGAGATAAAATTTAATAAAGCGAAATATTTGGACAAAATAAATCAAAGCCGAAACCATCAAAATCAATTGATCAAAATAAAATTCGCTTCGCAAAGTTGTGGATTTTCAAAAGGCTCTATAAAGCAATTCGTCTTTTTTTGCTGCGACAAAAATCAGATTTTACGCAACGGCAGAGGTCAGAGACACCACATTCATCACGATGTCCAATAAAAATGTCATTTGAGCCTTTTTTCCTATAAAGGTTTTATATAAAATAAAATATGTTTGCACGACAATTTTATTTATTAGCTTTTGATTTTAGTATGGAAGTGACTGCATAATGGAAATATTTTTAATTAAATTTAAGGAAAGCAGTTGACTTTTAGAGCAGGTTAACGCAATACGTTTTTGATTGGTGGGTAACGGATTCAAATCCTGCTGTCTGGTTAAAATCTCCATCCTCGCAAAAGCGGCCAGCATAACGAGTACTATAGACACTAAGGTACAAATTTAAAACCCAGTCGCCATGGCTCGGCTCGGTTAATCACTCACATAAATTGCAAGAAACACAAAGGACGCTAACTGTTAAAAATAGTATCTATATTGAATGCACGTTTTGTTTACTGGACAAACTTTAATGTATATTATGACACACGTCATGTAACTATTGAAAATAGCATATTCTTTAACACCTGTTTAAGTTTATCTCATATTTGTCTGACACCCCGGAAGTCCGGGTAGGGAGGGGAGTCGGGGCCGCGCAGCCCGATCCGACCTCCGCGCGCTCAACTCTCCGGTCGACCGGGCGTCAATGTCGCCTTGGTAGCGTGCCTTCGGTCGGTACGAGTCAGTCACACGACCAGCTTCCACCCTTCGACTAGCTCAGTGATTTAAATAGTTCAGGGCGGTCAATAGAAGCTGGTTTTTAGTTCGGTAGAGCACGCTCAGTGTACGGTATGTCTTGACAGTTGGGGTAAATATAGGACGTCGGGGTGATAAGCATAATGAACGCACCAATTAATCGACGCAAAGGTCAACAGTTTTTATTATTAATTAGGGTTCACAAAAAGTTACATACACAACACAATACACAATTATTAAGTTTTCACAGGTTATAACGTTACAGGCACATTTGAGATCAAAGGTCGGTCAAAAGATCGCTGAATATTAATTAAATTTTTACGGGTCGATTCATTTGTATTTTTTTTCACAGTGATCGCACGGCTACACTATTATTTATAGAAGAGTTATCTAAGCTAATTTCTCGATTGTTAAATTATCTAGACACCTCCGGGCGCCTTGTGTAGACAATGAAAAATGAACAAATCGCGAGCCACGTCACTTAACTGATACGAGAAGTCGGTACGTACTCGATCACTTTTGACTAACCGGATAGATTCCTGTCGATACAGAAATCGTTTTAAAAGAAAGTAGGTAAACAGCACAAATTATATTTTTTTCACAAAGTCAACTCTAAGCAGGTCACGAAGCCCGTCAGGGGTCGAAGACTGGATCTTACTGCCTTGCCAGCCTAGACACCTACCGCGTGCCGGGGCCATGTCTCCTTTTTTTGGTTTTATCGCTGTCCCTCTCAATCTACCCCCGAACATTCACCCCTCTCTATCATTCTCGCCCGCGGCGGGTACCTTCGGCTTTTACCCGCCATGGGTTTTTTTCCCGCCAGGTAGCCGTGTTACTGAATTTGGGGAATTGGGCTCAAAAGGAACAGCATTAGGTATGGTCTTTGAAATATTCGAAAACTACTAAAAATATTAATCCTACGCGACCAACCTTTATCTCAATCATTTAGTATTTTTTTATATTTTATAGTTAATTAATACAGAGCATTTTATTCATAGAGCGGCGATAGAAGGACTTAGGCTTGGCGGACTATAAGAACCATGAATGTGGCATCCATATCTTTGCTCGTACTTTATCTTAAAGGGGTCCTCCATTCACGTAGAAACGTGGAGGTATCATGTCTATAGGTACTTCATTAATTTAAAACTTCATACCATCACACTACTCTACACTACATACATAGAAATGTTTTATATCCATACCATTACATCATAATAGTTTTGCATGTAAACCATCATAATATAGGATATGGCAATGAACAATTAGGAAAGCTACGTTGATCATTTAGGATAGGTAGGTTCTGCAACTGTGTTATATGTATCTCTAATATTTCTTGCTATAATAATTGTATGATTTCTTGATAGAATAAGAGTGCACATAGTGCCTGAAGATGCCGAAAGGCAAAACTCGGGTCGCAAAAAAGGACTCAAATGGAATAGTACAAAACTTAAATCCATTAGCAATTAAATTCAAATTCCATCAAGTACCTTCGGTCGATAGTATTAATAACAATGTATTCCTTGGTAGGCACCTGGATTGGAATGGTTAAATGAAAAGGTGCTTGTTATGAAAAACAGTCTAAGAACCACATTTAGCTCATTTATTGAAACTGAAAATCACCCATAAATAATTTACATAAATAATACAAATCAATTACTTTAAAGGGTAACTAAACTTTTAAAATTTCACAATTTATGTGTCGTATCTGAAATAAAAAGCATCATGGGAATTCATTTTATAATATCAAACCCTATAAATTCACTTCATTGATATAATGTGTATTTTCTAAAGTTTAGACCCTGTTCCGCACTTTATCTTGGTCAGACAGGCAGAATCTTTATTAGGTACATGATATAAAGACCATATACATTCTAAAAAATAGGTAAGATAGATTTACAATTTGTCAAGTACATTATAGATAGAGAGTAGTCAAATTGTAAAAACGCATGGTCCTATAATACATGTATGTAACAAGAGTTGTCAACACATTACAAATAAAAATTGGTGTGCGTACTTATATACGCGCGTTACAAGTTATAGGTACTTCTTTGGCGTAACAAAACAAAAACAAAACTTGTGATAAACTAAATTTTTCGACTAGCTCTTAATTATCTTGTTAAATTACCCACTCAAGAAAAGGACCGCTTATTGGAACGCCGTTGGTTTATTTCTATACACTTTAACTTATATTATTAAATTATCAAATGGTTTCTCGTTGTTTTTATTTTTAAAGTACCAACTGTCACTCTGGCGTTTAATCGTTTGCTTACGTAAGGAATTTCAAATGGCCGACAATAATAAATTCGCTGCCTAGGCAACGAAACAATTCTAAAATATAATATTAAACTGTATAATCGCCACGATTGCAGTACCACACCATGGCGTAAAGGTAGTGGGTTCGGCTGATAGCCAAACAATCGGTGGCTCGAATCCAATCGAGTGCGTTTTTTTTTCGTGTGAAAAAATAAATTATGTGTTACATGTCACACGCCAAAAATACACTCTGATCTTATTTCCCAAATACGCCAAAAGAAGTATAACTTCAAAGAAGTCTAGAGATGACTTAATTAATGTAGATGTTAACATGTTTAGTAGTCTTCTCTATATGCAGATTGCTAAACATCAATAAGTTTAGTCCCTAGACTAACTCCCATGCATGTCTACCATCACAATCATACAAAAATTACAGTCCACTATAAAAAACGCCGGCATAAAATTATTTTAATTAGCAACAAAATCATAATAATGGTGTTTTTACACTTAAGGCCATGCATTAGTTGAGACACGGTCTAAAAAGATCGTCGCTAGGCGATGCGCGGTTTGCGGGTCGCGGGTGCAAATGAGGCATGTCAAACCAAATATTATTTGTCTTATATAAATCCAACATGTGTCCATTTAATGTTCTGTTTATTGTTTTATCAGTGACAATAATAATATATTCATTGACATGTTTTCTTTTTAAAGTAAATGGGTAACGTTTTAAGTCATCTTTACACGATTTAGGAATTATTACGGCCGTCGCCATCACGAAACAAAATGACGTCCTTCCAGCTCTACATGCTCTCTCAGAATGGGAGCGAGTGCAAAATTTCGTCGCGCCTATGGTAGAAAATTATTTGGTGTTTCACTGATGAATCACCTTAAACGTAAGTCCAATATTATTAACATTTACTGAAAAAAAAATCATTTCAACTTTCATAAAATATTAGGATTAACCAAGTGTATTATTTTCATAAAATTATTCTCGTAATATAATAATTATGCATTGAAACAAAATATAATTTCGTTGCAATTTGCAATATCAATCATATAGATAGCTTTGACAAATTAAGCTTCGGGAACATGAAAAAGCACTAAAATGGATAATAGTGATCATCAAATTCGATAAAATTGCATGTCATAATTTACATTGTCACATCGTGATATCCAAATTATTTACTTTTCCGCTCTGTGCAATAAAATAGTGACGTAATTTGTTGATGTTACGATGTCACAGTCGTATTATATCCATCCGTGCATTAATTACATATTGTTTGTAGATTTTATTTGTGATTCATTAGAATATAAAATTATTTATAACAGTTTTAATGTAATTTCGCGAATTTATAATATAACCAAACATAGATAAAAGGTAATGTTTTTCAATCATTTATTTTCCACTAGTGTACTTCAATATATATAATAAAGTAGGTGCCTATCTAAACGATATACCTAAAAGCTCTGCGAAATCTGTGTAAATCTATTTATTTCACACAATATGATACCGCTATTTTTAAACGCAATATACCTAATATAAAGCTTTCAAACCAAGCCAGTATACCTGATCATATAAACAAGGTTCTCTTTCATAATATGTGAATATTAAAGTGGACACATTAGCAGAATTGGTGGAATACATGATTATAAACCTCCTTCACCTTTATTGCAATATAAATTAATAGATGTCATTTTTTAAATACAATTTTAAGACAGCTGTAGTCGCGTTAGCAGAATATGACAAGAATGTTATAGATGTGAATGATAACTTAAAATAATTTTCTCAAATATTTCAATTTTGGGACAGTAAAATTTTTAACCATATTCATATATTATATTAACTACATCTTTATGAATAAATAAAGTTTATATAAATAAAGTTCAGTCAGCATATCTATGGGCAGGGTTGTTTATGGGAGCTGTTAAAATATTCATATTCTATGACCATTCGTATGTCAATAAGTACGGCGAGTAGATCTCCTTGTCTGAGACCTTTTAATACTTCAAATGCCGTCGACGTCACACGTTTGATTCTAACCTGATAACTACACTTTAGCTAGAGTGAGTCTAGTTAATCTCACACCCTTTTAAGGGAGGCCAAACTTATCCATTATATTCTGCTTACGTTACTAAATTAAAGGATATAAATGGGTGATGGGTATTCGTGTCAAACTTATGACATTTCTCTAGGATCTGTTGTATACAATTTAATTAGGCTGTTATCGACTTTTGTACGGTTAAGCGTATACTTTAAATTATATGTTTAGCAGCATAATCTCTCTGTTGTTTATGAATTGGAATTTATCTCTTTTTATAGATCCAATGTTTCATAAGTCACGCAATAGCTCATCTTTCCAAACTTTAAGGAAGTACCTAATAGAATGTATAAAATCACAGTATTTTATTTGCACCTCTCTAAGTCTATTCCATCCGGTCAAGGCAATTTGTTGAACTCATTTAAACCAAGCATACTGTGCGGGATACTTTAGTTTATAAAATATTATTATACTTATGAATTTTATACACTTCTGAAAAATATATAACTAATAGAAAAAAATCTTTTTTAAGACACCCAGCAGGAATCAAACCTGCATCTCTCGGAATTCGCGCCATCAGAGTAATCTATGACATGGTTACTAACTAAGGTAATTCATACTTACTTTAATTAAAAATACTAAAGCCGATTGCCAATAGTAACTCAATTTAGAAAGCGCTTCAGAGAATATTGTAAGAACCATTAGTTAAAATTCGTCCCAATTTGATAAGATACCTATAGCATTGTGGTTAATGTCGTGGGCGCGAATCCCGAGAGACGCAGGTTGGATTCCTGCTGGAATTTCTATTGGTTATATATTTCTCAGAACTGTTTTCAATTAATGTATGGTCAATAAAAAAGAATGTTACGTTCTTAAATCTTGTAAATTCCCAATTCGTTAATAAAAATTAGTTAATTATGAATTTTAGGCGAAAAATTTCAGAATTAATGATATAACAATAATCAAATATAAGACATTTGAAAGTTGAGTATGCGGTCAGATGGCCAAAACAAATAAAAAAAACTAGAATGCACACGCAGAAAAGATATGCAACCCTAGAATTCCACACTTCGTATTATACAGAAAACCTACTGGCCATCATCTTTCTGACCTTCCAAAAGATGGAAAGAAAACTGGGACTCAATTTCGCAAAAAAAAATCTGAATAAACTACAACAAGAATACTAAGATAAGAAAAACATTTCTTGTACTCTATGTTTGGAATATTATGTACATAAGCTTTCACCTCTTTGTCCATTTTATCAGTACACAATGTGAAATTATATTGAAAGTAGGATTGAACGCCCTGACTCTAGGAATAGATGTTACCATATTTGTATTTTTTCTTTCGAGTTTATTGATATTTCGAACATTCATGTTGTACACCTTTTATAACAACAAGAACAATTTTTCACAACAAGAGACTCAAGAGAGTAAGTCCTTATATAAATAATATTTTAAGTGATTACGTATTTAAAACTGATTAATGGTGCTATATTATGTGGTGCTATATTAACGGTCGGTGATTGAAGTTCTCACGAAGAGACGATTTACGTGGCTGGGACATGTATTCCGGATGCCATGGCGGGAGGCGCAGGAGTTGGCGATGGACCGAGGGAAGTGGCGCCAACTCGTGCTTGCCCTATGTCCCAATGTTGGGACGTGACAGGGTGGAAGAAGAAAGAATTATGTGGATTAGAAATAATAAGTCTCTTTTTTCCACGAGACTCAAAATGGTTCATACATTAACACACCACCACGCCGCCGATTCAAATTCACAATTGTAATAATTGAAGCAATCGTTATGATGTTTCAAATATTTTTTTCTGTGTAATAAATCTTACTAAAGGTCTTATCAATTGCTTTTATTGATGTTTTTCTAATTGCACTGTAAAGCCTTCAAACGAATGAAAAAATCACATAGAAAAGCTTTTTGCCACTTTAGCGGTCTTACTTGTAATGATTACTTTTAGCAAAAAAATAATATCATTGTCTTATTATATTTATAAATGAATTACAATTAATGAAAATGAACGTAATATTTAGTCCACCTTTTCACACTATCAACACAAACACGGATCTACCTATACCAACCTTCCTCGCAACACACTCGGTCTCAATCAATCGTATCGCAATCCCCTATATAATGCTAGAGAATGACGAACATGCCTTGAAGAAAGTTTGTCGGAAAATATTCGTTTGAAAAATTATGAAAAAGAAAATAGCTTCATATTTTCGTATATACACTGAAATTCCTACGGGCACGCTGTAAAACAAGCTTATAGGAAACCTCATAAGGACTCCAATGAACTCTTATTATTTTTGGTTCATTAATTAGTTAATTGTCAATTTGATTTTAACTCTCAATTCTTGATGAAAAGTTATTGTAAAATACAATGTGCAGTACTTACTTATAACACATCGTTTAATAATAAATTTAAACTTAGTGAAAATCACTTTAAACTCATATAAAATACACTTGTTGAACTCAATGTTGGATAACTGCTCCTAAGAAATTTTGATGAATGTGTTGTTTGACATAAATATATGGCTTTTAAAGAGCTTCTTAATAAATAATAAGAGTGTGATAACGAAAGGAAAATCGAAAAAATCATATTTAGTTTTGTTTATTAGACGTTTATTATGCAAACGCTTCATTGAAAAGCTGAGATATTTTTTTTCATTTCACTAAATATTCATCTTTATTGCAATATAATTATTAATAATATATTTTTGTTAATGATTCTACTATAATGTCAATGTTCTACTAATATAATGTTGACCATTATAAGACATGTTTACAAATAATGTAAAACTTTTCACGTAGTAACAACACTCAAGTGCCCTTTAAAGTGGCCAATTCCAAAAGGGTGATTTTATACGCTTGACCTTTATGTCATGTGTGAATTTAAACCTATCAGCTGAGTTATTTTATCCATGCCCGTCTTCAAAATCTATAAATTTTCTATGTAGGCAACGACGGATAAATGCCGCGTTAACCTTTGCATGTTTTGTTGATACAAACATAAACAGAATGGAGCACGAGGCATACATTACTTTTTTTTAGCTTACTGTCGACGCCTTTGAGTAATAATATTATATAATTTAACCAGACTTACTATTTCATTAAAATACTATTTATTTTTTATCCAAGATATAACTTGATTTTTATTCTCATTCTCCGAATACAACCTCAAGACATTTTTAAAAATCATTCAACAGGAAGATTTACAGAACTTTCAATAGAAAGAGGACACATAAAAGCTATTAAATAAAAAATAAATTAAAATTAGCACAATAAAACAGTTGCTATACATCAGCAAATAAAACAAACCATGGGAAATTCCATATAAAAGGCGTTTATCTATAATAATGCGTCTTCAGTTAATCAGAAGCATTAGGAATCAATAATGACGTATTTAAAAATATGTAACCATATTTGACAGATCATTGTAAATTTTTACAACCGCAGCATCTCAATTCTCAATATGTAATTGTTGTATTCTATCTCGCTCTAAAAATGAGCGGCCGTGTTAAAAAAAAAATCACGCCTCACATCCCGGGATAATTAACTGTCTGAATACGACACAGCAAATTTATCACTTTTTTATTGATTTTGGAGTTAAGTGATATGTTAGAATACCGCTACTCTGGTAGGCTATAATCACCAGAACATTAGAAGTTTGTAATTATAATAATATACGAGTAATACAAAGCCATATAAATTGTATTTTTATCTTCACCTACTATTTTTAAAATATTAATAATTTTATTTTGTGGTATGTATTTATAACTACCATATTTCATTATTTTTTCTGCTTTACGCACACGACATTTAAAGCCGACTTACAAAGTAAGCTTTATCAGGTGAATTACGAATGGTGTAGTTTTTTTGTAGAGATAAATTTTACGGCTTCTATGTGTACCTACATATTATGGATAATTTAAAACTGTAAATTTTTTTGTATCTGAATAGTTTTAAATGTTTTTAGAAGATTTTGTTAAACACTTAAATCAGTGGCTCGCAACCAATTCTATGAGCTACGATTTTTTTTTCACATTCAAGATCGTTATTACTTGATTAGCCTTCATTCGCTCTTTGGATTACGGAAAGAAATATTTTTTTCTAGAAGAGAGTGAATCTGGCTGAGATTATCAATGTGTTTGTCTTTAAGGAAACGTACAGGATTACATTTCTTAGAATTGGTACAAAACTGCAAAAGTACTCCATGCCTCATTCTATAGTCTACTTGTGTCAATCTGGATTGAATTCTGTTTTGTAAAACGAGATAAAAACTGGGTTGAAAGCTTATTGCAGCATAAAAATATGCTGGTAGAGTAAATTTGAGAAATGTGTAACAAAAACATATCACAGCCATGGCCCCCATAAGGGGAGAGCTGACAGAGCTCTAGCCTAGGGGCTCGAGCTTAGGAGGAGGCCGGCGTCGCGGGTCAATCAGTTAAGTGAGATAAACATACACCACAAATTTTCTCTAATAGTAAAAAAGTCACGAATTGTTTTTCACGAATGGATTGTAGTTTTATAATTATTTTTAGTGTGTTTCCTTATTATTAAAAATAACTATTTATCCAATATGGCGGAGGGTCGCATGTTATTTGGCTATCACAATAGGGAGTCGCGACCATTACTTCATGATATGATACCGAGTGCCGACAATCCAATTGGATTTATTTAAAAATGCCAAAAATCGCGAAAAATACACGGACACCCTAAATTTTACACAGAACCTGGAGTTCCACGGAAGACCATTTGGGGAACAATACTGTAGAATATTACTCTGCCCTAAGCCTTAGCAATAGGTTGGGGGTTCGCCAAACATCTTGGCCTTGGGGCTCGCTTCAAGATGTGGGGGCCATGATCACAGACGATATACAAATCCAACAACTTATTGTTGTGTCTTAACACATTACAAACACACTATTGAAATAGTGACATTTGTGAAAGAAATGAGAACTCTCAGTGCGTACAACTCTATAATGTTATTAAGGTGAAGGTGGTTTTTTATACCAATTGTGTTAAAAACCATGGTACAACGATTGAAGGAGTATCATTGTGTTCAAAAAATATTTTTCATTAAAAAATACAATTTTCTTTAGTTTTAAATGTGCTTTTGTTACTTTTGAAAGGGTATAAATATTCATCAGACAATTCCTATTGGTATGGGGCGTAGAAAAGATTGAAAACTTTCCTGATAAACTGACAGAAGTTTTCACAAATTGAAGCACAAAAATATAAAGGTTTTATTTGATGTTGATGTGATTATAATGATTTGAAAAACTCCACTAATAAAACATTTCTTTTTCTCCGAATCATTAAATAATACTTATCCCACTATCATATTACAATACAGTTATGCTGCCGTTTATGTTTATTCTCTATTTGATATCCTATTAATATAAGGCTATATTATAAGCGATAGAGCAGAGGTATAAATGTGATGCCCCGCGGGCTACTTGTGAAACTTTGAAATTATTCGGTAGCCCCATAATCTTTAAAGCAGCGATGGGTAAAGTACAGCCCGTTATGTAGTTGTATGCAATCTCAAAGCCACATTTATCCATCTATAAAAATATAATATCTAAATGTTAACTTCAACTCATTAATTATTCTCTTTTATTAAAGAATTAATCCCGCGTATTGTTTATATTATCTGAATTTGTATATGGTATATAAAATTTATTTTTTATTTATATCAGGCATGTCCAACGCGTCGGCCACGAGGTGAATTTTGATCATATAGGAATTAAGTTTTGAAAAATCGTGTACATTTCGTTATAATGTAATCTGATATCATTGAGATTTTGAAGGAGGAGCATTAACTATGCTTATTTTTTTATACACCTTATATGAAAGCCGTTTTCAAATTAACCATGAGAAAGTCCGAGTGTCGTTATCGTTTCACTTGATTTGTGTTGCTAAACTCACGGCCTGCCGCAGGATTGAAAGAAAGAGAATATGTAAATCCTCCTGCCTTACGCGTAGCACCGTAGACTCTGCGTAATAGGAGAATAATTTGACGATGTGTGCAATGAGTACTCAAACGAATACCAAAACCAAAACATGTCGAATAGTAAATTGAGTATTTCTTTGTGGTGGTGAAAAACAAGTGTGGTATATTTATACTGATATTAGACAGTGGATCACAGCCTATTTAAAATTGGGCATGCCTAATAATATATACCATATATTTTGTCTACTGAAAAAACATACTTTATTTAAAAGACCATGTTGAATGCAGCGAAAATCAAAGCCATGTGTTGCAACTTTTTGTATTTTAAACAAGATTAACAGTCGATTGTACTGATATAGATAACGCTAATATGTAGAAAAAACCATATATAAATGGAACTTTAATGTACGGAATTGAAACAAATAATTGTAAGATAAAAAGAACTTTTTATATACAACGTTTTTAAATTTTCTGTTGAATCATATAAACTTGATTTCACTACCTTAACATGACATTTCATATTGATTTCTGTAGTAACGCATGTATATATTAATAATTTAGTTGCTAGTAATAACTTTCCATATAAAACAGAATAAACTGAAAATGAATTCAATTCTGCTTAAAGATGGCTAAAAGTATTAAACGAATGCATTGTCATCATGTTCTGATATATTTTAAAAGTTTCAAATGTCTAGCTAGTCGAAAAGTTAGTTAAAAATCGATTATTGCAAGATTTTTATTGTACAAACAAAAAAAAAATATACTGGACAAACAAGAATACGAGCTAATAAAAATTTGGTAAAAAGGGGACTTTTGGTCCATTGTTTATGTTGGTTACAAAGTGCATTGCTAGTTAATTTGCAGAAAACTTCACACACCAACTGCTATGACATTTATTTACTAATTTTCAGGGCATATGAAAATACAAATAGTCACAAATCAGCCAATAATACTACACTTCATAAAATGCCAGTAAACTTTTTACGAAACCGTTTATAACTGCACTTAAATCACAATTGACCTGAAAAAATGCAGGCATTGCCTGAGTAATATTTGTGGAGTTTAGCAAATTAACCATGCTTCATGCGTATACTTAATTATTGTTGTTATATAAATAACGTTTAAAGCTAGGATAGACTAGGTAGCATTACAAATATTCAATTTATAATTATCAATTTTAAATAAATATTTGGTGGTTAATGCAACTAAATTCCAAAAGGCTTCTCCATACTATCTCTTAGTGAACCATTCTCAGCAGACCGTAAAATAAATACACATGACTTTGTACCAAAGCAGTTTTGCATTGCTTAGGCACCATTGGACTTTCATGTCCCTTGCAGCAAACAATGCTTATTCTTCACACATCTCGAACCGGAGTGGACATAAAACAAACTGCCGAGTTGCGCGCCGCTGCGCCGTAAAGTGTTATTGGTTCACTGAATGCATTTTCCCACTAGACTACCACGGTGTTACTTAGCAGTACGTGTTTTATTCTCAGGCATGTAATGCACATTATGATAAAGCCAGATCTACTAGTCAGTATTATTTTATTTGTCTAACTGGAAATGTACATACAGTTTAATGGTGTATCAATTAAAATAATACATATTACAATATAATTTGTGTTAAGCCTATTGAATTTTTAATAACTACATAATATTTGCTCCCACATAAACCTAGTGAGTAAAGCAACGGCCGTCTTTGTATACATACGAAGCCGTTTATCGTGGGTTGAACCAGCCAAAATGTATGTTTTTTTCAGCGTGCATTTGACGCTTCGTGAACCAACCAACTGTTAAACACATCGGGCCGTCTAGTTTAGTCGCCACAAAGGTCAATGTTATTTAATTAATTAATCAGCGTCTCACTGTGGACGTGAATATCTCGTCACATATCATATTTAAAAGAAACTCAAAAAATATGACTAACACAACGTTGCATGAACATGGTGTGTAAAACTCCCACCTCCGCACCCGTTATATATATGCAACCACGTCATACCCAGCCGGCTAACATAGTCCTTACGTGTGCCAGATCAAAGAATTTAAGCCCTCATTTTGTCCCGAGCAGAGCCGCACGGGACTGGTGATGCAACCTTGCACCAAAATGCGAACGTGGCATGAACAGGTATATATTGGTCATAACGCGGAAAGACCACGAAATAAACCAATGGTAAGTAAGCGAACAAAATTACGCAATCGCTGGATAAATTTTGCCATACAGTGGTACCCAATGATACTAAAAGACTCCCTTAAACACGTTGATGGAAATTCAGTGGATGTCCGTGGCAACAAAAAAACAACACGGGACCGAGAAGAGTGGAGGTTTGAGGAAGCCTCCATCAAGTACTGATGATAAGTATGCGAATATACATATCAAGCATAAGTGAAGTCAATGACAAAATTAATAAAAAATATTACTTATTAAATCACATCTCATTAAGAGTAAAAAATGATAACCGGATTCCGACGTCCTGAAATGCAAATAAATTATATCCTCTCTCTGGGCATACGAAGATTGGCGAGCGACATGTATTCTTAGAGGCACCGTGTGATCTCCATATCATCCAAGTGAAAAGCAAACATGGACTGATAATAAATTAAAAAGATTAATTAATATCAATATAATATGTTTATCTGCAGCCTGTTCAATGGGAATATTTTTCTTTCGTAGCGTTTTACAAATCCACTAAAAATACTCATATTTTATATTTTACTACCCACCACAAGTTTCCGAAGTTTATTTACGAAACACAAAAGCTTTGCGAATAAATATCCAAGTGTGAAAATATTAAAAAATCCGTTTACTTAGCGGTATTTCAAAAAAAAAAAAAAACTCCTCACGCAGGGAAATCTCGGAGCGCGAAAAATACAAAAAGAGTTTCTTATATGAAAATTTCATTTCATTTCATTTTTATATTCAACCTTTTTTTCTTTATTCTTTAAAATTGTTTTTCCCGTGTCACTTTTGTATAATGCCACCACGATAGAAATAAATTACTCCCTTAAAAGCAGCAGTTTTTTTTCACGTCAACCGACAGAAGCCGACAACATGAGGGTGAAAGAAGTCTAACAGATACACCGATTAAGTGGCACCTTACGAGATAAAATGAGTTAACTAACAAATTAATCATACAAAATTAAGTAGTAAGGTGAAATAATCAACCAAACTTTTATAATTATTCTCATTACATATTAAATTGAATGACACCATCAAACCACAGGCCGCACCACACTTGGTTTTAAAGGGGGTACGTTTTTGTTAGCATTTTTTTTATGAGTCAGAATGTCTGGGACTTGGTCTCCAAGACTGGGTTCGCCATGTACTCAAGTGTGCTTTGAGTGAATTTACATGATTTTAATTTAAGAATGCCCATGAGACAAAATGGTACGTAGATGCAAAATTTAAAATTGTAATAAGTAATAAAAGCTTATATAAAACGGTCATTAAATTTAAATGGAGATATCTATACGTTGGCAATATTATTACGGGAATTTTGAAAATGAAACAAAACTGGCCTTTGGCTGTCACTAGGTCGGGCGCCTCGATGGCTACAACAGCTGATGCAATCAACTTGAGCAGCTTCTATCTTTCCGTATACATTTTAGGAGGATGTGGATTGCTTTCTGTATTTCTTTGACACGTGGATATGTTAAACGGGTAACAAAACCAAGCTCATAGAGCCTGCCTGCAAAGCCACGAAGTTATGTCAAGAATTGCTCCAGATTCAAATCGGTTGTCTCCGTATGACATTTAATTTTTGGAAAAAAATCATATATGTATGCCTGTCTTTGGTAAAGCGTCATTAGGCGAATAGTCCACTTGGTTTTTCACCATCACGACGCGGAGGCAACGTAACATGAAAATCACCAAAAGATCACCTCGTCACTTTTAAGAACTATGGTGAATGCGCCGTGTATGTACCTGAATATTCAGATTGAGAGGGACCCGACCAAGACAGCGAGCGCGTTGTGCGGTAGGTCTTTCTGATTGACAAGACCATACTGCAACTAATAATTCTATTCCTGGTATTAAAAGTACTAAACCAAAGTAAAAATATGTCCTAGTTATAGGTACACCCACGATAGTCGCGCGGCTTAAGCGTTGGCCTATTGCGTCATGGGTCTCGGGTTCGAATCCTGGGTCTGACAAGTACACATATTGTTTTTCAATTTATGTATGAGTCAGAGTATGGACCTAATAGGTTGAGCAAGTGGCTGACATCTGTCAATGATGAAAATCTATCAATATTATGAATCGAACGAAAATCTATCAATATGGACCTCCACTCTGTGGACTCTGTGGAGGTCCATATGATCCTATGACGATCGGACATGGTCGAAAGAAGATAGCTATTCAATTTTTCTCACAGTAAAAAGAGCCAAATAACAAGGATTGTAATACATTTTATCGTATCTCTATAATAAATAATTATAAAAAGCTTAAAAACTTTGCTACAAACCTTAAGATTCTTTAAGTCGATTAACGTGATCAATTATTTATTTTATCAGGAATTATGTTAATTATTAATTTTAAGGTTTTCAAGTTGCCAACCATTTATTTCTTACAAGTTCTTTCACCTAACTTTATAATATTTCTTCTTCTTCATATTATTTTGATTCTCAGATATCTTTTATTGTTATTGAATGTCTGCTGAGATAATGATGATGGTCAGCAGATCTTCCGTTCAATACAACGTGTGTCCCAATTTTTTTTATGTCTGTATTCCGAGATTTTTGAAAATCTTATTTCTTCTATGGCTTAGTCCTGCGATCCATCTAAATGTCCCTGTTTATAAGCTTCGCAACATAAATGCATGTCATTTATCCATAGCTGTATCTGCTTTAGCATTAATTCCATATGTATCTCATAATTGTTCTGAGGCGAGATTTATAAATTGACTATTATTTTCCCATGCAATGTTTTTCAGACATCTTTCAACTTTAGTTACTTTCACTATTGAAATCCTGGTAGCTGAAGACATATATTTCCAAATATCTAAACTGCATAACCTATTCTATTTTTGGAAATTAAACAAACTATTAAGATAATATGTAATGTGAGGAGAACACATTTCGTATGAATATTAAAACGACACACGTGTTTTAGGTAGGTGCGTGTGTGGGTAAATATAATATGGAAAGGTGAAAATACGAGACAGCCATTAATAGTGACACATTTTAGCTTCACTTTGTAAATATTAGATTCAACATGTGTTTATGTCAATCAAATAACGTAATTAAGGGATTCAACGTTTACTTGGTGGGAATTCATGATCATTTATAAAATGTATTCACCACATATAAAATTATCAACTAGGTGTACGTGTTTCGCTCATAAATGGTTATTTTCAAGTATTACTACCAACAAAACTGTATCGTTAGTATATTCAATATTTATATCATTGTCAATTCTTGGCAACGGGGAAGGTAATAAGTTGAAATATAGTTATAGTTGAAAAGAGGATGACAATTTGATGGAAAATCTAATAATAGTAGAGAGTAAGTAGGATTTAAATTATTATAGTATTTACCAGCATAATAAAGCATAATAGGTAAAAACAATATACATTTTTTGACCAGCCGTCAAATACAAATACAGTCACTTTTCAAGCTAGAACAACGTGAGTGTATGACAAAGAACAGATTAATAAATAAAATGTGAAACTAGTCGCCATAGACCAATAATTTGAAGTTAGATTTTCTTAATATATTAATGACGTTCAGGCCACAAACCCAATAAATGAATCCATGTTTCGTTTACGTGACAAACTTTAATGCATATTAGATACAAATTTAACCATAGAAAGTAACATATTCTTT
This sequence comes from Rhyacophila brunnea, assembly GCF_057557595.1. Taxonomy (NCBI): domain Eukaryota; kingdom Metazoa; phylum Arthropoda; class Insecta; order Trichoptera; family Rhyacophilidae; genus Rhyacophila; species Rhyacophila brunnea. The sequence goes on from NW_028232752.1 coordinate 25,406,674, forward strand.
AATACTTATGTAATGTTATTCCTTATTTCTCCTCACTCGATAATTAACCCGGTAACTCACTTTTCATTATTTTTAAGTTTTCCGGTGTTCCGTAATCTATACTATAAACACAAAATTTTCCGGAATTTAAAGGCTCCGAAGCCTTTCTGAAGAGTTTTCTAAATTTTGTTACTGATTGGCGGTATTGTAAAAATAATTATTAAACTAGTCGCAATTAGATAACAACATAATAATCAGTGCACGTGGGCGCGAAACTCAAAGGGCGTATTTTTGAATCCTGTTGGGTGTTGTATTGTTTTCAAAAAGATTTCTCAGAAGTGTTTTTAAATGATGTATTTTCAATAATAAAATGTTACATTATAATTCTTGTAAATTATTCGTTGAATAAAAATATAGTTTACTAATAATTCATATTCTTATTTTAAAATTATATCAAAATTTTAATTTATGGATTCTATGTTTCATTTTATATTATTTTGTTTATCGGTAACCTTGGTAACTGAACAACAATGTTGTGTGAAGTAGTTATTTGACATAAATAATTTTCTTTTTTAATTAAAAAATGACTGATAGTATCTACAATTTCACAATCAGGTATTTATGGATGATACTATTCTCATGATTGCAAAAATTTACCTCATTTGACAGAAAAAGTATCTGAAAAATTTAATATCTTGAGCCTTTGTAAGGCGTTTTTTCTAGTAAGAGTATATTGACAAAAATTAAGTGTATTGAATTGGTCGATTGTCCACCTTTATCTTTCAATGAAGACGAGTATCTTGCCGGAAATAGATGTCAAAGATTACTCCAATTCATAAATAATAACAAAACACAAAAACCTAATGGCAGATGAGAATAATTTTCAAAAAAATATTCTCTGTGTCAAAAGCTGAAAGATAATCTATGATTAAAAGTATATAACCTAATCAACCAAACGCATTCTCGGGACCTATAAAGTATCAACACTCTTTAAAAGAAAACTAATAACATTTTCATTATTTTGTTTTTTAAGTAATATGGAACAATAAAAATTCGGTGGATGTACGTGGCAGTAAATATGTAACTAGCGACGGAAGAGAGTAGAATGGGGGAAGCTAGAGGAAACCTTCGTCCAGCAATGATGATTTATATAGAGAAGGTATGTATTTATCAAACATAAGTGAAGTTAATAATATAAAGTAAGTCAAATATAATGTAGTAAATCATAGCACATATCACAATAGGGGTAAAGACCTATCTCGGCCATATGCTACAGATGCCTCAGGAGAGTTTTATCCAGGAATACCTGTTCAAGTCAACAGGATTCTGATGTCCTGAAATGAAAATATATTATATCCTATGGGCGTACCCAGAAGACTGTCGAGCGACATGAATTCTGATAGACGCTGTGTACTGTCCATATCATTCAACTGAAGAGCAAACATGAACTAAAAGTAAAAGGAATACTAATTAATAACAATACATTATGTTTATCTGCAGCCTGTTCAAGACAGTTTTTACCTGACCTCCCTGTTTTTCAAGTCAATTGGATTCCGAAGTTCTGCAAAAGAGAATTTACAACACATTTTAGTACGTATTTTTTATAAAATATCGTTGAACAGTAAAAATATAACCTCTAAGCAAAGCTGTATAAAACGCTAGTAATCTAATATAACAGAATTCGAAAAAAAACATATTTTTTCTTAGTTTACGATCCCTGAAGTGAAAAATATTTCATTTTGAAAGAATAGCAACGCACGCTTACTGAACAAGATAATTTTATCGCCTTACCCCGTTTAACAAGATAAAAATTAATAACTTCAGCAATTTCCTGCAATGAAAATGTTATATTTTTATAGCTCAAAGGAAATGAGATTCCTTACATCAAGCCAGATAATGCAATCAACATTTAAGACGTACTATGCCAAATCTCCATAGGCTTAATAACGGATTCTCTATATATATACATATATATAATATATATCAGTCTTTAGAATTTGTAAGAAAAGCTTATTAAAAAACATTGTTAGTGATTTTCTTTGTGTTTATTCTTTATTATCTCATATATTTTTACGGATTCAATGTTTGGATTAATGCTTTGCAAAATTTTTGCATTCAAAATTTAATATAAAATCTAATATTTTATCACTTACGTGCTTTTACCAGCTATTGTAACCATCGTACAGAAGCAACTGAGTTCAGGTATCGGGTTCGATCTCTACGTTTGGCAAAAATAACAATATGTTATCTTTGCAATGTCTCAAGCATAAGGATGATTTGAAGCAATGGCTTACAATTTACTATTCCTCCTGCTTTACATAATATTGTAATTTACTATTTTATTTATATTATCATTACGCCATGCTATAAATCGAAGTGTCTATTATTAGTACATTTTTTTTTATTACACGAATAAGATACAAGATTTGACAATGTAACATTATATAAATATATTGAATATACATAATTTGAAAATATTTCATGCTTGCGCACAATAAAAAAAATCATTTTGTAGAAAAAAAATACGACACTCGACGGGACTTGAACCTGTATCAGCTGGATTCGCGCCAGTATGCTTTTCCAATTAAGCTACGGGCATCTAACTAAATTACGACAATTTAAACTAGTAGAAGTGCTTATCTAATCCAGCAGATACAGGTTCCAGTCCCATCGGGTGTTTTTTTTTCACAAAATGATTTTTTCCAGTGTGCATGAGATATTTTCAAATTATGTATATTCAATATTATTAGTATCTTGATTTAAACAAATATTAATGAAATTTGAGAAGCGTTTCAATAACATAACTACTATTAAATAAGTAGAGTGTAGGTGGATAAATAAGTAAAGCACATTGGTTTGAATCCGATGGATACAGTTTCGAGTCCTGTTTGCCGACGTGGATTTTTCGTAATATGTATGCTTTTGACGTGTTTCAAAATTATTTTCATAGTGTGTTATTGAATCTTTTAAATTATTCATTGAATAAAACAAATAGTTTATTAATTATTAGCAAGTTGCAGTACGTTAAAAAAATTGCAGAGGTCCGTGTAACTGTCATGAATAAAGGTAATTACCTATTATTAGTACCTTGATTTAAACCCTAAAGCCAGTATCCAATATTATCGAAATATAAGAAGCGCTTCAGTAGTATTACTATTAGTTAATTTCATCATAATTAAGTTGGGTGTAGGTGGAAATATTTAAAGCACATTGACCGAAATCGGATGAATATAGGTTCGAGTACTATCTGTCGATATATTTTTTGCAAGATTTTTCCTAATAGATTTGTTTCTAAGGTATTTATAAATCTGTCATACTCCAGCATTGGAGCATAGAGAAAGCATTTTAATAACATTTTTTTGACCATGTCCGATCATTATATGAGCCTTTACATAATATTGAAGGTTTGTATTAACAGAGTTCAGTTTTTACGATAAATTAACGTTAGTCACTTGCTCAACCTATTAGATCCATACTTCAAACAGGATTTGAAAAATAATAACATGTATATTTTCCAGACTCAGGATTCAAACCTAGGACCCACAACATTCTAAGCCAACGAGTAAGCCACTCAGCCATCGTAGACATTAATAAAAGCTGTTTATATGTTAATAAAGGGTTGAGTATTAGTAAAAATATATTTTAAGGTGTAAATTCACATAAGAATGTAGAAATTGTAACAAGAAAATGTTATATGTACATAAACCAAGTCAAATGGCTTATACGTTTTTCATACGATGTGTGAAATGCAGTGTCTTGAAAGATACGAATATATTTATATGGCTAAAATGTCTTTAAAATACGCGTTAAAATGTACACGACTTCACACTAGACATATAAAGATTTAATGTGCACATGGTTTACCACTCTCTACATTAATAAGGCGTATAAAACGAAAGCAACGGATATAGAAATCTGTTTAAGTTCACGTTATTTTTAGTATATTTGCTCACATAAAGGTTAATATTCTACTACACCGATCTGCTACATGATACATAATATTATATTCTATTTTTATGATTTTAAAATCAGTTTTCATAATAATAATTGTATATAATATGACTACGCTTTTGTGGACTGTATTTTGGGATGATTGTGGATATGGATGCTGGAGGGGGGGCAGTTTAAACGGAAGTCGATCCAGGCACTGACCTTGACGTTGTTTGGCTTTATGGCTGGAGCAGGTCCCGGGTCATGCACTCACGCATTAGTTGTCTAAATTGTTCTGGTTATCAGTCCCACGGTATCCACTTATAAATAATATGAATGATGATGACAAGTTTTTACGAGACTCCCTGTGCTGGTAATACAGCTTGATCTAAGTCTAATTTACGTAGTCTAATTTACTGAGTTCGTAATGAGACTCGAATTGAATTATTACTTGGACGACAGTCACACAGTAGTAAGTTGTCACGGTCGCGGTATACAAATAACTGCTTTTTTATTAATCACGCTTGACTGATGACTCGTTAAATAATTAAGCGCCTGGATGACAACAATAATTGAGGATAGTAGATATGAGATATGTGTGCTGGTTTAAGGATTGGATTGAGAACATAATCTGCCCAAACAAAATATTTATATAAATAATTGGAACCTTCGCAATTATTAGCAATAATCGAAAATTCTCTTTTCTCTAAAATTTATAAAACAATAATAATTTTAATTTTACATATTAATTTAATTCTGTTCCATGATAATATTTCAAGAAATATGTTAACTTCCAGAGTGTGAATATATCGACGGCCCCAGGAAAAACCATGATAAGTCTAAAATCATAAATGTTCAGGAGAGCGAAAAAACTAAAATATTTACGCTATTAAATTCATCATATAAAATGAGTAAGTTTTTTCTTATCTTATTTAAGTAAATCAGATAGACCATTTTATGGTCTATATTCCTATCAAAATTTAATGGTGATTAATTAATTAACAGCTGAGATAATGTCCAAAAATCGTTTTTATTTGGAATAATATTACGCACTTTATATTTCGACTCGATTCAACATGCTTTTGCGCGGACGAAATAGATTACTGACTCCGCATAACACATTCATATTCTGAGATAGAAACCTTATTTTACGTCGCATTTTTCTTACTCTATACGATTTTATTAATTACAACTATAGTTATAACGCTCTTTTACGGAAAAATTGACATTGCGCAATATTTAACTCGAAATAGTACAGCGTGTCTATAAAATCTTAACAAGGGATATAGGGACATATTGATATATATATATTGTTATACGGAGTTTTTATAATTTAAATGTATTTAAGTATGACTTTTTATGTTTTTTTGCAAATTATTATTGATATTTTTATAAATAATCAGAATATGTACATTACGAAATAATAAACATTCAGGAAAAATGTTTATAATGGAATAATAAAGAAGTTATGAAGAAATTAGTACATAACACTACTTACTACACCATCAATAAAATATCTATTTTTTATACCTACTTCGTAACAAATTTTTCATTAAAAATATAGAATAGATAGAAAAAAACAATATAATGTTAATGGTCATGTATATCGCTAGAACAATTTGAATTTAATTAATATTCAGTACAATTATCGAAACCAGAGAGATAATATATTTCATTAAATAAATCATTGTAAGTTCGTTAATAGTTTACATTAAGGATATACTGAGTGAATTAAATTAGTAAATATCACTTTAGAACACACATAATTATTATTGTTCAATACAAAAATACAAAAATATTAAATAACTAGTGGAATATAATATTATACATAACAATTTGGCACAAATGTACCTACCAAAGCATCGAAATGTTGGAAAAAATATATTTAAGTAGGTTTATTAGTTTCAAAAATTTTAATACTAATAAACCTAAGGAAAGTGTTATTTATAACCTAATAATTATTATTTAAAGACAGCTGAATTCACTTTCGTTATCAAATGAGATCGCATTATTAAAATGTTCAGCAGAAGTTAAATTCATATAAAATTTATACTAGGCTTGTATTACATACACATTCTATAATCACGATTAGGTAATTACCTATCTAAAATAACATTGATACAACATTATGTAGTTCTTATGTAACAAGAGTGATAAGTGATAACCTTTTCAGTACCTACCTTCTATTCTCTTTTTTCAATTCAATTTTTGCAACATAATACGAGTATCTTTCTGTAGGTAATTGATCTTGTAAAATTGTAAATATAAGCTTATAAATATTTATCCAGTGATCATATTAACTATCGTTGTGTTTTTCTAATGTTTATTGTTGATATGAGTTTAATTACCGATTAGTAAACATAGATGGATTATATTTAATTGTCAACATAAATCATGAAATATCAGTATAAGTACGTCTTAATTGAACTCAGTTAAGTATGTTAATTAATATGAGGTGTCATGATTGCATTAATATAATTGGAAAGTTAAAATAAGTATGTACCTCCCCAACATTGTAATATTTAGTTTAAAATTTAAATAATCGTGGTACGAATCTGCATTTTTCTAAACGGTTGGCTTTCAAGTAGTATTTTCTTTAAATGATACATTATGTTATCTAATCCAATCGATTACGTAGAGTTTTTTTTATTTATCAACAAAACATCTTTAATATCCGTTGTCATTCATATCACTTTATTTATCTTATTTTGATCGATCTAAAAATTGTATAACTCCGACCGATTTAACTTAGATAAAATAATAATTACTATTTTTGCTAGTTTTCATATTTTAAAACAATCATATTCAATAAATTAATACGAGGTATGTATATATGAGAGTTGGTACTAGATTTTTCAAAACCAATTGATATTTTGTTATATATTTTACCTACCGGGGATACCACATGTTAATCCCATCTCATACATATTATTTACCTAGATTCTAGACAACAATAAATGATTCATAAACTGACTATTATATTACACATTTTTCGGTAAAATTCTATTGAAAATAATAGATAAAATAAGTTTTCAAAAAACCCGGCTAATCTTTTCTTTTAGGTGACCGACATGTAATAATAATTTATAATCCACAGAGCTCGTTTTCGAGAAATATTCAATGTACAAAGTAAAAATATTACATACCCTTTTATATTATTGCAAACATAAAATTAACACGTCGGACGTATTTAAGTTTTACAATGAGCTTAAGTTGGTCCCAATGTGTACAAATCAATTAGTAAGCCTTTCGGAAATTCTCACCATTTGTAATAATAAAAATGATTTTTTTCACTTTCTTAAGTCATAAATATTATTCCGTAATAGTAAGAATTTTACTAAAAGAATAATAAAATAAACTCTCTTGTATTTACTAGCTAGATAAGTCCTTTCTTTTAAATAATAAAATATTTTGTAATTTAAACATGAAAATACTGCATGGTTGTTATTATCTATCTACAAAACTAATTTAATAAAAATGTGTCATGCTGTACCGAAAATAAAATAATGTTTTGAAGTTAAAACATAAGATTTTAGGTATAAACATCGGCCTATAGCATCGTGGGTTCCGAGTTCGAATCATGGGTCTTAAAAATAGAAACATATTGTTTTTCAATTTGTGCTTGGAGTATGTACCTCAGTGGCGAAGGGTGGAGGTAGGCTGTTATAATCTGACATAAATAGTGCACATTAAACTTCATTAGTCATGCGTATTTGTTTTTATTAAACTGAGACTACAATGTACAGATGGTATTAATTAGTTTTAAAAAATCAATTCAATCCTGTCTAAACCAAATCATAATAGTTTTTGTATATTTTGGGCGATCTGACAAAATTGTGCACAATGTTTCATTCATACTTATTTGTTTTCGTTGAATTAGAAATACATATTACACATATTGTTATCGAATATTTTTAGATTCATTAAGCCCTGCCTAAATCAAACTATAATAGATAATAAATATTATTCTATCTATAAAATATCCAAAATTATGTATGATTTAATGACATAATTTTAGATATTTTATAGATATACAAATATTTTTTGACTATTATCTATTATGGTTTGGTTTCGCAGGGTTTAATTGAATTTTAAAAACTAACCAACACCATTTGTAAAGTGTAGTCTTAGTTAAATGGAAATAAATATATATGACTGACAAAGTTTAGTGTGCACTATTTATGGCCGATTTTAATATTTTACCTCCACCCTTCGCCACTAATATACCTAATAGGGTAGGGGAAGAGTAATTAACCGAAAATAGTCGAAGAAAGCTTGTAGAGGTCTTTATTTTGCGGTGGATTGAAATTGGCTGATGAATCAAAATTAATATTTAAACATTATTACTGTGTCCTAGTATAGTAAAAGTACCTACCTATATTAGTACAAAATAATTCTTTTCTATTTTGTTTGTTTTATATTCAATAATATAATATTTTGATAATAAAACACTAGTACTAGTGACTAGTGAGTAGCTTTTAAACTAAAACTGCATTTATCTACTGCAAATTCCAATATTTTCCGAAGATAAACCAATATATTTTCCAAAACTAATGTGATACGTCAATATAAACCATGCCGTATATTAGGATCTCCGTTAAAGACTGTTATAGCAAGTATAACAACCTTCTTACTCGTAAAATAAAACGCAGTACACTTTTTTTATTGATATATGACTATACTCCTCGGATATTTATGTGAACACAAATTTGGTCGATGCGATATGTAGATATAGAGCACCATTGTCGAAAACCTAACTTTGTCAATTTTTATGCTAAAGACCTGAAATTTTTACAGGACATGCACAAAAAATATAATATTATAAAAAGCTAATAAAACTTAAAACGCTATTTTCAGACTTATCATGGTTTTTCTAGGGCACATCGATATATGTAAAGACAATTACTTATTCTCTTATAGTGATTCAATAATCATCTTTTTGTAAACAATTAATAGATGTTATTCATTTTAATAAATAATTTTATGTGTAGGTTTTGTTAGTAGTAATGTTTTTATTGCATTGTTATTAAATAATATTAATCATGTTTTGCATAAGATTTCTTATTATGATAAAAAATATATTTTAACATTTTCAATTTAAGTTGAGAATCTATTAGGTTTCTATATAGAATAGTTTATTAATTAAATAGTTGAATTAAATTTTCATTGTAAGTCTAAAGACTACTACCACGAGATGTATTTAACAGTATATTATTATTTTTATCTACCATAAATAAATTTACATAAACTATTACATAAAACCTAAAAAAATCATATATCTTATCATAACCGCCGTTTCTTCATGACTGGGTGATCACTGTCAGAGTATAACCATCTTCTGGAACATGAAGAACCTTCATGTCTTACGGTACTCTTATTTTTTCATGACAGAGTAAAGGTTACCTCCAGAAAGCACTTTTAGTTTTTATTTTTTTATCGATTATTACGATCTAACTCTGCTTCAAAATTGCTCTGCTGTTCCGGACATATTGATGATAGCCGTGGTACTGTATTGGTTCATTCTCTTAGTTATCTAAACAATGAAAAACATTCACACCAACATCATATTTCAAATGAATTAATAATATTTTCCTTACGTTATGTTGCCTTCATGTTTCACGACTCAACATTGCAAAAAAACTATGGAGAACACTAATGTTTTGACAAGCATCAGCACTCATTAATATTCTTTGATCTTTATTGTTACCATCATAATAATATATTAGTAACACGTGTAAACTGATGCATTATAGTTATCGTGATTTATTGCCCAAAGTAAAGCCCTTTTTTTTAAATTCGCGTCTTTTTAGCAAGAAAAGCTTCCTTACAGCGAAAGCAACTAAAAATGCGCTTTCAAATTCATATACTTGAAACATTAATAAGCATTCTATTCAACATATAACTTCAACAGGCTTATTTTTTCAGTGCAACAGAGCGTATTGTAATCTCGAGCCCCTTCCTTCCAATAATTTCAAAACAATTCCATGACCATGTAAAATTATCATATAAATACGTTTTGTTGAATGTGTTAATTAAAACCGAAATAAATGAAAATTGAGTAGGTGCCTATTTATTATCAATTACCTAACCTCGAATCGATCTCATATAAAATTTAAATCATATAAAGTATCGTGTAACCCCAGTATGACAATATAATACATAGTGATAAGACGTGCTATTATATTTTTGGTAAGCTATATTATTAATAGTGTGATATACATGCATACATAGGTAATAATGTTCCTGTGATACTGAAACTATTAATAATGCAATGAGTATGTATATAGAACGCATTCTAAGACTTTGAATTTATTAATCACAATGATTGCTAACACCGAATCTGATAGAAAATGGCGTAAGCTCAACAGCTGCACTCGTTAAAGTTTAATGCACGGCAAAAGCTTCCCGAAAAGTTTTGCTAGGATATCACCGACTATATACGCCGAACTTTAGATTATATTCGTCACAAGTAGTTAAATAAGTGATTATAGCGGTAACTATGAATTAATAATTATTACAGGTATATTGTTCATGTACTTAACATTGTTACTATCGTATTGTGAACTAGAATCTAGGATTCAAAGGTCACAGGTTCAAATTTTGCGTATGTACGTTCTATTTTGTGTAAGTACAATATTATCCATCATCAGATATCGGCGATGATTATGGGATGAATTATACCACGTCTTTAAAATTTAAACAAAGACTAATTGTGGTCATAATTCTATTTTAGAACAGTATAATAATATTTTTTAATCATATTTGATCCTAAGAAGATCATAATATAGGCCTCCACAGATTATGAATGACGTAATAACAGATTTTCTATGAGAAATTTATGTTAACTAGTTGCTCAACCTAATAGTCCTATACTCAGGGTCTAAACATTCATTCAAAAATAACCTTTGAATTCTAGGTGTAAGCCCGAGATCCATGATATTATAAATTGACATGGTTGCTATTTGGCCAGCGTAGATCATTATTGTTTTTAAATTATTTTATATTGGTTTTCAACTAATTAGTTGGTGAGATTTAATATAATTATTATTTTTATTAGAACAAAATGTTTACAGTGGTAGAGATAATAATAATACCCAATTAAAATCTTATATTTCCATAAAGAGCTTTTGTCAGTTACTTACTAAAAACATAAATTTTTCTTGTAAATTTAATATTAATATTTATTACAATAGTGCATTCAAATATTCATGTTCTTACTCTTGATTCGTAGCGTAGATGCATATTTCATCTTTCCGGAGTGGTTCAGACTGAGAGTCATTCATTATCCGAGTTGAGAGATCACGAGCGTCACTGGTTTATGAAATACCTGAGAGTAGAAATAATATAACTGCATGTCCATGTATAGAACTATAGAAAGGACGGGGGGATATGCTATTCAAAACATGGTTTTTGTCAGTTTTTTTGGATAAATGATTTTTATACATTGATAACAGAACATTAAAACTACAAGGAATCAGTATAACTATGCAAAGCTAGTATTTCATGTGATGTAAGTGTATCTATCATTCATATTTGACAATGTTTGAACTAGTAATAGGAGAAAATTTTAAACTCATAGAGCTTGATTTTAATTAACTATTGGAGAGCAAACGTATATATAGCGTATTACCGTAAAATTTTGAGTAATAATTGCAAAAGTATTACTGAAATCTTAGAACTGTTGAAAGAGGTGTCATATTGTGATTAGGGAATCCAATCCCGGGATCCCGGGATCCCGAGCTATTTTCGATACCTATGTGGCGAAGGGTGGAGGTAGGCTGTTATAATCTGACATAAATAGTGCACATTAAACTTCATTAGTCATGCGTATTTGTTTTTATTAAACTGAGACTACAATGTACAGATGGTATTAATTAGTTTTAAAAAATCAATTCAATCCTGTCTAAACCAAATCATAATAGTTTTTGTATATTTTGGGCGATCTGACAAAATTGTGCACAATGTTTCATTCATACTTATTTGTTTTCGTTGAATTAGAAATACATATTACACATATTGTTATCGAATATTTTTAGATTCATTAAGCCCTGCCTAAATCAAACTATAATAGATAATAAATATTATTCTATCTATAAAATATCCAAAATTATGTATGATTTAATGACATAATTTTAGATATTTTATAGATATACAAATATTTTTTGACTATTATCTATTATGGTTTGGTTTCGCAGGGTTTAATTGAATTTTAAAAACTAACCAACACCATTTGTAAAGTGTAGTCTTAGTTAAATGGAAATAAATATATATGACTGACAAAGTTTAGTGTGCACTATTTATGGCCGATTTTAATATTTTACCTCCACCCTTCGCCACTAATATACCTAATAGGGTAGGGGAAGAGTAATTAACCGAAAATAGTCGAAGAAAGCTTGTAGAGGTCTTTATTTTGCGGTGGATTGAAATTGGCTGATGAATCAAAATTAATATTTAAACATTATTACTGTGTCCTAGTATAGTAAAAGTACCTACCTATATTAGTACAAAATAATTCTTTTCTATTTTGTTTGTTTTATATTCAATAATATAATATTTTGATAATAAAACACTAGTACTAGTGACTAGTGAGTAGCTTTTAAACTAAAACTGCATTTATCTACTGCAAATTCCAATATTTTCCGAAGATAAACCAATATATTTTCCAAAACTAATGTGATACGTCAATATAAACCATGCCGTATATTAGGATCTCCGTTAAAGACTGTTATAGCAAGTATAACAACCTTCTTACTCGTAAAATAAAACGCAGTACACTTTTTTTATTGATATATGACTATACTCCTCGGATATTTATGTGAACACAAATTTGGTCGATGCGATATGTAGATATAGAGCACCATTGTCGAAAACCTAACTTTGTCAATTTTTATGCTAAAGACCTGAAATTTTTACAGGACATGCACAAAAAATATAATATTATAAAAAGCTAATAAAACTTAAAACGCTATTTTCAGACTTATCATGGTTTTTCTAGGGCACATCGATATATGTAAAGACAATTACTTATTCTCTTATAGTGATTCAATAATCATCTTTTTGTAAACAATTAATAGATGTTATTCATTTTAATAAATAATTTTATGTGTAGGTTTTGTTAGTAGTAATGTTTTTATTGCATTGTTATTAAATAATATTAATCATGTTTTGCATAAGATTTCTTATTATGATAAAAAATATATTTTAACATTTTCAATTTAAGTTGAGAATCTATTAGGTTTCTATATAGAATAGTTTATTAATTAAATAGTTGAATTAAATTTTCATTGTAAGTCTAAAGACTACTACCACGAGATGTATTTAACAGTATATTATTATTTTTATCTACCATAAATAAATTTACATAAACTATTACATAAAACCTAAAAAAATCATATATCTTATCATAACCGCCGTTTCTTCATGACTGGGTGATCACTGTCAGAGTATAACCATCTTCTGGAACATGAAGAACCTTCATGTCTTACGGTACTCTTATTTTTTCATGACAGAGTAAAGGTTACCTCCAGAAAGCACTTTTAGTTTTTATTTTTTTATCGATTATTACGATCTAACTCTGCTTCAAAATTGCTCTGCTGTTCCGGACATATTGATGATAGCCGTGGTACTGTATTGGTTCATTCTCTTAGTTATCTAAACAATGAAAAACATTCACACCAACATCATATTTCAAATGAATTAATAATATTTTCCTTACGTTATGTTGCCTTCATGTTTCACGACTCAACATTGCAAAAAAACTATGGAGAACACTAATGTTTTGACAAGCATCAGCACTCATTAATATTCTTTGATCTTTATTGTTACCATCATAATAATATATTAGTAACACGTGTAAACTGATGCATTATAGTTATCGTGATTTATTGCCCAAAGTAAAGCCCTTTTTTTTAAATTCGCGTCTTTTTAGCAAGAAAAGCTTCCTTACAGCGAAAGCAACTAAAAATGCGCTTTCAAATTCATATACTTGAAACATTAATAAGCATTCTATTCAACATATAACTTCAACAGGCTTATTTTTTCAGTGCAACAGAGCGTATTGTAATCTCGAGCCCCTTCCTTCCAATAATTTCAAAACAATTCCATGACCATGTAAAATTATCATATAAATACGTTTTGTTGAATGTGTTAATTAAAACCGAAATAAATGAAAATTGAGTAGGTGCCTATTTATTATCAATTACCTAACCTCGAATCGATCTCATATAAAATTTAAATCATATAAAGTATCGTGTAACCCCAGTATGACAATATAATACATAGTGATAAGACGTGCTATTATATTTTTGGTAAGCTATATTATTAATAGTGTGATATACATGCATACATAGGTAATAATGTTCCTGTGATACTGAAACTATTAATAATGCAATGAGTATGTATATAGAACGCATTCTAAGACTTTGAATTTATTAATCACAATGATTGCTAACACCGAATCTGATAGAAAATGGCGTAAGCTCAACAGCTGCACTCGTTAAAGTTTAATGCACGGCAAAAGCTTCCCGAAAAGTTTTGCTAGGATATCACCGACTATATACGCCGAACTTTAGATTATATTCGTCACAAGTAGTTAAATAAGTGATTATAGCGGTAACTATGAATTAATAATTATTACAGGTATATTGTTCATGTACTTAACATTGTTACTATCGTATTGTGAACTAGAATCTAGGATTCAAAGGTCACAGGTTCAAATTTTGCGTATGTACGTTCTATTTTGTGTAAGTACAATATTATCCATCATCAGATATCGGCGATGATTATGGGATGAATTATACCACGTCTTTAAAATTTAAACAAAGACTAATTGTGGTCATAATTCTATTTTAGAACAGTATAATAATATTTTTTAATCATATTTGATCCTAAGAAGATCATAATATAGGCCTCCACAGATTATGAATGACGTAATAACAGATTTTCTATGAGAAATTTATGTTAACTAGTTGCTCAACCTAATAGTCCTATACTCAGGGTCTAAACATTCATTCAAAAATAGCCTTTGAATTCTAGGTGTAAGCCCGAGATCCATGATATTATAAATTGACATGGTTGCTATTTGGCCAGCGTAGATCATTATTGTTTTTAAATTATTTTATATTGGTTTTCAACTAATTAGTTGGTGAGATTTAATATAATTATTATTTTTATTAGAACAAAATGTTTACAGTGGTAGAGATAATAATAATACCCAATTAAAATCTTATATTTCCATAAAGAGCTTTTGTCAGTTACTTACTAAAAACATAAATTTTTCTTGTAAATTTAATATTAATATTTATTACAATAGTGCATTCAAATATTCATGTTCTTACTCTTGATTCGTAGCGTAGATGCATATTTCATCTTTCCGGAGTGGTTCAGACTGAGAGTCATTCATTATCCGAGTTGAGAGATCACGAGCGTCACTGGTTTATGAAATACCTGAGAGTAGAAATAATATAACTGCATGTCCATGTATAGAACTATAGAAAGGACGGGGGGATATGCTATTCAAAACATGGTTTTTGTCAGTTTTTTTGGATAAATGATTTTTATACATTGATAACAGAACATTAAAACTACAAGGAATCAGTATAACTATGCAAAGCTAGTATTTCATGTGATGTAAGTGTATCTATCATTCATATTTGACAATGTTTGAACTAGTAATAGGAGAAAATTTTAAACTCATAGAGCTTGATTTTAATTAACTATTGGAGAGCAAACGTATATATAGCGTATTACCGTAAAATTTTGAGTAATAATTGCAAAAGTATTACTGAAATCTTAGAACTGTTGAAAGAGGTGTCATATTGTGATTAGGGAATCCAATCCCGGGATCCCGGGATCCCGAGCTATTTTCGATACCTATGAATCCCGGGATTGATAAACATAATCCCGGGATTTCGGGATTGATTTTTTTATCAATTTTTATGGAAAATATAACAGAAAAAATACTTTTAATACAAAATAACTACATTAGAAATAAACTGAGTTTGAATGAAGTTTGATGTGTAGGTTGCCGATTCATTTTATTTTTTCACATAGATTATTAAAAATGAGAAAGATTGGTAAAAAAACAATGCTTCGCACTTTTAACAAAGTAATTCCACCATGATATCATACGTTTTACGGCAGTTTCATATTTGGCTGACTAATTAGATTTATGAAGCGGAAAGGCCATAAGTACGCCATGATTATTTGCTTTACTATTTTAAATCTCGCTGATCTATTCATTATGTCTTTACTATCAGAAATAGCAATCTCATATTAAATTCACATTATTATTTATATTACAATATTATTTACTCCATTAAACTTGTGTATTTCCATGATTTAACGTATACAATATTAACAATAAATGTCTTAAATAGTATAAATTATACTAGATTTATTTTTGACCGATTTTATCAATGTTATTTGTAAATATAAAAATTTTATATTAACAATGGAAAAAAATCCCAATCCCGGGACCAGTCCCGGGATCCCGGGATTGTCAAATTGTAATCCCGAAATCCCGGGATCAGAATTTTGGCTCGGGATTGGATTCCCTAATTGTGATGGTCTATGAATTAGTAGAATGTATTTAAGCACTCAAAAACTTTTGAGTCTGGGTAGAAGTCTTATACACATTTTGTATTTAGAATTTTAAAAGTAATTTGATTATCTTATCGAACGATTGTATTTGGTACCTAACTATTTCATTATTTTCATAATTTATTTATTTAAAAAAAAGACACATTGGTGCAGTGCAGGCACTGGCCTTTCATCACGGAGTTCTGGATTTGATAACCGGTGATGTCTAAATATATTTACATAATCTAATATGTAAATTCTTCAAGCCTGGGAGTTTTACCACTATTATTGGGCTTCACGGCCTATTGTAAAGAAATAAAGAAATTAATAAAAAAAAATATTAATTCAAGACGTTCAGAACATGACATTTAGAATAATAATTACAAGATAAAAATAACTATTTATATACAACGTTTTTAAAGTTTCTGTTGAATTATTATGCTTAATAAGCCCAAACTTGTACTTGATATGAAGTAAATAAAAAACAAATAAGCAAACAAACAGATATAGAATACTGAAATGTCATTTTGATTTCCATAGTAACGCACGTATATAATAATAATTTTGTTGCTAGGACCATCCACTTAGCAACCAATAATAGTGGATTAGATTACGGATTTCTTCCGAAATAACTTTTCATACAAAACAGAATTAACTGAAAATGAATTCAATTCTACTTAAAGATGGCTAAAAGTATTAAAATAATGTATTAACATTGTGCTCTGATATATTCTAAAAGTTTCAAATGTCTAGCAAGTCGTGAAGTTAGTTAAAAATCGATTGCAAGATTTTTACTGGATAACAAATAAGAATACGAGCTAATGAAAACGTTGTAAAAAGTACAAATAAATCAACTAGAGAAAAAACAAGGTAGAGAAAAAAACAAAGCAAAAAAATATTTTATAGAAAAGTAATAAAAAAATACAAACTAAACAATAAAACAATAAAACGACCCGGAAAAAATGGGGAGTCATGTTTACGTGGTATGAAGTTTGTTGATTTATTTAAATTTTTCGGTATGCACCTACGTGATTTTAAAAACAATAGTCAATATATTGGTTTTGGCTACCTACATAAAATTGACGAGGAAGTATGTTTCCACGAGGTATTTTTATGTCTGAAAGCAGTCCTGCAAATTGGCAAATAAATGTCATGGTTGAAATTTGAAGTTCTCTTCAAATGAAACTGCAATGCAAAGTCACTTTTGGCTTACTTACTTAACAGACCAGAGATCTTTTTTCATACATTTAGAGAACATACACGAAAAAACCGTTGGAAATTTTAAGGAAAATAAATAATATGTTATGTGGATAAACAACTCAATCCCAGTATATTGATCGGCGTATTGATCAAACTTAGTAAATAGCTTACTGCAATTATTATTTCTGCGATATCCATTTTCCCACATAGTCACCAAAGTATATCCGATGATGCAAACTCCACATAGTAGCTGATTCAATTATAATAATTATTTCCTAAATATTCTTTTCAAGATAATATTTTGATTGTGAGTACGTCAATAAATAGCTGATCATAATTCATTGGACATGTCACTCGAATATCAATTCCGGGTCTGTTAGTATCTCATACTCTGTATCGCTCCACATAACATTACATTCTATCAAGATTCGGACCTCGGAACAGTATCATAAGTATTGTAACATAACTACTGTAGCATACTCTTGTACCGAATATTTACGCTGCAAATAAAACTCGCCTCTCCATCCATCGGAGCAACCACCAAATCTCGACTTTCTCATCCACAACACCATGAATCCCACAGTGATGATACTCACATGTCCACATACATAATATAGATCCTATTAATGGAAACAAACTGTGAGTTTTATATTAATTTTTTAAATCTCGTTTTATATTTGAAGCAATACGGTATACTAAATAACTATTAAGGTTAGTACCTACTTAACACTTTCACTTAAAAAAATGAGCGCAGTTAAATCAACCAAGCATATTATCCTCAGCGAATATTCTTCATGTAAACCCTAGCAATGCTTTAACATCACAATTTTTCACGAAATTACCTCGCCGAGCACGTCAATGTAACTCGATTGCAGGGAATTCTCGCCCGTAAAATGGTTGACGGCTGCTATAAAAGGAAGACGTCGCTACAACTACGACTGGGTAATTATTTTTTCTCGTTAACGTCGCCTCCTTTCTTTATCTTTTTTTCTTACTTTGTCACCTTCGTGTTATAATAATCATTACAGCGATCGTTAAAAGTTGCAAAACTTCTGCCAGTAAATGTGATTAGTTTTTCACAGTGAGAATTATGTTTTTTAATTTTATTTTTTAATGTTTTGAAGCGGAAGAGATAAATCATCATTTTCTCTCCTAAACGTACTACATATTAGTAGGGATGATATATCGATTTTTGTTATCAGTATCGTGTGTAAATTATCAATACTTGTATGTGTGATGGATGAAAAGTAGTATCGATTCTTACAAAAAATAATATCTATTAAATGATCCTAGTCCGTGAAAAAATATTTTTATTTTTAAGCCTACTCCGAAAAAATATTACAAGAAACAAAAATATATTGTTTCAAAAGAAAGTATCGATTCTGTTTGAAAGAAAATACCTAACGGCCCACGTCGGTCAAAATGGAGCTTTTATGATATTTTCAAAGCATAAGCCGTGATATTCCTTAAACGTTGTAGTTAATCTATTTATATAATTTTGAACCCTTATTATCCTTTATATTTATTTTAAACATTTGATAACTGGATAGAGTATTTTTATTACATAAAATAGTATTCTTTTAAACCTCTCGATCTAATGTTTTAGAATATAGTCATATGTCAGTACATCCATGTGCAGTGGTGTTGAATTTTTTAAGATCTATTAATTTTTAAACGTATTTATAAAACCATTAGTAAAATTATTTACTATTTAAATAATAGAAATATTTAGGATAAAAAATTATATTTGTAATCTCTGTGATTCGAAATTTGACAAGAATTAGGCATTTTATTATTAAAAAATGGGCACGATTACCACATTTGAAGACAGACAGACAGAAGACAGAAGATACTGATTATAAGCTATGTCTTTGACCATTCAAATGTGATAAAACATCTTACGAATAATGATTGTTTTATAATAAAAACTAGCAGTATCACCCGCCGGTGCCCGGAAGTGGAATAGTTTAATATTTGAAAATTTTAAATTTAATTAGTAGAGTCCAAAAGATTGAATTTTAAAAAAACACGGAAAATACCATAAAATCTCCATTTTGACTTACGTGTCGCAAGTGGGCCCTTGGTGATACAGAAAACAATATTTTCTGGTAAAATGCAAAGATCAACGACCTTTCTACCTCTAATCTATAATTATTATTGTCGCCATCCAGGCGCTGAACTCAATTACGAAGTCATCAGTCGACTATGATCAATAAAGAGTCAATTATAGCCAGAAAACGGGCAAATCAAGATTTGATGCATTTTGACCGTCGTGAACCCAGTAATTCAATTCGCGAGTCTCGTTCGATTAAACACCTAGTCAGCCGTGATACTGGCTTTTGTGAATTAGTCGTAAACGCATACAGGGTGACTCATAAGTGACAGTTCATCCGCGTTACATAAAAACCGCCACGCGTCACCACAGGAATAATTCAGTCACGAGCTACAATCATAAATTTATTACCCACTAAGTGTCACCATCCATATAAAGAAAGTTCCGGTTGATTCATGTTAAAGTGAGAGTGCTATATATTATATAAGTATCAATAACAAGTGTGTGTGTGCAGGACCTGGGAGTCAAAAGGGCACCCCAAGAACCAGCAGTCCGGACCAGCTTAACATCAAAGGCTAGTGCCTAGACGCACCCCTGCTTCCGCTGTCCCTCAGCAACAACCAAATCCTCAACCCCCATTCATACAATATACCTACAGAAAAGTGCAGCCAAAAGCTATTTGTCAAGAAAAACGCTTGATTTTTTTTATAATTTCAACTTCAAAAAAATCTGAGAACAAAATAAATATTATAAAAATAAGTCATAATCAAAAATTAACCTACGAAATATGGTTATCATTTAAATTTTATATTGTATGTCACATTCGTAAAATAATATAAGGTAGGTACATGAGGTCCAAAGACATTAGATTTAACGCCATACGCCAGATGCGTATCATGCCTAGTTGTTGTATATTAAAAAATGCTAAATCTGGTAAGATAATGGGTAAATTGGCAACGTTGATCGGAAACTTAATCTTAAGGGGGGACATGCTCGTCGAAGGTCAAAATTGAGTTTTTATTGTATTTTCAAACCATGATCCTGGACACTCCTTAAACGTTGTAGATAATCTATTTATATAATTTTAAAGCCTTATTATCCTTTATACTTATTTTAAACATTTGATGACTGCATGAAGTATTTTTGTTACATAAAATAGTATTCTTTCAAACCTCTCGCTCTAATGTTTTAGAATATAGTCATATTTCGGTACATAACTGTGCAGTGGTGTTAAGATTTTTTACATTTATTAATTTTTAAACGCATTTATAAAACCATTAGCATAATTTATTACGAGATAATTTTTGTAAAATATTCACGATAAAAAATTATATTGATAATCTCTGTGATCCCAAATTTGACAAGAATTAGGCATTTTATTATTCAAAAAATCGGCAAGATTAACACATTTGAAGATGATTCTAAAGATACTTATTATAAGCTATGTCTTTGACGATTCAAGTGTGATAAACAACTTATGAATAATGATTGCTTTATAATAATTATTGACCTAAGAATAAGGTAGTGTTTTTTTGAAATACGCCATTTCTTTTGTCATTCCCCAGTGGTTAAGCTACAACATACGGCCGTAGCCATAAATTGACAAACTATAATTAAAGTAGGGAAAAAAATGATATTAACGCGCGTGTTTGAACATGTACCGTTTAAAAAAAAAAATTCAAAAAATTCAGTTAAGTACATGTTCAAACACACGCGTTAACATAATTTTACTCCCTACTTTAATTAGAGTTTGTCAATTTATGGCTACGGCCGTATGTTGTAGCTTAACTACTAGGGAATGACAAAAGAAATGGCGTATTTCAAAAAAACACTACCTTATTCTTAGGTCAATAATTATTATAAAGCAATCATTATTCATAAGATGTTTATCACACTTGAATGGTCAAAGATATAACTTATAATACGTATCTTTAGAATCATCTTCAAATGTTTAATATTGCCGATTTTTTGAATAGTAAAATGTCTAATTCTTGTCAAATTTGGGATCACAGAGATTATCAATATAATTTTTTATCGTGAATATTTTACAAAAATTATCTCGTAATAAATTATGCTAATGGTTTTATAAATGCGTTTAAAAATTAATAAATGTAAAAAATTTTAACACCACTGCACAGTTATGTACCGAAATATGACTATATTCTAAAACATTAGAGCGAGAGGTTTAAAAGAATACTATTTTATGTAACAAAAATACTTCATGCAGTCATCAAATGTTTAAAATAAGTATAAAGGATAATAAGGCTTTAAAATTATATAAATAGATTATCTACAACGTTTAAGGAGTGTCCAGGATCATGGTTTGAAAATACAATAAAAACTCAATTTTGACCTTCGACGAGCATGTCCCCCCTTAAGAAATATTAGGTTGGTCATGATATTATAAAAAGTTCTTTATTGTCATTATTGGGCTTCCATCTTCGTAGTAAAGTTTTTGTGATTACTTATTTTAATTGTATTAGTAGTATATTAAATTATGATTAAACTAAAAATTAAGTCTAAATTTGATACAGACTCTCATTGGTTTGATTTTGTCAGAGTCTTAATATTCTTGATCATATAGCCCACAGAAAAGATGACAACCTACAGAAACTAGTGATATCGAGTCAGGTTGAAGGTTTAAAAGGAAGAAGAAGCGATCTAAATTGATGGATCTAATAATACCATATATTTCACACTGATAAAGCTCCTGCTGAGAGAGATGCAGCCAAGAGTTTCAGATGGAAGATCATCTGGGTATAATATTGGTGAAGTAAAATTTATTAATTCAGACCAAAAAAGATGTTAACAACAATGTGTTTTGATTATTATTAATTAATTTAATTCTGTATTATTATTCTAGATAAACAACAAAACTATATTGTGATCAAATTAAATGACTCAAAGGAAGTTTAAACCCTATAAAGTTCTTGATTGAAAATGCGGTATGAATCCCAGTTAATTTTGACAACAGCTGCACAGTTTCACAAAGCAAACAACGTAGAGAAAGCTGCACTATTCACTGTCAGCGATGCAATATTCATAGTATCTTGACTTACATTACGTATATAAACTATAATATACAAACATTCTTCTAAACTAAACTAACACGTTGCGTACCTACTTAAAACAAAATCATATTATATTAACACTATTTTTATCTACACAAAATACATACCATAATAGATTTATTATCTATTGTCCTCTACTCACCATGATCATCAGTTTAAACCTATCCACTACTGTTTGAAGGTCACCCCATGCTTATTCCACTTTTTGGTCCAATGCATCGCGATTCCACGTACTTCCACATATTTTAACTAATCCATTAATCCAGTAGCTTTTAGCTCTATCTGTCAGACATTTTTGACCTCTCGGTTACTGTTAGATGATTATAATTGTCCAGCAGTCAAGCTATATCACCAACCCATTTGTATTTAAGATTCTTTAAAAAAAAACATATTGTGAACATTACAAATTACAAATTCAAGACATGCACAATATGTTATTGAAAAATGAAGAATCATAGTATTAAAAAACAAAAAAATATACTAATTATGAATATTATGTATTTTTAGTTTTATTTTTATAATCATTGACAGTATATAATAATTGTAACAACTATGTATAAATGTTCAACACAAAAATGGAACCTCCAAACCAACCCGAGTCGCACCAGGCTCGGTCTTAATCGAGCGATCATAAGGCCTTACATTTGTATGTGCAGCATCAACAGTTGTTTATGCCTGTGAATGTCTCAGGAGCAGATACCCAAGACTGATGTCACCACGCTCTCAAGTGAGCTTTGGCTGAGTTTACTGAAAGACGTAATTTATTAAAAAGTGCAATGGGAGAGAAAGGCACGGATAATTAACAAAATGAAATGAATTTAATGATAATATAAGATACAAAAAACAAATTTAAAACAATACGAACAAACAAAACTAAATAAGTATAATAAATGTACAGTTAAAAAAGTCCCGGCTGAGACTTCATATTCTGAAAATTTGGTAGCCCCCTTTCAACAAGCCGATATTATAAAGCCTAGAACTATGCTCGGACGTTGGTTATGCAGAACTATGTTACATTTAATTTTGACGAGCATTTAGCCTAGTGGAGAGTGTTGATGAAATTCGTGCTAATAATAGATCAGAAGCAAATTAATGTCTCCTGATAATGACTCCTTGTCATATTGTAATGTTAAAGTATGTTTTTTTATTTATAAAATAGAAACACTTTCGATTTTAGTATTTATTCAGAGCTCACAGAGATTAACCAACAATAACAGAGAATACTTCAAACGGTACACGAAAAAAGAATAACAAGATAAGATGACTCGTTCGACCAAATGACCAGATGAACTTCCCAAAGGATTAGTTCAGTTCAGGTAGTATCACATTTGACAACTAGAAACCACATTTATCATTAAAAATTAATCTCGATAGTGTAAGGTGCTTAATTCTAAAATAGAGGACCTGTACGATCAAAAGGGTCAGAACTAATCAGACTATAAACTGACTGGCTGTAAGACTGTGAGAGATAAAAATTACGGAGTTAACATACAGTTAAATCCTGATCCGTCTACACAGCGCTTGCGCCGTCTAGTCAATGAGCCGCGCCATCTGTGGGTCTCTTTTCGAAGTCAGTCCGCTACATATTATTATACGCTACGTATTATTAGTATTATTTGAGAGAACTAATTATTTTCTCAATTAATCAAAATGTGTGATATTATACAGTTTCCAATAGTTAAAATACTTTGCGATACTTTGACTACCTTGGTGTTAAGAGTGCACAATGTACGATCACAATAGTTTATTCCACCGGTTAAAGGTATAAGTAAGCTTACCTACTATCTGGCAAAACATGCCAACATTCTTGGTAACTACCTACCTGCACCTGTCGACAAAGTGTTAGTTTAGGATAAAGGGAAACAATCGTAGTAGTAGTTAATACTTATCTTATATCCTAACGTGGTCTATAAAAAGCTTAATTCACCAAAAACAGCGTTAGTTATACCAACATATTATTTAAAACATTTTTCGTTAATGATGAAGTTCCTGTTTGGTGTTTTTATAAGTACACAACACTACCAAAATAACACGTCCATTAAGTTTCCATTAAAAACTTTTATATGTTTTGGGAGAGCTTTTGTTAAATGCTCTTATTTTTTAAGACTACAATAGGCCACTAGTTTACAGTAGTATAATAATCAAAAAAATATCCAGACTATTAGGAATCGAATTTTGAATCTTTGGTACGACAAGTCCCTTACTCACAGTTCTGCGAGTATTACCAAAAAGCTTTCGTTTTTAATTATTAAGTGATTCACAATTCTTTTTTCAAACAACTGTTTCATAGGTACTCACTGCGATACAGACAAAAATAATAATCACTTTGAGCATTACAAAATAATATTTGTGTTATTGACATTCATAGACAATATGACGTGTTTACGAACAAATAACAATTGATAATATTAATTGGAGTACCTCCTTCCATTTTATTTTGAATAACTTGAGTTTACAATAATAATTAAATTAGCTACACCAGTGAATACAATTGTTATATTTGTGATAAATATATTCTATTTTTCTTACTTTGTCATAACGAATATTTTCAATTAGTCGATTTATATACATTTGTATATATTTAGATATTGTTTGCATAAACAAACTTGCACGGAGTGCATTTAGGCGCCTGAATGGTATCTTGAAAAGTGACTTCCCATATTGTTTCTTACGCGTAAAGTGTTCAACCAATTCTTGTTACTAATCCTCACGCATAAGTGTTAAATATGGACTCTTAATGTAAGATAAATCCAAAAATTATTAGTAACGGAACGTGTTATGGAAAGGTGCATATTGGACATAATGAGGAAAGTTCACAAAAAACGCCAATAGGTAAGGAAGCAGGAAGTTAAAATTGTAAATTATCCAAAAAAATCTCAAATTGCAAGCTTCGTATTTTTCCGGTAGGTTCTCTGTTGGCATAAGGATCCCCCTTAAGTAAATAGTTTAATCATAGATTTAGTTGGAAAATAAATGAAACAATGTCAAATTAAAGGTGAAATTCCATCTTCTCTGCAGGATTTATAGTACAAGTGTATTATTTTAATCTTTTCTGTGAGGAATGGGTTTAACCAAATAAAATCGAATTTGACCCAGCTGCAGGATTTGAACCTACATACACAGATTAAAGGATGTTTTTTTATTCCACTGCTCTGCTGAGGAAGCAAAATTGTTAATCCTAACAAGCACCATTCACGCAATTCATCTTTTTGGGCCCGAAAGGCTTACTGGGTTTGTTGAAAAACCTTTTCATTCGATTCAAAAATCGAAATTTCGATTTTAATTTTAATTTACATCATGACATGTTATAAACATAGTAAGTTAGTTACATACCAATATGAATCACTAAATAATTAATGTACGAAGACAATATGAAAATTTTGTTTTTTATTTTGACTACAAAACATTTTTTCCAAAAACATCAGTTTACCTTTTTTGGATTCAATAATTTTTGATTTTTTATAACTTAGAGAAAGAAATTTTATGTGCAGTAAATACATTTAATTGCTGCCCTAGCTCAACTTACACGTGAAAGTGCATCGCAAGCAAAATCGGCTGAAGTAAATAGTTCAGAACGTGTCACAACTTGGCACATACTTGAGCCAATTATGCGGCGATAGAATCTGCACATACGGCACAAGTGACTGTCTCGTGCAAGTTTGTTACAAAGAATGCGGTTTGCGCCAGTACTTGTCAAGCGATTCTCTTTAGGCTATGAAATTCTTAACAAGTTTTTGATTTTGCCTATCATAGTTCCGCAGCGACTACTAAATTAATATTATAAACAATTTTAACTAAATAAATCTTTACAAATCTTTTATTAGGATCCTAATTAACCTACGGTTTGGAGAACTGGGCTCAGGTACAGGGGTAAAATAGATGACAGGAAACTAGGTAAATGAATAGAAAGGCTAGAATGAATGGAAGATATTTAAAAAGGTGGATTTAGAATGGGTAATAATTACTGCAGCTTACTCCATACTATTTTTACTTGCTTTATCATTGGTGAACGACGTTTTCAAAACAATATGCTTTTTAAAAGATCCATTGATTATCAATTAATTCATTTTATTATCACATTTCTAGAAAGGTTTCTTTTTATTTTTTTATTATACGAGTATTATATAATATATTATGTTCGTATAATTAAGAAAATGAATACAAAACGAAACTTTAAAAAACATCTTTTTACGATGGCTCGGACTGACAATAGAACGAACATATTCATCAATATTCGATGCATGATAAGTGAATATCATCTTTATAAGATCTTGACTTTTTTACTTGTATGGATATAATCCGTGGCTTAATTCAACTATATTTTTCTTATGTCTGCTTTATTAGAAGATATGTATATTTGGCGACGTATTTTTCCAACTTCCAACACCTACGTCATGATGAGTATAAGTGGACGTTGTTTTATAAACTCATAAAATATAGTCTACTTAGCTCATTCGGTGTACTTCAATGTATCTACTTTATAATATTTGCATTAACTCGTTACGCTGTTTTTCTAATCTAATATATAAAAATTAATATTTGTTTGTTTGTTTGTTTCTTTGTTCGTATTGTATGCGCTGCCATAACGTTCATCCGATTGCGATAAAACTTTGTTAACTTATTGCTTGCACTTCCGCAAAGAGTATAGGCTATATCTTATATATAAAAATGAATGTCAGTCTGTCTGCCTGTCTTTCTATCTGTCCCGTATGCATTCCTATACCATTCATCCGATTGCGATGCAATTTTGGTAAGTGGTTGTATGCACAAACGGAAAGGTTTCTGAATTAGAAAACTCATCATCTTCTTCTTCTTCATCATTATATTTTCTTTTATTCGTATGGTTCCTATACCATACATCTGATTGCAATGAAACTTTCGTCAGTTATTGTACGCACACCCGCAAAGGTTTCTAAATTATAAAAACCATCTTCTTCTACTTCTTCTTCATTTTATCTTCTTGTATTCGTATGTTTCGTATACCATTCATCCGATTGCGATGAAACCTTCGTCAGTTGTGGTAACACCCGCAAAGGTTTCTGAATAAGTACAACTATCTTCTTTTTCTTCTTCTTCTTCTTCATCATTCTATTTTCTTTTATTTGTATGATCCCTATACCATTCATCCGATTGCAATGAAACTTTCGTTAGTGGTTGTGCCAACACCTGCGAAGGTTTCTGAATTAGTACAACCATCTTCTTCTTCATTATTTATTCGTATGGTTCATATACCATTCATCCGATTGCAATGAAACCTTCGTCAGTTGTTGTGGTAACACCTGCAAATGTTTCTGAATAAGTACAACCATTTTCTTTTTCTTCTTCTTCTTCTTCCTCATCATTCTATCTTCTTTTATTTGTATGGTCCCTATACCATTCATCCGATTGCGATGAAACTTTCGTTAGTGGTTGTGCCAACACCTGCAAAGGTTTCTGAATTAGTACAACCATCTTCTTCTTAATTATTTATTCGTATGGTTCATATACCATTCATCCGATTGCGATGAAACCTTCGTCAGTGGTTGTGCCAACACCTGCAAAGGTTTCTAAATTAGTACAACCATCTTCTTCTTCTTCTTCATTATATCTTCTTCCTACACTATTCATCCGATTGCGATAAAACCTTCGTCAGTTGTTGTGGTAACACCCGCAAGGTTTCTGAATTAGTACAACCATCTTATTTTTTTATTTTATATTCTTCTATTCGTATGCGTTTCTATTCCATTCATCCGATTGCAATAAAACTTTCGTCAATAATTGTGCCAAGCCCCGCAAAGGTTTCTGAATTAGAATAACCATCTTCTTCTTCTTCTATTTTATCTTCTTCTATTCACAATGAAACTTTGGTGAGTTGTCGTGCGCATGCATGAAGGTTTCTTAATTAGTAATATATAAAATACAACGTTTGTTGTTTGTTTGTTCCATGCAATTTTGATTTTTTTTTACTACATATTAATAACATAAATAGCGTTTGCATATTTTGGATTCGATTTTAATTTAGTGGTCTTTTGTTTGACCTTTACTCCTATTAGAATTATTTTCATATTGCCATATTGTATAACACAGATATTTTAATAATAAAAAAATAATTACCTCTTATTATTTTTTAAATATCTAAGATAAATATAACCTCGAAGCGACCCTGTGCGAAGCCGTGTACTTCAGCTAGTACTTTATTATATATTTTCTTGTTTTAAAATGACATTTTGTGAACGTTTTAAATTAATATTTAGTAAAGTTCACTATTTGTAAAATAAATCAATTTGAATTATAGAATTTATCGTCGTGTTACCAAATTAATATAACTGGATATTAAAAAAGGGGCTAGTGTACTAAGATGACAGGTAGCGAGGAAAGTAAAACTCTGTAAACTATCCGTAAAAGTAGAGAAACCCTATTGTAGATCATGGTGGAAAACTACCAAAGAGGCTTCTTTTCAATACACCGGTAAGAAAAAGAGACGTTTGGAGACTTGTCCCGTGGTTGGACAGTGTATGCAGAAACGCAGAATCCCCACTGTTATGGTAATGGAAGGAGCTTGTGGCAGCCAGACGAAAGATAATACGTTTCATGGAGTGGACACGTGTCTTTGATACTTATAATACAGAGATCATATCTTTTTTTTTAGTATATAATATAGTTAATGTAAAAAGATTAAAATGGTACAAGTTGATAGTAAATAAATATAATATTATCGTGTGCGATTCTTAATATTATTTGATTTTAAGACTAATGTTTTTCGCATGCTTTTCAACTAGAAGCTGTTCATATTGTTATAATCAACAAATCTACATATTATGGAAATAAAGTAGGTATAGACAACTACTTTGATGTTCACATTGTAGTAACATGTAATGCATGCAATCTGGAGTGGCCGTCCACCGACGTGGTCAATCAAAAACCTACCTATATACTAATACCAGCTCCTTTGTACATCGATATTCACGACACTAGTATTGAAAGCCGGCTAGCGTAGTAGAGCTGGTGTATAGTCCAGGGATCGCCAACGCACACCCTCGAGCGCCAGTGCACTCTCGGAGAATATTTGATGCGCCCTCCTGATACCATCAAATTATAATACTTTCACTTCACTAGCAATTTGATATTGCTAGTATTTCGGTTGCTAAAAAAACTAATGTTGAAAAACATTTCAAAACCGTTCACATGACTTTTAATTATTCTACCTATCCATTGAACTCTGAAATAATAATAAATATTATTGAGTTAAAAGCATATCGACCGTGTTTATGAAAAAGTGCGTAACCCTCACAGAACAAATTTTACAGAAGAGGCAAAAAACGTTTATTGAATGATTTTGGTTTAATAATTAGAAAAAATAGGCACAGACATTAAATGCATAATGATTGATGATTTGGTGTAATATATTTTGATCTAATAATAATTAAAGAAGTTATTGCAGAAAAATCATTAAAATTGAGGGTAAATGCTTTCTTTCCTTAACTTAAAACTTAATTAAAGCTCAATTAAAACCTGAATTTAGGTAATAATTCGGAATTTGCGGCTTACTTCTTTTTTATAAAACATGTATTTAGTTGTATACATTGTTAATTTCTAATAAAATCACTTTTAGAAAAATCGATGGTTACGTCTTTTTTCATAAACACAGCCGATATGTTACAAAGCAGTAAAGATTTTTCACAAACCATCGCACCAATCTAAAAATGCAACAATCGCGTCTTTCAAAATGTCGCGTTTGTTAGCTAAGATGAAAAAAATCGTTTGAAAATTTAGAAATAGTGAAAGAAGCTATGGCTGAAGCTTCTGATTCTCTTTTTGAAGTATTTTTTTCTTTTAAAGCTTGAAATATTAGTTATATATTTGTTATGCTGATTATGTCGATATATATCGATGCATCTTCTCTTATATAAATATTAATTGATTGATTAATACGGTGTTTAATTTATAGAACTCCATAATATTATTAATAATCCACATTTCTGTGCTTTTCGGGGTTATTATCAAGATTTGAAGTTGTATTGGGATTATTAACAGTTATCAGCTTTAAAGAAAAGTATATGTATATATTATGCGCCCCTAGCTATGTTCTAAATTTGTATTGCGCCCATTATTGCAACAAGGTTTCCGACCCCTGGTATAGAGTACTGATTAGAAATAAACAAAATGATACTGTATATGTGTCGCTACATTTCAAAATCAGCCAAGTCCACCTTTATGTATTTTTGACTTTTTTGTGAATTGCTGAAGAACTACTGCTTTCAAACATTTCTGCATTATCAAAATGTGGAATTTATTAATATTAAATATTCTATACTCGAAATAATATAAACTTTCACCCTTGTGACTGTGTATTTGAGAAAACAAAAAGCTATTTTTCTCCTATTCATCTATTATGGACTTGGCTGATTTTGAAATTTAGCGACACATATTTAATTGTTTATATCGAAAATTATGTATTTATGTGGTTAGAGTACTTTTGTAAAATGTAACCTTCAGTCTTGCGTAAATGCGTCAAGATGGGTTATTCCCTGTCAAAATTACAAATATGTTTTGTATAATATATGACAAAACCAATGAGTCATTTTTTAAATTGCTCTTTTCCAAAATTTCTATATGTCAGTCGATATTTTTAGGACATTAAAATTAATCGGGCACATTTAAAATACAAACAGAAAATATTAATTAATGAAGGTTTTATTTAAAAATATTTTAAGTAGTGATTTACTTGAGCTTTATTAGATTTGAGGATTGCAATGTCGGTATTATGAAAACCGGGATCCCGGTATTGATCAAAGCCGGAAAACTGGTCATTTTTTAAAAACTGCTATTTTCAGAATTGAAAAACTTCATCTAAAATGATAAAAATTATATAGTAACAAAAATAGCATCGAATATTTATTTTTCGGCAAAAAGGCTATCGATTTTCGATATCAAATATTTATTTTGACATGTGCTTCCCGTAGGCAACCTAATATCATAAGTTTTTATAGTAAGTATTAACAATCAGGGTTGATATAATGTTTGGTCTGTATATGTATACAACCTCGCTTACAAAACATTATGTGACGCAAACCAGGTTTCATATAAGATGCAAAAAAGGTATCATCTAATATATCAAACATAATATTGTGGACTATTAATTGAAGTAGGTATGCACATTTTCATTTGAGAGCGTACATCTGAAATTTAATATCAATTTGTATTTAAGCACCAACAGTATATTACGCCCTGGGTTCTTAAGGGGGAGACGCATGCCAACAGAGAACCTAGCGGAAAAATACGAAGCTTGCAATTTGAGATTTTTTTTGATAATTTACAATTTCAACTGTATTAATTAATAAATATGTTACAGAATTAATATTTATATTTTTTTTTTACTTAATAAGAATTTTTATTTTTTTTTAAATTTAAAGATAAACAATTGTAAAAAAATATAATAAAATGTGAATTCATTGCAGGGTCACATCTTATTATTACAACATATTTTATCGTCATATTTATTATAAAAAATTATTTTATTAAATTTTCAATTTTTCGTTGTTTAGATTTTTGACTAATTCATCGTTTTAATGTTTTTTATATTTATTTTAAAAAACATCGATTTTTATAAAAAAAATATAAATGTGTATAACTTGAAATCCTTTTTATTTATATCAAATCGAGCTTATTATTTATTATTATATATTATTATTGTATATTATATTATTATTAACTAAATTTTAAAAATTTATATGACCATAAAATATAATGTAATAAGATGTGACCCTGCAACGAAGTTTATCTTTAAATTAAAAAAAAATCTTTTTAATGTTTTCAGATACATTTATTAATTAATACAGTTGAAATTGTAAATTATTGAAAAAAAAATCTCAAATTGCAAGCTTCAAATTTTCCGATAGGTTCTCTGCTGGCGTGCCTCTCCCCCTTAATCGATATAAGTTACTACTCTCAGATAGTTCCAAGGTGATCATAGAGTTTCCAACGTTTAATTAGTAAATTTAGAGTAGGCAAATAAATATATTTTTTTTATTCTCCCCAAAATATTTTTTGTGACTGTTATCCATTTTTTATAAAAAAAAATGTTAAGAAACTTAGTGGGGAGGCAGCCAGAACACATATTTTATTATAGAGATAATTATTTAAAGAAAACTCTTTTTTATTGTATTATCATAGTCTACTTATTAGATGTTTCATTATTTTTATTTACAACATTTTTTACAACGTTTTTATTAGGTCGTATTCTTGTTTGTCCAGTGGTTGTTTTTCCAGTACAAATCTTTCAATCGATTTTTAACTAACTTCCCGACTAGCTAGACATTTGAAACTTTTATAATATATCAGAACACGATGCCATTGCATTCTTTTAATACTTTTAGCCATCTTTAAGTAGAATTGAGTTCATTTTCAGTTAATTCTGTTTAGTATGAAAAGTTATTTCAGAAGAAATCCGTAATCCAATCCACTGTTATTGGTTGCTAGATATCTGGAGTCCTAGCAACTAAATTATTAATATATACGTGCGTTACTATGGAAATCAATATGAAATGTCAAAATGACATTCAATATTTCTATCAAGTACAAAATTTTTTGATCGTTTAAGCTAGTCAAGTCAAGTTTATATGATTCAACAGAAAATTTTAAAACGTTGTATATAAAAAGTTCTTTTTATCTTGAAATTATTAATAATTTAATATGGAAACGTATACATTGCAATGTTTTATTATATTATACTTAGATTCTTAGTAGAAATGCTTTAATTTACATTCTAATATATTTATCAGGTTCTAGGAAAGTTTGTTATGCAAACGATATTCTTCGATCCCGTATTTATAATAAGTATTCCACGAAATATTGCTGCTTCAACCAGACGTTAAAAAAAACTTCGTGTACTTTTCTGCAGCAGTATAAAACTCAAGTAAACGCTTCAGGAAGTTAATCCATTTGCAGCCAGTCCCGCCACTCTTAATCCACAACTATTAAAAAGATCCTTTCAGCCCGCCCGAGAAATATATAAATCGACATGCATAAACTACATCCTTTAAAAGTTTGCTGGTGTGAAGTTAATGGTATGCAAGTTGTGCGGGTAACTCCACCGAGCATGTAAATACCGCGAGGCGAGTCTCCCTGGAAAATCGCATTTCCTTTAAGGTAAATACTAGAGAACTTTTCTCGTGGTACCTACAGCTGTTAATAAAGAGTATCTAGCGGTTCGCACAATCGTTTGATAATACTGATGACATCTTTTGAAAATGATATGTCACTTTATAAAGCTACCCTTTTCAAACTAATTGTTTTAACCTTACATTACGTGATTATCAGAAAGAAATAGTTTAAACGTTGTTAATAAAATAAATAAAAATATAAAATGAAATAGAAAATCCTTTTTATTTCTTACAAACAAAAGTAAATGACAGTTAAATGAATATATCTATTATGTATATATATCTATCCATGATTGTATTATCTACTTATTTTCTAGTTTATATAATACTAATTATTATTATTTATTATATTTTTATATAATACATATATATATTAAGATTTTTTATTTTTGTATATAATACTATTAGATAATATTTACAAATTAAACAATGATATGTAATTAGTTTGTTTGGTTTGTAAAACCCCTCTTCGGGTGAAGGCCTCCTCCAAAGTGTTAATCTCTGGCCTCTTTCGTTTCTTTTTCTGGCCTCTTTGGTTTCGTTGTTAATACATTAGGTAAGTGGATTGCTCTCATTTGTTCATTATCTTGGCAAAATAGTGTATGTTCCAAGAACAATAATTAATGCAAACTGACACATAATTATTAGGGTAGTCAAAAAGTATACTTACTTTTCTTTCGATACCAATAGCGGTATTGATACTTAGTTTTGATGCCGTTACCGATATTTTGCGATCTTTTTCGGAAAACGATTTCTCGCATCATCATCACCAGGGGCGCGACAATCCGGTGTGTGTCCTGGCCTCTTCCAACAGCTCCCTCCACCTGTCCCTATCCAATGTGGCCGTTTTCCAATTTGGTACCCCCAGAATACGGCAGTCACTGGCAGCTCCATCTAACCAGCGAATCTTTGGCCTCCCTCTTCTACATCCTATTGGATTGCTGGACATCATTCTCTTTGCCGGTTCATTGTCATTCATACGGTGCACATGACCTAGCCATCGCAGTCTCCCAATCTTAATTGATTGAACTGCGCTGCAATCTTCGTACAGTCCGTAGAGCTCAGCATTATATCTTCTCCTCCAATTGGTGGCATCCCTGATCGGTCCATATATACGGCGGAGAATTTTTCTTTCAAAGATGTTCAGGGCTCGTTCATTTCGCAAAGCTAATGTCCAAGCTTCCGATGCGTAGGTGAGCACTGGCTTTACAAGTGTTTTGTAAAGAGTGCTTTTAGTTCGACGAGATAGTAAGCGGGACTTAAAATGCGATTTCTCGCATACAACCATCAATAAATTTGACACCGATGCTTGCAAGTGTTGATACTTTTGCATGATTTTTTTTTCTTTTAACACGATACCGTTACCAGGTATCGATATGACGGCCCTACACATATTAGTATATGTGTCAAGAAATTAGCGACAACAGGAAGTCACTGTATACACATGTAGAATACTTCTAGTGACGTACCTGTCATGGTGGCAATGCTTGTTAGAGGCATATTTAAATAATGTATCGGCTCTTTTTCTTCTTTGAAATAATTGAAAAGTTTACTAATAATAATTCTAACATCACTTTTGATAATTTTATACATTATTTCATAAGTTTCAAATTATGTAAATTGACAGACCCGTACCCCACGGGAGCGTAAGCTGTCCGACAGTAGATACGTTCACAACTATTTTTTTCATTTGAAAAAATGCTCTTATGTAAGTATTTTATAAATCAAATATTAGGTAGAATAGTATAGTTAATTAATAAAAATGTACGTTTTACTATATACTTACTTGCCTAATAAGATACTATAATAAAATTCATTGTAAAGCAAGTAAACGCATAGGGACGTCAAAGAAGTATAGATACTTTCTTTCAATTCTTTTTCTTTAGATATAGCGGTTCTATATACCTATATCCTATCTAAACCGTTCAGCTTAAATGTTTATTTACTTATTATATACCCACCCCATAAGGGCAGGGCGCTCTTAAAACTATTTATTTACAAGAGTAATCATTATAATTTCATTTTAATTCACTATTTATAGCGAACCAGTAGATAGCTAAGTGTCATCACTTACAAAGTACTGTCAGTATTCAAACATGGAAGGTTAGCATTTTGTTTCCTTCGATAACCTCTCTTGAAATTTGCCGAGCGTTTCACTTGTTTAAAGTTACATTATTTGTCGTCAAACAAACTCCGCATCAGCGCGATGTATTAATTTTATTCCGGAATATTCAAATTGTCGCGCAATGAATTGTGCCTACAATATGTAGCGGGCGGAACTCGCTTCGCGAACACTTGACTCGAATTTGCACTGTCAAGTTGGCAAAACTTCACGACAGCTTCCGAGTGCTTTATTATACGATTTGTTACATAATTCTGATTATTAATTTTTGCTGCTTATGAAATATATTTTCAATCGTGAAGATTCATTTTCCAGATACACAATAATTTTAAATTTTTTACATGCACACTAGTGTACAAAATTATTATTTAGAACTAGCAAATCCAAAAAGAATACTTTCAATAAATATATTTTTGTTTAATTTAAGTATGTAGGTATTTAATGTCAATATATCGTCGCTATAGATTGGTTTGTCGAATATCCGTTTTTGACGAAATCGACCTTTTAATGCAGAATGTTTTTTTGTATCTAAATGGACCAGAATCATCCTTTTCTTTAAATTACTTTGTAATGGTAATGAATACATCATTCGTATGCTGTAAAAATAACAATTTAAATATCATGTATTAAATATAGGATTATGAAATTTGTTTTTCGTTTCCTGAACATTTGGTCTATTCGTCGAACCAATCCCACAGCGACAAATTATATTAACAAACATAGGTAGATAATTTGAAAACATTTCTGAAAAATTTATAACCAATTAAAAAAGTAGGGTTCCGTATTTTTTCAAAAAGATTTTTTCTATCGATTACATATTTCTGTGTTAAGTGTTTTCAAATTATGTGTGTTCAATAAAAAGAACGTAATATTCTTAAATCTTGTGAATTATTCGTTGAATAAAAAATAGTTAATTAATATATTATCAAGTTTCATTATTTTGTAAAATTGTCTATTGGGCTGATTTTAGAGTATGAAAAAGATAATATTTTATCAAATGTTCATGCACTCACATCCTAGTAGGTAGATGATTCTGAATGCCACTCTCACTATTACACTTATGAATATAAATGACCATGACAAGTTTGTATGACTGATGAGATACCCTGTGCCAGTAACACGGCTTTGATAGGCGGTTTGATTGACTGAGTTCGCACGGATACTAAAATTGAATTATTTTTTGAACGACAGTCACACTGTACCAACTTGACCCGGTCGTTGTGTATGAATAACTAACTGTTTATCAATCAGGTTTGATTGATGACCAGTAACTGAGTTGCGCCTGGACTTGCGACAATGATTTGGATTATAGGTAGAAGGGAAATATTGGGATGAGTGCGACCATAATTGACCCAACGACGTACATAATATTAAATAATATTATAAGGAAGCAAAAGTACAAATTATTTTAGTTTTTGTCTCGTATTCCTTTTTTATACTATGCACGTTAGTATCTAAGTAGAATGAATTTACCTAAAATGACGATATTTAACATTTTGGCACATTTCTCAATTGTGTCATACACGTTACAACATATGTGATTAGCTTGGATAACTTCACTATCCCGTGATAAACATTTGTTTGATTTCTAACGCATGGCGTCTTTCAAAAGATATCCGTTGTTAGGATATGTAAGCACTTTGACGGGAATTTTCTTCGAAACGCCTGCGTGCGACAGTTTTCAAATTTGCATAATTTCCGGTTCGGTTTGCGCAGCGATCACAATTAAGTCGATCTTATTGCTAACTCCACGGTGTTAAAATAAGAAAACTGCCATTGGATTTAATGCCGTTGGGGTAACGAAAACGATTTTTAACGAATCGCGCCGTAATTAGACACCCCCCTCCTTTATTAAAAATCGTGCGTTTTTTACTATTGGAACCTTACACCATTGGGATAATTAAAAAAACTTACCCCATTAGGGTGAATATATCAATTTCCTGCGCCAGCCTTTGTACAAGTCTCAAGAGAGTTCGCGGTTTTTCAGTCGTAATATGCTAATCCTGCGCCCAATTGCGTTCATTTCCTTGGATAAACTTTTTAGTTTAATCACATCGTCTTTTCACATTCCAATAGACGAAACTTTCCTTTACATTTCACTAAAGATATCGGCTAACTGGGCATAAAGTATATTTTTTTACGTAGCCTGATTTTTACGCCTATAGTTTTTTTTTACCGGAGGTCGGATAATGTTAACATTGCTATCAACCATATGTATATTGTACTTTCAGTTACAAATAAGGAATGCTCAAAACCCTAATAATTATGTATTGGTAGAAAGGCTACAAAAATAGTCATTATTCATTATGTCGATATTAAAAATATTTATTGTACTGTACGAAATTGTCTATGATTGGTTCTGTTTAATGACATAAATAATAATAATAATTAAAAACAATGTTTTTCCATCAATAATACGTATATACAATAATAGTTCATACCATTAAAGTGCACAACATAGATTAGTAATAAAAATCACCAATTACTTTGTAACATACGTACAACTTACTTCACGCTGAAATGCTCCACAAACAACGCAATTTCAATGCAATACGGCCATCCGTTTCCGGCTCACGACAATTTTGATATGACGAACCGCGTTGTAGCGACGACACGGGTGACCTACTAGGCCTTGTCGACGTGGCGTGACTTGACTCGCGCGCATTCTAGGTAAATGTGACCTCATTGTGCCGTCCACATGCACTTGCGACGTGTCATCTGTCGTGCCACAAACGCAAACATTCGCCAAACTCTCGATAACGTGACATTTGTATGACTATTCCAAAATAAACTACGACCGCTTCGCGCTCAAAATGACAATTTTATGGGCATTTCACAATAGATTACATCATCTACGTCGTATAATACCGATAATTTTTACGGTATATCGCGAGATATTAAATCTCAGAGGAGCCGTGTGTCACTTTTGAGTTTTCAGTCTGTATTCTCACTCTCGCGCTTGTTTTGTATGCCCATTCAAAAATGAATTACATCATCTAGTTTGTTCACTGCCAAATAAAACGCGTTATATGGACGCAGTATATACTTGGTATTCGAGCATAAAGCGCGGTGAGGCACGCCCCATCTGGACAAGGCCTAACTAATGTCGATTCGGTTCACTTTTACGCCTCTCACAACAATATTTACGGCATAACAGTGACATAATTAAATCATATGCGTATATTAAAGTACCATTTTCACTCTTAAGTAGACATTGTTTTAGATCAAACACACATTGACAGACAGCGTCTGTTTTTCCGGAAATTAAATTTCATCTCGCACCCACGGATTCAGAAATGGGACTTAGATGATATTCTATAATTATTATTAAATAAACCGTACCCAGTTGTCGGCAATATTTTAATTTTTTTATAAAATAATGTAATATTAAAAAAATAATACAGTCGTTGACAAAAAAAATATGTACCTTTTTAAAATTATGGCATAATTTTTAAGAATTAAAAAGCTAATTGAAATGATGTCAAGAGAGAAATTATATTTTATTTTGTTTTGCTAAACATTTACTCTTTTCTCTTTGTTTAAGTTCATTTCTAAATAAAAATAAAAACAAAACTGTATTTTTCCCATTCCTGTTTCCTGTTCTTACTTTTCAAACTGGCTTGTTTACTCTATTTCAGGGGAGACCAACAATTTCTTCGAAAATCCATTATTTTAATATGATTACTTTAAATGTGTTGGTATTCTTTTCACGTAAGGCAACTATTTTTATATTATGTACGTTCATAATAAAATATATATACTTTATATTTATTTTTTATAACTTTTAAAACAGTATAATATAAATGAACATAACGTTAATATTGTTCTTATTTAGTGTAAGGTGAGACTTATGTATTTCAAAATATAATCCAAATATATGCGAAGCTAGTATATTATAATCTTCAGCATTGGATGTTGTGAATGAGGTTTCTTCTCTCGAAAACTTTCAAAAAATAATACGGAAAGATCCATGTTTCTCGAGAAATATATTTTCTAACTTCTCATTTCTTGAGAAATCATCAATATAAGAATTTGAGAAAATTTTGGCAGAAATATAATAAATTAGCAGCGAATTATTAGGATCATAATAGAAAAATATTTAAGAAAATTACTTGATTAAATTTTCCGGTAAATATTTTTTTGCCCAAAATATCTTAAAAACACTGTAAGAAATGGAGCGCAAGAAGATTTTTCTCAAGAAATCAATAAACTTCTTTCGAATTCTTTATTCTGAATAATCCAACAACGTTGATAAATCACAAGCTCTAGTTAGAGTATTATGAGAGCCAAGAGACTCAATCGATCAAAAATAAATTAAATCAGAATTGCAATCACGCTAAAAAAGATCTTGCGATGTTGCTTCTGGGATATGATATTGGGATATTGGGAACTCAATATTAAAAGTCACCTAACAATAATTGTTACGGCATGGTGTTATCTACTTAACGGGCGTGTAACTTATAGCATTACTTTAGTTTCATGCCGTTTTGTCGTCACCGTTTTACCGTCATACACTAATAATGAGTGTATGTGAATTAATTTATCTGAATCTTAAAAAAAATATAATATATCTAAAAAAATAGTCACGGCAGTTGCTTTCCCCTGTTTTACTTCAGAGTTATTGCTACCAAAATAATATAAAGGAGGCCCCAGACAATGGGCCCCTTGTTATTTATTAGCGCGAGCCGTGTTTTGTGAATTTTAATTTAGGAACAGATAATTTGTATGGACGTGTGAGTGTGCACGTATATAAGAGGCCACTTATGTGTGCGTCAGTATATGTATATGTACCTACGTAAAGGGTTTTTCGCTTACAACGGACACGCGACGACCCTTCAAAATAAACGCTTTTAATTAATCAGGACTCTTTTTTTTAAATGTTCGAATATTTTATTTTAAAGTAGGGAAGTTCTGACAATACTCAACACTTCTATATACACAGCAATTTTCAGCAAAGCCATTCATATTTGCACTAAATAATGATAATTAGATATTAAACATGTTGTTTTTTTATGTTACACCATCCGTATTTTGTTTTTTGATATTTTTTGGTCGTTTTTGATGAAATCATTATAGTCAGTTGAAATTTTTGACTGATATATTATAATTGGTATGCAGAGAATTTACTATACAGAATTCGTTTTTGCAACAATGCCTTATGATTAATATTGCTTTTTCTCTATATTTAGTTCAATCTTTAGGTTCAACAGCTCTTTTGGTGATGAATGAAAATGACTATCTTTCATCTACTTATATTGTCTGTTCCCATAGTTCCAAGACATTTGGATCCTGGGGACTGTTGCTTTGAATACGGTGGCTGAGATTGGTTGTCGCTTGACTGATAAAATCGGTTAATGCTATTTAACTGAGTACATGAGACAGCAAATAAGCATATAATTCCATATAAGTAATGAATGGAGTTGCCGTTTTATGTATTCTAAAGGTATTTTCACCATACACCCAGGATGGCTGCGTGGCTTAAGCGTCGGCTTATAGCGTCGTGGCTCCTAGGTTCGAATCCTGGGTCTGGCGAATACACATATTGTTTTTCAATTTGAGTTTGAATCAGCGTATGGACCTAATAAGTTGAGCAAGTAGCTGACATCCATTTCTCGTAAAAAAATCTGATAATACAAATCTCCACTCTGTGGAGGCCCATATGATCTTAATTAAGATCGAAAAAAAGATATCCAGTGAACTGAAGGAGGTATTTCATATACTTAGGGAAACCTCAATATAGTATCAATATAGATTTATAATTTATTGTTCTTTTATTGGATTATTTATATTATATTATGTACATATTATTATATCATTTAATTTTTGACACTTATTTTGTTTTACTCTTTTATTGTCATTATTGTTTTTCTATATAATTTAATAATTCTCAATATAATATAATATGTAACTATTTGTTTGCAATAATAAAATACTATTTAACAAAATTTCAAAAAACACCCTTTAAAAAAATCATGAGTGACAAACCAAATTTTGACCTAAATGCATCTGTTGAAATTATAATTGTATTTATATAGTAATAATAACAAAAACTTAGCACGTAAATTCGTCTAACTAATATACTTTCCTCAACCTAACAATTTGGTACACGCGATTGATGCATTTAGTTTACCGATTACGGATTATATAAACATTGTTTATTTGTTTAGCAGGTATGTACGAGGGTGGGTCAATAAGTCCTTAGAAAAGCCGACAGGTGGCGCGACTAGTACTGCAAGCGGTTTGTTTTCATGCAGCGGCACTACCGATTCAGTATGCTGCGAAGTTTCAATCAGATTGGTCGGGTTGTTGTGTGTTTCTCGTACATTTAAAAAAAAATTTGCTTGTGGAAAATGGAAAAATGGAAAATGGAGAAAATTGAGTTTAGAGTTGTTATTAAACATTTTAATATAAAAGGGTTAACAGCAAAGGAAATAAAAAATGAGTTGGATTTAGTTCACGGCATATCTGCTCCTTCACTTGCAACTATTTATAACTGGTTAAATGAATTTAAACGTGGTCGTACATCAACAAAGGATTAACCACGCTCAGGACGTCCTGTAGAGGTGACTACACCAGAAATGATCAATAAAATCTACGATATGGTGTTAAGTGACCGAAG
The DNA here is from genome assembly GCF_057557595.1 of Rhyacophila brunnea. Classification (NCBI taxonomy): domain Eukaryota; kingdom Metazoa; phylum Arthropoda; class Insecta; order Trichoptera; family Rhyacophilidae; genus Rhyacophila; species Rhyacophila brunnea. The sequence continues at coordinate 25,449,368 of NW_028232752.1, forward strand.
ATTAAAGTTGAGTGAGATAATTGAGGTTACAGGGATCTCAAAAGGTAGCGTCATTTCTATTTTACATGACAAATTGGGCATGAAAAATATTTCTGCAAGATGGGTGCCGCGTTTGCTCACAGTCGACAATAAACGCAGTAGGGTGGTGGCCTCTAAAGCCCTGTTGTCGCTCATGCAACGCAATCCGGATGATTTTTTTCGTCGCTTTGTGACTGTAGATAAAACATGGATACACCACTATACTCCCGAGACGAAAGAACAGTCAAAGCAGTGGATTGCGAAGGCAAACCATGTCCAAAGAAGGCGAAAACCGTAAAATCAGCTGGTAAGGTTATGGCTACTGTATTTTGGGATGCACGTGAAATTATTTTCGTTGACTATTTGGAAAAAGGAAAAACAATAACAGGGAATTATTATGCATCTTTATTGGACCAGCTAAAAAACAAAATTGAAGAAAAACGGCCTCATTTAAACAGGAAAAAAATCTTCTTTCATCAGGACAATGCCCGTGTTCACACATGTTTACGATCAATGGCTAAAATTGAAGAATTGAAGTTCGAATTGGTCGACCACCCACCGTATTCGCCAGATTTAGCCCCCAGTGACTTTTTCCTTTTCCCAAACTTAAAAAAATGGCTAAGTGGACAACGTTTTTTTTCAAATGAAGAAGTCATCGATCGGACAAATGCTTATTTTGAGGACCTTCCGAAAACTTATTTTTCTAACGGCTTAAAAAAAATTGAGAAACGTCTAACCAAGTGTATTGAGCTCCAAGGAAATTATGTTGAGAAATAAAAAAAAATACAAAAATAAAACCTGTTTTAATGCTTTTTTCTAAGGAATTATTGACCCACCCTCGTATATTTCAGTGGCGAGGTGTAAACTGTTAATATTTGAAATAAATTGTGCACACTAAACTTTGCCAGTCATACTTATATGTTCCCAATGAACTAAGAATACACTTTACAGATGGTGTTGGTTTGTTTTTAAAATTCAATTAAACCATTCTTACACCAAACCATAATAGTTTAGGTATACTGTGGGCGATCCAACAATAATATTGCACAATTTTTCAGTCATATTTATTTGTTTTCGTTGAATTAGGAATATATAATATTATTAAAAATAGTGATGGTTAGTTTTTTAAAATTCGTGATATTTTATGAATAAATGAATATTTTTACTATTTTCTTTTATTTTTTTAACTGTCAATTCATGGTGGAACTGCATTGTATTGTTGTTTTTATTTAATACAACGAAATTTGTATGAAGTACTTATTCCACTTTTAATCAAGAGATTAGGACCGGTTTCGTCCGCCTTAGAGGGACATTTTTAAACTAATTCACATTGTAGTATTAGTTCAATGAAAACAAATATGTTTGACTTTTGTTTAGTGTGCACTATTTATGCCAGATCTTAACAGCCTACCTACACCCTTCGCCACTGGTATATTTAGTACGATTTCCCATTATCCAACTAATTTTATTAAATTCCCAACACGTTGTCTGAATTCATTGTTTGGATACGGGTTTTTACAAACATATACTTGATCCTTTACCGAAAGGAAATAAGGATTTTACCTAGTTTTATTGTAATAATGAATTATATAAACAAGAATTTGTATCCGATGTCTAGTACCATTGGTAATTGCGTATACTGCCTGAAGATGCTAAAAGTCAAAGCTCGGGTTGCAAAAAAAACGACTAAAATAAGACTTTAATCAGCTATAATTTAAATTGAAATTCTATCAAGTACCCTCTGCCAATATTATTAATTTACAAACAAAATAGTTGATTATGGTAAACCGAAAACCAAAAATTCATTCATCAACAATTTCTTGACTTGACTAGAAGAATGATTTTTTTGGTGTGCAATTTTACTGATGCTATTATTGGAACCTTTTTCGTCAAAGGAGTAAAATTACTATGGGGAGGTATTTGTTTAGCAGTGGATCGACGCCAACTGATAATTGTGAAATAAATATTGATTTAACGGTGCAATATTATTATTACACCATTTAAAAATACATTCGTGAAAAGAGGGCATTTATGGTATTTGTTCAAATTATTATGTGTAATATGTAGGTATATAATTTAGACATATTATGTACACACCTCTAATCGGTATATGTAAACTATTTATTAAATATATAATATACGCGATGGTTACCTTTTGAAATATACGATTTATATTTGTTTTCTTGGATTCCAGAGAGAAATAAAAAATTCAAACTCCGAATGAAAAGTTTTTCACAAAGATTTTGAAGAAATTCTTCTTCTATGAGGATAAGGATCTATATGGATGCAATCTCAATATAATATGAAAGCAAAACAAAAATAAACCCTAAAATAAAGATTTCCAAATTTGGAGAGAAAGAACAAGTACCCAATTCTATTACAAGTCAATCCATAACAGTCACGATTATCATTCTGTTTTGTTTACTTTTTCCCTGGAAAATTTTAACTTCGTGTTTAAAGTATTTTTAATATACTTTGTATATTTAATTAAATGAATAATACGCAAGATGTAGTTTGACGCCCACGATGGCCAAGCGGCTTCATAACATTCTTTTAATGTCCTGGGATCCAGGTTCGAATTTCGGATCTATTAAATTCCAAGTGTTATTGTTCAATGTGTGTTTGGACCTAATGTGTTGTGCAAGTGGCTAACATCTATTTCTCTTTAAAAATGTTCATATGTAGGCATATATTATGATATTCTTATGATCGAACATGCTTAAATTATTACCAAATTTTCTATTACAGTTCGGACACAAAATTGACGTGATTAAGATTATACATATTGTTTAATTGATCAATCATATCGGCAATAATATATAGTAACATCTATCGACATTAAATATAATTAACGATCTCAGTCGATAATGAAGTAGGCATTTGTCCCAAAAACAGTTGCCATAAACTGGACATCTCATAATATAATATAAGTTTGTAGTCGATATCAAACCTGTCAATCAATCAGTTCACAAAAAATCTCTCAATTGAATAATCGTTCCTCGCATACTGTGTTTATCCGCAATATATATAAAACTACCAAAATTGTAAAGCCATATTATCATGTAATAATAGGAATGGAGCTATTGCACTCCGACTCTCCCGACTTATTATTCAAGTCCAAATTTAGCAATCAAAATGTAGTCCAAATTTTTACGGATGGAAGCAAAATTCCCGATTCACCTTCAGTAGGTGTAGCAGTGTTCTTCCTCCAATCCAACATGTCGGTTACCAAAAGTGTCCACCGATTCACTTCCGTTTATATAGCAGAGCTACTAAAATTGCACTTAATTACAAAAATAAAAATATCAACATTTTCACTGACTCCTTAAGTCTGATTCACTCGCTCGAAAATCCAAATTTCAGCATCAAAACTAATGACTACATTCTTAATATTAGAACAAACATTTCCAAATTTAGCAATAGTAACGAACACGATACTAATATACAGATATACTGGATTCCAGCACATAAAGGAATTAATGGCAATGAAATTGCTGATCAATTGGCAAAAAAATCTGTTAAATACCCATCAGAAAATATAAGAATTCCATACACAGATTTTAAAGCCCAGTTTAAACAAACAATGAGCAAAAATAACGGTAAATATTTAGAAAATCTTGGGATAGAAAAGGGAACACACTACCATCAAAACTTTAATAGTAGATCTCATAAAACTTGGTTTAGTAAACATTGTAAAATAAAGCGAGATGTAATAGTGACAATAGCTAGAAGCAAGACAGGGCATGACATCCCACTCAAGATCTTAACCACATTGTCTGGCAATGTGATGCCTATGACCAGGAGAGAGAAGTGTTATTGAATAAGTTGGGAAAATGCAGGTTATACCCTCCTTTTACGATTAATTCGTTCCTGGCAAAACCAAATATTTCAGTTATGAAAATTGTACATGAATTTCTCCAAAAATGTAACGTAAATGTCTAGTGTATAGTGTAACAAAATTGTAATTCTGTATTATTAATAATGTAACTATTTTTGCCTGTAGTTAAAAAAATGTATGTATACTTTTGTAAACTATTGTAAAGCAGAATAGCCTACCATTCAGAGAAGAGCTCAATTGCTTCCAAATAAAGAAAAAAAAATCTCATGTAGTATTAAAATATAATACTCGTATAAAACAAATAAACAACCATTAAACAGTTATGTGTTTATTAATCACATATGTATCCGTATAAAAAACGAGTAGTTGAACGTAATACAAAATTAAAATATATTTAAAATAACGAACAACTAAAAATGGTGACCCCGACATGATATTTTCTAGTCTCGCTTGATAATTTTTCAAAAATACCTTTTTAATATATATGTTATAATACGTTTCTGATCTCTTCTAAATTATGTAAATATGTTAAAGGTATTTCACCATAAAAATATGTAAGAAGTTTGTTATGTTATACAATATATAAAAGGGTTCCGTAACTAAATGTAATAGGAAAATGCTGGTCTAGAAAAAAATAATGCCATTTGATTTATTTTTCGAAAACTGCGCAATACTACTTCTGAAAATATTGCGAGAGAGAATAGAAAAATAAAAGCTATTTTTTATCAGAGCGATTAAAAAACGATCAAACAGAAATAGAAGACTTCGCTTCTAATAAATTAATATTATTTCAACTTGAAAAGAAAAACACTGTAAAGGAAAACAATTTTCCACTATTAACAAGCTGCTGCTAAAGAGACTACTTTTACCTTGACTATTTTCCGACGCGTATACAAAGAACTGTAAAGCCTTTAAATTAAAAAGCAATTTATTATACTTTACTGAATAAAAATTCTAATTGGTTTTACACTACTTATAATATCAATGTTGGCAATACGCGGTGCCTTCTAACTTATATTATGATTGCGTCTATATGAATATTCTAATATGTATTCAATATTCAGAATAAAATGCTGGTTGAAAACCAATCATGATATAATACAAAAATATATCAGTAGCATTGCACACGCTTAGGGGGTGTTATGTGTAAACTTTCAATAATTATGACAACCGACTAGTATCTAGTATACAGAAATTGATCCAGAACTTATCGGAGTTTTCTCGGTTTAAGAAAAATAACGACTAGATTTTATGGAGTTATTAGTTTCAATAGAGCTGCAGTATTTTTCTTTATTTAACACTATATATTATTACTGAATATATGGTATTTAAAATTTGACTTAAGTGGGTGTAAACGTAAATTTGTAGCAGTCTATAATAGTTTTAACTAACTTAATTTATTTGAGTATATTATATTACGGCACAAGCATATATGTGGTTTAAAGGAAGTCAATACACATTTGAATAACATATTTATGGAAAACACTATATCTCCGAGGATGTATACCAAATTTACTGGTCAGCCCATCGCACTTGATATGTTTCAGCATAAACCGAGTTGATTTAAGTATTTTAGGGTGGCTTTCAGAAACCTTTTAATGCAATACAACCTCCGGCCGCCTAATAACATCCGGTCAGACCCGTTAAAAAGGAAGGCTCACATCCGTCCAGAAACCTCATTCTTAAAATGGTCCAACTCACAATTGCGGCGTGTTTTTTTAGGGTTTTAATATTATTTCACTTGGGCCTTTTTATCGGCGTCGGATTGGAAAAAAATCTCATTCACAACACAACACCAACGGCTCTGGTCTGAATTTCATTAAGTGCTTTTTTACAATATTTCTATCTTTTTTGATCGAATCGCGCCAAATATATTTTACTTTGAAAAAAATATCGTGCTATTTTTTTCATATTTTTATTTGAAATCATATTTTTTCTCTTTCAAATTAATGTTTTTGGTTTAATAAGATTAATCTCAAAGGTTCGGTAGAAAATATTTTTTTATTTTCTTCCACCTGTAAGTATTTTATTTTTCGTAAGCTCAGTCATGAATTTAAAAGTTAAAGCAAATCTTTTAATTAATAAAAACGTGGAATAAAGTTTAATGTATATTATATATTATTATTTATATTGCTATGTTTGATCCTAAAAAAATCATACAGGATGGATTTATGAGAAATTGATATTTGCCACTTCAACGCACAGCCAAACATGCATTGGAAAAAAACCCATGTGATTTTTTTACCGGACCCGAGATTTATATTTGGTACCCAGAGATTATAGGCCGACACATTACTGCTCGGCCATCATGGACATATATTTTATTAAGTTAGATATAAATATTTTGGCGTAAAAAATACTGTTTGATCGACTATTCTTCTCCTTTATCTATCTTTGGAGTAAATTTTTGTAATGCTGAACATAGTTTTATTTTATATGTATATTATAATAATATATAGTTTTTATTCATCCGCTTCTGATGTAGGTAGCATATTATTCACACTAAAATGAGGAGGTATTACCCATTTATTCTATAATTTAGAAACGTCAATAATAAAAACTTCCTGTGATTTAAATTTAGATTTGAACTCGGAAACAATGTTTGGTATGTAGACGCTATATATTTATAGTAATACTTTATTTTAATATATTATAAACATTGAGTTAGCTATATACATATTTTTAGTAAAATATTTATGGTTACGAATGTGATCTCGAACAGGCGCTTGTCGTGATACTCCGTGCCCTTGTAGCACGACTTCGTAGATTACTTTATTATAAGCAACAATTTTTCACTCTGTACAAATTCGTTTAACGGTTTCATATTATCATATTACTTTATGGTTATTTTACTTACATAATTTAGACATACCTCAGAAACATTTTTATTATAAAAAATCTTAAAAAAAGAAGACCTCGGACCAGACTCGAACATATATCCATCGGATTGCGTTCAATGTTTTGTAGCAATTTAGCCACCTGAATCCTACCTAATGGCAACGAAATATAGTAGTGCTACTGAAGCAAATTATAAATTTTGCAAGTGGCTTATTTGGTAATACACATTGGCCGGATTTTGATGGATCCAGGTTTGAGTTTTATCTGGCGTCAAATTTTTCTGATTTTTTTCTAAGAAGTATGTTTCTAAAGTATTTCCAAATTATATTCAATAAAGAATATTGTTACTTTCTCAAATCTTGCAAATTATTCATTGCATAAAAAAGGTAGAGAAGTTGAGAGGTAGAGAAAAGATTTTTGATCAATTTATATTTTTCATCTATTTAATTTAATTTGAACAAATAAAATATACAATAATTGAAATATGTATATATGAAATTCATTTTATTTATATTAAAGCGAGTTTAAATAGTGTGACCCATTGACTAATATATTATTATGTATGACCATACATCAATATTATGAAATATTCAAATATATACCTTAAGGCGAACTTAGTAAACTACATTTTAATATTAAACATAACCAATTGATAATGCCCGTCACAACAAAACCAGTATTTGATATAATATATTCATATTTTGTGGAAAAAATTCTTATAATGTAAATAGAACCATAAAAATAATAATATGTCATAAAAAGATGACACATGGGCTTTTAATATAAGAGAAATCCAAAAATTACGAGTAGCGCAACGTGGCATAGAAATGTGCATGTTGGTCATAATGCGGAAAGTTCACAAAAGAAAACAATAGATAAAGAAGCAGACAAACAGAAAGTGATGTGATAGATGTCGCTAAGCAGTTGAAGTCACAATAGGCTGGCATGCTGCTTGGTAAATGAACAATCGCTGGATAAATATGCCGGTATACAACAGTACTCAAGGAGCACTAAACTACCACACGGACGCTTTAAAACAAGCTGGATAGATGAACTCACAAAGTTTGATGAATGAATGATCTAATGAGCGAAAATAGTAGAGAGTTATTGACAGTATAATACATATTATAATATGCAATATATTATATTTAGGTAATTTTATTTCAGAATAATTTAATTTAACACACATCCATATTATTACATTACAACGTTTTTATTAACTCGTATTCTTATTTGTCCGGTACAAATCTTGCTATCGATTTTTAACTAACTTTCCGGCTAGCTAGACATTTGAAACTTTTAGAATATATCAGAACATGATGCCGATAAATTATTTTAATACTTTTAGCCATCTTTAAGTAGAATTAAATTTATTTTCAGTTTATTCTGTTTTGTATGAAAAGTTATTTCGACACCATTATTGGTTGCTAGGGGTCTGGGGTCCTAGCAACTAAATTATGTATATATACGTGCGTTACTATGGAAATCAATATGACATGTAAAGTATATTTTTTTTGATCGTTTAAGCTAGTCAAGTCAAATTTATATGGTTCAACAGAATTTAAAAACGTTGTATATAAAAAGTCCTCTTTATCTTGTAATTATTTTAATCATATGTTTATCCTTGTTTTAAAAAAATATTTATTTTTATTTTTAATATTTTTTGATTGGTACGTACATGCAGTGACATAAACATCTTAACTAAGTCAAAACAACTTGTGTATATTTTTTAACAGAAAATAGTCACTGTTTATATATTTATATAAATTTAAAATGTATTATTATCAGACTGTGAGTGAGAGGATACCCCCGGGATCAAAGCTTTCTGTATATCGGAGATACAACAATAGAAAAGGTTTCAAAACTTTACAGACTACTTTGTCAGTGTTCCAGTAGGTTGATTTCATCGAACAAGGTGAGACGACTACATAACGCTGATAAACTACAAAGGAGAATCTAATAGACTGAGTAAATTTGATTTACCCAGTGCACTTTGAGAAACAAACCACTTTAAAATTAATTAAACTAGGATATATTATTTTTTTATCATTAAATTAATCATAAATATGACGTATACCTAGTCATATTGTTTTATTATAACTTATTTTTATTATTCAGTCTAAATTACATTGACTTGCAGATCCAATTTATTTCAAAGACTCACACCGATAGTCTGCCTCGATCGCATCCGATCGTGAAATGTTATTTTGGATCAAATAGGTAACTGAATCGTTCCGTATAATTGCTATTTAAGTTTTACAATTGCTCAAGTGCATGAGTTTTCAAATCTGCGACATTCATTAGCGATTTTTCATGAAGAATATAAAGCGGTTGCTTCGTAAGAATGTATGTATTTTTAAAAAATATACGATTTTTATACAATCTGACCGTAAAAAATCAATCAAACCGTACAAAATCAAGGATTTTTTTTTAAATATGACAATTTAACTATATCCCTATCGTAGTTTATATTATAAGTAAAATGTTCGCCAGATCGCCTTAAAATCTGCTTATGCATCCGGCACCAACGTGTCTAAACGGCCACTAATAAAAATTCTAACTTTTCTTAGATTGATAGATTTCGAGAGACCTATATATTTATTATACATTTGGTTATTTCAAAATTCATAAATATTGACAATCATCTTTCGTAATTTTAATTCAAATTACTTCCTAGTCAGCATCTCTCAAAATTTTTGTTGTAACGTACTTACAATTGTTAATATTTCAAATTAGATTACATTCAGGATAATATTATAAAAGATTTAAAATTTTTACATTGTTCAAATAATCGATTTTCAAATTCTTTCACCGATTAGTTTTAATAACACCTTATACTCGTTTGTACCTGTTTATACGTGAATAAGGGTTAATACTTTTTTTTAAATAGTCATGAAAAGTTTTGAGTGGTAATATTTCTAATATTGGATTACATTCTATACATGTGCATTTAATATTGTCACTTTCATAGCTACGTGTCTAATTTAAATGTTTATAACTGGAGCGTACCCTTACAAACGAACATAATATTTCCATAAACATATTTTTTTTTACAATAAATATGGACCATTTTAGGACACCATATTATAAACGGCATCGTAGAATTTACAATGACAATTATAAATTATATTCTAGATTGTTTTATTAGTCAATGGCTATTTATGTTCTAACATCATTAGTCTTGATAATGGTGTTGCCATCAAAATATTTAACGACTAAGAAAATAACTTGTCGAGTTAGGTATAGTTTATATTATCATTTTGCACGTTTTAAACGTTATTGTTGATTTATTCAACTCGTTTATGATAAACATGACTCCTTATAATCTCCAGCTATAATAAAACACACTTTAATCGATGTAAGAATAATTCGTTATCATTTATTATCTATGAGTAATATAAATTAGTTATATTAAGTTAAACTATCTCTTTTATAGTTGAACACTTGTTCATGACACAAGAAACAAGGGTCATTCGCAGTATTGAATTGCGCAAACACAATTGTAAGTACATCGAGTGGAGATAAAATTCAACTGACCGCAAGGCATCTACTCCAGATCACTCGCTTGGAAAGAAACCCTCAGGTTTGTCTATGTGGAAAGAATACAACTTTACGCTTCCCATTGTAGATATTATCAGATGAAAAAGTTTTGTAGTACAATAGTTAAATTATATTATTTCACTGTGAAAATACAAGCGTGTGTTTATATACATTTTTTTTTATTTGTTTTTTTTTTGTGAAATAAATTATTTTAAATAGGTACATTTTGTTAATATGACGTTTTTTTGGCACTCCTAGTAGGCAGTCCTAGCCTCTACATATATAGGTCATAGAATCAAATCCCACAACATATATCAAATCCATTTAGTGCGTGTTTTTGTCCTCCAGAGAATTGGCTCAACGAGTTGGGTAAAATGAATACCATAAAATCATCATAAAAATCTCCTAAAATAATCTCCATTATATATTATATATGATCATAATATGCTCCACCTTAGCCGGATATTGTTAATTTAATTATTTTTCATTTTTAAAATCACTACAATTGCACAAATATAATATGACACGTTGGAAAACACCGCGATTGTTATTTTTTATCATTGTAAATACTTCATAGTTAGGTGACATATTTTTCAAAAACCCTTTTTATGCGTAGTATAATTGTATAAAAAATAACGAATCAAATTTTAAGCCATACACTTGATATTTCATAAACTTCTTATAAAAATTACAAAGTTAAACATTGAATTAGTATTCAGCACCATAAAATATATTTTTAAACAGAAAATTAATCAAATCAGATGGTAATTATGGAATATTGAACATTTGTACACCATCTTGATATTTATGGGCTTCCAATTGTAAAATGTCAAGTTTAATTTTGAATTAGTTTTTATCACGAAAAAATACACTGAAAATAAATCCGACTTTTATGTTTACTCTAAATTCAGTGGTAGTCTTAAGTGAGTCACACTTCATTGAAAGCAAAATTCATTTGTTTTACTTTTTGTCAAATTCGAATTTTTCCAATAGATTTTCTTTTATTTATTATTTAAAATTCTTACATGTAAATCGACACTCATCTTTTGAATTTGGAACAAATAACAACTGCTATCTATTTAATATATAAATGAAAGTCGGGTTAGTTACACCATTTATAACTCGAGAACGGCTGGACCGATTTTTACGATCTTTGCAATGTTGGATTTGTCTCAGCCCCGAATAGCAGAATAACTATTAAAACATCGGAAAATTCACGGGAAAAAAATTATGAAGAAAATTAATTTTCTCATACATATTGACATTTTGAACAATGAACGCGCAATCGAAAATAAAAGAAAATCACAAAAAATTTAAATCCATATACAACGATACATGACAAAAAGAATAAACAAGAAACAAACAAACAAATGGAGGGCGTTGTGTGCATTATCTATCCTTTGACAGTTGATTCAGTTCAGCCTCAGATAATCCCGAAAGACTTTGTTGTATACTCCGGCGAATTTTGGAGGAAGTTGTCCTGCCTGAATCTTTTTTACTTCTTAGACAGCGTCCAAAAATAAAGCCAAGGATAAAATTACATGATCTCATTGCTGGTATTGCTCATTATTTACCTACCAATTTCAAAAACCATCATTCAAACTTCATTCAACAATCGATCTACGTGAATAATCGAGCCGATTACCAGTTAGGTGCGCAAATAGGTATTTCGATCGTGATTTTCAAACGGTAAGTTGCCTTCGAAAATGTTCACTTTGTGAGGTTATCAATTTTGTGATTGTGTGTGCATCGATAACTGCTTCATTATGTAATTTTGAATTATGTGATTAATTTTCCAGTGTTTATCATTTGATGATTCGTCAAAATGCTGACAACTATTTGCTGCGATTTCGTCAATTGCTTAAAATCGAGACGGAGCGCCTCACTTTCATTCGGTTGAACCAAGCCAAACTGCGATCGGAGGAGTATATTCATTTTCGCGATGCAATCAGCACCATAGGAGATGCAGCTAATGTTGGTCGATTGACTATTCTATCGGCGATGTACATTGGCAGCCCACGTCATATGCATGAATATGCGCAAGATGCAATGACATAAATGTTCGTCATTACGGTCGTCCAGATCTATTCATCACCTTTACATGAAATCCGAAATGAATAGAAATTGTTCAACTGCTACTCCCCGGACAAACATCAAGTGATAGGCACGACATCACCGCACGTGTGTTTAAACAAAAAATTCTGTCGCTGATGAACTACATTGTTAATCATCGCATCTTTGGGGATACTCGATGCTGGATGCATTCGATTGAATGACAAAAACGAAGCTTGCCGCATGCACACATTCTTATTTAGAGAGTCGAAATAATTCGACCAGATCAAAAAGATGACATCATATGTGCCGAGATTCTTGATACCGAAACCGATCCAGACCTGCATGATGTTGTAATTACTTACATGATTCATGGACAGTGTGGCGCCATCAACCCCCAATCACCGTGCATGGTCAACGGCAAGTGTTCCAAGCATTATCCATGAAGTTTAACGGCGGAGACTATCACTGCCAATTATGGTTATCCACTGTATCGGCGTCGATCACCCAATGATAACGGTAGAACTATCACAACGAAAATTAAGTGAAACGATATTGTGGTCGACAACACTTGGATTGTTCCGTATTCGCCACTTTTTTTCCAAAACATTCAAGGCGCATTGCAACGTGGAGTTTTTCAATTCAGTGAAGTCCATCAAATACATCTGCAAATATGTCACCAAAGACAGCGATATTGTAGTTTTTGGCGTTCAAACTCCCAATACCAACGATGAAATCACGCACTATCAAGTTGGTCGATATGTGAGCTGCAATGAAGCGATTTGGCGTATTCTCTCATTCCCCATTCATGAACGTCATCCCACTGCTGTACATTTGGCGGTGCATCTGGAGAATGGTAAACAAGTTTATTTCAACGCATCGAATGTTGATCAACGTGCTGAAATATCTCCAGCGCCAACATTGACCAGTTTCTTTTCGATTTGCCAAAGCGATCCGTTTGCACAAACGTTGTTCTACTCTAAGATGCCACGTTATTACACTTGGAACGCTTCATCGAAGAAATTTCAACGTCGGAAGCAAGGCGATGCGGTTCCTGATCATCCGGATGTGCATTATACTGATGCTCTTGGTCGCATTTACACAGTTCATCCGAAGAATGGCAAATGATTCTACTTGCAGTTGTTGCTGATAAATGTTCGTGGGCCGACATCATTTGAATCACTTCGAACTGTCAATGGTGTAGTGTGCCCAACATTTCGTGCTGCATGTCAAAAGTTCAATTTGCTTGAAAATGATACTCATTGGGACATGACAATCGCTAAAGCATTTGTTTCTGCATCTCCAAGTCAGATACGCACATTATTTGCTATCATTATTTCGACATGCTTCCCATCAAATTCACCTGAGCTGTGGAACAAGTACAAGGATGACATGTCAGAAGACATTTTACATCGAATTCGTGTCAGTTCAGAGAATCCCGATCTCGAAGTGAATGAGGAAATACATAACCAGGCTTTGCTTTTAATCAAAGACATGTGTTATCTCATGTGCGAAAGTTTGTTAGTCAAGTTAGGAATGCCAACGCCTGATTGTGGAATGAATGACGCTTTTAATCAAGAATTGGAACGTGAACGTGAATATGATCAAGATGCATTGAACTTATCGGTTCGATCGAATGTACCAATGTTGAACCCCAAACAGAAAGAAGTGTACGATACGTTAATGAAGGCAATTGATGATGGAAATGGTGGCTTATTTTTCCTCGATGCACCTGGTGGAACTTGGAAGACATTTCTCATGACATTGATTTTGGCCACTGTTCGTGCGAGATCCGAAATTTCTGTAGCAGTTGCTTCTTCTGGGATAGCGGCCACGTTGTTAGACGGATGCCGAATGGCTCATTCAGCGTTGAAATTGCCGTTAAACCTTCAAATGACTGAAACACCGACAAGCAGTATTGCGAAACACTCAGCAATGGCCAAAGTTTTGATAGCAAGTAAAATCATCACCTGAGATAAATGCACAATGGCGCACAAATGCGCATTGGCAGCACTCAATCGAACTATGAAAGATCTGCGCAATTACTCAAGATGTTTTGGTGGCGCAATGATTCTACTATCTGGCAATTTCTGCCAAACACTACCAGTCATCGTAGTATATTCTTGGGTTTTCACCGTGTCTCCTTCTTCCTTCTTTACTCGACGTTTCGGGCTCGTTGTTCGGGCTCGAACTTCATGTTTTCATAAATACAAAAATGCACATTCTTTAATTACACCGCTTGACTATCTCCAGTTTAGAATAATAATAATTATTTTACACTTTCGGTTTTATTATAAAATAAATTATATGCTGAAGATGCCAGAAAGCGAAACCTGGCTCGCAAAAAACAATGTTTATAGAATAATACTAATCTTAGGAGTATTATCAGTTAATAGTATTATTTTATCATGATCTTACTATTTTTGATTAAAGTTATCTATTCTTAATTTTAAAATTACTAACTAAGGGAGAGTTTCTAACTATAATGAATATTTAATTAGTTAATGTGAGGAATAATGTTTTTATCGGCAAAGTTCATCCACTATGTACTTTCCGTAATCAATCAATATGTTTGCAAAAGTAAAATAGGTAAACATTCAAAAACTTGCAGTAGAACAACGTGAAAAAAAATATTCAAAAAAGTTCGAGATAATTTCCACTTGCCTAAATTTTCCAAAAATAAGTTTCAAATTCTCTATTTTATTTCTAATAATATAACGTACTATAACTAGAAAAAAAATCACTCAGCTAAAGAATAATGTAATTTAATTGTAAAGTTTAATAAAGAAAATAGTGTGAAAATCACTGAGACACTAGTTATCCGATATATTATATTGGTGTAAACAAAACTCAGATGTTTTTTGTTCAACTAGAACTCAAAGCGAACAAAACTACTAAACTACCCTAGTTAGTGATCTGCAAAGGATCGTAGCCAGCCGATCTCTTTCGAATCTCTCTCACTCACAGTAAAATGTAATACTTCAAAGGAAACGAAAGACTTGGAGCTTGTTGTGCGAATCTCTATAGTCTACGAAGATCTGTAGACATTACTTCTTGGCGTAGACCTTATTCCTAGCGTCGTCGTAGCACTACTCTAACGGCTCAGTTTTCATTTGATACACATCCGCTTTTTAATAAAATCAATCAGTAATGTAAATTTATACTTATTCAATTTTAATTTGTTGGCAAAATAAAATACAATAGAATTATACAAAAAAAAAGAAAACATAAACTACCGTATATATAAAATGCTAGTTTAAACTCGGTGAGCATAATACATTTTAATCACCATGGTGTCGTAATTGATAATGTGATCTTTTCTGAATGTTTAGACATGAGTTAGAACCTGTGTCAAAATTACATATATTTTTTAAATTTATACTAGGTATTTCCAAAGTATTTATTTTCCAATTTGATTTTGGAAAATAACCGTCGAAGTTTTAACATATACCAACAGAACTCAATTGGATGTATTAATAATATTAATCTAAATATATGAAAAATATTAGCGAGTGTACTGAAACAACTACAACGACTATAGATCTACCATCATAAATTGGCGTTTCAGCGAGGGCGCTAGTATGACATTGAGAATTTTACCATAACTTACAAAAAAATAGTAATTTATAATGTATTATTGGTAGTAGATTTCTGTACAAATATTATGCTATCCATAACTCGAGAAACATGTTGTAAAATTAAATGGCATTTATAACAAATTTATCCTCGATAAACAATTTTAGTTTCAAATTCGACCGGCTGCCAACTTACGATGGTAGATCTTTAACAACTACATTACGTCAGAAAAATAAAATATAAATTTATTAAATGTATTATAATAATTAAAAAAAGTGTTACTATGACAATTTAATTTATGAGAATTACTTATTTGGTTAATAAAAGGGTACTTTTTTACTTAATAACATGAATATAATCAACGAAACTCCATGTGCATGTGCATGCAACTAGTTGAAGGATCAACACAAAATCAATTGATAATAAAAGCAATATGGCGCAGTGAAGTAGTATGCGTAGAAAAACTAAAATTACTCACATCTATAAGACGTGTATTTTTTGCTAATTTGCTTTTGCAGCAAATTTCACACGTTCAACGTATGCTACGCATCTTGCGCTGACGTTCTGTACCAAATGTATTTAAAATACAGTCTGCAGCGTATGGTTACTACTGGTGGCTGTGGTTAGTGCACGCGACATCCGTGCCATCAATGCCACTTATTAAATTTCATCTAATTATATGAAATCCATCAATATCCGTAGCACAAACCAATACTGAGTTAGCTATTACTTCTTGACGTAGACCTTTTTCGTAGCAGCGTAGCACTATTGTTCCAGCTTATTGTGTTTTACAGGAAGCCGTGTGCTTTGCTAAGATTCTTACGTTCAACTATTAAACAAGTAAGGGTGTGTCTTCATCTTACAAAGCTCGGCCCAAGTTGCTTATTGAGACTAGTATTTGATTACTTAGTTCAGGATATTTGATTTCTCTATATAGTCATATAATTTTTAATCATTACAGTAGCAACGGTAACATAATAGAAGTTTTTTTAATCATATATTTTACTTGATAATAAATTCATTTGAATTCCTTTTCTTTATGTAATTATTTTAATAATTTCACCTTATTGATTTTTTGCAATTCAATTCACTTTTCTAAGAAATTTCTCTATATTGAGGATGGCAACCCTATTTTTTAGTAAGAATGTAAAATTATATGTAAAAATTATGATTGCAAAATAGGTTTTTTGTAAATTTACTAAAAAAAATATTAAGTACCATATATTTTCCAAATTACACATTTACTTAGGTACTTATCACGCGCAGTGCTGGCGCATAGGGAAAGCATAAGATCGCGCCACTTCCCTTGATCAATTGCCATGGCTTACAACTTACGCCATATGAGACTTGCATTGCGTGGATCGGTTATATAGCTATGAAACATCACATCTTACCAAGCTTCAAAGGTCTTGGCTTTTTAACTTTGACAATAGATGTCTCCACCAAATCTTAGTTGTACAAACACTCAAATTTGTGAGCAAACATAGGAATACCAGGTTGTTGAAGTAATTACGCACTTAGTAGACTTACCACAATTAAAGCCATATAGGGGACAAATGGAGCACCATGTTGCGATACATGTCGCTCAACATCTACGTCGATGTCTCGGGAACAATGTCGAGAAATATATTGCCTTTACACACCAGGACTCACATCAGTTGTCGCATAAATGTCACCCGAGGAGGTTGTGTTGGTCAGTGCTGCATACATATCTATTCTAACGAGTAGTTTATCTAAACGTAAGAGAAAAAAAGGTTGTGGGTGCGGAACTACTCACTACAAAGAGAAAGAAGAGTGGATAATCGAGTGACTCGTGTTAAGCGACATGTTGCGCACCTGTCTACACTCACCAATACGGGACAAACGCGCTGCCCGTGCGCCATGCAACATGTCCCGGGTCACCATGTTGCGTGAAACGTTGGGGGACAGTACTTAACATTGCAGAGTCACGTAGATATTTTGTCCCTTGTGAACGAGGCTTTAATGAGATATTTGTTATTTTTTCATTTATGTATTTTCAAAATATAGTTTAAAGCTATTCGAAGATAAACATAGGGTTTAATAAATAATTGTTGGTAGTTATATTTATTAAGTTTCCCCAAACATATTTAAGAACACAATATTAAATCTGCATCAGGACAGGTACCACATAAAGTATGAATGGTTTATTTTTATTTGAAAAAGCACAACAAACTCACAAAAATAAAGCATTTGTAACTAGCAATATATTGTTGATAAATTAACATATACACTTATATTACTTACATATTTTTATTTCTACATGAAGAAATAGAATTAGCTATATTATATATATAGCTGATTTATATTTCTCGCATATGAATAATTTATATAGCCTTATGTACAAGTAAATCTTTCTGTAACGTTATTTATACTAACCTACTGTAACTGTAGCATAGAAAGATTTTACAACACGCAACATATTTTGCTTTACTTTTTTTCGTCTGTGAGACAGCTGTCTACAAAATAAAACGACGTATGTGTGTAACTCATATGTTTACGATTGTTCAAAAAGCACATTTTTTTCTGATGCTGTCATAAACAACCGAAAATAATGGGGAAATATTTCGATACCCTTGTTCAATACGGTAAGAAGTCAAACACTTCATTCTAAGATAATGGCGCTTGAAATTTTTGATAAAACTCTTTTTTATTTAAAAATTTAAATATATTTGTTTTGATATAATTCCTTATAAAAATTATATACATATAATAATAAAAATTATAACTGTATTTTTCAGAAAATGTTATACTTAGGTACCATTTTATAACAAATTCAAGATCTTCAATTTGTTTCAATTTCGAATTAAGCTTATTAAACAGCATTATTACTTTTTTTACATGGTTATTGATTCTAAATATTATATTTTAAAAAATGTAAATTATATGTGTAATATATATCAGATACTATGTCCTATCTTAATAAGATCATATGGGCCTCCACAGATTGGAGGTTTGTATTAACAGATTGTTTTTACGAGAAATGGATGTTAGCAACTTGCTCAACCTATTTAGTCCATGCGCTAACTCAAACACAAATTTTAAAAAAACAATATGTATATTTGCCATACCCAGGATTAGAATCTGGGACCTACGACGTTATAGACCGACGCTTAAGCCACTCGGCCATCGTGTATATATATTCAAGACATAAATTTCATACCTAATTGCTTTTAAGTAAGTGTTGATAAAAATAATAAATTACAATAAATCATCACAAAACAAAACCTATACTTAAAATAAAAGGGGACCTTAGTTTAAATAATTACAAGATAAAAAGAACTTTGTATATACAACCTTTTTAAATTTTCTGTTGAACCATATAAACTTGACTAGACTAGCTTAAACGATCAAAAAAATTTGTACTTGACATGTCATATTGATTTCCATCGTAACGCACGTATATATTAATAATTTAGTTGCTAGGACCCCAAAACCCTAGCAACCAATAATGGTGTCGAAATAACTTTTAATACAAAACAGAATTAACTGAAAATGAATTCAATTCTAGTTAAAGATGGCTAAAAGTATTAAAAATGCATTGGCATCATGTTCTGATATATTGTAAAAGTTCACCGTTGCACAGTCTACCGGACAAATAAGAATACGAGCTAAGAAAAATGTTGTAAAATACTATTTTCCAATAGGTGGTGCTTTTTATACAACTTTATGTGAGAGCTTTATGTTTGGTTTTTTGGAATTATTTCATTTTTTCTTTTGCATATAAAATTACTTTTCAAAATACTTTTGTTGTTTTGAATATTGATATCTTGGAAATATTCGTAAAAACAATTTTATCCATAATATCGTAAAAAATTAACATACCTACACAGTTATAAAAAAAGAGAACAGTGTAAAAATATAATGTATAAACAGTTTTCTAGAAAGTCGGTAAAATTTATATTCATATTTAGTAATCTGTATTTTTTTTAATTTTTCTAGTGTATTTATTTTCCAGTTATATAAACTGATTTATTTCTGCTATGTTGTCTAAAACATCTATCTTTTTTATTTTAATGTTGCAAAATGTATACTGTTATAATTATTCATTCTTTTAGAGATTTGCAACTCCCGGACCCTTTTTATTTTAAAAACTCTATTTCGTTTCTAAAAAGGATTGAGCAAACAGCGCGGTATCGTGAAAATACAGCATAACGGCCTTGTTTGTCGTATGATTTTTCATATAAATGTTCCTCACAGCTCACTTTAGAGGCCATTTGCGAGCATGTTCCCGACTAACCTCGATACACATCGCAAGGTAGCGTCTACGGGAAGCTATGCACTGCCAAAGCAATAAAAGGAAACAGTGTAATATTTATTTTTGTTATTTTATCACAAAATACCTCAAATAATATTGTTTGCATTATTTACGGTGATTTTCTCTTTCTGTCTTAAATAAAACATATCTCGCAAGCGTGATAACAATGAACCAATATCTTATCACGTATTGAATGACCTTGAATAAATTGAATTAAGAAATTAAATGTATTTCAGGCACCTAATTTATGTACTCTATAATCATGACTTAACTTTTTCCTTACTTTATCTGAAATCATTACAAATATTAGGTGCAACATCTTCAATCCAAGATGGTTTCCGCTTCAAACATTAATAATAAAAACCAATCAAAACTCCTTTTACAGATGTTCTATGATAATTTTAGACTTAACCTTTTTTGTTCTCAATAAAAAAATACACTAAAATGTCATTAAGTATGTCTTTAAATCTTCAATTGTTCATGAGATGCTTTTTTGAACACGTGTAATAGGTTTTTAAACGATTTATATTAATTAACACTCATGGTCGAAAATTAATAATTTGGGGTATATTTGGAAACTAACCCTAAGTCATATGTACGAGTATACTCTGTAGGACAGATAATATATATATCTATTTTTCAACTTGAAATCAACATTGGTTCACAATCACAATAAATATTTTATTACAATAATAAACTTCTGTTAACGCCTGCATTGTACCTTAAAATTTATTTTTTAATAAAATATATTCGGTAAACTTTGCATTAGAGTATGCAATTGACTCGTCACTTTGAAGAAATTTCAATATTTTAAATTCTGTATTTTCTATAAGTATCTTGCTGATGCATTATGAAAAAATATCTATAGCCAATTAAGAATTCTACATCTTATGTATTATTCATTAATTAAACTATTTAATTACAAAAACTAATTAATCATACGTATGGTTGTAACCTAAGAAAAATATGTTTATATATTTGCAATTTCGCATATTATGTTAAGCACATAAACTACTAAAATGCATCAAATCGTAATAAAAAGAATATTTAAAAAATATTATGATTTACAGAAACCAATTATTTAAAGTGACATAAATAAACGTTGACATTATTATTCATTTTTTGTCGTATATTCATTTCAAAAAAGGTTTTCTTAAAAAAGATTTGAAAATAAATTACGATATAAAATATATACTAACGTTAAAGTTAATAACCACTTACGCTTGACGCACAAAAGCGTCGTTTGTCACTAATTATTATCAATGAAATAATTTAGCGAGTGTTATTATTTTTGTGTCATTTCTGTTAAATTATGTAAGTATTCAATTATCAAATTGTATATTTATATTTCCTTTTGAATTCGCGTAGTGCAATTAAGTAAGTACGAGAACAAAATATTATTCAAACAATTTTATCCTGAAACTGCATCGTATCTACATGTTAACTGAACTAAAATAAAGTCTCTCTCGTGTAAGTTGACAAGTGGCAATTTTATAGAAATAATGTGTGAATCTATAAGGGAAACTAAAACAAGTCAATTTCAGGAAATATCTTTAAATAACTTTTCGTCTTCAGTAACCAAATTTGCTACCCTTCATCCAGGTCATGCAGTTCCAGATTTCATCAAATCAAACGTTAAACCTTCTATTCTAATAAAAATAAAACACATACCTACTTGTACGTGCTTACTTAGTTATAGATATATGTTAATTACCATAGACTGCACAGAAAGGAGTTTATAGTAACAGCTATTTTAAAAAAAATGGCTGTTGGCCATTTTTCCAACCTATAGGGCTCTAATTATATTGTATAACAATATGCATTTTTATCCAGTCTTGGGATCTAACCCACAACCCAAGGTTTTAATTTTAAAACACAAAAGTAGCTGTCTACTAGTGGCGAAGGGTGGAATAAGGCTATAGAGACCCGACATAATTAGCGTACACTAATATTTATCAGTCATTACTTATAGATATTTTTTTATTTGTAGAAGAATATTTTTTTTTATATATATTACGATTTGGCTTACACAGGGTTTAATTGAATCATAAAACTAACCAACATCATCTGCAATTTGTATCCTTAGTTCATATAAAACTAATAAACATGACAAAGTTTAGTGTGCACTATTTATGTTGAATCTCCATAGCCTACCTACATTCGTCGCCACTGGTGTCTACCGTATTTTTTATGTCTTTTTTTATTGTGGAGCATGGTTATTTTGTAAATATTCAAACATAATTACAAAAAAAATAACATTCCATTGGAGTGTAGAGTATAGAGAAATTAAAATATATTTTATTTTTAAAATATAATATTATTACAAAACTTAAACGATAATTAATTGATTGATTAAAAACAAACGGAAAGTAATGTAAATCCCGGAAACTCGATTCTATTTCCAAATTTTTACATATATGACACCGGATGTTGACAGTGATTATCTGCTATATGGTGGTTGAATCGTTTATGGATAAAGACAAAAACAGAGTAAAACAGTTTATTAATGATCGTATTTTAAAATGTTTCGTTTGAAAAAAATATATAGTTTGCATGTTCATATTGAGATTTTTCGTCAACCATATAGGTCATTGATTTCCAAACTGTGAGGCGCGTCTCCCTGGGGAGGCGCGGAGTGTTGCAAAGGGAGGCGCGAAAAGTTTGATACAAATTTAGCCATCGTTTGCAGTTTGCAAATGCATAGTTTATAAAGAGCCTGGGGCTCGGGCATCACACACATCACAAATTTACTCTAATAGTTTTAAAAAGTCGCCTGCGGCGCTAATTTGCTTCAGAACTATTAAATATTTAAATGTGTGGTTGTGCGTTGCAATTATTTGATGTGATACCTATATGATGATTGCTATACTTAATTGATAACTCCCATGTATAATTTAGGAAACACTACTTCAGAGCACCATGTTGCCCTTAACATCAGCGATAGGTAGGTGAGCCCGTCAAAGATCTTGGCCTGGGGGCCCGCTTCAGGATGCCATTTGTTAATAAACGATGATGAATTTGGACTGACTACTATTGAAAAAGAAAAATTGATAGAATTATCATGCGATTTTGGTTGAATCGAAGTGAAGAATAATATAATAATTTATCAATAAAAGCAATGCAAGTTGTATGTAAATTATTGCTACAATTGATTCATAACATCATATTTACGCGAAACGGGATTTTCTGCATTAGCTGTAATGAAATTCAAATATCGATCCCGTTTAGTAGAAAAAGAGCACTGTGTGCTAATAAAGAAGCACATCCATCGCATGAAAAAAAAAAAAAAATGAATATAATATAAGTGGTAAAACCTTCTTAAATCATTTTTTTATAAGTAGGTACATTTTTGGCTATTTAAAATGGTGTCTGTATTATTTAATGAAATAAAGAGGGGGAGGCGCCAAGATTATTTTTTTTAAAAGGGAGGCAGGCGTAGTAACATAAAGTTTGGAAACCACTTATATAGGCAGTGATGCGTTTATTAATATATTAATTTGAATTGCGCACTTAGATACATTAATTAAATTGCATTTTTTTATATATCAAAAGAAACCCCTGTATTTGTTTGTTTGAAAATTATCGAATCAAACTTGTTGAGTAACGTCAATCTTGGGTCAACAATTATTCTGATATCACGAAATATGACTGCTATGACTAACGTGAACTATATTGCTTGGCAATAAAAATGGCGATGAGTGAATTTTGTATAAAAGCATTTGTCGGGTTTTAAATCATATATTACTTATCTTTACACCATGTATAAACATTAATCTAGATCTTCAACCCATTTATATATAAAGTAAACGCTCACAGAAGGCGGCGCAACGAGGTGGATAGGTACCACATAACGCATTTTGCAATTAAGTAGTAGTAGTGTTGTGAAATATTTTCTTTTATTATTTCGGAAACTAGATATGACAAATCACAAAACGATAGGCGAGTAGTCGAGAGAACCTAGAAAGCCGATAAAATCAACTCTTAGTGTGATCTTCACTATTAAATTATTAAATTACATTTTATTTGGTTTGAGTGGTTGTACCACTAGAAAAATTGGCACCTGCATCATTTTCACGTGTTCTTCTATAGAATTAAAGCTATGTCTACATATTGCGACATATATTTATTTTCAGGAGTGCATGAGATTAAAATACACGTCGTTCACTACGTAAATGAATATACAGGCGTTATCGCTTTTACCGACTGCCAATTTACAGTAGTCGTGATAACAAGTAAAAACACGAGACTTTTTGCCCCGGAAACTGAACAAAAATACACGGGGAATTCTGCGAGAGATACACAATTCAAACACGACATTCAAAAATTACGGGCTTAACAATGGCGCACTCATTCAACAAATTAAAGCGATATTCCTCGGATATTCTTTTATTCCCATAGAAATGCATTGTGCCCGGAAATGGACCGTGGCGTGGTTGTGAAGTTTGTTTTTATTGGAAGCCGGCAGGGTCGCACTTCCTTCTTTCTGAATCGATGCCTTTTTATCGCCTCAATAAAGCAATGGCACATATCCGTTTATTTTCCATTATTTTCAAAGAATTTCCATTGAATAGATAGACATAGATATATTTCAGAGACTAAAATATCATTTTAGTCAATTAAATATTGCAGCAGGCGAGGGAACTTTACATAAAACATACATTTTAACCACCAACTAACTGTATTTCTAATTAAACTATTGTTTATTGTAGAAAAATCGTAATTTTTAAACCTCAGAAAAAAAATATTGGATCTAGTAGGACTCGAATTCACCCCTTCATATTCCTGGTAAATGCTTTTAACTGAGCTACTTTAAAATCTGCAGACAATATTATTTACATGTTTGTACTTATATGTAATATGTAAAAAAAATATTTAATTCTGAAATAGATAAGGTGTGTGAATATTTTTATGTTTCATTTAAATTCAATAAATAATTCACAAGATATAAAAATGTTGCATTCGTTATTCTATACTTCAGGAATATAATATATATTAGATTGTTGTTTTTATTTAATAAAACGCAATTTTTTTTATAGTACTTATTCCACTTTAATTAATATATTAGGACCGGTTTCGTCCGCCTCAGTGGGACATTTTCAATGTTACACAGCGCACAGTTGAAAATGTCCCACTGAGGCGGACGAAACCGGTCCTAATATATTAATTAAAATGGAATAACTACTATAAAAAAAAATTGCGTTTTAATAAAGAAAAACAACAATACAATGCAGTTCCACCATGAATTGACAGTTAACAAAATAAAAGACATATATATTAGAAATTATTCTTCAAATTTAAAGATACACTGATGATATACATTTGATTGTTAATTTTTGTTTTTTTAAATAATCACTTTATGATGTTATGTAAAAAAATAGTATATAATGTTTTGATGGAAAATTTACTAATTTACGGTATTATTTGAATATTCACGTTCAGGTGGTTGAAATCCATTAGAATGGGCTTAGGAACAATGTTGTTAATAACTCTACAATATTTGAGTATTTTATATTGACAGCTGTTTTGTGCTACAAAAAGCCATCTTTAGAGCGAAAAATAATAACTAATTTTCAAAAGTGAGAAGAGAGAATGTATTGTGTTACGAGTAGTTTATTTTCTTTGAACACTTTCGCACAACAGTGGTATAGTTTCATTTTACTATAATAATTTAAATTTACAAACTTCAAATACCTATAAGTATTAAAATGTATGATCACTATTTACCCATCATAGTGAATCATCGAAGTAATATTTATTTTTAATAGCGATATTTTCTTGCTTAACTAACTCAAAGCTAAATGAAAAACTAAAGCATAACAACTCGGGTCAAATAATTCTTATTACTTGTTGATTAGTTTTATATAATCATACATCATCTAAAAACGATTTGAGTTACTCCATCTCCACCCGACATATACGCAGCCGCGATTTGTACATAGCTGCATTTCATGGTACTATAAACGTGTCAGAATGAAAAGATTTTAGCGGTATACTTCCTTATCCCGAAACGAAGCTGCACGGGACTGATGTACCGACCATGCACATTGGTAAGAGTTTAGAAAATAAATAAGAATCTTGACTTGTTCTGCCGTAATTTATGTGTAGTTATATGAAATGTCCTCTGTACCTCTGTACTGAAACTCTCTCGAAACAAAGGTGTCAGGAATTGAAAGTGGTGAATCTAAGGAGAGATCGGAATTATTCCGTCGTCCATACGACACAGCAAGCTTTTCAAATGCTTCAAAGTTGGCCTAGTCAATCGGGCCCGTGTGTGCACGGACCATGGCAAACAGCTCTACTCGGTCGAATTCCATTAGCGGGCAGTCTCGATGTCTTTATTATAAATTGCGAACGTTGTTACGTTTGGTTTGCTACGATAAATAGTTATATAATCTAGAAAATTTCTGCCAATGTGCTTTACTAATTGAGCCATCTCCATCCTAACTAATTACGACGAAATTAACTCTTAGTATAAAAAACTGAAGTGCTTTTTTTTAAATAAAGAATAAAACATTCTCAAATCTTGTGAATTATTCGTTGAATAAAAAATTGCTTTTGAAAATATATTCAATGTAAATTTCCTTCGCCGCTTATTTTCACATTATATTATCAAGAACACTCAGTGCAAAACTAGCAAGTCTTTGTTAAAACCTTCTGATATATTCACAGTGACAAGGGTATGAAGCCGTAGTGAGTACGACGTCTGATATCCTTTGGGATTAGAAAAAGTCTTGGTGACTAACTTGAGGCTTCAAAGGCTAATAATATATATTAAATATATTATTACATTTTTACACGCTACTGAATATTATAGTGAACAACATGAATGAACAATAAATGAAATATTATATACTTAAATCACAAATAATAATTATATTTTTTAGGTTGGCTGCGATGGCTGCGAGATTACAGGTTTGAAAATTCACATATTGTTTTTTTCTGTGTGTTTGAACCTGGAGTATGGATCTAATAAATAATTTGAGCAAGTGGCTAACATCCATTTTAGGTTTAAAATGATAAAACCTTCACTCTGTGGAGGCTCATATTATTATCCTCTTAGGATCGAACATGATGATGTAATTATGTGTTGTGCAGGATTTTCTAAAGGTGTTATATTTTACAAAACAATTCGCTTTATTTTTCATGTAAAATATGTTAAAAATATGAGGACGTGTTGCTTAAAATATTTGATTATTGAACTGTTGTCATGGATTTTTTCCGTCTTTTTTCCTTGGTGTTTCGGGCTCATTGAAGAGGGCCTTGTTAAAAATAATTAATAATCAAAATAGTTGTTAGCCCGATTGCACATATAAAATCATCACGACTGGGATATGGGGATATACCAAAATGGCCTGCAATGTTCCAATTCCGCGCGTGCTGGCTGGAACATTTCAAGATAGTTACGTTACGCACCCAGCCGAAACAAATGAAAAACCAGCATCTACGTCTATGTCGCACCGACGCTATGTAGGGCAGTACAATTAGTTACGTGTGTTTTGTGAAGGATAACAAAATCACATCGATTAATTCAATATGTTGCAGTCGAGACGAGTTTATATGTGTGATCAGGTTAACATGTATTAAGACCAACTCCCAGGAATTAATTAAATATAAGTTATAATTTCTCTAAATAGACCCGCACATTTACTGCCTTAACTCTATATAAATAACAGAAACTAGTGACAAGTGCTGATTTCTTTGAGTCTCCTGTGGGTGGGGTGACAATATAAATGTGAATCATACAATAAAAAATTCTACATTTTGTATCAAAATACACCGATAATATTGATTGAATATAAGCATGGCCTATGTTTAAAAACGTCATGACTTTTGGTTTATCAACGAAATCCATATTCCACTAGGTATATTATATTATGAAAAATCCTATGAGGTTATGGTTTTAAAATAGCGGAAAAACTAAATATTATTCTAGATTATTAAATATCCATTTTTTTAAAATTTGCATTGTGATCTTATATATTATTAATCTTATTATTTTTCCATGAGTGGCGTCCGGGCAACCGGAAACGGATCTGTGTGCAAAAGGGACATCATTGCAGGTTGCATGTGCACTCTTTCACCTGCTCGCAAAGCTCATTGCCCATTATTCTCTGAATCCGAGCTCGATTCAACAATGTCTCGAAAAAATACCGACGCCATTTCATTTTATTTACCGCAATCCTTGCGATCGACGGCTGCGGCTTTCGAGTATTGCTCTTCCCATTTTAAAATTTCATTGTTGGCGCTTTAAACGTCAAGCTTGCAATCACGGTTTAAATACACGGTTTATCGCAAATATAATTTACAACAGCATAAATATAATTAATTATTCGAAAAAAAAAATCGTAGAAAAATATATCGAATGCGACTTATAAATCAGTCTTAGAGACCGTTTTAGAAGACTGGTTTAGATACGAGATTTTTTCTTAACAACTATGCATTTAAGATTTTATTTTAAATTGCATTAATATAAGTGACTTGACTTTTGTAATAGTAATACTGATATTCAATCCTAGACAATTTCAGGATTTCTATCCATTTAAACACCCTTGCTAATAGTATTTTTACTTTGAATATTTTTACACAATTGCCATTAAAATGAATGCCTTATAAACGTGGTGTTGATCCCAAATACTTTGTATTTCTTCGACAAAACATAATATGAACCAGTCTACCAAAGCCTCCAGATAATGGAATGGCTTTCAACAACATATCTGAGATGCATTCTGCAGTTTTTTAGGCATATTACTCAGCGGACACATAGTTGCATTTTTTTTATTTTTATCATTTAATAGGACTCCATTAATTCCCAATGCGTTACCATTGTTCCCAGAATTGACGATTTTACACCACTTGAATGTATTATTTTTGATGATTTATTATTAGATTTTGACGATTTATTATACGCCTTTTGGTGACTGTACACGTGGCTGAAGATGCCAAAAGGCGAAACCCGGGTCGCATAAAACGACTCAAATGGAATCGTATAAAACTTAAATCTATTAGAAAAAATGACAGTAGGTATATTGCATACAAAATGTCATACAAATTTAGCGACCGATATTCGATTTATAGTACAATATGCATTTTGGTATAAACGTATAGATGTAGCACACTTCGACTTTTATATAATATAAGTACATAATAAATGCTAAATACAGGGATATAAATTAAAGGAAAATCATTTTTATATTTTTGTCTTTTCTCATTGCAGATTCATTTATATTAAGATCCACGCTTCTGTTATTAGATACATTTAACATAATGTGCCTCGTATTTGTGTTAAAATCTTAAAAAATACATAAGAAATGAACCGTTATAACTTATATGAACATAACATTACAAATATCAGTATCGTAATAAATAAATAAATAAATAAATCAACTCGTCAAACTAATAAAATGTTGCCAAGATTATATTTTTTTTTATATTTTACATCTGGTCCTTGAAATTTTAAGAATTCAAAATGATCAATTATCACCTAATCTTGAGATGTTTATCGCTTAGCCAAACATCAAAGCGTTTTTTGTGTATCTGTAATATTATTTAACTACTTTTTTTCTGTTTTTATTTTTATAATCATTAATCAGTATAATAACATTATATAAACTTAAAGCTATTATAATATATATATACATATAAATAGGTAGAGTTAGTGACTAACAACATTGTTTCCTAACAAAAATCACTTCAAAACTGTTACTTATGTTAGAATATAAAATTATTGACTTTAATAATTAAAATTCTTAAGTCATTGCACTAATCGTATATTAGTCGTAATAGATACACAATAATTTTGTTAGTGTTGTTGAGAGGAAAAGTACGTGGTTTTTTAAAATAAACCACTGAGATATTCATATATAGTTGATAATAATATATATCTTATATTTTATCTAAAAAATAATGTCATAATTATTCTACTCAAAGCATTTTCAAGTCTTTAATAATATCTTACTAAAGTTAGATTACATACTGATTAAACCTTACTTAATCTGTTTTTGCAGTACTGTAGACTGTATAGTACACCAGATGCCATCAGGAATGTAAAATATATATTGAAACGTTGCACAATCCCAGAACTCATCCAGAGACCTGCTCAATACCGATAAATTTTGACATATTGTGGTCTATTGGAATTTTCATAGAAAGTAATATTTACAAATCAGTCTAGGGAAAGCTTTCACATTGGGCAAACAAAATTGCAGGTGCATACAATTTCTTGTAAGATATTTATTTATTTGAGTACCTGTACGTTTGTTAACATTTTTATGGCATAGCAAAGTCATTCTAACTACTATCTTTACATTCATCATTTTAATACTCTACTATTATTTTAGCTACGTATAATTTATATCTTTCGTGAGATACTGTGTCTTATAATTTAGATTCTTACTTAATCTTATTATTAATTTAAGTATACAATATTAATAATTATTAATAACTCTAAGGGAAATATATTGTATTATTTAAGCATGCATGTACATGATTTCAATTACTCCATATCCACCCGCCATGTATATTATGCAGCCGCGATTTGTGCACGTTTATACGCTTTTATACGCTTTTAGTACCACAATTTCTTGTCCCGAAATGAAACTGCACAGGGATTATGTAGAAACTATACACCTTGGTGCTTAAAGTAAGAGTATAATACAATTAAAAAATAATTTTGACTTGCTCTGCTGTTATTTATCTTTAGTGACATGAAATAATGTTCTCTGTACCCGTATACTGATTCCCTGCCAAAAGAGAGAAGTCAAGAGCTGAAAGTGAATAAAAATATTTGTACAACTGAATAGCTGCGTCATTAGCTTTCAACATGTCATCGACATGACAGACCATCATGTATTCTATTGTGCAACAGATTTAAATTCGCAGTTTGTGATATCAGAGTATCCCTTGGGTTCAAGTTACTTCGATTCTTATGTAGTTTATCGTCCTCTTAAGTTTTACATTACACCCGAAATAGTATAGCTTCTCGTCTGACATCTTTTCCGTAACATCTCGCAATCTTTTTTACTGCGGATAATTCCGAAATCTATTCGGTTGTTAAGAAGGCTTTTCATTGGTTCTAATCTTAATTACATGTGTACTGGATATTGAAGGAAACTTCTTACGCATATCTGGTGGCGTAACTTTTCCCAGAGACTGCAATATTATCACTGCGTATTGCTTCCAATTACTCCAGACTCCAGAGCCTCTTTTTGCGTGTAATTCGTTCTTCAACACTGTCGGCTCTCCTACATTCAATATGACAAATATCGTAAATCGTACCCTCAGGGAAGAAGGCAAAGGAATCAAGTGGTATGATAATGTTCTCCTTCCTCTGTTGCCTTACCGAAGACTAGATTTCTGTGCGGTTCCCTAGTTAGTATATACTCCTGTTTCATTTAACTACTGTCGTCTTGAAGGTAGTTGTCAGGTAATTTACTTTCAGAGATGTGTTTGAGTCAGAGTTGTGAACTTTGTGAGAATGAGACCAGTGGATTTCGGATGTACGAGAAGAATTTAGGGAATATTTTGTCAGTTTTCAAGGAGAGTTACCTTGGTAATATAAAGTATTATAATTACAAGATGAAATGAACTTTTTATATACAACGTTTTTAAATTTTCTGTTGAATCATATAAACTTGACTTGACTAGCTTAAACGATGATAGAATACTGAAATGTCACTTTGACATTTCATATTGATTTCCATAGTAACGCACGTATATATTAATAATTTAGTTGCTAGGACCCCAAAACCCTAGCAACCAATAGTAGTGTTTTACTTTTTACAGATTTCTTCCAAAATAACTTTTCATACTAAACAGAATTAACTGAAAATGAATTCAATTCTACTTAAAGATGGCTAAAAGTATTAAAAGAATGCATTGACATCGTGTTCTGATATATTCTAAAAGTTTCAAATGTCTAGTTAGTCGGTAAGTTAGTTAAAAATCGATTGCAAGATTTGTACTGGATAAACAACCACCGGACAAACAAGAATACGGCCTAATAAAAACGTTGTAATAAAATATACTATGTGAATACGGTGCCATACATAAAGTATGACGATATAAGTGTCAGATGTAAACGTAGCATTAGATACTCTGAAACTTAAGAGGTCATAATATGACAGCACGCAAAACAACAAGAGCTTAACCTGGACATGCAGGACCTTCAGGATAAAACCATATTTACATATTCAGTATCCATGTTTCCATAACGTAAAACTATACTGAGAAAACATATTCAGTATAATACTTCGGCAATTAGATTATTTGTTATATTATTAATATACTGTATTCACCGCTGAGATCTGACAACGAAGACAATGGCGTCATCAATAATATTTATTAAACAAATACTACATACATCAAAATATGTTTATTGATAGATATTTATTATAATTATCATAATAAACTTTTAATGCATTTGTGGTGTCGTAAATTAATTTACCTAAATATGTTTCTTAATAGTATTTTAATGTCTGGAAATTACGTTGTAAAATTTGTGTACTGAATACTCTGGGGATAATTTGACACGCTAAGCCATTCGAGTTTCGGAAGAAAATACTCTATCCTAGACACCTGAGAACTGAGTACCACCTGCATTCTGCTGGCGTCTTAAGCAACTTTGTAAGCATACACGTGAATTTTATTTGTACGAAGACAAACCACATACTAAATCCTCTATTATAAAACTTTGTACGGATAATATTTTATTCGTCATACATTTATTATATTTCGTCTTTAGTCTTCTAATAATATATGGCATAAAATTTATATTGTATCGTTCAATTTTAGTATTGTAATAAAGTATTATATTTTTTTTAGTTTAGGTCATGTGAAGATGCATTGAGAGAATTCAAATTGAAGCTAGGATTCAAACCAATATTATTTGAAACCTGCTTTAGTGAACAAACCATATGATTTACCATTACATACGAAAATTACTAGATTTTTTTTGTAAAGTTTATAATATAATACCAATGCTATTTAACCTAACCATCAGTTTGTGATGGTAAATTAGCAGTATGTTCATATTTATAACTCCTTTATTTTTCATTAATTAACTTTACCGCATTATTTTAAAATCGCAATAGGTTACAAAATTTAAAAATAGTAATTTTATAGAATATTTTATTGTGTCATTGTAATATAATGTACCTGTTCTATAATATAAAAAGCTAAACTAATGCGCCGGCTAGACGGCAACGACTTTTTGTGCGGTATTTATACCTAGTTTGTGCAAAAAATACCGATCACTTTTACAGCGTTTTTCGGTTTGAGCGAGCTACAGTTTTTCCGTCCATACACACGGGCTTCCCGATACAAACCGGTTTGCGCAGGTAAGCTTGTAGTAAAGCATGAGCGTCTAGCCGACAGAAAGATCGACAACATTTTTCTATTTCTCATTCACTGCTAACTAGATAATGATTTTTTAATTACCACCTTTAAAATGCACGTTAATTACATCGATTGGTCGCCTGGTCATTACGCGCCAGGTGCGTCTTCAGCGTCCAAAGTATTCAGTTGTTTTATACCACTCATAAATACCTTTCGCCTACTTCATATTATTGTAATGTATATCCAGAGACTAAAACTTCAGCACACATGTACTAATGCAATTACAATACATTGTATGTATCATAATATGGGGGTGGTTCAATACTCCAAACACGGATTCTTCATATAACTATTAATGATATTGATCTGAAGCTTTCAAATCGTCACAATATACATAATATTTTTTTTTATTACTTCAAAAAAAACATAGGTATTATCGAGTTATTTTTCGAGATATTTGAACCTAATCAGGCTCATTAGTGCGCGTTGGTATTTTACGCGTGTAGCAAAAGTGCTAGTGGCTTCATAACAGTAGTCGTGTAGGAGGTCGGATTGGAGGCTCAAGGTAGCCTCAGGGGTGGAAACCTACCAGATAAAAGTATTTAGTTGTAACAGAATAATACAAGTAGTGCGTTAAAATAGTACCAAATAAAAACTTTGCATTGTAATAAGTCATCATATGATCTTTCAGTGTATGTCTGCTTACGTAAGAAGGATTTTGAATCTGCATTCGTGTTTTGCGGAACGAGAATTATATAAATGCGCTTTGTCTTTCTAGAAATCCATGATACTTTATCTGTTATACTCAAGGGAAAATAAAAATAAATAGAGAAAGTTTATCTGGTATCTTTTATGATGTTTCATTATCTGCGAACATAATACTCGCTGGGTTGGAATACTATTTAATATTTTATTTTCGTATTCCTATCTGAATATGATTTTCTACTGAGTTTACGATAAAAATCACTCTAATATATTCTGCATATCGTCGTGGTAAATGCAATAGGTCGTATTTCAAAAAAATTTCAATTTTGTTTTATTGCACCATAGTGACCAGCTCAGTCATCTACACTACCTCCAATAGGTCTTATGTCGTTAGACCAATAAGAAGTCGACTATCCCAACTCTTGCAAAAAGACGAACCGACACGTCATTGATATTGGTCACGCCAAATAGTCGTATGTCAGAGCTCATCATAATGATAGTAATGTTTTTGTTTGTTTTTATTCCTCGTTCTTGACTTTATACTAAAGAATTCGTCAAATAATACGATGAAAGTAATTAACCAATCACTGTTTTTTTTAAATCTACTTTTTAATTACATTATTGTTTTCAAGATAATTTCTACAGATAATCTAACATTACTTTTTGTCTCATTTATTTATTGCCAAAGTAATTATTTTTTACCAATCACGATTGACAGTTTTAATAAGACTGTTTATTTAGTTAAAAATTATTTTGTGAAAAGCTATCAAAATGATTAATGGAAGTCGTGGGCGGTACTTGGTATCTTTAGCAGTCAGCGACATTACTTCACCGGATAATAATGGTAAGAATAAATAAGATTATGTCGCCACAAACAATAAGATGTGGAGTGGAGATGATATTTTGCTGAGATGCATTAACGATTATGAAATTTAAAAATCATTATTGTCTTCAGGACCTCAAATAACCTATGGAGTAGTAGGAACCCCTGATGATATGGCGTTACAAGTTGAACCTGGGAATGCAGTGAAACTTGAATTGTTGGTCTTAGAGCATCCATTAGAAGTCACGTTTCAAAATATTGGTTCAGAAAGAGAACTCGATTTCGCTGAGGTTAATAATACTTTGACTGTCGAAACTCCAATTTTAGAACAAGCAGAATCATTGTTGAGGCAACCTTTGGACATAGAGATAGCAGAGAACATTGTATCAACACAATCAGCCCCGGGAGAAAATATAGATTGTGATATGACGATGACTGAATATAAGTGGCCCTGAACATTCACTATCTGACATCAGTAGTGACTCTGAAGCTCTGTATCAACCTGAATCAAATCAATCAAGCTAATCAGAAGACTTAGAGGAGTTTGCTATGCAGTCTGACACCCATGGTGACTTACTGAGCAAGTCAATCAAATACAACGAAAAGGGCAAAGCAATAATTGTAAAGAGTGGAAGAGGCAAAAAAACTCTTAATTTCGATTGCTAGGCAAGTCTTATGTAGGTTTTGAGAAGTGTGAAGAGTCCGACAAGTATAGACAGACGTCTAAAAAAGAATCTAAGACCATAGGTCCACGTTGTGGTGGGCATAGTGACATACTCAAAATAGTGGGCCAAAAACAAACTTTAAGTGCGATACAATCAGTGATGAACAACGCAGCTTGCTATTCACAAATTTTTGGAAGAAAACAAAATAAAACCACCTACCTACAAATTATTTTTCTAAAAAAGTATTCTTTTAAAACTGTTCTTTTTTCTTTTAAGTAGGTATTTACCTGCTCTATTTTTATGCAAATACTTAATTAAACTATGATATTTTCAAATAAATCTTTTTAAAAAAATATTGTATGTTTTGAATATTAGCTATTAATCTTTTCTTTTAAACATTGAAATTGTTTCTATACAAGTGCCTAATTAAACTGAGATTTTTAAACATATCTCCAATTATTGAAAAAAAAGATGTTTTCATTAGTCTAAGCTTACTTTTTAAACGTTTATGTACAAGTTTATAATAATATGTCTATATTAATATAATATTATATTTTGTTTCATTCTAAATACCTAATTTTAGTGTTTTCAATTTAGGTATGTTTACATAAAAATTGGACTTATGTCAACAAAAGTGGCCAACATTGACGAGCAAATAGTCGTATGTCAACATAACTTTCTAAATATTCATCTTAGGTCAAAATGATGATAATAGTCTTAACAGGGAACAAATTCAACTAAGTAAATAAATTTGTGAAAAAAAATCGGTGCAATGGGGTTAAGATGGGATAGTTTTTTGTCTCTCCTGAAAAGTTTGGTATCTTTGACATACGACCCATTGCATTTACCACGACGATATGTAATAATTATGTTATATTTTAATGAATAGAATAGCTTTTACATGACTTCTTATTACTCGAGTATGCAGAATGGTTATTACATAACTATATCACATATATCCAATTAACTGGAAGTAAAGTAATCATGACTCATAAAATGCAAAGACAGCGCTACATCATACATGGCGAATGATAACTTTTAGAATGAGGTAAGCTTTGGAGGTCTGAGAAAAAGAGCACACTCGTCAGTTACACGAGAAATAAAAGATAATACGATATTACCACTAATGAATAGGTACACACTAATTTAATAAAATTTCAAAAACTCTACAAAATTTTACAAAACGTTTATATCTTACATCAAAAACCATTAGATAAAATTTATTTTTATTTTTAAAACAATCTATATTTATTAACATGCGATTAAAAAGTTTTGACAACAATATTATGCTCGAAGGTTTTAGGTTCTGCGATAGAAGCTTACCATATTTCAAACAATTCGATAGACTGATTTAGGTAACGTGACGTAAGTCCATACGAAAAAATAACGCAATTCCTTGACAAATTTTTCGACATTTATTTACGTCAAGACAGATAGCGCGCTCTGCTATATTTTTTAAACCTTTGTCGATTGTTTTGTAATCTGTATAATACATTCTTACATATACGACATATTATGTCGTTGGCAAATTAAACTATTTTTATAGAATATAAAATAATCAAGTGATTATAATATATTATATATTATGTCAATATGCAATTAAAAAATATTTTTCTTGAGAAGGTAGGCTTTAAATAATCGCCTAATATGGAGTCTTTGCCACTGAGGTATATAGAATATTAAAAGAGCTATTTATTACCAAAACGAGATATAAATGCCTCTAAGAGTAAAATAAAGTATTTTATTATTAAATGAATAATTTTAAAGTTTTAAGAATTTAACACTCTTCATTGAACACACATACGTACTTTTAAATACCTTGCCTAAAAATATGTTGCCATTTTGATAATTATATGGTTTATTTCATCGTCATTAGGTAGTGTAATGATGGGTTAATTTGTTAAGAATATTTATGGTAACATCGATATAAAATAGAACTATTGAACCCAGTCAATAATTTAGTACCTGGCACTCGAACTTATCATATGACATTGTAAGAGATGTAATGATTAGTCGATATCAAACTTTTCAATCAAGCAGTTCACAA
This sequence comes from Rhyacophila brunnea, assembly GCF_057557595.1. Lineage (NCBI taxonomy): Eukaryota > Metazoa > Arthropoda > Insecta > Trichoptera > Rhyacophilidae > Rhyacophila > Rhyacophila brunnea. The sequence goes on from NW_028232752.1 coordinate 25,487,078, forward strand.
ACAATCTCACAATAATTGAAGAATCATTCCTCGCATACTGTGTTTGTCCGATAATGACGTAAAACTATTAAATATTAAATCCACATAGATAACAAAACCAATAATATCTAAATATATCCTCATAATATAATATAGTGTACAAGTGCATACAATAAACAACTGTTTAAACAATTTTTTATTTAATAATCAAAAATGTATACATATAAAATAAAACTTAGCATACAAAATTAAAATAACAAACAACTACAAATGGTAATCCCGATGGAAAGTGTTGAATAACTTCATATTGTTCAAAATCGAGCCCGGTTTCTGAAGTGATTACTAATTATGTATTGTAATAAGTTAGCTCAATTAGTAAACCACATACACGTAAATCTAGTGGACATCAGTTCGAATCCCACTGGGCGTCGTATTTTTTCAAAAGATTTTTTCTAGTATTTATAATATATATTTTGTCTGAGGTATTTTCATATTATTATTTATGTTCAATTAAGAACGTTATATTCTCAAATCTTGTGAATTGTTCGTTGAATGAAAAAAATACTTTATTATGTAATATATCTTTATTATATAGTTGCGAAACACTGTAATTTTTTTACGAAGTTTAGTACGAATAGGATAAAATAAAAGAAAGATTCGTTGAATCACCAAATATAATAATATAACTGCATAATATAGAGAGATATACTAAAAATGTTATGAAACGAGCAAACTAGTGGAATGTAATCATATAAAGTTCGTGGTTTTATTGGGCATACAATATAGCTCTGCCATTGGCATACGAAAATAATGCAACAAATTATATTTAAATATTAAATATCTTACATTGATAATTTCCATAATAAATAAGTAGATAAATGTAAATTTAAGGCAACGGTTCTATACCTATGGGTCGCGACCCGAAATTGGGTCGATTGGCATATTTAGTGGGTTGCAAAGTTTTCTCAACAAAACTAAACAATCTTGACATAATAACATACTCCATATATTTTATTTAAAATATCATAAATTGAGGGGTCAAATGTTGTATTATATTTTTTGGTATAATAAATGCGCCACAGGATAATATTTAAGAATATCCAGTCAAAGTAACTGGATCGTCCAAAAGGCCAAGACTCGCCAAGGGTTTTAGTGCCATAAATGATGATGATGATCCTTTTCTTGATACTAAATCTTGAATTCAAAGAAATTTAGAGCTTGGTTTCATCTGCATTGATAATCGCGGAGTAGACAAACCACAGTGTATGTATATTATGTTGTAAATTATAAAGTAAATAATCATTGAAGTCGAATAAATTTAAAAGACATTTTAATAAGATCTAGTGTTATTACTAATAATATGTTTTGTCTTATTCAAAAAAAATTTTATGTGTCTTATTTTATTCATATTAATTTGGGTCACAAAACCAACATTATAACCATAAAATAAATTTATAAAACACAATAAAGACGTAAAGTTAATAAGAATCCTCAATACATCTAATATGATACAAGTTTAATAAAACCACGAGATTTCTTTCACAATATAATAAGTTTTAATATAATCAGATTTTCCTCTAAGTTTCTAAGTTCAAAGTAAAAGCCTTATAAATACCTAATTTCTTATAAACTTTATCCCTGACGTGAAAAAATTCCAATTTCATATTCATTAAGGTTTTGTTTGTGCTTTGATCCATATTTAAAATTCTGTTTAATGACACTTTGGCAGTCTTTTTCTAATTAAAAATCATATTTTCTTTAAAATTTTCACTGCTGTGTAAAATTTGGGATGGTGTTGTTGTTTTTTGGTATTATATCAGCTACGTTACATTTTTTTAATTTAGAAATAATTAATATTAAAATCTGAACGAATTTCACGTGCCGAATATTTTAGCCATTACATAGTAAACTTTCCTGGGATCAAAAGTCAAAAATCAGTGAAAAATAATACAATTTGATAAAAAAAATACTTTTTTGCATTAAATTTAAGTTTAACTGTAACTTTCTAACTAAAATTAAAAACGTTTCCACTGGTTTATTTCACCTGCTCTTTTTACCTATAATATTTGGAAAATACGTTATATATATTTAACTTTTGATTTAAAAAAGTTGATGGAATATACTAGTGTTTCTTATAATTTTGTTTTTTTTATTTCAGATCTTTTTTAAATCTTGTAGATTATACACTATATATAGACTATACACAAGTTGCAAACATCATTAAAACGTCAACTCCACTCAACGTACCTCCAAATAAAAATTAAAAATGAAACTCATATAACATGTTAAAATAAATTATGATGATTATTCGATTTGATATGACGATTATAGGTCTATGCCATTTATTACAACGATTATCTACACTATTTTAAGAGTCTCCACCTATATTATCACTTAATTTATACGTGCGATTTCTTCAATGTTTGAAATGTACTTTCAATGACAAAAAGTTGACAATCTATGAAATCGACCATTTATTTAATTTACGATCGATTTTTAAATATTATATAGATCATAATGCAATTATATGCAGGGTTCTCAAGTTCCTAATCTCTATTAACATTATCATAATTTCAAGTTGTCTCTTTGCATTTTAATACTGAAAAATTTAATTCCACTTGCATAAAAGGTAATCACGCTACTGACACTTTTATTCGAAGAGATACACCTTTGTCTCTTTGTGTCGCCATTGTTTGGTGACCTAACAAGTTGTAGTGGCACGATAACCCGTGACGTTGCACACTGCAACGTTTCAAAAAATATAGTATTTTGGTAAAACTGTTTTATACACGAATCCGCTCTCATAAGTGCATAATTCTGTGATTTAAAATATAAAGTGAAACTAGTTTATTCTGATAAAAATAACTAAAAAAATAAAGGCATGTAAAAATGCAAGACATATCTCAATTTTATTGATAAAACTCATGGAATAGATCTTCACTGAAATTAATATTGACTCGGTTATAAATAACGCGTACATTATATTATATTATTATTTATCTCATTATTATGTTACTTATATATTATTTTTATTTTCCGGTCCACAATTATATTTATAACAAGATAAATTATTATTTCATCCTTAGACATTCTTAATATTTAACAAAACCGTTGTAATACCATTTTTGTTTACATGTTGTGTTAATCACATATTCTTTAAATATGTTATAATTACTATAAACTTGATTTTATGACTATTTATTCGTATTTCAACATAATATTATATAATATAGTATACGCATGGAAATTATTATATTTTTTCATAAAAATTAATCAATTTCAAAGGTGCTGGTAGATTACGGATCTAAGGGGAGAGGATGCCAGACACTGACTTTTTATGTTGAGAGAGTTGGCGCGCACTGGAGACGGTTCGGTGTTCGTGCACTCACGCACTGATAAACGGAAGGTTCGGAATGTCACTCTCACGGTTTTACTTGATTTTGGGTTGAATTATGATGACAAGTTCAGGATGGATGATAGACGCGACGTTCACTCGAATGAAGGTCGAACAGATGTGTTTTGTCTGAGTCACTATGTGGTTAACGACGGCTCAGCTTTAACAAGCCTACACTTGCCCGTTGTCCAGATGTAACTGAATGTAACTAAAGGTTATTCGCAATCACGGTCGACTCATGACCCGTAACTGCTGTCGCCCTGGTCTTGTGACAACAATAAATAAGGATTCGAGGTAGGTGGGAAAATAAGAAATGACGGCCACCATAATTGGCCCAACCAAACTCCAACAGAAAGTTCTACCGAGTATATTTTATATCTCAAACAAAAAATGAAAGTGCTTTAAACACAGTTATCATATGAATCATAACTACTTGTGGCTTACATGGCACCGAATATTTTTATTTTCAAAATTCATACGGCAAGTCAAAAATATGAATATAATTTATATCCAGTCAAATAATTTCAACTCATCCCTCGTCCTTGTGCATATAAATTTCGTCGGAAACGGACTGTATGGAAACAGTTACAAAACTAGAATAGCTTACTTATATGTTCACTCGAGTGAAGGCGCCTTTTCACGACCGCGTTATGAGTCAGCTTAAATATGTTTTAAAATTTTATTCTTTGTGCTATAAAATAACTTGAAGTAACCATAATATTTTAATTATTATTTGGTAATGGAGATAGGCTGGACATATAGCTCGAAGAAGAGATAATCGTTGGACAAATTTAGTCATCCAGTGGTATCCAAGAGGTAAAAAACGTCCGCAAGGTAGACCTTGAGGCCGTTGGATCGATTAAATGATAAAGTTCTGCGGAAGTACGTGTCAACACAACGCACAGAACCGAGAGAAGTGGAATCAGCTTGGAGAGGCCTTTATCCAGCAGTGGAGAGATTCAGGCTGATGATGATGATGACACCATGATCATACGTATTTAAGTGAATAATTTCTCATTTTGGTGATGTATTCGTATTGAACACAAGTTAGTCTCGGGTATGTATATGAATATTATTTTAGTCGCTTCAATTTTAACCATGAATCCATAAGAGTACCTACTAATTGGACTCATTTTTTTGGCTTGAAACTATAATAATAGTCATGTAGTGCGCCGTGATGAGAAACTTTTTGTTTATTACGCCAGGGAACTTTTTGTCTATTTGATACGTTGTAGAATTGTTGCAGAAACTTTTTTAATTAATTCTGCATTTGCCCTCAACAATTTTACCACTTGTAATTGTGCCACACTGAAAGTTGTGTCTCTTTTGTCGTGAAAATTCTTCTTTATATTTAATTAGCTAGTAACAAAAAAACGTAATATAATATTACACGTACCCAATTACAATGAAAATACTTCTCTTGCAATACAATAATGATATAATTAAATCAAAACACAATACGTACTACTTGTCCCTCTTATTATAATATTAGTCAAGATCACTTTCTTCCGTTTCAAAGAGACATTGACAACTGATAAACAATATATAATAATGCAGATATTCATATATACTAGTAAGTTTAAAAGGGCAAATCATTCATCATCAGCATCATCATCATCAGCCTGAATCTATCCACTGCTGGATGAAGGCCTCTTCAAGATGCTTCCACTTCTCTCGGTCCTGTGCATTGCGTTGCCACGTACTTCCGCATAACTTTATCGTTTCATCGATCCAGCGGCTTCTAGGTCTACCTTGCGGACGTTTTGTACTTCTTGGATACCACTGGATGACTAGATTTGTCCAACGATTGTCTCTTCTTCAAGATATGTGTCCAGCCCATCTCTATTTAAGGCTTTTAATAAACTCTATTACATCGCAAACCCTTGTCTGCTTGCTTATCCACTCATTCCTCTTTTTGTACTTTCGCGTTATGCCCAGCATGCACCTCTCCATACCACGTTGTGCTACTCTAAGTTTCTGGATCTCTCTTTTACTTATGGTCCATGTTTCACACGCATATGTGATCACGGGAAGCACACACTGGTTGAACACTTTGCGCTTTAGGCACAGTGGAAGATCACTTTTGAAGATATTATTTAGGCGGCCAAAAGCACTCCAGCCTAACTTTACTCTGCGAACAATTTCATCTAGATATAAACAATAATCTGAAAAATTCTATATTCAATAAATCAATTAAATGTACTCAGCCTATCAGAAAACATTCTTATAATCATATTTAAATATGTACTGAAGCTGCATAAAGTAAATAACACGTTGTACGTACAGTGTACGTACTAAAAGGTACCCCGATGTATTGATTTATAACAAGTAGAATTTCGAGCTTGTAGTCTGTATGGGCGACATTGAAATGCGGTCGCCAAAAGTTACATTGATTTAGGCGCGAAAATTATCTCTGTATTGCTTTCTGATAAGTAAAATTTGTCAAAATGTTTTCGGGCGAATTGGTGTATAGTTTTTTTTGTCTAAGTTTTCTATCATATAGTCAAATGTCTCAATATATGATGAGATTGCTTACAGAACCTTACTAACATGGAGCTCATTTAGGCGACGGAATATTTTCTTCAAATGTGTTCTTCCACTGTGGTTTCAACGTAAAGTATTCAACTAATGTATGCCACCAATGAAACATGGACCCTTTATGTAAGGAAATGTGCATGTTGGGCCTAATATCACAAACTAAACCAATGGATAAGAAGGCAGATAAGAATATGCAATGTGACAAAAGTCTCCGAGTAGATAAAATGGCAATGAGATAGACAAATGCAGTGATACATTGGTACCCAACTACAAAAATATGTAAAAAAAATTATGTATGTAAATTTCCTTGTTTTGCGTAGATAAATAAATTAACTTGAAAAATATTTATGCCGCTATTCCATTTAGGTAAACCAAAAATCTAACATTGTATACCTACTGCTATCTACAAAGTGCCTGTATGCGGAGTTTGAAAACATTTGTGCGGACATTTTTACACACGTGTGCACCTACACGTACACACAGTAGTCGTATCGTTAGTAGTGGGTTATACATAGTATATGAATAAACATTTACTTTTCAATTTTAAAATAACAAAGTTGTTGGATTCCACCTTTATATATTTTTTTAGTATTTTAAAAACGCTAAAGAAATTTTGTGTATTATTAAAATAATGTTTTTTTATAAAATTTAATATAATGTACAGACGTTTTTATTTACTGCATTTTACAATGTAATATTCGTTTAAATGTTTCTACCGCTATATAAATGGCACGCAACACCGATGTGTACCGTTTAGTATTTCAGTAAAATTGTTAGGATATAAAAAAGCCTTTCATTGCACGTATGTATTATATGAAACATTTTACAACACTCCGGGGCGTGTTTATACATACGCAAAGTATTCTGATATTATTTCGAGCAAATACGGACTCGAAAAAAAATAGAGAAACAAGAATAATTGATGTCCTTTTTCATTTGAAATTCTTTATCTGAGTAAATTTCATAATAATATTAAATTTAACATCTCAATACTGTATGGGAGTGTATACTTTTAAGTAAAATTATCATTGATAACTAACTAACAAATAATCCAGTATATCGGATATTTTCAAAATGTGTTTTCCGCTGTATTCCTGATAACCGAACAGTACCGAAAAACATTAGCTTAGAAGAAAAATATTTAATAAAATTGCACTTCTTTGCACATACTATTATGTACGAAATTTTAAAAAAAAATGAGTTACGTATAAAAGTTTGATGTAAAATGTTCTTTCTTAAATCTAAAAAAAACTAACAATGACGACACAATGATTCATTTTTTTCAATCAGAATTTCTTCATACTAAGCTTATAATTTTTTTTTCTTGTTTTGTAGCTATAACGTGTACTTCATTGGAGTCTATGTTTTCTAAATTTTAAGCCCTTTTCAATTGAGCTGAGACATTCTGTCAAGCTTGCAATTGTCATGTGTCGGATCAAGAATCGCGTTTGCGTAAGTCAGGGTATTACTGTATTATTATGTCAGTTTTTCATAGTAGCTGTATTTTTAAATCATGAGTATAGTATACGCGTACCCAGTGTATATACTTTTCATTTCATTATTGCATCTTCGTTAAGTTATATTTGTATGACGTTTGTGTAGTTGTATGTGATAACATAATAGATATTCTATTAATCTATCTGTTACCAATTAAAGATATCTGTAATGAAGAAACCGGGTACATTTAATATGTAAAGTAAGTACTTATAACATTATAACTTCACAGTGTACGTTATTTCTAATACATATAGTATGAGGGTTGTTTACATATTTTTTTAATTGGCTCTATAAAAGAGTACATCATAAAAAAATATGAGAAATGAATGTTAGCCACTTGATCAACCTAAAGGAAACTTGCAAGCACACATTTAAAATACAGCATGTAAATTTTCCAGACCCAGAGTTCAAACGCTAACCCACGATTTTATAAACAAACATCATAAGATTCGTTTATGTAAGACTGATAAATGTGACGTTGTTTGTTTCTTATACAATATTTATTCATGATTTCATGTAAGCAAGAATGTGATGAGATGAGATTTATATAATAATAGGAAAGTGTGGATATGTAATATTTTAATAATTAAAATCATGACATATCTCAAAGCGTATTGAATAAATGAAAACAGTTAATTGAAATAGCCAATTCAATTGCAAATAATTACAAGATAAAAAGAACTTTTTGTATACAACATTTTTAAATTTTCTGTTGAATCATATAAACTTAACTTGACTGGCTTAAACGATCAAAAAAATTGTATTGGATAGAAATAATACTGAAATGTCATTTTGACACTCATATTGATTTCCATAGAAACGCACGTATATATTAATAATTTCCTAGCAACTAATAATAGTGAATTGGATATACGGATTTCTTCCAAAATTACTTTTCATACAAAACAGAATTAACTGAAAATTAATTTAATTCTACTTCGAACTAAAAGTATTGAAAAAATGCATTGGCATCGTGTTCTGGTATATTCTAAAAGTTTCAAATGTCGGGAAGTTAATTAAAAATCGATTGCAATATTTGTACCGGACAAACAACCATCGAACAAATAACCACCGGACAAAAAAGAATACGACCTAATAAAAACGTTGTAAAAAGGTAATCGAATTTAAATTCTTGTATTGATTTGCATTACGGTATGCAGTGTTTATCTTACGTAATTGATAAAGTAACTGGATATTAGAGTAAAACTTTAAACTCTTTCAGCTCTACAAATACTTTTCTCGCGATTAAATACGGCTTGATAATATATGAACGCAAAGTTGGCTGTTGCAAAAATAATAAACTACTTTTCTATTTTCGAAAGTTGGTGGAAGTAGCAACTTAGAGAAAACAATATTTCCCCTCCAGTTCGAAAGTTCTTCCATTCTCCTGTCACTTTACTGGAAAATGCAATCAGAAAATGTAAAACGAATACATTCAAATTTTATAATATTGCTCTTTTTATGTGCATTTGTACTGGAGAGGTTTCTGTATGTAACCGTAGGACATAAACATCAGCATGTTTATGTTAGAGAGGATACGGTAATAACGGGACTACTAGCCTTTTTATCTTAGCGTATTTCTTAGGCTGGACAAATACCATCATACGTGGTACCCAAGGGGCATTAAATTACTACTGGAATGCTTTAAAACTCTCTGGATAGACGTATTCATAAATGTCGGTGAATGTACGTGGCAGTGGAGAACTAGGGACTGAGAACAGTAGAAGGAGTTAGAGGATACCTTAATCTAGCAGCTTATCGACGCTGGGTATTGATGGAGAAGAGTGACCTTGGAAAGAGTTAGGCTGTGGAGATCAGAGAAAAAGAGCACACTTGTAAAGTATACTTACGGGAAATAATAGAATATGATATTCCTACTGATTAATACCTAGGTACACACTAATGAAAACGACACACTAAATAGATAAAAATTCAGTAGCTCACAGATGATATAAAATAAATTAAGCTAGGAGTTTAAATTACGTGTTTTTAGATAAAATCATTTTTATTTTTAAGAACAATCTATATTTATATGTGATTGAATGCCATAGAAGTTATTTTTTTTAAATTATCTCATTATTAACTATTTTCGGCAAAGCTGCAGTCATAGACAATACTATTATGCGCAACGGTGTTAGGCTTTGCGTTTAGAGCCTAGGGTATTGCATACATTGCGATAGACGGGCTGAGGTCACGTAAGGTAAAGTCCAAACAAAAAAAATCTTCATTCCTCGTATAATAATTCGATACAATAATTGAAGAAAGATGGCGCTGTGGCATTTTTTTAACCTTCATTATATATTTATATTTTATTCCTACACATACAGCAGATATCGTTGGACGTTGGCAAATTAAACTATTTTTATAGAATAGAAATAATCAAGGTATTATTTAAATACGTCGATAATATGTAATTAAAAATTATTTTTCTTAAGAATGTAGACTTTAAATAATCGCGTAGTATGGAGTCTTCTCCACTGATGGGTACCTATATTATTGTTCGTCTGTCATTAATTACATATATAATAACATACATAATTTTGAAAACACTTCGGAGAAAATATATTATAACTAATAGAAAAAATCGTTTAAAATAAGTAAGACACCCAGAAGGAATTGAACCTGCATCTCTCGGGTTTTGCGCCCACGCACATATACCACTATGATATAGGCGCCATACTTAATTGCGACAAATTTTAACTATTGCTTAATACTCTCTGAATCGCTTTCCCCAGCTTTCCTGCTGGGTGTCTTACTTTTTTCAAAAAAGATATTTTCTATTGGATATATTATAACATATTATTTTCTCAGAAGTTTTTCAAAATTATGTATATTCAATAATTAAAATGTTACATTCTTAAATATTGTGAATTATTCGTTGAATAAAAAAATAGTTAATTAATTTATTTGTTTAAAATAATCTGATTCGTACGTAGGTTAAACCGCATCCTTTTTCTTGTAAACGACCATTGACATAAACCTCAAAACAACGACACGATAGACGACATCATTGTCGTTGAAGACGGAAAATAAAAATAATAGGAAATATAAACACGTTGTATGGGACTTACTTTGAAATGTTTGTCTGGAACTCAGCTGTTTGTGAAAGGTGAGAAGAGATTTTCTTCACAGCATCTTTAGAGAACATTTTTTTTTCTTATATTAATATGCATATGCGCTTTTGTAAAATAATGATTTATGACGTTCTTTCTTTGACATGGTAAGGATTATTATACGATGGCCCAGAGCATAACGTGTTAGAGATAATCATGTAGCATAGTTTATTAAAATGTTGGTTTTAATGAAACATAACATCTTGTTATTTACTAAGCATCAATACAAGTAACTTTTAATGAAAGGAATTTCAAATTTATAAACGATGGTTAGTTATTTTAGGTGGTTTTGAAACGTGTATATTGAATTAGATGAAAAATATATCCTGTTGATGGGATCATCCGATTTGTCACCAGAAAATTGGATAAATCAATAAACTGAAGATTTCCAAGCCAAGAACCCATTATTTCACATCAAAAATCTTATTGTGATTAAAGTCCAATGCTCAGTTTTTTTCTGATTTTTATCCAATATGAAGATGAGAGAATGATAGAGCTATATCTAAATTAATTAATATTATATACCAACTCTGGTTAGAGATCGTAATAGAAATTTATCGTTTCGAAAATTCTCGAGAAATAATGAGACTAATTTATTTCATTTTCTCGAGAAATGTCAAAATTATTATTTGTCGACAAACAATCAATATTTTTTGTTTAAATAAAACATTAATACTTAATCGAAAATACATAATTTGAAAATATCTCATGCATATACCCAATAAAAAAAATCCTTTTTAGAAAAAATACGACACCCGATGGGACTTGAACTTGTAACGGCTGGATTCACACCAATGTCATTTTCGAATTAAGTTACGGGCATCCTACTTAATTATAAAGAATTTTACCAATAGTTCTGACATGGAATGCTTATCAAATTATTAATAATTAAGCAATTATGTCTTATTATTATTATTATTACTTAATAATAGGGTAATTGTCAGGCTTATAATCCGGATTCCAATCCCGGATCTGAAAAAATCACATGCTGTTTTCCAATATATGTTTGAATCCAGAGTATAAGCCATATAGGTGAGCATGTGAATAATATCAATTTCTCGTAAAGAAAAATTTATTTAAAAAACTTTTCGTGAGACGCCCCCGCATATATTTGTAGAGCCAATTAAAAAAACGGATCATTAAATAATCAGCATTAAAATATTTCCATGTGATGGTTATATTATAATAATCTAATAATATTAAGTTTAATGAATAAATTAATGTTTCTGTTTATATTTTCGGGGGAGGTCTGATAACAATATTACGAGACAAATTATTGTTTACATCGTGTAATAACTTGTTGCCAAATATTTGACGTCGTCTGGGCACACACCATAACACACCTCTCGAACTTATTTACCTGAATTATGTCGCGTTGACTACCAATTTTCCTTTATAGCCAAAGTAAATCTTCTCGTGAAGATGGCTTAACACAAGGTTAATACATTGTAACTTAAAGTGTTGCATACAGTAACTACAAAATATATTGTCTGTTTTAAATTAATTTATAAAAGTATAATTAATTCACCAGCATTTAAACTTAGTTTGCTTGACGATTTTCTTGATATTCGTGTATTTTCACTGTTCCATACTACTTTACGAAAAACAAAATAATGAATGTGTTGTTAATTCACCTGTCCAGAGTGTCGAGCTTTATAGATTCTGATTGTTACGTTTGCTTGTTTATAATAGAAACTGAAATACCTAATGGGTTTGTAGTAACAGGCAACCGATCTCGAGTGTGAAAGAATATGAGATATACTTAACCACATGTTAAGAATACACTTGTCCTTCATTCTGATAACTACTCTCGGTTGATGCACTAACGCTCATTCAATATTGGTGCATTTGATGGTTGCCACACACTATTGAATGTCTATAATGTGTGGTTCATTTTCATAGGACACTCACACATTCAAAACCCTGCGTCAAAGTGTAGTCACTGACTACACTTTGACGCAGGGTTTTGACGCATGGTTTCCCAAACTATGTTCTGCGGAATACAGGTGTTCCGCGAATTTGTCAGAAGAGTACTCCAGTATACAAGACTACACAAGTTATTATTATTTTGTTTATTTACTTGTGTTATATCGTTTAGTGATATTATAATATTAGATTACATGTAAATTGTACGTAGCACAGTTTGCCGTGAGCTTTCTTATCGGTAAGAGATGACCGTATACTATACTATACGGTCATCTCTGTAGCACCGAGATAAAAAAATATCCGTTGTTCGTAGAGCATTGCAGACAATAATGTTCTAATTTTGTTAGATTCAATACTAACCTAACCTAACCTAACAAATAATCCAGTATATCAGCTATTTTCAAATTTTGTTTACCGCTGGCTTCCTTTAAACCGACAAGAACCGTGTTGAATTTTATCTCATTACTATATTATTATGATCGAAAGAGGTTGGACGGTCTTTAATATACGACCATATATTTCCGATACAACATTTGATGGTGAAATTCATACGTATAAGTTTCCGGACACGATTATATTATTATTATTATTATTTTAACTGTGTTTTTTTTTTTGTTGTGGGTTTAAATAATTATGTCATTCTAAAGTGGTAAGCTTTAAAAAAAATACTGAATTTGGAATAATAGCAAGCTTTTGACGGTTTATGCTTTATAATAATAATTGTTACCAATGTAAATCAAGTCCAAATTCCATTTTTTTTAAATACTATCAATTTGAAAACAAATTTAACTTCAGTTTTATAGCATCTATATTTTTCGAAGCGGGGTTTTTTTTAAATCCCAAATATAAACAACATTATTTAGAGATTTTCTCGCGGGAATATTTTAACACTCCTCCTAAATCAACGGCTATACACATTTTTTTACGTTCGAACCCTTTCAATGTAAGCATGATCTACATTCTACGTGGATTTATTATTCCACAATTATCCAGTTTTTTTATAACATTCGTGCAATGTTATTTGTACTGTGTCATTATTTAACTGTACCAATAGAATTATTAATACATAATAGCATAACAATTACTAAGTCAGCTATAACCCGACTGACACATTATATGAAGAGATCATAATATCTCAAGAAATAAAAAAAAGCTAGAGTAAACCTTGACGTTTTCAATTTTTTGTAAGTAGTATGTCATATGTCGGTTGAAAGGGAAGAGCTTCTCAAGTCAGCCCGACCCTCAGTTAGACCAGTCGGCTATTGCGACTTGGTATCTACGAAGGAGAATTTCTCAGTCTTTAAAAAATTTGCAGCATTTTACGTCAAACGAGAAGGCCATTTCTCATCGAGAATTGACCGTATCACGCACATTTTAGTGCACTCCATCCAAGGTCATGGAAATTTGCTCCTAGGATACTTCCGACACAACTTTTCAAGAGTACCTAACGTTCGTTACGTCACGTTATACGCCTGCATACCGGGTGTGGAGACGTGGCGGATGGTGGAGAGAAAATCAAGTAATGTAAATTCAATTAAAAGTACACTTTAGTGGATAACAGTCTTAGGTAACTATTCCTGAGACATTCCCAGTCATAAAAAATACTGGTACTTTACATGCAAACTTAGAATCCCGTGATTCGCACGATTAAAACTGCGTATGGTGCGAGATGGTTGTGGTTTGGTGGGGCCATTATTTAGCTTGAAAAATATGCTATGTACTATTAAAGGATTCTTCGAACACACTGTTCATGGTGTCCCAGAAAGCCTCAAAAGTTTTTTTTTTTTTTAGAAATATGCCTAAAAAATCGGACAGCGAGCGAACACTGGGGAGGTGGAGTATCCAAGTGAAGGAATTCATTGAAAACTTACCATCATCTACCACAAGGCTTGTACAAGCTATATGGAGTGTTGGAGATAGTCAATCCAGAACTCTGCAGTACCTATTACAGAATGATCACCAATTTCAGTTATAAGGGTGACGATGAGGGAGAGAATGATATATTTATTTAAAATTATTGTTTTATCGCCAATTTTTTTTCTCGAAATGTTTTTTAAACTGTTTGATTAATGATAAATTTTAAAACTAATTATAATTTCGTGACACACCAAAGTTATTATTAAAATAAATAATTTTGCTTGAAATAATAACATATTTCTACCTTTTTCGAAAAAATAGTACCTTCTTCCAAACACAGTATCAGTGAAAAACCGTGGCATTATTGATTTGATCCATCCATTCGGAAACAGCTCTTTTTCATTCATTCAACCTAGCTAAATAACAAATGTTTTTTTTCTAAATTGTCATCCTTCCTGCGGCTGTATGACCAACAAATTGAAGAGTCTGTCTATGGCAGGTAGAAAGGAAGGTAGATAATATAATATTTTATTACATTTCCAATATTATAATATTGAAGAAGCGATCTAGGCATATTTCCAATTTTCGATTACTTTTCAAATTATTGAGAATTAAAAATAGATCCATCAAATTTATTAAACAAAACATGATGTTCGGCTTCAGGCTCTTCTAAGAATTTATTTGAATATCATTTTAATTCTTTACGTCTGACATTTTCATATATTATAAAATATTAAATATTATTTTTTATTTGCATGGCAGCCATTTTGTTGAAATATCGTTATGTATACATTGCGTACCGTATATAGTACAAATACTGGCAAATGTACTATCGTATCATATTGCCTATATACATATATTTATTTAACACTTGTGTTTCCAATTCATGGTTCGTAATCTTCAGAAGGAACCCAAAGTATTTTCTGGTAATCTCCAACTAAAAAAATAATAACTTTTAATGAAAATGTTCTTAATCGATATTTGAAATCACCTCAAAATATTAAATTTAAATACTTTGCCAAAAAAATATATACAGAATGTTTTTTAGATAATATGTAACATTCTTGTAAGAACAACACTGAGATTTAGAGCTTATATAAACCTTCTCCTCTACTTTTATTCTCAAAGACTGGTGATGTTTGATCGCAGGGTATATACTTGGCTATATCTGTAAAAAAAATAGTATTATAGCGGTTTAATCACGAACCATAAAATATCTATGAATAACTGAGTATCATGAAATGTCTAAAGATATAAAAACTCTTCTTCTTTTTCATATCATGTGTCTTATTACTGAGGATGGTGATTACTTAAATTACACACGTTTCTAATAATCTCTTTTCATCTAGTCTAGAGCAATCATGTGCAGATCCAATTGTTTCAATTATTGTTAATTCAGTCGCTTTGTTGATTACGTCACTACGTCTGGATGGTGCATGCCCTCACAACTTTCCTCCTTTGACGTCACCAGTGATTGTTCGTATCTTCAGGCTGTTCAGATCTTTTCTTACTACGTACCTACTTACGAATTAGAGAACGCGTCTTTTTCAGTTGGCTAAGAGACTTTATTTTATACCAAACTCTTCATACATTTATATGCCTGGAATTAACAGACATACTTTAGCATGTTTTACGCGTAAATATGTACGTGGTAATATAAAAGCTGCTTCTACTACTACTTATGGTATTCTTCTTCTTTGGGGCACCTAGGAGCTTGGCCTTTATCCCCTTCATCTCTGGTGGTTGTCTGTAGGATAATTGGTGATTCTAAGTCGACCTCTGGAGGCTTCGCGACCACCAGATGTCGAGGTGAAGTATTATGTGGTGTGTAATGAGTTTTTCCTGAACCATCGTCGATTCCTTCCGGTGGCTCTGGGTTTCCGGAGTGTGAGCTTTACATATGTATAACAAACATAGAAAAAACAACAATTAGGGCTTAGTGCTTTATGAATCCATAAGTCATCATCGAAGAAACGAAAGAAAGTCCACCCTACGTACAAAAAGCCGAGAACGGTTTGCTCTCGGTAAAAATACGTGTGGTATCTTAGCGCTTTGATGGCTGATGCAGTTCCCTCGAGTAGCAATTTATCTTTTTTGCTTTGCCCTTGATCTATTTTTAATTTAGTATTTATTATTTTTAATACCTAGGGTGGGTGGGTCTTGACCCTTGCACGTATGTCAAGTGTCATTCTGGCCACCATCTTTTGTTATTTATTTTATACTCATGGGAAGGTCGGTCTCAATGTAACGCGATGGGGTCTCATTACGATCGCTAGCTTCTTCTAAATATTTTTTTTAATTATATATCATATTAATATGTACTAATTGTATTCTCATCACCATAAATATACTAAACATTAAAATTAAGAACATGTTTCTATTTTCGCGGCTCCTATATATTTACAAACAAAATATGTAGGCACGACTGCCTTAAAGACTAACTCGTTAGTCTTATTGTCAATTTCAATACAACCAACCATTTCGTTACACAATATAATATAATATATCATTGCGGTACATATTGTATTTGAGAAATCAAATTTGATTGTCGGTAGATAAATTATTTACATAATAAATTAAGTTTCATAGAATTCTCGGCATCATCAAATATAATAAACGTCAATTCATAATAAGTACAACCATTTCGATAAGTAACACTTCCGCAAATAATGTCTATGAATAGAAATTATAATAAAGTTACTATCTATTGGGTTTATTGTGATAAATTGGTCTATTCAGGACTTGCCTATTAAGTTTCACGAGCCAGGTAAAAGTACGAGTTGAGGGAAAATCAAACGTCCGCCATAGTTAATTATAATATTTATAATATAAAAGCAAGCTAATATTTGTAGAAGAGTTACCTCCGGACAATAACCCCCTGTATCAATAACCCCCCAAACATTAACCCCCATATAAATATTAAAACTGTTTAAATCAGATTTCATTGGCACAAAAAATAATTGATACAAATTAAAAATTATACTTAAATCTAATATGCAAATTTTATAAAAGGAGACAGAGAGGAAAACTAAAATATTGAAATTATATATAAATATTCACCAGCGCTACAAATCGTGTGCCAGAATTTCATGAATTTCTAATCCGATATTTTCTCATTTCCTTTTTTATCATATTTAATTTAATGTACCGACATTTTACTTGTGAGGTGTTAATTTTCTGAGATTTTTTTTATCCTAGGGGGTTATTATCTGAGGGGGTTATTCTTCGACCATGTCCGATTGTAATAATCCTAATAAGATCATATGGGCATCCACAGAGTGGAGGTTCGTAATAACAGATTTTTGTTTTTACGAGAAATGGATGTCAGCCACTTGCTCAACCTATTAAGTCCATACCCTGACAGATAAATTGAAAAATAATATGTGTACTTGCCAGACCCATAATTCAAACCTGGGACCCACGGCGTTATAGTCCAACGTTTAAGCCGCGTGGCCACCGTGGGCACCGAGGGGGTTATATCTGGGGAATTTTTGCAGGGGGCAATTGTCCTGTCACCACACTAATACCATACCAAAGTAGGCGGGAGTATTTTGTATATTTTTCATAGTCTTCATCGCTGAGTTTATGCTGAGTTTATCTTGCTACTTAAAATAAAAACTTATTTTTCTTTTTAATGTTTTCAGATGCATATGTATTAATTTATTAATACAGTTTAAATTGTAATTATAAAAAAAAATCGGTGTGTGTACTGATGTACGCGCGTTAGAAGTTATACTTCTTTGGCATAACAAAACATAGATATTTAATACAATCAATAAAGGTTTGATTAAAAAGCATAATCAAACATACACAGTTATTGTTTTTGTATTGTTAAATAAAATTATTATAAATAATTTGAAAAAGGTACTCGTAATATTAGTTTTAATCATTCTATATATATATATATATATATATATATATATATATATATAATTTTATTTCTAATCTATTTCCCATGATGGCATCACTGTAAATTGTAAACATCGTCTGACGTTTACGACGTTTAGTAAGAAAATTTGAATAGCAGACTAGACCCCAGTGTTACCATATCCGGAAAAATTACGGGCTCTAAAAATCACGTATTCGCTAATTGCAGAGACATTAAATTATATTAATTGTATTTTTATAGTTACATATTGAATTTATTTTGTATAGTTTTCATATTTTTATCATCATGTAGACAATAATTACAAAATAATTTACCTGCATAATGGAAAAGAGAAATTTTAAATATGGTATTATTTTCAGTAGAAAAACGGAACGAAGCTATTTATGACGAAGTGAACCATACGCGGCAACGTCATTTCCACTTCCGTAACGGTTTCTCAATACGGTTTCTCGATTTCACTACGTCACAAAAGAAGTATAACTTCAAAAAATGTTTCAAATTGCAAACTTCGTATTTTTCCGTTAGGTGCTTTTCGTAGGTAGAGGATTCGCTTTAAACCGATTAGCTATTCGTAAAAAAACCGCTAACCTGGTAATATTTCTCCCTCAGTTAATTGAATTTTCTACTTCTATATCAAGGATTCATCCTCTTTCTTATATGTACTTAATAGGTCTTCTATTGACATGCTCAAGCTCAATACCTCCCGTTCAGGTAATAAGCATTGCTACTTTTATAAATGATTAATTATTAATTATTGTATTTTATGGTTGTTGCATAAATTATACACGACAGTAATATTTTTATTATAATTATATGCACATGTTTTAATGTTGTATTTTATTTATTTTGTTACATAAAATATGCATGCTTCGTTTATAAATAAATAAATAATACAAAAATATCTTATTACTTATTTTGTTACATGAAGTAATTCAATATATCTTTATGTAAATCAACTTTCCATATATTTCAACGCCCTGGATTCGAGGTTGGTTACGTTTAAGAAACGTCATAGCTGAGTCTATACCGTAAAGTTGGCCTCTGAGCCACGGTCGCCAAATGAGAAAACTTAACAGTCAGTTTCAAATTTAGAACCCGTAAATGTTTGTGCCGCCAACGAACGCCGAGATTTATTAAATTAGAACGTACACTCACCTTCCGTATAGTTGAGCCTTATTGAAAATTGAGAACGAGGTGAATTGCACATGGCCCATAAAATGGTACCCCGTTATGTCAGAAACTTTGTAAGCTTTCCTTCGGTGTAAAGTAAATTAACATCAGTTTTTCTCATTCCACGCCGGTCGTTTTATCAGTCACATATAATAAATCCGACAACTTAACTTGATATTAGAAACTAGTTTAGTAGGTACATGAGCTATACGGCAATAGGATTATTTCTTTCTTAATATATATATATATATAATTTGGGACACCTTAAATACATACCTATAAGCTTTTTTGGTACAGTTCGGTTATGAGGAATACAGATGAAAATACATTTTGAAAATAGCCGATATACTTAATTTTTTGTTAGGTTAATCTAACCAAACCTAACCTAACCTAACCTCACCTAAACTAACCCAAACTAACAAATAATCCAGTATATCGGGTATTTTCAAGATGTGTTTTCCGCTATATTCCTCATAACCGAACAGTACCGCTTTTTTAATATTGCACTCAGCTTACAGCGCTCGAAATGAACAGGAACGCACAAGAGCGCAGCTCCAATTCGTTAAATTTTCGAAATAACCGCTGCATCTCGTGGAAAAATTAAAAATGGCGCTTCTGTTCGGGAATTATTATGGCAATCATTCAATTAATTTACATTTTCATAAACTTGACATGTCGTTCACACCAATTTCTACAAACAATAATTATATTATTGTGTGTTGTTTTATTATAAAGATTTTAGGCTACCTATCTTAATATAAGTAATATTAATTCTAATCAATGAGAGTCTTCTATCATTCCATAGAATTTGAGTTTAGTATTCCAGGATTCGCCTTCCAACATTTTCAATGTCTGTGGATAGATATATTTTTTTAATTATTAATAACCATATCCTTGCTTTTTCGTACAAGGTAGTTGCTAGTAATTTTTAACAATGGCAGACACCCAAGCTTTGAGAAAATCACGTAAATATATTGTGTCCTTACAGGGATCGAACCCAGAGCTCCCGGATGTAAGGCCAGCGCCTTACGCACTGCACCACAAGAGCCTCTTATTCCGTGGATATTGTATTATATTACTATATTAATTGAAGTATTATATTAATTGAACTAATTATTAAACGAAATTAAATAATACAACAATTATTTATAATTACATGCAGTGATATCTAACGGGGGTAGACTACACTGTTTTTTTGCGAAAGATAAAAGAAGTAAAAATAATAATTGTGATTTTGACATCATACTTGCATACGTGCAAAAATAGATTTTTTTTCGCCTGCAGCGCTGAAAATCGTTGTCTGCCCAAATCTTTAGTAGTAGTGCGTATATTATCTATAAATACTGTTATTTTATTTATCCTTCTAAGATGGGTAGGTATATAACAAAAAACTCGCACACTTTAATATTTTCAAAAAATGGTTGAACCGGTTCATACACTTTTCTATTTCGAGCGTTGACTCAGATTTCATTGGATTCCGGTCAGCTATAAACCCAAATTGACGTGTGGTGCCATCCAACTAAGAATAGAATCACATGAATTCGACACTGATTCATATATAATGATTAGATATTGCAAGAGGTGGCCGGTGGCAGGGTTTTTCAATTTAATCATATTATAATATTATAGAATCGTAATTTTATAAATGGCAACAATTTTCTTCGCGCGAAGTGACATTACGGCATTGGATATATTGATGTTATTGACCCAAAAAAACCAAACACGGTGTTAATCGGGCATATACGGGCCCTACATTTGATGTGAAGCATCAGTATTTTGTATGACTGGAAATGTACCATGAGCAATTTCTCAATACAGTGCAGTGAACAGTATTTTCACTGAATAAATAAATAGTTATTTTGATATAATTGACTTTGTTTAACGATACTCGATGAAATATAATGATGTCCGCTATTGAAATATATGCCGTTAAATATTGGTAATTTTCTTTTGTATCTGTTAGCCGGAAGTTAATTTTCGGTGTAACTCACTATTCACTTTACTGAGAGTGAGGTTACATAAATGTGGTTTGCACATTTGGACTTTATTAAAAATAATTACAATATAAAAAGAACTTTTTATATACCTACCACGTTTATAAATTTCTGTTGAATCATATAAACTTGACAATTCTATGTATTAATAAATACTTTTTTTTGTACTTGATATAAATATTGAATAAATATAGAATACTGATATGTTATTTTGATATTTCATATTGATTTACATAGTAACGCACGTATATATTAATAATTTAGTTGCTAGGACACCCTTAGCAATCAACAATAATAAATTTCCATACAAAACAGAATTAACTGAAAATTAATTCAATTCTGCTTAAAAATGGTTAAAAGAATGCACTGTCGTCGTGTTCTGATATATTCTAAAAGTTTCAAATGTCTAGCTAGTCTGAAAGTTAGTTAAAAATCTTCAATCGTCCAATAAAAATCTTGGACAAACAAGAAAAAATAAAAAGAAAAAAAACAAAGCTAATAAAAACGTAGTAATAAAATACTGCAATTGATTGATGATGAACCGAAAGAAATTTTGTATTTGTAAAATTGTCGCTAATACTATTCTTGGATATGACTCCATTTTTTTGGACACATACAGCTATATTTTGCATACTAGGCTACGCGTCGTCCATGTACAACTGACTTGAGACATGTGAATCAGAGGTTTCTTCTGAAACAGTCGTACACTAGTTTGATGCGCATTTCATGACTGATTTATGATAACATGGATAATAACTACGTTTCCAACTATCCAGCGTCGTTTGTGAATGCTGTGATGGCAGGAGTGAGTCAGAGGATACTTTTCTTGAACGCGTTTGATTAAAAAATTTGTCATTCGTGACTTAAACGACCTAATCAATAAGAACGAGACATGAAATATTATAGTTTCCGCAAAGATTCATGTTCACATTTGAGTGACTTACTTCCCATGACTACTTCACACTTCCTAAACATACAAATTCTAGAATGCATACAAATATAATATGATAGTAATTGAGACCATTTTAAATAATCATATCATTTATTTAGTCTCTTAGCACCGCCGTACTAAATGACACTCTGAAATAATTCTTGTTATTTGTTGGTATAAAACCGCCGGCACACGTGACAACTTTTGAGACGCAATAATATCTCGGGGAAGCTGCATTCCCTCCTCGGCGGAATTTAAAAGTTTTCCCTCCGAGCAAGATGCCCGTCACAAATTTCATCAAAAATGAAATAGCAGACTCTGAGTTTTCCACTAAAACAAACTTCACTCGGAAATATTGCGAAACCTGTCAGACTCTTTCCTCTACCTCCCTGATGGTGGAATAATAAAAACGTGTTTCTTAATAAATAGTGACGTTACAACAATGTAAGATGCTTCTGAGTCTTTTTTTGTTTCCTTTCCGACTTGCATATCTGTGATCTTTTCATAAATTTATGCAAAACTTATCTTTTTTCCTTAGAAGAGTTTATAACTTTATTTTTCCCCATAATCCAGAAAAAAGAAATGGTTAAATATGTAAAGAAAATAACCATCTTATTCATTATTTTAATAGTTTGAACTTGAAGTTTGAAGACTTACCTCTGAATAATATTGTAATTTGACTAAATAATAAAAAAATATATAAAGAAAATAATATGATGCTATTAATTTCAAAGACAGTTCCCTTATTTTTTTATTATTTTCGATAATTTTATAAAGTTATATTATACTATCAAATTCAACTTTGTTTGTAAGTAAAATAATATTAAACCACAGGTAGATGACAAAATCAGTTATATTCGACTTCCGTCATTATTTTATATCAATCGACCAAATTTACATATTATCGCTTTTCTAATCACTGATTAATATGCTGTGTTGTAAATGTTCTTGACAGTTTTTTTGCATAATATCTAAAAAAGGCGGAGTATGGAGATAACCGACTTTGAAACTAATACGAGTAGCTTCCTATTATTGTAATGAATCGTGTATTTTATTTTTAACCACGTTTTTATTAGCTTGTATTCTTGTTTGTCCAGTACAATTTTTTTCTTGTTTGTCCAAATCTTGCAATCGATTTTTAACTAACTTCCCGACTAGATAGATATTTGAAACTTTTAAAATACATCAGAACACGATGACAATGCATTCTTTTAATACTTTTAGCCATCTTTAAGCAAAATTTAATTCATTTTCAGTTAATTCTGTTTTGTATGGAAAGTTATTTCGGAAAAAATCGTAAAAAGTAAAACACTATTATTGGTTGCTAAGGGGGTCCTAGCAACTATATTATTAATATATACGTGCGTTTCTATGGAAATCAATATGAAATGTCAAAATGACATTTCAGTATTCTATATTTATTTAGTATATCTATCAAGTACAAAAAAAGTATTTATTAATACATAGAATTGTCAAGTATATTTATGATTCACCAGAAAATTTAAAAACATGGTATATAAAAAATTCTTTTTATCTTGTAATTATTTTAAAACCAGGACACTGGTGTGTCATAAGGACAATAATGTTGAATTTTCATCTTTGTGAGCTATACCAAAACAATAGTAATAAGACTTGTAGAAAATGTATATATTTCATCGTTATACCCTATTTTTTCTTGATCTTGATCCGTGAATATTTGACCATGTGCGATCATAATAAGATCATAGTCCACGAATTGGAGGTTTGTATTAACAAATTTTGTTTTTACGAGAAATTGATGTCAGCCACTTGCTTAACCTATTAGGATTCAATCCTGGGACCCATGACACTATAGGCCGACACTTAAGCCGTGCGGCCATAGTGGGCTGTAAATATTATATTAGTGTCATAAAAGACTATTATTATAAACGCATTCTTTCTTAATTGACATCAATGTCATATTCCATGCCCAGGTTATACAACTTTGTTAATACATGAATTATAATAGATTGTATTTAAATATTATCATAACGAAATACTAATTTTACAGGTAGAGTTCTTAATATAATTTGTCATTTAAATTATAAATAACTGAATAACTAGATAATTTCGCACCTACTTGTTGACTTGTGAATTTATTCATTGAAATAATATTACGTTGAAAAACGATGTTTAAAATAAATTTTAATATTTAGCACCTTTTTATCTTTTCATTTTTTTTTCATTTTCAATTATCAGATTCGAGGCAGTAAAATATATTTTTCTCCGTAATAAAAATGCCTGAGTTTTATTGCAAAGGCCTGTTTCGAGATCGAATTCATAATTAACACTCCGAAATTCATTTTTTCACTTTTCCCGGTACATTTATAAAAGTTAAGCACTTTTCAGCGTCTCGCTGAGTTAGCTACTAAATCAGAATATCAATATAAATTGCAGAAAAGTTGAATAAAACTTTCTCGGGGGATTCTCAATACGCCATTTTGCTATTTAAATAACCTTTTTTTATGTTTGTTTTTGCGACTAACGATAGCCAGTGATTTCATCCGCGTAATTATATACGGGCAGGAATATGGTTCGAGATGCCGAAAGCCAAAACCTCGAAGGCTTAAATTCCGAATAGCCAAAATCTCGAAAGCTGAAATACTGTAAAAAATTCTAAACCCACTCTTTATAATAGGTACTATATCACCCACGTTGGCCGCGTGGCTTAAGCGTAGGACTATAACGCCGTGGGTCTCAGGTTCGAATCCTGGGTCTGGCAAGTACACATATTGTTTTTCAATTTGTGTCTGTCAGGGTATGGACCTAATAGGTTGAGCAAGTGGCTGACATCCATTTCTCGTAAAAAACAAAATCTGTTAATACAAACCTCTACTCTGTGGAGGCCCATATGATCATATTAGGATCGGACATGGTCGAAAGAAAGAAAAGAAGACTATATTAAATACAAACGTTATATTATATTTCTTCACTCACTTATTATTAAGTATGTACCTACTCGCAGTTAAAAAAATAACACTATAACTCAACGAATTATTCAATATTCTCTTTATACTAAATCAAGGAGTATCAGGGAACTCAGAAATAATGGGAACTGAAATACCTAACGGGTAAGGAGTAGCAGGTAACTGATCTCGAGTAAGCAATAACCCGGGATAAACTTAAACACGTGTCAAGAATAGGTCATACGTCGAATACTGACAACTGCTCTCGGTTTATGCATCGACGCTCATTTAATATTGGTGTATTACACACACTGTTGCAAGTGCACAATGCGTGTTTCATTTTCGTAGAACACTCACACATTCAAAACCCTGTATCAAAATGTAGTGTATTAAATATTGCCTATCGGAATTATATTTACTAACTGTTCTGTGAAGAGTATCTATTGTGTATAAATTCTATAATTATTTTAGATATCCAGGAGTATAAATATTGTTTACAAATAAATTATGATCTTATCTTTCACTAGTATAAGGCAAATTTTACATATAAATCTTACTGAGTGATGTTAATTATTTACTTAAGTATTACTATCCTGAATCTTCGGTAATGAAGCAAAGGATAATAAAAAATGCTTAGATTTATTAATATCTAACTAAATAACCAATCATAATTTCTCTGCGATTTCATATTAATTTGTAATTGTAACGGACAATTTTACATTGTAATTGAGTGCATTTCTTATGTTTAAAGAGGATACAATAATTTTTATTTTTCAGGATTTCGACATTCGAGATTTCGGTGTTTATTTATTTCAGCTTTCGGGATTTCGGCTTTAAAGATTTCGGTCTTCGCTATTTGTGATTTTGGCCATTCGCAATTTCAGCCTTCGGGATTTCATCCAGCATTCACAAATAAATGACTTTTTTTCAATCACTGGTTGCAACTAGGCCCTCTAACCGTACATCACGTCACCGACATACCGCTATATTCTGACCATTTTACCTATTCATGATGAATTACGGCAAACTCGTTATTCGATAAAGGTCATAATAATATGTTACCGCGCGCTCTTTTACCCGCACCTCACCTCACGATTAAGCCGACGCTATCTGACCACTGATGGTTTTCTAATTATGTGTATTTAATAAAAACGTCACATTCTCAAATTTTGTGAATTATTCGTTGAATAAAAAAAGTTTATTATATTATGTAGTGGGAGTGCCACATGTAAATATTATAATACGTCTTCTCCTTGTCTCCTTCTCTCCCATACGTTTATGCGTATGTTTTGCCTTACTACATTTTTTTTATTCTAGAATTTCAAACAATATTGCTGCATCATATTATGAGAGTGATTATATTCAGTTTATCAACAACTACCTTAAAGTAATCTTGAAAAACGATACATATTGAATTTCTTACAATTTTCTTAGTATATTAATGTTAATCCCATCAGTATACCTCGCTTTGTTTTTACGATTAATTTGTATTATGATTTCATTATTTTTCATTCCACGAGTTTGAACTACTTATTTTTTGTTTTCACATAATATTACAGATTCCGTGTGTAAAAAACTTAAACAGGAAAGCTCAAAATTACACAAATTTTGTCAACACTTATGTGATAGTAATAAAACTAAAATCATCGCGTGCAGGAAAGGCATTACTTCGCAAAGTTAATAGTCCATAAATACCCATTTTGATACATGAAATCTGGAAATGAGCCGTTTACTCGTATTTATATTGTAATTCCGATAGCAGATTTCTGATAACTGAATTATACATGTAAATTACTTATTTTGCATTATGGTAAACTTTGTTGTTTGACATGTTTTTGGAACCACTGGTGAATTTTATTCGTGATTTTATTATTAAAATCGGGCTTCGAATAAGTATTATTTTATATCAAGTTATTCACATAAATGCAGATCATAATTCTTTTTTCAAAGTAAAATACTTTCTTATTTTCATAAAATAACTCAATTTTATTTAATAATGCATTTATTTATTATAGAGACAGAAAACTTCTGAGAGATATTATAATATATATGTGGAGCTGAAGATAAAAATAGATGTGGAAATTAACTGAATAATTCATTTTATTTCCGGAAATAAAGTCTGTCAGCTAAATGCACAACTATTCTACCTCATATTTAAAATATTTTAGATGGGAGTTCTTCGAAATAATCAACTTAGTGTTTTATTAATGTATTTTAATCAATTTAATACGTGACGTTCCCATTAAAAATATTTTCGTTAATATTTTTTTAATAGTAATAAACACCAAATTTCAGTTTTCATTCGCTTAATATCAAAAGCAATTGCTATAATTATGTTTGAATAAAACATATCTTCTATATTGAGATTTAAATTATAGACGGAAATAGAACAGCATAATATTATGACATGTGATTTATTTAGACAATTGTTATGTTATTATGATAATAATTAACATTGATAGTACTTATACAAATTTCCATCACGATATCAAATATCTAAAATAAAGACGAGAACCATAAAGTAACAGTATGTGATGGTACTATTTCACAATTATCACGCACTATTTTATTGGGAATGGGACAACTGGACGTCAGGACAATTGGACGCCGCACTGTCGTAGATACGTAAACAGAACGTAGACGATGAATTTTAATCAGTTTCTATCTACTACTAAGTAGTTTTAATTCGTTTTACTCCTAATATAATGTTTTTTTTATTGCGGATTAAAAATTCCCATGCCTAAGGCTTTATATAAAAATAAAAAACTCTTTTTTCGTTGGAACTTAAACGTATGCACGATTAAATCATTATTTACGTGTGCATATTTAAATTCTCACCAACTATTAAATCATAATATGATAATTTAAGTATAAATAATGATATTAAATTTTTTTTTTTAAGCTAAGTATAAGTACCTAACGTCGTATTTGTTCGTATTCGTATTTTCGAACTGCGTGGCGTCCAGTTATTCCAGCGCCAAATCGTCTTAGACCCATTTTATTTGTTTCTATATGATTGCGTATGCCAGTGGTTTTCAAATGTTTTCATCTCTCAGCGTTCAACGAAGGCGTTACCATTTTTTCTTTCACTGCACACTAAAAATACTAATCAGTGGAATGTGTGAACCTGCTATTCTTCAAGCAGTTTCTTAAACCGTGAAATCAAAACTGATACCAATGACATTAATATGGACGAATCATCGGGGAATAAAAATGACACTCACTTTTTTGTCGGGTCTGCCGAATGGCATAATCTGTTCTAACGCCATTACAATAAAGGTGATATTGCTATAAATTCCCAATGCTTTTTGTTGGGTCTGCCGAATGTTTCGGTTCGAACGGGTTCGCTCAAATGAACATTAATACTAGAAACACTGTTCTAACGCCATTACAATAAAGGTGATATTGCTATAAATTCCCGATGCGTGATATCGCATAATGGATATTGCATGACGTCTACCTATGCACGTGCGAATGTCGCTATGCGATGCGTATTTACTTGCTAGCTACTGTACTGAGTGCGTCGTCCATTAATAATGTCATTGCCTGATACAGTAATAAACACACTACAGATACAAAGTACCCGTCTATATTACTTATAGTTTCAAACTTAATGTAAAGACATTAATAAACAGTGTTTATTATTCAGTGAATATTTCACAAGATTTAAGAGCATACAAGTGAAACGGCAAATAATTTTCAACTGTATGTGGAACGAAATTTCGGCCGCGTTGCCATTCGGAGAGCGATAGTCGACCTGTTTGCACGTCAATTTGTTTTGTGATGGCGTCAGGGGAATATATTCTTAAATCGTGTAAATATGACTAAAAAACGTTCCGCATGTACTTGAAAAAGAAAACATGTCAATGAATATACTATTATTATTATGAATATAATAATAAACATAACATAAAATGGACGAATGTCCGTTGGAAATGGACGTTGAATTTTTATGACAAATTATATTTCGTTCGGCTCGCGTCATTTGTACAATCCGCGCATCGCCTAGTCACGATCTTTTTAGACCATGCCTCAGCTGAGGTATAGCCTTAAGAATAAAACTTTCTTGATTGAACATACATAATTATTTTTTCGAAAACGATTTTTTTTTCTAATATGCATATATCTGAAGTATTTCCAAATTATTCAGTCATTAAATATTTACTTACTAATAAAAAATATAAAACTGTATTTATCTTAAACGATAAACGGATCTACACAAAAATAATATTATCTGATAAGCATAGGGCATAGACAGATTATTAGCACCGATTTTTTTCTGGACTGCACAGAATCCGACATAAAAAATTGTATCATCCGCATTCCTTCCTTAGCCTTCATTTGCCGCACCCAAGCAACACATGGCCTCCTAGACACAAAGAACATTACTGAAACCACCTTCAGTAATGTTCTTGTTCAGATCCTGAATGTTCTTTGCTCCTGTTGCTAACGTGATAATATGTGATCTTTTCAAAAACAAATATATATCGTTAGATCGTATTGGAGGTTATATATATATACACTATTGGAACTATAGTATAGGATAGACTATTGTCATCGTGCTGATGTATTTAATTTATCTAGATTTTTTTAAACAGCCTGTGAGCACAACTTAATTCTACTAACGTACGTAACGCACGAAAGTGAAAAGGGATAGACCGAGTCATTTTCGAAGGTTGGGCAAAAAACTTATCTATGCAACAAATGCTTATAACTGTATATTAAAATATCTCCACACTGATAAGTCAAAATTATCCGTCTTTAATCGAAAGAAGCCATTATGTTTTTATAAAAATATCTAGTTATTCTTACGTACAAGTTTAGTTCACATTACCTGACGAATAGTATTTGTTCTAAATTTCTAGTGCAACATTAGTCAAAATGTAAGTTTAATTTTGTAAGCAATTTGTTTGTCTGAGAGAAAGATGAGAATTGAAGACATTGTGAGACGTCTGGTTGGAAAGGCCAAGAATATTGCAGTGAAACCTTATAAAATATGTCATATTTCTTGTGCAGCGCGCGTAAAATGGTGGAATCTCTCACACAACTTTAAAGGTAGCTATTAGCCAAGTCAACTACGAAGCTTTTCTTAGTAAAAACTATAGTTGCTATTGAATCATATCAAATGCATGATTGATAATAATATCCTCGTGGAGGAAATGTATTTATAACTTCATATTTGTTATTGGTACAGCGCAACAATATTCATACTTTTTCCTAAGATTGGTTGTTGGCTATTTGTTTGAACATTAGCTGGCTCGCACATCAAAACTCGTTTTGTCTGCAACGTGTCAAATTCGTCGATGTGACGTCATCTTTATTCACAAAACACACGTTACCAAATGGTGGAACAATTCATCCGTGAACATTCACAGATGCGATTTCTTTTAGGGCACAGGAATTACGCAGGGTGAATGTAATTATTGTTACAGTTGATATATTGGACTGTACTCAAATTGATTCTATCACTCGGTCAAAACTATCAAATTTCACGCTAATATGGTATATTTATACCAATATCTTGTTTCAATCTTAGATTTTTTTTTTGTCAGTTCCATAAGTATATATTTTTACAAAATAAATATTCTTTAATATTCTGTTAGGATATATTGTAATGTTAGTATAAAGTAAATATCTTAAACAATGTTCTAAAATAGATCGAAAGAAGTAATTCAAATGGAAATCATGCTTACACTTAGATAATATGTAGCTAATATAAATATTGTGAAAACTAAAATTTGAAAATTGGACCTTCATACACCTTAAATTAGTATTATTCAATTGTGCAATTTGGCTACAGCAGGCGTGCTGCGTATATTATAAAAGTAGCTATTATTATTCGATCATATAATATTTTATTACTAATTTAATAAACCATATTTATATTTCAAAGCGTTTTTTTAGCTAAACATGAAAAGCAATAAAGAAACCGAGATAATCTTGTATGAAAAAAAATCCAAATTCATGCATTAAACTTTTTATGAATAAAAATAACACAATTTCTCTTTTCCGTTTCAATTTAAATAATAGTTTAAGATTGTTGGTATTGTGTGTCATTTTGAAAGCTGCATCTAATATTTATGAGATATGAAACTTATAATAATAAATTCAGGTTGTAGCTATAAAGTTTTTATTAAAATAACGAAAAGTTTCAATAAATTTCCATTGCTGATTTATTATGTATTTGCTGTGCACTAATAATATTTACATTTCATTTTACAATATATCACTAAAAAACGTAAATATTATTCCAAAAAGTTTATTTCTAGCGGAACAGCATTTTAAAGTTTGAAAGTAAATGAAGAAAAATTTTCCGGGTTTTCCTAATCTACGTACACAACTGTATTGTTGACCATTTATTTCCTCGTCGCATACATAATACCTTCAGTTTCTAAGTTTCTTGATTGATAAAATATTACTTTGTATTATACAGGTAGCAGCGTAAAATAAATAAGGCGTTTAAGGGCGGACGTGCTCAGCGTGGGTCAAAATGGAGCTTTTATTCCATTTTCAAATCATGATCCTGGACATTCCTTAAACGTTGTAGATAATCTATTTATATAATTTTGAAGCCTTATTATCCTTTATATTTATTTTAAACATTTTATGACTGCATAAAGTATTTTTATTACATAAAATAGCATTCTTTTAAACCTCTCGCTCTTTTGTTTTAGAATATAGTCATATTTCAGTACATAAATGTGCAGTGGTGTTAACATTTTTTACATTTATTAATTTTTAAAGGCATTTCTAAAACCAAAAATTATATTAATAATCTCTGTGATCCAAATTTGACAAGAATTAGGCATTTTATTATTCAAAAAATGGGCAAGATTAACACATTTAAAGATAATTCTAAAGCTACTTATTATAAGCTATGTCTTTGACCATTCAAGTGTGATAAACATTTTACGAATAATGATTGCTTTATAATAAATATTAACCTAAGAATAAGGTAGTGTTTTTTTGAAATACGCCATTTCTTTTGGCATTTCCCAGTAGTTAAGCTACAACATACGGCCGTAGCCATAAATTGACAAACTATAATTGAAGTAGGGAGTAAAATGATGTTAACGCGCGTGTTTGAACATGTACCTAACCGAACTTTTTTTTAAATAACATAATTTTGAAACGCTTTGAAAGAAAGTTATAGATTAAGTTGCTCTAATGACATGGAATGGCCGTGATAAAGAAACTCTTCTTTTCATTTCGATCACTTTAATCTTGGTTTTTTTCTTTAAGCGCCGCGGTGGATGGTGGTGACATCAGACTCGTGCGGCTCAGTATCGTAATAGCAGAGTGAGCACATAACATTTTTTTCTGTCAGACACATTGTAAGCGTCATGGAAGGTGTCGTATACTCTGATTTGGTCATTGTTGGAAAAATTAAATTTAAACTTTACTTGATTAACATAAATCTAGGCTATAATTATTATTTAAATTACAAATGGAAAATTGAGTTTTTCTAATTAGGAACAATTAAATTATTTTCAATTGTATGAAAAAGTATTGTAGATATATTATTTTATTTATAATTTAATGTATTTATGGTTTTAAAGTTATATAATATTTTCAAACATAAAATTATACAGTTCCCATTAACATCTGAATTACCTAGTTTTATCATTTTATTGAGAATTAAATGTAGAATCAATTATGCAATAACTATATCAAAAATAGTGAAAATCAAGTTGTGTAGTTCTAGTATTGAGGTGACGATATATATATACATTATGGGAGGAGATGGGGAAGAAAAAGAATGATCAGTTAATGAATTGTTAATTACCTAATTGTTTGAATTTATTCCATTCACTTCAGTCATAATTTTCTTTCCTGAAATATCATTTATAATGTATGTAAATATTTTAGCATGTGCATATTCATGTTTTTAACAGGTAAGGTGTTCAAAATATGCAAATATTTGCATTCATAGAAGCCTGGATGGTGTGCAAGGTAAACATTTGAGTGTGTACGGTATACCGCGAACCAAAACTATTCGCTCGTATGGCCTTTCCGACTTCCGCGAAAGCACAACTGGCGATTCAAACGAAACGATCGTTGCGGATCCAGATAATATGCGTCATCAATCGCAGGACCACGTCCGCCGCACACATTATTCAGATTGATGGCATTATTATGATTAAACTGCCAGCGACGCCGGAGTCGACGCCCGCGTCCGACAACTTGCGACGCCAAATGGTACATTTCGCAACTGTAAACCATGCAGTCTAAGGAAAGTATTTTCTTCTTTTTTATTGGCTCTCTAATCTGAAATTGATATTGATCGCCTTCCCATGAAGACCTTTTAACAGATTTTTATGAGAAATAAAAATTAACCACTAGCTTAACTTAATAAATGCACGTCTTTAATCCAAACACATAATGAAAAACGACTATTTTCTAACTCCTACTAAACTCTACTGAACGAATTATTTTCAATTATAAAATGGGGTTGTCACTTGGTATTCAATACACGTACAAACTTTATCAATGAATTTACCTACTATTTCTTTCCTACATTTTGTCAATCAACAATTAATAGTAAATCATCACAAAACATAAACTCAAACGTACATTTGAAAGTTTTAAAATATGTAATACCTTTGCTTACGATCAATCTAACTAAAAAAAATATACTTTGCCGTCATCTTGATTTTTCATGGCTTTTGATTGAAAAGATCAAATATAATTTAGTATAAATGTCGAATTAACCAATCACACAGTAAAGTTTTGGTCACTTACTTGGTATTTTATAGCTAAATTTTGAATTCGTATTCAGCACCATAATGCAAACTGGAAATCGATCAAATCGCCATTTTGTAATTTAAACTTTTACGATACGCCTATTCATGGCGAAGTTTATGTTTTTATACAAACGTGCACAATTATTATTTAGCTATGTCGCTGAACGGCTGAACCAAGTTCCCCTAGTAGCCTATATTATGATAATATGCTTAAGTCGGTCCAACCATCTGTTGCGCCCATCGGACCGTCCAACCTGGTCGCCACAAAGGCCATTTATATTGCATTTTAAAAAAATTGCGGCGTCCTATTGCTGACGTGAAGATCTTTCCATATAGTTCTGTTTGTCCGTATTGTTTTAGCTTTATGTTTTTGATCTTATATTCTTATATATCATTGAATTCATTTATTTAAGTTTAAATGCCTTTCTGTCTCATGGCACTATTTATTAAATTACATCATTCAGTAAACTCAGTCAAAACTCACTTGAAAGCGTGGTGGTCTCAGTTTTGGGCATCTGCTCCTGAGATATTCCCAGGCGTAAAAAAACTGTTGATGCTTCACATCAAACGTAGGGACTCGTGCTACGTTCGATTAAGACCGAGTATGGTGCGGGGGTGGGTTGGTTTGGAGGGGTCTATGTGTTGCTTATTAGCGGGCGTTGCATTAACTAAGTATTTAAAAACATAATCATGTTTGCGAAACCTATCTTTTACGTAATACCAAATCAGAATAATTTTAAAAAATAATTTCTTTATATTTCTTCACTATTACTTACTTTTATTTACTAACGTTCCAGCCACGGAGCACTTGAGCACGTTTTTATAACTTCCACATCTAAATCATAGATCCCGGGATTTATAAAACAGCATTGGGATAGGAATCACGATCGATACTACTTACTAACTCCGGAATCATGGATTGTAATCAATTTCTTTTTTTAGTCATATTTATATTCTAATATAAACAGACATTTTACAGAGAATAACTGTAACTATTCATCTAACTGTATTAAACACACACTGAAAAATACTTGTATAATATGTTTTTATCAAATACTTCGTCTACTAACATGTTCGATACGCCCCCGTTTGGGATACTGTAGTAAATGAACATTCTATTCTTACTCACTCTGCATAACGTGATAGTGAAACGATAATGAAAAGTTTCTAGGAATACCAGACATAAGGATTTTTTATTATTATGTATACCCATACTCATTATTTTTACTTAATATAAAATATAATAAAACATTTTCTTTCTAAAGTTCTTTTATGAACAGTGATTAAAATTTAAATATCACCGTACAATCACTACCGATTTTGTTTTGACTTCAAAAGCTCAGTGGACGGTTGTTGCCTGAACAGATTTGTATTTAAGTTGACCGTTGTTTAGCCAGATTTTAGCTTCTCTGAAAAGCCGCGTCGCTACCTGCATGGCGTAGGTAGTTTTATCACCGCTGGCTGTTACATCTGTGGTTTTCAGGCGCCAGGAATAGCACTGGAATTTTACTAGACCGCCACTGTCATTTCACTGCAACACCACTTATTTATAATTCCCTTTTTTTATTATTATTTAAATGGTCGCTTTTATACCGTGTCGGGTCGGCCTTTAGTAAAATATTTTAACACGAATTTTAACGCGGATTTTATTGCGAATACAATTCCGATAAAATAATCTTCGCTGGTGCTGGAGTTTAATTTATCGCGGCTAACAAAATGGCGTTAATTTTAATATGAAAATTATGCCTTAAATAAAATGGTAATATTTTTGCTTTTAATTTGGCTATAAAATAAATCCAGATTCACACAAATATAAATGCGTATTTTTTTTATTTTTTATGTCGCTATTTTCTAAATCCGTGATTATTTATACACGATTATTTATTGATAAAAAATATAATAAAATAATTGTAATAGCACTCACACTAACTTTTTTCAAATATTTAAAAGAAATACATAGCGTATTTTTGGTAGTTTATAGGTAAGTAATGATTTGTGGATGTACGTATATACGAAATACAAATATTCAAATATCTTAACTTTAAAATCGATTCATTCTCACGACACAAACATTACAAGTTATAGGTTTGATATAACAAAATACAAAAAAATTTAATTAATGAACATAAATTATAAGTCTTTTCTTCTCAAATGTTTGGACGTCGCACACGCCACCGTCCGGGTGGCGCTCACATAAAGCACTGCTTGACTTTCAGTTAGTTATCAATGAGATCAGCTCAGTCTAGTATCTAGCTCAACTAGTTCAGTACATTAGTCTTGCTTGACCTATGAAAACGGATAAGATATATCCAGTAGTCCTATCAGACTCGAGTAAGCAAGTCAATAGAGCTGGGTAAATGTTTAGAAACAAAAGTTATACAATACTCGAGTTGTATTAACAATTGTCAATCTAAACTTTAATAAACCATATTATACGCTTCTATCATAACTCTGTATAATATCAACCCCACATCCGCCTTGTTCACATGGCGCGTGTCTCGCCGCGATTTGCCGCGAGTTCATGTGAACACCCCAATGAGGTCATCTGCACCATGCGCTACAGTCGTCATGGCGCGAGTGCGTGTGGATGGCTCAATGAAGTCACATGTACCTGGAATGCGCGCGAGTCAAAACGCGCCATGTGAACAAGGCCTAAACATAACAGTTTAAATATTGTCATTATTATAATTTATTACGCATTTTATACGAACCCAAAACCGGTTTCGCCTTATAACATATTTTGTAAATATTACAAAAAATAAATATTTAATTAGTATAATCAACATACATTATTTGAAAATACCTCAGAGAAATATGTTACTACCAGATAAAATATTTTTTGAAAGGTTCATGTATTCACTTATGTATGTTAAATAAATAATGTTAAAAAAGAAATAGTTTATTAGCATATTTTATTAACCATGCCCGATCCTGAAAAGATCATATCGAAAAGTTAATCTGCAAATCAGCTAACTGTACTTTTGACCAAACATGAAATTTTGTTATAAAGTATGTTTTCTATGCTCACCATTCCTAAACCTACATATAAAATGCGTTATAAAATAGTTCTTCACACAAAATAGCCAACTGCAGGTGCCAAACTTACAATATTTATCATAAATGGAACAACTCCGCTCTTTATATATATATATAATATATAAAAGGGTATCTAAAATAGAATATTAATTCATAGTGTAGTTTATTTGTAAAAAAACCAAGAATATTTTTGTAATTGTTAAATTCCGCTCGATAGTTAAATTATTAAGTTTTTCTCCTTCCTGAACAATTTGACCAAGTGGAGTTAGCCGGTTTGCAGATTAAGCAGTCAATATGAACCTCCACATGGTGGAAGTTGCATTAACAGATTTTTTATTTACGGGAAATAGATGTAAGCCACTTGCTCAACCTATTAGGTCTAAACAATGTTCCAGTGAATTTTCCAAACCCGCGACTCGAACCCGGTACATTATTATTATTAAGTTGTGTTATTTTCTTTCATCTGTCATTTTTTCCAGAAAGAAAATATAACAATCAATAAAATTAATAATACATATCAATACCACTGAAAGAACTTAAATTCAGAGTATACATTACTGCCACAACCAACAATAATTTGTAAAATATTATTCATCTAAACTAGCCTTTACGTAATTTCAATAATTAATATCCTCATGTATACATTAGAGATAATAATATTCCGGTGTACTTAACGTGATGCCTTTTATTCGGTGTGGCTCTGTATATTGGAAACAGCGTATCGACGAGAGCTGTGACATTTGATTTGTGTGTTTGAAATTTATCGAACCGACAGTGACGGTTGCATTAGTATTCCGAAGGTATTCTGTCGCACCTCAACAGCCTTCCACAATAACCAGGCTCCGACCATTGTCGCGGATGGCTTTGTTAACTGCAACCGGAAGTGGTATAACGCTTGTGAGAGCCTACGTACGCCTCACCTACGTAATGGGAATCGAATCTGGCCTCTCCATCGGAAATGGTTGGCTTATTCTAAATACATTACTGCTTTGACATATGCCAATATATTAATTATTAGCTGAGATTACTTTGACTGATAATACTGTAATAGGATGTAAAAATAAGATTCATTTTATTACAACGTTATTCTTAGCTCGTATTCTTATTTATCCGGTGGTTCTTTGTCCGGTACAAATCTTGCAATCGATTTTTAACCAACTTCCCGACTAGCTAGACATTTGAAACTTTTAGAATATATCAGAACACGATGCCAATGCATTTTTAATACGTTTAGCCATCTTTAAGTAGAATTGAATTAATATAAATACTATCGACTGAAGGTACTTGATGGAATTTGAATTTAAATTCTAATGGATTCAAGCTCTGTACAATTCCATTTAAGTCGTTTTTTGCGACCCGGGTTTCACCTTTCGGCATCTTCAGGCGCCGTGTACACTCACCAAAGGTAAACACACACTGACAACGAACACTCTTTGCTCTAGCTTATATAATAAACCAATACAATAAAGTAGGTAAAACTCCATTACCTACCTATCAAGTCAAAGGTCACAAAAAATACAATAAACCAATTATGAATGGTTGAAGTGTCAGTAAAAAACCTAATTAGTAAAAACCCTATCTTATTAATAACAATGCACTCGATAGCATATTACAATAAATTGTCAATACCTAATAATAGATCATTATAAACAATAAAAATACTACACTTAAGAGGTTTAAATCGTCAATTCTAAGAAAAATAATTAATGGGGTTAACTAATGAGATATTAGTCTTTAATAACATTCTTGCATGGTATCTACTTTTTTATAACATTGTTTAAAAAATATATATATATATTTGTAAACTCGCCTAATATACACAATGTTCATTCATTCATTCTTCATTTTCAGTTAATTCTATTTTGTATGAAAAGTTATTTTAGTTAGACACCATTATTGGTTGCTAGGGGTCTGGGGTCCTAGCAACTAAATTATTAATATATAAGTGCGTTACTGTGGAAATCAATATGACATGTCAAGATGATATGTCAAGATGATATGTCAAGATGACATGTCAAGATGACATTTCAGTATTATTTCTATCAAGTACATTTTTTTGATCGTTTAAGCTAGTCAAGTCAAGTTTATAAGATTCAACAGAAAATTTAAAAACGTTGTATATAAAAAGTTCTTTTTATCTTGTAAATATTTATTTTTGAAAAGTATGAACTTTAAATTTAATCGATATTTTATTATTTTAATAGTTTAGTAGGCAGACTAGAAACAAAAGAGCTTCAAAAATGCAAACTACCTTTTCTGTAATCTTCAGATAAAGATAAATAAAGTTTTTGTTTTTAATTTAAACAATGAATTTAGTTTCTCATTATACTCTCAGTGTGTTCATGCATTAGAAGCTTTATTGTATAAATATAATACAAATACAATAAAGTTTCTAATGTAACAAAAACCTCCTCAAAACTGTGCAATTAATTTTATTCGCATAGCACAATAATATGTACCAAATATAATGGTGCCCATTTTCTTTTAATGTACTCAGAAGCTTTATCAATTAAGATGACATATGAGAGTGGAGGTTGTATTATTTTTTTTTGTTTTATTCTTTTAGGTCCATTCACTGGGTCCAAACACACATTGATAAACAATGTGTGAATTCGCCAGACCAAGGATTCAAACACAAGACCCACGACATTATAAGCTGACACGTTACCCGCTCGCCCATCAACGGCATCACTTTTTGAATTATGATTTTTATTATTTTATATCCTTAATCGATGTTATCTAAACAAACACTTTTCTAAAGAATCGATTTTTATAGATTTTTTGTTGCCTACTTACCTCGCATTGATTGCAAGAATTAATTTTATTGTAAAAATTGAACGTTCATAATCCTTTCGTGCACAAACTTCAACAATTTAAATCTTTTTTTAAATCATCTTGCCGCCTCATACAGATTTTCATCTTCCGATATCTTTCTCCAGTAATCATCAAACATAACTCATAAATTGTAATCTTCTTATTTTAATGCGATATCCGTTATCAAACTTAGTGTTGAGTTTTAACCAATCTCCGATACTTTTTAATTAGGACAATATTTCCCTTCTGCCAGGGTCTCGATTACCGGAAATCATTTAAATGATGAAATTTACAAATTCTCTACATATCAAATAATATAACCAAAGTACTATAACGTTATAGTTTTGACTTTTTTCATTATTTATTTGACCTTTTGTATCTTCAAGGTTTGCAACTTAGCTAATACAACCATGCATCTATACTAGATCTATACTCGTTTGAAAAGCTTAAAAATATGTATTAATTAACTCTCCGTGCCTCTACTCCGACCAGCGCATCTATTCTATACCTACACAAGACTTTGGCAGCCAAATAGGGTAGAAAAGTATCAAATTATTAACACTTAACAATTACAATAAGTTAGCCGTCTGATCTGTCAAAACTGTATATCTCGGTCTAAAGTTTATCACAACCAACAACAATTAAACAAGTAACAATAATTATAACTAAATTATTGTAATTTTTACAATAAGTGTTAATAATTCAATACTTTCCTACCCTATTTAGCTGTCCTCGCGGACCGAAAGCAGTCTTGTGTATATAATATATGCGATGGAGGCCAAAAAGATATAGCATCACCATTCTTGTTTTTAATCCCTTCTTCATGGTTATATAGTACTTATTCTCATTTGGTCAGACTCCACTACTGTCATCTTTACTTAATTTTTCAATGAAATGGTGTCAATTGTCGCCCAGAGTGCAACCTAAGTATATAATAGCACTAAAATTATTTATCACATTCTTTTGTATATAGGGAGGTTTCTTACACTTTTGTATTTGGTATTTTACTGATCAACTTAAGGCCGTATTTCTTCGTAGGTTGTCGTTATCCTATTTATGATGTAGATTTTTATGGACATCATCAATTCACGAAAACTGTAGGCTTCCTGTGCACCACGTTTCACTGAACTTTGCGACAAAATTGATGCATATAAAATCGCCCAAGATATATTTTTGGGAAAAGAAAAAAACTAAGTTGCCGAATTCGAACACCCGATTGGGAAACCGTGAAATCGATAAAAATATCACGTTTTTAATATATCCACTAGTTACTAGGAGATAAATATTGAATAACATAATATTAGAGATATAAACCTTGATTCACGAAAAATACAATATCTAAAATTATGAGGACATGATAACCATTGGGTGAGCCAGATCACAATGACTTACAATGCAGACTTAACAGCGTTAAGAGTGGAAGCTGATGGCAATGAATAGCTAAACTTCTGAACTCAATAACGAGTTGTATCCGTTTAACATAGCTTACAAACCGTTTGGGATATGTAGTCCATTCCGTGTGGTTACTACACTTGTCTGTGATTGGTGGGCTTATCTACACGCACTATAAAACCATGATTTTTTTTCTATGAAATTTGTGATGAAATTTCTGTGAAACTTATGTACTATGCTCTACAATTAATAGGCCATGAGCTTCAATTACAGGAATGTTGAAGTAAAACAATCCAAAACAGGCAAGCTTTTAGAGAATCACATAAATATATTGTCACCTCACCGGGCATCGAACCCGGAGGCCCCAAGATGAAAGTCCAGCATCTTATGTACTGAACTACGAGGACATGTAGTATGAACATAGATTTAGTTTGCTCAGTAATAGCTTTCTAGTTTAAAACATTCAATTTTTATCGGATTAAATCATAAAAACGTGTTATGAATTTTCATTCTTTGATCAAAACCTTATGCCATCCATTCTTTCTCGTATCTAAAACGAATCGAATCCGATGTATAAAACTTTAAAATTTCTCTCCTTTGGGAATAATTTTTTTCTACCTTTCCGCCGATACAGACGAGCTTCCAGCAATTCTCGAAAGCCCTAATAGTCGGAATTGTTTCATTAAATTTTCCTTGAATATAAGAGGAAAATAAGATTTTTCCACTGCATCGCTACACAATGAAAATTTTTCGTTTCACGCTAGTGTTTTACCTTTTACCTGCCCTCAGGGAGTCCTCCGTGAAATTGTTCCTTTCATCCTTTTCAGGCAGGCGGACCCTTGCTAAAATCACATGGGCATTCTGCCTTACATCTCGATGACTTTTCCTTCTCTCTAATAATATGAAATGCGATTCCGCAAAGAAACACACATGTACGAAAATATTTTACAATACAAAAGAAACCCAAGAACATACTTGGTCACTGAGTATTTAGAAACCTTTATATCATGATAATATTATATATAACGATGATATTATATTAATATTTTATTGATGCAGCAATTTTTTAAACGGTTTTTGGACTCAATCTTTAGCTACCATAATTTTACATGCGACTCACTGCGAAGTTTGAAAAGTCCATAACTAGCCGGTACCACTGACTACTATTACCGCGTCACGTTGCTTCCACTGTAAACCCTCATACCATCCCGGCTATATAACAGTGGGAAAGACTCCATACTAGGTGATTATTTAAAGTCTACCTTCTTATGAAAAATATTTTTTAATTGCATATTGACATATTTATTTTATTTGCCAACGACAGATGTCGCCTATATGTGGGAATGTATCATACAGATTACAAAACAATCTGCAAAGGTTTAAAAAGTATATACCACAGGTCTTGACGTAAATAATTAATGTCGTATACATCGCGTAACGTCAGTCAGTCTATCGAATTGTATGAAATATGGTAGGCTCCTATCGCAGAGCCTAAAACCTTTGCGCATAATATTGTTGTCATGACTGCACTATCTTCAAAATAATTAATAATTAGATAATTTCTATGGCGTTTAATCGCATATCAATAAATATAGATTGTTCATCGCTCAATTTTATGTCGTCAGTGAGCTTTTGAAGTTGCATTGAATTAGTGTGTCGTTATTATTAGTGTGTACCTATTTATTAGTAGAAATGTCATATTATTATCTTCTTATTTCTCATAAGTATACCTGACAAGTGTGCTTTTTTCTCAGATCACTGCGTTTTTATTATATATGTATACGTCCTGACCTACGTTTATAACCTCCAGTGAAACGCTCATCTACAAGTCACTGCACCGTTGTTCACCCACTGGTTACCGTAAATGCGTAGCTTAATCATTAGAATCGTTAGTGTCGTATTGTGTCATTCAGCCTGTATTTAAGACATGGTGCATGCCAATATTAAAATTAAATATTCTTTTACCATCACTGTGATAGATAATATAATATTTCATTCAGTCAAACATTTTGTGATTTGCCGGGAGGTCAAAACCTGAGGACGCTCACCCGTTGGCCATATAATCGTGAGAGGTATCGTCTTTTGCATCTTGTTAATGATATAGAGAACGGTTGGATCTAGGAGCGCACAATTCTACTCGCACTTCACGTACTCGTGATATAATGGTATTATTATCTCAGACTGTGCGTTCGACGTTCAACAATGGTTGGATATTGGTAGGGAATACAAATTTATATTTATTATATTTACCAAGTATGGTATAATATGCTACGGATATGGAGTGTGGAAAAATATGGGATAAACTTAAACATGTGTTAAAGAATATGTAATTTTTAATAGTCACGTTAATATGACAATAATAAATGCATTAAAGTTTGTC
Source organism: Rhyacophila brunnea (assembly GCF_057557595.1). Taxonomy (NCBI): domain Eukaryota; kingdom Metazoa; phylum Arthropoda; class Insecta; order Trichoptera; family Rhyacophilidae; genus Rhyacophila; species Rhyacophila brunnea. Next base: position 25,530,656 of record NW_028232752.1, read on the forward strand.
ACATAAGTATAACGTGCATTCAATATTCAGACCATTCAGCACGTTTTTTTTATACTTGGATGTTACGGCCTGGCTGTCATAATTTACCCTGTTTCATAACCTTGGTCTATAACGATGGACTTTACATTTCAATTTATTAATGTAGACATGCCCCCCTTTACCCATATCTCAGGTCATAACTTCACCTTTGCTATCTGATCACTTAATATACTCGTGAATATAATTGTTAAATTAGCAATTTGGCGATGATGAGGTGGTGGTTTCGAGGGTAGATAAAAGCAGCAGTAGTGAAGATGGATGTAGCATTTATTATCTTGATGAAGGGTTACAATGGTAGGATTAAATATTAACAGTGTAGAGGAATCACGGTAAGCTCGTGCTCAGACCGAGCAGCGATCCGTAGCGATGACTACCGATCTACTGTTAACGATAATACTGAGAACGAATGACGGAGTGACGGTAGTTGAGGAGTAAATAATGAGACTTATCAATCATCCTTCCTTATTTATATAAATTACATCAATAAACTACAAAAGTCACTGTTTAACTACGTTAATAAATCATACCAAATGATGGTTGATCTAGTTTATGATTGAAAAACATGCTGATCGCTGTGTCTTGATGATTTACGGGGTATTTTGATGAGCAAGCATGAGATAGCCGATTTCTGTAACTGTATTAATGACATTGCCTGTAACAAAAACACTGATTCTAGATGAAGCAATTGATAGTTAAATGACTTGTTGATTTTACGTTATCGAAATTCATGCTGACTAAAGGTTATAGATGACTACAGTAATAACCTTTAATAAGCTTTACAAGTTTCATTAATATTGTGTTAATATGTTTTGGGTGATAACGCAACAGAAAAATAAAAACAAGACAGGCAAATTAAAAAAATAAACACTATCTTTTGTGCGAATAAATCATGGAAATAATCAAAACGCTGTGTCAAATATTTCTAAATCACAGGGAGACTATTATTATACTATATTTGGTCCTTAACATACTGCAAATATTGTTGCCACATACTAACAAATCCTCACAAATTCCGCAGATAATAAATCTTTATCTTTTCGCAATAAAATGTTTGAAATACCCGGAACAATGTACTAAAATCCTCTAAAACTTTAAGCCCACAAGTAGAATGGCATTGCGGACTTAAACATTTTACAGCTTTGCACATTTACTTTTGGCGTAGCAGAGCCAAGTGCATTTTCGTGGCGCACAAATACCTGCAAAAATCATATTGACCTATAAACCAAAGAGCGCCGTCAAATATTTCTATGGCTCAGCGTCGGCGTCGGTCGTAGAGGCTCGTAGCATTTATCGTTTTTCAACAAGGTCGTCACAATGAGATCTTAATAATGCCTGTACTAAAAATATGTATTCAATATGAAGACGTGGTACAGTACCACAGTAGATTTACTAGAAACATCTTGCTACAGAATATGAATATGGGGCTAATAGTTTAATACAATTTAAATTTAAATTTAAAAAGTGTTTTTAATAACTAAAAACATTATTTATGTATATATTATTTTTAATTCAAAGACAATGCATTATTTTAAAAACTGTTCCTTCCAGTAATTCATGAAGTTGTCGAATCTTCATAGTTTTAACTTTAATTGGCATAATATGACATCAATTAGAATATACGACAATAAATAACTTATTGAAAATGAAAAATATGGGATCCTGAAATGAATGAGTTAGAGATGAATTATTAATCAATGGTTGATTACCTGGTAATTATTCAGGTATTTATTTTTTTCTTTAAAAAAAAAACATTGCGTACATAAGAAACAGAGTTCAATTCATAATATAGAATTTAAAATAAAAAAATAAAAACAGAAGGTTAAATAAAAATATTTAGTTAATATTACCCTCATAAGAGAGATAAAAACATAAATAATTTTGAACAATAAATAAAATTTTAAAAACATAATACACAGGATATCATCGAACATGTATATATTATTATCTCTTTTGAGCGTATTGATTAGTCTCGGACTCTAATAGTGCCTAATCCTGATACAAATAAATAGCTCTGATCCAGGTACCTATGTACGTAGGTAATTGACGATCGCATATAAAATGAGATTCTTCAAAATATCAGGATTAGGAACGATCCTTCATGAGAGCATGAAAAATTATCTTAAGCAGAAGTGAAAATCAAGCATCTCGCGAAGAAAGGCACTCGAAAAACAATCGTTTGACGAATTAGAAGAAAAGAGAAGAGGAGTTAGAAGAAAAATAGTTTTATTTGTTTGATAAAAGATTTTTTTAAATAATTATGTCATACGGCGGCTTTAAAAACAAGTGTATCTCAATTTCAATCTGCCAACATACTAAATATATATTTTGCTCTGTCTACCAAACCAATTACAGTAAAAATTGGTCATAAATTCGATTAAGTAAATTAAAACTCAACGTAAGTGATAATGTTTTGATTGAAATAGTTCATAATAATCTGTACCTTAGGGTTAAAAGTGCGAAAGTCACAAGTATGCAAATTTAAGAATTCACAATCTCTTAATTTGGGAGTCCAATGTCACATGGTTTTAAAAATACTTACTTCTAAAACGACGGTAGTCCACTTTAGAGCTGAAAGAGTGGATGTCCAATTTAAGTAATTTTTGCTTTAAGGGGGGACATGCTCGTCGTAGGTCAAAATTGAGTTGTTTTGTATTTTCAAACCATGATCCTGGACATTCGTTAAATGTTGTAGATAATCCATTTATATAATTTTGAAGCCTTATTATCCTTTATATTTATTTTAAACATTTGATGACTGCATAAAGTATTTTTATTACATAAAATAGTATTCTTTTAAACCTCTCGCTCTAATGTTTTAGAATATAGTCATATTTCGGTACACGAATGTGCAGTGATGTTAAGATTTTTAACATTTATTAATTTTTTTAAAAATTTATAAAACCATTACCTAGTATAATTAATGACGAGATAATTTTAGTAAAATATTTACGATAAAAAATTATATTGATAATCTCTGTGATCTCAAATTTTACAAGAATTAAGCATTTTATTATTCAAAAGATCGGCAAGATTAACACATTTGAAGATAATTCTACAGATACTAATTATAAGCTATGTCTTTGACCATTCAAGTGTGATAAACATCCTACGAATATTGATTGCTTTATAATAATTATTGACCTAAGAATAAGGTAGTGTTTTTTTTAAATACGCAATTTTTTTGGCATTCCCCAGTGATTAAGCTACAACATACGGCCGTAGCCATAAATTGACAAACTATAATTGAAGTAGGGAGTAAAATTATATTAACGCGCGTGTTTGAACATGTACCTAATCATTATTCGTAAAATATTTATAACACTTAAATGGTCAAAGACATAGCTTATAATAAGTATATTTATAATTATCTTCAAATGTGTTAATCTTGCCAATTTTTTGAATAATAAAATGCCTAATTCTTGTAAAATTTGGGGTCACAGAGATTATCAATATAATTTGTATCGTAAATATTTTACTAAAACATCTCGTCATTAATTATACTAATGGTTTTATAAATGCGTTTAATAATTAATTAATGTAAAAAAATCTTAACACCACTGCACATTCATGTACCGAAATATGACTATATTCTAAAACATTAGAGCGAGAGGTTTAAAAGAATATTATTTTATGTAATAAAAATACTTTATGCAGTCATCAAATATTTAAAATAAATATATAAGATAATAAGGCTTCAAAATTATATGAATAGATTATCTACAACGTTTAAGGAATATCCAGGATCATGGTTTGAAAATACAAAAAAAACTTAATTTTGACCTACGACGAGCATGTCCCCCCATTTCAAAAGTGCGGAAGTCCAACATACGGAGTTTTAGTCCGAACGCCAGTGAGTAATAATTAATGTTTAAGTCATCTTTATTTAAAGCTGTATGAATCAATCGCTTTATCCGACTAACTTTCTCTTAGGCAAACTTACATACAGTTTAAAATAGATTTGTATTAAAATCTCTTTAGGATTAAAACATCGAAACATATTCGACATCATTAATTTCAGGGGTGTGTATGTGACAGCCCTATTTTTATTTATCTAACCGTAGAACATAGCCTACGGCTGGCAGTGCATCCGCCGGCCACGCTACGCACGTCCGGGACATAATTCCGAATTAGTACTTACTCTACGTGGAAAACATACGTTCGACACTGCCGAACCGAATTACACGCCTTTATTATTTGCTAAACCTTTATTTATATTGTAATAAAAGTCCATATTGTTGTATGCGATTGGTATACAATATGTTATTATCAACAACACTGTACTGCAACCATTAATGTTTGTTTTTTCATGTAAATTTTTATGTTCTCTGCTTAATTTGAAAACAAAACTCTGCACTGGTAAATTTTATCGTCTAACGCTTATCGTTTTGTCAGTGCAAGCAATTGTATTATTTAATAAACTAACTTTACTACCTATGTGTGAAAGGAAACGAAATCTGAACATTTAAAAATAAGCTAAATATGCCAAATTAATTACTTAGTAAGTATACAATATATGCTCGCTTAAAATGGCAGTAAAAATGTTAACAATAGTATGTACAATTCTTTAATGTAACAAATTCAACGAATAATGATTTAAGAATGTACCATTCCAATTATTGAACATACATAATTTTTGAAAAACACTTTCTGAGAAAATATATTACAAAAAGAAATAGTTAATTATAAATTATTAGCAACTTCAAGTAAGTTACATCATAAAAAATATTGGAGAAGTCCACGACGTTGTTTAGTAATTGAAGTAATAGGTATCTACTTTGATTTAATAAACAAAAATCGATTGCCAAAGTAGCTTGATTTAGAAGAGCGCTGATGAGTGGGTATTAAAAGTGGCCAATAGTTAAAATTTGTCGCAATTATTATGTCACCGCGTAGCATAGAGATAATGCGCGGATGGGGCGTAAACCCGAGAGATACAGGGTTCGTTTCGCTTACTTTTTTCAAAAAAGATTTTTTTAATTGTTTATAATATATTTTCTCAGAAAGTGTTATTCGAAAATTATGTATGTTAAATAATTGGAATGATACATTCTTAAATCTTGTGAATTATTCATTGAATAAAAGAAATAGTGACTATAAATATTTTGAACTATTTAATAAGAAATAATTTAAATGACTGTACCTAACAGAACTTTTTTAATATTGCCAATATAGAGAACACGACATGAAATGGATTGTTTTATTGTTATTGTGTTGTGATTCTGTAAGAATATCTCCGCTTTCGGCCAAATTTGATCGAATCTCCGAATTACATAGTTGCGTACATCGTTCACAAGAAACACAATGTATACGACCCGCGTTTCCCGGCAAAATTTATCAATATATTTCTTTTTCCGCGTTACAACCTTATTTGAGATAATTTGTATTCCATTGCCATTGCGAACAATTTGTTTGTTTTCAATCCGAATCAATGAAGAGGAGGTTTTATTACAGTATTCGCATACACATTTTGGCAATGCGTATTATTGGGGTAGTTTTATATATCGCATATATGTGAGCTACATACATTCATTGAAATTTATCGAAAACGTATTCCTAATAATAAGTTTTATGCCCTAAGGGATATTACTCATGTTAGATTGTATGATATTATTTTATACGGATGATTTCATTTATCTTTAAATGGATAAATAAACGTAGATGATTCCATAACCAAGTAACAACGGGAATAGTTATACTCAGTGAGGTTTCAGGTACAAGTATGCCCATTTAATTTACATTTTTGAAGACCTCTTACAAAAATTACCATTTAGTATTACAAATACCTACAGCAAATTTTGCCAAAATTCTGTAACATATTGATTATTTTATGTGGTGTTAATATTTCTAAAATAATTACAAGATACAATGAACTCTTTATATACAACGTTTTTAAATTTTCTGTTGAATTATTATGCTCAATATGCTCAAACTTTTACTTGATATGAAGTAAATAAAAAACAAACAAATATAGAATATTGAAATGACATTTTGATTTCCATAGCAACGCACGTATATATTATTAATTAAGTTGCTAGGACCCCGTAGCAACCAATAATGGTATCGAAATAACTTTTCATACATAACAGAATTAACTAAAAATGAATTCAATTCTACTTAAAGATGGCTAAAAATATTTATAAAAATGCATTGGCATCGTGTTTTGATATATTCTATAAGTTTAAAATGTCTAGCTAGTCGGGAAGTTAGTTGTCGATTGCAAGATTTGTACTGGACAAATAAGAATACGAGCTAATAAAAACGTTGTAAAATACGAGTAGCGCAACGTGGTATGAAAAGGTGCATGTTAGGCTTAACTCGAAAAGGCTACAAAAACCAGTAGATAAGGAGGCAAACAATTGTATGCGATGTGATAGAGGTCGCTAATCATATGAAATAGATGAACGAACTCAAAATTTCAGTGGATTTTTCGTGGCAACGAAGAATTAGTAACCGAGAATAATGAAGAACCTATTGATGATAATGATGGTTAAATTGTTAATATTTTCTGGTGAAGCAACCAGTTCATCTGTTTCCTGGAAAACCGCCATTGCTGGTGCTGGTATAGTGAGACAACTTAACCTTGAACATGCACAGATGCAATTGATTCTTCTTTTCTTAAATTATGTTTGTTTCATAATATGTTTTACCTTTTCTGAATGTTTTATGATTGAAACGATTAAATTCGAGAAAATATTTTTTGTTATATAGTTTAATGCACCCCATAAGTCTGAAAACGTTACCGATCCTTGATTGTTATAAACTACAACCAATCATATTAGACGGATATTTTTCATGTGATAAAAAATCAATCAATATTTTAAGATAAATATAATATAACTGTGTTTCTTTTTTGTTTTAGAATAGGAAAAATCATCAGCACTCACAAATCCCTCAGTGGCTTCCACTGCTTGTTGTAGACGACCTTTATTGTATTTTTCCAAAGCTTAAGTGCTGCACTACCCTGTCCGACGACAGATGTCTCTGTATGATTACTTACGTCACCTCGCCCTGACTTTGTGTCGTTTCCACCAGGGAAATGAAAGGACAGAAGCCCCGTCAGTTGAGTTTGGACATATAAGTGCAGAGTGCAATTTGCACTTTGCACGCCACAAATTCAAGCTTTCGCTTGCAATACTTTACACGTTTTTTGAAACACACTGAGTACCTTATTGAGCAGCTTTTCCCTTACGTTCTCTTTTACTGGGAAAATAAAAATTGAAACAGAATTTGATCAATCTATTTCACCCCTGTGCTATGTTGTACTTTGCTACTCACACGGAAGCTAATATAAATATAAAATATAAAAATCCTTTTTATTTATTACAAACAAAAAAAGTAAATGACAGTGAATTGACTATATCTAATGTATATATAACCTATTATTATATATATTATGTGTATATATCTATCTATCTATCTATATTTTTTTTTATATTTTTGTATAATACATATACATAATAATATTAAGATTTTTATTTTGTATATAATACTAATAAATAATGTTTATATATTAAACAGTGCTATGTAACGTTTATATTAGTATATATTTTTGTATTTGTAACTTAAATAATATTTTTAATGCTAAGATACTAGTTTGTTTGGTTTGTAAGACGCCCTCTTCGGTTGAAGGCCTCCTCCAAAGAAAGAAATCCCACTGGACTCTGTTTTTGGCTATTTGTAGCCAAATTGGGCCCGCTGTTTTTGTGATGTCGTCTTGCCATCTCGCATGGGGGGTCTTCCTCTGTAGCGTTTCCCTTTTGTTCTATTATAGGTTGATATATGTAAATCTTGGTTGGTGGGATAGATGCAAGGTTTGTTAGCGTGATTGTATTTTCCTTTGGAGGGTTATGGTCGTGATCTTCCTCGGTGACCAGCTGTATTGGAAGATGGTTTTTGTTTCTTGTTATAATATGTTCATATATGTGGGAGGGGTGGGTTGGTTGCTATATGTTCTTGTCTTTGTTGACTTGGTTGTTTATTATAATGTTGGTATTTTTGATGACTAATAAGTTCAGCATACCCGGTTTCGGGGTTTCTTCTGATAGGCTATTTGATTTTCGTTTTTTTTCTTTTAACGGACTTGATCGTAGGTCGACGGAAACTTATAAATATACATAATTTCCATAGATGCCATATATAAATATTATACTAACTTAATAGATTAACTTAAATATACAAATATAGTGTAATCTATAAAATACCTCTGAATTTATTATAAAAAAACTAATTTGAAACTAATTCCTAGAATCGACCATGGAGTATCATATTCTGCTGTATATCTACATATATAACCAATCCATCTGCATATTTTCGTCATCGTGATGAATTTATTCTATGTTATTCTTTATAAATATCATATAAATAAGCCGAGATTAAAATATTTGCTGGCACATTGACAAAAAAAGTTTCATTAAGACTTTATCCAAAGTTTTGTATTGAATATTTTGACGGTTGTGCATGTAGTATGCATGTTATTTATGTGAGTACCATAACATAGAAAATTCTTTTTGGTTTGACGTATTTTTGTACAGTTATTTCCTGCCTTGAAAATAGTTAAGTTTAATTCAATTTACGAATTTAATATTGATGGATTTTGACCAGTGTTGCCAACTATCGTTGACAAAAACATTCCAGACAAGCTACGAAAACAAGCAGAAAAAACACTTGATTTTCTGAAAATTAAATTGCAAGCAAACTCATTTATTCTACCAAGAACGAAGTCAATACCTTTCCTTCATTCCGGTAATCATCAAATAGCTACCTACCGACCTACCAGCATTAAGTATGTATCTGATGGTCAGAAATTTGATGCACATGAAAATAAATAAACTAAATATCTAACGTTTTTTCGGCACATTTAAAGCTGTTGGAGGGATCAAAAAATGCTAGTAAAAACGCCACAAGCCATATGAGTTTTTGCAAACTAGATGCATATCGAAAAATGCTAAATCTGACAAGAAAAGTGCTAAATTTACACGTTGGTAGTACTAGTTCCGTAGTACTATGTGTGGTTTTTTAAAATAGACTAAACTGGGTCATGATAAAAATTATACCTGCGGAAAAACTAGAAAAAATACGTTACGATTTAATTATGTTTGTTTACGTATAATAATGGCTGTATCACGTACCTACTTTACAAACATAATATAATATATTTAACTTAGTTTGAAATAATTCTCTGTTTGTTCAACAAACCATGTATAATTCCACGCTCATGCTAAATTATATTAGGAACAAAAGAGAAAACTCCATGTTCAGCGAGCAAAAATAAACAGTCACGGGCGAAGAGACAAAACCTCCATACTAAGAATAATAATGAAAAACTTACCTCTCTAGTTAGACATGAAGGGACTCTACTATCCTTTTAAATGAATAATAGAATCGTAGTTAATATTATTTCTTATTTAATTATTATATTTGTGGATATTGATGATTAAGTAAAGTTATTTAAAAAGTTGCTTGTATATCGATCGCCCTTGCACCATCTTTGCACGAAATTGTAAAGAAAATTTATCGATTTAACTAGCATCAATTTACTAAAATTACATTATAATAGTATTAAAACCAAGTTTTTTTTGATTAACCCTATAATGTTTTAGTTATTTATGTTGACAGTTATTTTGGGCTATAAACATATCATCAAAGTGAGCATAACTCACCGTGAGTGTAAAACCATAATAAGTGCAAATGACAAGGTTTACTTACATGAAAGGTAGAGTTTATTCAATATAAATAGGGATTTCAATCCCGGGATTGATAAACATAATCCTAAAACCTTCGGGATTGATTTTTTTTTTCAATTTTTATGGAAAATAAAATAAAAAAGAAAATATAACAGAAAAAATACTTTTAATAACAACTAACTACATTAGAAATAAACTGAGTTTGAATAAAGTTTGATTTATACCCATGTGTAAGGTGCTGATTCATTTTATTTTTTCACATAAATTAATAAAAATGAGAAAGATTGGAAAAAACAATGCTTCGCACTATAATTAACAAAGTAATTCCACCATGATCTCATACGTTTTACGGCAGTTTCATATTTGGCTGACTAATTAGATTCATAAAGCGGAAAAGGCCATAAGTATACCATGATTTGCTTTACTATTTTAAATCTCGCTAACCCATTCATTAAGTCTTTACTATCAGAAACAGCGATTTTATCAATGTTATTTGTAAATATGAAATTTTTATATGAACAATGGAAAAAATGCCAATCCCGGGATCAGAATTTTGGCTCGGGATTGGATTCCCTAAATATAACAATACATACATTATTCCAAACATATTAGTTTATTTAGTTCATATTTTTATATGTCTCATATTTCAAATTGTTTTACATTTATATTTCTAAATTTAAAAATTTACACTTACTATGATTTTATACTTCAATAAAATAAGATTATCTGAACCAGAATATTAGGTCAAAAAAAGAGAATATATTGTATTAAATCTATATCGTTCTTGTACATAACAGTGACGTAATTTTCACAAAGTATTGTGACTAAAAAAAATTATTCATGTTCTGTTTATGGTTGGGTTACGTCAGTAGTCGACAATTTGTGAAAAGTTAGAATAAAACTACTTCATTTTAAATTAAATTAAGATCGAAAAAGATTTTGTAGACACCCTGATTTAATTCGTATTGCTATATAAAAATAAAGTATTGATAAATGTGTGGCACTATTAATAATTACGATAAGGTATCAATAGAATTGTAGCAAAATGACTTTATCGTTGTGCTATAGATATTTGGCTCTTCCTTGACCTAAGTATTCTTCAAAGTGTCGCGAATTCTATAATTTAAATAATGTAGTGTCATGCAAGAAAGGGTTGAGAATCATGGGCCCCTATACGATAGTGCGACCAACTAGTGAAGAACGCTATGACCATTTCAATATTATTTACCTGTGTATACGACTGGAAGGAAGGATCGCTCAAGAGCTATAAATGTGACATTTGTTAAAAAGAATTTATGTTTATCAACAGTGAGAGACACCGAAAGAAAGAATATTGTATTCGTGTAATTATTAATTAATTTTTTAATTCAATGAATAGTTCACAAGATTTAAGAATGTAATATTCTAATAATTATTGAACATACATAGTATTAAACTTTTTATATACAACGTTTTTTAATTTTCTGTTGAATTATTATGCTCAATATGCTCAAAATTGTACTTGATATGACGTAAATAAAAAACAAACAAATATAGAATACTGAAATTTCATTTTGATATTTCATTTTGATTTCCATAGTAACGCACGTATATATTAATAATTTAGTTGCTAGGACCACTCCCTTCGCAACCAATAATAGTCTTTTACTTTTTACGAACTTTTCTGAAATAACTTTCCATACAAAACAGAATTAACTGAAAATTAATTCAGTTCTGCTTAAAGATGACTAAAAGTATTAAAAGAATGCATTGGCATCGTGTTCTGATGTATTCTAATAGTTTCAAATGTCTAGCTAGTCGGAAAGTTAGTTAAAAATCAATTGCAAGATTTATACTGGACAAACAACCATCGAATAAACAAGAATACGAGCTAATAAAAACGTTGTAATAATATTATTTTTTTGACCATGTCCGATCCTAATAGGATCACATGGACCTCCACAGAGTAGAGGTTTGTATAATAAAATACCTTGGAGTGATCCGCGACTTGGGTTAGCAATTAAAGTTATACCAACTTTGATTTAAAATACCAAAGCCGATAGCCAATGGCAGCTCAATTTGGAAATCGCTACAGAGAGTACTATAAGAGCCATTTGTTAAAATTTGTCGTAATTAAGTGTGGTACCTTTACCACAGTGGTATATGTGCGTTGGTGCGAAACCCGAGAGATGCAGGTTTAATTCCTTACTTTTTTCAAAAAGATTTTTTGTGTGTATCTCAGAAGTGTTTTCAACATAATTATGTATTCAGTATATGTATATATTATGCTGTTTGCACATCAGTCAGCATAATTCTATTCAACGTCACATATATTTACTTATTTAGATTTGGATGGGTATGGAATCCGTTAATCTGTTTAACATATCTTTTAAAATGTCTGTGTAATTACTACAAACAAATAAATTTGATAAAAACATGATAGGGAGATTGTAATCGGATAGTAAGTGGAATTATTGCTCTTTCGCCAAATTAACCGTCGTAATAAAGACGTATTCTAGGGATCGGCATTAATCTTTATAGCGTAATCGTTAAAAAAATCTGGCTTACATTTTGCGCATCCGTTTATAATTTGTCTCCCTGCTAATGACCTTACGGCTAAATTAGTTAGGTCTCAGACCTATTCATTACTTTCATTTCCGAATGCTATATTTTTCCTATGCTATTTTTACCACGCGAAAAAAACTTTATCGCGTCTTTTACGACCGATACGATAGAATTTGATCATTGAAATAAATCATACCGAGGCTCGATTTAATATAAATAAAAAAGATTTCAATTTAATTTTAAATTTAAGAAAACAAATACTTATGACTGAGAAAGTTTATAGCCTACCTCCACCCTTCGCCACTGATAATAAGCACACCTAAGAAAAGCAGCTAAATTTCTTATGCCGTAATGCAGTATTATTAACGGTAGATACCAATTGGATCACGTTATCCAAATCTAGATCAAATTATATATCAAAAAATAGTAACACATTACTACTGGTAGCTCGTTTTTCCTGGCAACATGTACTATGCAGTTTCCGACCTGTTTTGGACTCAATGATGAAATGTTTGAAAGATGGTGACTATAAACTTTTTTTGTTAATAATAATTGTCATATTTGGCGATTTTTTTAGAACTTTCAATCAACATAATACTTATATAATACACAGCATAATATATTCAGTGACCAGGGGTCGAAATGGACCGGAACGCACCGGAGCGCCGTTCTAATTAATAAAATCTCGTAGGAAAATAATTTGACCGTCTGAGCTAGATCGGCCATAAAACAAAAAAACCTAACACTTATTTTTATAAAATACTCATAAATTTAGATAACTATGTTAATATTTTCGTAAAATCATCGAGCGCTCCGGTTCGTAAAATTTTCCATTTCGAGCGCTGATTCAGTCACGTGACAACCAGTTTTGGTTAATAAGGTATATAGAGAAAATGTGCACTAAGTATTAGGTGCTTATTATTAGACTTTTTAATAATATTTATGGAGGCAATCTTGCAATAAACTTCCCAGTCGCTCACGGGTTACTGGTTAGGAATCACTGGGCTAGAATGATGCACTATTATGATAATAACACACATATATATAGGAAATAAATAAATAATAATAATCGATTGCAAATAGCAAATTGTATTGAAATACTTTTTGACATTATAATAGTGTGAAGTGTGTTACAAATAAATATTCAATGTAAATTTAATTATTAGTCTGACTAACCTTTTTTCGGCCTCAATTTAATACATTTGGATTCCATCTATAGCATAGAAAAGCTCTTCTTCAGCGTCTTATAAAAACAAATAGTATATTACCATAAGATATTTGTTATCACTGTGTCTAATTTTAACACTGTAATTAAAATTTAGACAGTTAGTGAGTACCTAGTTTTGATGTATGTATACAGTGTTGCCAATTGCCGTTGACAAAAACATGCCAGACGGGATATGAAAACAAGCTCTTTGACAAGAAATCGTCACCAACACCAACGACAGGTTAGTGCTGCATCTTGGGAGATTTCTAAGAAAGAAAGAAAGAACTATCAGGGATATACATATTAATACTACCAGAATGGCAGAGTTTTCATTTACAACTTTATCAATTGACCTATGTCTGTCCTATTTCATTACTATGGAATCATCTAGTAGTTTATACCATCTTGAAGCGTTTCACAAACTGCATTAATGTTTGGCAGTCGGGTTCTGTGTTTAAAATCAAAATATCAATTACCTTAAATACTAACCGGTGTCAGGAACTTTCCCATTTTAAATTATAGCATACTTGAACATACATAACTTGAAAACACCTCAGATATTATAATATACCCACAAAAAAATCATATTTGCGAAAAATACGATGCTCTGCGGGATTTGAACCCGTATAACTACTAGTATCGCGCCAACTGTGCATTAACCAATTATTCACGAGCCTCCTATCTACTTGCGACAATTTAAACTACTCGGTCATACAGGAAATGCTTATCAAATTACGTTATTATTAACTATCGGTTGATTAATGCACAGTTGGCGCGATACCAGTGGATATACTAATCCCGTCGACCATCGTATTTTTTTCAAATATGATTTTTTAGTGGCTGTTTTCAAGTTATGTATGTTCAATATATGGATGTTACATTCTCAAGATCTTGTAAATTATTCGTTTTACGTTGAATAAAAGAAATGGTTTTGTTTATTAAAAAAAAAACATCTTTTTTGGGTGATTTTGGGCATTGTTGAATTTTTTTAAATGTTCGCGAACATAATATGTATATTGGTGTGGACATGGCTTAATAAAAAAAACGTTTCGAAAACATTGAGATGAAATCAAATCAGTCATCCACTGCTCTCGGCACGTGAGGCTGTATTCCGTTGTTTATTTTTTGTAATTCACTGCGGTCGGTGTAAAATGGAAAATTATCCGCTCAATTTCCGCTGAAATATTCATCCAATCGGTTTTCCGTTTCTATAATATTTTCCGCACACACATTAATCGGCGAGAGCATTTTTTCGGTGGGAAATTAAAAAGGATTAAGGCGCATATAAATTGGAATTTAGTCAAAGCAAACATTGCCGGAAAATCATGCTGTATTTATTGGTGGCGTTGGAAAATAAATCCCAATAGGTACCGCGTAATAATATTTTTTTAATACATCTAGAACACGAGGGATTTAATTCATTTAATAATAATTCATTTATATTTTCATATTAAATAAACCACTAACGACAAAATTGTGTGAGTGTAGGAACGAATTAAAATATAAATATATATGGCAAAAAGCCGAAACGATTATTTAATCCTATATTAAACTAGCGATATTTTAAAATAGCATTGGAATTTTAACAAAGATGCATAGGTTTTTATGGTGTATCCCAGTGGCGAAGGGTGACTTTTGGAAAGAGGTAGGCTGTGGAGATCTGATAAAAAGAGCACACTTGACAGGTGTACTTACAAGAATAGTACGATATTTACTACTAATGAGTAGGTACACACTAATAAATGACAACGACACACTAATTCAATGAAACTTCAAAAACTCATTGACGACATAAAAATGAGCGATGTGTTTAAATTACGTATTTTTCAAAACATGTATACCCATCAAAAATCATTAGATAAAATTTATTTTAATTATTTAATAATTTATTTTATTTATTTATTAATTTATTTTATTTATAAAAACAATCTATACTTACTTATTTATTAATATTCGATTAAACGCCGTTGAAATTATTTTTTTAATTATCTAATTATTAATGATTTTGGACAAAGTGCGCAGTCGTGACAACAATATTATGCGCGAATGTTTTAGGCTCTGCGATAGGAGCTTACCTTATTTCGTACAAATCAGCAGACTTGCTGAGGTTACGAGACGTAAAGTCCATACGAAAAAAATACAGAATTATTTCACACATAATCGGAAATTTATTTACGTCGAGACGTCGCGGCGTTTATTATTTATTTACGGCGCGCTGTGGTATATTTTTTAATACCTTTGTAGATTGTTTTGTAAACTGTGTAATACTGTAATACATTCCTACATATACGACATCTCTCGTTGGCAAAATAAATTATTTTTATATAACATAAAATAATGAAGTGATTAAGTATATAAATATGTCAATATGCAATTAAAAAATATTTTTCTTAAGAAGGTAGGCTTTAAATAATCGCCTAGTATGGAGTCTTCGCCACTGTTGTATCCCTAATGACTTTCTAAGATATAAGCGCGCCCATAAATTAGTATGCATGCAGTTGGCCGTATCACAGTTTATCGCAAGGTGTTGTATCCGAAATAGATGGCCCAATAGTATTGAGATCAAATTCATATCTACATGTTTTATTTGAAGTAATAATGAAATGTTTTCTGACGAAAAGTTGATAGTTAACCATTAAAGTGCACTACATATATTAGTTGCTTGTAAATATCAGTAGCAACATAAAATATCAAAATACACAGGGAATATAAATTTAGTATTATTTATTTACAATATTGAAGTAAATATTGTAATTTCGGTTTACTCTAAATACTTAAAAATACGTAATAAAAACCACCAGAATACAAGAGAAAGACAGAAGAAAATAGGTAAGTATATTATAAATAGGTACAATCATATCGTATATATTTATTTAAAATTCTGCCAGGTGCTTGTAAGTATCTATAAAATAGCTTATAATAATGACAGCGTTGACAAAATTAAATTAATGGTCTTATTGAATGTAATAAAATTGGAACAATAATTTCTGCAAAAAATGCATTATCTTTTGATCTCAATGCTATACAGCCATCTGTTTCTGGTATGATAGGTCACGGTCAACTGTGTTATGGGTAAATGTAATATTTACATGTGACCAACTATATGAATCATTTTTAGTTGTTTATTCTCCGAAGGCGCATAACTTTTTTGCTATTAGCAGTGCTAATTGGGAACACAATGTATGTGTTTAAGTCGCATCGAATATTGACATATTCTAAATAAATTCTACTGCTCTACTTAGCTCATTTGGTTTACTTATATGTGTATATGTTACATATACACATTACGATTTTTTTGACGTTTACGGACATGCCAACGTTATCGTGTCCGGAAACTTGTACGTATGCAGTTCGCCGTATCACAATAATTCATCGTGAAATGTTGTATCGGAAATATATGGCCGTATATTAAAGCCCATCTAACCTCTTTGGGTCGTATAGTACTGAAAAAATCATGTCTAAATAAAACACGGTTCTTGTCACACTTTACAGGAAGTCAGCAGCAAACCAATTTTGAAAACAGCCGATATACTGGATTATTTGTTATGTTAGGTTAGGTTTTCATTCTTGAATTCATGAATTTTACCAAAATCAACTATTAAAATTGAATCAATGTTCATATTGAATCTAATAAAATTGGAGACCGTACAGTTACGGTCATCTCTTTCTGATAAGAAAGCTCACGGCAAACTGTGCAACGGTGAAATGTGATACGTACAAATTACATGTAACCCAATGCTATAACTAGAATAAAGCAACGCAAACCGAGCAGAATCTGTCTCCAATAAAGACTAATTTTTCCGTACACGAGACTCACAGCATATTTAAAATGCGTGATTGGAACTGATAGATTAACTCAGTTGATTCGATCACCTGCGTGGCGTATGCGGAGGTTAGACTTTTTATTACTATAAATAAATAAAATCCGGCGAAATATACTGCATACTAAATAGAGAAGTTATTTACCCTTTTAGACGTGTAAGATACTTACTAGGTACGTGAATGAGCAGTGTATGTGACGTGGAGGCAAGTGAGTATAAACTCCTGCCAGCATCTGCTACTGGCTTACGAGAGTTTAAAAGCTTAAAACGATCCCACCGGAACTTTCCATATTCTCAATATATCGCCCAACTACTTAGGTGCTTGCTTACTTACTGGAACGTGGCTGTCAAAGAGAGGCTGGACTGTTCAATGTGTTTAGTTTACTATGGCGAGCTACTAGCAACATTAACTAACTTTTTAAGTCCAAAGATGAAATGGAACTTTTTCGACGATCACACATTTGAGAATAGTGTCGTTCACTAACAGAAAATTTTGTCCCTGACGAATTCAGACTGTATTCAGGCCGTGATACTGAATTGCGAGTTACAATATTAGTACTAGTTATTGATTATCTTCGAATGCAAATATTTTCAATTGTAGATTTCGTTCTAATTACTACCATTTATTTGAATGTGAAACAATCATTGTTTTGTACAAATAGTGTACCATATGGCATTCGAAATATGAGTTGCCTAGAGTCATAACTCATATTTTGAAATTTTGTAATTTTTTTGTTAAATATACCAAATGATTCCAAAGACATTCATCTATATAAAGAAACATAGTTGGGTATCAAAAGTCACTTTAAACCATTTGAAAATCGTTGACATAACAAACAAAGTTGACAGTTAATGTGAGTTTTGCTACCAAGGCTTTTCTAACCAATCGGGGAGCCCTATTTCTCACAGTGTGCTGTATGTCTGCTGTCATTGTCTGCTGACTAGATAATTAATAATTACTTTTTAATTACCACATTTAAATAGCATGCTAATTATATCCAATGGCCACCTAATCGTTACGCGCTAGGTGCATCTTCAACGTCCAATTACTTAAGACTATTATAGTACGAGTATATATTTAAAAAATGTAAATCGACTCACTCATTAATATTCAAGGAAGTTCAATACTTTTCTTCTAATTATAAAAACAGTGTTTTTTTGCAATTATATCAAAACTGGATTTTTGGAAATTATGACTCTAGGCAAGACATATGAGCAATAATATGACTACGATCAAAGTTTACAGTTTCGACTCAACGCTTGACTATAGTGGGCCTTGTTCCTGACGTATTATACGTAAATAGCTAAGAAAACATAGTACAACTTTAATACCTGCCGTAGTTATTTGGTATGATATCCAATTACTAAGTTTAATTTTATATGGATACTGGATTTGATTAATAAACACTGAACTGTTTTAATGGTTGTTTATTGTTTCATGTTATATATTTTAATGTTATATGAGAGTTGGGCTTTATTATTTTAATAGTTTTACGTTTATTGCGGACAAACCCTATATGCTAGAAACAATTATTCAATTGAGAGAATATTTGTGAACTGTTTGACTAAAAGGATTGATATCGCCTAATCATTATATCTAATACAATGCCATATTGAATATACATAATTTGAAAACAGCTCATGCATATACATACTAGGAAAAATCATTTTGTTGAAAAAATGGATCGCGCCAGTATGCTTTTCAAACTATGCTACGGGCATCTTAGTTAATTACGTGTCGTATTTTTTTCTACAAAATGATTTTTCTAATTCATATTTAATGATATGCATGAAACGTTTTCAAATTATGTATATTCAATATATAGGATGTAACATTCTCAAATCTTGTGTTTTATTCGTTGAATAAAAAATAGTTTATTAAATTACAATGTAATACCATGATAAGTTCGAGAGATTTAATTATCGACTGATATCGTTAGTTCTATGTTATGTCGATAGATGTATGTAGTATCTGTGATATTTTGCAAAGAATAATATATTATCTTATATGATGATATAACATTATTCTTTGGACATGAATATCGACAGAAAAAAAAAGAATCAACTTTAAACGGTGATATACCAAAAACTATAGCGACCACGTTTAATATTTATTATTATACTATTAAAATACTAGTATAAGGTTAACAATGCGTCCTTGCGATCCTTGTAAGATGGGTAATACATATTATATTTTACCACGTTTTTCTTAGCTCGCATTCTTGTTTGTCCGGTGGTTGTTTATCCAGTACAAATCTTGCAATCGATTTTTAACTAACTTCCCGACTAGCTAGACATTTGAAACTTTTAGAATATATCAGAACACGATGCCAATGCCTTCTTTTAATACTTGTAGCCATCTTTAAGTAGAATTGAATTCATTTTCAGTTAATTCTGTTTTGTATGAAAAGTTATTTCGGAAGAAATCCGTAATCCAATCCACTACTATTGGTTGCTAAGGGGGTGGTCCTAGCAACTAAATTATGAATATATACGTGCGTTACTATGGAAATCAAAATGACACTTCAGTATTCTATAATTGTTTGTTGCAAAATAGCAAAAAAATGATTTGTTGACAATTGCCTTATTTGTCCTAAATTATTAATACATAGAATTGTCAAGTTTATATGATTCAACAGAAAATTTAAAAACGTGGTATTTAAAAAAATATTTTTATCTTGTAATTATTTATATACGAGTATCAAGTGCTCCAATATTATTTGATACCACGAGTTGGGTTAAATCCGCTCTTACATTAATCTAATACCGATTTCGCCTTACGATCTTATCACACACAGAGTTAAATTAATATAATTAGTGTACGTGATTTATTTTCTTACTGTGTCCCATTAAGAAAAAACATTATCACCTACTTACAATAAATGAGTCTATAAACTCTGTCTCGTCTCCAGTACTTAAACGGTGAATACCATCACAAAATCTGTGCAGAAAATAATCTTTGTCCACTTTGCGACCAGTCTCAATGCCATTATCCGTTGGCAGCTTTCGACGGTGCATTCGCGAATAAGAAATAGCAGGTACTGCCACAGAGGGAGTTTTCCTCGCAGCTTTCGTAAGAGGCGAGCTTTTTGAGTTAAGCCTTCGTTTATTTACTTTAGGATGCGGAGTGCGGCTGCTTTCCTCGTAAATGTCTCCAAAGTCGTAACAGCCAGGGTCCGCATTACCGGTTAGAGGTTTAAATTTCATTAATACATCCCTCTAAGCACGTGAAACTGAATTAAGAAATCGGGTACTAGTCGGTTATCCTGGATACAGCAGCAAACACATTTTGAAAACAGCCAATATACTGGATTATTTGTTAGGATAACCTAACCCAAACTAACCCAAACTAACAAATAATCTAGTATATCGGCTATTTTCAAAATGTGTTTGCCGTTGTATCCAGGATAAACGTATATAATCAGAAATCGTCACCAATGGCATTACGATTATATGTAGATCATTTTCAGGATATCTCTCTATGCCCGCCTACCCAGAGCTTTAATTCTCCAGTTTTGAAAACCTAGTGTAGTGGCGTCTCTATTCACACAGTCAACCCATCTTCAACTTGGATCTTCCATTTTTTCTTCTTCTCTCCGGACATAATTAAAATTTTAATGACGTTTTCTTGATTTTTATTTTTCACAACACTACATTAATCCCATGGACGATAGTTTTGTAATAGTAGTAAAATAATCACAGACATATATTATATCCTCGCCGGCGATCGAGCCTGGAGTTTCCAAATAACAAACTAGTGCCTCACATATACGATAAATATTTCTGGCATCCTTACGATATGATCAACCATCGTACGTACGTCGTAAGCGTACCACTTTTAAAAATTGCGTTAGTATTTGGTCCAAAAATAGACTATATAGCACCTCGTTTGTTCTCCAAACATTTACTTAGAAAATTCCCATACATGAACTCAAGTTTTAATGTTGGCGTACAATGTCTTTAAGGAGTACACTGTTACAAGCCCTCGAACTCATAAACATACGTTCGTCTTTAGTAAAGTGATGTGACCCACATGATTTCACGTAGGTGTGACGTGCATTCCGGATTCCGTCTGAGAAAGAAACACACAAGCAGGTCTGATGAAGATAATAACAGCGTGACCTTATAAGCAACCTATAATCCGATGCTTAAGAAACATTTTTTTTAAACCGTCTTTTTAGTCATGATAATAATGACGAAAATTGTGTGAACCCTGGTAGCTATTTCCACGCTCGCTGACTATGTGATTGCACGACGACACAAAGTATTGAGTGAGAGAATAACGGGTTTATTTGTCAAGTGTTTTCACACTTTAAAATGGCGAATATATGAATTGGCGACAAAAGCACATTGACAGAGTTTGATCTGGTCAGATACAACCACTTTATTTTATACAACGAAATAATACAATGTTTTGTTATCTTTTTATTCGTATATTTGTTGTACATTAATATAGTTTACAATACAAATGCAATGAAAGATTGCCATAGTAAAATAATGAATTAATGACAAATTAAAACTTATAATATATGATGCAATACCAAAAAATCATCCTCTTTCGAAATAGGTCATAATATATTAATTGACTTGTTTTATACATAATGTTCAGGCAGGCACTCAAGCATTTTAGAAAATTAACTCCTTCATTGTCTTTCAACTTGTCTTCTAATGTTTTAGACTTTCACCATTGTTTCGGTCGGAATAAGGGATATTTCTCACGATTGGTAAAGGAAGCCATTGAAATCCATAGAAACCCTGAAAATATTAATTGGGATGATGAACTACGGTTAAAAATGCCATGACTTCCGGCACTGTCTAATATTCGATCCGGTATATCTGGTCGTCAGAACTGATAGACCGCATTACACTGAGCAGCGTTTGCTCTCAGCTAATCGGATTTCTTTTTACTAATAATTTCAAGTTGTATTTCGGTCAAAGTTTGATTAGCTCTAATATTATAACATACCTTTACCTAAATGCCCTACCAGTGAGTCATTTCCGAGAAAAGTCACATGGATGTGAGTTGTTTATTGGATTCGCCAACCCTTAACAGTATTTATAATATACGACATAGCTCAGGAAGACGCTTTAACTTGTGGACAGTGTTGATTCCTGTAACCCAGATCTCAATTATAATATTATTTATTAAATATTCATTTTTCACGTACAATCCGTCAGTACCTATATATTATTATAATATGATTTCGTAATGTTATGAGATAGCGGACTCAAATTTCATAACATTGCGAATTAATGTTATTTCATAAAAATTTCAAAATATTATTTCATAGTGTAAATATGTATAAATAGCGGGTCAGAATCGATTGGACATCTCACTCGATTACATGTTTCCGTTAAAGACACATCGCACCGAACTACCGTTATATTTATTATATTGCATCGATTGTACCCTTGTAGTTATTTTACTTTAAATAAAATCTCGCCTCCTCCACCATCATGAACAACTACTACCGTATCTCATCTGCAATACCTATCCAAAGAATACCACATGTATAAGAGAAGACAACACACTTACCTTACGTTGAAATAATGCCCACATGGCTAACTTCATTCTAAGATTCTTAAAACACAGTATCTCATATCGCCATATTATATAAGATATTATAATTAATAAAGGCTACTTGACTTCTTTTATTTAGCATTACACTACTTCCTATGAAACCTAGGAAGTATTTTAGTTGAATTTGTTATGTTACGCTATTTTTCTGTTAATTTACTTAGGTAATTATTTTAAACTACTTGAATAATTACTATTTAAGCTTTATCCGAACTGAAACAAACTACATATTATTACACAATATGTATCAGATCTCTCGCGTGGTTGTTGACTCTCTAAAGTCGACCATAATAATTTCGATCGCTAATTTTATTTAGAAAGTGGCGTTTGGGCAAGTGGCGCTCGGCACTCTATTTCAACACACGTCAGCTGTGGGAGAGTGGAAAGTGGAAAGCTCACTTACCTGTCGTCAGGTAGTAGGTAGGTACATACCAACTACCCTTCTCCCCACTTAACACCCTTTTTACGTCTATCCAGTGACGTTAAGGGCCGCAATAGACAGGCCGCATTTTGAAACCACCCCCTGCAATATGTTTACGCGGCAAAATACAGTGTCATCAACATGCATCATTAAGTTATGTAAACTAAACATTATTACGGTGCAGATTTCTTTTAATACAACAGCTAGGTTTCATTTTTAAGGTGACATATTTCGCGGGTTTAGTAGGTATCAGAGTAAAAAATTGATATAATTATTTTTTTTCCTTGAAGAAAAACAATGGTAAACGAACTTTTCTGTCCAATTCCTCTCAAGCAAGATGCTCGAATAAGAGGGGGCTTCGAGTTCATACCCTTCCCAGTATTTTGAATTAATACCCAATTGAACCCAATAAAAAAGATAACATGTCATGGCAAACAACATAGCATGCGCGCCCATTAACGCCGGTTGTTGTCGTGTTTTTATCTATGTATGACCCTTCTATACCACCCTGTGCAGGCATATCGCGACAAATGACTTTTACATTCACTACAGCAAAAGGGTCGACTCTATCACATTCTAGACGTCCAGCACTGTGATGACTTCAATGACGTCAATTACTCGATACTCATAGAAAATAACCCGGAGGTATCACATCGCATGAACTTGGGGGCCAATTTTATTGACGTGTCCATTTCTCGAAATCAACTTTTCACCAAATTTTGATTTCAAAGAATTGGTGGTTGCAGTCACGTAGCGTCATGCTGTTGAAACCATATCTCGTTCGAATCAATAGCATCTATATTTTCAAAAAAAACACGAGCTTCAGCCCCATTTTTGAATAAATATTGTTCAATAATGCCACTAGCGTGTAAACCGCACCAAACGGTACATTTCTGCAGATTTAATGGAGTCTATAGGGTCTCTTTTGTTTATTAACAAACAAGTTAAGTCAAAAATGAGCCTCATCGCTAAACGCAAATTTTCATTAAAGCAACGTCTGTAAGTTGCACAAATCGATGACTGATTTTTGAAGTAAATTTGAATAAATTGATAGAATTATTAAATGTCGAAAAGTGAGCACAGTAACATAGCTCGGTTGACCGTTTCGTGAGCTATAATATCTAAGCAACAACAAAAAAACTCGTTATTATATATCTGTTGTCAGATTTTTAATAAACATCCATTTTAAATATCGCAAGGTAAATTCTCCTGTAATCAGCAACTAAAATCAAAGGATCCTTTTTAATTTTAGAGGAGAAGAGTTTAATCAATGCCCTACGATGATAGTGTGGTCCAAATTATTCTACACCACGTTCGTAACCCACACATATTACGAGTTGTTTTTTTAAGTTTTACCTCATGTGTTTCCTCAAAAATGTACGCCACTGTACTTCCCTTTGAACTGTATCGACGAGTAATGACAGTGCGGTGCCCTGTAGTAACTTTTCGACGTGCGTTTATTTCTGGGCAGACAAGGGGGAGGCATGAGGCGTGTCAGATCCGAGGGGAGATAGCGATAAGAAATTTAAATTGCCTATAAATAATTACTTTAATCATATAGGTATCACCAATCAATAAGGTTAAAAAAGCAAAGTAATCTAAAATAGTCTTTATAATGATACACTCTCTGAAGCGTTTCCTAAATTGCGTTACTTATTGGCAATCGGTTTTTGTATTTTAAATCAAAGTAGGTAACGAATTATAATAAATTACTAACCGGTGTCGGGATCACTCAAAATTTTTGTAATAGCGTAAGTACTTGCATTTGCTAATCATTTAATAAACTATTATTGTTTATTTCACAAATAATTCACAAGATTTAAGAATGTAACATTGTTTTATTGGATATTCATAATTTGAAAACATTAATAAATAATATAATATAACCACTGGAAAAAATATTAAAAAAAAAAATACGACACGCGCTTCAGAGTTATGTAAAAACCATTAGTTAACTTCGTCGCAAGTAGATATTACACGTATAATAATAACATTGCGGTCAGTGTACATTTTTTCATCATTCAATTCGACCAGGTCCGATCCTAATAGGATCATAATATGGGCCTTCACAGGGTGGAGGTATGTATGAACAGATTGTGTTTTTACGAGAAATGGATGTCAGCCACTTGTTCAACCTATTAGGTCCATACTCTGACTCATACACAAATTGAAAAACAATATAATATGTACTTGCCAGACCCAGGAATCGAGCCTGGAACCCACGACGCTATAGGCCGACGCTTAAGTGGTTATATATTTCTCGTTAATGTTAGAATCTTTATTATAGAAATATACAATATAACCTTTGTCATATATGTGTTTTTTTTCTAATTTTAGCTCTTTCAAGTTAGAATTGTTTTTCATTTGGATAAATAATTATTAATTATAATAATAATGTGAAAATTTCTGAATAAAACATCTAAAAATCCGTACATTTCGAAAAATATAATCATTTTTATAGCAGAGAACATCCGAAAAAAACATTCATAACAGTGTTTACATCAATGAATGTCAACCTGATCATAATTCCCAAAACATAACAATATTCACAAATAAATCCCCAGAGATGGGGGAAAATTTTTGTTGTATTTTGAATTCGCGTTCGTTAGCACCTACCCAAAGTCCCCCGGTACTAAATATTTTGTTCCCTGCAAAGCGCCCCTCTACGATATTATTTTTCACGTAAAGCCATGAAACGTGCTCCAGGGCTGTCAATAGAACCAGACCGCGCCGTGGAAATTGTTTTCTTTCCGCCCGGCGAGAGGGGCGGAAAACAATTTATTGCCCCGAGATGATGTTTCACTTTATTTGTGGAAGTCATGCCACGAGTGTGGCAACTGCTTTTAAGGAGGGCATTCAATAAAGGTCGCGACGTACAAGACCTAAATAACAATTAACATCGGAAAGAATTATTATTTTCAATAGCCGCGCCAGCCTATATTTCAACTTGACTAAGTGAGATTTATATTGGTATTGGTTTTTCATATTATACGTTTGAGTTGTACACTTTTTCAAAAGCTATTAGTAAAAATCAAATATGTTTTCGGTCGTAGCAATACAAATAATATTATTTATAGACATTGTGGACATCCTAATGATGAGATTTTGCAGAGAGAGCTCGCTATTCGAATGGGAATGGCTGAAGCAACATTCAACTCGCTGCGGAGTGTCTGGTACTCACGATTGTACTCGGTTAAAACAAAATGCCGCCTATTCGACGCTTGCATTCTGACTAGT
This sequence comes from Rhyacophila brunnea, assembly GCF_057557595.1. Lineage (NCBI taxonomy): Eukaryota > Metazoa > Arthropoda > Insecta > Trichoptera > Rhyacophilidae > Rhyacophila > Rhyacophila brunnea. Next base: position 25,557,186 of record NW_028232752.1, read on the forward strand.
GCTGCTTTACGGTAGCGAATCATGGCACCTTACTGCTCAGAGCAACCGTGTACTGAGCATCAAAAACAGATGTTTGCGACGGATACTTGGTGTGCGGTGGTATGCCTTAGGAGCAACGAGGAGATAAGAGAATGCATCAAGCAGCCTATCATTACGCTGAGATTTGAAAGGCGACATTAGGCCTGGCTCGGCCACAAGAACCTCAATCTAGCTTGCCTGTTCTTCAACCCGACCGGATCCCGGCATCCTAGAAGGCCGCTAAATACTATCTATATAGTGTATACGGCAGAACTACGGGATGCTGGTTTGACCTGCAATGAATCAATACGACTGGCGAGTGACAGGGATTCTTGGAGGAGCCGCGTGGTGTCTATATGCTCCAACTAAGTGGCGGATATGGCCGAAGAAAGAGAAAAAAGAAAGAATCCTTAGTGGCGAATCTGCCGGCAAAAAACCGAACTACACCGCGTAGAGACTCATTTTGAGATTAACCGATTTTTACGACCTGTCAAATAGTACCATAAAATGACAAAACATCGCATCTCGTTTACTCTTCAAGAATGAGATTAGAGAGAGACAGTCAGCACTTTTACGTGTAAACAGTAAGTTATTGTCACGATAGTTAAAAATACTCACTATTGCTGCAAATAATCGATATATCGGATTACCTTGATTTTCTTCTAGCATATAAATATATATATATATATATATATATATACATAATCACTTGTTAACTCTAATTACCTAAATTATCGACTTACCAACTTTGGCAGCAACCCCGCGATATTCGAAATAATTTCTCTCAATTCATTTAAATTCAGACATTTGCCACGTTTCTATAGTATCCTCGTCCTACACTATGCACCCACTTTTAATCGCATATACAATTAGTAATGGAATTAATAAAATTATTACAGTATAATAAATTAGGCAAATGTTTTAACAGTGGATGCGTGGAGTATTAGAGAAATTTCCAGGGTGAGAATTAACATAATGAAACAACAGCTTTCTGCGAATTATTAATTAGCCAGTGTTTGTCGTGTTTACAATTTGGTTATTTTACATATAATAAAATCGAGCATTAGCTGCTGAAATAATGGTAAGTACTTATTCACTCCGGGAAAATTGTTTTCATTTTAGATTTGAATGATTGGACATAGTTACGCATTATTTTAATTTATGCCCATGAAATGTAACAACGTTGTTATAATTTGTTTAAAAATTACATAACCATTATTTCACCCACTCTTACACATATACAAATTCCTATACATCCATCATGCATTCATGCATACACACGTGTATTATAACGCATGCTTTGGATCAAGTTAGTAATTTTTCGCTTAGAAATTAATCCAAAGCAATTTTGAAGGATTCACAACGAAAATTGCTCCATGCTAAAAATGCTATCGTATTTAGACCTTAAAATATTGACTCATATTTTCGTTTATATTTATTTGTTCATCAAGTAAGTGGTAATATTGTATATTTTTTTTTGTAAATTTTATAAAAGAATTATTAATCAAATGTATTGTTATTAAATATTTATTAATCATAAATATTTGTTTGGTGATATATTGAAATGTGTTATTGTAAGTGCTTATTGCTTCAAATTTTATTTTATATTAATAATTTAGAATAATTGGTTTAATGTCCTTAATGATGTATTATAAAATATTAATATCCAATTTCATTAATTTAAATTTAATTGTTATTGGCAAACTATTATTGGATGGATAATTCAATGTATTGGTAGATTATTTGTGTCACCTTTTAAATTTGTTTTGATAAATGTCTGTTGTGTAATGATTATTTAGTTGAAAATGTCCCTGTGAGGCGGACGAAACCGGTCCAGATGTATTTATTAAAAGTGTAAAAAGTACCATATTAAAAAAATGCGTTTTATTAAATTAAATTAAGGCTATATGTACTTCAGCTGAGGCATGGTCTAAAAAGATCGTGACTAGGCGATGCACGGATTGTGAAAATGACGCGAGCCGAACGAAATATAATTTGTAATAAAAATTCAACATGCGTCCGTTTAATGTTATGTTTATCATTATATTCGTAATAATAATAGTATATTCATTGACATGTTTTATTTTTCAAGTACATGCGAAACGTTTTTTAGTCATCTTTACACGATTTAAGAATATATTTCTCCGATGCCATCACAAAACAAATTGTCGTGCTCACACCTCGACTATCATTCTCCGATTGGCGACGACTGCGACATTTCGTTCCACCTACTGTTGAAAATTATTTGCCGTTTCACTTATGTATGCTCTTAACGACTCTTATATCTATAATCAGCATATAAAGAGATGGCAACACCTACTGATAAGACTGCGATTACTGGTTTTACGAAGTTGAACATAATGGACACACGTTGTCCGTTATGTTTTCCGGGCGGAAATGTCCGTCATCTAAACTCGGATCGGTCCGTGGAAAATCACCGTTAGGAGTGTTGGACTGTACTTGCATACTGAAATGCAAACTTAACGATTTTCTTTCCACTACTTCTTTTTACTACCCAATCTACATTACAAAAATCACATCTGACATGTGGCATTAACGTTTTTTCATATCACGACTAGCTTCAGATAATATTATTAGGTATTTTTAGTAAATAAATTAATGACAATGCTTCAATCAATTCTTTTCTTTGACATACTCATAGGCATAAGGGTAAATAATTACAAGATAAAAATAACTTTTTATACACCACGTTTTTAAATTGTCTGTTGAATCATATAAACTTGACAATTCTATGTATTAATAAATACTTATTTTTGTACTTGATAGAAATACTGAATAAATATAGAATACTGAAATATCATTTTGACATTTCATATTGATTTCCATAGTAACGCACGTATATATTAATAATTTAGTTGCTAGGACCCCCTTAGCAACCAATAATAGTGTTTCACTTTTTACGGATTGCTTCCGAACTAACTTTTCATACAAAACAGAATTAACTGAAAATTAATTCAATTCTACTTAAAGATGACTAAAAGTACTAAAAGAATGCATTGGCATCGTTTTCTGATATATTCTAAAAGTTTCAGATGTCTAGCTAGTCGGGAAGTTAGTTAAAATCGATTGCGAGATTTGTACTGGATAAACAACCACCGGACAAACAAGAATACGACCTAATAAAAACGTTGTAAAAATAGATTAGTTGCAGGGATTTGGTTATGCTGGTAAATATTTAATATAATATAATAATAATTGTAAATCTGGTGTGAAATGTTTAGAGTCCCCCTGTTAAATCTTTTGACGAATCAATTGCATCATCTGCATATAAGAAGATCACCGCTGCCCTAGAGTGTATGCTTCTTTACCATGCCAAAATCCAAGCTATTGATACCATCGGACTATAGATACTATAATGCAGGCGCTCCATTGGTGAGCCAAAATTTTAAGGACAATATATCGTCCGATTTGTCTATGCTCTGCTACTGACCAACGGATGATCATCGAAAGAAATAAAAAAGTCGAGCTGTCAAAAGTTGCAATTATCGTTGTCTTTCGATAATCTTAAAATTGTATGATATGTAGATTTGCATAAAATAATATTTCATTAATTTTTTTTTAATATGTATTGACAAATCTGTCGTTTTCTAATGTTTAAATTAACAAATTAATCAATAAAATGTTTAAAACAATAACAGGTTTTTTTCAGTCCCAATAATTGCGTATTAATGTCAAATCGAATTTCCGATTCCGAATCGACGGATCGGACGATCTAGAATTCTAGATTCTAGATTACGGTTATTTTTAAAAAAAAACACTGTTCTTTGGGGCTAAGGTGGTGGAGTGAGCTTCCGGTAGATTGGGGGAATTAGAGAGGACTTAAATTTCCATTGTTGTAACGTTTTTTTTTGTTTATAAATTATTAACACTTTTATTACGAAGTTCACGATAACAGCATCTTCAATCTCGGAATTTCGAGATCAAGAAATCGATCGGAATCTCGAATTACAAACCCAAACCTATATTGTATTAAATAATAATATGTTAGTACACACTGTCATTTTTTATTTCTCACCAAATTACATGATTCTGAATAAATAATTCTTTTATCGTACCTGGAAACGATAATCGTATTAACCTTTGAAATTGGATAAATTAAAACGGTGGCGAATATAATACTCAACCGTGATAAATTTGCATAAAAAAGCAAATACGTAGCACGTAGGTAGATGCACTTTCCTTTGTACACGTAACAATGACAATACGTGACTTGTGGAATCAAAATAATCCATCTCCATTTATGACAAAATTATTTAAAATTAAAACTAACCATAAAATTGGAATATTGAACACCAAAATATTTTTTACACATTGAATTTATAATAATAGAATTTCTAAATAAGTGCGTTATAATAGATTAAGACACATTAAAATGTAATAGAGAGCACGATTAGCAAATCGTCGATAAGTCTTCGTTATAAAAGTAGTAATCATACCACTCAGCATTACAAGTGTGACAAACTTCGATATTCGTGTTTTGTTTTCAAAACAAATCTGAGTGGCGGAAGCGATTGTCAGCAGTTTCTTCAATCATAACCTAGATCAACAGTGTCTACTATGAGTTATTTAATTGCGACTATGAGTCTTGTAATGTATTGATTTCACGTGTATAAATAGCGAGGACGATCAATAACTCGTCACTCCATCAAGTTCAGTCACTCGACTCAGTCACTTGATCACAGTCTCTTGCTCTCGACACTCGTCATTCGACATTCGTCTCTCGAGCACAGACTCCTGAGCTCGTCACCCGATCACCATCACCACCGGATCGCGGCTCGGTCTAAACACCCAACCTTACTGTGATACTCTGTACCGTTATCTTACTCCGACCATTGTAACTCTTCGTACTCTGCATTAAGACAATCAACATATACATCCATCTACACCGCTGCTGCTTCAATCAACTCACCTGCCTCCACACCTCGTAATACCGTCATTGATAAGGGTTGCTTCATTGCTCATTGCATTATTGCCAAAAACTTGCGATCAAATCCTGCGTTTATCAATGCTACATGATCGCGTTCTTCTTTTACGACACGATAAATATTTTAGTTTAACTTTCAAAGCCTTTAACCATTTTTTTTAAATTTTATTTAAGGAAAACGCCATTGGAATTTAATACACCCTACGTGAAGTCAATATAAGGTTAGCAAAAGATAAGTTTCTTATTTTTCAATCAATACACGTGATTGGGACTATTGGATGGACCTGTTGAGCGAAGAACTAGTTTAATGACCAACCCTGTTAAAAAAATGTATTGAGGCAACTTCAATAAAAGTCTCTGATTTCTGACTTCATTGATATAACCTAATATATTTTTCCATTGGAATTTTTCAGATGGTCAAATCATCCAGGTCGCGATCCTCAGCAGTAATCTCCCTAGGCAAAATATGTTTAATGTCGATACTTTCTAACGAAGCATTCGCATCGTCCACTTAATGGAAAACCGCCACTGCTTTCAAAAGTTGTAATTATATGTAGTAAGTATTCATTGCTTAATTTGCCGCCCCTAAGCAACGCCTGGTTAGCCTACCCCCGCAAGACGTCACTGATCCTCAGACATGAAAAAAATAACAGGTAGATGTATATTTACTGTGAATTCCTCAGTGCGATTCGAATGCTCAGAAAGATACCTACGTACTTACTTATAATAATTGAGAAGTTCTCTTGCATTCTTCTGCTTCAAGGGTTGCTTTCCCCTACTAATTTAGAAGCATAACCCTATGGTAAATCCTGCTCTGGGTGTTGTCATTAAGGGTATATTCTATTCCATTATTTTTCATACAATGTACTATGGCAAGGCCTCAGTGACGTCCCTAGATAAAATGCCGCCCCTAGGCAGCGCCAAAATGCCGCCTCATTTTTTTATACATTATTTTCATCATCCTTTCATGAGTCCAATATCTAAGAAATGTGTTGTATGGAAACATTACCAACAAAATATCAGACTAATAGCAAATCTGCAAGTGTGGTCTCTGGTTTCTGGTCACCGAGGACGTTGAAGGGCAACGGAAGTAAACTAGATATCGTGAACCCGATAAAACCAGTGAGCTGATTTTTTTAATGGAAAGATATTTTCATTATTACTAAGTTTATGTAGCTATTTCTATATAATATTCCAAATGATTTTCCTCGATTTGCCGCCCTTCGAGTAACTGCCGCCCCCAAGCGATGCTCAATCTGCCTACCCCCACGGGACGTCACTGCAAGGCCTATAATTTCCATAATAAAACGACGATGGAATATACATTAGGTAAATACTGGTATGTCTAATTTATTGAATTTTAGTAGCAGAGTGCTCTCTGAAATTTTGGCCTGTAGAACAAAACCGTGAAAATGGAGATGCCATGTTCTATCTCACATAACGTAATAACCCATCGGTTTAAAGTGGTGGTGATGTGGTCATAAACATTAGAGTGATGCGCGGAAATATCAAATTAAACCAAATTGAACTGTCCACACGCAGTTTACGTCATCAAAATCCAGCTGGTCACGTAAAATTCACACTAATAAAAGTGAATAATTTCGCACCTATCCATTATGCATTGTCGTTAAAACTAACAAACGTCACAAAATCATTATTATTGTACATTTTAATCGCGCTTATAATGTTATAGGAAAAAGTCATCAAAAATGATTAGATATAGGTATTAATTTGTGAAATTTGTGAAAAAAATTGTTTCGCAAGACCCGAAAGACCTCCAAGGTAGAATGCAAGAACTCGCGGATGTCAGTCAAACGGTCGGCCTAAAGATAAACGTCTCAAAGACAAAAGTGATGAGGAACTATTTTCGGACCCTGCGATTATCTGTATTAATGGCACCCAACTCGAGCAAGTCAGCAGCTACGTCTATCTCGGACAGCAGGTGCCCATAGACGGAAGCATGCACGATGAAATTGCTCGAAGAACAAAGTTGGGATGGAGTGCTTTCGGACGTCTGAATGGTATCTTTAAGAGTGACCTACCATTGTGTCTTAAGCGTAGGGTGTTCGACCAATGTGTGCTACCCGTGCTCACGTATGGCTGCGAGACGTGGACCCTCAACACGAGAGATGTCCAAAGGCTAAGAGTCGCACAGCGAGGCATGGAGAGGTGTATGTTGGGCATCACGCGAAAGGACCGTAAGAGAAACGAATGGATTAAGAAGCAGACATGAGTACGCGATGTAATAGACGTTGCCAAACAGCTGAAATGTAGATGGGCGGGGCACATTGCTCGCCGAAAGGACGGCCGCTGGACAAATGCCGTCATCCAGTGGTACCACTGGACAAGGGGCACGAAACGGCCTCAGGGTCGCCCTAAAAGCCGCTGGATTGACGAACTGGTAAAGTTCGTCGGAAATACGTGGCAGCGAACGACACAGGACCTAGAGAGTTGGAAGAAACTTGGGGAGGCCTTCATCCAGCAGTGTATTGACCCCGGCTGATGATGTTGATATTAATTTGACAATAATGATTATTTCGTCGTTATACATATTTATAAATTTATAGGGATGGGAAGGGAATCAAAATATTTTAGTCCGTCTGGTTACATGTAAATTGTACGTACCTAATACATTTCACGAAGACATACCGAGATGAAAATATTACGCGATGTTCGTGGAGCATTGCAAACAATAATGTACCTAACCCAGAGGTCGGCAGAAGCGGCTCTTTGCATAGACGTTTAGGGCTGTTCAGACATAAACTCCAATTTCACCTCATCCCAAGCAGCTTTATAACTTATGAGTTTTGATTTCTCAACACAAGTGGACAGCTATAAAACAACTGCCTAAAATAGAAACAATAATATTTGATTCATGGAATAGTTTGCCTGAAACATAATATGACACGTTAAAAAACTAGCTTTTGGTATTCTTACAATCTTTGGCTCTACATATAATATATGCAAACAAACATTCTCATCTATGAACCAAATAAAAAATAAACTTAGAAGCAGAATAATAGATGCAAATTTACAATCATGTATTCAATTAAAGATAAGTAACTATTTGTCAGATATAGTACAGCTATCAAAAGCGATGCATGGACGCCGTTCTAATTATTTTTTTTAATAAAAAAAATCTTGAACTTTTCCCCCCTAAAAATCCATATACAGATGTAGGTATATTACATAATATACCTATGCGGCTCTCTGTTACCTTTTTTATCCTGTTTCCTTGATAATTTGGCTCTTCTCACTTGACAAACTGCCGACCCCTGACCTAACCTAACCTAACCTAACAAATAATTCAGTATGTCGGATATTTTCAAAATTTGTTTGCCACTGGCTTCCTGTAAACCGGCAAGAACCGTGTTTTATTTAGACATGAATTTTATCTCAGTACATACTATACGACCCAAAGAGGTTGGACGGTATTTTTTAATATGCGACCATATTTCCGATGTAACGTTAATTCACGGTGAAGTGTGATACGGGGAACTGCATACGTACAAATTTCCGGACACGCGAAAATACAGCCGAAGAACGATGTCGTGTGGTCTTCTGAGATAACATCACCTTAACATTAAAGGTGATTTAAAAAATTAAACGATCTCCGATCAGTCTAGTTTAGTCGTCAGCAAAACTGAAGAGGCCGACTGAAACCGAAACGGAGATGCGACAGGATGAGATTTCCATCAGTTATCGTAGGTATCCGTTTTGAGTTGCCAGTTAAATTGACTTGTAAATTACTATGTTACCGTATTTTTCATACTACTTTTCTAATTTCGATTGAAATATTATTAGGTATTTCTTCAAATACAGTTAAGTACTGCATTATAGTACCAACGAATATGTTTAGAAGGTAACGACGGGTTTAGAACATAATATTCATTTTTACCTATATCGCAGTTTCCAACTGAACTGCCAACTGGGACTGAACGGACAGCTAAACTGATCGTCTAAATCAGTAGTTTCCAAACCTTATGTTACTACGCCTCCCTTTAAAAAAAATCTAATATTGGCGCCTCCCCCCCTTTATTTCATTAAATAATATAGACACCTTTTTAAATAGTAAACAATGTACCTACTAATACAAAAATGAAAAAAATATATAAAAATAAACAAGGTTTCACTACTTATAATTATATTCAATTTTAAATTAATTTGTTTTTCATGCGACGAATGTGCTTGTTTATTAGCACAATCAATTTCAATAGTAGTCAATCTAAATTCATCATCGTTCATTTACAAATGGATTCTATCATGTGCCCCACATCCTGAAGTGGGCCTCCAGGCCAGGATCTTTCAACCACATATTTATAATATTTAACAATTTTGAAACAAAGCAGCGCCTACTATTAATAAAATAATGTGAATAGTGCATTAGCAAACTGACCGAGAACTCAGTAAATAGATTTTTGTTTACTTCAATACATGGCGTAGAAATCATTTAAAACTGGAGACATGGCGAACATATTTTTATTGTAATTTTGATTTCCAAAGCTCCATTCTTTTATGAATGCCTTCACTTTGTCTTTTTTTAAATCAGTGAATGCATTAGTGGTCCTTGCATTGATTCATTCACTATTTTTTTTTTATTTCAACCAAATAGACAAGTTTAACAACAAAATTATCGTTCCTAAACAAATTTGTCTCAAATTTCAACATTATGATTTGACCCTTTTATTTAATTTTTTTCCGAGATGGCCAGCGCACTTCACAATAGTATAGAAGTGAGGTACATATTATAAAGTCTCCATATTTTCAGACAGGTTTGCAAACAACCTTTTATTGGACTGTTTTTTTGTGTAGTTTATAACTAGCGTCCGATTTATAAACTATGCATTTGCAAACTGCAAACCTATGGCTACATTAATTGTGAAACATTTCGCGCCTCCCTTTGCAACACTCCGCGCCTCCCAGTTTGGAAATCGCTGGTCTAAATACACCGCCGTTTCAAAACTGAACGGACCAAAATGAAAACCTCGACTGAACGGACAACAGAGCTGACGTCAATAAAGCAATCCTGGAGGACTTTGAAAATCAATTTGGCGAGATTAAGTAAATGTGAGAAGATATTTCAGTTTTCATTCAATCATCGACTGTCAAATTGTACGATTTGTTATCAGACCCTTTTTTATATTGGTGGAATCGAAAAAGTAGATTTTTTTAAAATTAATACCGTAGGTAATGCCCAGGGAACTCAGAAATAATGGGAACTGAAATACCCAACGGGTAAGGCGATAGCAGGTAACCGTCTCGAGTAAGGAAGAATCCGGGTTAATTTTCGTAGGACACTCACACATTCAAAAACCCTGCTTCAACGTGCGGCGTATTGAATATAGCCTATCGGTATTCTATTTATTATCTGTTCTGTGGTAACGCCACTAACGGCCTGCAAATATTTTTTTTATGTCTAATGCGACGTCTTATGGTCGTTAGTCCCAGGTTCGAATCCTGGGTCTGGCAATTACACATATTGTTGTTCAATGTGTGTTTGGAGTCATAGTATGGACCCAATAGATTGAGCAAGTGGCTAACATCCATTTCTCGTAAAAACACAAATCTGTTAATACAAACCTATATAGTGGAGGCCCATATGATCTTCTTATGATCGAGAGGAACATTGTCAAAAAAAAATATGCTCACTCTGCCAGGTGATATAATATTATGCTGTCTGATGGCCTTGCGAAAATGGTGAATAAAATTTTAATTTATGTTAATTTTTTATGAGTAGGTTATAAGAAATATAAGAAATAAAACAGATATTTGATAATTTTATTTACAATAAATCATAAAATAACACATATAAGCAATTACATTTGATGCAATCAGTATTCCTATAGAACGAGTGAATGTGACGAGTACACGCGAAAGAAGTAAAACTTTTGAAACCTTTTGTTTTACTGTATATTCTTGGACACGTATACATTAAGTACCAACCGAAGATAAACGATGTACCAGTTCTAAAGTAGGTACAAATATTTTTGTGTTTTAACGTTCATAATTATTATTTTTATTTGAAATAAAACACTTAATTAAAAAATGATTTTCTTAATTTTATTTTCAAAATACCTGAATCCAATATCCCCTTAAATAATTAAAATTCCCCAATGTATATTGCTCTCTGTTAACATTAACATAACAATAAGTTATAACTTATTGGTTTGCGTCTACGATAATAGTTTTCTTCTACATCGATGATGGAATATCATATTCTTACTCACCTGAACAGGCCAATCGGCTGGGTGCACACTTGCTAATCGAACGGTCTAAGGATCTATCCCACACACTGCCTTTGCTTTTTATTTCGTTTGACAAGTAAATCAAAACGGTTTCTTGTCACAGATCAGCAGTATTCATTTTTCTTAGTAGTACCGCACATAACAAGTATTCACGTGAAGTTATTTGGATCCACTACGTACATAGATATGTCCATTTTGTTATTTTCCTTCACACCCCCAAATATGAAGTGAATGTGTGAACCTACCCTCATAAAAATACTATTATCCTCCATAACAAGATAACTATATAATTATGCTTCATTTAGCGAAATAATGTTTAATACTAAAATAATGTTTATTCTTTGTTTCCAGCATTTGAAATTTGTGATAATGTTGTTGACTTGATATCACTCGACACGGTTTCTTCTTATGGTTCGGCTAATTAACTATCAACAACATATTGCTCTAGCTAGTGATGAAGAATCCTTACTAAGCAATTATTTAGTGGCAAAGACTCGATACCAAACGATTATTTAATATTTACCATTTACCTTTACTTGAAAAGAAGTTACAAGAATTTATTTACCTCGAAAAGTGCTAGAACAAATATTTACATGCGTGCTTATTTAAATTAGGGAATGTCATCTATCTAACTGCATTGATATCACTCGATTATTCAAACCTGTCACTAAAATGTTAACAAAACACAGTAATGATGTCATATACACAATAAAATAAGTTAATTATCAAGGAGCTTACGGCTACCAGAAAAATAAAATTATGTTTTTAAAATGATAATTGTTTTGAAATTGATATGGAGTTTAATAGTGACTTTATTTTTTTGTTTGAAATGTTTGGTTTCAATTTAATACAAATAAAAAAACATCAATTGTACATTATATAATGCAAATGTCCACCTAATTATGTATCTCGTTCCATAAGTATTACTGTCTAACTGTGCACTTTTTTTAGTTACGCATTGCTTACTTCCCTTCAACGGGCACTCTTCGGAACTGGTTCTAGCTAAAATAATGTCTACATTAAATCTTTAATCTGCGTAGTAATGGCCGCTATCATGGCAGCATCAGGGAGAGAGAGTACAGCAACGCTTTGGAACTCGGGCCGTCTGGATATCTGAGCCCACGCCCGTTCTGCCGTCAGAGACAGCGGAGTGTCCAGGAGGGTAGACCAGTCAAACTGCCATGTGCCACTCAAGAACTGGAAGACAATACATATTTTAATGATGAGATATCTTATTTTATACAGGGTGTCCTTCATAAACTTTATGGAGTGCACTAGATCAATCTCATCTAACAATGTGACGAATCCATCTGTGTTTCGCGCCCTGAAAATATCAACTATATTGGGTTTAAATTGTTTGCAGTGCTCAGCATTCATATGTATGCGCCCACCTTTAGTTTTCTTCAACCAGACCAAGTATTCTTCGGAACGAATACTTCGATAGCCTTCCCTTGCTCCAGGTTTCATACTCATACAAAGCAATCAGTTTCATGGTCACGTTGTAAGTATACCTGGAATTTTGTAAAATGTAGCCTGCTCTTTAATCATTTTTACAGTTATAGTGCCACAGATGTATGACCATTAATGATTTTTTTTTGGTAGAAACAGTTTAATCACATGTAGACAGTTATATTAAATACATTTTTCTGTTGGCGCAGATGCTTTTCAACCCAATAATAATTGTTAATTTAAAGTTTGATATTTTCATACATTTCGATGTATCATTATCACACACTAAGCATATGTTAGGTTAGATTGGGTTGTGGTAGGTTAGGTTAAGTTTTAGGTTAGGTTGGGTTTGGTCTAAAAAGGATGTTATAAAAAGTCATAAAGTCATGCAGTCATCTCCAGCACTATTACCTTATTACCATGGGACCTTGATATTAGTTAGCGTTTGTGCTAACCAATTGAAACCACTAAAAATATAGAAAAGATAACTTCTACACCTCTACACACTTCCGACATATAGGTAGTATATTAAACATACCTGGTCGAATTGCCGTCTGCCAATATAAAACATGGTGTATAACAATGAGACGGAACTGACGGGAACTGTTTTATCGTTGATCATCGGCAAATGATCAGCAGCGCCAAGCTCTCCCAGAATCCAATCAGAATGCTTACAAAAGTATTGGTACATTACCTAAAAAAGAATCAATAGCGCATTCTTCAATATTTTTGAACTCCCAATTGTTCATGAATACCACATTGTTAACCAACACATAAAACTTAAAGGCATTTATCTCATAAGTAGATGTTTGTGGATCGGTTCTTTGTTGCATAATACCGTCCATTTATTGTTATTAAAAATACTCAGTTTGTCATATTTACAAAATTAAACAGAAATTTTCAAAATGCCGTCCTATAGTAGTTTGTAATTCCATTTTTGACCATTCTACAGATAAGTTTGTAGGTCTGTGCAATATGTTGAACCGATAGTCCTAATCAAGATGGCATCAAATGAAACAAACAATTTTGTCATGCCGATACGAATTGTTATCACCTTGGTTACCTATGCAACCAATTGACTCGAATGCTATCATTCATATTATCATATCAATTGCTATCAACCAAAAAACTAATTCCTGAAATTCATTATAAATATTATTACACTACTGGGAAATTTATACTTACTTGAAGACTGTTTCTTCCAGTTGAAGTCATCAGCAGTTGACTGACCATGGCTTCAGCGCCTTCAGAAAACTCCACACAGTCTATTACCGGGTTACTCTAAAAGAACAATAAATTTTCTATTTACAATTTTATTATTACACACCTACACACAATCATCAATAAGTAACTGAATATCCTTGTCCTACTAGATTACAACCTATTTTATATTATTAATTTATTAATTGGATTGCCATTTACATAGTGAAAGTCCATTATAATTATTGTTTTGAACAAAAATTTTTTGTTAATATTATTTGAGTTTATCTATAAACCTGTCTTCAGAATGATTTCAAAGATAACTAATCTTAAAAATCCAAACTAAACACTTGCTATTTATGTATTTTTATTTTATAGGATGGTTTATTTATAAAATAGAAACACTTCCGGTTTTATTTATTAAAGAATAACAATAACAGATAATACTTTAAACGTTTAAACGGTACACAAAAATGGATTAACAAGATAAGATAACTCGCTTGACCGATTAACCAGATGAACTTTCCAAAGAATTTGTTCAATTCATGTAGGTATCGCATTTGACAACTAGATAACCACACTTAGCACTAGAAACGAATCTCGATAGTGTAAGGTGCTTAGTTTCAAAATAGAGAACATGTACGATCAAAAGGGTCAGAGATAATCAGACTAAGCTGACTGGCTGTGAGATTGTGATTGAAAATTACGGATTTAACATAGGGTTAAAAACGTCCAGGCAATGGGCAGCGCCATCTATGGGTCGCTTTTCAAAGTTATGTCGCTATTTATTTCATTAAAAACTTTTACTACTCAGGTTTAAACATTGATGTGTTAAATCAGTTTCATCTACATTAATTACTTAGACTTTAATATAGCCAAATTTTAATGCTAACAAAACTAAATGAACTACTGATCAACACAACTTCAAAACTACTAAATTATTACCGGGTAAGACTTTCCCATCAATTCAGCGATTCCTTCGAGACTGAAATCTTCAAGATTTTCAACAGGTCTCTGAGTCTGTGCGATGAACGCTTGAATCTGTTCCGTATGTTTATTTTCTTCATCGATGGAGCAGAGCGCTTCTGCGAGTGCCATCGCCATCGATGACACACTGCTTAGGCTACCGTCAAAGCTCACAGAATAAACTGCACCTAGAACATGATAATAAAAAATATCATTTTAAAACTTTTTTTTGAAGAAACTACATAATATTTTTGTTCAAGAATTTGAACAGATAAAATATTTTAACACTTATTACATTTACATTTACCTGTTATTAAAGTTTTAATAATTTAAAATGAATAAAACATTTAGTAAGTAGATGTCATTAGTAATATTATTTAAATAGTGTTTTCGTTTGCAAGTTTCGGATTCAAATACGAACTAGGACAGAACATTTGTTCCTTTGAAACCCATGCCAAACCAAATACATCTATCTGTAAATAAATAAACATTGTATAAAAACTGTATGAAAGAAGCACAAAAACTGTTTACAAACATTTTAAATGTTTTAATACCAATAGGTATCCATGTTTTTTAGGTTAAAAAAATATTGACAAACAATCGTGACCATGTCTAGTGGATTTTTTATACTGTATCATCGGAAGTAGTAACGCGTGGTTTTAAAGAATGTTGTTTTTATTAAAATGCGTATATTTGTAAAATGTAGACTGTCAAAATTACTTTTAATTTGATAGCAATATTAGCAGGCGTGCGTTGAGTTTCAAACAAAACTCTGTACAAACATTTGTGTTGTGACCAATGTTTACAGACGTGTGTATAATTTGTTCACGGAAATAGACATCAAAGAGGAACCGATTGCATACAAAATTGACAAAAAATTTAAGCTCAGATATCCTAAAATGTTGCTTCATCTATTTATAAACACATGTAATTTGATAATCAATCCATTATGAAGTCAACTGCAAGTAGCAGTGTATTCAATGATAAAGTACTTTTTTGATTCCACCTAATATTCAATTTTAAATAGAGAGACTGTCATTAATTTCATCATACTTATTCTCTCTTCCGACCTTCCTTTATCTTTCTTTCTTGAAGACTTTCTCTCTTTCTTTGAAGATTTCTTTTTTGTGTCTTTCAAATTTACAACTGGCGCCTCTGGAGTTGTAGCTGAAATATATTGAAACAACATTTTAAAACAATGCGACAAGTCATATCTGGTTGATCTTTATTAATCCAAAGTTTACGGGCCGCACAAAATTGTGTTTTTGCTAATTGCTTTTCAAATGCAAATTAACACGTTAATTAAAAAAATTAATTAAAAGAGCCCGTAAACATTGGGTTAATATCACTTTCTTTCATACATATATGGACGAGGACAGAATATAGATTATAGCGAGAGCAAAGTTATGTTGCATTTTCTGAAAGTCCTCTAGCTAACTACTGTCTCACTCTAACGCTTCAATAATTTTTAGTTTTATTTAAAATAATACCTACCGATTAATTATATACCTACACATTTTATAAGCCAATGAGCAACCCAATATACTTAAAATGTTACAATCAATTCTTGATGACATCAGCGAATATTTGATTACTTTGGAATTATATAATAGTGCTCTATAGGCCAAGGTTTTGATATGTCAACTATATGAATTCATCTCTAAATGTCATTGCAGGAATACCTATTAGTACTCAATACCTATTACTATTCACCTTAATGATAAAATGAGACAATGCACCATACTTAACTGCATTATTATTATAAAACTATGCATAACAAAAACATCCTTGTCAAATACAGATAAGCCTCAGTTGATTGCAGGGGATATGCTTTAGACACGGTCGTGATAAGTGGAATGGTAAGTGCAATTTTGCAGTCAAAGGGGGATTTAATAAAATAATTTAAAATATTACTAAGCCGTCATATATAAAACAAAAGTTATATCACTTTTCTATAAACTAAACAAAATAACATTGATTTTGTTCTGCATTGCAAAAAAGAATCAAGATTCGCTATCACTGTATCGGCTTACTTTATTTTCACTCGCGCTCGTAACTTTATTATATGTGAGCGAGTGAGAAAGATCGTCCGTGCATGATTCCACCCATTCAGCATGTGACACATTTCAAAACATGTGCGAAACAAAAAAATATTATTAAAATCATTTGCGATATAACGAATTTGCACTCACCGTTATCGCATTGAACAAGGGTTAATTGTATCTGTCCTTCACAATTTTATAATAATTGCAGAGTTCCACAGAAGGAACACTATTTTAGCAACAGGCAAAAATTTCTTTAAGTTTAAAATAAAATCATTTCTAACCTTTGGAATCTTTTGATGCATTTAGACCAGACGCGTTAATCAAATCCTCGTAAAGAGCCATCAATAGGAATTGAAGCAATACTGAATCGGCAACTGGTGTCGATGTGGCCGGCAGGATATCAGAAATCAGTACCGACAATGTGAGAAGCGATCTTGGTATACAGTCCCACAGTTGAGAGAAACATGTAAGACACAATGACATCGCCTAAAAGATAACGTAATAGTTAACATTTTGCTGTAGGACCTCTGGAATCACACGCGATTCATGAGCGGTAATGTGTCCGCTTATGAAGTCGTGGGTCCCGGGTCTGAAAACTTCAAATGTTTGTTTTGTAACCTGTGTTTGGATCTAATAAGTTGAGCAAGTATCTTGTAATCTGTCTTTGCAAGAATTGTAGAGCCAAAGACAGAAAACCTTCAAGATTATTGGAATTGTTTCATTCATCGGAGGTGGCGAGTATCAGCAATTTTGAAAAAAAAATGATATTTACTTGGTACATGGATGCTCCGGTTTGAACAGCGTTGATGAGAGTCTGCGTTATCGGGGGAAGCACTGGCGTAACTAACGCTAAGATGGCTGACAACCACGGAGGGTGCTTCAAAACCCATAGCTGAAAACATTTCACAGTGTGAAATTAACACAACTTTTACCATTTTAATCAAAGATGTTGAAGAAATTCTTATTGTATAGAGGATGGAGCCTAAAAGTATGAAAGTGAAGCAAAAAGGGACCTCTAGGAAATTTAACTCCCATATAAAGTCTCCATATTATTCTCCATCATATTATTTCTTTTTTCCATACAAAAATGGCACTTACGGCACACTGAAACTTTATAAATAAACCATAGAAGACTCCAACTGAAGAAAGATACAAAATCATAATCTCCGCTTTATTATCCATTTCCTCGGAAATTTAGCAATTCCATCATATTTTCCACTTTACAAGACTAACTGGCCTCAGAATGATAGTATTAGTAAGCATAAATAAATAATTTTAAGTGAATAAAAAAACCTATGTAGGTACCTACATAACTACATACTTTATTTTTTGTCAATCCACACCATTAATTCATATAGGATAGGCCTTCATATTCACATAGACTTGATGCATACACATCTTCTGATAATTCCACACACTGTGCTGTGCCTTTGTTAATATTTCCTTTTACATCATTTTGTCTCTTTAGTTCGTAAACCTTCTAAGATTTTGATCAGTTAACCGAGTAAAATTACCTGATTTTCGGTTATTTTAGAAACATACCCGGTGACAGTAACAAATTTCTGTTTAACCCTGTCCGGAACTCCTAATATGAATGACGGTAGAATCGATACATTTAATAACATACTTGTCTCCGATCCAAGCAAGCTGCCCAACTATTTCCCGTTCCTTCCAAAGACTTGACGACAGCCTGCTTCATGTCTTCTTCGGAACAAACTGACACCACAATATATGTGAGGGCTGATACTACCTCCGCGTTCATCTTCAGTGAAGGTTCATTGGAAAATGAATTCGTCGATGTACCTGCAATTATTTATTATTATTTAATTAATAATGAGAACGAAGACTTGTGCACCAACTATATATACTCTAGAGGTGAGTTGGAAATACTGTCACCAGTTTGTGTACTCAAGTTTCGAATGAAACTACCCATACTCAGTATGTGTGGCCCAATAAACTTTTGATGATAGCATCGTGAGTCGCTGTTCTGTGCACTCACCAGTTGGTAGACTTTCAACACTATTGACATTAAATGCGCTCGAACGAGATAGCACTTGAATATAGGTATATTTTAATTTATTAGTCTATTGTGTTCGAATGTGTGAATTATAGCTCATAAATTTTGTGTCGCAGCACAGTGGTGAGATGACGCACAGGCTTAGGCTTGTTATATGACCGCTCAAAACATGTTTAAAATTTAAAAAAAATAACTGTTATTCATTTTTGTTAACAAGAATATTGTAACCTAACAGAAAAAACAACCCATGAATTTAAAATGTGTTTAAAATTTTATAATAAATGGGCCATTTTTGACAAGCGGAGCTCAGCGTATTTTTAGCGATTCTATTGAAGCCGATACACAGTCTGAGTTCCCTGAGCCGCGACGTATTTCAAATACTAATATGGAGTTGCTTTTAGTTCCAGTTGAGTACGAAACTTTTGTCGCATACGCACGCCAAACGCTCTATATAGTATTCCAAATACTAGTAAGTATTTTGGAACAAGTTTCGATACTAAGTATTTTTTATACTGGTAGTAAGTAAACTTAGTCTTCAAAATTGACCAGTTTTCCCACCTCTAATATACTCCATTTTTGATTGACAATGTTTATAATACACCCACTTCTGATTTCACTAAAAAATGAAATAAAATTACTGGGTTTTCATCCAGCAACTTCATGTTCTCTTGGGAACATGGACGTCTTACTGTCCTTCTATTATGGTTTCAGCGTAAACATTGGACATGAATGATTTTCCAAACTGCAGCTGCCAAGATGCCACTTAAGTTGAGTTATTTGAGAAATATTCAGTCGTCTCACTGCTAAAACTAAAACTTTAACTTTCTTACATATTTCTTTAGATGTTTTTTTCATCAGTCACTCAAGCCTCAATGACATTGAGCGAGTTTACTAGCTACTAGCCGGCGAGTTTAAAAGCGGGCGAATCAGCTAGTGCGATAGTGATGATGACACACAAAACTTTCCATTCGCTCAGTAGCCAACTACCTAGTGAGTTGAAACCATATGTTGTTTCTTTAATTTACTAAACTTTTCTGGCATAAAAAGAAATAACACCGACGTACTCGCAGAAAGTTCACTAGCAACTATGATGACACACGGCTAGTTTATTAGCTAACAAGCCCACACGCCAGAGAGTAGCGAGTAAAGTAGCCCAGCTTTCAACTTTTCTCGTAGATTGCTTACAATCTGCTAGTTAGCTAGTGAACATGACTACACTAGGCGAGTTTACTAGCAGATAGTGAATTCGCCGGCTAGTAGCTAGTAAACTCGCTTAATATCATCGAGGGTTAAGTGTAAGGATCACTTTTAATGGATTATCCACCTTAATTTTGCTACTTGTGCGAAAATTTGACTTTATATTTGAAGGGGCAAACTCCCTATAAACTACCAAGATGCATTCATGGATCTCCTTCGACTTCTTCCTTTTCTCGGTAAAAAATTTAATGACTAAATCACTAACGGTATTCTAAATTGAGTAACATGAGAACCCGCTTACTTTTCCTTGTTACTTTAAATGTTAGAATCGCACTGAACTGAAACTATGCATGCATCACCTAAGTTATAATACACATAAACTGGTTTCAACGTGTTCATTATATTCATTAATACTGACGTAAATAGATTAACTAATGCACTACATACTTATTACTTTGGTCAGTTATAAAATTATTGAGTTACCTTCATTTGAAAATTTAACCTTCCTGTCAGTCAGACAAGAACCATCTTTAGCACACAAAAAACCACCGCAAGATGTAGGCTCCTGATTATGGTTAGAAATTGGTATTATGTCAGTCGACAGATCTTCAATGCAATGTTTCAGCAAACTTGAGGCGACTCGGCAATCTCTCATCAATAAAACCTGCAATAATAGATATTTATTTATAGATAATAATATTATGAATTTTTATTTTATATACTGATGTAATAATATTCCGTCTCTTTAATGGGGAGTGTAGTGTTAATAGGTGTATCTAGGGAAAGACTACACTTTCATTTCGATTCTCGATATTTTAAACTTCTCGAAAATTATATACTTACAACAACATGAGATGATGTGGGTTGAGAACCACGTGTCTATAATTTTAATAATTAATAATCAGTCCATTTTTTCAGTGTATAGGTATATACATAATATATTATGTCTACTTTTTCTTTCTATATTTCACATGAAAAGTCGTAAGAAATAACTAGCGGTTCACATTGCAGAAGTAAAAATGATTCAGAAGTTTCTCTATAAAATTCTAAACACAACCTGAAAAGTGTTTTTCATAGAAATTTATAAGTATGTACTTATGTATTTACTAAAGAAGTTTCAGGTAAAATAAATTGCTTTTAGTAGTCACATAATTCATAGGGTTGCTGCCAAAACTTGGTATGTCAATAATTTAAGTATTTAGAGTTAACAACGAACTATGTGTCTATATTTATATAAATATGTATACTAGAAAAAAAAATCATCCGATATACATGTTATAGAACATGCACGTAAAGCACAAAGAAATTAGCAGAATGCCTGATTTTAGAGGGTACGTCAAACTTCAAATTGCAATTACTCCATAACATGATTTCGAGACATACCAACTTTTGGCAGTATGATTATGTGATTGCTTACTTTCAACAGTAGAGGCCACAAGGGTTGAGGTTGCGACAGTAAAACATACAATTCCAGAGCAATCGCAGTAGAAGTGGAAAGTTCTCTGCAAGCCTGCACCGTGCGATCGGGTGATTTGGTGGAAAATAAGTGCGGCATAGACAAAATGTACCATAGTGACGGATAACCCGGACGGGTCTCAAATAAGTGAATACCAGATGGCTGCCTGAACATCTAAAAATACACAATACACAAGGTCAATAAAGAACTGATACTTTCATCTGATAACAATATATACATAATATAGAATATAAAATGGTATCACCTTATATAGACAGTGCAAAGGCGCTCCTCTTAGCAGTAAACATATCAGTAGTTCATGACATTTGGCGTGCACGTCCCTTATCACCTTTCCAAGAGATGATATGCTCAAACCGATTAACTCTTCTCCTTTGCAACAGATGGCAGGTAAGAGTTGAGACACGCAAAGTAAAATATTCAAAATGTCATTCATCATTATGCCATTCCGCCTGTGGTCAGGGAGCTCCTACAAATTTATATTCACAAATACAAATTTATCACAGTTTGGACACAACTAATCATTAATTCACTACAGAATTGCATTAAGAGTCTTTTAACATGTAGAAAAGGCAGTAACGTCCCGTGGGGGTAAGCAAATTGAGTGTTGCTTGGTGGCGGCAATTACACGAAAGGTGGCAAATCGAGGAGAATCGTTTGGTATATATAGAAATAGCTAGCACCCACGATGGCCGCGCGGCTAAAGCGTCGGCCCATAGTGTCATGGGTCCCAGGTTCGAATCCTGGGTCTGGCGAGTACACATATTGTTTTTCAATTTGTATATGAGTAAGAGTATGGACCTAATAGGTTGAGCAAGTGGCTGACATCCATTTCTCGTAAAAACAAAAATCTGTTATTACAAACCTCCACTCTGTGGAGGCCCATATGATCTTATTAGGATCGGACATGGTCGGAAGGTACTGTTATATCCCGGGACCTGGTGGCTAGCTCGGGATGTTGGTGGGACCCGGGATTCACAAAAATTAAAAACTAAATTGGTATTTTTCTCGAGTTTTATTTGTGTCACTCTCCGAGTCGTGAGGGCCGGATGTCAACCCTTTGGCTCGCTGCCATAGACTGACCAGCAGTGTTGCCATCCTCCCCTCACATACTCCTTACTATTAATTAAATACAATAATTCTTACGTGCTAAGTACAAGTTGAATATTTTGACAGTTAATCAAGGAATAATGGACGTACGTACGCCCGTTGTTGACTAGGAGGTCAGGTGACATGGTTATACCTAATAATTAATTGTATCTATCGGGAGAGGCCCAATGATCATGGGTATGACAGTACCTTAACTTAGTAACAACGAAAATATCTTTCCATTAAATAAATCAGCTCACCGGTTGGAAACAAAATCAGTGTTTTAGTGGTAGGTATATAATATGTTGTTAGTAATGTATCCATACAACACATTTATTAGCTATTGGAGTAATGAAAGAATGATAAAAAATACTGTATAAAAAAATGGGGAGGCATTTTGTCTAAGGACGTCACTGAGAAAGGGTAAATATCTTACTTGGGTGTAGCGAACAGTTAAAATAGTGAGTGTTTCATTTAACATTCCTGCAAATACTCTCTGAGCCATTTTTGGTGGGACAGTATCCCAAAGATCTTGGCGGGTACCTTAAAAATACAAGTATACAAGTATATTTTCCCATAATTAACTATAGTACACAATTTCATTACTATCAAGTCTAAATTATGTAATAATTCACCCAGCAAAACTTAATGGGTTATGCCGTAACTACAATTCAATAAATAAGTTAACTATTCTATTTTTTCTTTTCACACAATATGACAGTATAGCAACATGACAGATGAAATGAAAAGAAGATGTATTACATAATAAATATGGTTGTTATATACAGGAAGTATTAAAAGACCTGAAAGATCCTTACCCTGCATGTAAAGCCACCACATTCGTACTGATGATGATCCACATTCTCCTGATTCTCCCTGCAAGACGTATAATGAAAGTAATCTCCCGTGGAGATCCAGAACTCTTTCCGCTAATGCTTCAGCCATCTCGGCATACGTCTTTTGACTGGTCTGTAATGTTAAAGATAACATGAAACTGTAACTCACTGCTTTTCTTTGAGCACAAGGTTACAATGCAAATGGCAATTGTTAAAAATTAATATAGATTAACACTATACATTAGTCGCAAAATGATCGTAATCTACTTGTGACTAAAATGTACAGCAGTTAAATACATAATGTTTGATGGTTTATAAATATAGTTTCCTAAATTTTAATTTTTAATGTATTTAATTAAACTGTTCTTTTTCATTATTCTCATGCTGAAACAAATATTTTCTGGAATCCTTTCTTTGTCTATTACAGAGTTTTTTGATATATAAATATTCAATCAGCGCTCGGAATGGAGCAGAACGCCCTGGAGCGCCGTTCCGGTTCATGAATTCCTCGAGAATACCGTTCCGTCTCGTGGAATCCTCGAATATACCGTTCCTTCTCGTGGAATCCTAGCAGATAGCAAGATGTCTCGTAAAATTCTCGAGCCTCATCAGAATATTTCATATGGCGTTCCAGTTCAAAATATTTTGAAACATAATAAAATAATTATCTTTCTATTAAACAATGATTTTACTGGTTGAAAATCCCTGATTATTGTACCTACATAATATATCGATACAAATGGGTGCCACAATCAGCTAAGTTAAAATTTTGTTTTTATAAATACATCGAGCTAGGTATATTTTTTCCCAACAATGCATTTCTTGACAACCCATGTGTTTAATAATAAAAAAATTAAAGTTTTTATTGAAGAAAGCACCTTTAGATGTATTGCTCTCTTCCGTTTTCTTATTCAATAGTATATTATTACAACAATGTTTTTTTGCGTGCAGACAAAATCACAAAATACATCATTTATTTAGGGTACCTGGTATTATGGGTATAGATTATAGAAGGACGTAAGGTAGATGGTTTGTGAAATACAAAAGTATCATGATGCAATCAATCCACTTTTCGAATATTCACGTCATTCTTATAATAGTAATATTATATACAATGGAAAATGTATTTGGCACTCATAAAACCATTGCAGGTAGGTGTATATTGGTATATTATATTATAATCAAATTATTAATGAAAATAGTTTTTATTATTATTTAAAAATTATCTTGGTTATGGCTATGCCTTCTAAAATTTTCACGATTTTAATACTAAGCTTAAAATATATTACATACATATTTAAAAATAGAATTTTCACCTATTTATTACTAAGCTGAAAATAATGTCGACATTGCATATTTTGAAAAAAATGGCTCTCATAGACCCCTGCAGGTAGATTGTTTATGAAAAATGGCAATGCCTTCTACAATTTTCACCTATTTATTAGTGAGCTTAAAATAATATCGATATTGCAAATTTTAAAAAAATGTATTAGGCCCTCATAGAACCCTGCAGGTAGATTGTTATTGAAAAAATGTCAATGTCTTCTAGAATTTTCACTTAGCTTAAAATAATATTCATATCGCATATTTTGAAAAAAATCTATTAGGCTGTCATAAGACCCTGCAGGTAGATTGTGTGTGAAAAATGACAATGCCTTCTACAATTTTCACCTAAATTTGATTTGCCTATTTAAAAAAAAAATGTATTAGGCTCTCATAGAACCCTGCAGGTAGATTGTTTTTGAAAAAATGTCATTGTCTTCTAGAATTTTCACCTAGCTTAAAATAATATTCAAATCGCATATTTTCAAAAAAATGTATTAGGCTGTCATAAGACCCTGCAGGTAGATTGTGTATGAAAAAATTACAATGCCTTCTACAATTTTCACCTATTTATTACTACGCTTAAAATAATATTCATATCGCATAATTTGAAAAAAATGTATCAGGCTCGCATAGAACCCTGCAGGTAGATTGTTTTAAAAAAATGGCAATGTCTTCTAGAAATTTCACCTAACTTAAAATAATATTTATATCGCATATTTAAAAAAAAATGTATTAGGCTCGCATAAGATCCTGCAGGTAGATTGTTTATGAAGAAATGACAATGCCTTCTACAATTTTCACCTATTATTAAATAATATTGATATTCCATATTTTAAAAAAAAAGTATTAGGCTCTCATAATATAAAGCTCATAGATAAGGTAGATTGTTTGTGAAAAAATATAAAATTATCATAATGTTCTATTTTTCAAATATTCACTACATTCTTATCGATGCACTGGAAAAAATGTATTAGGCACTCATAAACTTATGTAGGTACCTATATTGCTTTATAATTGATTAAAGACAATTCGTTTTTGATTATTGTTTAATAGTTACCATGGCAATTTCTTTTAGAATTTTCGCATTCTTACTAAATTTAAATAATGAATAATGATATTTTCATACTAGGCGAATGTATAAGGTTCTTATATAATCCCTGTAGAGTGTAGGTAGTAGATGATGGTTTATGAAATACAAAAGTAGGTGTCATGATGCTATTTACTTTAGTCTACATTCTTATTCGGGCGAATGTGGTGATGAAAATGTTTTATAAAGTACATTATGTAAAACTGAGATATTTTTGTATTACAGTTATTATATCGAATATTGCACATGTTTTTTGAAAAAATATTGAGCGTTCCGGTTCGTAAATTTTTTTATTTCGAGCACTGTATTCAATCATTTACAGTCAGCGCATTATTCAATTATGCAAACATCAAAAAATAGCTGATCACAAGTTATTGGACAAGCATCCTTCCGCCGCGTCTCGGACCGCTAACATCTCTCTTGCATTATTTATTCTTATACAACTTGTATATCGTTTTTACAGCAATAAATTCGTAAATCTCAATTCACTTGAATAGTCAAACCTCAAACTAAGGTAAACTCATCCAGCATCCAACATTCATCTTCCAAAGTGGTGACATCCAACGTGAAAACTCCCACTTTAGGACTGACCAGTCATATTCTATTCTATAGTCATGTCTAAAATACCCACAATGGCCGCGCGGCTTAAGCGTCGGCTAATAACGTCGTGGGTCCTGGTTCGAATCCTGGGTCTGGCAAGTAGGTACACCTATTGTATTTGTATACGAGTCAGAGTATGGACCTAATACGTTGAGCAAGTGGCTAATATTCATTTCATGTAAAAACAAAATCTGTTAATACAAACCTCCACTCTGTGGAGGCTTATATTATGATCTTATTCTGATCTCTGATAGTATTGTGAATTCTTGCTCAAAAGTATGTAGTCCTAGAATATAGTAATAGTACAATCTAAGTTCAGAGTGAGTTAATCAAAAAAACTGTATCCTTAGTTAAATATTATAACAAAATACTTAGTACAAAAAAATAGACGATTCTCGCATCTATATCGACGCAAACTTTCAATTTTTTGTTTGCGATGGCTTATTAAAAAACCTCTGAAGATTGGATAAATGAACAAAATATTTACTCAATAATCACAGAAATCATATTATATTTTATTCCTGTTGTAAAAAAAAAGTGTCGAAATGAATTTTATGGTGAATGTATTTGAAATGAGCAAAATTATTTTGTACTGTCGAACAACATCTTCTTGGCTACGTGTTAAAACTATGAACTAACAAGCTCCTCCCATTTTTAATCGCACTTCCATTATAAACTAACAAACTCCTCCCATTTAGTCGACGACAGCGCCTTCTGGCTTGTGCCTAAAACATCTTGTTGGACAGTAAACTAGTGACTAAAACAGAGCACTATTTAATAAATACTTCACCTGTAAGCATCCCGTCCGCTCATTGCCACCTGTATTTTTGGATGCCTGAATATATACATGCAAGCTATTTTTGATTAAAGCAGCGGCTCCCAAAGTTGCAGTCAATACAGGTAAATCTGCGTGATCCAATGCTTCTTGACTCAATACATGAAGATGTTCTAGAAAAGAACAGTGCACAATAATAAATTGATAGGTACATATTTTATAATGTTAAAAAATATTGTATGCCACTGTGCTGTAAATAGTTTTGAACTATCGAAAAATCATAAATGCCTTCAATATAATTTTTTGACAGACGTGTAAAAGTCTGAGGTTGCATAAAAATATGTGATGTTATAATATCATAACCCGAGGCATCTGTGAATAAATTGGAATGAAAGTGTCAGATGATCAACGTAGTCGTTTTTAAGTGTGAAATACACGATAGAACAATATTGAAACTAGTAATCAAATTATGTATGTATAAAACAAATCTATGTATAGACATTATCTGAAGAACCTAACCAAAGATTAAAATATCAATTGAGATATTCAATAGTATTCATCCAGCATAGTAACCACAAAAATAGACACAATGTATTAGATAATATAATTTGTTTATTTATAATTATATTTACATTGAGTTGATCATATTCTTTGTTCCTAGGCAAAGTAAATAAAGTCAATAAGAATGTTTTACCTAGTAACTGCTCTGCTGACTTCACGACCATGCAAACAAATTTGTCGGGATCAGACGCCTTCACAATTCCTCCGCATCCTCCAACTTCCTCGTCATCATCAGCACTCCCGTCCAGTAACCCCGATGGCATTCTACATATTTCGAAATAATGAGTCAGGTGAATAAAAATAACTATTCACTTTTATTAATTTTATTAAGTCAATTCTTAAATGCGTATGTATGCAGTTAAAGCAAATACTTATTTTTATTCACTGGTCCTATTGGGCAAGGTGTAAGCCATTAAGATTATGATTATAAAAAATAAATAACATTCATAACAAAGCTATTATCGATCTGAATACATTTATTTAACAATAAATATAAAAACTAGGTTTTTTTTTATACAACAAGTAATTAACGAGTAGTTTTAAGATATAACAATGAGTGTGCAAGTACATTAAAACAAAAATTTAGAGAGATCCAGGCACCAACTAGGAATCAAGGTAAGTACTAACTGATGGTTGGTAACTCGATTCACGCCACAAAAGACAGTAAACAATATTAACGAAATTGAGAAGCATTTCAATTGCATGGGTATTAGTTTATTTTGTCATAATTATGAAGGTAGAGTGCTGGATAACTGAATAATTAGTAACGCCCATTTGCCGAAATCCGATGGATGCAAATCTAATAGGTGTGTTTCTGAGGTGTTTCCAAATTATGTATGAACAATAAATTGTATCTGCCATCATTATACAGTTTATACACCATGTGTAGGGATTGCAATAATAATTGTAGAGATTCAATACCAGAATACCGGTTTTTAAAATCAGACAACACCAATATATGCCGTATTGAAAGTGGATATAAAAAAAATGTATTAATAATTAATATAAAAGGTTTAACAGGACTGTATTTTTTTTTGTCAGGCTATGTGTATCCTTTATGTTGTCCTTCGACCTTGGTGACCAGCAAGGACACGTGCAGATTTGCGAAATACATTTACATTATAGGTAGGTACCTACTTCCCTAATTCTAAATGTATCCAAATAGGTATTTTCGCCATTCGCCCGCGAGTCTTATAAGTTGTTAGGTTTATTTTTAGATGTATCTGAAATTGCGTTTAAATACATACTGTTCGTTTGTATAATCATTAGTAACCTCATTTATTTATTTGTATTATAATAATATTATAATAGAAATAATAATTCTACTCTAATTAACGTGCCTGTGCCTAACTGTTAAAATAATTTTTTGAACAAAAAAGTGCAAAGTTACAAACACCTATATAGTTCAACTACAAACTATATAGGTGTTTGTAAACATTAGCATATCTAGAGTATACGTTTTATAACTTTGCACTTGTTACTACACTGATACGCCTCTTTGCTTGATTAACTCGCATAAAATTAGATCAAATAATATTCAATTGTATTAATATATCTAGTAATAAATAAATAAATAAGTAATATATGTAACAGAAATATTTTTAGAATATATTACATCGTATTCATCCTAGCGCCAGAATGCAAAGTTATGAAGCATAATTATACTCTACCATATCTTACTTCACCTATTTTTAAAGTTACATGTATGTACTTATTAATATATTTTTGCTATAAAATAATAATATTTTAGAGATTTTTATATCTATATTTTTTGTTGGTTTGTTTTTTATATTTTTACCGAATACCGGTATTCAATTGAAAATACCGGTACTGGTATTTTCAGTTGGTATTGCAATTTCTAACCATGTGTGAATAAATAAATCATATGGGCTGGGCACACAGTGGTGAAAATATAATATAGAGGTAATTTTTATACCACACTATTTATTTTATATTATAATGTAGCACCAAAATTATTGTGAGCCCCAAGTCCTTTGTAATAAATCTAATCATATTTTGTCACTGCCCCGTTTTTATCTTTAGTATAGTGATGTGACGTTCCATGATTTAACAACTTATTTGATAATTGAAGTTGATCTCTTAAATTATGTTATTATTGTGGATATGCTAAATAACAGGCTAAAGTTTATTTTTTTATCAATTGAATTTTCTTTTTGAACAAGTGCTGATATTTGGCAACATTGCTCTAAACAAAAGGATGACACTATTTTGTTTCTTTATTGAAACCTTTCTTTCTTTTGTTTCTTATATTAATTATTTGTTCTTTATTGCATACCATAGACTAATATACTATATACTATTGCATACCTACCTACTTTCTAGTTTTATTGTACATTGACCAGTTATCATTATCATAATAATGTTTTTCTGAAATAATAAATAAATAAGTAAGTTGTTGACTAATTACTGAAATAATGTTGTGTGTTTACCTAAAGGCAGCCACAAATTCTTCTTCCCACCACATCACTAGTTTCACTGATGCAAATGACGCATTGCGTGGGAAATCCAAGCGTCCGCCGACAATGCCAGTACAGATACTCTCTTGCAGAACCGTTTGGTTTGCCTGTTATGTCAATTAAATAGACTATTAATTATTGTTATCGAATTATAACATATGAAAGGTAAGCGGAAAGAAAGATCATTATCCAGAAAAATCGTAAATTGAGAAGTTAATGGTGGCATCTTGTAGATAATTTTGTATCGTGTTATATATTGTAATATTGTATGGTGGCATACTTATAAAAAAATAATAAAATCATTGTTCAAACACTGACCTCGAAAGAAAACATTGAAATTCAAAAGAATCATTATCAGTACTATCACAAACATTTTGACAAAGAATGTTTATTTTTATATAATTTTTTCTTTCTTTCCAAAACTATAATATTTACTTAACTAGAGTTAACCCAATGCTTACGGGCCATACAAAATTGTGTTTTTGCTAATTACTTTTCAAATGCAAATTAACACGTTAATTACAAAATTAATTGAAAGGGCCCGTAAGCATTGTGTTAATTGTGATTGTAATTAATATTAAACTGGAATGTAAAAACTTTTAATTTTGCAAGGAAGTAATTAAGTTTATTAAGTTTATCTCAAAACTGAATTAATGTGACAATGATCTATCTTTCCGCCCACCTTTCATATAAATAATACAAAATTTCACTTTTTTGTAATATTATTACTGCTATAAACACTGCTCACAAAGCTCTGTCTAATAGAGAAAATTTAAAGAATGAAAAAAACTATATTGTTCTTAAAACAAGTTTTATAAAAAAAAATACATTTTTTATAAATATTATATTTTTTTAGATATCCCATCTCCTATAGATACATAGGTAGCGCTCAAACAATTATTTGTCAATCCAGGTGATTACAGAAACAGATGAGCGTTCAGTCACCAATCGTCCATTTTTATCATCATTTTGTAAGATAGTCTATGGTGCAGAAAGATGGGACCAACTGATTTGAAGCTAAAGTTGAAGTCGAAGATTGTGTAACTTTCGCCTATTGACAAAAATTTCCGGATGCCATGACTAAATGTAGCTACAGCTCTTATTTATTTTGTTAAACTACAATCTGTAGTCGGCCGTAAAGAAGTAGACAAATTTGGTACACATTGGTCCAATTTTCTATTAACATGATTAACGATACATACGCATCAATGCAACAATGACCGTGACCAGCGTGCGTTGAATAGCATATTAAATGATGAACATCTATAGCTGAATGACTCTGGTCGTGGCTACATTAGTGCATGTGTAGCGCATCTCCAGAGAAACAATTTTATTGAACTATATTAGTATGTATTGTACGATAGCCTTGTAGACAATACACAAACAATATAATTAGATACCTACTGCTTTCAAATTAATTATTTTGTAAAAATCAGTGCCAAGAAAACTTCAAAATCAATCTCACCTGATAATATTGAAGATCTCTTTGGAGTAATATTGGAACTCTGTCCATTAAATTACCCTCTTCCATTACCTCCATTGTGAAGATGATTCAAAATCACTTTCACAAAAAACTTAGGAAAAGAAAATAAAATAAGAACAGAATAATATAACAATTTAAACTTTAATAAAAATAAAATACAATTTAAACTAAACTATGGGCACACTTTGAGAAGTCTGCTTGGTTTTTAACAATTTCGTTGATTTCTTTTTGCAGTAGCTGGTGAAGAGTTACTCCATCATGCTTGTACAGCCAGTATCCGTCTCCCTCCATCACAAAGTCGTATCGTTTCGGACCAGACGTCGGCGAACTGAGCCAAACTTGTCTATTGGGTGTTTGGCGGTTTATAACATAAGTGCCATAGGGTTCGCCGAACACCACAGTTAAAACACCGTCCTGAAATTATAATAATGCAATATGTAATCAGCCGAAGACTGCCTGAAGACTGAACAATGGGTAGCCGAAAACTTGGACTGTCATAATTTTATTATATAATGTTTGAGACTTGAGACATTCATGGTCGTTGGTTATAATAATAGTTGCAGAGGCTATTCTCAAGAGAGAATGTATTGAAGTATACTTTAAGGTATATGAATGCGAATGCCACTATA
This sequence comes from Rhyacophila brunnea, assembly GCF_057557595.1. NCBI lineage: Eukaryota > Metazoa > Arthropoda > Insecta > Trichoptera > Rhyacophilidae > Rhyacophila > Rhyacophila brunnea. Next base: position 25,589,605 of record NW_028232752.1, read on the forward strand.
AGTGTGTGGAAAAGGGGTCTTGTTTAGTTGAGAGTAAACGTTGCTGAGAGTAAAAAGAAGGTGCTAGTTTACTGTGTCAGTTGCAACGCCCAGAGAAACTTGACAAGCATTTAAAGTACCAGAAAGATAGAATGGGTAAGATAAAAATGACTATTCAGCAGAAGAAGAGAAATAGATTTGGTTAGCAATATAATTGATTTAGCCTAAATTAATAAAATTTAACCGACCAATCAGTTCAAAAATAAAGAATTACAGTAATGGGCACTTAATTACTTGTCTGTTTTCGTGCCATAAGAAGGAAACTTTACTTTTTGAAAGGAATAAGTATAGACAAATTGAATTTTGTCGGTGAGTGTAGACATTTTGCAGTCATAATATTAAAGAATTAAATTAAGAATTAGGGGCCCTCCACAGATGACGTCACCCCCTCCCCCTACTATATGTTAAAAAACAGAAAAAAAAATAATGGTACAAGTCGGTTTACAGGAAGACAGGCGGGAACCACGCGAATTTTCATGGCCGATTTTGGAAAAATTCAAGAATGAAAACCTAACCTAACAAATAATCCACTGGGTTCTTGTAAACCGACAAAACCAAAATAATATTTATCCTTAAATCCCCGATCCACAATATTGTGCTTTCAAATCCTTTTATATTATTTGTTTACTTTGTGATATCACGTTTTCTCTGACCCCCCCCCCTTCCCCCTTCGTCAAAATCATCAGATATCAGACCCCCCATAGATTGTGACGTCATATGTGAACGCCCCTTAACAGAGAAAACAACAAACTTCATTAGGTATTTATGATATTTTTATTATTCATGGTGAATTACAATACAAACCAAGATGTAGAGTCACTTATTTATAGCTTTTAATTCCAAATAATGTATTGAACCTTTAAAGTCTAGATATACTTTAAGTAGAAACAAATTTATTTAAATTACGCTTACCCCATATACCACATCAGAGCCTTTTAAATGGGGGCATTTTTCGATTAGGTCTTCAAAGTATTCACACAGAGATTCGAGAGTTTCTTCACAGACTTCTTCAAACTTGAGGGCATTAACTAGGCCGGGAGTTTCGGTAACAAAATTTCTTTGACTAACAAGCGATGGTTTCATACTATTTACATGTCTCTCCTGGGAAAACAATGATGTAGTTGTCAAAGCGCCATTCAAAAATGGTTCAATTTTATTTCTACGCAGTAACACTGCATTGATTGACCGTGCCAGGCACCATCGACTCCTTAGTGCACCTTGAAGCATTATTGAACAAATATTTAAACCTTGTTGCTAAGGGGTTAATACATATTTTAAGGTTATATTTTCAATACTGTCAAAAACAGCTGGCTTAGTGATGCAATTTAGATAAAAAATAAAAAACCCAATATGGTTCAGATATTTCAACTAATATCAGAATTCTGTTTAATTCAAAAATAGTATTTTAAATCTTTTTTTTTAATAAAAAAAATCTCTTTAAAGTTAGAACATAATATTCTCCAAATCAGATGAATTTTGAATAAAATGTTTTATCTTTGTCAAAATAGCCTGCATCTATTAATTATTTATACATTTATAGGCCAGACTTTAAGTTTTTCTTAAAAGAACGTTATTAGCGGGGCATTAATTTCAATGCGCACATGTAGTATATAATATATATTACATGTGCGCGTTGAAAATAATACCTCTTTCGCGAGACTAGAAATATTTAATATGTTTCTACAGTCTTGCGAAATGTGTCAATTTTGAATGAAATAAGTTATTTATTTTCTCATATATAGCAACAATTTTAACCAAAGACAATCGACATGCCATTGCCAATAATTTACGTATATTATCTATGTTGCCAATTCAATCGAAAGATTTTTTACATTTGACAGGTGAAGTAAATAAATCGGATGATTTGAATAATATAAATAATATGGACTATTGAACTAATGTTTAATCAAAATGCCTAAAATTCTGATACGAATGAAATTTTATTTTTTATATTGATTTTTTTACCCGTAAAGTAAATCATAATTTTCAAAACAAATAGTTTAACCTATGTTGTGATTTATTATGTCCGAAATAATGGATAAAGATAGAATATTGAGTATATTACCCTACGACTACGAATATATAATTGCTGGAGATTATAAATATAAGAATGAACAAGATTTTCGATGCACTCTAAATATACGAAAAATACACAATGAAGAAGATGCCAAGGTAAATAATTCAATTTGTATATTATATTACAAATATTGTGTATCAAATATTTAACCCTGTATACAAAAAAAATGGGGTAATTTTAATATCGTCATCGTGGTTAAGGTGTTTTGAGATGAAAAATCAAACCAAAACCTAACAATCCACTCACTTTTTGAGTTAGATTTTGGTTTGGTTTTTGGTCTCAGAAGACCTCAATCACAAAAACGATATTGAGTACTATAAGATTACCAAAAATGATTCTAGCCTTAGAATACGTTTTGGGAAGTCAGCATGATTTTGTGGAGTACAGACCTGTAGCATGAGAAGTATGATACAAAAAGTGTATAAACTCTTTTTGATTGTTTATACCAGTGATGGCGAACCTATGGAGATGATTTTGGATGGCATGCAAATGTTTTATGTTGAAGAGAAAGAAATTAGATATTCTCTTACCTAATAATTTTAAACCTAGGTATGTATTTTTTACAAAAAAGTTTCACAATTTACATAATATTAAAAAATTATGACAACATAGCCATGCGCATTTTCTTCAGTTTGTAATAATATTTACCAATCAATGCGCAAACAGAACCTACGAAATTCATTCTTAAATGACAGATCACATTGTATAAAAAATATCAGGCAGATACTCTTCAAGAATAAACATTATGTTGAATTTAAATTGCATAGGTCGGTCCTTAGGTCTTATGCGTCAGTCATAATATTATCAAACGGCTGGGAAAGCCACGCCGCGAACCTCTGATTTTGATCGATTTTCAATCATTTTACAATGCTTGAGACCACAGTAACGAGAAAATCCCTTATCTAATCGGAGCAATTCAATTATAATTTTTTAACTTTTTTAATAAAACTCTTATAACTATTTTGTCCCTATGAAAAACTGTCAAGTCAAAAAATAACATTTGGGATATTTTGGCACGCGTATGTAAAAGTTATATGTGCTGAGATAGTAGTTAATTATTTTTTTTAATTAAATCTAATCGGGCTAGCTATGCTCGCAGCATCAAATGCAATCCATCTTTGGGCACCATGGTTGTTTCAGACGTATTCTACGTCAAAAACAACCTTGAAAATGTATACTTATCTCATTTGTACTTCTTTTGGTTTATGTGTGACTGTTTATTTTTTAGAAATGGATAGCTAAACTAAGTGATTGCACCTTAACTACATGGCGGGTGCAAAGAACCTATCCCGCATCTGGAAGATGTAATGTCTATAAAATAGCGATGAAATGTCAACACAATGTTAACTACAAATTTAAGGCTGCTCAAGATAGAAAGAAAAGTCATATTTCTAAACATACTGGATGTCCGTCAAATTTAGTTCTAACAATCAAGAGGTAGGTACTCTCTATTGTCTTCTTTATAGATTAAATTATAGATATTCATAGACTAGTTATCGGCTTCGGTGGCTGTTTTCTTCACTCGATAACAAAGTTTCAACTGCCCTTCACTTATCGCAGACATTACACACTGATTCAAATTCGGATAAGACTTCACTTCTGAATGTCCAATCACGGATTGGCACATTTCATTAAAACTATCAAATGTGGTTCTGGGGATAATATTCAATTGAAAAAGATTGAAAACCAATGTATACAACCCGATATCTGACATTGTATGTGAATATTTAATACTTGAGATGTAAGAAAGCCTGCAATAATTTGATTTACAAGAAAACTATTTCATAGAGATGACATTGATATTATGCACATACATAATGACTTAATTATACTATCTGTACCTGAGAGCCAGTGCGTCATATGTCCAAAAAGAACAGTCAGGAAGAAGCACGTTAAGATTTTTATGCCGCTAGATGTCTAGACTTTTGGCTTTTTGATTTTAGGAATTTCAGCATTCCGACATGAATAGACACAAAAGGTGAATTGGCTCTGAAAGATGGTAATATAATACCTTAGACACAAGATCTGTACCGAACCCATCTCCAAAATCATACATTCGACACAATGGCTCTGGTACATTGTCAAGCTGTTTGTATGCGTACATATGTATATGTCACTAACATTATAATTGACAGCAATTCTTATAAATAATTCTAATACATACTTACATTTAAGTAATGTGTAAAATATGTTTAATATTATTCTTTTCTTTATTTTTACAGATATGTGAAGAAATCTAAAGCGAAACGATCGAGAGGATCCGATCCATCCCTCATTGAATGGCCTTGTTTTGTTGAACTGAAGTTTGTGCATAATCATCCTCTCAACACAGCTGAAGTATTACGTTTTAGACCTTTAGGAGCCGAAATTAAAGAAAAGATAATATTGCTATTCAAAAAGGGGCACACGGCTGCCTCGGCATTGGAAAGTATAAAACTGGAATTGTTTCTCGACAATGATGATAAATATTTTGAAATAGCTGCCGACAGATTCTACGTCCCGACCCTTTCGCAAGTTCAGTATCTATTCAACCACACATTCGGAGTGACGGGTTCGAAAGATGTAAATTGTATAAAACCCGGTGTGGAAGAATTGATAAATAATTACAATATATCTGCGGAGGTTGGCAGAGCAGAAATGGGCAGAATGGGTGACAGTAAATTTGTTACAATCTGCTCTCCTATAATGAGCAGAGCTCACGAACTACTCCCGCACAGTTACCAAATGGCGATGATGGAAGCCTCCGGAAGTACAGACAAAAAAGGACATAAGATATATTTTATTGTATCGCCTACGCCGGCCGGATCGATACCTCTCGGTTGCATAATCACAGATACCGATAAACAAGAAGTATTAAATGCAGCTCTGCTTACATTAAAACGCTGTTTCCCTCCTGATAAATCATTTTATGGAAACGGATTTCCGTGTATTTTAATGACAGACGATGATCTGAAAGAGCAAGGTCCTTTAAAACTTCATTGGCCAAAATCCGTGATGCTGTTATGTCAATACCGAGTGTTAAAAGCCGCGTGGAATTGGTTAAACTGTAATCATAACGTACCGAAAACTATGCGCGAGGAAGTGTACTACTCAATCAAAAGACTTATATATTGTCAGAACGAGAAAGAGCTATGTGAACTCTATACCATGTTAGTTACTAAATATCATAGCAATTTACCGAAGTTTGTTACGTATTTAAATAATATGTGGCCGAATAGACCGCTATGGTCATCGGCTTATCGCAGTAATGTGCCTATCGGTGGAAACTGTGATCTTAATTACGTCGAAATTACATTTAAAATAATGAAAGACTGTATTTTAGAGAGAATTAAAAACTATAATTTAACGCAACTGGTGGATTTCATACTCGTACATTATGAAGCTTACATTCGAAGGAGATTGCTTGATTTCTCTGACGGACGAGTCTGTAAGAGCTTACTGTATAAATATATGCCGCCCACTTGTATTATTAACCCTAGCACAATAATTCACAGCGAAGTCGACTCTAGTTGTTACTTTGTTCCTAGTGAATCTGATTATGGAATTAAATATATGGTGGATGTTAGACATTGTATCTGTTCATGCGAACACGGGAGGGCAGGTAGAGTTTGCAAGCATCTGTGCGGAGTAATAAATCAAATAGAAAATCCTGAAGACGTATTACAGATTCCACAAGATTTTAAAGACATGTTATACAGAATAGCCACAGGCAACGATCCCAATATTCCAGAAGAAGAACCGTTACCTGAACCTGCATCACCGTTTGAAGACTGTGTCAATATTAAAACTGATTCAGAATCATTACCGGAAAAGCCTATCGTGGGACTGACAGATAAAGAGACAATTGAATTGGATACTTTTTTCAATTCTATCACTGATGGCTTGAAAAGCAAGAGCGATCTATTCGCACCGGCTGTCAAAGCGATGCTTAAGACTTTTTCCAAAATGAAATCTGAATCAGCATTCTTGTCTGCGCTGCATACGTTCGGGAAACATTCGAATTCACGGTCGGGCCACACTATTAAATCGGAAGATAAAAAATATGGCATCAACGGAAAGAAGAGAAATCGTCGCGGTGGCGCTATTGAAAAGCAATATGTTGCAATTTTACCACGAATTAAACTGAACAGAGATCCCCTCGGTGATCCATTGGCTGTTTGATAAATTGTTCAAAATATTTTGCAATAATTTTATATATTGGTACATAAAAATGATTATATTGTTAAGATAGTATTATAATCGCCTTACATTTTTGTAACTTAAAAGTTTTATCAAAAAGAGTAAAAGTATCTTTTGAAATAATGGACTTTTATTTATTACCAATCGAATCTCTTCTCGGTCCTGGCCCCAATATATCTCATTATTATGCAAATCTGGAAAATATAAACATAGTCCAGTAGCCGGGGCCTAAAAAGAGGGCTTACCATGCAAAAAGTAGTTCTGATTTTTGGATGTTTTATAGTTTGTAGTCCTAATAAAAAATCAAAATTTTTGATCTAGGCACACGCCGGATAACGCCGCCATCTTGGAAAAACAGTTTTTTCACAATATTTCTTCACCAGTAGGTATAACGATACAAATATGTAGTTATCAATTTTGTATAAAACATAATCGTCTACAACTTTTGTTTGAAATATTTTTTTATCCTATTATTACACCCACGATGGCCGCGTGGCTTAAACGCCGGCCTATTGAGTCGAGGGTCCCAGGTTCGAATCCTGGGTCTGTCAAGTGCACATATTGTTTTTCAATTTGTGTATGAGTCAGAGTATGGACCTAATAGGTTGAGCAAGTGCTGACATCCATTTCTCGTAAAAATAAAATCTGTTAATACGAACCTCCACCCTGTGGAGGCCCATATGTGGGTCTATTCTATACTTATCGACCGATAAAGTGATAAATATTATCAAACTTGGGGTAGGTTTGTATCAAAATATTAGCACTTATTGTAACAATTACACGAAGTTGGTTTTTATTGTTGCAATAAGTGCTATATTTTAACAGCACCTATGTTGCTGCTGTTAAAATATCGCACTTATTGCAACAATAAAAACCAACTTCGTGTAATTGTTACAATAAGTGCTAATATTTTGATACAAACCTACCCTAAGTTTCATACTATTTATCACTTTAGTGTTCGATAAGTATAGAATAGACCAAATGATCCTATTAGGATCGGATATGGTCGAAGATTGAATAGATAGTGCGCTGAAAAGTAGAGTAGAATATTAAAAAATTACAAAACGATCCATTTTGCTCGTATTTTATGGAAATTATTAATTATGAATTTAAATATAACACTATGTACTGCTTATTCCACATATTTTTCAAATTACTAGGACCGATTCCGTCCACTTCAAAGTGATATTGGCAACTGATATAAAATTGAAGATTGATGATTATCATATAATATATTAAATGCAAAATTCAAAGATCCCTTATTTTATAGGCAGGGTTCAATTGATTTTTAAAAACTAACCAGCACCATCTGCAATTTGTATTATTAGTGAAATGAAAACAAATAAACATGACTGACAAAGTTCCGTGTGCACTATATCAGAACTTAACAGCCTACCTCCACCTCTCACCAATGTTTCCGTAATTTTATTATATCATTACAATTAAACAGTTTGCTGTAGATCCACATCAGACGCCTATTCCCCCGTCACATCAGGAAAGGCCAAAAATGAGAGACATTTGAACTAAAAACGTATTTTCAGAAATAACATTCGGTGAACGGGATATGAAGATATGATAGTAGATCAGTTAATTTCAATCCCTTCTTCAGACCCTTCTCACATACCGAACCTGATGATCGCTGAATAATGGCATATCTCGCAAGGTGCAATGGCAAGTCTCAAGACAAAATGTAGTTACTTAACCATGATTAGGCAGTGTGTAGAGGCCACAGAAAAATACAAACAATTGTGAAGTTTTTTATGAAGTAATTTATTTTTCAAGTCAAAGTTATGTCAAAAATAAATCATTTATAATTATTACATTTTGAAAATAAAAAATATTTTCCTGGTCAGATTCCATAACAGAAAAAATGTATTTTTAATACAACTTATTTTAATCGAAGCACCCACCCTCTAAGAATTAATCATATTGTATTCTATTAAAAGCAAAATACAGTAAAAGATATTAAAAAAATATTGAAGATAAATATCTTTTATAAAGGTCATGGCAGAACAAAATTTAACAACATAATAAGAATTATTTAATTAGGGAGTTTCATTTTTAAGGGTAATCCTAAAAAGAATTGGTACATATTATTATGGAAGTATATGTAACATTAATTTGCAGCACGAGTAACCTTAATAATTGATTCATAAAGCATGAATAAGGAAGGAGTCATCTATAGTTATGAAATGGTAAAAAAAGGAAAATCCAAAATGCAGTAACTTTATATAATGTAGTCAAAAGCATTATTAAAACACATTGAAATAAGATTATGAGTTAAAAAAATATTAAAGCCTACAGGAGGTGGCGGTGTGTCAATTTTTTGAGTGTCGCCGTCACTGAAACAATATAGAATCTATCTAGAGCGAACTAAATGTGGCAGGTCTCCAGTTTACACCGCTAGCGAGTTTATTAATCAGCCACACAAGTCACCTAGTTGTATTTTTTACGATTGGCCATATCGATCTGAAATTTTCACCAATTGATTCTTCGTGGTAGGAAAAATGTAAAAAAAAAATACGCCGTCAATCAACTATTTGAGAAAACGAAAGTCAAACATCTCACTACTATGTTACACACATCGCCAAACCACCTGCTGTAGGCTAATGCTCTCAGTAAAAATCATTTATCAAAGCGTAAATAAAGGAACAAAATTCATTCTATTTGCTATGTATAATATTACAATAATGGAACCCATTTGAGAAAAAAAAATATGGACTAAATCTATCAGACAATTCGTTTTAACCTTTTCCATAGCACATAGTTTAATACATATTACGTTTTCAACGGTCGTTTATTTGTTAATGTTTGATTACGTTCACTATGTGGCAATATTTTCACTCAACATAAATTGCAAATCTCTTGAAATGAAGAAAACACAATTATTGACCTTTATTTGCCAATACAATATATTTAAATAAGAAAAATATTTATATCTTGGTCAAAGAAATCTAGCAAACTAGTTTTTTAAAAAACAAACAAAAATGCTTAATCACGTAATAAAATTATCTAAAATAAAATACATTAATTCAGAATATCTTCAATGCATTCATATAAAAAAGAAATAGTTTATATAAAAAAATAACAATTAGGTACTTCATTAATTACCTACGGCAAAACTTAAATGTCTAGCAGTGGATGTTTGAAATTTATTTAAATCTGCTATTGACCATACAGTAACCTTTACATCACCATAGAGAAGATAATACATAGAGAGCGTATACATTGCCTTGATAATACAAAAAAATGAAGCCACGTTTTTAATGTTAGCTTGTTATGTGAATAATTGTTCACTAAATAACGATTACATAATTTATTAGTAGGTACTTTAACTTCAAACTGAGTAACGTAAGCAATATTGAACAGCCGAACTGAACTGTCACACTAAAATCTACTGTACTTGATAAATACCATAGTTTCATAATATAGATCTTAGCTCTCCAGTTATTATCTTTTCTGTTCAGAATATTTGATCTTAAAATGATAAGTGAATAGCGACAAGTATACCTTAAGGCACGACAGTTTCGCGATGTGAGTATTAGTTTTCCAAACTGCCATACCTCAAGTTATAGGTGTCGGTATCCAGCAGCTGCACGTTTCTAATAATAATGATAGTTTTACAAAATATTGAGTTTCATATTATAATGGCACTGGGGCAATCTTAATTTTATAACGTAAAAGAGGTACATGCGTTTCAATATATTTCATTTTGTCAATTGATTGACAGAATTTTCTATAAAGGATAATATTTAATTATAAATATAGAAAAATTAAACAAAAAATGAAGGCAGTGAATAATGAAAAAATCAATGTAGAGTCTGTATTCTATATACTGGCGTGGGAACGAGATGGATGCTGAAGCGAGGGGGGGAAACCGGCACGCCAGCTTATAGAAGACAGACTCTAGGAAGATAATGAATAATTAATGACATTTAAACTAAAGGTAAAAAATTATACAAAATATTCACAACTAAAAGAAAGTTTATATTATGTAGTAGTATGTCACAAAGCATAGTTCAATTTGAACCTCAATAAAAATTAGAATGAATGGCTATTGTATAATATATTATACTCCTGTATATTTTATATCACGCATGAGGTTACGGAAGATATGGTGAAATTGTTAATATTATGTTAACATATAATGTCAGTGAAGCAAAATCTTTAGCTTGTGCAACAAAAAGTTGACAGATTTACTGTAAACTAACTAACTATTATAAACCAGACATTAAAAGAATGATGTACATGCATTATTAAATTAAGGTTTGAAAAGGGATCATTATAAAAATAGAATTGGAATAGGTTCCATGGAATATAAAAAATGATTATAAAAAGGGCTACCTATGTCATCAACATATTTTGTTGAACTTCAAAAAAATCAATCGGCTATAAAATGTGCCATAATTATTAATTAATTACAGCTAGATTATTTACCAATCGAAACGAAAAGAGCAGATTTATTATCAAATGTATGTATTATAAAAAATAAAATAGTATTTAAAAAAATGAATTACATATAATTTCACATTCTCCATAAGTGTGTCCTGAAGACATAATATTATTTCATTTTATATATTTTATCATTTTTCATAAAAAATATTTTTTTTCTGTATCAGTGTGTCGTTTACATACATGATATTTGAATTTTTTCTATCACAAAAAAAAACTTTCAAAATATATATTATTACATCTCAAATAGCTGGCAAATGTATATTTCTATAATAATTATAGATGTAGAGAAACAGATATTAATTAATTTAAATATTTTCTAATTTGTTATGTACTTACATGTAATTAACTATATAATTGAATTCAAACAATCTATTATTTTTAAAATGTTACTTTGTCATTTTATAAATATGTATAAACCAAATTAATTTCATAAACAATAAAGCTGTTGACCATTTTACGTTGTGTTGATTTTAATTCAAAAATGCTTCCATTGTAAATCCTACATAATTTTAATTACGTTTGCATTAAGTTATGCAGCTACAATTAAAAAAAATTATTTATGCAACCAATATGAAACAATGAATATACCCATTATAGAGATACATAGTAACAGAATTAAGTACATATTATATAGACATTAGAACAATCATTAGATGTACCTAATTAGAACAGAATGTGAAACATTTTATTTATTTCCTAGGGCTAGGTATACTCAATGGTGTCCATTTTGTATTTCTTCTTTGGGTCCATTTTGATTCCCGTTCTGTTGATTAACCGGTATAACCGGTATTGTTAAATTAGTTTTCTTTAAGATATCAGTTAACGCATCTACCCCATTCTTTTCAGCTATCTTTTCTAAGCGACTGTCCTCTTCATCTGAAATAAACACATTTAAATCAGGTTTGTATTTTTGTACCAGACGAGTAACATTGCGATAGCATATAATATTAATGATTGTTGAAATTACAAAGATATAAAATGCCTCTCGATTACCGTATTGCATCAATTATAAGATGCAGTGTTGTATTTAAATACAAAAAATAAAATAAAAACATTGTAAAAAAATCTGCTAAGGTTAGAGAAATCCCTTGATTTTGTAACAATTATTATTCTATTATTATATTATTATTTTAAGTAAACCAATTGCACAGAACAATTATGTAATAACAAAACAAAAACTGCAGTTTCCATTCTCGTAAAATATTGGCAAGTCAATAAAAACATCTTATATTATGTCTTTAGAAAAAACCCGAACGAAAGTCTGGTTCTAAGAAAATCTTAATATGGGCATCCACACGGTAGAAGGTTTGTATAAACAGATTTTTGTTTTTACGAAAAATGGATGTTAGCCACTTGCTCAACCTATTAGGTCAATACTGACTCCAAACAAACAAACAATATACGTATTTGCCTGGACCTGAGACCTGCTACATTTTAAGCCGACGCGTTAGCTACTCAATCATCTAAAATATCATTAGCATTTTAGAATACTTTGTTTAGACGATATTGGTTGACTTTGAAGATTTTACAAAAATTAAAATTGCCATTTTTGTTTCGAGAGACTTCAAATGTATTACGATGTTCACAAGTGAAAAATCTGTAATAATCACAGCTTTGTCTTCTTGTGATTATCTTCCTATATAATATCCTTATTCAGTTATTGATTTTTCTGTTTTTCAATCATTTTTAAATTTCAACGCAGGGATTGTGTAATGTCGTGTCTAATCTAGTATATTTTTATTATTCACAATGACAATGAATACTTTTATTATGATATCGTGGAGTTATACTTCCATCCATGCGACAGTTGGGAAAGACTTCTTACGGGGAAAATTACAGTTATCCTCGGTGTATTATTACCCACGTTACTTTTTATTGTGTACAGGGTTAGCGAAAAATGTTTTTATGTCAAACAGACCCCACATTGTAAAATATTATCTGAGAATCATGCGTAACATTAAAAACTAAAAAAAAATATAATACTGTCCTTCTCCGTATGATCTTTCAAATAAGTCAAAAATGTACTTTTTTTTCGGTTGCATGTATGAAATGTCCAAGTCGAGGAATACCTGTAATACACTGTTCGCCCTCATCACTGGAAGTTGTCCAAATACAATTAGTATCTGTGAATAGAGCAGAGGTGCAAAGGTAAGACAAATCCCGTAAACTTAATTATTATTTATAAATAATAATAATCATAATGATGGCCGAGCGGCTTAAGCGTCGGCTTATAATGTTGTGGGTCCCAGGTTCAAATCCTGGGTCTGGCAAATACGCATATTTTTTTTCAATTTGTTTTTGAGTCAGAGGTCAAGATCTTTGACCTTATAGGTTGAGCAAATGGCCGACATCCATTTCTCATAAAAACAAAAAAATCCGTTGATACACACCTCTCTACGAAGGCCCATATGACCTCATAAGGCATAAAGTCCACTAAAGCAGGCTTACGGGGAGCTCGCGCATTTTCTATGTGAATTATCGAAAATACAACGTAATCAAATACGCCAGCGCATACTGGATTTGACGACACCTTGTGCCCGCCTGCCCCATGAGTCACCGTTTTTGGCTTCTCAACGATACGAATTAACGAAAATACAACGTAGTCCATTCATTGAACACGGCAAGCAAAATCACGCTCCTCGAAGCGTCGTCGATAGACGAGCGAGAAGTCATTATTTAATAACATAGAACTCATTGTTTAGTTATTGCGTAATTACAAGCCCCGAGAAATAATATAATATTTTTATTGCTTTGTTATGAGGACGCTGATAATAATAATTATTTTGTGCTTCTTGGGCCCCTTATTACATAGGTGAAGGGTAATGCGCGGGTGGGATGGGGCCTACTCAGTAGTGAGCGCACTGAACGCTTTTTTGGTGGGCTTTATGCCTTAGGATCGGACATGATCAAAAAAAAAAAAAAACACTAATCATTTAATGTTTCATATTATAATATAATATGTCAGACAACAGCTTTTGTAATTATTAATAAACCTTAAGTGTCAAATATATTATGATGAACGTCGCGTATATCACGTGAAGTCACTATACTAATACCTACATTAGAGTTGGCACTCTCCATCATTGAATTTACAGAGATGGTGATCGTTCAAAATACTCTGCAAAATGACAAAACCATAGACCAAATTTGTCATAATAATAAATCAAAACTCCATGTTGATTCAGATTATTTTATCAGTCGTATGTCGGAGTAGCTCATTAATATTTTTAAAAAATCCCTTACCAGAGCTGATATCCGATTGATTCCTAGGGCTAAGCCGGCATCCTTTAGAAAGATAAGATTTAAGCTTTCCTACTGATGCCAATAACAGCCCCATGAAGGGGGGGCTTGGGTTCAGCGGTCTAGAGAGGTACTCCGGGTGGAATTGAACCGCTACATAATACGGATGACTTTCAATTGTGGATATTTCCATTCGCATTTTGGATTCGTCCTTGCCTGGAAAAAAAGATAGCAGTAGAGTGATATAAGTTTCAATAATTTCATGTAGGAAGTGCAACAACTGAAGAAAGTCAACAAAACATTAATAATCACCGCAACATTATAAAAGAGCTACTCACCAACAAATTTGTAACCGGCTGCTTCTAATCTGTCAACATATTCTGGGTTTACTTCATACCGATGCCTGTGTCGTTCTTCAATAGATTCTTTGTTTCCATATAGCTGGGCTATAAAAAAAAATGCAGATGTAAAATGCTACAATATGGAAAAACCAATTATTTAACATTGCAAAATATGAACTATGTACTAACTTCTAAAATTTATAACAATAATTAATATGGAGATATTAAGGGGGCTGTAAACGGGCAACAAAAGTTACACATTGCCGGAAACATTTCTAAAAACTATAGCCATGCAACATTTCCACCAATAATAGTGCAGCCATATATCTGGGCAATGCCGGACTGAGTATATCCCGATAACAATGCTGAAATAGTGCATGATGGTAATCTGTTTCTAGCATTAGCGATATAAAACCTTATTGGCTCGTACCAGCTAACACCTCATTCGTTGCATATATACTGATGACAATCGGTCGACTAACGAACAGCCCTATTTGCTGAATGAAATTTCGCAAATTATGTACGCATCGAACCTATGAGAATTTAGCTAAAAGCCTACCCTGTAACACCTTACTTTAGATCTAAACCTCACTAGTCTGGTGGCAAAGCTAAAAAATTATGCACTTTTATATAAAAGCATGAACTTTGGCATGATGAATAGGCAAATCCTAAGGGTAATTTTTAAGATATTGAGCCGCTTGTCAGTTTACCAAGGACCCCTAAATTCTAAAAGGGTGGTAAAAGGGTAAAATAAGTACTTCATCAATTTTTTAAATATAAGTACTTTCACATAGATTTTCAGTTTGGACATATAATTTATGTTGCCTATAAAATACCAAGATGGTGGTCAAAAGTAATTCGTTGGATTTTCTTTGGATTAAGTTTTGGTTTAGACAACAAACTAATGATTGTTGGTGATAACGGTAAATACTAACTTATAACACTGGGTGCGAGAAAAGTGGTCCTCTTTCCCAGCCTCATGGTGCCTCCCATTTGCCCAGGATGATGTTCCGGCATGTCGATCACGAGGGGGTTTTTACATTCCTGGTCGATTTCTGTTGTGTTGGCGTCCTTCAGATCAAGTACATTGCGAGCAAACTCAATGACGCTGGCTTGCAATCCGAGGCAAATCCCCAAGAAGGGTTTCTGGGTCTCCCTGCACCACTGGCATGCCTCGATCTTGCCCTCCATTCCCCGTTGGCCAAAACCACCCGGCACCACCACTCCACTATCAAAAAGAAACAGATTCGCCTAAATGAGAACTCTTATCACTCTCGCTAGTATTGACCGTTGTCCCTGATAACTATCTTAGGAATTAGGTGCATCAGTTATTTGTTCTCCCGAGGTGCGGAATTTACCTGCCATTGGTAATGCCAATCAGAAGGGCAATATTGGATTTCAACTGAATCACTCATAAAATTATTAATATGTATTATATTCCACTTGTGTGACAGTGAGTTAAGATAAATGTTGCCTTATAAATTTTTAATAACGAATCACTAAATTGAATGCCTTGTACTCTGTATGATGCTGTTTATATTTTCATATTACATATCGTCGTTTCCATTGCAAAATTGTATATCTGCAAAATATGCGTTTTTGACATTTTTGTATAATTAAAACCGCAAAAATCACCTTTACACACATGCAAAATAACACAATTTACAAAAATTGCATTATCGATTAAATTATGAAAACCTTTTTTGAATTTATTCAAGTGCCATACATTTTGTAAACTGTTTTTATGCTCCCCTGAAAACTTGAGATTTTGCAGATATTCAATTTTGCAATGGAAACGACGATATGCTGTTTTTTTGTTTTGTTTAAATCTGTTGATAATTTTAATAATTCAATTTGTTTTCTTTATTTTTTCATTTAACAACTTCGCTGCCTTCGGCTCCGATCGGAGCCGCGTCACGATTCATAGTCGGTGCCGCCGTATCCGATCGGAGCCGCCTGTATGGTAATCACGAAATTGTCATTATTTCACTGGCACTACCATTGAGTGATTTATTTCTTAGCTGGCATCGTAGATGAATACGTTACCGATATTTTTCGCTAGTTGGTTTTTAATTTGTTTTTTTTATAGACATTTTTCGGCACTGTGTTTTATAAGGTCCTACCTACATACCACTTATCATTATCACTTATTGCATGTTCGGCAGTGGCAGCATTAGGTTATTTAGAATATTTTTCAGTATGATTTTATAAAGATAAAAAGTTTTTTAGTCAAGCACGCCACTGTGCAAAGAAAATATTAATTGGTATTCACATTAGTGTTACTCAAGTGGATTGCTTTGAAATTTGATACTTTTCATGACATGGTGAACACCAAATCTCATAAAATCAATTAGGGAACTGATAAATTTCGGTATCTCAGGCCATAAAAAAATCCATAAAATAAATTGCGTAACATAATAATATTTTCGAGCATTTTACAAGGGCCTTCATTCACAAAACCCACTTGAATGTTTTCAATGTTAAGTACTGTGAAAAATTTTATAATTTACGACTTGTAATAACATAACTTATTTATAACAAATACGGTTCAAGTTCATGAGCCAAGTTCATGAGCAGTGCCGCTGGCTCCGATCGGTGACATTATATTTTACTGCCGTATTGACATGTTTATATACTAAAAAAACATTATTAATATAGTCATCACTTGTTTTCATCTACCTTGACCTAATTTTTACGTTTTCGTGGATTGGCACATGGCGTCAATTCTATAGTATATACTAGGCAGCGAAACTGTTAATGTTGTGAACGTCTTACACTTATAATTTGTAATGTATGTAACATCTTTATTATATTTTACAATAAATTTCACTAATAAATGTAATTATCGCCGTTTCAAAAGTATGTATATAAATAATGTCATCGCATGTTCTTACTATGTATGTACTTCTTTCCTCAACATTGCAGAGGCCATTCTCAAGAGAGTGGCATTGAGAATAGCCTCTGCAATGATCCCGAAATGTCGAGGAAAGGAAGAAATAACGATGTGTAAACCCAAAAATCTATTACGATATATACACAGATATTGTGTAACCATCTCCCTATCTTTTTTGGTTGGAGGAACCATTGAAAGATTCGTAAAAGAGAAATGACTAATATTATCTCTTCACATCTGGCCACAAGATACAAATGAATATTTTGTATATTATTATAGTCTGTAATGAGTTTGTGTTAATATAAGCATTTATTTTATAAAATTGTTCAATAATAAATAACCAACAGGTGAATATCTTAACCAAGCCTGACTATTAAAATGCTTCATTGTCTAATTAACCCGTCCCATGAAATCCTTAAACAATTAAAAATGGTGGTTGTACCTTTCTCAGACAGTTCACATACATATTTTATAATACAATAAATGCATCACCATGTCTATCCATGTGTATAATACAAAAAATCAGTAAAGCCTCGGGATAAAATTGTATCATTTCCCATTATGGTTAAAAGTCAGTTGTGTAAGAATCCCCTCCAAACTATTTGTCTAAAAAGTCTGTTTTAAAATTAGGCCAATAAGGGTGTTTTCAGACTATGGTATCTTTTTATTCAAAAATACTTTAATTTTTAAAATAATATCAACGATAAATAATTTTATTATTGATGGCAGGAAAACATGCCAGATAGTGCACACAGGCAACCAAATTTTGATATACAAAAACTCAGATAGATTTTATATTACCTACCTACTCATTTTTAAATGTTTTCATTTATTTATGTACACAGTTAAAATTTGACTTTTGTTGTTACTAAGAATATTAGGGATGACACTGTGTCAATACTAGCCCTTTAATCGAAAGCAGTTACTAACTCGCTCCTGCAGAGATTCTGCCAAGCCTCGTGATAGAGGATCGGGTCTTCAGCCTTGGTGGCCTTCTCGAGGTCTGCGGCTTCGATGTACTTGATGATGAGCTTGTGGTTGACGGCAATGGATGCGTGCTGCAGCGCCTTGGCGATGCTGGCGTACGAGTCCTCAAACTTAGTGTACTTGCCCACCACTGAGATGCGCACTTCTTTGCGGACAGAGTCCACTCGCCTCGCCAGGTCGCGCCACTTCTGCATGAACCTATAATCATTTCAGATATAAATGTCGAATATAAAGTGACCTAGTCTAAAACAATTATCCAGAAAAACTAAAATAATTTTAGGTAACTTCCGTGATACCGATGTCGTCTACAGGATTGATACATGCACCGATTGTCGTGTATGGGTATTTAGAAAGATCCATGAAAATGGCATATGGCATTGCCGGTTCTGATTGTACATAAAAACAAATTAACACAGGAATATGGTAACACCACATCTCTGGATAAATACCATAATAGTGAGATCCCCGGGGTTCCAGCGGCTAGCTCAGGTGTCCATCGAACCCCGGATTCACAAAAAAAGAAATTCAAACGGTTGCAGTATAAATAAAACACGGTCTTTCGTGCTCGTAACGTGGTCTTCTTATATTTTACATTTTCTTTAAACGTTTACATATTTTGTTTTAACAATAAGTTTTTCAGGTCCTATCCTATCGGAAAGGGGACGCTTACTATCTCTTTTTCTTTTTCAAACTTCGCGTACCCACGCCATTCCACAAAAAGGACTCTCGTGATTGGCCAAATTTTATCGCGTGATGGTGATCACATTTAATATTTTACCTTAATACCCATAATTATTTTGCAACATTGTATTGACTGTATAAATCACATTGATATTAAAAATTGAAATATTCCACCCTCTCATTATATTTATTTCTGAATCAGTACACTTAAAACTGTGTAATTAACTTTATTTTTAGTGAAACCCATTTTATTTAAAAAAAATTGTTTCGTTTTACGCGCCCGACATCCTATTCCAAAGGCGCGCCGCGCCGATTTGCGGTGCCTCTCACGTTTTATTATTATTATTTTTTTTTCATTATTGAAACCCCGTTGCGAAATTTACGGCTTATTGACTCATTTTTTTTTTCTTTCACAAGCATACAATCTCTACTTTCATCCTTTTATACCTAATTTTAACTTATTATTAAAATTTAACATAACAACTAACACTTCGTCGAGTGATGCCTTATTATTCCCGTTCCGTTTTCGCTGTGTTAAATTTACGATTGGTAATTTGTAAAGAAATAATAGTGACGGTCGTATACTATTTTCCTCGTTTCTCTTTGGATTCAAATTATTAACACGGCGTAACTTTGAAACAGGTTTCGCGCTACTGTAGAATATCCTCTTTCCCGTTTATAAAATTGTTTGCGATTTTCAATGTTAATGTTTTCGAATTCATTCATATTTACTTTATTTGAACGGAAAGAATTGGCGTCACTTTGCGAAGCGTTATTTTTAAAACTAGAATGTACATTTTTCTTACTAATGAACTTAAGTTTACAAGGCTCAGAAAGTGGGTCCTTAATTAACTTTGTATCCGTAATTAGAAGAATTTCCGGATGTTTTATTCGTATAATCTACACATTTCACTTCCAACAGGAACTCGGCGTTCACCCTTGACTCGAGGGTTGGCGACTGGTCCTGCTTCATTTCCTCGTGGTCGAGCCTGCGCCTGCACAGCTTCTTTGATTCCTCTCAGCTTGCGCGCCTTCTCAGCCCTCTTTTGAGGCTCCCTGGCCTCCCGTTTCCTTTTTCTCTCCTCACCGAATATCCCGTGGTCGAATAGGGTACACAACATGTTAGTGATACCCTAGGAAAATCGGCATTTTGCTCGCCGTTTTTCGTCGCGAGTGGGCCGTGGCCTTTACGAGCCCTCCTCGCTGGATACCGTCGATTATGTGTCTGGTCTCCATAGGTGGGATTTGTGCAGCCATTCGTCGTACTGGAGACGCGCTGGTGCTACGGTCTCCAGCACGACGCTAGGCGCGGTCAGCTCCGTATGTGGACTGTCTTCGAACACCAGAGGAGGGCTCTCCCGGTTTGATGTTGGAGACAGCACTTCTTCTTTGATAAGGGTCACGTCGGAGTCCACTTTTTAGTTAACCATTTCTTGGTTGTTCCGGCTCCTGGATCATAAACTTTTATTTAGCGTTCGCGGGCGTAAATTTTATTTCGCGGGTTCGGAAGAATCCATGCGATTCTTCGAGCTTCACGTTGCCAAGGCGCCATTGAGATCCCCGGGGTTCCAGCGGCTAGCTCAGGTGTCCATCGAACCCCGGATTCACAAAAAAAGAAATTCAAACGGTTGGAGTATAAATAAAACACGGTCTTTCGTGCTCGTAACGTGGTCTTCTTATATTTTACATTTTCTTTAAACGTTTACATATTTTGTTTTAACAATAAGTTTTTCAGGTCCTATCCTATCGGAAAGGGGACGCTTACTATCTCTTTTTCTTTTTCAAACTTCGCGTACCCACGCCATTCCACAAAAAGGACTCTCGTGATTGGCCAAATTTTATCGCGTGATGTTTTTTGATTTCACGAATCACGAGGACCACCCTGGCGCAGGCGCGTCGAAATTTTGACGTTGCCGACAAGCGCGGCAAAATTTATTATTTTTGAATCCTTATATTTAGTCTTAAAATTATCTCTTTCATCCATCATCATTTTTACTTTTTAAATTAAAAAAAATACTTACGTGGTTGAGCAAGGAATCAGGTTAGATGTTTTATGAAGCCGTTTCTAGAGGTCAGGGTTACGTTTCGACTTGAGCTACTAAATGATTATTTTACACCGGGAGAAGCCCGCCTGTAACAGGGGTGTATCAATAGGTTAAAAGCAAAAAGGCTACTCTCCTTTTTAAATATGCATAAGTCACTCTCTGCAATATTCAAATTCAATCTTATTTTTAATTTAGATTATAGATTACTCTGTATACTTTAATAAAACTTATAATGTACCTAAAACCCCTCAAAACTGTGACATTATTTTTACACACATAATATATCAATAGGTACATATTATGTTAGTGACAGAGTAGACCTTTTGCTTTTGACCTACTCATATTCAAAGAAAACCAAAATGAGCCTTATGAAACTCTATTATGGCACGGTATAATATTGATGTGCATTTCTGGAACATCTGGCATCAAAATTCATATATTATTATAAGTAGGCAGATTCAAAGTAGAAAAATAGTAGCTTGTTTATAGCTGCCATCTATGTTTTACTTTTTGAAGCGTTTTGACATATTTGTGATTGTTCATTCCCATATCTTGACAATTGAGAATATTTGCTGATTCCTCTTTCAGGATAGGCTGCCTCGCATTTTCAATCACCATTACTGCGTATTACCATATTATTTAATGTATTAAAACTATATAGATTCGGCAATCCCATGAATTGGGCATTACACTGGAGATCCAGGACATTTTAAAAATAACCATTAAAACCCATATCCGCCCGTGCCAATGCCGGACATTTAGACAAACTAGATATATCAGGCGGTAATCAGGTAAATATAATAACATAAGTAAACAGGTGCATACTTTCCAGGTCGCGGTATAGCAATGTTGAGGTGAAGTCTGTCGGTAAGAAATTGTACCACACCTTGCGACTCCATCAACAATGGCACATGATAGAGAGACGACAAGTCATGGATGCAAATAACCTGAGAAAGATACAAAACCATTTCTGTAATTCACAATATCATTCGGATTTCTAATTGGGTTTACTCTAAGGACTTCCGCTCACGAGAATACTCAAAAAAGACGAGACTGAAACTAAAATTCCAGCCAGAATCTAGACAATGTATTTCAACGGCGGCTCGCTCACGGCAAGACTAGAATCTCTGTTTTAAAACGTTCGCCACTAAACTGAAGAGACGCGACATGCTAGTCTCCCAGTCTCCCATAAAACAGTGGTTCCAATATCAGTAGATTCGATGAAAAATCATATTTTCTTACCAAAATTGGTAGCACTGAACTGAACAATCAATAAAAATCTAGACGTCAAAAGTTAAAGATGGGTGAACCGATTTTTAATTTAAAATTTGTGGCAGAAGTTGAGAAATACTCATGCCCATATAATTTCAGGTTGCCAGAATATTCCCGTAAAGATATTACAAAAAAAAGCTTAGAAAATGGGTTTGACAGTTTGAGGTTATGAGATTATTATTGCAAATGAGTTTATGAGTTCCATCAGCAACCAGTTCGACAGATTTTAGCCTAAGGGTCTAAATTTATTTTAGTAACAGATATATAATTATCATCTCGGTACAAATTGAAAGGCTACTACGTGTTTTGTCTGTCCTCTTGCATGAACCACAAATTTAATGTAAAGTTCCTTTTTTTCAACTAAGTGTGCAAAATTTTTTTTACTGTGTTCGATCCTAAGGCATAAAGCCCACCAAAGCGGCGCTCGGTGCGCTCACTACTGAGTAGGCCCCCTCCCACCCGCGCATTACCCTTCACCTATGTAATAAGGGGCCCAAGAAGCACAAAATAATTATTATTATCAGCGTCTCTCATAACAAAGCAATAAAAATATTATATTATTTCTCGGGCTTGTAATTAATATTCACGATGACATCATTCTACCAGCGAAATATCGGACACGCAATAACTAAACAATAAGTTCACTGTTATTAAATAATGGCTTCTCGCCCGTCTATCGACGACACTTCCAGGAGGGTGATTTTGCTTGCCGTGTTCAATTAATGGACTACGTTGTATTTTCGTTAATTCGTGCCGCTGAGAAGCCACACGACGGTGACTCATGGGGCAGGCGGACACAATGCGTCGTCAAATCCAGTGTGCGCTGGCGTATTTGATTACGTTGTATTTTCGATGATTTACGTGCCACTTGTGAAATTTTGCGCGAGCGCCCCACTCGCTGCGTTAAGTGAGTTTTACGCCTAAGATCATATGGGCCACCACAGAGTGGAGATTTGTATTAACAGATTTTTGTTTTTATGAGAAATGGATGTTAGCCACTTGCTCAACTTATTAGGTTTATGGTTGATTTAATAAATGTTAAAAATTTTTAATTTTAAATTTGCATATGACATGAACAAAGTGCATGATTGAAATGCACAATTGATAAAAATTATCAAATACAAAAATGCACAGTATGTATGTGTAAACGATGTTGCGACTACTACATTTACTGATGCTGACGAATGAAAGGAGTTTCGCCGAAAATACGGAGCATAACCAATCACAGCAGTCAGCACATTATTCTCAAGTGTTCAGAAGAAGGTACAGTGTAATTATAGTGTCGGTGGGATATACAGTTTCTGAGTTACAAAGGGAGTTTAGTACACAATAACTGTGCATTAATAGTGATCTGACCTAAAATTGTCTCGTCTACCGGCTTTTAACAAACCTACAATATTGTAAATTTCAAATGTGTAATTTTAAAAAAAAAAATATTTTCAGAATGCGTTTGGAAAACGCTGCTCTAAAAAACATGAATCTTAATATATTATCATGTAATATCTATTCAAGAGTAACTAATAGCACAGATTCACTCATCGAAGATTATAATCATCTAGCAATAGGAAAAACCGGCTACAGACAAATTCAAAACGTTAATACTATCAAGAATGATTTAACATAATCAGCAAGGACTACTGGCAAATACCAGTTATTCTACCAGACATTGCAATAATTTGAGATACTTAGAATAGCCAGTGATTAATATACTAATGCAAACCTGTTCTGGGGCAACATGACAGAAATTGGAGATCTTTTCCTTAGCAGCAAATCCAATGGGAGTTTCCGAGCGGCACACGATCAAATCTGGAGAGAGGCCGAGCCCACGGAGTTCCCTCACTGAAGATTGTGTCGGCTTAGTCTTTGGTTCTCCTGTAGCGCGGGGCTGCAATTCAAATTATGTTTAAAATAAAATACACACATCGAATTGAAATAACGATAAAAACATTGAAATATCTGATGATATTGGAAAAATATCATATAGCTTCTTATTAAAACTCAGAAATAGGAATTTGATTCCAAGATTCCTTGATTCCAAGGTGGCATTAAATAAAAAATTATTAGCAAGTGCCAGTACACTTAAACTAAAATTAGTAGAGATCCTGGCGACATCGAATATTAATAGCATTTGGGATGTATCGGAAACATATTTTTTAGTAAATTTCAGCATGTTATGTCAATGAATATACTATTATTATTAGTAATATAACAATAAACAACATTAAATGGACGCATGTTGGATTTTTATGACAAATTATATTTCGTTCGGCACGATCCGCGCATCGCCTAGCCACGATCTTTTAGACCATGCATCAACTGATCAACTTAATTGGTAAAGCAGATTGGCCAGAACCTGACAAATGCGTAGATATAGTTTCTTTAGTTCATTGAATTAACAGTTTTAAGTTTTTATTTCCCGCAAATTATGCTGAAATAGATAATATTATTATGTATTTTCGTCTGCTTAACTTGGAAATTGCTCATCTACATTTAGTAAAATGTTCAGGATGGTATAAAAACTAAATAAATTCGGTGTTAAGCAATATTTCCTAATGAATTTCACATTTATTATGTTATGTAAATAACAATATTGATTTGACATTCAAGATTTAACAATAATTTAAACCGTACCTCAAAAAAGTTCTGATACAAATTATTCATTTCTCATGCCGACATGGAGTTGGAGATAAGCGGTTTGCCAGTGAAGCCGACATTATTCAAAATTCAATTAAAATTAAAAATTATTTTATTAACACATTCACGTATAATTACATATATAAGTATGTAATCATTGAAATTTTAAGTCGCAGGCTCAACCGCGTTTATTGTTATAAATATGCCTGCCTTGTAAGTACTGACGCAAATTATGCGCATTCCTTTTTTATAGACACGGCTGCTGTGTAACAAGGCCCATCATCAGTCCCCGTTTTGGCTCGAATGGTCATATTTTTCTTTCATATTGTTTACATAATTTTTACATTTTTTTGTTAAGTTTGAGTTGTTCTGTGTTGTTTTTTTTTGTTTGTTTACATATGTTCAAATAATGTATCGGCAACGAAAAATAAAAGAAAAAAGAAACAAAACATAAAAGAAAAATTCTCATTTGACTCACTTAAATCCATTTTCAACAAAAGAAGATACTATGAGGTATATTGGTGTCCCTAGAAAGTTATTTTACTACATTACGAGCATTGGTGATGTACAAAATGAAACTTTTAAATCAATTTACAATATTGAAAGAGTTTAATTAAAAAAAGCCAAAAATATGCGGCAAACGAATTTGGATGATATTTTAATAATTCAATATTTAATTTTGTCCAGTGTCTGGACTTGACACTAAAAATTATGGCAACTCTAACCATGGATAAGAAGTATTTCGATATAAATAATTGACAAGTTCACAAATCCATTTTGATTACCTGTGGTACTAAAGACACGTGAGCGCAGCAGAAATTTTCCCTCTTGACCCTAAACTGGAACTGTCGGAACGCCTCAACGAAGGGCATCCCCTCGATGTCTCCGATGGTGCCCCCGAGCTCCACGATGCACACCTGCGGCACTTCCTCGTGGCACACCGGAATGTGAGCGACGCGACTCACCCACTCTTGAATCGCATCTGTTATGTGCGGGACAACTGAAAAACACAAAATGCAATAATTACTTCTACTTAGTGAGTCCACTCCTAGTTACAAAATACAAGATGGCAACCGTGACTGATCCAATCATGCAGGTAACTGCTCTGAACAGTTCTTGAGTAATCAAGACGATTAAGTGATGACAAGTAAAAAAATATTTAGCACAGTTTTCACATCAACATATCTATTAATGCGTAAGAATTATTCAAACATATAATATAATGTAAGTACAGTAAACACTATCTATTTTCAGGATTTGTATTATCTAATTTGCGGATTAAATACATACAGTAAATCCTCGACTTCCGTGATTAATTCGTTCCGAAGGTTTTCATGTAAGTCGAAAAATCGTGTAAGTTGAGGACTTACAGTATATTATATTTTTTTGATGACAGAAGTATTGCATTCAGAGATATTAGTTCTTGAGAATGTAGTAGTGTTTTCAAATGAATTCTCAAATCGTGTAAATGGAGGTAGTATTTGGAGGAAGGAACATTATTTTTACGTTTTCATTACAGTCACAAGGCGGATTGACCCAGTGCATTATCAACTAACAATAAAATCTTAAATGGTAGGTTATTTTCTTTGCAATATTCTTCTACCTCTTGTATAAAATGAAGACGAAACCAGACGTCAAAAATTTCTTGAGTCATCCGTGCTTTTGATTGGATTTCCAAATCAATCACAGGTAGTGAAGATTTCTCCTACAAACAAGCAAGCAACAATGACCCTTATCTCCACCTCATCAAAAAGTACACAATTCAATATTAGCAGGAAATTTCATTTTTGTGTGTCAAGTGTAACTGGTTGGTATTAGAGGTGAGTTGGAAATACTGTCACAAGTTTGTGTACTTAAGTTTCGGATGAAACTACCCATACTAAGTATTCGTTGCCCAATAAACTTGTTTCAAGAAACTTGAAACGTATTAGATGTTCGAATTCGAACGCATTCGATAAATTCTGCGCCGTGACTTGCTGTTCCGTTATGCTGGTTGACTTTCAACGCTATTGATATTAAATGCGCGCGAGCGAGATATCATGATACACGTATGTCTAGCCGTGATATTATACTCAACTGTCATTGTTCTCCCTTTCTCCTCTGTTGTAAAGTTGGTATAGTGAAGGACAAAAATGGTCACGTGTTATAGGATACTTTTGAGTTCGCCTTAGGGTTTTAGTTTTAAGAGTTTTTGGTTTCAGTTGAGTATGAAACTTTATCGAGTCCAGGAGTTCGACGCATGGTATGAGATCTCGCCGTACGCTAGCTAGTTCGTAGTCTTGCTACGTATGAAACCATCGCCTCGGCGTCGCGACTCGCGTATGTTTAGTATGCGACGGGTTTTAGTTTTAGTTTCAGTTGAGTTGACGTCAGTCGCAAGCCGGAATAACGGAGTTCTGATAACGCTAACCGACTACGCGTTTATCTGGTTTTGTCACGTCGACTTTCTCGATTTTTAGTGTTATAATTGGAACTTATAAACATAAACTGAATTCAAATTGTATGCGTGATTGTATAAATGGATAATAATTATATTATACTTAATAAACAATTATTGTAAAAATGGCTACTAAAAGGTTAAGTTTCGTGTGGAATCGTTCCAAAGAAATAGTTACAAATTATGCCATCTGTAATGTTTGTAAAATAAAAAATTCATACAAGTCAATGTCAAATTTGAAGAAACTTTTACAGCGCAAGCACCCAACTATTCATATTGAATTTGCCAGGCAAAATATAGCTCCACCTGTAAATGAAAATGCTTTACAGATAAATGAAACCAGTGCTTTTAATGCTTCAGTATTTTCTACTGAAACAGGAGTGACTAGTGCCATAGTTCCAGCTGTACCTGTCTCGAAAATGGGACTTTTCGAAAAGCGGATGTATTTTTAACGATTCTATTATAGCCGATATTTCAAATACTAGTAAGTATTTTGGAACAAGTTTCGATACCAAGTATTTTTTAATACTGGTAGTAAGTATACTTAGTCTTCAAAATCGACCAATTTTCCCACCTCTAGTTGGTATTAACATTAGTTTCTTTCATTCTATAACAGCGATAACAGGTATTATATTATTATAACAGTCTGATCGCTAGTATAAAAAATATAAGTATAGGTAAATCATTCTACATTGACACTATAGGCGATTCCCGTATGTATTGGAATTGGTTGCTGCAATGTCTGATTTAATGCTAACAAACAATACCACTACAACTGGAAGTCGCTTTTTCCGTACTCATGGTGCCACTGTAGAATGATTTACCTATACCTATAACTAATATTGCTAGAATAGCTGATAGCTTCAGTATTGTTTCGGAGAGATGGAGCGCTACATTGTCATCTATTCAGTTATTGTTTGACGTTCAACGGTCTTCTCACATGAATAGGAAATCGAAAATGATGAATATGACAATAATTCAATGGGTTTGTAACTTAGAGATAGATATTCTTTGTCCAGTGATATCTAAATTAGACACAAAGTTTGTATTTTATGTTTGGATACCAGAGACCACTCAATTAGGTTTCCTTTTTTTAATAAAAAGATAATCACAATTAGGTCCTAACGATTAAGCCAATCCTTGATGAGGATCCTCATTTTCGGAATAATAGCGATTAATGTTGTGAAATAACTTATTATATTTACTACGACTTTTCGGTTGACGTCAGCAGCAATTAAAAAATCTAACAAAGGTAAAATTATTTATATTTCTTACTCTTGCACGCGACCATCTTATTTATCAGCATAAAAATATTTGTGGAAAATCCCTCAAGAGAAATATTATTAAGTTGATAATGCTTGGAATTTTTTTTTTGACATTTTAAAACGGCCATAACTATTTGCGGACCGGCGGTTGGGAAACACTGGTTCGATGTATAGTAAATATTTCTATTATAAGAGAAAACCAACATTATAATAATTTCCACTTTTAAATCATAGATATGTGTTTCATTACAAGGAATATTATATTGTGTTAAAATTTTCCAAATATTAAGTAGTTATCAAAATATAACACAATTGAATCAAAACAACTAGGACAAATTTTATTAATAATATGTAGGTAGGTACTAATTAAATCATATGCAGACCTTTATAATTATAGTAAAATTTTATTTTTATGTGAACACACCAAACTGGTGGTCAATTAAGCAAATCAAAGCAAGTTCTCTGTGAATGAATCATAAAGAAAAAACAGAGTCCATAAAAATATGAAAGTAATTTATACACTGAAAGAGCTATTGTACTATCCTGTACAAATTATATTTGGAGCAAACACAATAAAATTAATAATGGCTGAAAAAAATTAATGGTTTGAAATTTTCCCATGTGAAAAGAATGTTACAAGCACCAAATTGACTCCAATATAAAGGACAGTGAATTTTTTTTATTTTTAACATGTCCTAAAAGAATGACTCGAAGATTTTGAAGAAAACCATCATCTATATAGAATATAGATGAAGCCCAGGGAACACAAAAACAGTGGGAAGTGGGCGGATGCGTTCTGGTGAGATTGTAACAACGTTTAAATGTGGAGAAATGAAATAGACTTACATGAGTAATTTAATTCAATAGTACATATAATAAATATGCAAAGTTTATCTCGTAAACTAAATGCGCATTCAATATTGGTAAGTAATATATTTTGAGGACACTGTTCGGCGTGCTTTGTGTTTCTTGCATCTTATAACCTGACTATCATAAAGTAATGAAACGAATCCAGTTTCAAAGCCTTGGTCCACAGTGACTGGTTTTCACATTTTATCTTATTAATCCGTTCTAACCCTAAACGTAGAAACATAAGGACCTTGGTCTATTGATAAGGTTAACTACAGGACTTTGCATTGCAGGTTCAATTAAAGAGAACTTCACACCCCAATGAGATTTATTTGCTAATTTTCAGGGCGTACTTATGAGAAAACAATCTTTCACGATAAGCAAGCAGTCATTAATACAGCACATCAGAATTATTACCTATACATACTGTTGAAAATCTTGTAAAATCGTTTATAATGCAGGCTAACAGTGAACACACAATGAATATTGAAAATGGCAGCCATTACTTGAGTTAATAATTTCCAACTTAGCGGTGTTAATATCTGCTCAAAATATTAAGCTAACCATGATTCCTTCATTCGGTAAATGCGTTCAAATGTCATAATGTAAATCATTTAGGGATTTATTTGGGGTTTACACATGTATGGATTTAAATTGTAAACAATATGCATAGGTACATACTTATTACTTATACATTTTTGATGCAACAATAGTATTTCCAGCAATAAATTTACGCATGTGTAAAGCCCCTATTACTCTGGAAAACAAGTACAATATTAAACTGAAACCACTATAGATAACGTGCCTTGTCTAGACCGAGATACATCTGTCCGTAAACAAACGGAGATTGTATAAAAACTATACACAATCATTTGTATAAACACATTTGAAACATTTTCATACAATATTGATCGTAAGTATGTGTAAATGTACTCACAAACAAGTTAGTATGGCCGTATTTGGGGAAGAAACATTTTTGTTTTATTAAAAGTGGAATGTTGTTTTGATTAAAGCGCAAAAATTTGTATGAAGTAGACCAGGGGAGGGCAAACTGCGGCCCGCGGGCCGCATGTGGCCCGCCGGGTATTTTTTTGCGGCCCACCATCATTAATTGTACTTCTGATTACGAATAACTTTTTTATAATTTTTTAAAAAATATTGACAATAGATTAAAATTTGAAGAATTTGTTGTTTCGTAAATGTATTATCTCAGTACGTCTTCCTTGCGTCTCGTCTCACACTATGTAACCACTATTTTCTACGTTGAACATCGATTTCAATAGATATTGATAGTGTGCCGACAGAGTACAACTTGAGATTATTGATCTGCAGTGTGACACTGATTTAAGAGAATTGCATCGTCGCAAAGAAATCTCCAAATTTTACAATGCCCTTAATTCAGACAAATTCGACCAACTTAAAGTTTATGCAAGAAAAATGTTCGTTATTTTTGGATCAACCTATATTTATGTGAACAAACATTTTCGATCATGAACCTCAATAAAAATTCTTTACGATCAAATATCTCCGATGCCCATTTACAAGCAGTTTTGAGAATATGAACTACAAAATTAATACTTGAATTTAAAAAAATGTTCAAAAATGTACAACAGTTTCATTCTTCTCATTATTTTTTTGTATTCTTGAATTTGGCCCCCCATCCAAAAAGTTTGCCCGCCCCTGAAGTAGACTGACCGAATTACATTTAATTTGTTGTAATGTGTTTGCATGTGTGGACATGCGATGTGTGAAAACTTTCAAGCAATGACATTACATTTGTGTAGCAAAAATTTGGATACTAATCTATATTTTTAATGTAGACTTACGTATCTTGGTCAGGACAAGGCATTACAACCAAAAAGCAATTCCAGGTAATGTAAAGAAAAAAAGGTACATTAATTCAGGTGCTGAGAGGTGAACTAATATATGTAGCTAAACATAACTGTTTTCAACATTCCCTAAGTGAGGTCTCTTTCTAAAATTATCAAATATTACCCATTTCACAAAACGAAGGATAAGGCCAAGCCAAAATGTTCAAATTAAATACGGTCGGTCTATGTGTACTGATACTTTCTACTTGAACGTCAGGATACATTAGTTGTTATCACATGTGACATTTTAATATTTTAAAGTGGTCAAATGTCTATCTCATACATCACATTTAAATGTCTCTTCAATAGTCGAAACCATTTTAAGTGGTAACAAAATGGTCAAACTTCCAACTTATATTATGCACAAATATGACATTTAAATAATATTTTATCAATATGAGTTATCTTATTATTTTTAAGAAATCAAACCTTATAGGTAGTTATGTAAATTTATTTATTTCTTATTTTATGCATTCGTTAGTGGTCAACTTATCACTGGTATATAATAGAGGTGAGTTGGAAATACTGTCACCAGTTTGTGTACTTAAGTTTCGGATGAAACTACCCATACTAAGTATTTGTGGCCCAATAAACTTGTTTCAAGAAACTTGAAACGTATTAGATGTTCGAATTCGAACGCATTCGATGATATCATCGCCGTGACTCGCCATTCCGTGATGTTGGTTGACTTTCAACGCTATTGATATTAAATGCGTGCGAGCGAGATATCATGATACACGTATGTCTAGCCGTGATATTATACTCAACTGTCATTGTTCTCCCTTTCTCCTCTGTTGTAAAGTTGGTATAGTGAAGGACAGAAATTGTCACATGTTCGTTTTAATCGTAATACTATTAATTGAGTTCGCTTAGTTTTAGTTTTAAGAGTTTTAGTTTCAGTTGAGTATGAGACTTTATCGAGTTGGCGTTAGTCTAAAGTCCCGGAGTTCGACGCATGGTATGAGATCTCGCCGTCCGCTAGCTAGTTCGTAGTCTTGCTACGTATGAAATCATCACCTCGGACGTCGCGACTCGCGTATGTTTAGTAATACTAGGAATTAGTTTCAGTCGAGTATGACATTTACATCGAGTTGACGTCAGTCGCAAGTCCAGGATAATGTACTAGTATTCGAGTTCTGATAACGCTAACTGACTACGCGTTTATCTGGTTTTGTCACGTCGAGTTTTTCGATTTTTTAGTGTTATAATTGGAACTTATAAACATAAACTGAATTCAAATTGTATGCGTGATTGTATAAATGGATAATAATTATATTATACTTAATAAACAATTTGTGTAAAAATGGCTAGTAAAAGGTTAAGTTTCGTGTGGAATCGTTCCAAAGAAATAGTTACAAATTAAGCCATCTGTAATATTTGTAAAATAAAAAATTCATACAAGTCAATGTCAAATTTGAAGAAACTTTTACAGCGCAAGCACCCAACTATTCATATTGAATTCGCCAGGCAAAAAATAGCTCCACCTGTAAATGAAAATGCTTTACAGATAAATGAAACCAGTGCTTTTAATGCTTCAGTATTTTCTACTGAAACAGGAGTGACTAGTGCCATAGTTCCAGCTGTACCTGTCTCGAAAATGGGACTTTTCGAAAAGCGGATGTATTTTTAACGATTCTATTATAGCCGATATTTCAAATACTAGTAAGTATTTTGGAACAAGTTTCGATACTAAGTATTTTTTAATACTGGTAGTAAGTATACTTAGTCTTCAAAATCGACCAGTTTTCCCACCTCTAGTATATAATATATCTTAATATTTTAAAGCTGTCAAACCTTGTGGTTTCACCAGAAAAAATTACAAGATGGCAGCGCCACTTATAAACATTCTCGGATGTGGCTTAGTTCTACAACAGAAATTTTTACTGGTAAAATCGATTCATCCATGCTCGAATTATCTTAATTTTGAATCGAGCATATTTTTAAACATACCTATTTCATTTTAAAAATCGTGTTTCTTATCTGACACCATACTTCTTTACACCTTTCCGTCAATCTGTTACAATTAATTGTATTGTGTGCGTCGTGTAATGCACTGTAAGCATCTGCCAAACTATTATGAGAGTATCCTATCATTCGATTAAAATAAACGATTCCTTTAGTTGCGTATCAGTATATTTTTCAAATTTAGAATTTGCATTTACAGGTACATTTTTCTCTCACCTTATCCATTTTAATGTCTTCTCCCTGTCTCGCTCTCCCAACATTATGTGTTACGAAGTTTAATAAAAGAGTAAAATATAAACTAAGTAAAATCTAATAATTGTAATTATGTCAGCATACTTTGCATTCACTTGTTTCTTCCCCAGTAAAAGCCATTTGCATTAACCTATTAACCTATTTTCGTGCAAGGATCGCCCAGTAAGCTGCAATTACGACGAGATCCTACAAGCTGAGGAATATGGTATTGCCTTCGCCAACTCCTGGAGCGACACATTGTAGCTATTGAAGACCGGACACGACAAAGAAGATTAACTTACTAAAGGTTGAAACTCCAAAAGCCCTTATTCATACCATGTTTAATAATTATGAGATGGATCGAATGCAATTGTACGATCTTCTAAAAGATAAACATGATGTCGACGAAAATTTTGTGTGAGAAATATCAACATTAAGTTACGATTAGCAGTTTTTAAAGTATTTATTACCAAAATAATCACGAAGCTTTAAAAATAAAGTAACATTTATAAAACCTTGAACTGTCTTTCCAAGGTAGTCTCCCTTGCGCTCTCTGCTGATGACCTGCTGATAGATCTTGCCGGTGGTGATGTTGTTATCGTGGTGCAGCGTCACGTCCAAGAATCTCTCGTAGTTTCCCAAATCCAGGTCCACCTCGCCCCCATCGTCCAGTACGTATACTTCCCCTGGAAATATTTAAAAACAAAATATAATGGAACAGAATATGTCATAAAATAAATGTGTAACATGAGGAGGTAATTATTTGTGAAAGGAATTTTTGTATAAACACTAAAACAGAACCCGTAGTCAATTCGAAACGCATTACAAATTATTAGTTCAATGTGTTTTCAATATGCCATTTTTTAAACAAGTTTTAAAGTAAATATTTACTTAATACAGTGAGAAATGACAAATACTCATGTGGAGTCTAGCCTACCGAGAGAATTAGATATTATATCCAATTTTAAGTAAGTAATTATAAAACAATGTCTATCTGAAAATCAGGTGGAATCAACAAAAAACGACCAATTTTCCTGTTTTCTCATAATATTATTATAATCATTACGGAAACATAAATAGACCCTCTCAAGAATGGCTGAATTTTCATTTATATGGAAGAGAAAATATACATAGCCAAATAAAGATCTCTCCAATTTTTTAAAGCGCAGAACTGTAACTAGAATAATAGATTTATAATAACTTAATAAAAAACATAAACACAGTTTTTCATTTACTTATTATTGTTTCCATTACATGAAAATATCCAAGCAATAATTTCAAACTAAGTAAATAAGACGTAGATTGCATAAAAAAAACAATGGATTTTTTTTAATACATCTGCTTCGTAATAAATTCATCAACAAAATCTGTACTTTTTTCTAATCTTGACATTCAATTGGCGGTGTTGATGAATACGAAAATAACCTATACGTATCATGGCGTCACAAAAACACATGGTCAGGTGTAGATTAATAATTGATTTTTTGCCAGAAAATAATACATAATGACCGTTCCGTCAAAATTCCGAAGGTCTTGGATAAAAACTGAATAATTTCACAAAATTCCAAAGTGTGTCGATGTAAAATGATGTACATACCATGCTCGTAAGGAGAAAATGTTCCTGCATCTATATTGATGTAAGGATCGATTTTGATAGACGTCACACTGATTCCACAATTCTTGAGGATAGTTCCAATTGAACTGGCGATGACACCTTTGCCGATTCCACTAATAACACCACCGGTTACTAATATATACTTCATGTTGGACATGGCAGTCATGGCACTCGATAACGCGCACATTTTCACAAATTCGCGATTCGCGGTTTCAGATTGACTTGACGTTGACGTCTCAGCTCAAGCTATTTCATTTACTGCGAAGAGCGAGAACAACCGATTGGACACCGGAAAATTATTGCCAGCGCCGGCAACTCATGTTGTCTCTCTTTTTCTCATTGGCGAAATAATGTTCTTTCTCTACTTATCTACATAATATTCCGTTTTCTTTCAAAAAAAACCTCCCGCCTTCACGCATTTGTACCAACATAATAAGTAGGTACTATTATTTTATTGTAAGTATGCATGTCAAATAAAAAAATGTAATAAATTATGTAGGTACCTAGGTACATACAATTTACCTACGTAAAATTTTCACTGAAAATATACCACATAATAATATTATAATACCTTGTATATATAGAGAACAACATTAGAAAATGAAAAAACGCAAGACTGGCACGTATACCTACTTGATATGGCTTTGGAAAACAGTATCGATTTTGATGGAAAAAAACAATCCAATTTCAAATAGATTCTATGCAGTTTTGCCCCACCAAAAAATAAAGTGAATCGATGAGTTAGAGAAGACGAGGGTAAACTTCCTCCAGATGAACAGACCAAATATGAGTTCCACGCAAAGAGATTAGTCTTCAATCCCTTTGGTTCCATGAGTTTTCTATTGATAAGGGCTCAAGGCGTCGCTGCTGGAAAGGGGCGCAATATTAATCATTCTGAGTTCCATGGGCGGAATAAAGTCATCGCGACCCGGATGGTTTGGCCGTCGAAGAGCCTATAAACGGATTAGCCTCATTCCTCTCAGAATTCTACGACACGCAAGGCATGTGGCCACCGGAAGACCCATGGCACTCATAAATTGATGCAACTCTCTGGGACACCCAATGTTTGCTTTGATATTATTCTGATGCGGCATGTCCAAAAGACAAGACACCGCGGTAGACACAAACGGACACAAACGATCCTAAGCCACTGGCATTCGATAACCACTTGTGGATGCGATAGTTCACAGTAACTCGTAGGTGAACACTGGGGTGGCCCGTAGAACTTTTTTTCTGAATTCAGATACGAAAAGTTGCGTTTTAATTAAATAAGTAGGAAAAAAATATTCAAAAAAATCTTTCGGCGAAATACAGCACTTTTCCGGGTAAATTCGTCATGCCCAGAAACTTTGAATCCAGCGATATACCTACATCTGGTCTGCAGGTATAACTATCTTAATATCCGTCGTATCCACACAAGACATGGCTATCGAACGCGCAAGGCTCAACAGTCATATTTATT
Source organism: Rhyacophila brunnea (assembly GCF_057557595.1). NCBI lineage: Eukaryota > Metazoa > Arthropoda > Insecta > Trichoptera > Rhyacophilidae > Rhyacophila > Rhyacophila brunnea. Next base: position 25,626,143 of record NW_028232752.1, read on the forward strand.
AGTATCGTTAGTGTCCATTTGTGTCATTCGCCTTCTCTTTTAGACATGCCGTATCAGAATATTAACGCAAAAATCGTATGCCCCACATTATTCGATCTTACAAAGCGATACCAATTCCAGAACACAGACCGTAATAAAATCCAGATGAAATAAAAAAAATGATTTCCCATCTCAGAGACACCATCGCCCAAGAGAACAGATTACTTGGCAAGATATCATAAAGAAACGAACGTGAACCGTGCCGCAGTTCCAGAAGAACACTTCAAATTCAACCATGCCAGATCATCTCGCTGAACGCGATAACGATAATTCCCTCAACCACATTCACTCAGATGCAAGGTATAAAGGGCCTAGCCCCAGTTGCCCCAATGACATAGAAACCATAAGCAGACAAAAAATAAATTCACAGTTTCGTGCCACAGCCTACTAAATATGGTGGGCCCTGTAAATTAGCACTGTCAGAATAAATAGTTAAGTGTAATATAAAACAATATTATATTTATATTATCATCCTTACCATGCTCCGTTAGAGAAAAATTTCTCGCGTCAATATTAAAATAAGGGTCGATTTTCACAAATGTCACATTTAATTTTAATGACCGTAACAAAACGCCTAATCCCCAAGATACTTCATTTTCTCCGTATCTAGTAATATTTCCACCGGTCACTAAAATATATTTCATTTTTGAGTAATAACTAGGTACCTTTGTACCTAGGTACTGTTTCTTTACTTACACCAATCTTAACTATTCAACTTTTTTTTAAATTTTATCTCTTATATGGGGGGAATCACCGCGTATTATTGTTTAAGGTTTTACCCACAAATTTATAGGTATGTATATATGTATACTGAGTACTATCGTATGGAGTAGGTACTGAACTGATTGAAATAATTTTTAAAAGGTAGGTAGGTACCTACACAATACAATTAAAAATAATATCGTTATGAACAGTATTGCCAACCAAACACAAAAATTTTGCTACAAATAGGATATGAAAACAAGCTAGATGGCAGAAAATAACGCTAGATTTTTTATAATTCAAAAGAATATCTAAAAACTAGCAATATACCTATATATACCTATATTGAAAGATAATTAATTGTTTTGCAACGAATAAAATTCATAAAGGCATAATTTCTACTAGCAGACTCGCAGACACAACCAGATTCAACGAAAGATTAGCCGGCTCTCACACCTAAACTCGTCTCGACCGCAACATGTGGAATATGTCGATGTCATTTTGTTGGTATTCACAAAACACTTACCGCTGCATACCCCATGAATGTAACCTTTTAGTTTGATAAAAACAGCTGGAGTCACATGCAACTATTTTTACCCGACATGCAGCGCAAGTATAATCACGAAATGTCGCACTTCGTCATTCATTTTGGCTTGCGGGTGACGTCACTGTCCTCGCACGGCCTTGCCTATACGCACATAAGAAAGTTGCTTATTGCGCTCAGTTTTGATTTAAGTATGACTATTATCCCAGTCGAGACGATTTTCAACAGTTTTCAATGTGCGACTAGGCTAAATAAACATTTATCGTTTCGAACCAAAATTATAGTATTTCTAAAAAATCTGGTCTAAAATTACAGTGTATCTTATTATCAGTGCCGAATTTACCATAATATAGCCTAGCCACTAATGACTAAATAATATGGACCATTATTATAATAGGCGGCCATGGAACCCAAAAAATATTTTAAATAACAAAAAAAACTTTTTGGTAGCACTGTTTGATAATATGCTATTCTTCTGCATATTCTAACATAATATTATTCAAAACCAATAAAACATGTGATAATTAATATGCTGTATGCCGCTGTAGGTATCGTATTTAAATATGTAGTCAATTATACCGCGATGTGAACTAGGTGTGATGTTTTTGCGTGATGTTATCAGCTATGGTGATGTTTTTTTAACACGGCCGCTCATAACTGTGTTAACTGTTAACCCAGGGAACTCAGAGTGTGTTAACCATTTTAGAGCGAGATAAATTACGACAATTATTATGTACATTGCGATAATAGCGCCTCTAGTGTCGTTAATAAGTACCTAGAATCTAGATAGTGTAATATTTTTTTTAAATACGTCATAGGTAGTACCTAGACTGCAACATACTTACTTGATTCCGCTAATGCATTAGATTCGAATATCCAATTGGATTGTTCTACCAATTTTTTATAATGTATATTATGCAATGTTTTCTCTCCTTGGTTTGCCCCCATGGCTGAGTATTGTGATCACCTTGAAATATCGTCATGAGCGACCAAAACGTTCCACCCCAGCCGATCTTCTGTTTCTCTCAAGACAGAGTGAAGGCTGCCTCCAGTAAGCTTCTTCGCTTGGTTATTCCAGCACACTGTTCTTCCTCTGCTTCGCCTTCCCTGGATGCTACCCAAAACCACCAGTCTCCACAGGTTATCCAGTCCGCGCGCAACAATATGTCCAAAAAACTGCGAAATGCGTCTCAAATATTTATAGTCGAGAGCCGTTCAATTATCTGTAGATAGTCTTTGGTTGACTAGACAGTGTTTGAATGTCAGTGGCCTCTCCAAATTGGTTAGACAATTGCCCCATACAAGACATCCGATAGAGGGTAATTATCGGCACGAAGAGGCTATAATATTATTTTGAAATTTTTCCAAAGGCACAAGCTACGGAGAAGGAACCAAACCCATTAGCTTCACTGTTCAGTCCGGTATACTGAAGTTAGAAGCGAGAAATACCATGGGAATACAAGCCATTTTTATTTTCGACCACTTTCTTTTGTGAGACTTATCTTGCTTTACCAAGTGAAAACAAACATATTATCTCAAGAGATTTAAATTCAAATATCACCAAGAACCCTTGGTCGATAGTACATATTAATATTATAGGATCTCGAGGGATTTAGGAGTTAAAAGCGAATACTGAAAGGAGTTTTACCTATCATTAAAATTCTTATTGAACATGCATTTGAAAACATCTCATGCATATCCTCTGGCGCGAATCTAGCCCGTTACAGGTTCAAGTCCCGTCAGGTGTCGTATTTTTTCTAAAACAAATTTTTCTATTGGGGATATGCATGATAATGTATGTTTTCAAATTATGTAGGTAGGAATGTTCAATATGTAGAATGTAACATTCTCAAGCCTTGTGAATTATTTATTGAATAAAAAAACTCCAGGTAACGTCTAGTTGGTTTCCTTGAGCCATATCAAACAAACTCCACGCAACACTGCAAAAACCCGACAAACCAAAAAGGACGCTGTCAGAGCAAGGAGAATGTGGCCAGTGAGATAGATAATCAAGGGAATGATATTATCGTCGTTGAGCTGTTAAAACATCCGATGTGACAATTTTGTCAAAATGATATTTTTGCATTTTCTGTTTCTTCGTATTAGAGCGCATGGTTTCATAAAACCTCCATTGTTCCTTATAGCATACAGATTAAAATATAATCGAAAATAGAAACCTCCAATGTAATATGTCTTATTATGATGAGACAGTAATAGCTCCAATGTGGGAAACAGTCAAAAATGATGAGTCCCCCACAACCTGTTGTATATCTGGGCACTTCGGAGATATTGCACTACTAGATATAAAAGATTATCCGTAAATGAAACAAGAAAAAAAGCAAAATTGCAATGAAATAGAGGAAAAGAAACGTAGGTTATAAAACAATAAAAAATAAAGTAGTTACCCAAAATATCTTACGGCCTGCGAAATATATTAAAGGGAGATGTAAACATAGAACTCCCATAAAAATAACAACTGCATCTTATTTATATGACAAATTATCAGAAGAAAATAGAAAATTAATCTTCGGTTCGTTTTGGAATTTGAGTTCGTGGGATTTGATGGAAATGTTCATTACAAAATTAGTTCAAACAAGATCTGTCCGGCAAAGAAGACAAACCGGTCAAACTATTCTTCAAAACAAGCCTTCTAAAAAAATTTTGAAGGGCGTAGAAGGTAACCGCATAAAAATTTGTAGATTGTTATTCCTTAACACATTATCCTTGGGAGAGGATAGCCTCAAATGTTGGGTTAAGGAAAAAAATAATAAAGTAACAAATTCAAATGAAGACTTTGATGATTATCTCGGCAAACATATTATTATATCAAATAGACGATCAAAGAATAGAGGTTTACTCTTAGAATATGTGAAGGGTAACTTTAATACCAAAAATCCCTTCACATTATTGTAGAGCATCATCAAGTTTGAACTATTTGAATCATTTACTTCTAAAAGCCACATGTACAAAATACGCATACAATGGTGCACAGAAAATGTAAAGCAACACACATATTTAAAACACATGCAATTCATAAGCCTCGTAAAGATCAGTGTGATATTTGTGTTGGTTTTAGCAAATCAAATGTTCCCAAGGATATCTAGGATGCCCACCGAGAGAAGAAGGAAGCTGGGAGAATTGCCAAAAAAGCATTAAATGATAGTGTTAGTGATGAACTGTTGGTTGCCCAAGTCGTTAGCTTCCCGATGTTATTATAAAATGAAGTTGCAGGTTCACAATTTCACGATATACTCTCATAGTCGACTTCAACGTATGGCATGAAGCTAATGGTGGTGTTAGTAGTAATGAGTTTAGTTCATGCCTGGTAGACCACTTGACAAATATTTCAAAGAATTTTAGAATATTTGTATTAATTTTGGATGGATGCAACTATCTTAAACTATAAAATCTTGTCCAGTGCTCTAAGTGACTTTGCAAAAGAAAATAATATAACCATCCACCAACTATATTTAGAAAAAGGACATACATGATGGAGGCATACTCAGTACATTCAGCTCTTGGAGATTTTTTTATCCACCAGTTAACTCACCTTCCGACTATATTGTACGAATGCGAATAGCAAGTCAGAAAAATCCACATTGCATACAAAATTTAGATTATACTTTCTTCAAGAAATATCACATCCCATCAAACTTCTCCTCAATTAGACCAGACAATAAAGCAGGGGATATATTAGTTGTTGACATATTAGGCAGATAAAATATTTGCCAAAATAGTAGCGTGCATTCACATTAGATTTCTCTGAAAATTGGGAGACATTACCGAGTGCACCAAAGTTAGATATTGGTGCATACAAGTTTGATACGGTCGACAGTTTCATATACCTTGGATCTTTTGTAACTCGACATAATGATATTACAGAAGAAATCAACAAGAGAATCATGTCTGCGAATAAATGCTACTTTGGTCTGTTAAGACATTTTAAGTCCCGCTTACTATCTCGCCGAACTAAAAGCACTCTTTACAAGACACTTGTAAAGCCAGTGCTCACCTACGCATCGGAAACCTGGACATTAACTCTGCGAAATGAACGAACCCTGAACATCTTTGAAAGAAAAATTCTCCGCCGTATATATGGACCGATCAGGGATGGCACCAATTGGAGAAGATATAATGCTGAGCTCTACGGGCTGTACGAAGATTGCAGCGCAGTTCAATCAATTAAGATTGGGAGACTGCGATGGCTAGGTCATGTGCACCGTATGAATGACAATGAACCGGCAAAGAGAGTGATGTCCAGCAATTCAATAGGACGTAGAAGAAGAGGTAGGTCAAAGATTCGCTGGTTAGATGGAGCTGCCAGTGACTGCCGTATTCTGGGGGTACCAAATTGGAAAGCGGCCACACTGGATAGGGACAGGTGGAGAGAGCTGTTGGAGGAGGCCAGGACCCACACCGGGTTGTCGCGCCCCTGATGATGATGATGATTACCGAGTCGCTGCGAAAACAAAAATATAACACGTTACAGTGAAAGTCTACATAAGTTCCAGCTCCCAATCTCTGACGAAAAATTATAACACCTACAGAAAATGAAATCAGTTATTGAAAAATACCACCATCCCTTTTATGATGCATTACCCAACCAAGATAAGAGAAAATAATTAAGTACCTACTTATTATTATTATATAGTACATACTTATTTATTAATAGATAGTTATATATTTTTTGTTTATATTGATTAAATTGATTTCAATTTAAAATTAATAGGTGAAATTCTTTTTTTTAATACGTACATACTTTAAATTGAAATACTTTTACTTTTGAAAATGTACAGAGAATCATAAAAAACAACAAATTTAATAAAAGATTGTAACAGATTATTCAATAAATTACCCTTTTCTATATAAATGCTGTGGCGCACCCAGGGGAGGGCAAGGGGCCTTGGCGCACACAGGGGGGGGGGGCAAGCCTTGCCCCCCCCAAAAACATTGAAATTGAAAGCCAATAGATTAGACAAATAAAAACACGGCAAAAAATGATTTAAAATTCTCCAGCACCCTCTTTAGAAAAAATTCTTAGATTTTAATTTCTAACACAAAAATTTCGAAACACTAATGTCGGGTTTTTTTAGAAACTCAATCTCTAATGGAAATGTCAAAAAATTCTCGGTGTCCACCCGAATTCCGGAGTGGTGTACTCCGAGTGCAATAGACAAAAGTCTGATAAACGAGAAATTAGGCTGTGTTCTGTTGGGTAGGTTTGTGCAGTGGCGCACCCAGGGGGGGGGGGGCAAGGGTCCCTGGCACCCCCCAAACATGAAAATTATCAGAATGATTTTAAACATTGAAATTGAAAGCCGATAAACTATACCTTGGGCTTAGACAAATAAAAACACGGCAAAAAAAATGATTTGTAATTCTCCAGCACCCTTTTTAGAAAAATTTCTTAGATTTTAATTTCTAACACAAAAATTTCGAAACACTAATGGAACTGTCAAAAGATTCTCGGTGTCCACCCGGATTCCGGAGGGGTGTAGGTCATGACTGGGAAGGGCTAACAGGGCTCTAGCCTGGGGGCCCGGGCTGTTGGGGGCCCGGCGTGTCAGGTTGACCAGATAAGTGAGATAAACACACATCATAAATTAGCTTTAATAGTAAAAAAAAGTCGCTTTCGGCGCTATTATACTTCATGGCTTTGAACATTTTCAGTTATATAATTGTGCAATATATTTTTTAATTATTATGTGTCGATACTCGACAGCTCCATTATTAAAGTAGATGTATTAAAAATCGCCAATAATTCACTGTATGAGTACCTACCCTTAATTTGAACTAAAACACAATTTGAAAAACGTTAATGTAGTGTTTCACACTGCCTTTAATCTAATCGGTAGGTAGGGGGGCCGCCAAATATCCTAGCCTGAGGGCCCGTTTCAGGATGTGGGGACTATGGTGTTGGTACACCGAGTGCAATAGAAAAAAGGCCGATAAACGAGAAATTAGGCTGTGAAGGAGAAAAAGAGCCTATGGGACTAATTTACATTCTCCTCCTTGGCCCCCCCCCAATATTAAATCCTGGGCGCGCCACTGCTCCAATGTAACAACTTAAATTTTATTACCAAATATTACAAAATATCAATGACTGTTGTTATTTAGATAAAGGAAGCTAATCAGAGACTCACGAAGAAAATTGGAAGTCTATATTCGTTTTTGTGCTTATAAAGTAGTTTTTTCACTCTACTGTTAAATGTCAATTTTGTCACATCGGAGGTTTTTACAGATCAACGACGATATACCTACCTAGGTAAAGGGGAGCCAAAAAACAGCATCAAAGAGCACAAGGACAAGAATATGATCTACAAGCTCAGACAGGCTCGATCCCTTCTGGGGCGACTCAACTTCGCATCGTCAGTCCACGATGGAGGTTGCATTGCCACCGGCTACAACGTTCCTGTCATCAATTATTGTTGATGTCCCACCCTCGCCAATTGGCGACAATCCCACCACAGGCCCAACATGACATCATGTGGTGGCTCCGCGAATTGATCTTCAGGGTTGATACACAGACCAAAATTCAATCACTTCCTGACGACATACGCAGTCGACACAGGCTGAGGAGTCTAACTGGACGAATATCAGGTAGGCAGTGGCGCACCCAGGGGGCAGGGGGGGGCATGGAGCCCTGGCACCCCCCAAACATAAAAATTATCAGAATGATTTTAAACATTGAAATTGAAAGCCAATAAACTAAACCTTAGGCTTAGACAAATAAAAGAAGGGCAAAAAATGATTTGTATTTCTCCAGCACCCATTTTAGAAAAAATTCTTAGATTTAAATTTCTAACACAAAAATTTTGAAACACTTGAGAATTTTTTGATATTTCCATTACAGATTGAGTTTCTAAAAAAACCCGACATTAGTGTTTCGAAATTTTTGAGTTGAAAGAGGGTGCTGGAGAATTTCAAATCATTTTTTGCCGTGTTTTTATTTGTCTAATCTATTGGCTTTCAATTTCAATGTTTTTGGAGGGGGCCAAGGCCCCTTGCCCCCCCCCTGGGTGCGCCACTGCCGTCACTATGCCTCAAATTTAGTAAAAACTAGGAGAAACTGTAAAAATATGCAGCCGTGTATTGTGAAAATATGTAAAAATAATTATATGAAAAAGAAAAAGAGCCTATGGAACTAATTTACTTTCTCCTCCTTGGGCTCCCCAATATTAAACCTTGAGTGCGCCACTGCATGTAGGTACGTGCAAATAAGACCAGTTAGCATGGCATTCCAACAGGAAGAAAATGTTTGCAGCTCTCTTCTTCGAGCCGGTATAGGAATGATCGATTCATAGGTGTTCGTATGCGTCTTAGAGTTTTTTACTCGCAGCCCGAAAAGCATGCAAATTGTCGATGTACCATTAGTTGACCTTTTTTCAATAAAATATCCAAAATAAGAAACGTGGATGCGGGATTGCTCTAAATTGTAAAGTTCAGACAAGTGAAGCCATCTGTGATCGGATTGAGGAACTAACACATCACCATATGTCATAGGAGCGTCATAGCAGCTATTTGAAAACAACATATCACGCCCTAAGCATTTTATTTTTAATTTCTTAAGTAAATTGTTAAGGATATCAGTGGATGTAAGCATATTATGGCAATTTAATGTTTTTGACTTCATAATATCAAGTTAATGCATTATGGGCAGTTATAATATTGAAGTATTGAGATCATTTGTAATTTTTAAGTTATATTTACAAGGAAGCAAGTTTGTGGGGGGGTCAACTACTCAAAACTTTTTGTAATACTTTTTCAGTAGTTGACCAGGGTGGTCAACTACTAGATAAATTAAATAAAATTATTTCACTGAACAATTTTTACATTCAAAGTATGGAACGATGATTATTTATTAATTAGAAGTGTCTAGGGTGGTTCTGTCCAGTAGATGACCTAGGCGTCAACTTTAATTTTTTGTTTTTTCGGCAACGGGTTCGTGTATTTTTTCTTCGGAAAACAAAAATTTCTTGAATTATAGCCCTGAATATATAGCAACTGAATGAAGCAGGCCAACAATAGACAACAACTTACGAGAAATAGCGACGCGATAAAAAAAATGCAGGCATCACGGAGGATTTACTTTGGTCATTATAACGTACCCATATAATTAATAATGTTAACGTTAGTTTTGCCGCAAATTGATGATCAGCCTACCTCACCATACTTTTTTTATATAACCTGCCTGCTTCACCATACTTTCATATAACCTGCCGCCCCTAGGGGAGCAGGGGCTTAGCCAAAAAACGAAACAAGACAGTGTACCAGCAGGTAAATGCCGATGATAAAGAATGCATAGCCCTCATAGTAACAGGGAGTGTCGGTGGGGCTGTCACACCAACGACAGTCCTCTACAACTACAAAAGAATTCCTCAAGAAATTTCCGAAAATGTAGACTTTGTCCATGGAGCCCTCAAGCTGTAACAGTACCAGGAGAATCTGAAATTGTGCCTTCTATGGTTATATCAGAGTAACGTAAGCGGTATTTAGAGAGAGGACTGCAGTTCCTGAGTAAAAAAATTGATGCGGAAAATCTTGAATCATTCCGCAAAAACAACGAACCTGATCAAGATGACAAGTCACTGTTCGCACTGTGACGAAAAGTAAAAAATGTGTTGGAAAATATCACTCCACCTGAGCCGGTCAGACTCATCGATGAGGCATTGCAAGAAGAGGAATCCGATGATATGACGTCTTTGGCTGCCTGGAATACTATGAATTATTATGATGTTTCATCTCCAATCGCTAGGGCACCTGTGGCTGGTCTAACGACTTGTGATGGTGATTCGTCTCCAATCGCCAGTGCACCTGAGGCTGGTATAAGGATTTGTAATGATACTTTGTCTCCAATCGCCAGTGAACCCGTGGCTGGTCCATCAAATGTTCGTAGTCCATTCAAGAGACATTACTTCTTCCCCGGTGAAGGGGAAGAAAAATTCAAGAAGAAAGCAAAAAGGGAAAAAACCCCACCAGTGTTTCCGATAAACTGTGCCAGAAGTATTTCCTAAACAAAAAGAGGAAGAAAGAAGAAATGGAACGGTTGAAAAAAGAATGAGCTGCAGAGAGGTAAAGAAAGAAAGAACTGAATGAGCAAGCAAAGAAAGAAAAAAAATGGGGAAATTGAAAGCAGTCAAGAAGAAAATGCGTTTTTCTTCTGAGTCTTCTAACCCAAGTGTTCACATTTCAGACTCAGCAGAGAGTGAATGGCATGATTGAGTCTAGTGATGAAAGCTTTTAGCCTAAAACTCGATGGCTGCCCGTTATGAAAGTCATTATTGAACATTATAATATAATACTTCCCGGGGAAAATCGTCCATATTTCTAAAGTAAAAGCTACTATTTCATCGATGCAAAACTGCGGGAGACTATGGAAATGGCCAGAGCGACCCGATGTACCTACTTAGCTATGAATGGAAGGCGGTAGTATCCCACATGAATGACCCGACACAAGTAAGCAAAACTCGTACCTAATTTTTAGTTCCGGAATTGGACTTTATTTGGAATATCTAAGGATTTTCATGTTAAGTTTTATTTTGGTAAGTACTGAGCCTATGCGTTACTATGTAGTATGTATATAAGTACTTAGTTGCTAAAATAAATATATTTTTGTGTTTTTACTTTGAAGTTACTAATTCTGCACCTTTTGTTACCCCTGAACGAATCTGATGATTGGCTGTCAAACAAAATCCTCTCCTATGTAACTTGTTACTGAACCGCCCATTGCTACCAAGTTGATTCAAGTAGCTATGGACTAGAGTGGTCTGACAGGAAGCCCTGAGGCAACTCTGATGACAGATTTGCCATGAAGTCTCCTGATTAGACATGGTCAACTACTGAAAAATATAGTGGTCAACTACTGAAACAGCAACATGGTTTTGAAAGATTGAACACATTTTTTTTGTAACAGACCCTTTCTTAATTTTTGTCTTGTCATATTAATTAAGACATTTGATCCATTATGAGTAGACTTGCTTTGCGAACATTCGGTCTAATGCTAAACGTTATTTGTTATTTTTGTTGATATTTTCAACAAACAGTGGTCAACTACTGGTACGTTTACCTTAGATGTTTTTTTTCAAACAAAAAGTCGCATTCGACCAATCTGCGAAGCTCCATTTGGCAACATGTGTTTTGTGAATAACGATGACGTCACATCGACGTATTCGATACCACGTTGCAGGCAGACGAGGTTTGATGTGAGAGCCTGCTTTTGTTTTTCATTATACACTTTTTAGGATTTACTTGACGTCTGTATGCTCGCTACACATCCTTTTTTGATTAATAATCTGATAATTTTGTTCTCTATCTACAAACAAAGAACATGATGGTTAATTTTTGGTAATTCCATCAATGATTAATAATATTGATGTATCATCAATGTCTAAGTATACACTTAAAATATTAGGTAGTCTGTGAGTATGCCACACTAAACGACAAAATACAAGCAGTGCCATTGCGACCAACTCAATAACAAAAAACTCAAACCAGTTAACCTAAAATTTGACGTTTTGTTCATAGACAATATACGTAAAGTTTTATTAGAATTATTAGCAAAACATTTTCTTTGATATTGTTAAAGCTAAAGCCTTTAAAATGCCAAAGTATTACTGTGATTATTGCGATACTTATTTAACTCACGATTCACCCAGCGTCAGAAAGACTCACTGTACAGGACGCAAACATAAAGACAACGTACGATTTTATTATCAGAAATGGATGGAGGAGCAAGCTCAGCATTTGATCGACGCGACGACTGCGGCCTTCAAAGCCGGGAAGATAGCTCAGAACCCATTCGCAACCTCCAAAGGGGGTGTAGCGATCCCTCCGCCCGCTAATCTCGGAGGACCTGGAATTCCGCAACGACCGCCGGGCGCTCCGCAAGGCGCACCGCCGGGGATGATTCCTCCGCCTGGGATGGGACCTCCAGGCCCTATGCCTCCGATGATGATGGGCCCCCACGGTCCTATGCCACCTATGATGGGTATGAGGCCGCCCATGATGGGCCCTATGGGTCCAATGATGGGCCCAATGGGACCTATGGGACCGATGCGACCGCCTATGATGAACGGTCCACCGCAAATCAAAAATTCGTGAGTGAAATCTTCAAGTTGGAAGTGTGAAAGACTAATCTTAATCAGGATTGCATAGTGACAATTTGTTTATCTAAAATTAACCAAATTACGAAGATCTTTTTGAATTTAGTCTTTGAGAATTTGTCTCATTATTAATCTCATGTTTACAGATTATTTTAATAGTGTTCTGAATAATGGTATGCTGATTTCGTAGTGAGTTTCAGTTGTCTTAATTTTTATTTACTTAGCATTCATTGATTGAAACATAATACAATAACTCTGCTTTACCCGATTGGACAAAAAATATAAAAGAGACTCAAACTGACATATGAAACTAAGCAATCTGATTATTTTATTGTAAATTTGTTAATGATAAGTACCGTATGTATGTCATGAAACTAAATGTAATTTTTATAATAAATAATACTTGAAACATATTATTGCCTTCATTTTTTATATACCTACTGAGAATCTGAGGCGCACCCATTAAAATAATATTTTAAAAATCAACACATGCAATATTTATTTTGTTCTATAAATGGAGAATTAAAATGGACCACACAGGTGAGTTACCTGACATTTTCTGGTAACAGCGAGACGAGCGGGGTGACTTCGGAAATGGGTCAGTGGCAGAACATTCAGGTACAAGATTAGTTACGAGGGTGGGTCAATAATTCCTTAGAAAAAAGCATTAAAACAGTTTTTATTTTTGTATTTTTTTTTTATTTCTCAACATAATCTCCTTGGAGCTCAATACACTTGGTTAGACGTTTCTCAATTTTTTTTAAACCGTCAGAAAAATAAGTTTTCGGAAGGTCCTCAAAATAAGCATTTGTCCGATCGATGACTTCTTCATTTGAAAAAAAACGTTGTCCACTTAGCCATTTTTTTAAGTTTGGGAAAAGGAAAAAGTCACTGGGGGCTAAATCTGGCGAATACGGTGGGTGGTCGACCAATTCGAACTTCAATTCTTCAATTTTAGCCATTGATCGTAAACATGTATGAACACGGGCATTGTCCTGATGAAAGAGGATTTTTTTCCTGTTTAAATGAGGCCGTTTTTCTTCAATTTCGTTTTTTAGCTGGTCCAATAAATATGCATAATAATCCCCTGTTATTGTTTTTCCTTTTTCCAAATAGTCAACGAAAATAATTCCACGTGCATCCCAAAATACAGTAGCCATAACCTTACCAGCTGATTTTACGGTTTTCGCCTTCTTTGGACATGGTTCGCCTTTCGCAATCCACTGCTTTGACTGTTCTTTCGTCTCGGGAGTATAGTGGTGTATCCATGTTTCATCTACAGTCACAAAGCGACGAAAAAATTCATCCGGATTGCGTTGCATGAGCGACAACAGGGCTTTAGAGGCCACCACCCTATTGCGTTTATTGTCGACTGTGAGCAAACGCGGCACCCATCTTGCAGAAACTTTTTTCATGCCCAATTTGTCATGTAAAATAGAAATGACGCTACCTTTTGAGATCCCTGTAACCTCAATTATCTCACTCAACTTTATTCTTCGGTCACTTAACACCATATCGTGGATTTTATTGATCATTTCTGGTGTAGTCACCTCTACAGGACGTCCTGAGCGTGGTTCATCCTTTGTTGATGTACGACCACGTTTAAATTCATTTAACCAGTTATAAATAGTTGCAAGTGAAGGAGCAGATATGCCGTGAACTAAATCCAACTCATTTTTTATTTCCTTTGCTGTTAACCCTTTTATATTAAAATGTTTAATAACAGCTCTAAACTCAATTTTCCATTTTTCCATTTTCCACAAGCAATTTTTTTTTTTAAATGTACGAGAAACACACAACAACCCGACCAATCTGATTGAAACTTCGCAGCAAACTGAATCGGTAGTGCCGCTGCATGAAAACAAACCGCTTACAGTACTAGTCGCGCCACCTGTCGGCTTTTCTAAGGACTTATTGACCCACCCTCGTACCATCTTTTGCCTAAATGTGGACATTACGGGACGGACTTAAAACATAATATTTGTCGCTGCTAACACCTTGTTATAAAACTGTCAGAATCTGGTTCCTGTCTAATTCTCGAAGGGGGCAATTTAGTGGACGTTACTAGATACCTACTGAAAAGGATTAGAAACTTTACGATCGACAATGAGTCAAAAGTAGGTAATTGGAATAGGTTGGCATGATTACTTGCATTTTCGATTACTCTGAATTTATCATTTAATTTGTTAGTGTGAAATCAAAAATGCTTGTGTTAAATAGTTTTTGTATCTAAAAGCAACTTCACATTTTTTCTGAAATTCTCTTCTCAATACTGGTTTTGATTCTGCTATAATTAGTATGCCACAAACGCATTCACACGATCTATAATTCCGTGCGCACAAAGCCGGCTATAGAAAATGGGCGTATATACACGCTGTACTTTAGACTCATTAAACGGTTGATTTTTTGTAAATAATTATAATATTAGTTATTACACACACTGCCATCCCTTGGAATTATGGTGAAATACAAGTCTCTATGATATGCTTTTAATGTAGTTCCAAAGAAGATGTTTCTTTCATAGAAATTTGCAGCCCACCAGGTACCACCATACTAATATCTCCCGGTATTTAATGGGTTAAACTAAGCCACATAAATTTTGTTGAGCTTGTAGTGGAGTACTGGACGCCTTCATCTTGCAGTAGTTGGTTTAAATTCTACTAGTGAATTAAACTCACATGTTTTTTATATATAGTGAATAGTGAAATCCATTTCTTGTAAAAAGTCTATGAAGGTAAGTAATTACTCTGTGGATAAAGGTGTTTTTAACTCATTGACCGCACAGCTGTTGTGCCCTCATTAGGGGGCCAATATATATAAAAAGCATGCTATTTAACTTGTTGACCGCGGAGCATTTAATTACCACATTTAAATAACATGCTAATTATATCGAATTATAAGGATTAAATGTGGTAATTAAATGCTCCGTGGCGAAACGGTTAAATGATCAGTTTAGTTTTCGTTTTAGTCGAGCTATCAGTTAACTGGTAAACTGATGATGTGTATATGCAAAAACGTGGCAGGATGGGTTTGCCATCAGTTATTGTATAAGTTTTTAGAGTTGCCAGTTAAACTGACGTGTGGATGACTAATTTATTCACATTGTCGAGTTCTTTGAGATTTATTGACTATTTACGAATATTAAAAAAAATTACAAAATACAGTAAGTATCGTTTTTTGTAACTCAGAATGTAGGTACCTAATTAGCGAAATTAATCTGAGCCTTTAGCCATGTCCGTAGATCAGTGGCGGCCGGTGATAATAAAATTAGGGAGTGCAAATAAAGACATGCATATTCCTATTCGTGGTATTGAAAAAAAAATCTGCGATAGCCTTCGTGGTGTATGTTAAACGACGCTTACATTCACGGACAGCATTTATTTGTTGCCAAAGTTACTACAAAGCCTCGGTATGATGCAAAAGGCAATAGGTACACACTCTTTTCGTTTTTTATTGTACCTAATTACACTTCATATGTGCTGACATAGTTACCAAGTTTGTCACTCGTAACTTCCATAAATCGTAACTAATTTAAGTATTTTAGACATGTTTCATTGAGAAAAAGCTGCAAAATCCTTATTTGTCATCCCACATTATTCTCATATACGCGCTGTATCATTTTTATAAACACTAGGCATGGATCATTAATTTTCCAACGGGATATCACTTGTGTTAAAAATTTGCTACTACTTTTGTACACCTCAATTCCAGAATTGCACTCCAAATGGGACTGATTTGAAAGACATTCAAGGTCAAAAATAAGTATAAGTAGGTATATTATACGTATTATGTTATTTATTTTACTGTAGATTTATATTAAAATTATTTAATGTTTAATTTTGAAATGTAAAATAATTATAAAATCGGTATTTGTTTGGTGAGATGGCTGTACCTAACTTAATGATAACAATATTACTCTAATCAATATTTTGATTGGTTCAATATTAATATGACGCATCAAACAAGGGAGCATTTACCTCATAACGTATGAAATAATAATATACCTAGTATTTTAAAATACTGCGCGGGAAATTTTTACCTACTTCATACGTACGTACAATAATATTATTATAAACGCGACATCTATCGGTTATGCTTAGAATCACTCGGAGGGAGAACATTGCACAAAGCAAGGTAAAAATTGTACGTTCAATTTAGCTTACATATCGGCAGCATGCAAAAAAAGCATCTGGCGGGCAGTGCAGGTCCTGTGTTAGGTATATGTGAATATCTTATTTTCATCATTGTTGAATTGGAATAGTGAAAATGTAAATCATGTATTTACCAATTATTCTTTTTAGATAAAAAATATTCTAGCAGCATTGTCATATGTGTGTAGCGTGGCTTTGTTTACTATCGTTAATACTATACTTACATTAATACCTCCTTTATATGTGCATGGATTTACTGCTAACAGTGAGTAATTCAGAAGCTTCCGAGCTCTTTTGATTCATGCATTCAATCTTGCCAACTGCAGGATAATACATGTTTACATGGACATTTTCTTGTTATGGTCGCGATATACGCACTATTGGTGGCGATAAATCTATGCACGTGCACGGGCGCTATTTATAATACTATCAACTATATATGGAATTTTAATTCTAATCGATCCAAGTTGTCACTTATTGACATGTCTCATTATCCAATGTTTATAAAGTTTCCAATATTTCCTGTGCAGTTCCATTGTTTACGAGTAATGGCATTATAAATAGGCTTGATGAATTTATTAATTGGGAGTGTATGTTAATGTATAATATTTCCTAACACTTATAATTCCTTACTATAATGGTTTCATGATCATTAATATAGATACGTACTAATCTGGTACATGTATATATGGTAATTAAATATCAGTGGCGAAGGGTGGAGGTAGGCTCTTAAGATCCTATATAAATGGTGCACACTAAACTTTATCAGTCATACGTATTTGATTTCATTGAACTAAGACTGCAAGTTGCAGATGGTGTTGGGGTATTTTTATAAATTAAATTAAATCTTGCGTAAACCAAGCAATAATAGATAATAACTCAAAAAAATATTTCTCTATTTTTAAAATATCTCATTAAATCATTCATAATTATATTAGATATTGTGGTTTGGTGTAGGCGTGGCTTAATAAACTTAATGAAAATAAATAAGTATGATTAAAAAAGTGTGCATTATTTTTGTCGGAACACCCATAGTGTACCTAAACTATTATAGCTTGGTTAGTCAGGGTTTAATTGACATTTAAAAACCAACCAGCACCATCCGCAATTTGCATTATTAGTTAAATGAAAACAAATTTAAGTATGACTGACAAAGTTTTGTGTGGACTATTTATATCGGATCTTAACAGCCTACCTCTCGCCACTGTTAACTATATTATGTTATGTGTCAGTTGCGAATTTACCATTGGTGAGTGTGCAGTGCCTCAAGATGTCCAAAGGTAAATCCCGGATTGGAAAAAATTACTCAAATGAAAAGTGATAAACTTAAATCAGCTAGTTCTGTGTCAACAAAGAAATCGACCGAAGGTACTTGAAGGAATTTGAATTTAAATCCATTAGGATATAATGAATTGATTGATATAC
Source organism: Rhyacophila brunnea (assembly GCF_057557595.1). Taxonomy (NCBI): domain Eukaryota; kingdom Metazoa; phylum Arthropoda; class Insecta; order Trichoptera; family Rhyacophilidae; genus Rhyacophila; species Rhyacophila brunnea. Next base: position 25,644,106 of record NW_028232752.1, read on the forward strand.
CACAGATCTTTTGTCAGCTTGATTCTACATTTTCCTAACAATAACAATGGTACAGTTAAAAGAAAAAAAACACAAGGGATTGAAATAAAATAAACTCAATAAATATCATATATTAATTTATTTAAATAAATTAAAAGCTGCATCATAACATGTCATCATTTTCGAAAAACAAATCATTTCTGTTGTGATTGCATGTATAATAAATAACTAAAATATTAAAATTTGTAAAACAATGTAATCAAATTCAGTCTGGGATGTTTTCTATCTCATTTGGATTGTGTAAGTCAAAAATCATATTGGTCCCAGAAAAATATATCATAAAAGCTGTATTTACCGCTACACTGACCTGTGAAAGTAATTTTTATAAATGATATAAAAAGACCACAAAATCGTCTAGCACTTCTAGATAATTCACTCTCTAATACATATAAACCCTTATCGTCGATAAACGTATGAAAAATTCTAAAACATTAATATTATCCTTAGGGAACGAAGAAGGCTTAATACATTTAAATAGATAACTACACACTTGACCAGAGATTTGTGCATTAAAATAACTTCGCAACGTCATCAACAATATTTATTTATATTATTTTAATAACACTATCCAAAGGCGGACATTATTACTGGATATATTTAACATTATTATTCAGGTCGAAATTCGACAATCCATTGACAATGTAGTAATATTTATTCCACAGGAGGAATTAGTGAGTGTATCATAAAGCCGTCTCCAAGGTGGGGGGCGAAGGAGATTTGACAGGTTCACTTATCGGAGCGACATTTTTTGGTCCGTGTCGGGGCGTACTCTTTATTTGGCTGGGTATATTTGGAACGGGTGCATCTTGCGACAGAAATTGCGCCTTTTGAGCTTGGATGTATTCAGCCCTCGTCAGTTTTCCCTGGGAGTTGCCCAGTTTTTGTGGTTGGCCAAATGTATTTAGCGCTTGCAATTCTGATTTAGTAAAATTATTTTCCTGGGTTTTCAAAAACAGATTATCTTTAATGGGCGATATTCCGTTATCTAAGTCTTCAGTTCGAGGAACGCTATTATCACTGAGAACGTTTTCTCTTATTGTAGGTATAAGGCTTCTCCTAAAACCCTGACCTGGCTTTGGTTCTGCGGTTTTAGGACTCGATTTGGCGGTGGTTTTATTTGAAAAATCTGTCAAAATCTCTCGTTGATCTCTATCGCCAGATCCATTGGGGCTGTCGTCTTCGTTAAAGGCTTCAGGAATGGGAGATGACAGCACATCAGAGCGGGGGCTCGGGAATCGCCACTGCGTTTTGGGAGAGAGCAAAATTTTCGGAGTAACTTTGTGTTCTTTTATTAACGTGTTAGTTCGAGATGGGGATGACGGATTTGGATTATTGCCAATTCGCATCATTCGTCTGTGCGTGTACGTTTTAGGGGACCCGCTGAGATCAAGAATGTTCACGTTGGAGAGATTATTAATCCGAGACTGCCCGGGGATCGGAGATTCCTTCGACAGTTTCAACCTTTCGACGGCGGAAACTTTAGCGGGCTGCTTTTGAGTGTACTGCAAATTTAATTTGACTCCGTGCTGGAGAAGAAGTTTTTTGAAATCTAACCGAGAAGTCTGCGGGGCTGGCCCGAGGCGGTCTGCGCAAGCCCAGCTTTGCCGTGGACCCATTTCGTGTTGCCTGGGCGATGAGGTTTCAGGATTTCTATTGAAAGCGGTCGATGCAAAATTATCTTGATTATTTGGCGACCAACTGTGTCGCCCTCTCGCGTCAGTCAAATATCCAGTTTCAGGCATTTTAACGGGGGTTATCCTGCCGGGAATAGAACTCTCCGAGCTTCCGGGGGAGAGACTAGAGACCGAGAGCGCCGGAGATCCGGCCCTGTCCAGTGGTGGACTCTTAATATTCATTTTTTTTTTACTTTTGTGAATCACAGCATACAGTTCCTCGTTCGACATCGTCGATTTGAGGGGGGACGTCATTTGATTTGTGGCGTTGATGCTATTCTCTTTGGCGGTGTCCTCGCGGGTGGGCGTAGACGATTGGAAACCTCCGGCGTTTCTCGGGTCTATGGGAGACATTTTGAGCAGATCACTGTTATATCCGCGCAACAGTCTTCCTTGATCTCGATAGCTGTTTATAGGAACAAAAGAATTATCCGACGCCCTTTGGAATGAAACGTTTGCAGCCGAGACTATTTTTGGAATCTGCACGGGTGTTCCTAGGGAATGAATATTGGGCGAAACGAGTCTTTGGTATTCTCCATCGTGAGGATTTCTAAAGGTGCTCAAGTTATCGGCGGGGAACGGCCGCAAGTCTCTTTGAATATTCGGGGTGACCGAACGCTGTGACGCACTGTCATCGGTGAAAATATGAGAGGCCGGCTTCCTGTGCTGAAGGGTCCAATAATCGGGACCCACCTTTTGAGGCGAGCGCGAATATTCAGTAAAGTTTTGATCGCCCTGGGCGGTTCGCTTCGGCATACTGGACGATTGCGATGCGTTATATGTATCCGGTTGCAGTGGCGGATTTGCGAGGTGAGAAGAAATTCCCTGCTGGAGACGATCAGCCGATGAATGTCGATAGTCTGCAAAAGTATTTGAAATTAACTTTGATAATATATTAAAAAATATTTCACCCTTAAACAAAAACTATACACATAGTATTATAATATGTATTTAACTAGAAAATCAAAGAATCTAAAATTATGCAAGCGACCTAATTAAGTACCTAAGCAAAATTAAACTGACTAAATTATTTAATTGAAATAGTTTTAAAAAATATTACGTATGATAAACATAAACAGCTTCTATTCTTTCATAGGGATACTTTATGACTCAATTTTCTGGTGGTGTATGATAATTTATTAATGAATTTTTCTACAGCATTAGTCATTTTATTAGTTCATTCATTATATCAACATAACCATTTAATGTGTCAAATTATAGCTATGTTAGAATGTTATATATAAAGCTAAACAAAACGAAACTCGTTTATTAATTAATTATTTTTTATTAGTTTTTAATTAAATAGTTAATTAGAATACATTTAAGGCCGTACATCAGTTGAGGCACGGTCTAAAAAGATCGTTGCTAGGCGATGCGCGGATAGCGTGTCGCGGGTGCAAATGACGCCTGTCAAACGAAATATTTGTCATATAAATCCAACATACGTCCATTTTATGTTCTATTTATTGTTCTATTAGTAACAATAATAATATATTCATTGACATGTTTTCTTTTTAAAGTAAATGGGTAACGTTTTTAGTCATCTTTACACGATTTAAGAATTAATTGGCCCGTCGCCATCACGAAGCAAAGTGACGTGTTTTTAGCTCGACGTTCTCTCACTGAATGTGAGCGAGTCCAAAATTTCGTCGCGCCTACAGTTGAAAATTATTTGCCGTTTCACTGATGCGTCACCTTAACAATGTGAATGTTTTAGAGTTTGAGACTGTAGACATGTTGATTTTTTGAAGAGAAATATCATTTAGGTGTTATTATGGAATTGACATTATTTTTCACTTTGTCCGGGAACAAAGTATATAGAGTGCGAAAATTATAAGTTGAATTGTCGTGGCGCTGCGATATAGAAAGGATTGTCTGTATTGTAGTTCTCGGAACGGCCACGCTTCACGTTAAACTTGCCGCAGTCTACCTAGTAGAGTTTCACCTTCCATCAAGCAGCCATGCTGCTTCAAATGAACTAACGTCTAACTATTTAACAAAATTAAATATCATCCATAAATCATCACTCATGTTCTAACGTAACGTAAGGTGTATTTTATTGGTTTTTAGTTATTATTCAAGATTGAATCCAAATATGCAATGTAGGTATAAACAGCCCAGTAGAATTCCAGATTCCAGGAAGCAACTTAAGCCAGTGAATCAAAAAAGCAACACCTACTGAAGAGAGACCAAAACTACATAATTGATGGCAATTTAAGTTATTTTCCTTATAAACAGGGTGATAAAATAAATGGCAGGCAACATTTTTTTGACAATCCAGTTTTTGATGACCTACTTATGTGAAAAACGATGCTTTTGAATATAATATGTAATTATAATAATTAGTACCTAGTTATAGTGATACAAAAGAATAGTCATTTTAATGAAATATTCAGTTGTTTTATTTGTGTCAAGATTTAAAAAATATGTTGTTTAAAATATGGTTCTAAATGCACATACCCTACTAATTTATTGAAACAAAAAGAAGCATAGTTTTCTGTTCAGTTAAAATAGGATTTTTTTGAAATATATACCTATTATATATCTTCAAGATGTTGGTAAATATGCCGCAGATGCTCGCATGAGATTTTAAAACTTTCTTTTTAGACCAAACCAAACCTACTCCAACCGAATATAATTTTAGTTTGTGATAATGATCCTTCAAAATGTATGAAAATTTCAAATTTTAAATTAACAATTATTGGATTCAAAAGCATCTGTGCCGACAGAAAAAGGTATTAAATACATTGGACGCTAAAGACGCACCTAGCGCGTAACGATTAGGTGGCCATTCGATATAATTAGCATGCTATTTAAATGTGGTAATTAAAAAGAAATTATCTAGTCAGCAGTCAATGTGTCTACATGGAAATTAGTAAATAGTAGTAGTAAAAATTATAGTAGAAAATAGTAATTGTCTACATGGAAAAAACTGTTTTCATTAAAAAAATATATAAAAGCTCATGCGGGCATCTGCGGCACAATTAACAAGATCTTTTTCTAGACATAATGTTGTAATATTTACCTTGCTACATATTAAAAATGCATTGGTAAATTATTATGGCATGACTGTTTCACTACACTACAAAACAAATACATATTAAACAGCTTGTAATATTATTCTAAAAAAAAATAATTAAAAACAAAATAGGACATGGTATACTACCTTTCAATTGCAGTGAGAGTAATATGGAAAAATGCAAATAATGCAGGCAGTTGATATGCAAAATTGTACAAATGGCTTGCAGGAAACAGCACTTCGGTTAATAATAAATTAACGTGCTGAAAAACACTCACAGGTTGCATTAACACAAGTGGATGGAAAGAATTATGAAAGGAAATTAATCAAGGAAACAATTATTATTTGTCATCTCCCAATTTCTTATTATAACTTATTAAACAATCATAATGAGTGATTAATAACCACTGAACTGTCATTAACTTTACTCATAAATGAATCATTTTCAAAATTCCTAATATTGCACAATCTGACATAGATAATAATAATATTTTTTTAAAATAAATTTAATGTTGTTTACTGAGTGGAAAATATATCCATAGATAATAAATTAATTAAATTAACAAAAACAGTGTTTATTATCTATCTATGGCTATGCATTTAATAGGTATTTACTTGTCAAATTAATGTAGGTAATTAATTAAATAAGAATTTTAGTTTAATCTTAAAGAAAAGATATTATGTTAATTTTGTTGGAATTATAAGTACATCATAATGGATTAAATATGTTTTAATGAATTTTCGATTTAAAGGATACTTGAATGATGAATATAATAAAAGATTATAATATAACAAAGAATTTATCTATGATGAATCTTTCTGTCGTCCTTGTAAAGATACAGTGATAGAATACTCAATACACTGGGTACCCCATAATCATAATAAATACCTACTTACAATTAAAAATTAATGAAAAAATATGCATTGCCTAAAGGTAAAACAATATTTATGAACATTGTTTAGTTTGGGTTAGACGATTTGAAATCAGCTTAAATTTTATTAAAAGAAAAAAGTTATATTTAGATTTCATAACTAAATGCTTTAATGAGTAATCTGAGAGATGACTGGATGGAGAGGTGGGAAATTGTGACACCATGTAGTTTGGGGTGCATTGAAGCATTTTGTGACATGCGATTTTAAAAAGGTGCAAAATTAAAAATAAAATACTGGCACATTGACAGAAATAAATTTGTAATCTATTTGGCACATGGATACACAAAAATTCAAATTCATTATTTTTATGTTACAAAAACACACACAATATCATTATTATAAACAAAACTTCATGCACTTACATATCAAAGCAATGAATTGTTGATATGGACTGTATACTGGACAAATAAAATTCATTACATGCATTGCATCTTAGAAATTAATAATACATTAATTCAATTAATATTGACAATTTAAAAATAATAAAGTGCTATGTACAAAACTGATAATTTATCCTATATACCTAATTAAATGTGTGATATAAAATTAGATCTATTAAATGCAATGATTCAATTTTGTATTTATATTTAGAGCATTTTAAAGACATAAATATACATACTACCTATAATGCATACTTAATTATTATCAAGGGAATTAAATATCTCAAAAAATAACTAGATAAAATATAGATTTAATTTTGTATATTTGTAATAATTAATATTATGGAATGTTTTAGATTTTTAATATTTTATTTAATATCATTAAATCGAAATTCATTTATAAAACCCAATGTTTCTCTTATAAGTAGGTTTTGGTTACTTATATTAAAAAAATATACTGAAAATAGAAATATATCACAAATTTCATTTGTAATCGAACACTATAATATGATTATGATTGAATGTTTCAATATCATTAATTAGTTAACATAGTTACGCTTTTTTTTAAAGAAGTCATTGCTTAATTTTAATTTGTAAATTATGTGACAGATTTTATTCTATATTGATTTATCTCAACAGCATTTTAGTCACAATTGAGTTAATGTTACACTAGCTATATCATGTATTTAAATTGTAAACTATGTAGCTTGATTTTCAGCGAAGCGACAAGAAAACAAAACAGTTAAAATTGATAAAACAGGAAGATTCCTGGAATAGTCAGAAAATAAAAACATTAAAATGAAAGATTACTGTGGTTTTAGAAAGGTCACAAGTGCAGATAAAACATTGTATACTAAACACACACAAACCAATTTATGAGTTATGTTACAAGAGGGGCATTTTCCCAGGGAGGCGAGTGAGAATTTTTTTACAACACATAAGTGAGAGGCGTTAGAAATTTTGCATTTTATTGTGAGGAGCCCGAATTAATACCACACCCCCCGACAGTGAGACCAAAACCAACTTCTGAATTATAATATATACAAGTGTTTCAAATAACCGAGTGTCACTCTTTCACCAAATTTCTGTGTCGCAATTATTGGCAACACTCAAAACCCTCGCCCGGTGATTGGAGCCGTCAATGGGCACTGTCACTTTGTTCGGAGATGAGATGTAAGGATAAGGATGAGGTCTCGGACTCTCCTCGCAATCGGAGTCGAGGAATTCGTCACACGACAGCTGTTCAGGCTCGATGTGGACTTTTATTGTCGGCCTGGGGTGGCTATAGATTGGACTGTTAAGAGGGCTCAACGAAAGCTCTGTAAGTTTAGTTTCAAAGTCATCTGTTAAATTGTTCAAGGATGTGCCATTGCTTTTATCAATATCGTCAGTAAATTTAAACTGGATGTTATTAAGGTCATTGTACATGCACATTCTACTGCACAGTTTAGGAGAGACGGTAGGGGGATAGTTGATTCGGTCTCTCAGTAAATCCGCGGCTATTTCAGACTCAATCTGTTCGATTGATTTAGTGTTTTTATTTGCTAAGCCAAAACTATCGCCATTTAGCAATCTTCTAATTGGCATTAATGGGGAGTTGGCCATTTTGTAACTGTCACTCCGTTTCACTTTTCTGACAATACTATTGTCACGATTGTCATTTAGCATATTGATGACGACTTTAGAAAAAGCTGATAGACGAGCCGACGCATTGCTATCGTTGGCTGTCTTATCATTTTCACCAGGAATACTGTTGTTTTTTAAGTTGAATATTTTCATGACCTCAGCGCTCTTAGCATTCTGTTTGGAGTTTGAATTGGGTTCGGATTTGAATGTCGGAGAGAGGAAGCGAGGAGTGGAGGAGGCGTCCCGCGTAACATGATGCGGACACGACTTCACATGGACATTTTTACAAACACAACCGGACAAGCGTGACTTTCCATTGCGGGCCTTACCTTGGTCGTTATCTTTAATCGGCGAGAGGCTGACCCCGTGGGCGTCCTGGATATTAACATAAGCACCTTTCGCCACACTCCTCGGTGACATTGGCCGCAGACCAGTGTTCGGAGTCACTATACTGGAAGGGGGCATTCTCACTACTTCCGAAGTTGGAACGGCCACGTTTGATTTGACGCTGGGCGCGCGAATTACTACTTTTCCAAGTTGAGGAGACAATGGTCGATTACTGTCCATTGGAACTGAAAATTGCTGCTTATCTTGTAGGATATTGCGGGTGGGAGAACTCAATCTGGACAAAATTTTTGGAACAATTGTGGCATTATCGGATAAATTAGAGGATCTTAACAATGTCATGGACTGAAGACTCTCGGAGTCAGCGGGATCATCGGCGTCAATATCTGGAACATCTTTGACAAAAGGTCCAGGTTCGAAGGTGGTGTGAGCTCCCTTTCGTCTCTTCAAACTGTCGGATGAATAAATGACTTTCCCGGCGGAGTCAAGAGTGACTCTTGCTCCGTTTTTCTTCAAAATATCATGCGCTCTCTCCAATTTCTCATCGGTGCTGTCATTGAGAGAACTCATCGTCTCTGCTGAAATATTTGCTGGTAGTTCGTTGAGGGATACATATTCGGTTTCTTGCAGTCTTCCAGACAGAACCGTTTGCAAATTTCTCTTCACCGTATCGTTAGAGTAGTAAACACCACCTCCAGAATTGATGTTAACCTTTTGATTGTTATTTCTTACGTCGGCAATTGTCACATATTCCCCGTTATCACCGTACGGAGATTCATTTGGTCGATCGTCTTTCGGCCCGGGTGATTTTTTCAAAGATAATTTTTGGGGGAATGCTTCTTTGAGTCGACACATCAAGTTATTGAGAGGCATTCGGTAAGATCTCACAGTGCTAGGTTTTCGGGTATCGCTCTGTTTGGTGGAAATCGGTTTTTTAGTTTTGGATTTCAGGCCGAAAATACCGTCGGCCTGAAAAGCGTCTATGGGTTTATCGATTATTTGAATATTTCTCATCGATACAGACTTATGAGCATCATTGAAAACCAAGGTATCCAGATCAGTCTCCTGAGGGGGAAGATCGAGTTTGGGGCGGCTTCCGATTTTATCTTTGAATCGGTCGCATTCGTCTAGCGCTGATGATGAGCCCGTCCGTGTAGTACCGTCAGTCTTGTCTGAAGATGTTCTTTTAGAGCTTTTGACGCTTTCATCATCGGAATTGTGAGGAGTGATGACACACATAGACGGAATTCTCGAGCTATTTATCGTAGTCTTCACCCTGATCCTCTCGATTCTATCGACCCCTTCCAGGTCGGACGATTCGGAGAAATCGAGTTCTGAATAACTCAACTTCCCACCGTTGGCGCTGGAGACAGAATCGTCGACCGGGGAACTGGAAGTGTTGTGCCCAGAGTCCGGAGACTCGGCTCCGGTGCCACCGGGCAGAAGGTTCAGGCCGGTTCGGTGGACGTCCGCCGTCACCGTTTCTGAAGTGACTTTCTCGTCGCGAACAAGCACAGAGGGGTTATCGTTCAGCGATCTGTTCAATAAAGAGTCTGTAGATGCAGGCGGACCGCTGCGGGTATTTTTTGACATCCCATTGCGTTTGATGGTTCCCATCCTGTCAGAATTGGAACCTGCGGTTCCATTGGACAGGCTTCTATCGGGATTGACGGCGGACCCGCTGGAACTGCTCCGGCTCCTGTTCAGTTTGGTGAGAGAGCTCTTTCTTTCGGGGACAGCAGGGCCGAGGACCAGGGAGCGGTCACTGCCAGCTGCGAGCAAAGTGGTGCAGACGGTGCCTGCGGAGCTGGTAGTGGTACTGGTGGAACCCTTCCCGAATAGCTCATACTCATTCTCCGCTGTTTGGTTAGCGGAACCGGTGAAAGTGCTGGTTGTGTGTAGAGGCGTGATCGGGAGACTTATCTCTTCCTCCTTCAGAGTCTTCAGGCCAGAGTCCACATGGAACGAGGTGTAGTACCCTTCAGTATCGCACGAAAATTCAGAGCCGGTCTCTGTATCATCGTGCAGATCGTGAATGATATCGGGAGTGAGGGTGCCTTCGCTGGTGACGCTACCCGAGCCGGAGGTGTTGAGGAACCGGCGCCGGCTGACGATAGAACTCGGGGGGCCGTGCCCGACGTTCAGGGAGTTGCTGGAGGTGGCCGCCGAGGTGGTACTCCTGGGAGCGGCCGTGGTGGAGGTGATCTCGGAGCCGACGCTGGTCCGGCCCGATTCGGAGCTGGCCGACCAGTTGCCACTTGAGGAGTGGGGCTCGTCGCGTGCCCTCCTTCTCCGCCCCCCTGCGCTAGCCTCCCTCAGCCTGACGGCCAGAGAGAGTGCCCCTGACGCGACGGCGATCCCTGCACTCTTTTCGGACGAGGAGTATGAATTATTTCTCTCGTGAGAAATCTTCCTATCCTGCTGCTTGCCCGCGGTCTTCTTCCGGCGCATCGTGACCGTTTCGTAAGCGTTGACGTCATCAACGTCCCGAACGGCGGGCGATCTGCCGCTCTCGCTCCGTTCCCCCTTGGAGGGGTCCCGGCTTCCCCCGCCGGGAGACCGGCTCATCATCCTGAGTCGGCTCCGTCCCCACTGCTTGAGGCTGTCAAAGTGCGACTTCTTGTGGCTCGAGGTCTTGAGAAGGTCGCCGGAGCGCGACCGCGTCGCAGCCCCCGAGTCCGGACTTCCCGGATCGTCCACGGGGCTCGTTTCGTCCCTGGGGCAAACACACCGAGCCGATTAGTAGGGAAAACCGACTCGTAAAGCTCGCTCGTTCCACACTCCACGATATTCAGTTAAGATTGTCAGCTAATAAAAATGCTTCAATAAAATATTGTGAGTGGAGAACTACAAGGTTCTAAGTGTTTGTCCTTAACGAAACATAAGTAACAATGAGGCAGCTTAGAATACTCCTTCATTGTTGGGTGTGTTTTCTCAAAGATGAACACTTGGAACCTTGTAGTAATAGGCTCGCAATATAATGCATATAGTTCCAGCAAATTTTAGAGGAATATTAAAATATTCTCAAGAACAGAGTGTGGTGCGAGCGGTCTTTATTAATCGTAGAAATTAACACAAATTTGTACATACTTTGTAATGTCTGACGTAATGTACAAGAAAGCCAAATGGGTGAATGCCGGACGTCATTCATGATGTTCATAAATCAATAATTTAGTAAAGGGAATTTAAACATTGCTCAAACGTGCCAAAGTTATGTAAAGGTTAAACATATCGGATTATGAATAAGCAAACGTACCACACATTAAGTGCAAAGCCTTATGAAATTTTTTTGTGGTGGTCGCACTGATGCAGATTGTGAATTGTTATACCTACTGATACCCAGAGACAAATAAATTGATACGAAAATAATGCTAAACCATAACTAAATAGTTGTAAACAACTCCTTCACATCTTGCATTGAATTATACTTAGATATGAGCAAAATGATATATATATATATTTTTTTTAATATTTAATAAAAATACAATATATTATTTGAAAAGCTGTTTAAAAATGAGTTCTACAAACTGCAGAATTGTTACTTTATTAGATGTTTGCAGAACAGTCTCTTTAAACTATGAGGCAGTGAGTTACAACATGCAAGTTACATATAAACATACCGCATTAGCGATTAGTTTCATGGTTTTGACAGAACATAAGTCATAGTCGGAGCGGCGCCGATAGAGAGAAAGCGATGCAATAGGCTTGATGTAAGTGAAATCGGGAATAGATATTGTAACAATAATCAACTTTGCCTTGTGTAACTCGTGCGTACTAGAAAAAATCGCATCCGTTCTCTCTCTCTCTGCCGATCTGCTATAGTATTTTTGATATACCATAGACCAGGGATGGCGAAGGGTGGAAGTGGGCTGTGGAGATCCAACATAAATGGTGTTCACTAATCTTTGTCAGTCATACTTATTTCTTTTCATAGAACTAATAATACAATTTGCAGATGGTGTGTATTGGTTAGTTTTTAAATTTCAATTATCCAGCCTAGACCAAACCATAATAGATATTACATAAAAAATATTCTTCAATCTATAAAAAATCTAAAATTATGCCATTAAATCTTACATCATTTTATATATTTTATAGATAGAAGAATTGAAGATTGGTCAAGGCAGAGTTTAATTGAATTTTAAAAACTAACCAATACCAACTGCAAGTTGTACTCTTAGTTCAATGAAAACAAATAAGTGTGACTGAAAAAGCTTGCACTATTTATCTCTGATTTCCACAACATACCTCTACCATTTACCACTGGTAAACCCATGACATGTGGACTATTTTTGTATAACAAACAGCCAAAGTTCAACCTTTGTATACAAAAGTTTAGCATTAATATCTCATTAAATTGTAAACAAACATTTACTTTATATGTAAATGATTAAGATATTTTCTTGTATAAATTTAGTTTGTCTCTCGATCAATAGGTAACTTGCACTAGTGATATCTATAAAGCGTCTATGAAGCTTACCCCGCGATTGCATCTCTAATTTCTTTCTGATCTGTGCCAGTTATTGTGTTTCGTCTTTTACCGCGTGGTTTCCTTGACCTCGTTCTTCGCTTAACAGTTTGCGTGTCTATGCCGTTGACATTCCTATCGCAGGATGTGTCCACGTGGAGGAGGGATCTTCTGGAAATGCACATCCGGTCGAAGCCTCGGCCGGACGTATCTATCGGAACCATTTCTGGAGGGAATCTGGAACATAACGATCGGATATATTAAACAAAAAGTAAATTAATTACATTCTAATAGATGGAAGATTGTACTAGGTATGCCATTTGAGTAGTTTTTTGCGACTCGGGTTTCGCCTTTCGGCATCTTCAGGCACTATGTGCACTCACCAAAAGGTAAATACACACTGACAATGAATACACACATAATATAATATTATACATCCGAATACATACATATAAATGTTTTATATCAATACCATTACACCATAATATATTAGTCTCGCATGTAAACCATCATAAATCCATAATCCATTAGAATTTAAATTCAAATTCCATCAAGTACCTTTGGTCGATAGTATTAATATTATAAATTAATTACATTGTCATTTTACAGTGATCTACATAAGAACTACAAAAATTTGGAATAACAATTTATAAGACAAGAAGTATTAATTATTATGGTTGACAATTAGATGCAAATACTTACTTCAAAGCTATAGCGCCTAATTGTTCTTCAGGACTCGGCAATTTATGATCTAAGGGTTCATCGTCACCGGAGCTGAGTCCTCCGCAAGAATCTACAGTGTCCTCCAGCGTGAGATTGGTTGTGATTCTCATTCTCCCGTCTGGGAGGACGGTCAGGTCTCCGAGTGCTTCGCTGGAAGTCCATTTACGTAACTCTTCAATGGCAGCGGGCTGGAAAAGACATTGTATACATATATTTTACAGATAACACAAAAATAATCAGAAATGGATTGCCTTCTTTCTGGTTGAGGTTGTAACAAGCTTTATTTTCAATAGATATCTACATCTGTATCATAATGCCGGGTCCACACTGGCAACATGTCGCGCGACAACCTTGTTAAATTTTACGATAATTATCATACTTATCGTAAAATTTAACGAGGTTGTCGCGCGACATGTTGCCAGTGTGGACCCGGCATTATAAATGCATTAAAGGTTGTCACAGAATTAACGCACATTCAATGTTGGTATTATTTGAAGAGACTCAGCACACTTTGTGTTTCTTGTGTTTGACCTGATCACAGTGGCGACCGGTGAGTTATTTTACTGGGAGTTCACTTTTTTCACCTTTTGACTGCCGTAAAAAGGCATTTGCCTTCATCAAAACTTCACCAAAAAATAAAAAAAAACTATTGGTTTTTTTAATTTAGTACATTTAAAAGAAATCATAAATAACTCACTATTTATTATTTGTTGTACCTCTTAAAACAGTTTTTCTTGAAAAAAATGGATTTTAAACTTTAACACAAACTGGTTGACACGAACTATTTTGTTTTGACCGAATTATTGGTACTACCGAAATATCTCGTATCTGGCAGTGACCGGGATTTATTGTTCATTTGTATGAGAAATCCATTCTTCTGTTTTTCATCGACACAAATTTTTCAATTACGCGTTTGTTGAAGTCAGGAATCTCTTGTATCATTCTTTTTTCGATACTGAGTATACATAATGCGTTCAATCTTGATTGCGCGATGGTGTTTCTACTAAAACACTTGATCCGTTTGAGTGTGAAAAAACATCTTTCGCTTTCCACTGATGTCATCGGAATAGTAAAAATTAAATTTAATAGTAAAACCGTTTCCGTAAATGTGTCAGCATTATAAAAATTATCCAAGCTGTAAATAACAGACAATTCATTTTTGAGTTTATTTTTATCTAAAAAGTCAGACCTATTACAGAGCTAGTTTGGAGAGATATCATAATTGATAAACATTGTGAATTTAGTTATCAAACTGAAAACAAACTTGAAGTTTATTTTTAAATTGTGCTTCGCCTAAATTTGAGAAATGTTGTCAACATGTGCGGAAATTTAAATGCGTACTGTGAAAAGAATTTATTTTTATAATAATATTGAATAAAAATTGTCAAACAATAATTGTATGTGTGATACGGGCTGTATTGTTTTAAAACCGATGAATCTGCGTTCGGGCCGAGAGCGACTGAAACTGTCGCTCCCGAGCACGTAGAAAAAATATTTACGTATTGCTATTCCACGCGACAGACGACGCTCTTTCTCATTGCAAAGAAATCGAAATTAGATTACTGGGCGCTTTGGTCGAGCGATGGCGAATATCGCTCCCATCAACATATAATATTATTATTTAAAATAGCCGGTTAAAAACACATATTAGAATTTGTTTTTGTATATGAATTAATGACTACGGTAATAGATCAGAACACTTTTAATTAATCAAATATAAATTAAATACTCATTTAAAAAAAGTCTTTTCGCATAAATTGAGTGGGTGGGTGTGCACCGCCCCAGCGCTCTCAAGGGAGAATCGCCACTGCCTGATCATCATAAAATCCTCAGCAATAAAACGCAAGACTTCAGAGCCTTGATCCATGGTGACTGGTTTACACATAATTTCTATCTTATTAATCTGTTGTGTGGACAACACATGTGATATATTTTAAAAACCTAGAATAAATGCGATTTCAAGAAAGTTGTCATAATATGTTTATGTCCAAATTCAATTTATTTAACACATTGTGGTCATTACAATATAATTATATATGTTTACATTTTGCAACATGATATTAGATATTTATCTAATAAACAAAAAAGGACATAATAATACTTATACATGGTAGAAGAAAATATAAAACTAGAATTAAAATAATGGACAGATACAGAAGTGAATTAAATAAATTCATTCAGCGTCACAATATGGCAGGTTTGTTGGGAGAACAAACAACCTCACTGAGCTTCCCGATTTCTTAGTCAGTTATTTGGGCGGGTGGGATAGATCAACACTAGCAACACTGGCAGAGTTCTCATTTAGACCATGTATAAGTCTGAAAAATACTCAGCTAAATAAAGATCTCTTATTTTATTTTACATAGGAGACATTAAAATTTATTAGTTCAATACAATATCAATAATTATGCCATTTAGTTTAAGTTCAAACAAGTTATAAATTAATAAGAACAGTGAGGAGTCTACCGGAGGAGTTAAACAGATCCAACTGTAAAAATATATTATAATAACGTTCATCTAAACTCACCTTACACAATTGGAATACCTATATCGAGAAACAATCAGTACTCACTCCCGATTTCTCATATAATTGTCGAGACACATTGAAAAATCCTCCCAAGAATGACAGAGTTCTCAATTTCAACCACAGTGAAAAAATACGTAGCCAAATTCAGATCTTTTCTAACAATTAAACTACAGTATATTATTATGTTTGTGTGTGAAATGGTAACCGCTGGACGTGATACAGTGGTACCCAAGGCGCAATAACCGACCACAGCTACGCCTCTAAACCTGGTGGATAGACGAACTGATACATCTCAATTGAGATATGTACGCAGCAGCGAAGAACTAGAGACCTAGAAAAGTGGAAGGAGCTACGGGAGGCCTTCATCCAGCAGTGGGTTGATCCGGCTGATTATGATAATATATGATATGAAAGTCAGCTGGTTAAGACACGAAGAGTGTCAACATAGATTCACGTAAAAAAGTCTTATTTCTTTTGAACCTTCTCCACTAAAAGGCTGTAATCGCATAGGTACTGGCGACTTCATAGTTGGGTGGTTATGTTTTGACATCGACTGGTTCAATACGTTAGTCACTGTATAAAAGAAACTTTTTGCCACACCATTTGCACGAAATCGTGTAGCTTTCAATTAATTTATTCCACAGCGAAATCGCTTTGATTCACAAAAAATGTGTCCCGTTAGTAGTTGTGGAACCTGTCCGAAAAATTCTCGCCATATTTGGCGGTAAAACATATTGAGTAATCGGAAAAGAAAACAAAAGGCGATCGCAAATGGTCAAAGACATTGCCATACATGGGAACCAGTCTCCGAATAATAAAAATAACCCTTCCATGCTTATCAATTATTATTTAATATTTTCAACTACTACTAAGTAGGTACAATAAACAATTTTTCTTATTCAACGAATGAGGCACAAGATGTGAGAATGTAACATTTTATATATTGAGTATACATAATTTGAAATCATTTCATGCATATACACACTAGAAAAAATCAATTTGTAGAAAAAAATACGACACCCGACGGGACTTGAACCTGTTTCTGCTAGATTCGCGCCACTATGCTTTTCCAATTAAGCTACGGACATATTACCAAATTACGACGGTTTAAACTAGTACTTGTTATATGAAATGCTTATGCCCGTGATGCGAGTTTTTTTTCGGGGACGGAAAATTAAGAAGGAAAGGCAAATAATAAGTTTTAAGAGCAGATTCTGTAGAGATGAAAAAAATGTAGATATGTATATTATAATTGAATATGGACATTAAGGGGCGAAAATGTGTGTTTGCTTATGGGCGCCATTTTTCTCTTATATATAATATAATATATATAATGTATCTAGTACCTACCCTTCTGGATCTTAATAGTGTGGTGTCATCCGTATATAGATTTCTCGAGAATTTACAAAACGCCATCGACCAATAAAGGTTTAAAATTACGGGTCTAGGACGATTTTGGGCCGGGACAACTGGACGCCAAACGCAATTCGAAATTAAATAGACGTTAGGTACTTAATATTAGGGATAATTAATTATAGGGATTTAAAAGTTGGTGAGAATTTAAATATGCACACGTAAATAATGATTTAATCGTGCATATGTTTAAGTTCCAACGAAAAAAGACTTTTTTATTTTATATAAAGCCTTAGGCATGGTAATTGTCAATCCGCAATAAAAAAAACATTTTGTTAAGAGTAAAATGAATTAAAACTACTAAGTAGTAGATAGAAATTGATTAAAATTCCTCGTCTACGTGTCTACGACAGTGCGGCGTCCAGTTGTCCCATTCCCAAAATCACTACCCCAACTGTTATATACAATATTATTTATGTTATGATTCGCACATGCATACTGAATTATTTCATATTAGAATCATCAATGGGCTTGAATAATATTACAAGATAGTTAAAAACATTGCCACAATAAAAAAAAATATAGCATTCCTTTCGTAGGGTTAAGAATTGTCTTTAAAAAAGCGACACCGCCGCGAAAGGAGGAAGTTGATGCCGGAATATTTTCGAAAAAATTACTCGTCCGAATCTCGGCGGGCTTTGAACGGACAACCGGTTCTTTGGGCATGCGCATGACCACAACAACAGATCCAAAGAGCTTTATTAGGGTTGCCATTAGTTCGGTCGCGGTTAATTAGTTTATCCGACAAATTAATGATAGCCATCTACCTATCATACTATGCATAGT
This sequence comes from Rhyacophila brunnea, assembly GCF_057557595.1. Classification (NCBI taxonomy): domain Eukaryota; kingdom Metazoa; phylum Arthropoda; class Insecta; order Trichoptera; family Rhyacophilidae; genus Rhyacophila; species Rhyacophila brunnea. The sequence continues at coordinate 25,662,038 of NW_028232752.1, forward strand.
GAATAGAAATTCTAAAATATTCTGGTTTATCGGTAAATTAATATGTCGCCGGATTTAGTATAATAAAAACATGCGGAAATAAAACGTTTATTATACAATGAATCAAAAGTTACTATTTAAGGGGGAAAAGAATATGAATTTATTGTCAAATTGAAATTTTAATCATATTTTAATCGACCAATCTCCATCTAAATAGGTAAAATGGGAAAAATAAAAATATTATTTTATTTCAAAGAGAAAGCGACAACATGGCAATAGGGGTTCGACTGTACCTACAAGTCCTACAAACTTATCTAAAGAACGGTCAAAATGGAGCTACGAACTACCATTACCAGGACGCCATTTTGAAAACGTCATTCGAATGTCAGATTCTGTCCGGGGAGTCTTGGGTAGTTTTCGACAGTGGTCCCCCCATCTATTCTTTAAATAAGTTTGTAGGTCTGTACGTGATTTTGTATTGTTCCATGTAGCTTTTTGAAATAAAATTATCAATTGAATGTTGTATAATGAGTTTTCTTGGGACAATTTTGTCAATTAATAATAGGTACATGGTTTTAATGTTGTTTTTTTTAAATTAAAAATATCGATTTTTACGAAAAATATAAGTAAATGCATTTTATTCCGTTATTGATGAATAATTGCATCAGGCGTCTTTGACAATGAATGGGTTTAGCTTTATTTTTTAAACTCTTCTGTGTTACTTAACTTGATAATTTAGTTAAGTTTTCACATAAAACGGCCTCAAACGGCGAAAAATGGCGTTAATAATCTCAATAAGAATGGAATTGACACGGGAGTGTGGATGCTGCTGATGTATAATGCCGACAACGGACTGTTCAAAAACTGCAGATAAAGAGTCCAACGAGGCAAGCATGCGAATAAAAAATCATGTTACTGCCCCATATGAGGCGTTAATAACGACAATTCAACCATATATTGTTGACAGTTCATGCCTTCATGTGTAACGATTGATAATAATAATATGTACTTATATTTTACATATTAATTCGTCCCTATCATGTGCCATTTATAATGTCATAAAAAATAAATTAAACTGAATATTGGGTAGCTGGCAGCAGAATCTGAAAGTGCCAAGGGTTTCGAGCAAGTAGTCGGTTACCCTACACTTAAACACTAAATACCTACTTTCGGAACCAAAGAATTTTTCCTGCCTCTTGAATTATATACAGCTGGTTGAAATTGGACTCTCAAAATGCTTTGGACATCTTCAGGAAGTATTGTATTGAATTCCAGGGAAGTTACAAAATAAATAGGCTTCCACAACCATGGTTATAATTAGTACATATATATACCTATTACCTATAGTAAGGTTTACTGCTAATATTTAACACGAGCGTGTTTAACTCCTGCGTGAAATACGAAAATATAACATAAGTAGACAAAAATACTTATACTTTAAAATTGAAACATTTTGAGATACCCAGAGGAAGCTCAATAACACCGATATCACCAGTTTATGCTGTGCAAGTTTCATCACTATTAGTCCTGTAGTTTTTCAGATAGGTAGGTATAACGTAACAAAAAACAAATAGACAAGGATTAAAAAACAACAGCTAGATTTTGTGCTTTGGTAGACTTTAGTTGAATTTTGTACATGTCTATAAACACACAATAATATTAATTAATGTTGTCATGAAAATGTTCATAACTTGTGGAGTGATTCAAAGAAAGATTATATAATAAATAGGTCACGTTTATTCACAGGGCGTAAAAGAAACAGAAATAAAAAGTGCATGAAAGGCATTCATAAAAAATAAAAATAAAACAAAGAAAGCCGTGCCCTGCCTTTATGTGTATTACTGATAAAATAATAGGTTTTTTAGTGTTAAATTTAACCCTTACGAACCATATAGCAATTAGATATTGCTGTCAAATTATATAAAAAATAAGCATTAATACAATCGATAATATTATAAAATTATTTAGCTTTAATTTTTAAGGGTCAAATAGTCTTCCCACCTAACCTTCAGAATGGGGTTATAAGATTAGTGATTCCGGAATGGTATATAAGACATAAGGTTAGTGTAGAAAAAATAGTGCGAATTTAATAACATAATTTAGATTAATTAATAAATTAGGTACTCGTAAGTACTAAAAAGATTTTGAACACCTGATATGATTCTGGTATAACGTATTGTCATTATATGAACCAAATTTCACATCTTCAGGTACACCAACGGTGTACAAAGAAAATGTTGGAAGATTACCTTCAGAATGCATAGTAATATATACCTAACAACCTTATATAATAATACCTACAATAATATCAAAGACCCAAATTAATGTTAATAAAGGATTCTAAGGTACCTAGTATCCATTAAATTGATTAGGCCGAAACCGGCTTCTGACGGTCTTATAATCAGAAAAGTTGGCTGCAATTTAGCTAAGATTAATATTATTTTGTAATTTATTTTTCTGAACAAATTTGATTAGTTTTAAAATTCTGAGACGGTCATACAGCACGTCAGTGACTGACGGATTGGGTAAAAGCGAAAGTACAAACTACAATAATATACAAATTCAATGCTTACCAGTCTGGTCTCTATTTCCACATCCACCTTCTCCCTGAGTTTTCGTCTCCTGGCGCCCAGAACTGGAGTGCAGAGTATGAGGGGTGATCGTCTGCCAGCTCGAGGACCCGTCGATCCGTCGGGCTGAGGAGAGAGGCGGCCGGCCGAAGAGTAGAGGTCGACTAAGCATTTTGGCCTTGAAAATACAGGTGAATTTCATTATTAGTGCAGTAAGAATTAAGATTCTGTAGTTATATATCTCTCTTACACACAGCAGTTGGAGAGCAATATTTGCTTTACCAACCCAACCACAGTGTTTAGCATAAAAGGAACGAATGTCTTCCATTGTCAATTTAAATATGTATGATGTCTTCTAACAATCTTAAAGTATCCTACTTTATTATATTTCTTGACTTAGACACAATTCTAATCTCAACCGCAGTGCACGTGCAAATCAAATGAAAAAAGGTTGAGTTCTTTAAAATCATAGGCTGCATGAAAAATTGGAACGTATCTATCTTTTGTTTTAATAATTTGCTTCTTAAACATTTATTTCTGTTGTATTTATACTTGCAATGAAAACGTTGTGTGGGGTTTAAAAGCGGGGGCAGTGAAACAGTCGATTTACCAACGAGTGATAGATAGATAAGAGCGATACCCGAAAAGTCCCTAAAGTTACGCGCAAATCTTTAAGGCCAATATCGGCAAATTAGATTGCGTCGCCTTCCGTATCCATACATAATACGTCATATAGCAGGTAGGAAATCTACATCTACAAAGACAGTGGTTAAGAACGAAACCATTTAAAATACGGTCAAGTCACGCCTAACAAGTCGAGCTAAGTTACTCTGGAAGGTATTTACTCCCAAGTTAATCTAGAAAGATTCTAGATAGTTAGTTCTGCAACCCGCTCTTAATGTAAAGTCACCGAAGGCCCGAATACTTATACACCAGGCATGTCCAACGCGTCGATTGCGGTATAACAATAGCAGTAGCAACCATAAATATATTATTATTATGGTTGCTATTGCTATTTACTATTTTTGAGGGAAAGCATTGCCAAGCCCATTTATCATTTCCCCAATCAGCTTACGTGAAAGTCGATTTCAAATTAACCACGAGGAAACCCGTGTGATCTTTTCATACCACTTATTGTATCACTTACGGCTTGACGCAGGAGTGATAGAAAGTGTAAAGAAAGAGCAAAGTATAATACGTTTGTGTTGAAGAATGACAATGTGAGATTGGAGTAGAAACACTGCCAGTTTTGATACTGGATAGTATATTATCATAAACTTTCATACTAAGTACATAGGATAGTTCGCAATAAATTAAGATTTTAGATTGCATATTTCGTTCAAATTATTACCATGTATTTCAATATGCAACAATCATCATAGCACTATCATAGAGGTTTACGGATTTGTGTAAGGTCTGACTATAGTGGGCCTTTGCCGTGTCGAGTAAACGCTTCATAGCTTTGCACCCCGGCTCTAGGGTGACAATCATGTAATATAAGTATTAATTTTTTTTTTTTACATAATTATCTATAAGTAGGTAGGTACATATCTATATTTATTTATTGCTATTGCTACATACAAACATACATTAATAGAAGTGAATATAATATTATTATTTGATCTAATTCTATGCGAGGTAATCAGCCAAAGAGGCCCATCAGTGTAGTAAAAAGTGCAAAGTTATGAAGCGTATAGGCAGCTTTAAAAGTATGCTAAAATGGATAGAATCAGTAGGTACCATGGTAAAGGTTTCAATGTGTACATTCGTACCTAAAAAAGTATATATTTTTAATCTTAGATTTTTATTTAAGTATAAATAACATCCATTTCAATCGGTTGTAGAAAAGATTGTCTTTCTTTTTAATGTTTGTCACTGGTAACCCTATCCATAGTGATAATTTAATTACTCAATAAAAGTAATTAACGATAATTAATAAATAGCCCAAAAGTACGTTTCATTTAAAACTTTTCTCCCCACAGGCAACCCAGGCTAACCCTTTCCCGGAAACAAGATTTTCCATCTCTTTAAAAACATGTCCCCTTCATTTATCCGTCGCCTTAAATCCGCGCCTTGGCTGGGTACTCTCTTTTATCCGTGTCTCTAAATCGACCCCACCTTATCTCGTTTCCCTAAATCCTTTTTAACAATCCCATTTCTGTGAGGGTAGGGGGGTTTACCTAATTTCGGTCAGAATTTATTGTCCGCTAAAACGGTGTCTGCTGTAACTGTCAGATGAATAAAAACACGGAAATTGTATTACGGCGCCGCCTATGTAATATAAATAGAAATAGACATACATTTTATTTAAGTAATTTATTTTATTGGCGAAGGGAAAATAGTTTACGAAATAAATAAACGAATAAACAAAATTGCGGTGGAAATACAGAATAAGTTTTAAGTGAGATATTTCACATAGCATGGTTACGGCTTCTGGACCCTAGAGGTAAGGTAACTTACATGAAAAATGTAAATTTTTCAGTCCAATCAAAAAACGGATTTCTGTCATCGCATTCGTAAGAGCCACCACCGTCCATTACGCGGCCAACCGGTCCAACAAGGGATTGCAATACCGAATGAAAATATCAATACCGGTTTTTCGGCATTTCTTATTAAATACCGGTATTTCTTAAACATAAAAAAACAGAAGTAGATGCTTATCAATAAATATAGCTATTAAAATATTTTTAAAATAGTATTTTATAGCAAAAACCTACATAAAAAAATATTATGTTGACATTTCAAAATATGTATCGATCATAATTGTAGAACTAGTGATTTTTTACAAATTTGAATATATTGATAATTTTATCTAAAGCCCTCAAAAGGTCATCAAGTGCAAATAAGTCCGGCTGCAGGAAAAGCTTCTTAAATTCAAAGCTTATAGAATAATTGAACATTTTTGTCACGGATGTGTATTTCTATTTCAAAATATTTCAAATAAATATATTTGATGATTGTTTTATTATTTTTTTACCTCTGTTGGATTCACTCAATATATTTACATTTTAGCAGCACATAACTTATAATTCATTTTCAAAAACGTAAATGAGTGTGCTTTCTTAATACCGAAAATTCCGGTATTTTGGATTTTTAAAACCGGTATTGCAATCCCTAGGTCCAACTCAATGCAACAACCAGTGTGAACATTACCATACGCGTATAGACTCTGCGGGCTAAATCGGTAGTACCAATGCGGATGTAATAATACACGGTAATATACGCACAGGGGGTAGAGATGCCACTTCATAACTTTGCACTCCGACTCTAGGATGAAAATGATGTACTATATTCTAAAAATATATATTTTACATAATATGTTATCTATTTTCTTATTATTACATAAATATTAATAACAGTGAATATCAATTGATTTAATTTTATGCGAGGCACTCAGGCAAAAAGGCGTTCAGTGCAATATGGAAAAAAGTGCAAAGATACAACGAGAGGGGATCATTCAGCGTCGAAAATGTCAGTGGTTAGACCACCGACCGGCCGTTACGTCGAGTTGCAGCGACTAGCCAGTGTAATGGGTGCGTTCTTAAATGGCGACCAATATTACTAAATAACTTAACTTGTGCCGGGATACTGTAGGGTGGGTTACTGTGAATATCTAACGATAGAATATGAAGCAATGTAATAATTAATAAAATATAGTGATTTGCACTATAAAGTATTTAATTATCAATGAATATACACCCACCTAAAACAATTAAAAATAAATATATGTATAGTCACAATACCGCACCTCGATTAGATATAAATAAAAAAAAGTCAGGGAAAAAACATTTTTATTAATTCAATGTTTTTTTAAATTAATTAAAACTATAATTATATTGTATTGATAAGAAGTTTTTAAACTATATTTTAAAGATAAAACTAACCATAAATGACGTGTGACTTACAAATTATTGGCAGGTATAATATAAATTTATTTTTAAATCGTTTAAATTTATACAATTTTTTTTTTTTTTTTTTTTTAATTTTAGATACGAGTACTTACCTAATATACATTAATTAGGACTTCAAAATGTAAATTATCAAATAATTGTCTATTACACTCACTGTACCTTTCGCATTCTGTCGTTATTTATGTCTCTAGTAACACTACACTCCCCCTTAAACGAGATAATATCGTTGTTTGCGCTAGTAAACAAAGGGTTGCAATTTTCAGCAAATCATCTTACCTCTCTGGCCCGGAATTTATAGGAAAACTTTTTTATTTTAAGTTGTGCGAGGCAAGTTTTAAATTTGACGTTCAACTTCACAGATTCAATTTATATTTCTATGCCAGACAAGAGATTCTCCCATATTAAACTTACGAAAACAAATAACATAGGTACCGAGTAAAACGAGTTTACTTTACTCAACTTTTCGCTGATTTTCCTATTTAATTGTCGTTAAATATAACCTATAAATTATAATATGCTTTCTTAATGTTTCATTTATTTTATTACCTACATTTAAAGCCTATGCAAACTATTGATTTTACGTATATACTTTATGCCATAAAGCAGCGATTTCCAAACTGGGAGTCCAAAAAGTCCTATAAAAGGTTGTTTGATAACCTGTTTGAAAATATGGAGACTAATTTTATAATACCTCACTTCAATACTATTGTGATTCGCGCTGGCTATCTCGTGAAAAAATGAAATAGAAGGGTCAACCTAATGTTGAAATTTGAGTCAACTTTAAACTTGTCTATTTGGTTGAAATTTTAAAAAAATTGAGTGAATAAATCAATGCAAGGACCACTAATGCATTCACTGATTTAAAAAGACAGAGTGAAGGTATTCATAAAAAAATTGGAGCTTTGGAAAAAATAAGTTCGCCATGTTTCCACTTTTAAATGACTTCTTACAAAACAAATTAATTTAAAAATGAATGTAATATAAGTAGTAAAACCTTGTTTACATTTATATATTTTTTTCATTTTTGTATTAGTACAATGTTGACTATTTAAAAAGGCGCCAAGATCAGATTTTTTTTAAAGGAGACTTAGTAACATAAAGTTTGGAAACCACTGCCATAAAGTATAATACTTCATATTATAATAATACAGGGGTGAAGTTTTACAGATTTATTATGAATAAATGAAAGACGTTAAAAACCTACTTCTATAATCTATCTATAGAGATGGAGGCTAAATGTATGAAATTGAAACCAAAAAAAGAAATATCGGTGCATATATGAAATTAGTTACAAGTGCTTCACACTACTGCTATGCCATTTATTTGTCAATCTGCAGGGTGTATAAAAAGACAATTATTAGCCGCGGCGACTTGAAAAATCATATAAAACTTGTGTAAAACCGTTAAGAAATCACAATGGACGTAAAAATGGCCGCTATTGCGTATGTAAAAAATCGGAATGGGGACTGAGCGAACTTAATATTTATGGAGTTTACCAACTTAACTATACTAAATACGATTGCAAAATAATGTCAAATGTCATCATAACATAAATAACGTTTATTAAGATTTTTATATTAAGTTCTTTGGATACAGTAATTTTTTAACAGTTACTTTATTCAGTTAATAACAGTTACTTTATTCCATAAATTTTAATACTTTATACCTAATAACAGGGGTAAAATATTGCAGATTGATGTGAATAATAATACACTTTTTATTTACTTTTACTACAAAATTGGCATTTCAGTCCAATTTAAAAATACATTGTTGCTGATTAGTTTCAGTATACATCTATGAAGCTTTTGGCACCCATAAAAATGGCAGTAGGTATCTGCCACCCCAAATATAATTTGCGAAAAATTGTTTATCCTTTTTTTAATTACTAAAAACTCACCAATTATTATTTTCTGTACGCAAACAACAGTTTCTCTTGAAAAAAGTGGATTTAGGATAGATTTGGATAAATGCCAGCATGGGCCCCACATCGTGAAGCGGGCCCCAGGCTAGGATATTTGGTGCCCCCCCCTACCTATCGCTAATGATAAAGGCAGCGTGACGCTCTACGGTAGTGTTTTTTAAATAGTGTACGCGGTAAAATTAATGTATATGTTTAGTGTTGTATTGTAGATTTTAATACATCCATTTGAATTATGGAGATTGTAGTATTGATACACAATTGAAAATTGTACCGCACAACCATATAACTTTAAATAATAATATTACTGAAGGAAAATAGCGCTTTTACTATTTAGGCAAATTTGTAATGTGTTTATCTCATTTATCTGGTCGACTCGCCTCGCCGGGCCCCTCCTGAGCCCGGGCCCCCAGGCTAGAGCCCAGCCAGCACCCCCTTGTGGGGGCCATGAATGTCAGTAGGTATGTGTTCTATTTTAAAATTAGTTGATTAGGCAGAATAATTTGGTACCTACTAACAATATACACGCGATATCTCCAAAATATTGTTTAATTGACAATAATTATATACATAATATGTACATATTACAACAATGTTACCTTTGTCTATAATTGTTCAATATTCTTTTTCCACTATCGTGTTTGGCTTTACTATAATTATTATCATAATTTGTATATTATGGAAACTGCTAGTTGCTATATACTTACATATTATTTGTAATCAATGTAACTGTTTGTTTTCCTTGATAGAATAAAATAAATACCTTAGTAAAAAGTTTACGAGATATCTCGTCTCTGGCAAAAATTTTATTTAGTTAGTTTGGTCAGTAACGTCAAAGCATTTTTTATTGTGGAGTAAAGTTACCTCCAGTGGGGTAAAGTGACCTCAGTTTACGGTAACTAAATTAAATTAACATAAAAAACTAGATTTTCCATTGTACAATTAGAATAACATTCATTATTTTTTACCTGGTGTCAGGTGTGAATAAATCGGAGTTCAGCAGACTTTTGCAGGTATAGTGCTCCTTCCTCAAAGCAAACGCCGTGAGATCTCCTTCAGCTGGAAGAAAGAAAAGAAAGCGATCTTTAATTTCAGTGCAAAATAATGACAAAGCATGGCAAAACGGAATCGAAAAATGAACGACATTAAGAAAATGTGCTAAGGGAGTTAGCTATACACAGATGGTTTTCATTTATCTGACATTTCGTTGACAGTCACTGTGATATCTTACATTGTGATGACCATTGAAATTTATTATCCATTTAGAGGTCAATCGACAGACACAAAAATGAGTAATGCATGATAGCTACTATTAAACAGGGTAAGATAATATCAGATTTGAAATAGTAGTTATCACATCGCATACATATGAGCAAAGAAATCGTCTCTGTTCTGGCAGAACACACTAACTGGAGAATACTAATTTTGAGTAATTTGACTTTGATGTTGTTAAAATGTTTGAAATGGTCTATCATGTGAGTTTTTTTAAGTAATCGTAAAAAGGATGACTTTAAAATAAAAACTGTTTATTTATTAAGAAGGTTTCCAGACGGTAAAGTTTGAAATAAGGAACATTTTGGTATAACTAACTCAATATGTAATTTTTTCGAATTAGTGTCTTCTGCCAGAACAGTGACGAAATCTTCATATCTCGTACTACATGTCGAAATTAAGGCCGACTATATTTAGGCCGTGGCACTGAATTTTGAATTTGAATTATCTTCGAATGCAATGCGGTAACTTGTTTGCAATAAATTAGGATTTTCGATTCGATATTTCGTTCAAATTATTACCATTTATTTTAATATTATGTAACAATTATTACCTAATTATTTACCATATTGCATTCGAAGTACGAGCAATAACACTTACATCGAAGTTTTACTTCACGGCCTAACTATATAACGGGCCTTGCTAGAAAACGTGATATAATTTGGAGTAGGTATTTAGATTTTAGACCCTCATAATGGATAATTATTATTAAATGCAACTTTAAAGTCTTGTACGCTTAGATTTTCTTTGACGCAGAATACGCAATCGATTCGTCAGAAAACTTAAAAGGAGGCCAGTCATTCAATAAAATTATATCAGCATCTTAGAAAGTCTCTCAAATTAGATAAGTAGGTACGTATAATATTTTACCCATAAGCATAAAACGATCCCCGCAACTTACGAAGAGAAACACTGAAACAAACTCATACTTACACAGAATAAATTATTCGTTATCATCACAATATTTAATAAACATTATTTTTTTAGTTACAGGTGTGATTCTAGGGAAAAGATACATTGATATTTTTAGTAGGTTACGACGGGGCCTCAAAATCTGCTCCATTTTACCACCAATCGGAAACGCAGTGTATTAGGTATATTAACATTTCCAGAATCCTAATTTATATAGGGATTATAAATTTAACCCAGATTCTCTTGTGTATGGTGAAATCTCGCAGACATTAACTAAAGAAAATTCATTTAATTCCGGAATACTGTTCCATTAAAGACCGGAAGATGTTTTCAAATTTGTATTTTCTATATTCAAATAAAATGGTTTCCATATTTTTTTTGTGTTTCGAACGTGTTCGCAAAATAACCGAGAAATTAATACGGTCGAAAATTCACGAATTTTATAATCGGAGAAAGTTCACGATTCACGATTTAAAATCGCATTGTTTCCTAAAACACGACAATTATTATTAATAAGAACATTTACGAGAAATCACTCAATAGAACATTGTATATCAAACAGAATATTTAAAAGCTGTTCAAAAACACACTATCTTTTGATTATGAACATATAATTAACTATAACAAGATGTATATAATATAATTCTTAGATATAAAGAAAAACAAATGATCTACAATACCTTTGGTATAACTAAAATAATCGTAATCATCAGGAGTTGAACTAAAACATCTTTTGACTGAACGGAACATTATTAATAACTATAATTTTGTTTTGCTGTAAAATCCATGATAGACGTCTGTTGTTGTAAGTAAAATATGAGAAATCCATTGCACCAATTCTACTTTCTAATAATATAATCGATTAAAATAATAAAAGATAGTAAGTAACTTAAAATTTATGAGTGTATGCGTTTCTGGAAAATTGATAATGCAATTTGGATAACGATAATAATTAGATATTAAACAGGTATGTATTGTATATTAAAATAACATTGGTGTGTGTGTGTGTGCAGGATATGCTGAGTAGAAGTGAAGCTTTTTTAAAGTAGGTAATGAAATGAACTGTTTTCTAACTACGCAGTTTAAAATGTTTGCCGAATAAAAAATAAATAATGAAAAATTAATGCAACCGATATGGTTTCCGATGTTCGATTAAAGAAGGCAACTGAAGAAAAATAATCTTTTCCACGCTTACTGCGACCATCTTATTTGAAATAACATTGTCGTTTCCCGCCACGGATTGTTCGACTACATTTTATGGACGTAAAAAATATGATACTGTTTTATTTGAAAGTACCGATTGTATGTTATTAAATTTGTAGATGCTTTCATCGTGAACAAGATATAGATAGAACATTCGTTTCGGCAAGTTTCATGCTATACAATATTGACTTTCAGAAAGTTCGATACTAATTAATTATTATAGATGAATAGTAAATTTACTTTCACTGTAATACATTCGTACATAAATTATTATGTCAAATTATTATTTACATTTACACAAATTTGGGACAGTAAAGAGAATATTATTTTGAATGCTTTAAAATGACATTACGATAAGATGCGACTGATTGATAACTAGACAGACTTAAGTGTAAATACTACAAACAGATTATCGATTTATCGAAACAGGTTAGATATCACTGTAACAGGTCGGCAGTCGGCAACTGACAATCCGTGTGTTGAATTATTTGAATATATTTTTTTCTTTAAAATTTATTGATACCTACGCAAATTATTTTATTATTGAAAAAATCTACATAATTTCATATGTTGTAGATCTATCAGAAAACACAAAAGGGCACTTTCGTTTGTGATTTAGAAACTGACGTTTCAACTAAATTTTCATGCAAATGATAGCGAATTACGAATGTTTTAACCCTTTTAATGTGTATTTTTAATGATGTATTTTTGATGATGTATCAAACCAACTAAATTTTGGAATTAAGTAACATGATAATAAGCATTTTTTTTATAGGTATACTCGTGATTTTTAGAAAGAACAATACTTATTTTTCACCATTTTAACCTCAGCCTTTAAATTGGATATATTATGCATGTATAGGTATAATTTGGCCAAGGAATTGAAATCAGCCACAAAAGTAATAATTATCAGGGAGACAAACATTGATGCATTTTATTATCCTTGTTTTTATCAATAATATTTTTTTGATACAGTTACATTTTTATAAATTATGTATGTATTTCATAAACTCGTCCTATAAATATTTCTGCAAAAACAAATGCGGGCAACAAGTCTGAAAAGGTTTCCGACCCTTGTAATAAATAGATTATCAAAAGACATAGATAAGTTTTGTAAATATTTCACAATGGTGGCGCCTTCAGATCAAAGTACAAAAACTTTATGCACAATTGCAATGCTTTAGTACAATGGTGCATGTTCATGTTTTTTTTCTTGTTTGCTTTACGATCTTACTCGATGACGAATAGACTTAACGAACTCGGCACGAACAATGGTACATTTATTTGTTAAAGCACTCCTGCGATCACTGCAAATTGCAGTAAATGAACTCGAGTACCTATAATACTACTTCACAGATACAGCGTACTTGCAAGTCGATTGACTCTACAGTCCATTGTGAATCTTGGCAGCCTTCCGATGAGGTTCTTTTTTTAAAACATAATAATCAAGTATTTATAAGATGTTGCTCTCCAGTTCTACGCACGTTTATGTGAAATTTTCCAAACGTGGGATTCTAACTCGTGATCCATGGATTCATGAGCAGACATTATCAAAATTACCAATTAATTTATAAAGAACGCTGGTGTGTGCCTAAAGCAGGCGTCTTTTTAGCTTACTTACAATGGTGGACTTTGGAACCATTCACGAATGCCTACTACTATGTATATAAGTTGATAGAGGATACAATATTCAATATAATATCTGAACACAAAATTAGATGCACTTTCCAGAAATGGTTATACCTAGACATTTAACAACAATCTGGAAGAATCCCCTGCATTGCAATGCAGATAGAGTTTGGTTTTAAGTGCAAGATAGAAGAAAAAACAATAACGACGCAAACAAATTAACGGATTTTTCACATTGACTATTATTATAATGCGTAGGGTAAATTTTTCTTTCATCCGTATAACTAAAGAATAAGATTTGTATAAGATGATTCTGGCAAACAAAAATGCATGCGGTCTGGTTTCGTTTTAGTTTTCACATACTTCGTCCATTTATAATACGTCAATGCCATCTTCTCTCAACTCGACCTATCTCTCGCCATCAATCCTTAGGTTTCTGGAGGTATGCCCATTTTACTTTTACCGTTTATGATGCTACTGTAGAATGATTTACCTATACCTACCGTTACCTTTACTTGGATAATGAGCTGGGCAATGCTTTATTTTACACTCATAATGTGGCCGTGGAACCTACAATAGTTTTCAAGTCTTGATGCAACGCATAACGTCTCGGTCATTTTGCCATTCGTTTGAAGACACCAGTGGCGCACCCAGGATTTAATATTGGGGGGGCCCAAGGAGGAGGATGTAAATTAGTCCCATAGGCTCTTTTTCTCCTTCACAGCCTAATTTCTCGTTTATCGGCCTTTTGTCTATTGCACACCATGGTCCCCACATCCTGAAACGGTCCCTCAGGCTAGGCTATTTGACGGGTCCCCTACCTACCGCTAAGATTAAAGGCAGTGTGAAACATTACATTAAAGTTTTTCAAATTGTGTTTTAGTTCAAATTAAGGGTACTCATACAGTGAATTATTGGCGACTTTTAATACATCTACTATAATAATGGAGCTGTCGAGTATCGACACAATATAATAATCAAAAAATATATTGCACAATTATATAATTGAAAATGTTCATGGTCATGAAATATAATAGACTTTTTTTACTATTAAAGCTAATTTATGATGTGTGTTTGTCTCACTTATCTGGTCAACCCGACACGCCGGACCCCCCACAGCCCGGCCCCCCAGGCTAGAGCCCTGTCAGCCCTGCCCAGCCATGACCTACACCACTCCGGAATTCGGGTAGATACCGAGAATTTTATGACAGTTTTGTTTCGAAATTTTTGTGTTAGAAATTAAAATCTAAGATTTTTTTTTAAAAAGGGTGCTGCTACAAATCATTTCTTTGTCGTGTTTTTATTTGTCTAAGCCCAAAGGTATATTTTATTGGCTTTGAATTTTAATGTTTAAAATCATTCTGATAATTTTCATTTTTGGGGGGTGCCAGGGCCCCTTGTCCCCCCCCCCCTGGGTGCGCCACTGGAAGACACCACTGCCTTTAATTTATTGAAGTAATTGTAATACCATACAATATTATATTCCTTATCATAAGATGCCGTCTTTAAAGTTTGTGTATAAATAATTTGATAACAGTGGTGGAAACTGAGTCAACAAATGCAAAATAAGTATATGATTATGTAAAAAAAAAAACAATGTAACCTCTTTCACATTTTAAATGTCATAATAGTAATTTTAATATTCACATAGAATCTAGGATACTATGTGAAAAGAGCGTACCTATAAAGTGTATGCCCCTCGGGCTCTGTAAAAGAGGTAATACAACTCATATACAATATACAGAAGTTGAATATTACACCATGTTGAAATGTCCGAGATCAAAGCTTAATTATTTATTATTTTCAAGGGATTGCCTTCATGCTGGTACAATCAAACGTCAAATATTATTAGATTATCCGTAAGTGACTGGTTGAGATATTAAAATATGCTGGTAGGAATAATTTTATTTATAGAGTTGGTACATTATTTTTGTCACTTGTGGTTTAATTATAAATTGTTACATAGAATTAGTAATCAGTTGAGAGTAACCATGATTAAAACACTCCCAAAGTTTCGGGGAACTATTTTTCACAACAAACATATTATGTTCTAATGGATTTAAGATTGGTACTAAGTATTCCATTTGAGTAGTACAAAACTTAAATCCATTAGAATTTAAATTCAAATTCCAGCAAGTATATTCGGTCGATAGTATTGATATTGAACATATATTATGAATTAAACAAAACACAATTCTTACGAAAGGCGGGTATATCTGATTATTTTATAATTCGTCGCAAACAAAATTTAGAAAGTTTATGTCGAAGAATATCGAAGAAATAAAAACGTGCATCGTCTGTTTGTATACCTACTATATCGTACTAATATATATTTAACCCAAAGAACAGATTAATAAGATAGAAATTGAAAGGTCGATGTCAAAATGAAGGGTACAGAATACAGATAAAGAACATGTTGTCACATTATTGTTTTTAACTGGCAATGCAGTCTCGTAAATCGAACCAAGTACTACAAGATAGTATTTTTTTTTTTTTTGCATTAACAGTAATAGTCCAAGCATTATAGAGCATTCCAAATTACCATACAGGCTAAAACCGTGAAATTTCCATTTTGTTCAGGGGAAAAATATGTATTGTCTATAATAGACAGTTAAGTTTTAAGGTTCCCTATTAGATAACACTCATACCATAAAATATTGTAAAATATTAAATCTTCTTAGCCTATTTCTTTGGACATATCCTGATTTTCCCCCTGTAAATTCTAACTTATACGCATAATCATTTTGATAATTTTATATATAATTTTCGGTTTCGACAGATTTTTCGTCTAGGTAGGTACACTTCTATGCGATTGAATAATTAACATTGAACATGCATATCAAACGAGATCATATAAAAAATGTTATAAATGAAAACATCCAGTAAAAACCTTCAAATTTAAACGGACAAACATATAAGGCTCTTGGTCTATCTATACGTATGTTCCAATCGTAGATTAGAGAACTTTATGAAACACTTTATTGTATATTAGCTATATTAATTAATTTGTATAATTTATAAACGCTGTCATATTTTAAGAAAAATATAATATATATATTATATTTGTGCATTGTGACAAATATGTTGGTTTTCATTTTCACAACAAAGAAAAAAACTGGTGTTTTTTCCAATCGTAATTAAAATAAATAGAAAGGCAATCATTTCATTTGTAATTACTTTTTAAATAGGGCTTTGTTAGTTAAACAGAGAAAACACTTTCATTATTTGTATTCTAAAAGGCTTCTTTTTCTCTAACAAAGCTATTTCTTTTTGTGACTATAATACCGAAAATACATTTGCATTTTAAAATCGTTCCCGGATAAAATGTTCATCTTTTGGACCTCCGCGTCGAATATCAAATCGTCACATCAGAACTACAAGGTTGCAAGTTTTTATTTTATCAATTTTTTAAGATACATCCTTGTATGATAGTGATGGACATGATGAATCGGGCTGTCCTAAATTTTGTTTACTGCGATCACCAGGGATTCGAGCACTATATCTACGTAGATAATATTACTACATACGACAATTAGTTAAATTTAAATTACGTTTAATATACCATAAATTAGTTCTATCAGGATTCAGGAACGGTACGAAAAAAATATATAAAAAAACGATATCACACAACCAGATCGCAACGATTCGCGGGAACCACTTTGAATTGGGAGACAGTTTGAAAACATGTTGTTACATTTAAAAAATCATTATTATGAACGGTAATTGTTAATAAATAATGAATGATTATTTTTTACAGAGCGTTGGAGCGGAGCTCGGAGGAGCATGGAGCAGTGGAGCAATGGGGTTTTTCCCGGAGCACCGAAAATTTGCAGTGCTCCACTGCTCCGGATGTTTTTATTTATCTATTATTATATCTATTCTATATATTTGTATATTTAAAATATTATATTTGATATTTTGCAACACTGGACTTATTTGAAATACGGCAACACTGCCGAGTAATTAATTACCACCCTTTTTGAAAGAAGAGGCAAATAATGAAAGACGCATGAGCAACTCAAAAAAGGGTCCGCTCCAACCCTCTGATTTGTTATTAATTAGTAAAAATTATTACACGAATAGTACTTGATTCAGATAATTTAATTACGATCAGGACTAGTTTCGTCCGCTAAGCAAGGTATTGCTAAAAGTTATTTTAACAAAAAAGGTTTTAAAGAATCATGAAAACATGCTTGTATTAATATTTTTGTAAGCAGTATTTTGTAAAAATGTGAGTTAAGACTATTTGAGCTGAGTTGAGGGCAGTATTATAAATACTGGATATGGGTCAATAGCCTTGGTAAAAAAATGCACGAATGACCTTTTGAGTCTGAGGCAACGAATGATGAGTCTTTGACGTTTCGTTATTAGCCTGAGACGCCGAATGTTGGAATAATTTAAAAGTACGCGCGGTACTATCAAAGAAGACGTATCTGTGTAATGAGCCAATCACGTAGCTTCGAAAATAATTGAACGAGGTGAGATTTATACAAGCTTCATCATTTTCATCACAGGGGGAGAAGTGAAATGGAAACGTAGGTACATACAGAAAACGCCGCTCGAAGTAAACATGTAAGTAAGGTTTAAGTAAAATTCTATTGTTAATTGAAATAATCAGAGCCCGATAAGTAAATAATAAAATTTCTGGAATTTTGAAAAACCATTAGGTACCTATACAGCGAAAAACTGTTTAATCTGCAGCTGCTTATTTACTAGAATAGTTGAAAACTGTGTCTTAAGTATTGTTTCAAAGAGACGCATTGACATCCATTTGGTTTCTCTGTTTCGTTTTTATTACTGGCAATATAGTATGGGTATTTAACACAGATAATAAATAGAATTCCGATAGGCAATGTTCCGTACACTACGTTTTGATGTAGGGTTTTAAATATGTGAGTGTCCTACGAAAATGAAACACGCATTATGTACGTGCAATAGTGTTTGTAGTACACCAATATTAAATGAGCGTCAATGCGTAAACCGAGAGCAGCTGTCAGTATTCAACGTATAACGTATTCTTAAGACGTGTTTAAGTTTATCCTGGATTATTCCTTACTCGAGATCGATTACCTGCTACTCCTTACTCGTTATGTATTTCAGTTCCCATTATTTCTAAATTCCCTGGTATTTAATTTTTTTTGGCATAGACATTTTTAAATGGGCGACCATTATTTGCGGACAGGCGCCGTCCGTTGGGAAATACTGCCCTAGATGAATATAGTGACGTGTTGGCGAAAATATAAAAAATACACAATAAAAAAACATTTATTATAGATACTGCCCTCTATATACAATATTATATTAAACGAATCGTTATTGAATTTAAGGAAAATAGCACATCTAATAAATGCCGTAATAGTGTAGATTCTATATCAGGACAGTGGTCGCACTATTCAATAAAATTTTCAAAACTTTGTCAATATAATGGTATTTACAAGCTACTTACGGAATTTATAAACATTCCTAAATGTAGGTAATATTAGGTATTGACAATTCCCTTTGAGAAAGGGTTTGCCTTTGAAGAAACTTTTGAACTATTATTACGTATTACGTCTGTGCCAAATCGACCAAAATGCCGGACACTTGACGGAGGGAAGTTTTCGAATATTTATTTTGTAGTGGATGTAATCGGAGGACATTATAATTTTGCCATAGTCGATTTTGCGCAGTAGTGATCTCTGGCTCTGGGTTCAAGTCTCGACATTATCAAACATCTGAGATGCAATTTTTAATATAAATAAGCAATGTAAACTCTTCCGAACGAATGAATTTGAAACCAAAATTCCTCACGGAAATAAAATAATGTGTTCGAATTGATTAAAATTAAGTATACAACAATTTTTAAATATCGAACATTCGAAATGAATTAAATGAATTTTCCAATAAGACCAATGAATTGATTATAACCACTGCCTTCAGTGCCTTCTAGCAATGTCTAGAAGGCAGTGTTATAATACAAATGTCGTAGGTCAGACAGACAGACGTTCATAATCGTCATAATATTAGGTACTTATATATACCGATTGAGTAATTTATTGAAATGCTCGTTTTCATAAAATAAATGAGGTATTTCTTGCGTATTTTATAAGGGTGCAGCATGGGCCCCACATCGTAAGGCAGGCCCCAGGCTAGGATCTTTGGCGCCCCCCCTACCTATCGCTAAGAATAAATTCAGTGTGACGCTCTCCAGTAGCGTTTTCCAAATGGTGTGCGCGATAAAATCAATGTGTATGTTTAGTGTTTTATTGTATATTTTAATACATCCATTTGAATTATGGAGATGTCGAGTATTGATACACAATTAAAATTTGTATCGTACAACCACATAACTTTATTATTATTGAATGAAAATAGACTTTTTTTACTATTAAAGCAAAATTTTTATGTGTGTTTATCTCACTTGTCTGATCGTCTCGCCTCGCCGGGCCCCGCCTGAGCCCGGGCCCCCAGGCTAGAGCCCTGTCAGCCCCCCCCCCTTGTGGGGGCCATGGGGTGCAGCAACGGAACAACCACTGGCGTAGTATTCGCAGGAAAATTTGATAAAATTCAATCAAGATTAGTTATCAGTTATCATAAACCAACCGTTTCGTTTTTAGACTGTGACTCAATGGTAATTGTAGAATAAAAATGTTGCTATAACAATGAAGTTTACCTACTGCCAGTGGCGGGTTTAATGAAATCCCGAGATAGGTACCTACTGACTGATTTTGAGACCCTCATGATAAAAAATAAAATAAAAACCATACATTTCAACCACCAACGTACCTAGTAATTTCCCAGATTCACACGTTATAACTAAAAATAATTATTACTGGTGATAACATGAAAATTTTTTGTACAAGTAGGATGTGATTGAGTGGTTATGATATAGGCCACTTTGATGTTAATTAGAATAATATTGTAATGATTTTTGAGTAATGTTTTGTATTCAAATAGTGAGAAACACGCATATTGTTAAAATTTGGTATAGGTAATTTAATAACTTTTTGACTGGTTTGAACTGTTTCAAGACCCCCCTTATTTTTTTAACGAATCAATTGCGTAATCTGCGCCAAAGAAAATCGTATACTACTGCCGAGAATGGACTATGCACATTAAAAATATATATTATGGTGACGGTGACACGTTACTTGACGTTACTTTGATTGTGAAATATCTCAGTTGAGGCATGGTCTAAAAAAATCGTAGGCGATGCGTGGATTGCGAAATGACGCATGTCGAACGAAATATAATTTGTCATATAAATCCAATATGCGTCCATTTAATGTTCTGTTTATTGTTCTATTAGTAACAATAATAATTTATTCATTGACATGTTTTCTTTTTAAAGTAAATGGGTAACGTTTTTAGTCATCTTAAAACGATTTAAGAATTAATACCCCCGTCGCCATCACGAAACAAATTGACGTATTCACACCTCGACGTTCGCTCTCCGAATGCCAGCGAGTCCAAAATTTCGTCGCGCCTATAGAAAATATAAACAATATTGATAAATAAGATTTTGTTTTTGAGGTTTACGAATTATTCATGAACAGAAAAAAAAATCAAAAAGATATCAATTTAAAAATATACCTACCACTTTTAGAAGTTTAAAAGATGTTCAACTCATTCTGGATTAATACTTCCCGCGTTTACGAAAACTAAATTAAACGTGTGATTGAGATTTAACCGACCATTTCCGACGAACTTGTTTTTTAAATCTTTAAATCCAATCTATATTTAAGTTTAATTTAAACTAAACAACTCTGTAAAGGATGTTAAACAGGACTTTAAAAAAATAGACAGATCCTTCCAACGGATAAATACCTACTACTTAGTAATGTTCTATTAATTACCTACCAAACCAGATAAAAATAACCTAAAATAAACAAATATGTTTCTACCAATTTTTATTCTTTGGCCCACGTTCATGGTCAGTTTCTGCGTGGTGAAATATTGCTATGGGGATACTTTAGTTTATAGTTATACCAAAGAGTCCAAAGACACTATTTGATATCGGTGAATTAAAAATTACAGCTCCATCAGTATTGCAAGGGCTATTTTAGCTTTGACAATATAAATTAAAATAAAAACACTTATAGGTAGTATGGTTTATTTATAAAATATAAACACTTCCGGTTTTAGTTCATTTAGTTATTCAGAGTCCACAAAAGTTTATCAGCTATAACAGAACATATTTCAAACGGTACACGAAAATAGATTAACAAGGTAAGATGACTCACTTGACCCAATAACCAGATGAACTTACCAAAGAATTAGTTCAGTTTAGGTAGGTATCGCATTTGACAACTAGATAACCACACTTAACACTAGAAACGAATCTCGATAGTGTGAGGTGCTTAGTTTAAAAATAAAGGACCTGTATGATCAAAAGGGTCAGAGCCAGTGTTGCCAACCGTACTATAATTATAGTATTTGTATTATAATTTTGGTCCGCGTACTATGTACGATATAAAACAGGTATAGTACGCCCAAAATACTATAATTATGAATACCGAAAAAAAAATATATAAAAATTTCGTATTTTCATTCGATAAATTGGTGCAAAGTACTATAATTTCGCAATATAAGAAGATTTGGAGAACTTGGAAAAAAATCCCTTGACTTTGATTTAAAATGAAATTTCTTCAATTCTTCGGTGAACATTTTTGGTCGGAAGAGGTACCTGAATAAAAAGGGGTCTCGGAGTTTCTCAAATTCTCCGTTATTTTTTTTCTGAGAAAAAAAAGCATTAGCATTAGCATAGGGTTAAATCCTAATCCGCCTACATAACGCTTGCGACTTCCAGTCAATGGGTAGCGCCATCTGTGGGCCTCTTTCCAAAGTCATGCCCCTACACACTGTATTTTATTTTAATTAATGTCATATTATCGTTGCACAAATTATTGTCAGTTAGTACAATTAAAGTGATTTGGCAATATTAATATTGTCAATTCTAATAATTCGATTATAAAGTAACGTGAAGCTAGGAATAATAGTAGTGGAATATAAATTAATAAAAATAAACGACGTACTTATACATAATTGCCATATCTTTAATACAATACATAGTATACCTACCTTGTTCTGCGGGTTAACATAATAGGTAATATTATATACTTACATTAAACATACATAATTTGAAAACATTTCATGCATACCCACTAGAAATAAATCTTTTTTAGGAAAAATATGACACACGACGTAACTTGAACCTGTAACCGCTGGATTCGTGCCAGTGTACTTTTATAACTAAGATACGGGCATGCTACTTAATTACGGCAATTTTAACTAGTAGTCCTTACATTAAATGCGTATCAAATTGCGTTACAATATTGGATATCGGTTTTTTAATATTAAATTAAGGTAGGTATCAATAATTAATTCCTTAATTACCAACTGACATTACGGATAATTCATTTTTTTTTGTTTTATAACGTATTTAGGCTTGCTAATAATTTAATACAGCGGTTACGGGTTTAAGTCCCGCCGGCAGTCGTATTTTTTGTTGAGTTTTAAGATGTTTTCAAATTTTGTATGTTCAATATATTGAATGTTACATCATCAAAATATCGTGTCCTATTCGTTGAATAAAAGGAATTTAATTAAGTTAATTTAATATACGAGTAGGTATATTACTTTATTATCTGGAATCTGCATAAATACAACAATCCCACTGACTTCAGTAAATCAGGTGTCTGATGTAAGGGAAAGTCTAAAAATACAAATTATGTTTTATACGGATAGAGATAATGTGTAAAGCAGAGTTTTTTTTATATCGGAATCCACGATTCGCTTTATATATCTATGGCTAAGTGCATTTTACCTATCCAGCTATATGTAAACAAAGCAAGTCAAGTTAAAGTACACTTCTGCGCTCTGCTAACATTCTTTTCCCATAAACCTTACCACCATGGTACGAGGACCTCTCAGTGGCTTGCGTAGAAACGATTAGGGTGGGTATTCTAAACATGACACAAAGTAGGTAACGCATGATAAAAGTGGCAACTAGCTTTATTACGATAGTGTTATGTTCTCGTTATTATTAAATACATAATACGGTGACGGATTGTATGTTGAGTGATTGGATATGATACAAGCAAAAGGAGATTTTAAGGAGGTGCCTACTTTGGACTTTGTTATTCGGTGTCTTTTTATTTTTTATGCAATTGTTCGTCCTGCTATATAATGTAAAAACCGGTTACGTAAAACATTTCACTGTCGCACAGTTCGCCGTGAGCTTTCTATCGGAAAGAGATGACCGTATACTATAGTCTCCAATTTTATTTGATTCAATATGTTATCCAATTTTATTCAATTTTCATAGTTGATTTTGGGAAAATTCATGAATTCAAGAATGAAAACGTAACCAAACCTAACCTAACAAATAATCCAGTATATCGGCTATTTTCAAAAATTGTTTGCTGCTGGCTTCCTGTAAAGTGTAAACCGACAGGAACCGTGTTTCATTTAGACATGAATTTTATGTCAGTAGAGTATCCTCCAGATAACCGTGCCATTGTATACAGTGACAAGGATTTGTGTGTATACACAACCGTATAATCGTATTAGTAAAAGCCAGGCACTTGATTGGTTTACTCACGTACGACGTATAATCGTATTAGTAAATTCCAAGAACTTGATTGGTTTACTCACGTTTTAATTTAAAAAAATGTATTCCAAATGGCAAGGTTAGGTGGAGGATACTCTACTATACGAGGTTGGACGGTCTTTTATATATGGCCATATATTTCCGATACAACATTTCACGTTAAAGTGTGGTACGGTGAACTGCATACGTACAGGTTTCCGGACACGAATTAATCAACGTCCCCAATACTTAACAAATCATTTCTCATATTGCTTATCCAAGGGAACGTCTTATAAATAATACGAATGATAATATAGTTATTACATTTTATTAAAAAAAACGACAAGATAAAACCCAATTTATTGTGTAAGTGCGCACGTCTATGTAACTGTTCTAAAATGACTATGATCGAAATACCTCTCGGAAGATGTTTCGGGGAAGAAAGGGGGTACCAGGACCCAAAGGGAGTAAGCGTAAGAAACTAAAGGAACTCGCGAGGATCTTTTGGAGAATGGAGTGCTGCATAGGGTCACTGATTTCTTTATGGGCTGAATATATCCTTTTTTCATTGGCTCTACAATACGATGTGGATTTTAGCCGCCTGACAAGGAGATTTCATAACAGTTTTTTTTTTTGCGATAAATGGATCTTAGACACTTGCTCAACATATTAGGTCCATTTTGGCAAAGTTGAGATTCGAACCTGATACCCTTTTACCATGCAGATATCGTATTACTCGCCCATCGTGAGTTGAATACCTACAACAAAGAAATTCAATAATATTCTTCAATATAATATCGCATACTAAACGCTGTACAATATTATATTGAATAATACAGTAGATACTTGTACATTAGGTACATATTACATAATAATATTTATGTGCATATGGAACCAACTAGCGGCATGTCGCAACCACTGCTAGTTGGGCATGCCGATCAGTCATTCCATGATCGTATAACTATAACAGATCACAATAATTAAAACAAATAACTATCGAAAACTCGAGACTTCGTCGGCGTGAAATACGGAAAAAAGGAAACATATATTATACAGAAATTCTATTTGAATTTTATCGAGTAAATCAAAAGACAAGACATGCCCATGCGGAGGGGAAATACAGGATGCCAACCACATCTTCTGGGAATGTCTGAGTATGTGCTCCGGACGAAAGGAAATGCTCAAGTCGGCCCAACCAGCTTTTGGGCCCATCGGCCCGTCCGACTTGGTTGCTACTAAGGCCAATTAGTTTGCTTTTAAAAAATTTGCGGCGTCTTACTGAGGGTGTGGAGATCTCTTACCATAATTTTTGCAGTCCCTATGACTAGCTTCGTTTGCTTTATACACAACATAACTTAATTTTCTTTTCGTAATTTCCATGTGCTTTTCTCTTCCTGGCACTTTGCATTAAAATAAGCTCAGTCAAAGCTCACTTTGAGCGTAGCAACTCAAATCTTGGGCATCTTCTCTCAGGACACTCTCAGTCCAATTATTTCAGATGCTTCACATCACCAATTGTAGGGCCCCGTGATACGCTCGATTAAGACCGAGTGTGGTGCGGGGCGGGTTTCGATGGAGGACGCTTAACTTCAATATTTTGGATCTAACCGCACTCCTCCTCACCTCACAGATTGATATGTTATGGAGTTATGGTGTAATAACGGTTCCTCACTATTTTTTTTTAAATGTTATGTCTTTAGCCTCTCATATTGTTTATGTATAGTTCTTTCAAGATTTTATTGTAAATAGATGACAAGTTCATTAATTATAACTTGATATTTTTAACGTAGAGTAATATTGTATTAATATTGTGATTTTTAAGATCTGTAGAAGAAAAATACACATTGCGTTAGTGCCCGCGCAATGTCCGATTTTGACTTATCACGATCTTACTGCCAGGGCAAAGATGATGCAAATGAAACATGGCGTTCGGCTTCGCCTTAACTCGAAACGCATCCGAGAATTCCAAATACCGCGTTAAAAAATAAAAATAAAACAGACTGATTAGATTGGATTGGATTGTTCGGGAGAGACGGCCGACCCTACTCTTTCACGAGGTGCAGTACATAGTTACGGCTCGGGGATGAGATGAGACGCCAGATTTTGGCCATGGGAGCTTAGTTAAGTGGATTCCTGATCAATATAACTACATACAGATAAATAATCTAGAGTTTAAATCTTTGAATGAGATTCATATAGTGTTATTAGGTAATCCAAAAATTAATGTCATGTTTCAAGACGTAGTTCTGATGTTCTCATTAATGATTATAATTATTTATCACTACGCATGAAATTATTTATTTATATATAAAACACCTAAGATATATGCCGATTTGAAAAAATCTTTGAAAAAATAAGACGCTTGAAGGGACTTGCACCCGTATCCAGACAATTTGCGCCAATGTGCTTTAGCGTTTAATTGGTAAAGCACACTGGCGTGAATCTATTGGATACGTGTTCAGGTCCTGTCCGGCGTCGTATTTTAAAATATCTGATGGATATTTTCAATCAATATGTGTGTTGACAGTTCCAACAATGTAAGACAAATCCAAAATAACAAGTAGCGCAATGTGGCAAAGTAGAGTGCATGTGCATGTTGGGTATAACGCGGAAAGACCAACAATTAAACCAATAGATAAGGAGTTAGACAAGAGTATGCGATATGATCGAGGTCGCCAAGCTGATAAAATGGCAATGAGTCTGACAATTCGGTTGGCGATTGACCAAGGCGCATAAAAACCAGCTGGATCGACGAATTCATCGATTTCGACAGAAGTACATGGCAGCACAGCACTAGGTCATGCGCCCCTATGAGTGCTGTAGTGAAATAATAGTGTACTCCACATAGGCCTTGAGACAGTACAGGCGTATATGTCCCCATAAATTGTCCAAGGAAAGATCAACGCATACGTAGTAGAAGTAGAGAAAGCCACCGAATTACATGGCTTAAGAAGTCAGTCCTCTTCGTATGTTGTGTTACTTACATGTTTCTACACGGAACAATTCAAATAGTTATAACGTAGGTATACTTAATGCATTTGTACTTTCAAATTTATAATAACATATCTATTTACTAACCATTTTGTAAAAAGTAAATACTCCAGTAGTACAATAATAATTGTTTATCAAAGGGATGACCATTGTTTTTATTTTTATTTTGTCCAAAAGACTTACAAAAATGCGTGTTATGTAAAATAATTGAAAATGAAGAGAAGAAAAATTTCTCACGCTTTTATTAATGTTTTGCCGTGTTAAATTCCGTTTTATTCAAAGCAATCTCTTTGCTTGAATTAATAGCTTTCGTGAAAGAGTGACAGTAAAAAAAAAACATTAATTATCTCCATACCTACCATTTTCAATGCTATATAACTGAATAGATACAGCGACTTTGCGTTTTCTGATACTACAAGAAGTAACAAGTGAGTAAAATTTACTTTGATTAAGAAAATGTGTCACACTCTTTTATGGCAAAATTTTACGTCATTAATATTAAGAAACTGCTATATTCATCCAAATATTCTAAATCATGGTACCTCGGTACCAACCTAATAATACTTTTTGACAGTTTATTCTGCAGTGTATGTAATTGTGGAAAAGGTGTATGCAATTATCCAACGCTTTTTAATAAACTTATTGTTATTTAAAAATGGTATCAAAGTTATTAGTTCCATCTTGTTTTATTTTCATATCATGGTAACCAATGAATAATTAAGAATTACGATGGTAATGCTAGTTATTGATTATCTCCGAATGTCATGCGGTAACATATTCGCAATAAATAAAGTTTTCCGATTGTATATTTCGTTAAAATTTCTTTCTTCTTCTTTCGACCATGTCCGGTTTGTATTAACAGATTTTTCTTTTTACGAGTAATGGATGTCAGCCACTTGCTCAACCTATAAGTTCCATACTCTGACTCATACACTAATTGAAAAACAATATGTGTACTTGCCAGACCTAGGATTCAAACCTGGGCCCACGACGCTAAAATTAAAATTCGTTGAAATTATTAACATTTAATTCAATCTGTAATAATCATCATTCTCTACAAACAGTTTACCATATTACTTTCGAAATATAAGCAATAACTAGCACTAGGTACCATAAGTTTTGTGTCACGGCCTGACTATAATAGTGGACATTGGCATGGCAGCATACTACCTGTATTATAATATACGACCAGCTATACTTTGATATCGATGGCAACACAGATTTTGCGATTTTTGTTTAGAAAATAATGGTTTTGACGAATTCTCGAAAGGAAAATCGTTAAACGTCTTAAAATAAATAAAATAACTTTGTAGGAAACTTCATAAGGACACCAGATAATAGACCCATATTCAAGAATACTACGCACCAATGAGATGTAGAGTGTACGTATGACATTTGGATTCTTATATTATAAAATAATCGATTATTTAAGTCACTGTCATTTTATTAGAATGTAATAATTTCTAATGAGCTTTAACAGAAATGATTTAGTTCCTTTAAAATACTAATTTGTAAACAGCTTAACTGGCATAATTTAATTATACCTAATTGTTTGTTACGAGTGCATGGCATGACGTATGATTCTAATTTTATTGAGTCCTCGTTAGATGCACACTAACTAATGGTCTAATAGTCATGACTCGCTTGTGCCAACAAAACTATTCAACGATCAGACGAAAAAAAAAGATTTGAAGAGTTAAAGTGATTACAATAAATAAATTAATAATATAAGTGCAGTGGATGGTAACCGGTGCAGTCTTTCAAAATGTCGCAAATCTCACAAATGGCAAGCCGCCTGATTTAACTTGTTATTATGTCAGAACGTGACCAATTACTGTCGGCGTCTGAAGATTAAAATAACTTGTTACAGGGTCACCACACTAATTTAGGGCCATTCAATGGCAACATTTTTCAATTGGTAAAAAAAAAAACTTACGTGGATGACCGATGAAGAAATATATGACACACTGCATGGCTTCAGTGACTTAAATCTTGAAAATCTTTGAGATTTTGACATACAGGAGCATACACCATGGTGATGTCGAATATGCTAACAGACCAATGGAATGGGTAACAATTTGAAAGAATTAAAAATAGTTACTGTGCTTAATGATGCGATATTTCAAAACGTATTCACTACTCACTACTGCATTAAATAATGTAGTAAGTTCAATGAAAACAATTAAAATGTGAGGCCCTGGGAGAAAACGTTAGAGCACGAGTTCTCAACATTTTTTAAGTCTTTACGCCTTTTTATAAAAGCCAAATAAACTGCTAGCCAACGCCGCATTTACAAAAAGGGCATTTTTAATAGAGCGAAGAAAATAAATTAATAATATTATTGAGCTGACGTTCACGTGGTAGAACACCTACATATTGGTTAATTCTATTCACTATGTACTTGAGTTATCTATGTTAATAAATGAAAAAAATAATGTTATCAAGCGCAAGTGGCACGTTGAAGCAAAGATGCGGAGAGATCCTGAAACCTTCAAGGAATCAATATAATATTAATACTATCAACAGAACTGAAGGTACTTAATGGCATTTGAATTTAAATTCTAATGGATTTAAGTTTTGTAGTATTCCAATTGAGTCCTTTCTACTCCCATTCCATTCAAATGGAATAGTACATAACTTAAATCCATTAGAATTTAAAATACTTTAATTAAAAATCATTAAATTTGTCACCAATATTAATGGAATTTGAGATAATATCTCAGTATTAACTTACAAAACAAGAAATAATTATAATGTCTCAATAACATTTCAAACAGAGAAACATTGAAAATAGCCACCATTACTAATAAACAATAATGGCAAGACTGATGGGGCAACCTTGGCCCGCGAGACAGCTAAAAGTGCGGGAAATTCTTCGGATAGGGTGCTTTATAAATTTAATGCAATCCGGTTGGAAGGAGTTTGTGGAATGGGGGGGGGGGGGGCAAAAACTTAAAACAATATTAGCGTAATACTGCGTTGCGAACAGCAGGACATGAATAAGATTATAATTTAATTACAAATTCTATTTATAAGACGATTGTAAAAGTGGAAACGAATTTAAAAATCGGCGGGAAGATTTTGAAAATAAATTAATTAAAAAACTGAAAAAAAAATCTGCATTACGTAATTTTCGTGTTTCGAAAATTACCTCAGGATTTGCAATATAATTATTGAGGTTCTTAGGGTAACCAAGTTGGGTAAATCGACTTGAATGTTTAATATGCGATTGTAGCGTAACTGTTTTCAAATTCTGTAAATGAGAGATGATGCTCAAATGATGCATTATTGCTATTCCATCAAAAAGTTATATTTATTAATTTTCGAAGGAAGACGAGTCAAGTCAAAACATTTCAATTATAAACGTTTGCTATGGAAATAATAACGACATTTTATATATATACATGTTGGATGGAATATGCTCAATGTTGGGAATAAAATGTTTATGTCTTTTCGTACAAGCAGTTATATGTGTAAATTAAATATTATTACGTCTGTGGTGATGGAGAAACTGATCCTAACCCATTTTTAAATGTCATTATGGTACGTGTACCTACTAGTTAAATACTCACCACCTAACTAAATATCCTCCATAATAAATATCGGCAATATTGTGTACTATAGAGACACAGCCTATGAATTTTAGCGGCGATGCTACAACAACGATTTACGCGCTGCAGCTTTGACGTCGCAAAGGGAGAGGGACGGGGAAGAAATGGTGCAACCTCGTGCTTGACATAGGTATACTCCGATCCTGGATCGTAAAGTAGGTAAGCAAATAAGTTGCCATAATAAAAAAAATATGGGTACGAGCTGTTTGGTGTTCAAAATACTAAAACTTATTTCAATTTAGTATGACATACAAATTAAACATTGTGTATAATATAAATAAACACTAAGTTTGTATATACATTTATATTTTATATTTGACTGTACACTGTCTGTTAAGAGTTAAGTTTTAAAAATAAAAATCAACATGTTTTAGCCAACAAAGCATGGTGAAAAGTCAATATTATTATGTATTAGGTATATAATATATTGAATTAAATAAACCAATAATGTATAATATTAGCTATTTAAATTTAATAGCTACCTACTGGTAAATAATATATTATTTTAGGAACATTTTCGATATTAAGCAAAGGAAGATAATCAACTTTCTTTTATAAATAAAGCAAACACAACAAATTTGTAAGCACGATCATTTCTGCCAGTTGTGCCAAATTAAGGCCTTTTAATAAGGCAACAACACGAATAAAAAGAAAATTTCTTGATGTATTTGGTTTGGTGATGATTAAATTAGGCAAGTCTCCAAAATGATGACAAAAAGACACCAAGCTTTTATGTCCAATTAGCATAACCTTTTGGATGCAAATAAGTTCGTGGCATTCCCACTTTAAGCTTTCAGAAAAAAGCGCTCGTCAAAAGATTCAGCGAAAATAGAGCGATGGGAATTGACATTTTTTAAATGGAATTTTGTTTCCATGATTTGAGAATGTTCTATTATTTATGAAAATTGTTTAATATCCATACTATAAAGTAGGTAGGTACCTACCTAATTGTTTTTACGGTACAAATTCGTAAGACTATTATTTCGACAAACTATCTCCAAAATATGTAAGAGAATAATTTATATTTGTATTTATATTAATATGTATTACTGAAAAGCCCGCTATAGTCAGGGCGTGACACGAAACTGTAAACATCGATCGTGGTGCTAGTTATTGCTTATGCTTCAAATGCAATATCGTAAACTGTTCATATAAAATGGTGATTATTCCATATTGAAATAATGGTACGAAATATGCAATCGAACATATTCATTTATTGCGAACAGCTCACCGAATTGTATTCGAAGATAATCATTAATTAGCACTGTACAGTGTACATCGTAAGTCGCATCGTAATTCAGTGCCACGGCCTGTGTATAGTCGGCCCTGGTATTACTGGGTAGCACAGTGATTTAAAACAATAACATTCCAATTTCAAAAAACTCCTATAGATTATCATTAAGAAGAGAATACACCTTGAATGGAAGTGTGGATAAAACGGTTCATTTCTAAGGCATGTATGTGTTAAATAGTAGAACTTTGAGATAAGAGAGTGGGTGTGAAGATACAACGTTGAACGTGGACTACAAATGCCCAAGAGAGTCTCAACCTCTCTTGCATTTTCTCCAAAATAACCGAATTCCGGTATCTAAAAACAGCAAAATATCTTCCACAGTGTATAAACATAAACAATAAAGTTACAGGTGCTGATATAATCTGGGAACACGCAAAAAAACTGGCGAGCGGTATGGAACGGTCATAGACTTATAGTACCATATATCGAAATAAAATAGAAATAACGATCTCAGTCGATAATAAAGTACTCGTGACTCGAAATTGTCATATTATATTGTATTAGACATAATGAGTAGTCGATATCAAACCTTTTAATCACGCTGTTCACAGGATAATCTCCCAATTGAATAATCGTTGTGTTTGTAACATTAAAATACATATGAAACATTAAACAACCATGAAATTTGTTAAGTGTTTAGTCAATTATGTATCCATATAAAAAAAACTAAACCCAACTAAACTAGTTGGAATTAATATCAAATTAAAATAATTGGAATAACGAATAACTACAAACTACTATCCCGACGTTCAATCGCGAAGAATATGGGGTTTCAATCAAGAAATAAGTAGTGATAAATATTCTACAAAAATATTTTAATTATTTAGTTAATTAATTCGAATGATCGTTTACCTTCGCAGAGGGGAGGTTTAAAATGTGTGCACTTTCATGTTTGCACGGTAATATTGAGAGTGCTTCATCTCGCTGAGTTTGTAGTGTTTGTACAAATGAAAAATACCAGGAAATGCTTTTATTTTCCAAGAAAAATATTATTAGAAGACTGACTGAGAATTTTTCGCAGTTGAGCTTCTTTATACTTACTACAATGTAAATACATTTCAAGTTTGAGAAAAGCCAAGAGCGAAAAAAAGTTAACTGAATACAAGAAAATTGACAACTCGCAGTAAAGAAAAGCAAATAACAAAAGACTTTCAGGATTTCTGAAAAATACTCTTGTATTATCGACCGACATACAATGCAATTATAATAATTAAGACTTAAAGGACTAAATAGCCTACAAGTGAGATACGGGTCAATGATGTGTATACAGCAGTTTTCACATCAACACAATACCAACTCCTTCGTTTGAAAATTAATAAGCATATTTATATTCTAAATACTTTTATTATTAAATTAATTTATTATGAACTACGTACATTATTGCTTTGTCGGAGTAAAATTTACTATGACATAAAGTAAATTTTTATTATTACTAGGTATTAGGTGTTACTAACATTGGATTATCTACATTATATGAAAGTCTGTGTATAAAATGTTGTTTTATTATTTGTATAGCAAGTGTGTAATTTGAAGGTGTTGGTTTGACTTTGCCCTTCTTAAACACTTCCGTTACTGTAAGCCGGCTCTCACATCTAAATTCGTCTCGTCTGCAACGTGTCGAATACGTCGATGTGACGTCATCGTTATTTACAAAACACACGTTATATTATGGACCTTCGCAAACTGCTGGAATAAAACATTTTAGTTTGAAAAAGAAACATCTGGAGGCACATGCAACTATTATCACCCTACATGCAGCGCAGGTATAATCCCGAAATGTCGCACTTCCGTTATTCATTTTCACTTGCCGAGTGACGCCAATGTCCTCTCGCACGGCCTTGTTTACGCACATAAGAAAGTTGCATGATGCGCTCAGTTTTGATTTATTACTATTATCACAGTCGGACGATTTTCGATGTGCGACTGGGCTAATGTCACCTTAGGTCACCCAGTCGATTAAACTGCAAGTATTTCAGTTAATGCACTTCGCTATCTTCATATAATCGTATATTATGTAAATAAATATAATTGGTAGATATCCGTCAGGTTTCATTTAAATAATTATCGCATGATATGAGTGAAACAACATTGGAAAGGCTTTCATCATACAATATATTGACATTTTTTTTATATTCAGGTACTGTTATGAATATGTACACAATGATATTTTGTTAGTTTACTTCAGGTCATTTTGTAATTAAATCCGCTTTTAGACCGAAACTTGAACGGGTCATTTCCGTATTTTAAAATGGTTTGTTTTGGAACTAACATGTGCATAACTTAAAGGTCCTACGCACAGGTGTGCTTCATGCAATTTTGTCCCTAACATATTATGACTGTTGTTTCAAAACAATAATATACCGAGGACACAATTAATTGGGGCTAATTTCGTAAACTCTATTAGGCATACATAATGAGCTCATATTAATTAATGGAAATTAATTGTTTTCTATTACATTAATGACAATTTTAAATTAATAAAAATACTAGAATGTGTGTAGGTAGTTGTACCTACACGAGAGATAGAAAAGTATGATTAATTTTACTATTGTTTGTAAATTAGAATGTTGCAAAAATAAACTGAATTTGTACAACAAATTCTCATCTACATGAAGATTTTTCACAATAAATCGTAAAAAATGGAGAAATATCTATCTATAATGCAACAATATTCACTGTGTTGCAAAAATGCTATACTTTTAATATTATAATATAATATGTATATTTTTGATTCGACATAAACTGTAATATAGTAAGTTATATACCCATTTTTAAGTATTCTACAAGAAAAAATACCACGTATTGGTAAATCATTCTACTCTACAGTGGCACCATAGATAATGGAATTGTTAATACCATTACATCTCTGCAAACCGTGCCCATGGTGCCACTTTATGGTGATTTACTCGTACCTACTATATATTTTTAAAATATTTAAATTGTTGCACCTTTTTAGATAATATTATGTTAAGTAGGTACTATAGCCAACATAAAAATGTTGGCAACACTGGATTCACACGGCTATAATATGTTATAGTATGCTATAGCTAATATGCTATAGTATGATTAGTTTATTAGGAACCATACCCTTGATTTTCCGCACACATTAAAACATTAAAAAAATGTTCACTCGTCAACCAATAAAATCTTTTCCAATTATCGTTAATGGGTATGTCGAAATTGGGTAGTACCTATTTGAAAAGATATCATCTCATTGAAATAAATATTAATTCTCATTTTATTTTGTTTTGTATTTTATTTACAAAACTGGACGTACCTAAAACATAATACATATACGCACTAACCCATTGACGTGTTAAAATGTTGCAGAATATGTGTGGTCGCCATTGAAATACGACAATGTAACGTAGATACGTCAAGTGTGCGAAATATTAATATACGCAAATCTGCTAATTTCACTAATTATCCCATAAATAAAATCAACATATTGCATGATATCAGGCGTCTCCGTTAAATAATATTCATTAATCATTATACATTGAATATAAAGGTAGAATGTTACACCAGCAGGGCTGCTATCAAAAGATAAAATATTATAATACAATAATTGAACACATTGTATTGCGAAAAGTTTTTTTATCTTATACTTTATATTCAAATAAAGCTTTTATTTTCGACATAGGTAATTCTTCTTTCTTTCGACCATGTCCGATCCTAATAGGATCATAATATATGAGCCTCCACAGAGTAGAGGTTTGTAGTGACAGATTTTGTTTTTTACGAGAAATGGATGTCAGCCACTTACTCAACCTATTAGGTCGATACCCTGACTCACACACAAATTGAAAAACAATATGTGTACTTGCCAGACCCAGGATTCGAAAATTGAGCGGCGTCATAGTCCGCGCGGCCACCGTGGGTAATTACTAATTATATATAGTAAACTTCGTTATTACGCGCTTGATAAAACGAATTACAATGATGTTTGCTACATTGATACTTGAGGAAATTAATACTATTGATTAAACACATTTTGCCTACCGCTCCATTTTCAGAGAAAGAAAAACTTCTGGAAATCTACATATTTACTTTCAACGACCAAACAAACAAAACGATGGATTGAAAAATTGACGTTTGTTTATGTAGTTATTAAATTTTCATAACGCAACACAATTGTTGATCATTAAATCAGTAACCAGTGATAATATATAATACCTAAGTAAAGTGCCGACCATAAGCAGACTCAAATTGCCGTATACTATACACAGCGTCAATTTTTAAAGTCATTTTATTATTACATGGATATAAAATTTTGAAATCTCCCAAGAAATCTAGTCTCAAAATATATATCGTTCGCATTCCTTCCTCAATTTGCCATCACCTTGTGGTGTCCCTAAAAAATAATGATGCGTTTGATGCGAACATTTTCAAAATACTTAATTGTTTAAAAACTTTCACGGAACGCCCGGCACTACTCGCGGTGCCCTAGGGTTGGAAATCATTGCGGCATATTATCTACATTTTCTTCTTTATGTCCAGTTAAGATATTATCTAAAAAAATCGATCGTTGGGATTTTTTTTCCAACATTGGGGTTTTGTAAAACGTGGAATACGGAAAAGTGGACAGGTTTTTGCTGATATCAAAATGCAATGCATTTTGTGTGTATATTTGGAAAATAAGTATGAAATCACTACGATTGTTTTTAACTGTATTTACACAACATATGAAATATGAACGTACGATTTTCCAAAATTTTCTTCTAATTTCCCCTGGATCGCTCCATCCTGGGGAAAGGGGAACCTTAACGCTACTTTGGGAAATATTGGACTAAAGCTTGATTTTAAACGTACCTACTTATACAAATTATTACATCTGTATCAGAGACCTAAAGTATATCCCAAAAACACTTTTGATAAAAAGTAATTAAAGATGTTGTGTGCGCTTGAAGGCTTTCGGTATTTCGGTTTAAAGGGCTTTGAAAGATATTATGATTCTTTGGGTTCAAAATCTGTACATGACTTATCTTCTGAAAACTTATACCTACATACGATATTATGCTGATTTATTATTAAACGTAACCCAGGTAATGCATCATATTGTATCATCAGCCTAACGACCTGCAACTAACATTTAACAAATAATACACTCAATATATCGATATTGTTTATTGTCGGATCAATGGTTATACACGCTGGTACCTTGAGGGGTATAACTTGTAAAAAGTTACAGCCGCGGATTTTGGACACAGCGTCGTATTTTAAATGGCTTCTTTATTTTAAAACATTTTAAAACTGGATGTCACCAGAATGCCACCAGCGATATATAGGTAGGTACGTGATACGGTAATCGTGGTTTCTTGATGAAAATATATAGAGTAGGTAGATTTACGTTTACGACACTTTTTAAAACTTCGTCCAACAGGAAATTCTTTTAGAAATCAAATTTGTGTCGTTTTGTTTAATGTTTTCTTGATAATAATTATTAAATCATCCTTAATAATCAAGCAAGTCTCCAAAATTCCAACGAAAATATGGAAAGAGAAAAAAATCTAGAGGACGCTCCTTGTAGATGATGAATGGTCACCGTTATATGCAGGAAGCTTTTTTAAACATGAATTCTACAGCAGCGTTCCGGAAACATTTAGTTTAATATATTATACAAAATACATTATATTACATATTCTGGAACTTCTCTTAATAGAAAAATAAGCTAGAGTGAACTATTTATAGTGAAGTCATTCAAGACGAATGCAATACTCATAAGCCGCGTTCTCACGTAGATATATTGATGTTCAACTGTATGTTGAATGACAGTTGATTGATAACCATATTTCAATTGAATTGAATGGAGTTCTTCCGACTTGTAGTCGATTCCACAGTGAATTATCATTCGAGTCAACTGTTTGCCTAGCAAGTCGCTTAAAGTAGGTAACCAAAGTGATAACAAATCGCATAGATAGACAATCGTTTGTTTCACTTGACGCTGTTTTGATTATGACTATAGGTTCAACTTAAATCCATGTGTGGGAACTGGGAACATTCCTTTCAATTTCTTCTACATTCAACAGCCAGCTGAACGACAAAAATCGCCACGCCAGAACGCGGTGATAGTGTGTATGCAAAAGTATCCACGTTCTTAGTGTCGCCACATACAAATAAACATCCAAACCGCGCGAATATTCAAACGCAGAGAATATTATCGAATATCCAAAGTTATTGATACTTAGAAAATATTGCTTGCTTTATGGATACTTTGTCAAAAGAAGCGAGGGAAGTTTGTAGCCCTGCACGGAGAAGCATATTAAGTTTATTTTCCACAAAAGATGAATTGAAGCCTTTAATTACAGGCGTTTTCCTTTTAACGCCCCCTTTCTTCGCGCAACGCACAAGCATCACAATAAATAAATTTACACGGACAGATTTCAACTGCGGTTATCTCGTCGGAACGGAACCACAAAAACAAAATATCTGTCAAATTTTGATCTTAAATAGCAGGGATGTCCGATGAGTCAATACACCCACGATGACTGAGCGGACACGCATCAGCCTTATAATATCATGGGTCCCAGGTGCGAATCCCGCGTCTGGAAAAATTTCACATATTGTTTGGACCAATAGTATGGACCTAATAGGTTGAGCATGAAACTTAAATCCATTTCTCGTAAATATAAAAAATGATAAGATTGATGGATTGACATTCATTCGGTTTCTAAATTTCATTTTTATTACTGATATGGATAATAAAAAAGACAATGATTATTTAATGGCTTTGTAACTTAGAAATGTATATTTTTCCAGTGATATCCAAAACTCAGACAATGTTTGATTTTACGTCTGGACACCATAGTGGCGTCAGAAGTCAACTCGATTGGGTTATTTTTAAAACAAAACACAACATGAACACGTAACTGCAAGAGCTAGACAAAAAATAGTAAATTATAATGAATTTAAGTTTTGTATTATTCCATTTGAGTTCCCTTATCATGTAGAATAAAATTTTTAACTACTTCATTGTATTAATTTATTATATAAGTTAGAATTAACTGTATTCGTTGTCAGTATATATTTACCCTTTGGTGAGTGCACATAGTGCCTGAAGATGCCAAAAGGCGAAACCCGGGTAGCAAAAAAACGACTCAAATAGAATAGGTGCTACAAAACTTAAATCTATTAGAATATAAATTCAAATTCTATCAAGTAGGTAGTACGCAGAAAAATTCTGCAGATCGGCGGTTGGGAAACACTCGTACAGATGTATAGATTTGCGCAAGATATAATTCATCACAAACAAGTTGTCAGTTCCGCAAAAATATACGCGATAGTATGAAAGCCATTAAGGAACATGTCGGCAGTAAGCGGCTTTAATTATACGCGATTCCATAATACGAGCAGATAAAATAAACCTTTAAATAATAAAAACGGTTGTTATGTGCACCCTAGCGCAATTTCTTCTCTAACTTTGGGAATATTTTTATGTACACGCACACACATAATAAATATTAATAAACTTTTACGCACAGTAGTTATACCGCTTCAGCAACAGTAATCCTTAACTCGAACGTATTAAGAGTTACTGTAGCATATTATTATTTATGAGTTTGTTAAAGTTTGCCATAAAAATAATTGGGAATAGTCGAAAAAGTCGTGACAATAGATTCAAAATAGAATGTAGATGCGAACCATGCAATATGCGAAAAACTTTCAATTACCGAACATCCTTATTGTGGTCAAATACTCCACGGAAAGATTTTATATGTAGATATGTACATAGATAATTGACTGATGACAAGTCTTTTGATGATTACTATCAAAACAAATGCAACTGATCTAGGTATATCTATATTATTTTTCATACATAAGCTTTTCATATTAAAAAAATAAATATAAATTTATAAACTAAATTAATTAACAAATCGAAACATAAAATTATTGTAAATTCCAACCATAAAACAAAAAAAAACTACCGATGCTTGTGTGGAGGAATGCCTTACATAAGCATGCTTCAAATCCCGACGGGGTCATTTAAAATCTATTTACTCTTTCACGCGGAAATATGAGTCTCTGCAGGGTGGAGTAGTTAGTCATTCGTAAAACATATTGATATTATATTTATACGTATATTTTATCTGGTTTAAACGCACTTTGAAAAGGCAACACGTAAAAATGACAATAAGGGTTGAAACACGTCTTTTACGGATGTACTAACTAAACCATGGATACATTTCTAGATATTTTCAATTGATTTTGATATTCGTGTGATGCTTATCTTTTTTATAATTATAGTAGGGATGGACCCACTTTTGCTTACATGCTTACAATATTGTTGTACTATGCATTTCTCAAATTGATTAGCATTTTCATAAAACATTTTTGAGGGGTAATCAATATTATGTAGCGAATTGGAAACCTATAAGTATATTTCATACTGGAAATACTAAGTATTTTTTGAAATGTTAGATTACAATGTACAAAAAAATAAAGAATTATTTTCTGATCTCGATCTAGCTTATTTTCTTACCCTGTCTGGAACATGTTTGTAAATGACAGTCGTCAACACTGTCTCCGCCAGAGCACGTTACTTCCTTTGCGGGCTCCGAGGCAAACAGTCCTCTTTTCATTCAATACTTTCATTTTAATTACTTTTGCAACTAATTACAATTTCTACTGAGTCCGATTAATATTAGACTTTTAACCAAATTTAGGTTAATCTGCCTCTTGACTAAAAAAACTTATCTCCCTCTACAAATATATTACATAAAGTAATTGAGTTTTACTTTGATAATGACAACACAATACGTATATAAGTAAATTTGTTGTATTATTATAGTTTAATTTGGTTAGTACCTACACACTAATTTGTGGTATGGATTTAGAAGAGTGTAAAAATAAAGTAAAGACTTTATTAACATGATACCATTAAACATTTAAAAGGGTTTCCATTTCTACGCGAGCCTTAAGTATACTGTAAATATTTACCAAGTCTTAGGTGTACTTGAAATAAACGTGCATTTGCAAATTTAACGACAATTCCGACGTTTTATATTTACCGGAAATCGATCGAATAGCCCTAAAATTGAATTCGTCCGGAATATTATAGCCACCAATTCAAACCAAGTTATCGCGATAAATTCGCTAAAGAGCTGTTAAGCTGCATATTATTAAAAGCCCCACTTGACTCATCGTAAACTTCGCGATTGTTTCCTCATTTTCACATCTGGGAACTCGCTATTTTCGTAGCATATTCGCAGCTAAGAATTTGTGCATCAGTGAAGAGTGAATAGTTTATAGCTTACGTTCTCTAGGTATGTAATTTTGAAGTTCACATAAAA
The DNA here is from genome assembly GCF_057557595.1 of Rhyacophila brunnea. Taxonomy (NCBI): domain Eukaryota; kingdom Metazoa; phylum Arthropoda; class Insecta; order Trichoptera; family Rhyacophilidae; genus Rhyacophila; species Rhyacophila brunnea. The sequence goes on from NW_028232752.1 coordinate 25,703,188, forward strand.
GCACATGGAGTTGTTAGCGAAATTGAGTTATTCAACACAAAACACATGCCAGTATCATACATTTACTCGTGTATTGTAAACATATTATAGGTAGATAGGGCATCCTATTAACCGGAGAAGAAATACTACCCCCGGTTAGCGGTTTTTATTCGAATAACTAACCGGGTAAACGGTTTAAACCGTCTGAACTTTAAAATAAAGTGTTTTTAAATATTTTTGATATAAGTACTTTAATAAATAAAATTTGGAAAGACCTCGCAGACATAGGTACTGTCACCGACTGATTTTTCGCCCCTGAGGGGGGCGCTCCCATAAGGAGTAGTGCTCCCCAGCCGCTCGGTCTGACCCTGGTAGTCAATGTGCCACCGATGGAATGATGACGACCCTTGGCAAAGCCGAACAAAATATTTCATATGTATAAGTCCCGCGGTTTGCTCTGACAGGTCCCACGACTTCTCAGAGTGAACTGTGGATGGTTAAGTCGGTCACAGACCATGTAAATATAGGTAACAGGTAATATGGTATAGGGTTAAAAATTTTGGATCAAATATAATATGCTTAGGTAAAGGGTAATTAAATTAAATTAGATATAAAATATGGTTTGGATGTAAGATAATATGTAATGTAAATTGTAATATAATAGGTAAATTTAAAATGTAATGCAAAGGATAACAAAGTAATAAAGGGGGACTATGGATGGGCGTTAATGGTACATAATAATTAAGGTAGTTAAGGTGTATGTAATGTTAAGAGTATATAGATCGATGTCGCTACGCGTCGCGCGTACACGGCACAATAATTGTTAACATATGCTCATAGGCCTGTTGCGAAAGCTTCCATTTGTACATATGTGCAATCACAAAGTATAGCAACACGTAGGGCAATCATCGATCCGATTTCAATCACGATCCCGCGTAATTAATTTTCATACTAAATTCGATTTCAAATAGCCACGGCTGTTCCGCGCGCGGCGTTTCCGAATCGGTATTCCGGCAGCTTTCCTGCTCTGACGCGAGAATCGGATCAATGATTTTGGTCGATCAAGGAGACCACGTACTGGAATAAAGTGTGGGAAATCTTTGATCGGCGAGGTATGAGTATGTACTAAGCAATTATTACTGCCTACATGTTTGGTTGACGGAATGACATCCGTCAACTAGTCGTAAGTATGTGCCAGTGGCGACACCGAGCTATATTAGTTGGTAAGATAGTAAAGATTGCGCGACCAGTACAATTATATATTCGAATAAAGTAACTTCCCCGCTTGATATTATTTAATATTAAGCATTCATTTTGTAGCTAAATTAACAATCTACCGATTTCATGTTCTTAGACTGACGTCAAGTAGGTATTCAGGCCGTCGGGGCGCCTCAAAGTTGGACCCCCCAACGGTAGTTGGCCGAAGGATTGGTATGCGCTGTCGTAGGCCTGGTGCCACAAATATGCCAAGTTAACCACTGGCATATGACGCCTTATCATCCAGGCTAACTTTGTAGTACTCTCGTTTCTGAGTGAGAGGTACCTTCGCGCCGCTAGGGCCCGTAAAGCCGGCCGCCGCGGGAACGCCCCTCCCTCAGCCATGGGGAACGCCACCGCGCAGGGGGTGTGCTGTATCGATAGGCAATTCAACCACGAATCCGTCGATGCCGCGCACACCTTCGTAGGTGCGTTTTTCGTGGGGCTGGCCCAGAAACAAGGTGCTACTGCTACAGCAATTGCGCACTCTCAGTACTAGCAAGTGCTCGAAGTACGTAAGTGACGCGAGAGCGACGCCGCCCATCGGCGAGCGCCGCCTTACGCCTATAATTTTACTTAGTCGGCCCTTGCGTAGATGTCGCGGGTAATTAGTCATTGTACAATTTCTGCCAATCTCGTAAGGAAACCGTTAATTAATTTTGTCACCCTCAAAACGTCGGAATAAGGGATGAAATCGGGCAGATTTGCATATAAACCCCCAATTTTGAATTTCATTAACAGTCTTCTTCCGCCTACACGACCCTGAACCTGCGACGGTCAGCGGCGTGATTTTATCTGTATTTTTCCATACAAGTCGCCGAGACTCGTGAGGAGGTACTCGCCAAGGTCCATAAATACCTACTGGCCGATACCTATTCCTCTATACCTACTGTCAATCTGACAGATCGCGGAGTTAACGTCAGTCAGCGACTTAGTCGTTTTCGCGCATTTTTTAACTTTCTTCATTATTGGACCCGGTCCTCAACCTTTCACAATAAGCCCCCGCGCTCGTGCAATCTCGACTACAACTAATAATAATTAATAATTAAATAAATAAATTGTGTGTTGGTCTATAATTAGCCTTATATAATAAATTAGTTTCTTTGTGACAATTTGTGGTTCAGAGTTTTAGTAATTTGACTTTGTTTAATTTGGTGACAGTGGAACTCAATAAATAAACTATAATAAAAAGTGAATATTAGTTTTAATAACTATATTGCCGTGCCTACCTGCTCTCCCAAAAACTGAATGTACCTCCACTCCAGGCCCGGAGCTAGCCGAGGATTCGGAGGCCTACAGTACCTATTAGAAAAATTCAATTCAGCCCTGCCTAATCCAAGCCATAGTAGATAATCAGGGAACACAGTATCAATGGGAGCTGAAATACCTAAAGGGTGTGGAGTAACAGGCAACCGATCTCGAGTGTGGAAGACTATGGGATAAACTTAAACATGTGTTAAGAATACGCATGTATCTCGTTCTGATAACTCCTCTCGTTTTATGCACTGACGCTCATTCAATATTGGTGTATTTGAAGGTTGCAACACACACTATTGCACGTCTATAATGTGTGTTTCATTTTCGTAGGACACTCACACATTCAAAACCTTGCTTCAATCTGAATTATATTTCTTCTGTTCTGTGTAGAATGTAGATAATAGTCAAAAAAATATTTGTTTATCTATAAAATATTTTAAATTATGCCATTAAACCATACATAATTTTTTCATAGTTAATAGATGTTAATGGTTTAAATAATTAAAATAGACAAAACAATGCATATTAAAATCGACTGACTTTCTGGCTATTTCTGTAACATCTTTGCTATGGACGATTATCGCGCATTTTTTATAGACCACTGCATTAAATCAGTGCATAGTTAAAGCTGCACTTGAATGTGGTTTTCGGTGATTACAGCTCCAGACGATGTGTTGGCCGTTGTCCAAGTTCACTCTCGGAGTTCGTTAGTTTTGCAAGAACAAATCCAAATGAGAGCGCACGCAACGTTTACGTTCGGTATGTCTACAAAGATGAATAATTGCACGAATTATTCTTGTTGTTTTGATAATATTTCATTTAATACTGACTTTAGAATATACCAGATATGTCCAACGCATCGATCATTAAGATAGGAAGCATTAACCATTCCTATTTTTATTTCCTTAACCTAACTTACGTGAAAGAAGTTTTCAAATTAACTATAAAACAAATGTGTGACCTCATCGTATTACTTGATTCGTATGGGATGCCACAGGAGTGAGAGAAAGATAAAATGTAAATCCCCGCATTTTAAACTGAGGTGTAGTACCAATTATTGCCTTGTAGCGGTTGGAATACTTTGACCAATTTTAAAAGATGGAGTGAAATTCTACACTCATGTTTCGGTTCAACTTATTTGTGTATTATATCAAAAAATGAAGAAGAGAATATGATAGATAAATTCGCTCAGGGTACCCACCCTGAAGCTGGGAAACTGTAGATATCTGTGATTATTTATTCTTCTTCTTCCACGGCGCTACACCCTGGGGTGGGATTTGGCCTCCTCCACAACCGCTCTCCACTCACTCCGGTCTCTCGCCACACTTCTCCAGTTACCGGGTCTTCCTATTTGAAGGCAGTCCACTTCTAATTCTAGTGATTATTTATTGATTGCTACGAATTTTAAACCCTATCATAATCATAGCAACTTGGTTGAGTTGAGAATTTTTTTAACTGCATATATAACAATTGCCATCTAAAAAAATGTGTGTGAAGTGGACAAGATACAGTTATTAACACATTTACTAATTATTTTTTAATATATACCAAGATATATATTATTCCACTTTCATGTAGGTACTTAGGTACTTAATATTAAAAATAGGTACCTAAGGTTTAAAAGTTCTACTATACCGATTTTATTTTTAATTAGCAAATAGGAAAACCCATACAACAGCGGAGTAGGGGCAGCGTTGCCAACTTAGCGTTTTTCTTACCAGATCTGGCGTTATTGAATAGGCACCTAGCTTGCAAAATTTTTATCTGGCATAAGGCGTTATATCTAGCGTTTTTCGACACCGCAAACATTTTAAAACTTCATAATAAATCTAGAACATTACACCAGATTTGCTTGATAATCAACATGCTGGTCTTACGTACTCTATATTATTACTAGGAAAAAATACCAGTTGGCAGTGACACCTGTCAACATTGAAGACGATGTGCTCAATGCGTTCAGGGTGTTCAATGAGCAGACAGATATAGAGTATGTGTTTGCGTCTATGTGTGTCTTGCGCTGTGTTGCAGACATACAAATCAAGACAAATATATGTATGTATATACATCTTGTTAAAAAAGAATACATTAAAAATGTTACTACGACCAAATTTATTAACTGAATTTATTTTAAATTTTATGAGTTATTCTATTAAGACGGTACTTCAGTGAAACGACTAATAATTTTCAACTATAGGTGCGACGAAATTTTGGACTCGCTGGCAATGGGAGAGCGAACGTCGAGCTGTGAACACGTCAATTTGTTTCGTGATGGCGACGGGGGTATTAATTCTTAAATCGTGTAAAGATGACTAAAAAACGTTACACATTTACTTGAAAAAGAAAACATGTCAATGAATATATTATTATTGTTACTAATAGAACAATAAACATAACATTAAATGGACGCATGTTGGATTTATATAACAAATTATATTTCGTTCGGCACGCGTCATTTGCACAATCCGCGCATCGCCTAGCCACGATCTTTTTAGACCATGCCTCAACTGAGGTATAGCCTTAATATTATAAAATACTAAATTATTTTTCGACCTTTGTTCTTGTAAAAACGATGTTTATAATAAATTGTGACACTTTTTTTGAAATGCTAGTAAATCTGGCAAATTTTTTCTGCCATCTAGCTTATTTTCTTACCCTATCTGGCTTATTTGTGTGAATGGCAGTTGGCAACACTGAGTAGGGGTAGGGAGTTGTTTCGAGAAGCTAGTTATATTATTGATATCAAGGTACGCCTTTAACTTATCGTCATAATATTGTAACTTATAACTAATGCATTATGAATTTTAAATCACACTACAAGCTACACGACAATGTTCTCAGCTTCCAGTGAGTCCGATGCACTTCTCCACGTTATAAAACTACATAATATGAACGGCGAAACAGATATAAAAAAGCAGTTCGGCTGGTATCTTATATTATGGCAAGACGAGACTGATACTTGACGTCGAGGGCAAGGAAACTTTTCTCTCGTCGAAGAGTGTTTTTAATAATATCGATTATAAAATAATATAACTAGTTACTTTGATGAACAGCCATTTGTTCACTGAAAAAAAAATAACTTGAGATATAATAATATAATACGTAATACGGTTTATCTCCACTAACTCACTCTCGTCGAGGTTACCATTAATAATTAATTGTAGTTGGTTTGTAATAAAATCTCTTTTGTAAGTTATTAGCATAATATATATTGTGAAGTTCAATCTTATAGGTTATATGACGAAATACATTTAATTAGTTTTACATCAATTTCGGATGGGCTAAGAATAATTATACTGACCGTTCAGTGACGTGTGTTTTTATTATCGACTGAGACAGTTAGTTTTTATTTTCTGTCAATAGTTGTTACTATACGTTTGATGATTGAAAATAGCTCTTCAATGATCATTCTTAAAGGAAGTTATAATAATATAATAAAACACGGGATAGAATAATATGGATACATTGATAATCTATAAAATGAAATAGATAAAAGAATTATGCAAGTCAATATATATATCGCTACGCCCCTACGGTATAATCAAGGTGGTACGTTATACAACTGAAATGCATTTTGTACAAAACACTAATAAGATCAGTTGCAATGTATGTATCGGAAACCTGATGTATAATCCGTAACTAAACAAATAAACTTTGTAAAGGACATAAATGATGAGTGAAGCACTCGGACAACAGCATAGTTGGGATAGTCCTGCAATCAGTGAGTGGGTGCTATGCTTGGGAATACAAAGCGATCGGTTAGGGACCGATGCTAATAAATATAGATTTTCAGTCTAGTCGAGTCACTCTAAGAAGTCATCTAAATATTACGTCACGCCCTAAGGCCACCTGCTCAGGCAGAAACTAAAATCTGACGAACTGGTTGGTGATGGAACTCATAAACCGGCCAGTGACTGATGTTTCGCACACGGCGCTACTGAAACCTAATAATACTGGAATCAATAATTTTCAAGGAATGCGGGGGGGGGGTTCATCATGTCTTAGACAAGGGGGTACAAGATTTTTCAACGAAATGTGACGACGAGAAGAGGTAGGCGGGGTCAATTACCGAAAGTCATGTGACATCAATTATCTAATAATATATGAACGATCCTTAAATCTATTGTACTAATATTATTATCTCTACATTGCGCACGTGAATACGAATATGTAAAAAAGAGGTTAAGTACTGTGTAGGCGAACTGTCATTTTCCACCTCTTTGGTATAGATAGAGTAATAGACGAAAAAAATACACAATGATACTTATTTTATTTATATATACCTATATTATTTTTTATAGGAAATTAAAGTTAGTTTCATATTAGGCAATAAAGTGGCAATGCTAAAAAAGCATCGACAAAATCATTGATACGTAAAGGTTGTTCGATTCCACATTTTTAATGAATCATAATAAATATTTTTCTAGTCAGTAATCTCGAAGGGAGGCGGGATTGTGTCTACCGCAAACGAGGATATCGTAAAATGTAAACAGAAAAAAACTCTAGGAAGAGTGAAGGAATGCAGCGAAGTTACGTAGTGGTTTACATAACATTACACTATGAAAAACAAGAACATCGATTTGAACAATTTGGCCCCTGCGCGTCAGGTGTAACACGGTTTTTTTGTATCACTAATTTGATGTAGGTACCAATGAATACGTACGTCAACAGTAGCTTTTCTTTCTTCGGTTACATGTAAATTGTACGTATTACATTTTCCAGTAAGGCAGCTCACGGTGAACTGTCATACGACTAATTGTATACGTACAAATTTGCGGATACGTGTATCGTTTTCTTATCGTGTCATCCCCTATCGGAAGTAGGTCACCATCGGAGCGATCTTTGCTCTGTCATCATCTATCTACCCACTCATACCTACCAATTACCTGAACCGCAAGTTCTTGTTGATTATTAAATTGCCTACACCCAGTCGTAATAATTCATACACTAACAATAAAATGTGAATTGCCCTTATACATCTACTTTGATTTCACTCATTCTTTGACAAATACAAAGTTTTAAACTATTATAGTATGTAACCTTTTTTAAATCTCTTTAAATATTTGTAAAATGGTTTACATTTTGAAAACGAATACTTTGATAACAAGTGTTTCCGTATAACCTGGACGTTACTATTCAGTTTTTTTTAATAATTTATTTGTATTATGATTGAAAATACCAATTTAATAAATAAAAAAACTGTGTGTTGGTACTACTTATTCTTTATAGCTAGCTACTCTAAAAGCTTTCAGATCAATATAACAAAGCTTTACATTGCCCAAGCCTAGACATACAATGCTCTTATACCGGTTCTTCCTAACAATTAAATTATATTGGTCCATACTCAACTGTGTGACGTGCGTGGGCATATAATTATTATCCTATATTAAACCAGAAACCATTATTTTGGATAATAAAGTGTGCTTTGTAACACCTTGAATAGATTTATACCGTATATTCTTTCGAAGATAATTACATATTTTACTACAGCCGACGTTTATATAACCTCAAATAAAATGTATTCAAGAATATAAAGGAGATCAGTGAACTCTACGTACAGTTTAGAAGTTGACAGATAGGATGATCGAGTAGATACCGAATTTATCTATATTATATCTATGACATTAATGGCGTAAAGGACACCCAATGAAAATAAGATACACCCTGCAATTAATTGGCGGCCAAATAAACGGAAGGTAGGCCTTAGGACGCGGTGCCACCCTACACCAGGATCGGTTAATATAAAGGAATTGCTGGACACTGACAGCTGTAATATGATTACAGGTCTATAAAATTAAGCCAGATCGATAAATACATCTTAATTTGGACTTATAACTATCACCTTCACTGTAAAGATACACTGCATTGTACTTAGCTTCATTCACATTTTTTTGAAACTTGGAACCCGCCCTACGGCGCATACTAAAACAAAATCACCCTGGACCAACTACCTTGTTTCCAAATAAGCGCAGTAATAATAAGGCCGTTTAAGGGAGGTTCTGACAATGGTGTCAGTACTATCATTATTGTCGCCACTGTAATCTTAAATGTTCTCAGAACTGCCTTATCATCAAGGACACTAAACCAAGGCCTGCCTCCCAGACCTCACAAGGGTTCAGTTAACTCAGTTATCGTGACCTTCCTTGTCGTTTCCGATTCATCGAAGAGCGCAGTACTTGGCAGGATATCGTATATCTTACGTCATAGAGACATGGCCTCCCCAACCAGGCCGCCACACTTTCATATTAAGAGAAACAATGAGCTAGATTTAAACAAATAAATCCGCAGGTACCTTCCTGCGAATTTAAAATTAATCTATTCCGAAACTATCATTCAGATAGAATTAGCCCAATCAAATCAATTCAGTACATTTTCAAAAGTTTTCAATTTATCAGAGTAAAAAGTAAAAACTGTCCAAAAAATTGTGCTCCAAATTTGAACGATAACATTCACTTTCGAAACTAAATACCTAGCTGCAGAAAAAATAAATAACAACGGATTGATTTTATTAGGTTGAAATTTTTAGAGTAGCGAAACCGATTAAACCAAGTTCCACCAACGAAGGTGTTTCGCAAGGTCGTTCTGGTAATTAGGTACCTACATTTTTTTTAAATCTCAATACCGTGAAATTAAATTGGTTACTATGAAGACGCCGTATGTCTTTTCGGGTTACCAAATAACTAAATTGTTTTATGCTTTACTGAATTTTTATTCAGATGTCACCCAACAGACTTACATTTTTTAGTGCACATCATCGCACTTATAGTTATGCATGTTGTTTAATGTGAAGAAATTAATAGCATTTTATTAATCAGTTTATATAACCAAAATTGATTACATTTGCGTTACTACTAATATACTACAGGCATTATATTATAGCTTTTCTAGTAGACTCCAAAGTGTCTATTTATCGTTGGAAGGCGCATCGGTGGACGAAGTAAGAATACTAGCTATTATGTACATTCTAAACTAAATAAATTATCTAACGACAGCATGAAAACGCGCCTTTACTTGAACATACTTCACTTCTGTCTTGCGCATGGGAAGAAATGGTATCAGCGTATCTTACATTGTGTGTAGTAAGATGTAGGTATCTATAATCGAATATCCGGTACTTGACCAAGATTTCTGGTACAATATTACATCAAAAGTTGCAAAAAATGGGCTATTATTATAGAAATAGAGATAGCCATTGCCCATTGGTATACTTAAAAGTGGTTTTCGTGCATTGTTCTCCTAATCATAAATTTCGATCTGAAAATCTTCTACTCACGTTTAAACGGCAGGGTAACTTATAATCGCGCTTACCAAGAGATGCTTCAATGCACGGCCTTGGTTTGTGGACCGTTGGAATCCAACTTGGTAGCAATCAGGGTTGCCAACATCAGCTGTCAAATTAAAATTGCATATGTTTTTTTCTCCTCATATCTGCTTCCGACGAAGCAAACACATTCCACAATGTCAGGAGTATATATTATTACATTTTGTGCGAGGATTTGTATTTTTGTTATCTGATCGATCAATCAAATTTCCAGTATATGGAGAAAACCAGATGAAGGTAACATTCCCTGATGCAATATTTATAATACTACTTACATATTAAATAAGACAACGGGTTTCTTTTAACCAATGGTATTTGAACACGGTATATTCGACTCTGCAGCAGAGGTGTAGATGGAAGAAGATTTTGTTGGCAACGCAACTACTGTGGACCACTGTTTAAGGCGTTGGTGATTTGACATGGCAGGGAGATGTACGTGCTGCATTTTGGTCACCAACCTTCGATAGAAGACAGCACCAAAAATAAGTATAACTTCGAGTTAAGCGCCAGTTAGACGGCTGTGACTTGCCTGCGCGGTATAGTTTGTGCAAACTACTTTTACAGCGCTTTTCGGTTTGCACGAGTTACAGTTTTCCATTCCATACACACGGGCTTCCCGTTACAAACCAGTTTGCGCAGTTAAGCTTGTGTGAGCGTCTAGCTGGCGCGCTTAAAGCAATGAAAGAGCCAACATTACATACGAATTAATGAACTAATTGGAAAAGACACACAGTTGATGGAATTATCTCGTTGGTGTCAGTCTTACAACTGTAAATGCGTTTTTCTTACCAATTTTTCCGCTCAGCTAGTCTTTTCTAAAATAAAAATTCACAGTTCCAACTTCTGGCCTTCTTCTTGCCCATGCGGTGACATGTATTTTCCGGGTAAAAATAAAGTACTTACGATTTTCAAAATAATGGCAAAAGTTGGGGATTTCAAAATAAAACAAATGTAAAGTCGTCTAAAAAACCATGGTCATTGTTTTCATAGATTAATGATGTTAGTTTAAAAATCCCTTTCTTCCAGTTCCCTGAAAAACATTTTCCATACAATATATTAGAAAACTACGTTTGCATATCGTCACTGTTCTGGCAGAAGACACTAATTCGAAAAAATTACATTTGAGTTACTTATACCAAAATGTTCATTATTTCAAACTCTACCGTCTGGAAACCTTCTTAATAAATAAACAGTCTTTATTTTAAAGTCATCCTTTTTACGAGTACTTAATAAACTCACACTATAGACCATTTCAAACATTTTAACAACTTCAAAGTCAAATTACTCAAAACTAGTATTCTCCAGTTAGTGTGTTCTGCCAGAACAGAGACGATATGTTCTGAAAATTTAAGACATAAAAATGTAGGTATCCAATCTGTCATTTTGAAACATTGTCAGGTTCAGTTTTAAGTAAATTGAATGAAGCTTTATAATAAATCAGTTTTCGAATATGTATATTCAAATAATTATCATATCATAAATTCATTAAGTGATATAATTATATTATATAGATTGATACAAATGATTAAATTTAAACCACAGCGATGCGTAATGGCCGTCATAAATTAATTAATTTAGCTTGAAATATTTGCATAATATCTTTATATCTTTATATTTATGCGTCGGCTTCTTTACCGACATCAGTTGACAAAGGTATATATTATGCTATAAAACAAAATAGTATTATTTAGTGACATCGGTTGCCTAAAAACAGTGAAAACTAATAACTTTTCAGTTGATTACATTTAGTATGGGGCCGCCATTATTATTTGTATTGAAATGCTGACAACCTTGTCCAGTTCAAAGAAGTTGAAATCATTCCCGCCATTGTTGGACGCGAGATATATTGTTTGTGATGTCCAGTTCAGGCCGCGGCCGAGGCGGCATCACGGCATCATGCGGTGCCACACAATATCTTGCCGCGTTTATTTTGATATCCATTTTTTTATACCTTCGGGTCAGGATGTAAAACTTTTTATGGCGTCCATTTTGTTTATGTCTGACGTTTTAGTGTTTCAACATTTTGGAGCAACTTCACGGCAGTCTTGCGATATATTTATTACACGAAGTTATTAAAAATATCGAAGTTATTTTAAACATAAATAAATATTATTTAATGTACATTGAGATGTCGGCGGCCTTCGATGGTTTCAAGGAGTTCTACTTCAAAATAATTGTTTTAAATAGTTTCTTGAACTATGTATAAAAGCCACAAAACAGATAAATAAACGCAATCGCCATGGATCAATGTTTTGAAACAGGGTATATTATGACGGTCAGGCCATAAAACAAAAGCAAAACAAAGTACACCGATTACCCTCAAATATTGAATGCGCGTTATATTTAAGTGACAAACTTTAATGCATATTATTATGTCACAGACGTAACTATTAAAAATACCGATGTTAACACATATTTTTCCACGCTCGAAATCCGTAGCCACCACACCCAGCAGGGTAAGCGAGTTTCTCCCTGATAAAAACTTTTGTGTTCCACGGTTGTCATACTGTTTTGATAACGAAACATTATAATAAAGAATGCATTTTGTTCTACAGCTGTGGAGCTGAGGAATAAAATGATTCACGTGCATATATTAACACAGGGATGAGCAACCTTTTCATGTTGGAAGGCCACATTCAATTACAAGTTGTAATCCAACAAGATTCAAGAAACTTTTATTGGGTGAAGTTAAACATTAATTTGTGAAAATCTGACTACTATGTAACTTAAAATAATGAAAATTTTGATTCATTCAATTTCGCATTCTGAAAATGGACTATTGTTCTCGGATAATCTATCATTACTATTCCTAGAAAATATGTCAATATTTCTTTATTTTTATTAGTGTTTGAAGACAAAAATTTTAAAATTGGATAATTTATTATGAAAGTAACAAGTACCTAATAACAACATATTATTACAATGTATAGTTTAGTACCTATGCACCTAACAAAATGCAGTTGACGTTTGATGTGTGTTAGGTGAACAGTAATAACAAAACTGCTTTTACCCCATATTTATTTATATGTCAATTGTATTACATACTTTAACCCCGAACCTATTATAAAACTGCCTACCTATTAAAAGTTTAAATATCGAACACAATAATTATTTTGAAACCGAAGCAAAAAATGGGTGAAGAAACAAAACAACATTACTATTGTAAAAAATGAGTTAAAAAATAGTCATTTGCTAAAATAAATATTATACCCGTCAATATGCCACACCAAACAGCGGCCATTTAAGAAAAATTACGAATAGGTGCAATAACCAGTTAATTCAACTTGAAATAATAATGTGCACAGATAACTACAAACTCGTAGACGTCAACGATTAAAATGCCATCGTATATTGTTTAAAATTCGGTTTATTGACAAGTATTCCTAATCCCCACAGTAAGCAAAGACAAAAAAAACATGTTGTTTTTTTTTTCATGTGTGATTGAACCAGAGAAAGGAACCAATAGATTGAGGGTTAAGCGAATGGAAAGCGATAATAATTATTCGTTTTTTATAATTAAAAAATAAGTATAACACGATTTTTTTTATAATGTGAATCGAATCGAGCTTTGATGCGGTCACAATATCGAAGCTCGAATCAATATAAATAAAAAGATTTCAAGTTCATTTATATTTTCTACAACAACCGATGCTTTTTTTAAAAAAATATTAGAAACAAAACACGTTAAACTATGAAATTTTCAAACAAAATTTGTATGCTAAATATGATTAGATATGTACGTATTGATTATTTAAAATGAAAATCATTAGGCATTGCGATCATCATTAAGAGCGAAAATTGTATCTAATATTCTTTTGTATTCATTATGCAAGTAAATATAGGAGCTGTAGATTTATGAAGATATTCGAAATAAAGCATATATAATATATGAATTTCGATTTAATAAGTTCTATAAGTACATATCTATCTATAATATTATAAAACGACATATCTACCGTAAGCATTGTCATACCAATTGTATAACTTCTAAGGCGCAATTTACTCTACTATAAAATCAAGAAGAGAAGGGCAGGCTATTTTAGGTTTTTAAATCTATAAATAGCTGTAAAGTTAATCCAAAGTTTATACAAAAGCATCGATCGCTTCGATCAGCGGTAATAAACACTTCTCAAGTGGGATCGTCAAGGTATTCGATGCAGGTGGAGTATAGATAAATAAAATTATTCAATTTAAATAGTGTCAACACTCTGATTTTGTTACTTTTAATTATGAATTTCGAATTCTTAGAGGCCAATACACATTTGTTTTATAGCCTGGTAAAGTTGCTTTAAATCGATAATTAGTTTAGTTGTCCGTTCAGTCTCTGTTTCAGTCGAGCTGTCAGTTAAACTGATGTGTGAACGCAAAAACTGAAATGGAGGCGTGACAAGAGTGGGTTTGCCTTCAGTTATCGTGTCAGTTTTTAGAGTTGTCAATCATACTGATGTGTAAATGATTTAATGACATAGTTTATTGAGATTTATCGAGACAATTTATGAAAAAAGAGTAATCGCCTCATCGACAATAAAAGAGAAGCTTTATTCGAGAAGAATAAGAAAATAATCAAATAACGAAATATAGAAGCATCGTTTTTTTTGTAACTGAGAAAGAATGTACCTATCTAATTAATTTAGGTGCCTATTCACTATTCAGTGAAGTGAATCTGAGCCTTTATGCATGTCCGAACATTTAGTTTTAATCGGTACGGCGATGCACTGTGTTGTCGTATTTTTCATACTATTTTTCTAATTTCGATTGAAATATTATTTCTTGAATATAGGTACTGCATTTTACGAGAGATGGATGTTAGCCACTGTTTAACCTATTAGTTCCATACTCTGGGACCAAGCACATATTGAAAAACAACTTGTGAATTTTGCCAGACCCTGGATTCGATTTCGTTTTAGAACGTAAGACTGTTTAATTAGAAGATATTTTTTGATCAACATATCGTCGCTATGGGATTGGTTTGAAGAATATCCGTTTTTGTCGAAATCAACGTTTTAATGCAGAATGATTTTTTGTTGCTAAATGGACCAGAACAATCCTGTTCTTTAAATTGCGTTGTAATGAATACAGCATTAATATGTTGTAACAGCAACAAGTTAAATACCTTCATGTAATTAAATATAGGATAATCAAATTTGTTTTTCGTCTCTTGCACATTTGACATTTGGTCTATTCGATAAACCAATTCTACAGCGACGATATATGTAGACAAAAGTCAATTGCCATAGAGGAAGAATTCGAAACCAATTTTTATTTATTATGTTTTTATGTTGGTCAAGTAATAAAACCAAATAAATACAAATCCAGATGAGTACATACACTCAAATGTTACAAATATTAAATGCGCTTACACGGCAAAATTTAATCATTAATGCATATTATGACACATACGTATCTATTGAATATTTCATATTGTTTTAAGTTTATCGCATATTTCTCGTCACTCCCAGAAATTACAGCTTCACCCGGAAGGCAAACCATTTCCTTATGTTTATGTTATATGAGCGCAATATATGTTATGGGTCACAAGCATCGAGACGATCCGATATGTATCTGAATTGTTGTGTGTAGATCGGTCATGGCGTCGGCGTAAGTCTGAGAGACTGTTCATATAATTTAGCCATTACGATAAGATCAGATGTTTTGGTCAAACGCGTTCATAAACCAGACAAAATAATTTAAAACTATTAGGTTGTAGACGATACAGTGATTAGATACAATCGACAGAAAAGAAATAGCTCATGTATTACGTTCTTGAATCTTTACCGGCCGGAATGAATTTGGCCCGCGGGCCGTAGGTTCGCTATGTCGGTATAAATAATGAAAGTTATCCACGTTATCTGACAGCATCGCGTGGAATCATAGATTATTGTTATCAACATTGTAGGTTCGATAGAGAACCATTATGGTGACTGAAGAATGCCGCCAGACCATAATGTATTTATAGACATCAAATTCCCGCGCATCTCATAATCTCACCTCATAGACAATTTGATGCCGGATGGGATGCAATGCAGGGACGTACTGACGGAAAATAACCGAGTCCAGAACATAACGGTACACACCTTGAAAATCACTACAGTGATCAGTCATTCTGGCACATACAATTAAATATATTAATACATTTAAACGACAGTTGTTCCGTGGGATCGACAATATTCGGACGTCTCCAATAACGAGATAGCGAGTGTTTACAAATTAATAATAACCAGTTGTGCGTGCGGCGTAACAATAAATTATTGTTACAAAGTTGTTTACATTTAAGTGTCTCTGACTGCAGGGGCGCTTATTAAAAATCAAAAAAAAAACGTTGCCAGCAATGGATCATCAAAAAGAAACCCAACAAACAATGTCGTATGCATCAGTTGCACAAAAAATGCAATTTCCGAAGAAGGAGCAAGCCATCGTTCTAGATGCTATCGATGGCATCTCTATACGAGAATACACACTATGGATCGGGAATAAGGTAGGTCCATGTCATATAAGATATGTATCTAGGATTTCCCAGGGAAGAATATGTATATACTTGAGTAGTGAAGAACAAGCAGATAAATTAACAGAAAATCAAGAAACAGTTAAAATTGGAAACCACATACTAGAAATCAGGCCGCTGATCACCAAATCAAAGAGGGTAATAATATCAAACGTGTGTCCTATAATCCCACACAGCGTTTTGGAATCAAAACTAAATGAATTAAAGATAAAAACTACATCACGTATCACAAGCATCAGAGCTGGTATTAACGAACCGGGTTATGCACATATTTTAAGTTTCCGGAGACAGGTTTATGTAAACCCAGAAGACACAATAAAACTGCCAGAGTCAATGCAAATAAATTTTGAAAATACCCTGTACTGGATTTACTTCTCCACCGAAAAATTGACATGCTTTATATGCAAAGAAGAGGGCCATCTGGCCAAATATTGTAAAACAACTGGAAATAATGAACCTCACACTGTACAATTGCCTGACTCTCTCAATGTACCAAAGGTGTTAACCTCTCTTTTGTTAGAGAGAGAAAATACACTCCAGGAGGATGAACTAGCCGCAGATATAGAGTCGGACAACTCTATTATCAACAAGGATACGCCAATCGGTTCAAAAAGGCCGTTGACCAGTCCAACTGATATCAGCAGCGTAGAATTTGAATTTGAAGATACAGTGAAAAGGAATGCAATCACACGCATTCCTGCACTCCAACAGACACCAAAAAAATCGAGAAAAGTATCCACTGAGGATACAAATGAACTGTTGTTACCTGCCAAGGAACATGTTGAAAGTAATCGTCATAGGTTTCCCATCGACTATGAAACATTACTCAGTTTCCTTGTGAAAACACATGGAAATCCCAATACCGAAATGATTGCTAATGAATTTACTACTGATATAGAAGCTCTTAATAACATGCTCACAGAAATTTATAGTTATTTAAAAGAACGCAGCATTAAAAGTCGCATAACAAGGATCAAGAAAAGACTCAGTAATCCACAATTAAAAGTTTCCAGTGAAGATATTAGTTCGTTGGAAGGGCAAGAGGAACAATAACATAATGCATAATTCCAGCAACAAAGTTAACCAATTTATTCAATCTGATGATACGTATTGTTTTCTGGAATACAAGAAGCATTCTTAATAGACTAGAGGAGCTTAGAGTGAAGCCACTAAAATTGCACTTAATTACAAAAATAAAAATATCAACATTTTCACTGACTCCTTAAGTCTGATTCACTCGCTCGAAAATCCAAATTTCAGCATCAAAACTAATGACTACATTCTTAATATTAGAACCAACATTTCCAAATTTAGCAATAGTAACGAACACGGTACAAATATACAGATATACTGGATTCCAGCACATAAAGGAATTATGGCAATGAAATTGCTGATCAATTGGCAAAAAAATCTGTAAAATACCCATCAGAAAAAAAAGAATTCCATACACAGATTTTAAAGCCCAGTTTAAACAAACAATGAGCGAAAATAACGGTAAATATTTAGGAAATCTTGGGAAAGAAAAGGGAACACACTACTATCAAAACTTTTAGAGGGCTCGCACATCAGAACTCGCCGCATGCGTCTTACGACGAATTCGTCGATGTGACGTCATCGTAAACCAAGAAACAAACGTTATCAAATGGACCTTCGCAGATTGGCCGATGCAACTGCAACTCTGCGACCCTGCGACATTCGTCTAGTTGCAATGGCCAAAGCGTGCATGTCGATCTCGGGAATGTCGCCTCCGCGCAAGCGCACAGCTGGCGGCCATCGGTCATTTCTGTCTTTGTCTCTGTCTACAATGTCATTGCTCGCTCACGCCACCGCGTTTGACGTTTGTTCATACAATCAACACAATAAAAATGGCAGACGAGAGACTTCTCTTTTTTCGTGTTTGACGTTTGCCGCTGGGCAGATGTGCGAGGATGTACGATGCAACATTCGTCGAAATTTTGTCAACTTTTGATTTATGGCCGTTAGGCACACAAGGCGAATTGTGATGTGCGAGCCGGCTTATAGTAGATCTCCTAAAACTTGGTTTAGTAAACATTGTAAAATAAAGCGAGATGTAATAGTGACAATAGCTAGAAGCAGGACAGGGCATTACAGTCTAAACGAATCATTGTACAAAATTAAAGTGGTAGATAGCCCTCAGTGTCAGTGTGGACATCCCACTCAAGATCTTAACCACATTGTCTGGCAATGTGATGCCTATGACCAGGAGAGAGAGGTGTTATTGAATAAGTTGGGAAAATGCAGGTTATAGCCTCCTTTTACGATTAATTCGTTCCTGGCAAAACCAAATATTTCAGTTATGAAAATTGTACATGAATTTCTCCAAAAATGTAACGTAAATGTCTAGTGTATAGTGTAACAAAAATGTAATTCTGTATCATTAATAATGTAACTATTTATGCCTGTCGTTAAAAAAATGTATGTATACTTTTGTAAACCATTGTTAAGCAGAATAGCCTTCCATTCAGAGAAGAGCTCAATTGCTTCCAAATAAAGAAAAAAAAAAAAAAAAACATTTAAACGAATGGCGTTTTTGCTCGTTATAAAGAGCTAATTATTTAGACAATTTTTGATTGGTTTATTACATTATTGAAGTCTTACTAAAGGAAATAACCTTTTACTTACCAATTAAACAGTAATGGAATGGCATCTTGCAGTTAAGATCATAATAGTGTAGGTAACTTACCTGAGAAAGAAAAATAAATATTATTAGAAAAGGTCAAAAAATATTTAGTATTTATATTTATTTCCAAATCTTAAATGTTATCATTTAAACATTAAAGGCACTACACACTCTGATTTTGACTGCCCAACATAGTCCATGGTCAACCAAATCAAATCAGGTGTTGCCTCCTAACAGACTGATGTTGTCAGTTGACGCATCATTTATCCTATTTTTAGAGAAACAATGAAAAATTTTTGATCGAGCAAAATTGACTAAAAGAAAAAAAATGTGGGAATAAATTTGGCTAATGGCACAAAAAACGTATCCATTACGTATATGTAGGTATACGGTTCAGTGGTTATTTAGAGCACGAAAATTCCGTACACGAAAATTGCGGACAGATAAAATTATTTCTATGTCTGGAGTTTTCTGTGTGTGGAATTTTCTGTCCGCAATTTTCGTGTACGGAATCTTCTGTTCACCCTTAATATACATGTAGAGACTCACACCGAGGACTAACCCCGAGTGAGGATGAAACACAGGGTTAATTACTGGTATAAACGATGTGATTTTCCAGACAGTAAGTCACGGCTACCTGACATCCGATAGAATTATCTCACAGACGATCTGATCATGACCGATGGCATAACCAAACAACACAACAATATGCATCACTAGTTGTGGTTTATTTCAGAATAAAATGTATCATATGTAAGTATATACATATGTATTATGTGTCCATCAATATGTAAGTTTATAAAATAAAGGTATAATAATATTATGACAACCGATAAAGGTCTTTATGCGAAATCGCATTGACAACGCTATGAAATTATCTCGATCATGATCAAGTAACCACCACGAAATAATGTTTATAGCTTTCTTTGGCCGAATGCAGTGCATCCAGATATCCGTTTGATAAAATCGCTATGGCAACGTTTATTTACAATGTCTAGCAGACCTGGCAACCACGAAAGCATTGCTCGTGTTCCAATTTCAAAAACTGGGCACATTTTGACGTTTATTTATGGCTTTTGTGGAAACCTGTATAGATCATACGAATTGATTTGAAATGTGTAAAAGTTGCAGCAATTTCATTTGAAATTTAATAAATATCGGCTATACGTATAAAGAACTGAGTCAAAAGGTAGTCTACCTACATTTATTAAAAAAAAATGCTCTAATAAAATGGAATGGAGAAACACGTTTTTAGATAATATGTAGAATAATTTTGCAATAAAAAGGTTTATTCAATAAATTCTATGTATTAAACATGTAGAGCCATCTCGGATGCATTGTTCAAAGAATTATCTTGGATTATTTACTGTGTATCTGTTGTGTTGAAGGTTTTGAAAAGAGGTAAAATGTATATCAATTTATTTTACAGTTTGCGATTTATTGCAGATAGAACGATTGGCGAGAAAAGTCTAGTGTTTTGAACAATAATAAAAATGGTCAGAATATCAGTTGGGCAAATGCTAAGCATAAACACCACCACGAATCCCGTGGCTGTTTCACGATTATATCGACAATATTATAATCAACATGCTAATAAAAAATACATTACTTAATTCGCGAGTGTAAAATGTATAATTGAGCACCCATAGAATATTCGCGTAAAAAAAGTTAATGATCACATAAAAAAGCAATAGGAGGAACTTTACAAATGAGAAGAAAGAAGTACCTCGTTGGAAAAATTATTTTCTACGCCGAAAATCTATTTAAGTCAAAAAAGTTTTTACGCAGGGGTGTATTTGACAGTTGTTACGCGCAGTTGGGATACAAGAGCAATAATAGTTTTCGTATTACATGTAAAATGAATAGTAGGGTTTTTACAATATAAATAATATGTTATTAATAATATTGTGCTAGTGTTCTTAGTTCAAACGAAAAGTAAAATTATATATTATCAGTATACAGTAATACTATAAAGGGTAAAAAAAATATAGTTGAGTTGATTAGAATCAATAGTAGAACTATCCAATATTGAATATATGGAACTCAGAACGAAAGCTATGAGCAGTGTTGACAATCGTACTATACTATAGAAATAAAACGAATACAACGTCACAAGACTTTAGAATGTAACATTCTTTATAATATTAAACAATTCCGTCGAGTTGGGTGTCGTATTTTAAAAAAAATCTAGTAGGTACAATTATATCTGAGGTGTTTTCAGAATATGTATGTCCGTACCTACTGACATGACCCGGCTCACGGCTAGCTCAATAATGCTACCGGGCCGTCACTGAGGAGACTAGTGATGAACTAGGAGAGGTGGATCTCCTTTGTAGTATCACAACTTTTGAATTCCCGAATAAAACTCTCAGCTGGTGTGGTGCCGAATTTATTCAGGTACTAGAGTTCACGGTCACACAATAAGGTTAACTGTCATTGTTCCCGTAATTAAATCTCATTAAAGTATCAGCAAACTATTTATTTGTTCACTATAGGATCTCTGTGAAATCTTTCACAAGTTCCCAAAAAGTCACACCTAATTCAGAGAATGTATACGCAGATATTCTTTGGGTATTTTTAATTCATGAAATATTTTCCCATAAGAAAGAAAATATAAATTATTCTTTGGTCACACAGTATTAGGTTTATAAAAGAATAGAATTATTTTATTGTTGTTTATAACGTTTATTTATGTTCACAGTATGTTTACAAATATTTATTTGTGTTTACAAACTTGTTTACAAAAGGTTTGTTAATGTTTACAAATTTATTTACTAAAATTTATTTTTATGTTTACAAATTTATTTACTAAAATTTGTTTTTATAATTATGTTTACTTAATAAAGTTTCAAAAGTTTATTTTAAAATTCCGAAATGATTTGTAAAATTTATTATTATAATCTGAATTTATTAATTTGTTTTTATAAAACAAATCCGATCACGTAATTTATCCCGATTACGTCACCTCGTACGATGCGTAATGAAAAAGTGATTACTCCGCGAGCTCGTCACTACCGGCAGATACGAGTTGTTCGCGTTACTTTTTGCCCGTCGATGGGGACTTACTGTATGTAAAATTCACGAAAACTACTGAGAACCATGTCTCATATCCGCGGTAGGACTGCTGCTTTGTTGAAGATCGCTGGTGAAGAGTGTAGAAACTAATGATTTTACGGGAAAAGTGGTCGCCTTTTATACCCTTCGGATAGAGGTTTAACAGGAAACAGTCCGTAAGGGATAGCAGATGTATATCTTTCTCTCACGGGATGAATTTACGTATATCTCCCGTTCCTGGCAACTTTCTAATAGAGATATCTTCTAATTTAGTCGGGTTAAATTTACTCTACTTTATTTTCGCAAAATTAAGACTTAATAGGGGTGTTTTAAGCACCCTCTAGAACATGTTCCTTAAATGCGCAGTTGGGATGACGTAAGCAAAATAGTTGATTTTATATGATTTTTCGTGTTCAAACGAAGGGGAAAGTTTCTAGCTTTCCAACGAGGTATCGGAATAAGTATTCGGGTACTAAATAAGGGAATGGCAGTCTTTAAATTTAAAATGTCAAAATGAAAGGTTGACACCCACGTACTAGTCCTTTCCACCACTCTTGGCCTTTTTAGGCCAATAGAATTTTACTAAGTTTTAATAAAACTGTTTGGAGCCGCAGAAACTTTCTCATTCGATATTTACTTTTCGGACGAATATTATTACGAGAAAATACTATAATATTATACTTAACATTTCAACTTAAATATATAAATGCTTAATCCTAACAAGATGTTATACATAAGTAGTTACTAACTTATTTAATCTTGCATAGTGACTTTTATATAGTAATATGGATGTAACCTTGAATCTATTTTTACCTCGCGAGCCAGCACAGCTGGGCCGTAAATTCTAGTCGGACAGAATTCAGTTAAAGTTCAAGGTCACACGCCAATTTGTATTTTTAGTTGCAGTATTTAATTCTTTTATTTACCCAAGATGCGATTAAGATTTATTATTATTTATGGGTAGAAACCCATCTATACCAGAATCTTAAGTTTTTCCAATTGTTATTTTTACAATATTCATTATAGTCAGCAAGTTATAGCATTAACAAAATCTATAATTATAATTACGCGTCTATAAGTATAGGTACGCGTTTACAGTATTTTTATAACAGTAGTTAGCTTCTATCTTGTATTGATAAAATTAGTATTAAAATTCTTTATTCATAATTATACAGTATATAAATTTATAAATATTCAATTTTCTTTTCCAATTTTCATACATTTCCATTATTGCTATAAAAGTTATTGAAGCATGTACTTGCTAAATTTTACGTAAACAATCTCTTCCATAACTTATTTTCTAAGTTTAATGGAGATTTCCCGGAAATTTATATTAAAAAATACATCGCGCTAAGCTTACGCGGTGTGACATCTCGAGGCCTGTGGTCACAGCGTTCCAATTACTCTTTAGCAGTCTCGATTTTCGGAGGCGAAATTTTTTACGTAAAATTTTATTACATTTACAAAGAAAAGGTTAACAACATACATTTTACTTCCTAATACTAAACGATTACGCTACTGGTTACCTGTTCATGGTCTCTTTGACCATTTCATTCTTGATTCTTCCATAGTTTAGAACCATGGGACTTATATATCCTGTCTGAACCGTGTCGTGAGGTTGTCGCAAGGCTATTGAGAAGTAGAATTGACTACAAGGCTAGATTTGTATAGTTATGTCGTTAAACCATACTCTGCCCCAAACACTAACTGAAGGTCGGCGTTTTTGTTCGTGTCAAATGCCCACCCTTAATAAAGACATAACTGTATATGTCTAGTCTCAATTCACCATTGCAACACCTCAGGACACCGTAAAAATGCAAAGCGATAAAGCAACAGTAAAGCATATTCAAAATAAAATACACAAAATCTGCGCATGCACACAAAGTTTTTCTTTTACTTTTTGTAATTAATATTCGCCCAGATTCAGGTCTTAAAATTCTAATTAATAAAAGAAAATTATACATTGTAATAATTCTGAAGTTAAAAATTTTATTTTGAGGACGGTGAGTGCTGTATGGGACGACTACTGCTTTTCCTGCCGAGGGACAACCGCAAGGAAGAGGGCTCACGGAGACGCTCCCTTTACGACCCATGGACAGAAGTAGAGTTCGACTTCCCGTCGCGAATCACGTTCCCGCTTACTAGAAAATACGGCATAGTACCATGATATGCCAGGGAGACTCCCCTGACAATACCTTTAATATTAAATCACATAGGGTCATTTAAACCTATTTAATCTAACGCTCAATACTCCTAGCTATATATTACATTCTACAAGAATTTGAAATCAATCCCAATCAAGAGACTTATTTTTCGCAGCTCCGAATACCAATAAGGACTTAGCGTGAAAGTTACGAACTTCCCCACGCCTAAATTAGCAACGCTCTCTTCATTTCGCAGCTCCGAATACTAATAAGGACTTAGCGTGAAAGTTACGAACTTCCCCACGCCTAGATTAGCATCACGTCTTCATTTCGCAGCTCCGAATACTATTAGGGGCTTAGCGTGGAAGTCAAGGACTTCCCCATGCCCTAATTAGCAACACTTTCTTCGTTTCGCTCTCCCCGAAGACTTATTTCTTTCTCGCTTCGAGAAAAGACTTGTTTGCTTCGATAATAGACTTATTTCTTTATCGCTCCTCTCGAAGACTTGTGGTTTGCTCCGATAATAGACTTATTTCTTTATCGCTCCTCTCGAAGACTTGTGGTTTGCTTCGATAATAGACTTATTCCTTTATCGCTCCTCTCGAAGACTTGTTGTTTGCTTCGATAATAGACTTATTTCTTTATCGCTCCTCTCGAAGACTTGTGGTTTGCTTCGATAATAGACTTATTTCTTTATCGCTCCTCTCGAAGACTTGTTGTTTGCTTCGATAATAGACTTATTTCTTTATCGCTCCTCTCGAAGACTTGTTGTTTGCTTCGATAATAGACTTATTTCTTTATCGCTCCTCTCGAAGACTTGTTGTTTGCTTCGATAATAGACTTATTTCTTTATCGCTCCTCTCGAAGACTTGTTGTTTGCTTCGATAATAGACTTATTTCTTTATCGCTCCTCTCGAAGACTTGTCGCTTGCTTCGATAATAGACTTATTTCTGTATCGCTCCTCTCGAAGACTTATAGCTCGCTTTAGTCAGAGACTTATTGGTCGCTCTAACTAGAGACTTAACTTACAGGCGACGGCGGTAGCGATCGCTTCGAGCGACGCTTACCTGATCGGCCTACACGCTGATACTGACGTTTGGGGGGCGCATTCCGGATGGGGGCGTCTCGTAAGACTGCGTCCAACACATCCCGCCACTCGCCAAAGGTAGTACCTTGATCTTTGCTCCCGGGCGTTGGGAGGTCGGTCCGCGCAGGGCGCCGCCCTCCCAATCGTCCCATCCTCCTAAATTCTCTCTTGGGGGGCGCTATCTTGATGGGGGCGTCCCGTAGGACTGCGTCCAACGCATCCAGCCTCTCGCCAAGGGTCATCTCTTCATTAGATATTGTCGAGTCAACAATTCTTTCCACTTCAACTCCTCCATCGCTAAGTTCGGAATCTGTTCCTGAACTCGCCAGTAGTTCTTCCCGCGCACATTCCTGCGCATCCATACGACGTTCTGACAGGGCGTGCACTCCCTCGTCTCTGTCGTTGGTAGCTTTGGAAAGCGGCGTAGGTGATACCACTGGGTTGTCTGCTCTTTCATTAGCCAGATTCTTCTCAAACTATTTCGCACCGCAGCTCCGAATACTAGTAAAGGACTTAGCGTGGAAGCCATGCGCTTCCCCACGCCTTAACTAGCAACACTCTCTCCGCTATTAATTTAAAATATATCACACTTATCACTGATATGTATATCACGCTTATCATAATCATGTATATCAATTTAACACTAGTATTCAAAGCACTCTTATTACTAACATTTTTATCAAGTTTAATATTTAAATCTTTATGAGGTAAACTATTTTTATTACGTGCAATTGCAGTAGTTGGCAATTTCTCTTCACCCGGCGCATCCAACGTACTACCTACAATTGTCCACATACTTCTGACTACGCTATTTGGACGGTCTGCAGTCGTTACAGATGGTAGTGTCTTTTGACACGCTGCAAAATTCTGTCCCCGACTACACCTGTCCCTAGGATCTAAAATATTTACAGAACCGAGAAAATCCGTAGAAATTTTGCTTTGTTGGTTATGGGCAGCCGTAGCTGAGTCCCATAACTCTTGTTCTCCGTTATTGAGTATATCACCGCCCTTGAGACGATGATCATACACAACAACTCTTTCGTCACTATATCTAGCTTTATTTATGTACATTAAGTTCATATTTCTTAGTTCAAACTTAACACTATCAAAATTGATCTTATTAAGCTTACATAACTTATTTTTAACATTCTTAATACTAAAGGACTTACATTTACTTGATTTTTGCTTAAGATAACGATTATAGTCATCTAATGCTATGAGCTCTTCTTCATTAAGTTTATTTCGCCTTAATTTACCGAAGGTATTAATGTTTTGTAGTCGACGATTAGTTCGACTTTTCCTAATAATATTCTTAACGTCAGCCTCGTGGGGTCTGTTCGCTAATTTAAAAGGTAAGTCCCTTCCTAAAGTTTCGTTGCTCGATTGCAACGACGATCGACTATCTAAACTACATACATCGCTATTAATATCAAGTAAACTGCCAGCTTCGGCTTTAGTATAATTAGTACTATTAATATTTTTACACAAATGGTTAGCGGAAGCACAATAATTCGTTAAATTATTTGTTACAAGAGATCTGTCGTCAGTATCGACGAAGCTACAGTTACTTACGTTTGCCGATGTTCTCAGCACACCAAGAGCGCCACTGCTTACACCTTCGCCGCATCCACTGCTAGCTGTCTTTAACTGCTTATCTTGATAACCTTCTTCCTTGCCGCCAACATTTATTTCATAACTTCCTAATTCTAATTTATCTAAAAACTTTTTATATTCTATTTCGCCGCCGGTAAAAGGATTAAAATTTTCTACTATTTTACTAGCAGAATTCTTAATATCACGTTTGCGATGTTTCTCCGGTCTTACGCTATTATCCTTTACAAGAGGACCTGTACAAAGATTAACTTGGTTACTGGGGCCAGCTTCGACCTCACAGTGAACCTTAGGGTTAAATGATTTCACCGGAAGGGTGTCCTTCAGTTCACTTTCACAGTTAACCCTATTCGCCAGAAGAGCGTCTATGTCACTAGCTAGAACTCGGCTGAACGGCGTTCGAGGAACGTTCGTGTCACCTTCTTGAGTCTTCTCTTCGGCGGTCCGCCAGTGTTCGTCGTCTTGGAGCCATCGACGATCAACCCGGTCCGCGAGCCGTCTTCATGGCTCCTTTCTGGTCTGCTGAGCTGCTTGCCTGTCTGGGCAATCCTTGTTTTCATGGAAGCCAGGACAATGTTGACAGCGCCTTTGTCTGGCACCGCCTCGCTCTTCAATGCGAGGACGTGGGCGGTACGCAGGTCTTTCCGAATTGTTTTGCTGGTCTGATTGCCGTGGAGGCCTTTTATCAACAGCCTCCGTGGTCTTATCAGATTTCGCGTTAATCTCTTGTACCGAACGCGGCTTCTCGCGCCAAGTATTTTGCTGAGCGGGCCTCTTTTCATTGTTAGCCTTGACGGCATTTGCTGGAGATGGCACGGAAGCCAATGCCGATTTCAATGGTCGAAGTGTATGAGCTACTTCAAGCAGCTCGTCCATCGTTTTCCATTTCTCTTGATTAACCCTTATCTGATCGCTCACAGTGAGTAGGTCATAAAAGGTTGAAGCCAGGGTTTCCGACTTCATCTCCGGAAGGAGTACCTCGGCTAATTCCATCTTCTTCAGGAGGAAACCATAAGCTCCCTCTTGAGGTCCTTGCTCTTTATGTTCGAGCTCCGTTCGTTGAGCACGACGTCTTGAAGGCGATTCGAAGTGCTCTTTCAGGTCGTTACTAAACGACCGCCAACTGTCCGATGTGTCAATATTTTTGGCCCAAGTCTTGGCCTCTCCTCTGAGCTGACGTATAGCCAACTCTGTCCAATTCTCAGCTGGGTACTTCACAGCTTCGCAATATTCTTTGCAGCGTCGGAGAAAAAGCTCAACGCTCTGCTTTGGGCTACCCTCATAGGTGGAATGGAGTTCCGGCTTAACATGGCACGGGGTACATACGGCTGGTTCTGGTGGTGCCATTTTTTGTTTGGGAGCCGACGTGCTTACTTGCAAAAATGAATCCTCTTCGGGGAATACTTGCGCGTTTTGCAAGCCTTCTTCCAATATAAAGTCTTCTTCTACACTCGGACCCGGAACAGGGTTCGGCATAATTTCTTCGAATTCCTCCGTCCCCTGGAGTTGGAAGAAGCGGACCTTCGACCGTAAATTCATATAAAAATTCAGCTATCGATTGCGCCAATTTTCAGCTTCCTACGACCACCCGTTCGTCCGCAATCGACGCTTAAAGTTTTTGGAGGGCATGCGCTGCTTGTCGCTGATAACCCTGAAGGCTTGCAACTCCTGTTACAAGCGTCCAATCTTCTCCGTTTAAAATCTTATATTGTAATAGGTACAGGCCTTCATGTACCTATACCCATGACGTCACGGTAATTATGATAATTATCGAGATTTTAATGTACAAAGTAGTATAAATTTATTTTTTTCAAAAATTTTTTTCTTTGTCTGGGTTCTTGTACCTATACTTGTATGGTACTCAACTTTAATTTAGAAAAAAGCTTAAAAATTCACACGAAATTTTTATTGTGCATTTTATTCTTAATTCTATTATTTCTGTTACGGTGAGTAACACAATTTATTTTTATACTTTCTTTATGGTTTAAAAGGGTCAGAGAGATCCTTTGGATAGTCTCATCGACATACTTTTGCTTAATGTCGGTATCTGACTCTAATAAATTACCAAAAGTATTTATTTTATTTATTCTTTCCTTTTCCAAGTATATCAAGAAAAGTATTCTATATATAGTTGCCTTTACGTATATATTCTTCTCCAAATTATATTTTTCAAAAGTATTCATCACTGGTTCCTCGTTAATGCGAGTTACACTTTATTTCATTGTACTCACATTTATAAAGTTGAGGTAGATCGCTCTTGTAGCTCCGGTATAAGGTTCTTAAAACCTCTCAGGTAACCACAATTGATTGATACACTTCACAATATATTGTTTTTAAAATCTTTTAGTAGATCTTAGTTGTAGGATCGTTCAGGTTTTCGCAACCTGAAGATGCCGCACGCATTTGGGCGCCATAATGACATGACCCAGCTCACGGCTAGCTCAATAATGCTACCGGGCCGTCACTGAGGAGACTAGTGATGAACTAGGAGAGGTGGATCTCCTTTGTAGTATCACAACTTTTGAATTCCCGAATAAAACTCTCAGCTGGTGTGGTGCCGAATTTATTCAGGTACTAGAGTTCACGGTCACACAATAAGGTTAACTGTCATTGTTCCCGTAATTAAATCTCATTAAAGTATCAGCAAACTATTTATTTGTTCACTATAGGATCTCTGTGAAATCTTTCACAAGTTCCCAAAAAGTCACACCTAATTCAGAGAATGTATACGCAGATATTCTTTGGGTATTTTTAATTCATGAAATATTTTCCCATAAGAAAGAAAATATAAATTATTCTTTGGTCACACAGTATTAGGTTTATAAAAGAATAGAATTATTTTATTGTTGTTTATAACGTTTATTTATGTTCACAGTATGTTTACAAATATTTATTTGTGTTTACAAACTTGTTTACAAAAGGTTTGTTAATGTTTACAAATTTATTTACTAAAATTTATTTTTATGTTTACAAATTTATTTACTAAAATTTGTTTTTATAATTATGTTTACTTAATAAAGTTTCAAAAGTTTATTTTAAAATTCCGAAATGATTTGTAAAATTTATTATTATAATCTGAATTTATTAATTTGTTTTTATAAAACAAATCCGATCACGTAATTTATCCCGATTACGTCACCTCGTACGATGCGTAATGAAAAAGTGATTACTCCGCGAGCTCGTCACTACCGGCAGATACGAGTTGTTCGCGTTACTTTTTGCCCGTCGATGGGGACTTACTGTATGTAAAATTCACGAAAACTACTGAGAACCATGTCTCATATCCGCGGTAGGACTGCTGCTTTGTTGAAGATCGCTGGTGAAGAGTGTAGAAACTAATGATTTTACGGGAAAAGTGGTCGCCTTTTATACCCTTCGGATAGAGGTTTAACAGGAAACAGTCCGTAAGGGATAGCAGATGTATATCTTTCTCTCACGGGATGAATTTACGTATATCTCCCGTTCCTGGCAACTTTCTAATAGAGATATCTTCTAATTTAGTCGGGTTAAATTTACTCTACTTTATTTTCGCAAAATTAAGACTTAATAGGGGTGTTTTAAGCACCCTCTAGAACATGTTCCTTAAATGCGCAGTTGGGATGACGTAAGCAAAATAGTTGATTTTATATGATTTTTCGTGTTCAAACGAAGGGGAAAGTTTCTAGCTTTCCAACGAGGTATCGGAATAAGTATTCGGGTACTAAATAAGGGAATGGCAGTCTTTAAATTTAAAATGTCAAAATGAAAGGTTGACACCCACGTACTAGTCCTTTCCACCACTCTTGGCCTTTTTAGGCCAATAGAATTTTACTAAGTTTTAATAAAACTGTTTGGAGCCGCAGAAACTTTCTCATTCGATATTTACTTTTCGGACGAATATTATTACGAGAAAATACTATAATATTATACTTAACATTTCAACTTAAATATATAAATGCTTAATCCTAACAAGATGTTATACATAAGTAGTTACTAACTTATTTAATCTTGCATAGTGACTTTTATATAGTAATATGGATGTAACCTTGAATCTATTTTTACCTCGCGAGCCAGCACAGCTGGGCCGTAAATTCTAGTCGGACAGAATTCAGTTAAAGTTCAAGGTCACACGCCAATTTGTATTTTTAGTTGCAGTATTTAATTCTTTTATTTACCCAAGATGCGATTAAGATTTATTATTATTTATGGGTAGAAACCCATCTATACCAGAATCTTAAGTTTTTCCAATTGTTATTTTTACAATATTCATTATAGTCAGCAAGTTATAGCATTAACAAAATCTATAATTATAATTACGCGTCTATAAGTATAGGTACGCGTTTACAGTATTTTTATAACAGTAGTTAGCTTCTATCTTGTATTGATAAAATTAGTATTAAAATTCTTTATTCATAATTATACAGTATATAAATTTATAAATATTCAATTTTCTTTTCCAATTTTCATACATTTCCATTATTGCTATAAAAGTTATTGAAGCATGTACTTGCTAAATTTTACGTAAACAATCTCTTCCATAACTTATTTTCTAAGTTTAATAGAGATTTCCCGGAAATTTATATTAAAAAATACATCGCGCTAAGCTTACGCGGTGTGACATCTCGAGGCCTGTGGTCACAGCGTTCCAATTACTCTTTAGCAGTCTCGATTTTCGGAGGCGAAATTTTTTACGTAAAATTTTATTACATTTACAAAGAAAAGGTTAACAACATACATTTTACTTCCTAATACTAAACGATTACGCTACTGGTTACCTGTTCATGGTCTCTTTGACCATTTCATTCTTGATTCTTCCATAGTTTAGAACCATGGGACTTATATATCCTGTCTGAACCGTGTCGTGAGGTTGTCGCAAGGCTATTGAGAAGTAGAATTGACTACAAGGCTAGATTTGTATAGTTATGTCGTTAAACCATACTCTGCCCCAAACACTAACTGAAGGTCGGCGTTTTTGTTCGTGTCACTACTATACTAATTTATTATACTTAGTACAATATTGCTTGAGGATAATTTATATCGACATTATTACAGTGAAATATTTACGATAAAAAATTATATTGATAATCTCGGTGATCCCAAATTTGTCAAGAATTAGGCATTTTATTATTCAAAAAATGGGCAAGATTAACACATTTGAAGATAATTCTAAAGATACTCATTATAAGCTATGTCTTTGACCATTCAAGTGTGATAACTGATAAACATCCTACGAATAATGATTGCTTTATAATAATTAATTTTGACCTAAGAATAAGGTAGTGTTTTTTTTGAAATACGCCATTTCTTTTGGCATTCCCCAGTGGTTAAGCTACAACATACGGCCGTAGCCATAAATTGACAAACTATAATTGAAGTAGGGAGTAAAATGATGTTAACGCGCGTGATTGAACATGTACCGTTAAAAAAAATTGGTTAGGTAGATGTTCAAACACGCGCGTTAACACCATTTTACTCCCTACAATGGATGTCAGCCACTTGCTCAACCTATTAGGTCCATACTCTGGCTCATACATAAATTGAAAAACAATATGTGTAGGTACTTGTCAGACCCAGGATTTGAACCTGGGACTCGCGAAGTTATAGGTTGACGCTTAAGCCGCCGCCTGGCCACCGTGGGACTTAATTACCTACTTAATTTTCACGTTTATATATTATAAAAGGTTGCGTATCTGGATTATTATAAGCATGTTTTTCTTCAGCATCTATAAGGTCGAATGAATAAGTTCGATTTTATTATTATTGATTATTAAATAAAATACATATATCGTTGCTACGATTACAGTAAATTATTGATGTATGAAAAATGCCCCGTGAAAATATTAATACTTTGTGTACAGAATTGTAGAATTTTGTCGAAACAAAATCAATATCAAATTATCGATTCATATAAGAATAATGACAATTGGCGGGAAAATTCGGCGCCAGCTCGCTACTGACTTCACATTAGACGCCATTTTGTGTGATACCTATTCAATTACCAGCGGCGCCGGTGTTACTTTTTATTTGATTACCTCAAAAATGCTTTTTCCAGTTAACAAGATTCCGTAAACATGCCAGCCATTGTTATGTATTATTGATAAGATTTTTATTTTGTATATCTTTGAAGACGAGAATTATTAATATTCTTCGCATTTCGTAACCAAGGCAGAGGTATATTTTCCTAAATTGTATGTATTGATATCCTGCGACGAGTACTCGATATTAAATGTTGATTAAAACTTCGATTATTAAATATTCAGCATTTACTTTGTAGTAATTCGTAATATATAATATAATATTTATTAGTAATTCATGATTAATTTATAAAAGGTATCATTTCACTTGGTATTCATATATATATATGGGGAATACCAAGGATTGTTTAACCTATGCGACAATTTGCTAAAACTAATTGTATAATGCAATCTCCACGAAGGGTGCAAATTGAAATCTAGCATATTTTTTAAGAGTATGGAAGTATTGGCTAGTAATCGTAAGAATGACAAATAAGGACGACTCAAGACAGGCTGAGGCACTGAATTACGAGAACGATTGTAGCCCGATTACGATTGGGAGCCCGATGTGGGGGCCATGCGGTAAGTAATACATAACTATACTATTTAAATTATTCTAAAAATACAATTGAAGTTCAAATATAAATAATTATATAAAAATACACTATAAATAGGCGAATAAACAATGAAAATTGCGGACATAAAATAAATTAAACAAACATTTTAAAAATCCGGAAAAGTGTTGTCATATAAATGAGGGAATTTCATTTTAAAAAGTCGTGGATTAAAATAAGCAATATAATCAAAATAAAAAGACGAACGAGGCAATGACAGAGATGAAAGTCATCAGCGAATTCCCTAAAAAAATAATAATTTGCCAAGAATCTTCTCATTTCTCTTTCCTACAGCCAAATATAATAAAAGGCTTGAAAAAATACCATTAAAAGTGACGTTGGATAAATCTTGCTCGATTTTTTTTAACTTGTTATGGTGGTATTTTTGAAGAAATATTAGACTTTTAAAGTTTGCAGCCACTTAAAAAGGAAAAAAATATTACAGTAATATAAAATCTGAATAGGTAATTAAACCGACTCATTCATTAAATCATAATTTTGCTCAGATAAAAATTCCAGAAAAACAAGCTTAACTATTTGGGGCTATACAGTTACTGCCAGATAAAGTTTATTAGTACCCTTAGTACCCGCAGTTAAAAATATTATATAGCTTATACCTACCTACTGATTGTATTTATTTTTCGGCATTTTTATTTCTCAAATTAAAATACCATTCATTTGTTTGTTTCTTAATTGATTTCAATTTCAGGTCTTATTCACGAAGGCACAATAATACCAGCGATAATAAGGAAAAAAGCAGACCTATGGCTTCCTCCTTCATAGCATTCTTCTTGCCAAGGTAGTCTATTGAATGTATTTTTTGAATTCTTAGCATTTATGAATTAATATTAAATTTGACGTTTTCTATTAATTGAATATAATGTCCTTATTAAACAATCATACAAATTTCGATTCGAGGGGTGGAGTGGAGTGGTAGAAAATTGATTATTGGTATTTCATTTACGGTTGGGTCTAAATAAACATAATTATTATATTATATTCAGATACTGAATTACAGATTTGAAAGCACATTAATATAATAGCAATTATACAGATTATGTTTTTGATTTTTAACTTATTTACAGGGGCTCGAGATTACAACACGCTCCGATGCATTAAAAATAAACCTGGGGAAGTTACATTTTGAATCTGATCATCCTATAAGGTATAAAAATATGAAAATGCTTATTTTAGCCACTTTTTCAGAATGCGCTATGTTAAAAGGCACGAATTTCAAACAAAAATCAAATAGGCTCTACTTTGGTCACAATCACAATCACAATAATACACCGGTTCACAAGTATTACCGATGTATTATTACGATCGTAACAAGAGATAAGTAATCGAGGAGCCGAGGATTAAAATGACTCTTTCGATTATAATTTCTAAATAATTGAAAACTGGGTGGGCATGTTCTATCTTCTATCGATCAATTATTAGGGCTTATATTTAAATATGAATGGTTATTTGTAACAATTCATGTATTGATTCTTTGGAAGGGTCCATGTCAGAGGAAAATTAAATATATGCACGTTCCTAATGTTCCTATGTTAAAATAATAACAACATGTATATGCAAATGAGTAGGTATATGGAGTCTAGTCTAATATAAAGAAATATAACATACTTTTTTATATAAAGCAGTGAGGTTACAAGTTGGATTCTTCTTTGCATAAATAGGTAAGTAACAACATCACTTTTTAAAACTGCTTCTAATTCATTTTTGCTTCTATATAACCTGAATTCATTTAATTATCAGTATTTCAACCATGTTATAAAACAGGCTAAATGAAAATAAAAAAGGTTTTTGTTTTTGAGTCCCAAATCCAAATTAAATCAGGAACCGTATATATATTATACTTTTTTGTGCCCCTGACTTTCACGTATATTTATATTGTAAACATGTTGTAATTTTCTTTTAATTTGCGAGGAAAACGTTTCGTAAAGATTGATATAGTATATATAGTTGTATATAAATGTAGCGTTTTCAATATCGTGTCAGTGGTAGTTTCTGCTTTATGAAATTTACTAGAGATCGAAGATGAATTTATAAGATGCATCCCGGATAAGAATTATTTAACCATACCCAACTGCATCTACTATTAACTAAACTGCACTAGCCTGTGTGTACGTATATACGAAACTATTAGTTTGCTACTAGAATAGAAGATGGATAGATTAAAGATGCCTGTTTTAGAAAACCAAAGCTTGCCTCAAGACGAGAAACAGTTCCAATCCAGAAGTAATACACGTCAAATAAAAGATAACGGGTGATCTGGGGAGAGTTAATTAAAGCTCGAAACGTTAAAAGGTTTCAACCGTCTGCGTCTGTCGTCCGTCTACGTCTGCAATGTTGCCAAGTCAAAATATAAAATTTCAGTAGATTTTGACAAAAAATTCAGTAGATTTCATAAAATATCAGTAGATTTTGAAAAATGTGGTTTATTAGATATGATTTAAAACTAATAAGAATAACAATAACTCATAATATTAATTTATTGTAAACAATGGAATGATGATATTAATGGGTAAAATGGCGCTCTTGGGTAGAGTTACAATGCTTTTTATGTCAATTTAGAAGTGTATAACATCAAAAAAGGTCATGCGTAAAGCATTTCAAGTTTATTATTAAAAGAATCATCAGTTAATTTACAATTATGGAGAAACACAAATATCAGTAGATTTCTTGAATTTCGAAAAAAAATCAAAAATTCAGTATATTGGCAAAAATATCAGTTGATCTACTGAATTTTCAGTAGACATGGCAACACTGTACGTCTGCTTGCTCGCAATTCAATACAAATATAAACTCTGTAGAAGTAATAATATTTGTATCGAAAGAATGATATTACATTTTTGATTCGATATATTTACAAAAAAACTTATAACAAGGGTGACAGGTTGGTTTTAAGAAGGAGAAACATTTCACGATAGTTTAAGAATAATATATTATATAGAATACTATTGTCATTGGCCTGGCCTCATGGCATGTTGTAGTATTTAAAAAATATATTTTTTTGAACTATCTATTTAATAACTTTCAAAGAGCATCAAATCCATTTCAACAATTCACGTTATTGCAAATAATGTCATCTTGCTGAATGTCATATTTATAAATGAAGGTGATCAGAGAAATCATACTTTTTTTTCACTGCTGATAAACATAAACATTTTAGGAAGGAGGAATGAAAATATCGAATTTTTTTGATCAATGAAAACTACCTCCTGAGATATGTCGACTTATAGATTCGCTTGTAGCAAACTTTAAACTATTATCGGCCGCAATTATTAACAACGCCAAGAACTAATAAATTAATTTTCAACATAATTTTAGACTTCATAAAATACTTTGAAAAAAATGGAAACGGTGGAACTCAAAATAACTGATAGTCGTGCAACTGAAGCGTTTCTCAAATTATTCGTTAAATAACAAAAATGGTTTACTTACCTGTATTTCAATTTCAAATTTACACAGTATGAGTAATTAACTGTATTAGTTGTCAGAATTCAACGACTCAAATGAAATAGTACAAAACTTTAATCCATAGAATTTGAATTTGTTTTGATAACTGAGTGAATAATGTAAAAAAACGTACGAATTAACGTTGAACAGAATATGAATATCGTCATTTCAGAAGGCCTAGAACTTGGAAGGCGGCGTTCTTGATTTTAAAAAAATCAAAAAGTCAGCGAAGAACACACAGTACCTGAGTAAAACTTCTTAGTGCCGGTGTTGTACGTTGCAAGTTGCAACACATTACACAACGCGTCGTGCATCGAAGAGCGGATTACCTGCGGTAAATACGTCGTGTTGCAACTCGCAGGCGGAACTAATTAGCCGTGCCTAGAAGAAGTCTCAATTCCGCACAACGAAACGTCTCAGAAGCTGGCTGCGAGTAATGATGTAATGTAATGTGAGGTGGGTGCAATATACAGAGTGCCAGGAATAATTGTACAGTCGAAAATATCCTTATAAGAAAAGCATTCCTGCACAATTGAAGACATAATAAATAAAATCACGGGCTGAGTACCTGTTCAAAATCCAAGGAAAGGGCAGTAGATAGGTAATGATATGGATGGGTTTATGTCAGAGTGTTAAACTTTAATTAAAATCATGGATTCGGAGAAATGAAATATTATGAGTATTTGGCTTTTTACATGAAATATGAGATATGGGTATAGATTGAAGTAAAAATACTTTGTCGCGGAAAAAGGTGGCGAGTTACTTTAGGCGGTTTAAACTTATTCTCTAATCCAGGTAT
Organism: Rhyacophila brunnea; assembly: GCF_057557595.1. Taxonomy (NCBI): domain Eukaryota; kingdom Metazoa; phylum Arthropoda; class Insecta; order Trichoptera; family Rhyacophilidae; genus Rhyacophila; species Rhyacophila brunnea. The sequence continues at coordinate 25,740,907 of NW_028232752.1, forward strand.
GGCGAACCTATGGCACGCGAGATGATTTTGCATGGCATGCGAACGTTTCATTTTGAAGAGAAAAGAAATTACTATTTTATGTATATTTAAAAACCTGTTTTTTTATAAAAAAAGTTTTACAAATAAATATATGAGTAAGACCTACTTACATATATACTTAATATAATAATAAAAAATAATGACGACGTAGCCATGCGTATTTTCTTCGGTTTTTCATATTATGTTTACCAAGCGATGCGCAAATGGAAATGTCAAAATTCATGCATAAATGACAAATCTCATTGTATAAAAAATAACAGGCAAGTCCTTTTCAAGAATAATCATTATGCTTAATGTAAAAATATACAATTGCATAAGTCGGTCCAGGATCGGGCAATTAAAAATCAAAATATACAATCAACAAGCCTTATGAAATTAATTATCGGCAGTCATTCAAAATAACTGCTTGTTATTTTGCCTCAAACATAATCGCTAAAAATGGAAAACCGTTCAGTGATGGAGAATATAATATGAAAGAAGAGGTAGTTTAAATGCTTCCACGATCTTTATGATAATTTTGAAAACAAGGAATAAAATATTCAAAGAATAAAAGATATGCCTTCGGATAGACATACGATGAAAAATAGAATATCAAGAACTCAATTGTAATTTTGAAGTTATTTTAATAGAATTTTTAAAAAATATTTTTTTAGGAAACTTTTTTTGCCGTGAAAAACTGTTTGGCACGCCAGACAGTCGAAAAATATTATTTGGGAAATTTTGGCACGCGTACGTAAAAAGGTCCGCCAACCCTGCAGTTTAATCTATCCTTCAGCCTCGGTACTCATATTAAATATTTCATTTCACTTTCTCACTTTGTTTCGTTATGTGTCCCGGTCTGGCATTCAACGATCGTTTTGTTAAATTTATTTAAAAGTTAGTAACAACACACTGGTTTCTATCTAATTCTGTCGAATACATGATTATTGATGGTGTATAATATATTTGGTAGCAGTACGTAGAGATTCTCTTGGCTATGCAACCCCCGTATGTATCTACATGTCCAAGGCGATAGGCTGCAATTTGGGTATCTTCTTTCTATAGAACAGTTTTCCCAATACCACATAAATACTTAGTTATACGTGAAAAGGAATTCAACATAGGTACAACCGAAGACGTTGATTATGACAAATGGAGCAATCTCAAAAGTATGCTTGTCAAAATATTAGAAACATGTTTCGGTTTGAGGTAAGTGGCATTTTTCTATGCAATATCAACCGCAAATCCTTCAAACTCTTCATGGTTTCTTTCGTATGTTTAGGGCGTTTAGGCCATTGAGTATATCAATGGTTTAGGCTACATCTCAAAGATTTAGGAAGAAATCAGCAGCTTCAGCATTTTTGGTTATAACCTCGTCATTTGTATTAAAAATCATAGCCATTCTGTTTCCCACATAGGGTAATATTCCACTAACTCTTGGGTAGGTAAATGATATTATTATATCATGTCAAGTTATATAATTAGTGTATTTTGGCTTGTTTTGTATTTGTGCCATTACAACGATGTTAAAAACAGTATTAAAGATTTTAAAATCACTTCGGAGTAAGTATATGTCAGACACAGAGTGTAGTAAATTTATCTCGAGAGCATTTTTACGTGAAATGACCATTAGTCACTCGTTCAATTCATCGGGTTTTTGATAGGGATTAAATATTAACTGAAAAAAAACAGACCGCGGGATTCGAAACAGCAACCTTAGGGCTTTAAAAATGGACGCTCCGTTATTACTCAACCACATGTGCACGTACGAAATAATTAAATTTATACAATAACAATATTTTGTCTATTAAATAATATATTCTGAATCGTAATACAGTAGTGGAATTTTCGAAGAAAGATAATGGAAATCCAAAATTTCTAATTAAGTCCCTACAACAATATTATAATATTCCTGAGGGTGCTAATTTATGGAAAGAATATGGGGAATATATAAAGGTTTTTGATATTTTAGAAGTGTGCCGTTAGTTCTAGTTGAACTTAAAATATTTTTTGGGAATACCATTGCAAGTACCTACTATGTTACGGAAACCTACGTATATTATGTATAAACCCATATAGAAAAAAATGTGGCCCAATGCTATACCGATGGTCTAAATTTAATTTTTATCTATGAGTAAGAATAGGTAATGGTTTTTTGAAGTTTCTGTTCATGTATGAGTACATGTCATTATAAGTAGGTACGTGATATTAATTGCAACCTTTAACAATAAAACAATGAAAGTAGATGCAATAATGTATGTCATCTCATAAAGGTGTTTAAAATCATTGTCCTTTTCTACCTTTTGAAAAAAGCTTAATTTTAGCAGTTTCAACGATAAGTACCTACCAGTCATCCTGTATATTTTTCATGGACACGACGCGCACTCACGTTGAAAGTGCTAACTTGCAGCATGAAGTCAGATCCATGAACTCTGATGATAGAGAGTGATGGACGGTTTGTTAATTTAACAATATATCAACATTCACATAAACGACTGCATGGCGTAGTGGCCAAACATCCTGCAAGTTGAGTGATTTAAATATTATAGTCTTTTGGAATAGTTATTAAAATGTAGGTATATTGGTTGAAATATGATGGGTGCAAGTTCGATTACGCTTCTAACCTATACTTTTCAAAAATATTTTTTTTTTCTATTTTTCGCCAAACCTGTTATAGACCAACTTCTATATCAAGGCTTCTACGTCACGTGGTTTTTGCGTTCTGATACTATTATGTCACTTGATCTTTGTGTGTTGAATTGTCATAGCAGATACGTTAAGTCTATATGGCACTATTGAAGTTAATTAAAAGCTTTATTTTCCGTTCCTCCTTCTCGCAATACTTCTACATTCGAAATAATGATCTTCGTCTGCTTTCGCAAAGGGTTAGGCACTTTAATGATAATAAAACTCTACGCGATATCAAACACATATTGAATTATGGGCGCCAGGAATGTAGTAGCAGGGTGAAGCTTTTAGTTCCAGAAACGACCGTAGTGACGTTGAAGACTTATATAGAAGTCGTATTGTACTTCAGTGATTGATAGGTCACATCAATCCACGGGATATCCGGATTTTTTTTAGACGTAAGCAAGTAAGACGATAGAGAAAGTCTACTGGTCTTGGCTGTGGTCGTCAAATGATGTTGATTATAATAATGATAAATCTGGCATTAATAAATTCAAAAATGTAATCCATTTACTTCGTGATGAAATTTTAAATTAAGTCAAGAAAAGCAGATCAAAAGGACAAAGTTATTAATTAGATGCATAATGAAATAATTTATCATTGGGGCTGGCATATTCAAAACTGGTTGGCAACAAAAGTTAAAAGACGCAGTGATTGATGCCTCCGTGGATGAGCGGCTTTATTTATAATAAGGCAGTATAATGCGCTCATTAGCAGGTTTGTGCCTTTGGAATTTTTTAAAAGGAAAAAATCAAATAAAACCAAAAAGAGAACATACCAGGTACTTACTTAGACCAAGAGTTCACGGATTATTTTCTTTGATATTATTATAAAGGGGAAGAACTGATACCAACTACGTGACTTTACAAGAGAAAGATTATGTGGATGAGTGTGTTTTTCAAAAATGCGTTACATAAAAGACCACTGCGGAGTAGTAATAGACAGGACGCCTACTTTTAAATTAGCAGTTCGCGGATTTTAAATCCGTGGCTGGACCAAATAACATATCTACGTGATATTTTCAGTGTAACACCGCAGTAGGTTAAGAGAATAGATAATGATAAATAATATATTATTTCGTAAAAAAAAATGTTAAAAACCTCTATAGGAAATGGCTCGGATTGTAGAAATAAAAAAGATGATTATTTATTATTGATTTTATTAATGTGGAGAAATTACTTTTGGCACCATCTAGAAAAAAAGGTATGAATGTAATGTTAACACAGATAACCACAAAACAGATTAATAAATTCCCACGGCGCAACTGAAATCTGACAGAACTGGTTTGTGAAGGATCTCATAAACTGGCCAATGTGATGCTTCGCACACGGCGCTACTGAAACTCAGTTGAAATAATAATCACATAACCTCAAACTGTCAAACTGGACTATCAGCTGTGTTGTACAAAACACGCGCGCTTATTAGGTTATTTTAATTTAAGTTAATATTTAACAAACAATGTCTTCGAGCGGGTCAAGCGACGAGGAGACTTTGGTTTTGTATCAATACAGGAGTCGATTCCAAATTTCTGGCTTTCTATAGAATGTCCAAGGAAAGCTACCTCGAGCTTGTTAGGATCATCACTCCTGCTATTCAAAAAGAAAATACAAACATGCTCGCTTCACTCATCTTGTACTTTTGAGTTTTGACGTCTCTGGTTGTTTCGGTTTTTACGATATGACGCTAGCGGCTTTACGAAGTGCTACCAATTTTGGTAAGAAAATATGATTTTTCACCGAAATATAATGATGTTGGTACCACTGTTTTACGGTGACTGGAAACTTCAGAGACCGCGCGACTAGCATGTCGCATCTCTTCGCGACCGTTTTGAAGCTGAGAGATTCCGGTCTCGCCGTCAGCGAGCCGCCATTGAAATACATTAGCTAGATACTGGCTGGAATTTTAGTTTTAGTTCCGACGGACATAAGTTGCGCCGTGGGAGGATGGCCTTTGACGCAGGGTTTTGAATGTGCGAGTGTCCAACGAAAATGAACACAGCAATATTATAATGAGCGTCAATGCATAAACCGGGAGCAGTTGTCAGTATTCGACGTATGACGTATTCTTGACAGGTGTTTATCCCGTATTCTTCCGCAATCGAGATCGATTGCCTGCTACTACCTACTCCTTATCCGTTAGGTATTGCAGTTCCCATTATTTCCGAGTTTCCTGCAGGTAACGTAGATTATTTGACAGTAAAGTTATCAACAAATTTTACACAATAAGTACAGATAGAACAAGCAAGAAAAGCGTAGACTGCTGTAACACGGAACAAAATTAATGTTATTTTATCAGTTTATTTCACAGTTATTTTATATAATATGCCGTTTATTTTGTTTGGTTTAATAAAGTGTTTTCATAATCGCTTAGAACTCGCAAAAGATGGTAACAAATATCAACGGAATTTGAGATATACCTACCTATTATAATATTTGTTGGTCTGCGCTATTAGTATTATACAGATTCAGGTCCCATTAGATAATTTTTATTCTAACAGGTATAGTTTAGTGTGTTTCTCAACGTTTTTACACTGCGGACCACTAACGCAGCCATAAAAAAAATATTTTTAAAATAACGTCTGATCGCGGTTGATTTCATCACGTAAAACCATCACTTAATCTATTATAAAAACAAAAACATTATGCACTAACAGTTGCACGTGGTGCACGGGTTTTGAATATGTCATTGAAATTTTTAGCATAAGCATTTGAACGCCAAATATTCGCGGATCACCGGTTGGGAAACACTGTTCTAAAGTTGGTACTAATACGTACAATAACTGATGCTTTATTCATAAATCTTTGTATTGTTTATTGAATAAAAAAATGTTTTGATTGATAAGGAGAAATAAATATTATTTTTATTAAAAAAATGAACAAACGTGCATTGTGCCTACTTGATAAGAAAAATATGTATTTACTTCTCTTTATCATAAACTGTAGTTTCATTTTTGGTTCGATGATAATATATGTAATGCGTCTATGAACCAAGAGACTGTGACTTATTATTCCCTGTTTATATGAAAAGCACGGGGCCAGAACGGCTTCGGCTTTTTATGGTAAAGCTAGTCTGACAGGAGAGGCAACATTTCATAGACATCACAGTTATATATTCCAGTTAAAGCGATCTGAGACTAAGTTGCTACGTCAAGTGTAAAGTAAGATAATTGCCACATAAAGGAGATTTTCATTTTTGTTTCAAAATTAATTACTATTCATACACACAGGTAAAATACAATAAAGTCACGTTCATTCACAGATGGATGTAAGTATGGGCGACCTCGTGTTTGCCATATGATTTAATAATAAAGCATATAAGGGTGAAGTATGTAATAGCAAGTAAATAATACTATCGACTGGGGTAGTTAATGGAATTTGAATTTAAATTCCAAATGATTTGGGTGTTGTATTCATCAATTTTTTGCGATGGTGAATGCACATTGACACAGAATGTAGTCAATTTTCGTTTATATAACAAATTGATACAATAAAAGAACGTGAAACACTTATTATAACGTAATGAAGCAAGTATTCGAATTGGTGTAGCAAAATACTTTAGTAGATACCTACATTAGGTACTCACTATTAATATCAATACGTTACTTTAGAGGAAGAACCACGGAAGTCACGTTTAGACTTTTGTTCAGGAGAGTGGTTTTAGTGTAGGTTAAATGTTTGAAACTCTATAAATTTTTAAAGAACTATAGTAATTAGGGTCTGTAAATGGTATTATTCATAATTAAATTTATTTTTGACCATAGTATAGATAGAAATACCAAATTATTTAGAATTAATAAATTAATGGACTTCCGCGTTTTATGTTCTAACACATAATGTAGAAGTACCACTAAGCAATACTTCACCTATAGATAATACACGGAAGTCCATATAGGTAGATATAAATTATTTTTATTTCCTGTGCATCATATTATTAATAATTATTTTATTATAAATACACAAAATATTTCAGTAAGTCTAAATATGAAAAGGAATTATATATTTTTTAATTTACATAAATACAAGATTATTTGAAATTTATTATTGCTGTAGAAAAAAATCAAAGCAATGAAAATTGTACCTGGTCATTCTCCGGTACATCAGTTGATGACGAATTATGTGGAATTCTATCATAAAATTCTTGAAATTCTGGAGATATCCATTGTATAGTTTGCAGATCATAACCGGACACGGTGGTTTTGCCTCGAAGCTCTTGGCCTAATAGAATCTCCGACTTGCTTATGTGCCGAATTGCAGGATGCCGATCACATCCTCTGGGAGTGTCCACATATTATTTCGGTTGAAAGGGAAGAGCTTCTCAAGTCGGTTTGACCCTCAGTTGGACCGGTCGGCCATTGCGACTTGGTATCTACGGGGGAAAAATTTGTCAGCTTTAAAAAGTTTGAGGCGTTTTACGGCGAGCGAGAAGGTCGGAGGTCCACAGTTTGGAAATCTTCATCGGAGAACTTTGCCTTATAACGTAGATAACCAGCGCCATCTTAGAATATAAATAAAAAAGAAAAAAAAGGTGTGCCATCAATATTCTTTTTTTGAGCCACAAAAGGAGCTGAAGATGATGCATACAAAGAGCAATAATTGTTTATATCATTTAACTCCATGTTAATAACTTTAAAAGGCTTGTTTCTTTTACATGTCCCTACAAACTGAACCCAATCCCATGGAGTAACAATCTGCATACCGTTCAGCATCTTTTTTGACGTTCTGTTATAGATTGGTCAGTGTTTATCTCCATGTGTGTATGGCCTCGTAATAGGAATTTGTGATTTATGATTTTCAGCGTAGGAATGGTTTTCAGAAACCAGGTATGTGAAAAAATAATCATGATATTCCTATTTTAGCCAGGGCAATTAATTATCATACCAAATCGTCAGCTCTTCAATATTTGCTAAAACATTGCTAGATGCCCATTTCATCAAGCAGCAGCCGATCTTATTGCCACCCCTTCCACTTTTTATTTCATCCACATCAGTGTTGTGTCTCACTCACCACTTGCATCATCGTACATTATTGTAAAATTCAGAGTCCACAATTTTCTCAGATGGAAATTATATGGAGTAGGTAAACACTTCTCCAAGTCAACCATTATTACTTTCATACTGGTAATTTTTTCTGTTGCAAGCCCCCGGGCTGTCCCCGGGGTGCAACGGGTTAAAACTGAAATTCGAGACCCCGATCACGCACTCCGGCTCTGATGCGTCCCCGGGGTGCAACGGGTTAAAAATGAAATTCGGGACTCCGACCACGCACTCCGGCTCTGATGCCACTACATACAATTATTGTCCGTGAGTGAAGCATTCCGATCTACGCGTAACACGTCGCCCGCGCCAACCTGGCGGTTATTAGTTTTTCTAATCTAACTTTGCCATTTGACCTCCGATCAAGCTGAAATAAACGCCAATATTTTTTAAATGTACACATTCTAGCGACATTTTCAAAAAAAAATGGGGGTTGCAGCATTAACTTCCGCGTTTCAAGACCTTGTACGCAGCGACTTTTTCCCCGTAAAAACCGTAAAACTGTCCCCGGGTTGCAACGGGTTAAATCTGAAATTTGAGACCCCGACCACGCACTCCGGCTCGTCAACCCCCGTCTACTGTCCAAATTTTGTCGAAATCCGACTGCGCGTGTGGATTTTTACAAAGAAAAACGAAAATTATAGTATAGATAAAACGTACCTACCTAACGTTTGTTGGACTCCCGTGTTTATGGAATTATTATAATGGTTTATTAACATTTTTCTTAGAGCATAAACATCGTAAAAAGGACACCCGTTGTTTATGCACCAAAGTGAATTGGACTTCAGTGATTTATTAATTAGCTATATCGGTTAATTTACTACTTATGGACTTCAGTGTTTCATTCATTTGTGTAATGAAATAAAAGAAAATTTTCTGCATATTTAACTCAGAAACGGTAAAAACTGGACTTCCGTGGTTGATCCTCTAACGTACAGATATATTCTTACTAGACAAAGTGTTGGGAATTTAATAAAATTAATAATTTTGGAAATGGAATAGTGCAAAACTTAAATCAATTAGAATTTAGTAGTACGTAGGTGTATACTTTCCCATAATCATACTTATTAGGCTTAGAAACACTCGCCGCTGATAATTCTTAACACATATCTCTTGATAATGGCATTTGCAACGAGGCCGAAACGTCGAGGAAAGAAGGATGAAGTACACCCGGTGGAATCCAAGAATCTATTACGACAGTCGTTCAGATTTATGTTTCATTTAAAAATATACTTTTTTCTGTATTTCGAAATTAATAAAGTTTGAAAACTACCAGTCTGATTAATTATTGGAAATACGTTTCATCAATCTCACGCTGTTAAAATTGGCAGATAAAAATCATTACAATCGACGATTCATTAAAATATGAACAATTACTTTTTACGGCGACATTATTGCTTCATTGCTGCAGTTTGCATTTTGATTCAACATCGATCAAACCACGTCGGTGCAGGAAGGGGCAGTAAAAGGTGTCGTAAAAATTGATTGCTCGGTAGGTACTGTTGGGCGGCGATAGTAAAATTTGCCTTCATAGCTTTTAGACACCTGTGTGCGCTCGCTTTTGTCGTCTCTGTAAGATATAATATGCAAAATTGGATAACTTGTAACGTTATAAGAAGGAGATGTGTGAAAGGAATCTAATTATTCTGTTAGGCGTTAGAGTGTAATAATGGGTTAACAAAAAGAATATTATATATATCTATATACTGAACTTTTCTCTCAATAAGTTAATTGTGTCATGAGTTATATGACATGTTGCACATCTTGTTGGAATCACATATCGTCCAGATCAAAATCATCTAATTCATGTCAAAAAAAATCAGTACTTAATCAATTTTATGTAGCGTTATCCATTGGCAGTAACTGAATTGCCATTTTCGTTTTTAAAAAATACGGTTCAATTGCACCCCCAGACTGATAATTGTTATGGATGTAAAGATGTTTTAATAATAGCAGGGTTTTTATCATTGCAAATGCGACAATAATTGTGCTTATTAGTGAAGTAATTTAACCAAAAATGGACTCCATCGCTGAAAATGACTTTTTCATGAAATAATGGGTCTTTTTCAAGTTGCTCTAAAGCCCAATCAGCAAAATTTCGACGCACCAAATGGTCATTCGGTTTAAGTTCTTATGTTAACTGTAGTTTATACACCTTCAAAATAAATGCAAATCTTTATGAAGAATATTCCTTGTAGATTGTAGTGTCGTAAGACCAAATTCTTGAGAACGCCGTGTAATTGATTGTTCTGGATTTTTATCCACATTTTGTTTCGCAACATCGATATTGTCAGCAGTACGTTTACGTTTTTGCCGGTTTGGAATGTTTACATAAAAAACATTACCATTTGACTCGAATTTCCCAATTAAATTACGAATAGTAAGTTCTGTCGGTCGATTATTTTGATCATAAATTTCACGTAATGCCCGAGCCTCGATAGCTGGAATAGATTCATAATTGGTATATTATAATTTAACAATTTCATACGCTGTACAATTGTGTATCTTTCCATGATGATTTGCCAAACAATATTCAAGAAAATAATGTCAATTTTGGTGGAAAAAATAGCTGCTGTAAAATTCTATAGTACCTACTAATTTGATAACCATATTATAATAAATATACACAGTGCAAACTTTATACTGTCGATATTACAAGGTTTTGTAGCAACGCTGAGAAAAATAATATTTGACGAGGTAGACGTCTTGCAGACTCAATTAACTTACCTGTATTAAATTTCTCTCAAGTAGCAGTCTACAAACTTAATTAAAATCACAACAATGAAAAATCTAGCGTCGGTGTCTTCGGATGATATAAAGCAGTTTGTTTATTTTATTGTGTTAACTATCAATTATTCTTGGTGGAAATATTGTTTTAATTAAAATCAAATACAATCAGTAGTGACTCATAATATTAGGACCGGTTTGTTCGCTTCAAATTAAATTCCTCACGATTATTCATTACCTATGAAAATATTAATATTCACTTTTTACAGTATCTAAATATGATTATAATAGTGTTTCCAAAAAGATAGATACATTTAATAATTGATTGAAAGTATTGTTCATATCTTCAATAAATAATTTTGCCTTTAAAAAATTGATATATTTTCCAGTGGCGAAAGGAAGTGAAAGTATGTTGTATAGATCCGACATAAAAAAATTAGAACATCACGACGGATATTATCCTATAGAACTGGAAAATGCTTTAAGAGCAGAAGTGACCTATCATGAGCTTCAAGAATGTAAAAAGCGACTATACCCAAATATAGACCTAGCTAGATGTAGATTTTTTCACTAACTTGTTCGAGCTGAGTTTCATTGACGAAATCTATTTTCGGTTAAAACAATTAAACATTTTTATATTAATCTTTTACTTTTTACTTCACTACTTCGGAGAGTTCCCGCGTTATGTTTTAGTAGTCTTCTGAATCTCGAAAGGATACTATACGTTCAAGCATAATGGGGGGGGAGTAATATAGTTAGAATAATAACTTAAATTAATAAAAAATCGATGATATAGTATATTCTTGAAGCGAATTATAGAAAATTGCCCCCCTGTGGATAGTATCTACGGCATATATAAAAATGCGAGGAGATGTAGCGAGAATCGGTCGTCATTTTTCAAAAGTCAGGATTCGAATTGAACTACTTAAAAATTCAAACAAATACTGCAATAAAAGAGTGATAAATATTCAAGTGGTTTTAAAGCAGGGGGAAGACAGAATGGATGTTTTGGATATAACGCCATTTTTCTTTGGCTGCGTTTTCTCGCTTGCTTTGTTTTGTTACAGTTTTTCATCAGCCCTTGTAACGCCGCTGCATTTCGAAAGCTTTTGAAAGCATTTTTCAAAGCGTTATATATTAACTTTTATTTTATGTATCTCGATAACTTCGTAATGGAATTCTTTCCATATTATTAATAATTGTGGCATTTCATATATTCTACCACAAATTCTATTAACATAAGTAGGCATATAGAGCTAGTTACACATTTTACAAATACGATTCGTATAAAAAATGTATAATAATATTTATTATAATTGCCCTTTTTTCACCATATAAGGTTATTACAATTTTTAATTATTTTGTTCAAAAATTAATATTAATCGAAATACATATTATTTTTAAACTAATTATTGACAAAGACCAGTCCGCATATTAGTTTAAGCAAAACAAACCGATTATGAATACAAATAAAATCATTCGATGAAGCTATCAGAACTAGAAGTGAATGTGTTTTATCTTCCACAAATCGTTTCATTTTGCTTTAAGAAACATTGATATAAAATATCTATAATTTCAAAATGTGGGAAAATATTTATACGATGACAATACATAATATTGTCATTTATTGCTATTGGACGTTTAAGAGCGGAAATCACGTGGGGTGGCATTGGAGATTTAGAGGTTATAGGTAGTTCCCTTTTTTGACACGCAGTCATTTTATACTGGTAAGAAATTAGTACAATTTATCTCATATCATCTATCGCAGGGGTCGGCCAACTTTTTTAGATATTACCCTAAGGCCCACACTACGCGGAAATTCCGTCGTGGAGGATGCGCGACGCAACGCCAATACGTTTATTACGTATAATTTGCCGTCATCGGTCGACGATCGGCTGTCTTGGTCTGGTTGATTTGCGTTCCGTCGGTTCCGAAAATTTCCGCGGTAGTGTGGGCCTAGCCTAAGTCTATTCTTATTATTTAATGACAACATTTACCTCCCTTGTTTAAAAGTAAACAAGACAGCAATTATTTTCTTTAGATACTAAATAGTCGTCCACACAGATCACAACGGTTCGACGTTGAAAGTGGTTTAACCGAAGGCCATGTGTTCATTACACGGACCGTCTGGACATGAGAAATGCTTACGAAAAATGCGGTGCTCCCGTCAGATGTAATACATCACAATCAGGTCATCGTGCGGTAACTTGGATGCTGTTTTCGGGATTCAAGCGATTTCTGTACTTTGTGCTAAATTTAAAATAAAAAATCCTTGTTCACAAAGACTGCAGTATCTTTATCATTTCCACATGCTATGCAGGCTTATGATTATTTTGTATTTATTAATATATACCTTGAGTTTTATTATTTATTGTTTGCGCCTTCATTGTCCACAAAAATTGTTGGGTCAATTTACCCAAGTTCATCGATCTCTTATATACAGTAAATCATACACCATCATCTTCTGGAGAAGCCTCTATCTAGTACCACATTACAACTGCTAAACCAATAGACAATATTCACGATCGTGGAGCCACGACTTCGAATAATTACCAAGACCTGGGTTTGCTCACGAACTTTAAGATAACGGCATCCTTAATGTCTTGCTAATTAAATGCGGAATTATTTATGACGACATCCGGGGTGCCCCGCAAGAGTACGAGGTGGCAACGGGGCATTCTGCCGCGAAAGCCTCCGGATTTTGCCGCCCAGTTTTACTCGCGGATAGACTTGTGGAAATGAAGATGCATGGTCGGTTAATATTTTGGGACGGGATTAGCCATTTTGATGTTATTGGATAAAATCGAGGGTGAAATTCATTTTGCCAGATTTAATTTTATTTACCGCGACCCTTATTGGAAGTTATCAACAGTATTAGATAATTTTTAGAGGGAACTGCCGACAGTATGTACTCGTACTATAATAATTATAGTATTTGTAATACATTTTTTTATCCGCGTAGAGTTGCCACTTCATAACTTTGAACCCTGGCTCTAGGATGAATATGACGTAATTTATTCTAAAAATATATATTTTATATATAGATACTTATTATTAGTTATTATTATTGTTAGTAGAGTAAGATAGAATTTCTACGACTGAGTCAATTATTTTTTCAAAACGTCGCCGGTAAAAATGGATTAGACTGATTACATTCATTTAAAAACTGTGACCACGTGTTGCTGAAATTTATTGTGTTGTGTTAAATAAAAAGTTAGTGGTAATTATTTTTAGTTATTTCAGTAGAACATATTGTTAACTATGTTGTGTTTAAGTTTGGTAGCCGTATTGAGAAGCAACACGATGGTATAACGTTTCATAGTTAAGATGATAATAATAAAATCAAGGTTCTACTGTGTGTTATACGCAAGAAATACGGCTTCATTTTGCCGAAAAATAGACGCTCTCTATATAGATATTATTACTCTGAGTCTTGAGCCTTATTTGTACTAATTAATACGTAAAATACTATAGAATACAGTTGTACGATCGATTCGTTAATAATGCATAAGTGGTTAGCTGTTTTTGACAGCTGTGTAAAATACATATGCATCTACTGAATGCATGACGTCTTAAGATGCTGAAAAGCAAGACTAGGATAGCTCAAAGCGATCGATACAGCAGTTCGCCAATTTTAGACAATTTTGTATATACTGTGGTACATAAGGTGTTGTCTTCCCTTAACATTAGAATAACATTTTCGTATTGAAAACAAACAAATAAATATCTACGCCATGTAAAACAAATAACCCGAAGACGTTTTAAGCTGTCGCTAATTGCCTGCCGTTTTACTAAAGAGACTTTGATCAGAGACTTCAACAAATCGCGGTCGCAGTACACGTAGGGTTGTCAATTCTACATTGAAATAGGTATAAGCTATTCCCACAATGGTGCAATATTATGGTCAGATGCTCAGTGATGCTTATGGGCGTAAGTTGCCTAAATGTCGTTTAGTGACTAGAGATGCCACTAAATAGTAACAACTGCAGAATAATCAAGAGTATCATACAGGGAATTCAAGTATATTTCATCTTGCGTACGAATAAACGACACATTACAAGTGTGCTTCAATTCCATTAACGTCTTTACGATATATTTAATTTAATCATTGTGAAAGTTGCCTTTTGCATTTCTCAATCCTATCACTGCATAACTTATGTAGTTGCGTAAGTATCGTGAAGGTTAGTTTAACGGCGATATCTCTGCATCTGGCCAATAATAGATATTTCATTTAAAAAAATCTGGTGATGTTTTTTCATGTTCAATATTTTGATATATTATACATAGTCCCTACTTTTTTCCTTGTCGTAATTCTCATGACTGTGCAATTGGTACTGTGACATTTTGGATAAGCCATTTTCGGTTTTTTCGGTCTTCTGCAAGCCTTGAGGTGAATGTTATTGGTTGTCAAATGAATTCTTTTACTCGATCACTCCAACTCCTTCGCCCTCTTCATTCGCCATGTCTCTTTTACCATGCAATATGGGGTATAGTTATTCTACAGTAAACATGTCAGACTTATTTGGTCAATAAGGCAGTTAACAGCGTAGGTACATAAGTGAAACGGCAAATAATTTTCAACTGTATGTAGAACGAAATTATGGCCGCGTTGTCATTCGGAGAGCGATAGCCGAGGCGGCAGCACCTCGATTCGTTTTGTCATGGCGTCGGATGAAAATATTCTTAAATCGTGTAAAAATGACTAAAAAACTTTACGTATTTACTTAAAAAATAAAACATGTCAATGGGTATACTATTATTATTATCTACGAATATAATAATAAACATAACATAAAAAGGACGCATGTTGAACTTTTATGACAAATTATATTTCATTCGGCTTCCGTCATTTGCACCCGCGACCCGCATTCCGCGCATCGCCTAGTCACGATCTATTTAGAACATGCCTCAGCTGAGGTATAGCCTTAAAGGCTACATGACTGCCAAATTTCAGCTGTTTTCCTCGCACGAAAATTACGGGTCCTATCTCTACTACCCTATTCTTATTAATTATTAATTAATTAATAATTTTATCTTATGATTGAAAGTGTCAGTTCCTTCTCGGCATGGCCCCCACACCCTGAGCCTTACCATCAAACTATCGTTGGCAGGCCCCCTACTTATCACGAAAGTTAAAGAAAGGCAGTATGACGCTCTACAGTAGCGTTTTCCAAAAGATGTTAGAGGTAAAATGAAGGGTATTCAGTGTATTTTGGCGATTTGTGTTTACGAATACCTATATCCACTTGAATTATAGAGTTGTCGAGTATAGCCACAATAATAAAGAATTGCACCGCACAACCACTACTCGCGAAAGGAAACTTTTAGTGGAAATTTGTGATTGTTTATCTTATTTATCTGGTCGACCCGTCACGCCGGGCCCCCAGGCTAGAGCCCTGTCAGCCCCCCCTTGTGGGGGCCATGCTTCGCGGTTACCGATTGCTTGGAACTTCACAGATATTAGTTTTTGGGTAAGTCTGTGAAGTAATAAATTGTTTTGATGGCCCTAACAATAATTGTTCGTTTGTCGACAGAGAACGCTTGTCTGCTCAACAAAATGCTAATAATCGCTCTCGATAGCAGTATACGGTATTCAAATTTCCTTTGACGAAAGCACAGAGCACGAAGCCCAGTATCCGTTATGTATACAAATTAAATGGCAGTATGGAAATGACTAAAGATAGCGAGATACGATAGAAACAACCAAAGCAGAAATATAAATGTCGAAGAATGATAGAATATAAGCAAATACAGATTTTTCGTATATGCCTTGTTTATGATATTAACAGTTTTTAATATAATAAAAAGATACATATTGCAGTAGTTATATACTATGGGAGAAGAAGAGACATTTCTCTAATATTAAACAATAAAGAACAGTGTTGTCACTTCATAATAAAGAGAATTTCAATAAGCACTGATTGTTTTCTTTTTTGGATAAAAAAAATTAAGTAACCACATATTTGTGATTTAGAAAATAAATATATTATCACACTTATACGTGCGAAATATGTAGTATGTAACAGTGGCGAAGGATGGAGGTAGGCTGTTAAGATCCGACATAAATAGTGCACACTAAACTTTACAGTAAAATGTTTTTGTTTTCATTGAACGACACAACGTGTAGATAGTGCTTGTTAATTTTTAAAATTCAATTAAACCCTGCCTAAAGTAGATAATAGTCAAAAATATTCGTCTATCTATAAAATATATAAAAGTACACCATTATTAACCCATACATAATTTTAGATTTTATAGATATAAGATTGTGTTTGGTCAATAAAGAAAGCATTTAAACATTCGCCTTGTCGCGGGAATGTTGATTTATTTATATTTATTATGATTTAATTGAAATTTCAATGAGAAAATCATAAACAAAAAACGAGCCCAAGTTTTTCAACGAGACTTTTAAAATCTACACAAGGTAAAGTAAGACAAACTTTCAAAATAAAACTTTGTAAACTGAATAAAACGCACATTTTATGAAGCCTCAGTGTTTGCCCAAAAGTTTTGATTTATCATCAATATTCAAAATAAAAAGAAAAACTCTCGCGGAACGCTTTGGTTGATCGCTGGCAGATTTCTATCCGGAGAAGTGGAAAATGGCAATCGGAGTTAAGAAAATTTAAAGAAATTCACACGGGGGTGGGCCGCGTCCCCCGGGCGGTAACAAAAAAGGGGATCTAATGAAGCGATAAATGAAAACGGATTGCAAAAAGGGCCCCACGAAACGGTGTGTATAAATTCATATGAAGCTTTTAAATCCTAAAGCGCCCGGTATGAGATTTTTAAAAGCAATTAGAAGTAATCGCTCGAGAGAAAGTCACGCCGATGCGATTTGTTCAAAGGTGACTTGGTTTACACGAAGTAAGAATATTGAAGATAATACAATTGCGATAATGAATTTACATCTACTTGTCATATCGCAGAGCACAGAAATAGAGTCCATAAGATCTTTATTGTAGAAGAATTTGAGAAATATCCTTTCAAAAATTAATGAAAATACTGTGCATCCGGGTATTAGTTCTCTATATTCCTCTCGCCACGTTGAAAGTGAAGAAGTTGCCCCAGGGTCGGTCACGTGCTACAGACCCCTGAATAGTTTCAAGCTGATCGTGTAGTCCTTCAAGTTAATCGGATTCCGGCGTTCTGAGAAGCCGCTAAATATCATTTATGGGGTGTATATGGCAGTGATATTAGAAGACACAAGAAAATTGGCAAGCTACGGGGATTTTTGGAAGCGCCATTTGCTGTCCATATGCTCCAACTAAGGCGCGGACATGGATTAAGAAGAACAAAGATTCTTGATTTGTATTAACCGTTAATACGCATTTTCGTCTGGTGATCTTTGATGGTGATTCTTGATCGATAACGTAAGCTGGTGTATATTTTGAAAGTTAGGTTTGAATTGTAAATCGCGTTAGAATGTGGAATCAATATATTGGCGTTCCTGTGTTCGGATTGTTTTAGTGCAGTGGCAAATATCTTATAAATGTCAATTGACAAATATTGCTACATTCAAATATTTCACCGAAAGTAACTAAATAATATAATGTAAAATCGCGCCCGTTACGTTTAATACGTTACCTACCTACTTAGTCACAGCCTGAGTATTATGTAATATAATAATATATACGACATAATTTATAACCTTCATTTCTTTATAGTGCATTAAAAAAATCAAAAAGTTTTACTCGTTAAACTTGTAACGGAATCAATTAGAAAAAAGAAAATTACATTTTCGTCAAGCTGTAAATTCAATAAAAAAAAAAAACGTTTAAATTTAATCGACTTACCTACCGATCTGGAATTCAATTAAAGTCAGGAGGTTTCACTCGACGATAACAAAAAGGGTTGCAAAGTGGTACTTACCTGAAATAAAAAAAAACATGCTATTAGACAAGGTAAAATAACAAAATGGAGATCATAGAAATCACTTTCATTTATCTTTCTTTCGCTTTCATGATTTTTATTTTGCTCAATATATTTTATAATTGGCAATAGAAAAGTACATTATGGTGTAATTGAGGGTATAACTTTCACTGTGAAACAAATTAATAAGATGAACGATAACAAAATAAGGAGCTAACCTAACATAAGCAATGTTATTAATTATTATATTCAGTATTCTAGAGCCGTAAACCTTGCGCATTGCACTTGTGTTCCGTGGGTAATTGGTTTGAATCCAGCTACGTATTTGGATGTCAAATAAAATCAGAGTATTTGAATCCACGATATCGATATCATGGTTAAAAACCGTAAATAACCCGTTAATATAAGTTTCGTCTACCACCACTATACAGAAAAATGGTTGGGGGAGGTAAATTTTGAAAAAATATCCATAATATTATTTTATCGATTTTTAAAACGGCGGGTTGTGGGAGGTTAAGAAAATATAGTAGGTGCCATTGACTTCCACATTTACTCCGCCAATAAAATATTTGCTTCAAACGCGGGTGTTCACTTAGATGTTATTGCGAGCTGGTTTGCGAGGCTCAACCCTCATAATTATTAGGACCGGTAGTGTTGGTTTGTGTCATCCGCGCTGTCTTGTCTTTCAGACACGCCGCATATCAATATGAAATCAAACATTGGATGCCCCTCAGTTGCACCAATTTATTAATGCCACGAGTCATCCGGTGGCCACATAGCTTACGAGTCGTAGAATGCCGAAAGGAGTAGGGCCAATCCGGTATGTGTTATAGTATTAATTCAATTCTACTAGATATTTTTTAATTCGATAGCTATTTCGGTCGTAACACCTTTATTAAGACTACAAAGACAAACGATTTATCTAAGCTTAAGTATAAAACTCGTATAATAATAAGGCTTGGTCTCTCTCCCTCACTCTGGGACTATTCAAGAATAATACATACCTACTTGCTTGTAAACCGTATTATTTTAAAACATTTTTTTTTTAACTTTCTGAGAGGTTAAAATATATAGCGGGTTACTGCCAAAAGTTGGTAAGTCTCGAAATCATGTTATAGATTATTATAGAGTAATTGCAATTTTAAGTTTGACATGCCTTCTAAAAACAGGCACATTGCTAATTTATTTATGCTATATGTGCTTGTATTCTATATCCGATTACTTTTATTTTTGTTCTAGCATATATAATCCGCTGTTAACTCTAAATACCTAAATTATCGACTTAACAACTTTTGGCAGCAATCTCAAACTATTAACTATTCAAAACTACCCACATATTTTCATGGAAACAATATTAATTTAAAATATTTAATTCACTATTTATTCAACTTACCTTTCATATATAATAGTATGTTCATATCAAAAGATGTTAATAAACTAACTACGAATATATTGAACTCAATTTCCGTTGATATTTACGAGTATAACGGTTAAGAATTATTAATACAAAGACGAGTTTTAGTTTCCTGGAATACGACGTATAATATCATTAATTTTGAAGACGGTAATAATTTATATCACGGTGATATTAATCGTGTAATAGTTTTAAAATGAGAAAATAACTGGCTATAGTATTACTGCATAGAAATGATGAGAAAACATATTATATCTTTCCTTTGCGCAATTTTATTTATTTGTTTATTTATTGTGGTTAGTATAATATATTCAACTTTGTTTGGAATACGTATCGGGTTACAAACGACATGTCAAACTATCCCAGAACAGCTATTCTGACACAAAAACAGCTAAAGTACCCATACTTAATATCAATTTCATTCGTGCCAATCTGATAATGGTGTGAAAAACAATTTTAGAATTTGGATTAATACTAAAATGTTGGTAACTTAAAATATTTCGAAGGAAAACTAATGGATACATTTCTTTCTTTATCGGTGTTAACTGTTAACAATCAATTCTTGGCGGGACGGTATATAAATTTTAAAAAGTCAATAATATGTACTATGTAGTATTTATTCCACAAAATTAAATAATAATCGGAACATGTTTCATTGGCTTCAAATAAACACTGTCAACTGATACAAAATATTATACAATACATATAATATAATACAATATATTATTTTATTTCACAAAAATACGAAATTAAATTGGGGAATTTTTAATGATAGGTAAACATTAAATTGGAAAAGCATCAAAAACATAAAATTCCTAGATTTTTTTTAAATATCTACTACAACACGGTTCAGTTTCAGTAGTGTAGTATAAACACACAGGCTTTGATAAAATCACATAAATGTATTGTGACCTAACCGATAATAAAATCCGGTGCCCCGGATGAGAAGGCGGTCCCTTATGCTTTCAACTAAGAATATTTGGTTAAAGAACTCGCACATCTAACGAAAGAAGTATGATCAAATCAAAATAGCCGATATACTGTATTATTTGTTAGGTTACGTTAGGTTAGGTTTTCATACTTGAATTAATGAATTTTGCCAAAATCGGCCAAGAAAATTGAATTAATGTTCATATTGAATCTAATAAAATTGGATACCGCATAGTATACGGTCATCTCTTTCCGACAGAAAGCTCACGGCGAACTATGTCTACGCTGAAATGTTTTACGTACAATTTACATGTAACCAAAGTTCCATTGTAAAGTAGTCAAGTAACATAATATACTATTAAGTTATTTCAGGTGTATTACCATTATCAAAATAATGACGAAATAAAAAAAAATCTTTTCGCACAGTTCAGAATGGAAGCAATAAAATAGACCAGGGTTGGCGAACCTTTTTATGTACGCGTGCCAAAATTTCCCTAATATTAATTTTCAACTGTCTCACGTGCCGAGCAGGAAAAAATAGTTTTTAAAAATTCTATTTATAAAATGATGCTGTTCTAGATACCACTCACAGAAGATAGCACACGTATAGCTTTATCACTTTTTTCAATACCCCATACATTTCGGTCTACCAACTTTTAAACTGTCTGCCAGAATTCCTACTATGTACTAGCTTCACCAAGTTTCTGTTTCTTATTTGGTGCAGTCATTTTTTGTGGGTAGAAATGAAATTGTGTTAATGTATAAAATAGTTTGGTTCTTATCGCACGAATTGACACGAGAATTGCTCCTATCAGATGAGGCATTATTTCGCTACAGCGGTCTCAAGCATTGTAAATCGATCAAAATCAGAGGTTCGCGGCGCGGCATCCTCCGTCGCCTGATGAAGTTAGTGTGATTATAATATATGTGACGGTAGAAAGACGACGTCTAAGGACCGGCCTATGCAATTATATAATTATTTACATTAAACGTAATGTTCATTCTTGAAGAGTATTTGCCTGCTGTTTTTTATACAATGCGATATGTCATTTATTATAAAAATAAGCGTTTTTTTTTTCTCTTCAAACGCGTGCCATGCAAAATCATCTCACGTGCCATAGGTTCGCCACCTCTGGAATAGACTGAGTAGATCAATATACGGTGTATTAATTGAGAAACTATTTACTTCAAAAGCGCTCCGATAGCTGAGTGTTACGTAATGTATCCGCTTGGCAAGTCGAATTTCACGGGTTCCGAGTCCTGGGTCTGGGAAAATCCACATGCTGATTTCCAATGTGTGTTTGAACCCAAAGCAATGATCTAATAAAATGAGCAAGTGACTAACGTATGTTCCGAAACCTCTTCATGAAAAAAAAAAAAAAATTTATTAATGACTACTTAATAATACAATGCACGAAAATAAATATTGTTAATTCTTCAAACACGTTGTAACTATCACGACTGTGCAACATTAAGTTGATTAGATTATACTGAACGCCATGATTTGCCTGATTGAAGGGGTTAAAGTCGATGGGAAATCGTCAGAAACTAATTTAGCACCCGTTTCGCCCGAGGAAAGAGCAGTTCTTCCAAGTTCACCCTCTTTTATTAGCAAAACACTCGTTTCCGATAGACTTCCTCCAATTCCGGAATTCCAGGGAAAATAAACGGAAAATGGTGTTTTGACATTGCGTTTGTGCTTTCTTTCATCCATTTTTTATTTAACTATACTCATTACTAGACGGAACATATGGCCACCACAACATAAAAATAACCCAGGAAAATTTTAAACACAGCTGGATGGATAATCAGAGAAGCAACGATAATATTATCTACATTGGTACTGATTAGAAGTTGCATTAACTGACCCGTTTGCACAACCCAGTCCTTGATCGAAATCAAACACAAATTGAAATCACAACATATATATTTTACCAGATGCGGAATTGAATACATATCCACTACTAACTACAGCGCTTTAAGATTTGCCGGTTTACCAAATCTGTGGACTCGGGGTAAAAATCAGTTAGGTTGCAGTGCTGCTGATATAATCATGGAATAAATCACTAATTTGAAAATACTCTTCTTAGAAGTTAATAATTGGTGTATCATTTTAATTTCGTTTACATTATTCATGTATAATAAAATTTTTGATATTGTGTTATATTCATTGTTTTGATTAAGAACTTTTACATAGCGTTAAAAATGATTTTCTCAAAATTTCTACAAATCATAATCTATTTATTTTGCTTACATGTGACAAAATCTATGATACACCAAAAAAGAGCACATATTTATACACATTGGCATTAAAATCTTAATATCGTAAAAATGCGACTTAATAACTTTTAACCTGCAACCACAGAAATATGCATGTCACTAGAATGCATAAGAATACCTTTTAATAATAATGAATTAGTAATACAAATTTATTGGACGATATTGAATTCCCATATATCAATTTCTTCCGACGATACGAACATATTCAACTAATGAATATTACCCGATGAGAATGTTCAGTTGAAAATGTCTGACGCAGCATACGAAACCAGTACGATGTTACGATTATTGCACTATGTAGATAAGTGATGAGCAGCCTGCGAAAATAAAATAGAGCAAACTTAATGGCGCCATCAAATAGGCTCACCGCACGATAAACGGCATTATGAAACATTACATGCGTGCTGCGATAGGGTAGTTACGAGTTATATTGGTGCACACCTACCCACTTGCTAGTAGTATATTAATATAAATAATCTACGCAAACCCACGTAGAAGTATAAATTAATTTCACGTCGTATTACATCAACCTTCGACATGAAGATATTTGTCCAGTATACTCGTAGATTGCAAATCTTAGCATTAGGAAATTAGTTATAGCTCAGCTTTACGGAATACCAGGTTTTATTCCGTCATCTAGTTTTGATGAAGGCATTCGATTTTATGTTGGTTTATTATTTGGGAACACGAAAGTACTTCATGCCACAAACATGTCGTATAAAATGTCCGTCCAGCAAGATTGCGACGTAAATTATTGTTTTTCAATACAACTGACCGAATTAGGAACATGGCTAAAGGAAATAGGTGTGTAGACATTTATTATGTTGGTATTTCAAAATACAAAAAAAACTTTTTTATTAGTTCGCACGATGGACTGTAAGGCGTATCAAAATATATAATAGTACCGACGTCAGGGTTGGCGAACCTTTTTACCTACGCGTACCAAAATCTCCCAAATATTATTTTTAGACTGTTTGACGTGCCAAGCAGTTTTTCAAGTAGTTCGAAAAATGAAAAAATAGTAATAAAAATTGTATTAAACAAGTTCAAAAATTATAAGTAATCGAGTTCTAATCTAATCTAATAATACCTACTTAGTTTGGTTTTTTACGCACAAATTGTCGTCAAAATTTCTCGGATCATGTGAAGCGTCCTGTTCGCGACGCGGCTTCCCTCGCCGCCTGATGAGGTCAAGTGCTATAATATTATTATGTGTGATGCATAAAACCTAAGAACCGATCTATGCAATCAAAATTAATAATTATAATGCTTATTTTTGAAGAGTATCTACCTGTTATTTTTAATACAATGCGATGTATCATTTATGAGTGAATTTCGTCGTTTCCGTTTGCGCATCGATTGATAAATATTATTAAAAACCGAAGAAAATACGCATTTTTAATACTATGCAATATATTTAGGTACCTATTTGTAACACTTTTTTGTAAAAATTATATTTTTAAAATTATATCTATTGTTTTTCTCTTCAACATAAAACATTCGCATGCCATAGGTTCGCCATCCCTGGCCTACGTATATCAAATACCACTGTAATAATTAACATTATTTTTATTCTTTGGCTTGATGGAAGGCCATAGTAATTATTGTGCATTTAGTAAGTTAGTAGGTTTCTGCTGCAAAAGTTTTTTAAATAAAACATCGATATAATACAACATTAGAAGGCCAAAATGATCAGAATAACCAGCATCCGGATATATATATATATATTACTTTGATGTTATAATAACAACCAAAGCTTTAACTATCTTACTCGAAGGCTACCAAGTAGAAAGCGAATCTGGCTTCCGAGGGTCTCGAAGAATGTGTAATACAGACAGTGTACACAGACTGAGAACCATGGTAGGATGTACTTAAGAAAATATGGTGAAATTGGGTTCTGTACTCCCAAGCAAGGTTACGTGTAAATTGTACGTATCACATTTAACCGTAGAACAGTTCGCCGTGAGCTTTCTTGGCGGAAATATATAGCAGCGAGATGATAAAATTACGCGTTGTTTGTGGAGCATTGCAGACACCAAACATATTTTTTAGAATTTGTCTGTTTTTACACTGATTTTAGGATTTTTACAGTTTTTATTTAATTTCCCGATATATCGAGAATTCTCGAGAATTCTTTTCTGGAAATCCCGAATCTCGAGAATTTAAAAATTCACCATTTCGGGAAATCCCGAATCTCGAGATCGAAATTTTCTCGGGAAATACCCAAGTCTAGCTATAGCCATCGAAGATCAGATACGACGACGAAGAAGGCTGTTGTTTAATCATCGGAACTACAATCAAATACAAGTAAGGGTCTTGATCACCTACGGTATTCGTCTTCACCCCAATCTATTAACTCCCTTGACCGTAAAGTTGTTTTGTCTTTTTAAAGACAATCTAACTACAGCACATTCCTCCGTCCTTGAGACATCGACTACCCAATATTATAGTTGCTCGTCTTTCACCTGTGAAATCACTGAGCGATCATTCTACACACGTGTAATTCTTGGTTGTATACATTGATACCTATAATATAATATAACATCATTGGTTGTATATTACTCGGCACGTGACATATTCATCTCCGCTATTCCCTATATTCACTCCGTCTCCGGAAAATTATACATATACATACAGTTGGCAGTAACCTGTTGTATCGGAAACTGATGGGGCTGTACATAATAAAAACCACCTGATAATAAGGGAAGGAGAGAAGAAAATTGGTAGGTAAGTAAATTAGAAATACAATCATATCGTAGGTTAAGTCGTATCTATCAAATATCTGATAATAATAACAGCGTTATTATCAGATATTTGATACCAATTATCAAAGTAATGTTAGGTATTATATAATCATAAAATTGGAACAAAACTGTATGCAATAATCCATGAACAACGCGTCATTTTTGGATCTCAAATCTACCATTTAACAATACCTATGTATAATTTACATGCAACCATTCTTCATGAGGAAGAGGGCAGTTTATCAGTACCTTACTGTTAACTGAAATCATGAAATTTGTTTGGTTAACATACTCGTGAAATTTAAAATTGAAAATAATTATTGCATCACCAATTAAAAACTGTACACAGATGTAAACATTGGGTTTGTTCTCTCAGTAGTACCAACTATTGCTTTGATTATTATTTTACATGACGAATAACGCCTTCCTGTTTTGCAGTAGGAAGTAGGTATACGAGCATAAACCTACAATATATTGTGCACGATATTAGTGTTTCTGTTGTGGAAATCATTCTTTGTGGGTCATCCATTGTTTCGCTGTTCGCGCGAACAATACTTCGCGATCGCTGTAGAAAAATAGACAGATGAAAAAAACAACAAACAATGACATTTTGCAAACGACTCGTTGTGATATATTATTATTATGACATGAGCTGCATAGATGTAAATTCGCCCAGGATAAAAAATTAAATAACAACATAGCTGTAGTATGTCAATATACATCATGTTTACGTACCCACAACTAAGTAGAAAAAACATTTTAATATGTATTTTTGCATAATATTCAATTCGTAATCAAAGTACAATTTTATTATCATCATTATATTACTTAAAAAATCTCTTAACCAAAAAAACTATGATAGACATCAAGTCAGATTATTTTTAGTTTCCTTATTTCGTTAATTTATAGAGAATGAATCACGTGGATGACTTCTATCAAAAAAATGAAGAAGCCGTCATCGAAACCATTGAATATCTATATCTTGTAGATAATTACATGATAACATCTTCTAGAATAAGGGTAAACAATCATTTTGTATGGGCCTCTAAAGTAGAGGAGGATATCTTATTCTGTGAAATTGTTCGATACTTATATCATGTCAAAATAGTAAAAAAAAATATTTATTTATTTATTTATTTGAAAAAAACACGTTGAGTACCTACATAACAAATTATTAATTCAGGACGTTCACAACATGACATTTAGAATAAAAATTACAAGTAATCAGTTCGGAAAATCAGAAAAAACAAAGTGGAAGAAAAAAAGAAAGCAAAAATAGTTTTATACAAAAAAAACAACAATGATTCAAAAATTACAAATTAAACAATAAAATAGAATTTAAAAAACAGAATATATTATAATGGATCGCCAAAAATATCTACATCTCTAGAGAGTGCATTGAACAACCGCACAGCCCTCGCTATTGGTGCCTGGTGAGCCTGACATGAGGAAACAGCTTTCACCCAAATAAGTCATGGCTGCTGCGACCACGCATGTAATTGACGGGTGCGTAAAAATTTAAATTTTCTGGAATATCGGGATTGAAAATGATACCACGCGAGAGCAGGGAAAAAAGTTTTAAGAGCAGAAGTGACCTACGAGCTTCAAGAGAATGAAAGGCGAGCATGCCTTGAAGAAAGTTAGTCGGAAAAGACTCGTTTGAGAAGGTGTCAAAAGGAAAATAATTATAAACTTTAAATAGAGATGACGAAGAATTTTTTTCTGAACACGCTCTAAAACAAGCTTATAGGAAACTTCATAAGGACTCCAGATGATGGAGCCATACTCAAGAATACTCCGTACTAACGACACATAGAGTGTACGTAAAACAGTTGGATTCTTGAATGACTTGGCTTGTCTCATGACGAATCCTAGAAGCTTGCTCGCACGCAATGCCGTAGAAGCGATGTGCAAGAGAAATGATAAACGTGAGCCAAACAATATGCCAAGATCTTTAACTTCTGATTGACGCTTCAGTAATCTATTTGACATATTATAGTTGAAAATAATTGGAGATCTTGATTATACACACATTTATCAGTATTAAATTCGAGTTTTTTTTTCGCCCAAATTTCAATTGAATTGAGATATAATACCTATATTAAATTACTCAATCAATCACTGTCCTGAAAAGTGGATGGTATTGACTAAAGCTGCCCTTATACAAGAACATCTAGATGTTACCACAAGTTACAGGAAATAGCAGATTACACTAGTAATCGTTTGGACATGTAAATAATCCGCGTGGAAATTCGGGGTGTCAAAGCGGCGTTCGACAGGTCACGGAGAACTTTTTTTAAAGCCTAGAGAATTTTTAAATTCTAATTCTAAGAATATTGTATTTAATTAGTTTAGAGAATAAATATTCATGGTTTAATAAACATTTATATACTAAATTAAAATGTGGTATTCCTGCAGGTACTTAGGTACCGAAAGAGTAAAAAAATATTTTTTTGATATCCGTCGCGTTGGACTGTTGGTCAGGGCTTAAATACGGTTGGTCGCATAAACTTAACATGCTGCTGTTTTAATTTGTGTATTTAGATCACAGGCATTAGCGTTTGTGGTTTGCCCTCTCTTCATCCTCCCACGAGGAGTTGATAATGGCGGACAATCAACCCTTGTAAAATTATATATTGTACCTACAGAAAATATGGTTTTGGACAATTTGTAATGTGTAGGATAAACAATTCATTAAAAATATATGTTTATAAAATAGTAAATAGTCAATTGGAAACTGTAATATTTCAAAATAGGTACCGCATATTAATACAATCGAATACAATTGGAGTTGTTTACAATCGTTAAATAACGAGTGACGTATCTGCAATTTAACGGCTCTATCAGAGATCTGGAAGCAAACTTAGCAATATTCAAAGAGGTTCCTAGGATAATATTGTGAATTTGTTAGCAAACAAAAAAAGTAAAACGTAATAGGAAGTCATAATACAAACGCAATTATTATAATATTGTAGTTAGTATGTAGTAATTATAAATCAATTATTACTATTGTTATTGTTTACTCTAAAATATACAAAGGCAGTTTCGAAATCATCATTTATTTTGTTATTATAGAATGAGGCACGAATATTTTGTACACAAATGTTTTGTAAATATGTAGAAAATATTAATAATTTACATACACAAGATTATGTCTACAATAATTTATTATTTTGCTATATATATTGTTGTAACATTTATCATTGACATTTTCGCAATTCAGTCACCATTAAAGGCTGATTGAAACGGAAGTAAAATATAGTCTAAAATTGTCTTTGTGTTGGAGGAAGATACTCCATTGTCTGCAGTATTTCTCAAACTATGGTACGCACTTGATTCTTTTTATAAAAATAGTTATGTTATCTATAACGGTGCTCTATATCTAAGGCCAGTGCTCTGTGCGTTTATGTACTATATTTTTGTTGAAAATACGATAATTTTGAAAAATCGAGAAATAATGCTACTGCTACCCCATCAGACCTTGATATCTGAGATAGACCCTCAGCGCTCTCTTTTGTACACGTGATAAGACCCATATCGTCTGCAGAAATTTGAAGAGGCTCATAACAACCGACACAGTCAAGGTTGTACCGTACCACTGAAATAACCTGTGAAGAATGCGATGTTAATAGTGGTAGAGGAACGTCAAGTAAGGGCACGAAGAACGAAATAATACATGGTACCTAGATGTTGGTTCAAAATTATATCTACTACGATTATTATACCCCATCCAGTTATTTATCTGGCATATCCAGCGCCATGTCCTGAACATCTATCATGACGACGATAAAGCACTTAAGGCTCGATGCAGACATCTCGCCGTTAACATATGACTACAAAGTCAACAAACAATGTGATAGATTGTCGATTATCCTTGGATATGAACTATTTATTAGGCGTGACGTTTTTTAACGCAAACCCGGTGGTCGCAATGTAAGATATAGGACGGTAATTATATCTTAAGATACGGCGATTTTGAACACCAGCGCCACCGTTCATAGAGCCAAGCCACAGGTAGCGTGTTATACGCCTGCTAGCTATAAAATGTTATTGAAAACAAAATATTACAAAGGCAATGTACCTTTGTTTGTACAATGTAATACATGTTATAAACGACATATATAATACACGTCGGCCACGTTGTTAGATGCGTTGGATCTAGATCTGTCAATAAAGTTTATGAAGGAACCCTTATAGGCACTCGGACCCTGGGCCGCACCTGGAGATGGGCGGATAACATCGTGAGGGTTGCAGAGGCTTCTGAAGAGAGAGAGAGAGAGAGCTCGGGATAAAGATTCCTGGAAACTGAGATATAGCGTATACATAATTTCACTTCTTTTTTAGGATACACAAACGTCAACGTCACATAATATAAACAAGTTGTAGTGGTATTACGCCTTGTATACAGAATTGACTTAGGTGATATCCATGTTATTTCACATCATTAAATAATTACAAGATAAAAAGAACTTTTTATATACCACGTTTTTAAATTTTCTGTTGAATCATATACATTTGACAATTCTATGTATTAATAAATACTGTTTTTTGTACTTGATAGAAGTACTGAATAAATATAGAATACTGAAATGTCATTTTGACATTTCATATTGATGTCCAAAGTTGATGTACATACACGTATATATTAATAATTTAGTTGCTAGGACCTCCTTAGCAACCAATAATGTTTTACTTTTACGATTTTTTTCCGAAATAACTTTCCATACAAAACAGAATTAACTGAAAATTAATTCAATTCTGCTTAAAGATGGCTAAAAGTATTAAAATAATGCATGGTCACCGTGTTCTGGTATATTCTAAAAGTTTCAAATGTCTAGCTAGTCGAGAAGTTAGTTAAAAATCTTCAATCGTCCAATATAAATCTTGGACAAACAAGAAAAAAAATACTGGACAAACAAGAATACGAGCTAATAAAAACGTGGTAAAATAACGGAAACGTAATATCATGCTAATTAGATAGCCCTACTGATTATTTTTGTAACACCACTGCAGGAAATGCGAGGTTTATACGCTATTTACTCTACAATGTCTCATAATTTTCATCAATTCAAACAGTATTTTATTCATAAAATATGCCGAAGCTTACGGTTCAAACATAAGTCCCGTGAATAAACAAATCCGTTGTTTAACTAAAATATATTCTGCAATAAAGTGCTTCATAGAAGCTTTACCATGTGAATGGGAAGCATTATAATGGTATAAGCACACTTGTATGCTAAATGACTTGGCATTTTCTAAGAAATAAATAATTTTGCATAGGAAATTCCTTTATTCAGTACCTAACCTAAGAAATTGATTTAATCTTGCATTATAAAGACTTCCATTAATGCATACATTTACTAACTACAGTTACGTTTACAATAATTATTATTGTGTTTCATAGATAGTTGATAGAGTATATTCAAACCGAGAGTTGACTGAAAAAAATGGGTTGCATTTTTGTAGGATTATTCATTAAATAAAGAATAACTTATCAATTGGAATTAAAATTCAAAATCAGTGAAGCACTCTCGGTCGATAGTATTTTTTGATTTAAAAAAATGGCGGTAGATGAATAGGATCACGTCGAGTTCGTTGCGTGTTTAAATCACGTCGGAGTCACCACTTTGGCAGTCGATGATTTGGTGGAGGAGATAGAAGGTCGTTGTTGCGTGGATGTTTGGAGGAGAGTTTATTGATCGTTACAAAAATACACTGAATAAGGATGATAACTTGAGATTATATTCGCGGCTAATGTGCTGGTAAGATGGATGTGATCAAGAGATTGATTATGTTAATGACCTGAGAGACTTGATTCCAGTGGAATGGAATGATGGTTTACTACATCGAGCGAAGAACTCGTGAGGATAGTAGTGTGTCGCATGACGGACTCGATGAGTTGAGTAATTGTGTAAGTACGTTGTTTAAGTGAGTTGTAAGGGGAATGAGATGACTGGACGCCAGGACAATTGGACGCCGCACTGTCGTAGACACGTATACAGAACGCAGACGAGGAATTTTAATCAGTTTCTAATTAAAACTTATAGAGATCTGGACGTCATCTAGGAAACAAAGTTAAGTAATATTGTTAATACCTTGATTTAAAATTACTAAATAATGGTGCCAATATTAACACATCAAGTTGAATTGGTAGCTTAATAAGTTAAGCTCATCGTCCATATTACGATATACCTAAATACGAATATATTAGAGAAAACGTTAATAATAAGATAGAATCGTAATAGATTTTTGGGTTTCCACCGCATGAAATCGGGCTCGTTGTAGAAGCCATTCTCATGTTATTATGAAATGGCCTATGTAACGAGTTTGGAATGTTGAGGAAAGGAAGAAGAATACGCGGTAAATTAATGAAAAATTGTCTTAAACTGCAAGTTTCGCATTTTCCCGCTAGATGTCTCTAGTAGGCGGCGCATTCACAATAAGTAATGGCATAGATATGCAGGGCGTCATAATATTATACTACCAAAGAAGTGGGTAAAAATGGTTTGTGAATTTTAAACCTGTATCATGAATCATGATATCGGTAAATCCTGAAGATGATGATGCTGATTGCAGAGTTAAACCCAAAGCGCTTGTACCTATATTATTGTATGAATACCGTATACTCACCTACCCAGTAACAGAACAATGGTCAATAAATATTATAATCGGGCCAACGAATAACGATAAAGGTAACATTTTTTATTTATTGTTTTTTTTTAACAAAGAGAAAATAAGTTGATAAAGGAATAATTGACTGCATTCAACTGTATCAATGAAAATACTGATCATAAAATGATATTATAAAACTACAAAGTAAAAAAAAGAAAATGTACCTATTACGTTCCAATAGTAACTATAATATTATGCTCTCTATATAACAACATGATAATAAGTGAAATGATGGAAGTAATTTATTAACGTCAGACGCACCATAGTATCATTTAAAATGAATAAATAAATATTAAATTAAATTAAAAAAGGAAGAAAACTTATACTCATGTAAACACTTATTTATATTTTAACTGGGTTTATTAGAATGTAATATATTATGTACATATAATATAATAACTTGGTAATACTACATTATGTATTATGTGTTGGACAATAATTTGTTGGTAATGTGTTTGAATACAGTTGATGCTTCCTTAGTTAGAGCTGAGTTGATACTGACTTGAAAAGTTACTATGATTCTATATAAAACAAACCTTATCAATATTAAGTACTTATATCAATCTCAGACGTTATGTTGGTAAGAAAAGGAGTTATAAAACATTGAATATGAAAGTAGGCAAGAAACAATGGGCGATCAAACAAACCTTATCAAATGCATTGCCAGACGTTCGCTATGCTGATTATTAATACTTGGTATTGATAATAATAGAGGACAGATGCGCAAAACTACAGGGCTATAACACTTCATCATCATCAGACGGGATCGATGCACTGCTGGACGAGGGTCTCCCCTAGCTCCCTCCACTATTTTCGGTCCCTAGTTATATGCTGTCATGTATAGCCACCGAACTTTATGAGGACCATATCCAACCCATTGCCATTTCATCTGCTTAGCGACCTCTATCACATCATTCATTGGTTACGTTTGTGATCTTTACGCGTAATGCCTGATATGCATCTTTCCATGCCACGTCGCGCTACTGGGGAGGTCACTTTTGCAGATACTATTCAGGTGCACAATTGCACTCCATGCCAGTTTGATTCTGCAAGCAACACGTCATACATACCCACCGTCAATTGACATTTTGTTGTACAAATTGTTGTAGCAACAAGGGCGATGATATAATTTAACATTATACATATTTGTATGACTTTTGGGTAAGTAATTTTATTATACAGTTCGCGTTTTCTAATATTCTTGCAAAAAGAAATATTCTATTTGCAGCCCTAAATGTGCTCGACAGTTTTATCAACTATCGCATTATATTTTTAATACTATAACAGGCCATGAGGAAAAATGGCAGTAGTAAGTATAGTTAGTAATACAAGTGAAACAATTCACAAACACCCAGACTTCACATAAATATAATATTATTATTGCAACCACTGGACTACTACGAAGATCGTGGCGGACTATGGTAAGTAACCGATTTTGAAATTATTAACTTCAATGATTATTTATCCACTACAAGGGTTAACTAACTGTACTGACATTTATATAGGTACCTACAATTGAATATTGTAACCTACTAATTAATAATGGTGTGTTGACAGTTTTTAGATTATATTTAAATAATTTATAATTCGGTTTACTTGTTTATCTAGTAATTGAAAGCTAATTGATTAAAGAATGCCTAAATGTTCATTTTTTGAATCTTCTTCTTATTGTGTCATCCCCTAGCGGAGGTCGGCCACCATCAAGGTGATCTTGTCTTTGTCGTCTGCTACCAGGAACCGTTCAGTGGAGCTGCTCACGTACCAATCACGGAGGTTCTTAAGCCACGAAATGCGGCGCCGTCCTCTGCTACGCTTCCCATTGATCTTTCCTTGAATGACAAGTTGGGGTATGCTGTATTTTTATCCTCTCATAATGTGGCCGAGGTACCTACTATAGTTTCCTGGTTTTGATACTACGTAGAACTTATCGGTCCTTCCCCATTCGATTGAGAACTTCAACATTTGTCACCCGGTCAGTCCAAGGGATTTTGAGGATGCGTCTATACAGCCACATCTCGAAAGCTTCAAAATTGTTAAAATTAAATAACATAGTATCTTCAAAAAAATATATTGTGAAAAAGTACGTGGGTACCTACTTAATTTTGCAAAGCGATAAACGGGTGCAATTAAACTACATAGTCACATTGTTATGAATTTTAATAGTGGAATTAATTTAGTTTTGCATCAATAAGAATGAGATTACGAGGAAATAGTAATACAAAAATTCTCATTGGTAATCCAATTACATTGGATTTAACGATATAATAGACTATAGAAAAAAGTAAATTCAAGTCACGTTTTCTGGAAATACATGGCATTTTATTACAGTAAAAGTATACTTTTTTTGATAAAAAAAAAACAAAGGTTCTCTGCCTTCGATCTAACGCCTTTGAAATTGATATTCTTTTATGGCATTTCTTTACCTTATCCTCGGACGCTAATGGGTTTCATATAAAAAAAATGTTGGGTAAAACTTGAGGAAGGCCACCCTGCACGGACGCCAATGTACTGAGAAGAGATATAAATATATTCATAAGAACATAGAGGTTCTCAAAAGATTTTAATACAAAAATCTATCCAATTAGAAAGTCATTAAACAATAACTTAAACAAATGACAGCTGATCTAATATATTATCATATGTCGTCGAGTCACAAAATCCGCTTTGGAGACTTTTCTATTTCAGAAAAAAATACAAAAAATGGTTATCACTTCATAACTACCATGTTAATACTTACATAATATATATATAATTTAACTTTCTCAAAAAACAAACAAACAAAAACAATAGTACAAAAATGTTTTCAATTTAATTGCTGCGGTGCTAATTACATTCATCCAACGTTTCTCCCTACATATTGATAATCTTTTTAATTCTGTTTAATACCGTAAAATAAAGAAATCATGAGATATTTCTTATATTATATCATTCTTGAAATAATCTTTTTTTTTCGACCATGTCCGATCCAAGGAAGATCATAATAATGGGGTCTAGGACGATTTGGCACCGCGAACTGGCCTCCGCCGATTGGCCTCCGGTAATTGGCCGCCGGTACAATCGGACGCCGGCCCAATTGGACGCCGACCCAATTCGACGCCGACCCAACTGGCCTCCGGGAGATTGGACGCCGCACAGTTGAATTAAATGCGCAAAGGAATAGACGTACGTTACGATTTGTTGGAGTAAATAAGCAAGTCAGTTTAATATGCTTCTATCTTCTCAGTAGTCGTACCTTATACATTTCGCGCTTGACACATTTTTAATATAGATTGAGAAAAATTATTATGCCTTATGATGTTTATTAAAAGAAAATAATTCTTCCCTCGCTAAAACTTAAAGATGTGCATAATCAATTAATTTATTGTCTATACATGGGTACTTATTTATATTTACAACAAATATTAAAAATAATGTCAGATGTTAGAATGAAAATTACATTATATTTCAGCGTTTTATCGACTTAATATTATAATAAAGCTTAAACATGTATATTATTATGCATAAATGCGTATTTTAAGATATTATGAAATTACAAACAAAATATTAAGTAAGTTATCTGCTAAGTATAAATGTTTTAGTAGTTTGATTGATAAACTACTTAGGTACTGGGTGCCGGACGAAATCTCGAAGGCCGAAATCCCGAAAGCCGAAATCCCGAATATCGAAATCCCGAACGCTGAAATCCCGAATGGCCGGAATCCCGAAGGCCGAAATCCCGAAAAATAAAAAAAATACAAACATCAATAATTGCGCAATTTTTGCAAGAGACACAAAAACCCATTTTTTGTGGAAATATAAAAAAATGTTAAATACAAACATCAACAATTGCGCAATCGTGAATTGCGCAATTTTTGTAAGATGCACAAAATCCATTCGTTCTACAAAATGGTCTCTCCTGAAAAAAATTGCGCAATCAGAAAAACCCATTTTCCGAAAAAATGGGATTTGTCTCTCTTACAAAAATTGCGCTCACGATTGCGCAATTATTGATGTTTGTATTTTACATTTTTTATATTTCCACAAAAAATGGGTTTTTGTCTCTCTTGCAAAAATTGCGCAATTATTGATGTTTGTATTTTTTCATTTATCGGGATTTCGGCCATTCGGGATTTCAGCATTCGGGATTTCGGCCTTCGGGATTTCGTCCGGCACCCAGTACCTAAGTAGTTTATCAATCAAACTACTGAAACATTTATACTTAGCAGATAACTTAATTAATATTTTGTTTGTAATTTCATACTATCTTAAAATACGCATTTATGCATAATAATATACATATTTAAGCTTTATTATAATATTAAGTCGATAAAACGCTGAAATATAATGTAATTTTCATTCTAACATCTAACATTATTTTAAATATTTGTTGTAAATATAAATAAGTACCCATGTATTTACAATAAATTAATTGATTATGCACATCTTTAAGTTTTAGCGAAGGAAGAATTATTTTCTTTTAATAAACATCATCAGGCATAATAATTTTTCTCAATCTATATTAAAAATGTGTCAAGCGCGAAATGTATAAGGTACACCTACTGAGAAGATAGAAGCATATTAAACTGACTTGCTTATTTACTCCAACAAATCGTAACGTACGTCTATTCCTTTGCGCATTTAATTCAATTGTGCGGCGTCCAATCTCCCGGAGGCCAGTTGGGTCGGCGTCGAATTGGGTCGGCGTCCAATTGGGAAGGCGTCCGATTGTACCGGCGGCCAATTACCGGAGGCCAATCGGCGGAGGCCAGTTCGCGGTGCCAAATCGTCCCATTCCCTAATAATGGGCTTCCAGAGTGGAGGTTTGTTTAAACAGATTTTTTTATTTAAATAATCTAGTGATTTATTATTCCAATAAAACGTTGTATTTTTTAAGTTACCTCTTATACCCGCCTAATTGAAATATTGGTGTAGGTACCTACATAGTTCAATTTGAGGAGACACATTAAATTTATATAGTTTGTTCGAAACATTCATATATATATCGGAATAAAAGTTTCCGAAAGCTTTCTTCTATAACTTATGCTTGCTTAGATACAACACAATAAACTATTTTACTCAGAAAATATTTGACTTTTATGAATACTAAAATATGCCTTATGAATAAAATAATTTAAGTAAATATGATTTTTTTTGCGTCGTCGATGTACCTATATTACAGTGAAAGGAGAATAATAACTGAAGGGCAAACACGACTAAAATGTTTGCAAAGCTCTGATAAAAAAGGATTTTCGTTCAATACAACGCAATGAAACGGTGACAAGATAATTCTAGTATCTTCCAAGATAAGTGAGCGACGACTTTTAATTTAGAATGCTACATATTATTGGACATTAAATTGGTTCATTAAGATATTAGGTGATTATTGATTTATAACATGTAATCTACATGGTTATCATAATCTGTGGCGCAACTATATTGTTCAATACCCCGCAATGAGGAGAGGGTGGGGCTATAGGTTATTGAAAGGATGTTACTTTAGTTTACTTTTTTAAATTGAAAAAGTATTGGCATGTTTAAATAATACAAATATTGTTTTTTAGAAGACATATGCATAACTAAAAGCTAGAAGTGAAGCCGATAAATGTTGGTTCGAAATATATGTACTTATTTTATTATGCGAAATAAAAAGTTGTTTTTTGTCAATATTTTGGTTAATTTAGTAGGCAATATGAATTACTGTTAAGTGTTCAAATTTGGTAGCCGTAAGTACTAAGAAGCAAGATGATGGTAAAACGTTTTATAGATACGTAAATAATAATAAAATTGAGGGTTTACTGTGTGTCATTCAAAAGAAAACGGCTACATAAAGCCGGACAATACCCTATATCTCTAGTATTCTTGCTCTGGGACCAAAATATAGTATAGTATAGCCACGGAACACCATATGAGAAAATTTATATGTACAATTTAGGATAAAATTCCATTTTCAAAAATATCGTGTTTTTTTTAAATTAGCATAAAATTCATTTAGCAGGATAATAGTATCTGACGAAAAACCGAATGAAAGACTGTCACATCTCAAATATATCTGAGAAAATCCTTCACATAGCGCAGCGTTGCCTACAAAAAGGTACTAAAGATCGTATGCAGCGTAATGCAAGTACTGGCCCACCCACAGGCTCGGGTTGGTTGCGCCAAGGAGCGGCAGATTTTCCTACGCCTTTAAATTTAACTTACAATAACATTCAGATCTTTATTTACCGAGATCAGTAGGTATACCTGTCTAAATCAAATAATAGTGGGTCAATGATATTTACATTTATTTACAACACTTATCCATTAAATATGATGTTTCCTTTGTGTCCTCTGTGTGATACAGTATTATCTACAATATAATATAATAATGTCACTTACTAGTTACGTCTATCTTGGGACAACGATTTCAATAATTGAGGGTGGTATGAAATGCGAAATTTATCGTAGAACCAAACTGACATTGATCGCATTTGGGCGATTTACCAGAGGTTCTGTATTACACATAGGGATTGGAATACCGGTATTTTGAAAACCTGGATCCCGCTATTCGTCGATAACGAAATATTGGTTTTGAAAATCTATAATACTGGTATTTTCAGTATTAAGTAAGCAGAGGAATTGAAAATACTACTTCTCAGATGACTGAATGAGGCAATAAAAGTAAAATAATTTAATATAAATCCACCTTATTGTATTTAGTTTGGCCGGAAAATATCTCAACTTTTGGATGAAAAATTGGATGTCGTGAAAGAATTTTATTATTGTTGTAGCGAATATCGGTATGGACACCGGTACTCAATATGCAATACCGAAAAACCGGTATTGATTATTTCATTCGGTATTGCAATATCTAATTACACATTATAATAAATTCGAATTCATTTCAATAATAATTAAAAGTAATTTCGTATATCTGAAAGTAAATGTATAGATTGTGAAGAATGTTCTCAGCGAATTTTACATTTAAAACGACAAGATAAGACATACATGTATCGAGTCGAATTACCGAGAGATTTATCAGCCGAGGCTCCTATTGCACATCCTGAAAGGC
The DNA here is from genome assembly GCF_057557595.1 of Rhyacophila brunnea. Classification (NCBI taxonomy): domain Eukaryota; kingdom Metazoa; phylum Arthropoda; class Insecta; order Trichoptera; family Rhyacophilidae; genus Rhyacophila; species Rhyacophila brunnea. The sequence continues at coordinate 25,780,311 of NW_028232752.1, forward strand.
AATGCATCTTCAGCGACACGAGGAGGAAATGCAGAATGCAAGTTAGTGCTAAGAGAGGTAGTAAAGACACTGTGACATCTAATTTATTGCATCGCTGGAAGGTTTAACACCGTGCAATTGGCTTATGGACTTTTGAACAAATAGCCCGAAACAATTCAGACAATAAATAATTGTACATTATATTATGTTTAGGATTGTTCTTGGATAAAATCGGAACCTACCGTGACCTTGTTGGTAGAGTGGCCGTCTTTGAAGTTATGAGTTGCGGGTTGAACCCGCGGTTGAGCGAGAAATTCGTGTTATTTTTTCAAGTCGTGTTTGATCTAGGGTAAGCGCTGCTTAAGCGTCGGTCTATAGCGTTGTAGGTCCCAGGTTCAAATCCTGGCAAAGTACAAATATTGTTTTTCAAATTGTGTATAAGTCAGAGTATGGACAATAGGTTGAGCAAGTGGCTGACATCCATTTCTCGTAAAAACAAAATCTGTTAATACAAACCTCCACTATGTGGGGACCCATATGATCTTATTAGGATCGGACATGGTCGGCAGTGTGAATGGCTAACAATCATAGCTCGTATAAATTCTGTTAATAAAACCTACATAAATGTGGATATCCATATGCTCTACTAAGGAGCAAATATGACCTCATCGGGAATTTAATCCTGCATGAGAAACTAGTGTCTAGCATACATAAAATTCTAAGCTATATGTACATAGTACATAATATCGGTATATCCATAATTCAGAGCCTGAAAATGTAACGTTGATAAAATTCCTAATTTGATTTACTGCAAATATCCTCAGTAATAAAAACAATAAACATGTAAAATATATTTATTATTAACCACTCGGGGTTTAATTGAACTTTAAGGTTAAGTTAAATAACAAAAAATGTCTAGTACAATTCTAGAACAGTAAAAATATAAAAATTTAATATAAAATGGTATTAAAACCGAAGGGAATTAGGTATGTAGGTATATATGACATTTGGAACATATTAGTATTTCTCAGAACAAGTGGGGCGAGTGCGTATTCATAATTTCGTATAGGCACTAAAAGAAAAGTTTAGTAACTAATAAAAAGTGACGACACAGATGTAATAAAGTTGTATAAAAAGTACGTTATTCAAAAAGCTTTCAACATTTTATATTACATTACGTAAAAACTCCGCGTAACAACTATGTTAAAAAAAGAATAAAACGTACAATTTAAGAGCTTTCTCATAAGTAAATAACACTAACTTATTCAGAAGTTCAGATCACTATCGTCAGTCGGAATAAAATACTCTAAAATGATTACATTTGATTCCATTACATCGACAACCGGTAGTAATAAAAAATATGAGAGTGTTTACACGGCGCAGGCTTTGAAGGAAGGCAGCGCTAGCATTTTCTTTTTGCAGCATTGAATAAGAAAATTTCATCAACCATGGGAAGATGTTTCTCAATCGAGATGTAAAACACTTGACTTTTATATTTACACGACAACACACCCCAACATCGTAGAAAAATATGAAGAACACGTCTTGTGTTATTTGCATAAATTAATAATAATAAAGCATAATTTTATTTGCATGGTACTTGAGATTCCCTATTTCGCAATTTGTGTGCATTATTTAATTTCTATTTTAACTTATTGTGTAGGTAGGTACTGCACGAGACTGTCCGCTGTGTGCCAGGGTCTTTTTTATTGGAAAACCGATAGCGTCCACTGCATATAGAGAGATGGAAAAAGCTTTTCAAGAGTTCCACAGTACCTGTCTTCAAGTGACCACGATACACAGTCAACGAGGACGAGGTCGCCCATCTATTTTATTAATTAACTTACTTTGGGCGCCTGAATATTATCATTAAAAAACCTCCCAGTGTGTCTTAAGTGTTAAACCAACTTGTGATACCAGTGTCTCCGTATGAATATGAAATATGGATTCATAATACATATAAGAGAAATCAAAGCTGCATGTTGGGCATAAAGCAGAAAGACTACAAAATAAACCAATGGATAAGTAAGCAGACAAGATACGCTTTGTGATAAATGTCGCTAAGCAGATTAAATGGCTATGGACTGGACATATCAGTTGGTGGGTGGACAATCGCTAGACAAATCGTCGCTATAGGGTTGGTTTGTCGAATATCCGTTTTCGTCGAAATCGACCTTTTAATTCAGAATGATTTTTTGTATCTAAATAGAACAGAACCATTCTTTTCTTTAAATTGCATTGTAATGAATACAGCATTCATATGCTGTAAAATCAATTTAAATACCTCCATGTATTTAAATATAGGTTAATGAAATTTGTTTTTAGTCTCATGAACATTTGAAATTTGGTATATTCGACAAAGCAATCATACAGCGACGAAATGCTGTCACGTACGTGGTAGTGAAGAACTAGAGAGGGAGTGAGAAGATTTTAAGGAGCTGGAGGAGGCCTTCATAAGTTTACAGAGTAGTGGATCGACCTCAGCTGATAATGATAATGATGATGATGACTTTGGCAAATCTATTGACGTATAAATGCAGGAACAATGATTATTTAACTACTATTGTAAATAAATGCTTGATCGTTTAGGTATGTTTAGTTATATAAGACCTTCAATACGCGTTTAGCGAAATTAGTCACGTCATCAGATTTAAATTACCAAGAATATACCGAAATTCCATAGCATTCACGTAGAATGTAGGTAATATAAATTTTCCGCGGAATATTTAAAAACTTTGAAGTACGACATTTGAGCGCGAAATTTTGATTAAAAATCTCCGTAAATATACAACAACCTTGTGCCGTTTGAGTATATCTTTTTTGGGTAGGTATTTTAAAAGGAGTTGAAATTTTAATAAGCGTCCGAAATTCTAAATGACAGTATTGCTGAATGAGCTTCATTCCTTTATAATTGGACGAGAAATTTTCATTGCAGAGTAATTTTACAAGAATTTTATAACGACTGCTAGGGATTGCAATACCGAATGAATATATCAATACCGGTATTTCGGTATTTCTTATTGAATACCGGTATTTGTCAAAACATATTATAGAAAAAATAAATACCTATGAATAAATATAACTATTAATATCTATTTAAAACATTATTTTAAAGCAACCTAATGTACCTACATACATTTATTATGTTGACCTTTATAAATATGTATATAACATACAGTGACGTCCCATGATGAATCTGCCTACCAGATTGGGCGTTGCTTGGGGGCGGCAGTTACTCGAAGGGCGGCAAATCGAAGAAAATCATTTGATATATATATATATGTATATAGAAATAGCTACCTAAACTTAGTAATAACGAAAATATGTTTCCATTAAAAAAATCAGCTCAATGGTTTTGTCGGGTTCGCGATATTTAGTTTCTTTCCGTTGCCCTTCGACGTCCTTGGTGACCAGAAACGACACGTGCAGATTTGCGAATAATTAGTCTGGCATTTTGTTAGTAATGTATCCATACAACCCATTTCTTAGATATTGGACTCATGAAAGGTGATAAAAATAATCTATAAAAAAATGAGGCGGCATTTTGGCGCTGCCTAGGGGCGGTATTTTATCTAGGGACGTCACTGATAACATAATATTTTAGAACTGCTATTTTTAAGTCCGGGTACAGGAAAAATTCTCTCATATTCAACGTTTGTTGGATATAGGTACTATCAAAAATTGATAAATAGTTATAATTGGAAATGTTTGCGACGAATGTTTTCTTTTACGAAAAAGGTAATCGCGACAATTCTATAAAGTATATTCAAAAGATTTTGTTGTATGGGATACCGAGGTGGGTTGACACAATTTTTACATTTTGTCTCATAAATTGCTCAGTTTCACTACTAAGCCTATGAAAAAATACTTTTTTATTTTTAAAAAGCCGTACAGTAGCAATTAATTACTTATTAGTGACAAACCCATTTTAAGAGAAACGTTCCAACTGTTCCAACCCACCTAGTACCGAGGTAAGTTGAAACAGCAAGTGAGGTGGGTTGAAACATTAAATTTTATATAGATTTACGTCATACTAATATTATTTAACTTTTGCTGGTTTCAGCCAATATATTTCCGTTTTGGAAGCATACAACTTATATACTATATTTAATAAACAATATACATAGGTAGTAAGTAATGAAAAAATAACAGTAAATTAATTTTCTAAAAACATACATGTGTACACATTCTAAATACCGAAAATAAACGTTTTTCGGATTTTTGAAACCGGTATCTTGGTATCGATAAATAATTGAATACCGGTTTTGAAATACCGATATTGCAGTCCTTAACGACAGCCGTGAGACTTAAAATAATAATTTATTATTATCTTGTGGCTTCCCTCTTACACACAAGTACTAAATACGTATGTATTTATATAATTATAAATTTAAAAAAAAGTTAAAATTTAATGAAAAGTTGTAGGTTTAAATTCTCTACTCTATTACAAAAAATATTAAAAATCTTATTACCATACTACATATCCGAAAATTTGTACGTATGCAGCTCACTGTGATATGCTGTATAGAAAATATATAACCGTATAGTATTGAGATCAAATTCATGACTAAATAAAACACTTACAAAATGCGTAATAAAAACCACCGAAATACAAGGAAAAGACAAAAGAAAATAATATGCAGGTAAGCAAATTAGAAATGCAATCATATCGTATAATTTATATACAATTCTGGTAAGTGCTTCTGGTAAACTCTGGAAAGTCGTACCTATCAACTATCTGATAATTTATATTATATTACTAGCTGACCAGGCAAACGTTGTTCTGCCATATAAATTATTTCTAGTGAATATTTTGGTTGTTAAATAAAAAGTGGGGATGGGAGCTATGACAGAAAGAGGAATAGAGCACTGTAGACGATGACCGCCGATAAAAACAAAAAAACATCAACCATTCATTTTCTCAATTCAAAATGAGTAATGATGTTCATAATGAATGAATTACCTGTGACAGGATCTCGTTGTTTAATGTTTATGCAATATCCGTCTTGTCCCTTCCAATTAGCGGATATTGGAGGGCGTCGTATGAACGGTGTGTGTCAGCGATGAACTCCAGATTATTGTTTTTTCTTCGAATCACGATTTCTCGCGTCGATGTGCGGTCGCCAACCATGATTCCAGCAATGTCGTCAACAACAGTCGCATTGAATCGACGTACGTGCTCTCCAGCTGGTGTTTTATCAGGATTGATGACAATAGCGTGATTGTCACTTTGCAATTCGTGCATGTGTGCTTTGAAGAATTTCAATAATTCATTGTGCTCATTCAACAGGGCGTCCAGTTCGCCGACGATGCGCCTGGCGCGATGGCGAATTGAGGCTATTGTAGCCGCAACGTGCATCCACATGATTGATGTCCTCACCGCCGCACCCATGAGGTAGATTTGTAAAAATGTATGTGGTTCGTTTGGCATTAGCAGCAATGAGCCTACTTTGTGGTATACTTGACCTTTGATTTTGAACGTAGAATGGAATTGTTGACCATTTGCCGCAGTATTGTGAAATATTTCTGTTGCTCCGGACGAAGTCATTTGGAAGCATGAATTGAATGTGCGAATGGACTTCAGGAACAGGTTTGAATCTGGAACCGTGCCAATGAGCAAGCTGTTCAATGGTTCTGGTGGTATCTCAATTTCTGGTAGTTGCACTTTTCCTGATGCGCAACACATCCCGGCTGACTCATGTTTGAATTTGAGCGCATGACAATGAGGACATTCTTTGTCCATAGCACCAATCAGCACTTTCGGATGAGCGGAATATTCAATATCTGGTTCGTACTCGAATGCGAGACGAAGGAACGAAGCGGATGTAAATGTTCGATGTACTTTTTGGCGTTGTCGGTCATTTGCTCTGCGTGACGTGTTAACTACGAACCGGCGCGCTTGGCTCCGTTCCAATTGTCGTTGTTGATTTCGTTCAGCTCGTGCCTCTTGTGATTGAGATGCACGCAATTGCGACATGCTTACACGCACGTTTTTGTTATCTTGTTGGATTTGTTCTTTCTACTCTACTATTTCGCATGTTTGTTGCTTTATTCGTTCGACGGCCCAAATGGCCCCCCTTGCGTCTTGCTGGCATTGTGCACTGTAATACACGCACATAAAAATAGATAAATTAAAATAAATCGTACAAAATTTTGCACGCACTGCGTTGTGATTTGCCGAATGAAATGTCAAAATGACGCGACGCTTCTCTTGAATTCTTCTCGGACGTAGTGTCATCTGTCATTCAACAACATAAATAATTTCGTTCTGTTTGAAATACGAACGACAGTTAAATTTGTTCATACAAAAATAATAAAATCGCGATTAAAAAATGGGAGGATGGGGGTAGGATAATGAAAATTTGAGGTTATGGGTATTTTTTTATGCCAAATAATAAAAAAAATACAAAAAAAAATTGTCAAAAAAATAAAAGAAATTTTTTCTGGATAGAGATACCCTAATCACCTAGCGGTATGAAATATACTTGTTGACCTATTCTCATACCTAAAAAATATACATAAAAAAATTCATAAAAATCGGTCAAGCCATTTCGGAGGAGTTCGACCACAAACATCGTGACACGAGATTTTTATATATATAGAGATGTAATCTGATAATAAATTATTTGATTCCAGTCAATATCAAATTAATGTTCTTATTGAATCTAATAAAATTGGAGCATTACGGTCTGCAATGCTCTACGAAGAACCGTGTTATTTTTTAAATCTTAATGATATACGGCCATCTTTTACATGTACGATGGCTCACGGTGAACTGTGATACGGCGAAATGTAAATGTGTACGTAACTATCATACTGTGGTGGGGTCCAAACTTCGTCTTGAAGCCGGAATGTGTCTATTTTAAACGATTATTCAAAATAACATATTATTTCTTCTGATTCTAGACAGATCCTGGACAGAGATAATAATGAAGATGGACTGTAGTTCATAGTCACAACAGCGAAGACTACAAATAATTTGGGAACCCAACATAATCCAAACTATTAAAATTTACGACTAAAATGTCGGTCGTGTTCAACGAACGGACCCGGGCTAGCCAGTCTGGAAAGTCAGCAACAGTTTGTTGTACCGACTTGGGCAGCTCTTCCCTTTCCGTACACAATCAAGGACATTACCAGAGGATATGGTTTGAATCCTGTATTTCTCCGCCAAATGGAATATTATAGAATTCGTCTAGAAAATATAATAAGTATACAAAAATCGGTGTGTGTACGTACGCGCGTTAGAAGCTAAACTTCTTTGGCGTAACAAAATAAAATAATAGCACACCGCAAAATTTCCATCTGCCAAAAATATTCAGTTAGAAAATAGTTTTCACATAAACTAAATATGTAATGCCAAACAAAAGTAACTTGCCTATCACACTTAAAAATATTAAGCTTAGTTTTGACAGCTAATCACATATAAAAAGGAGTAGGTACAATTCATAACGCGAAAGAATATTTTTCCCCAAGCAAAATAATCCATACTGCTTATTCTAAGGTCAATAAGGTCGGCTATGATCACATTATTGCGTGAGACGTCATGTTTCAGATATGTCAAACAATAAAGTATGATATAAGATAGAATTGACGTTTTAATAGCCCCGTATCAATAAAAACTAGAATAAAGGAGGGCCGCTTATTGGAATGCCGGTGGTTTATTCTAGACACTTTAACTTATATCACTAAATAAATTATTTAATTATTTCTCGTTGTTTATATTTTATTTTGGCCAACAATAATAAATTCTTTTCCTAGGCAACGGAACAATTCTTCGTACATATAATAATAAATTCGCTGCCTAGGCAACGGAAATAAACTATAATATTATACTGTATAATCGTCACGATTGCATCATCATACTGTAGCGTAAAGGCATCAAGTGCGTTCGGCTGATAACCGAACAATCGTGGTTCGAATCCAACCGAGTGCGATTTTTTTCGTGTGACCATCTCGCACGCCAAAAATACACTCAAAACGTCAAAAGAAGTGTAATTTCGAAAAGAATATAGAATTCGGCTGGAATTCATATGTCGCATGATCTAGTGATTTTCAGAGAATTACTGTATAACGCCAGAAATATTATTTCCTTTGCCAAGGAATACCGTGGAAACATCATTCATTTTACAAATTCCCTGTTGTTGAATGGTAACATGTAAAATATTCGATTTCAAAGCGTAGAATGTACAAAATAAACTTTTAAAATCCAGGAACATAAATAATAGTCCATTATTTTCCGGTGTTTTATTTTGGCATCCTTGCATACCAGCGTTCCTAAAAATGTTGCCAACATCTTTATTTTCAAATAATTTGATCGACACCCTCGCAGTCAAAAGTGAAACGGGCTAGAGTCTATTAATTGCACTTTAAACCTATTTTTTTTATATATGTTTCTTTGTTAATCACCACAACAGGCCGTGAAGCCCAGTGAGTGGTAAAACTCCCAGGCTTGAGGAATTTACATATTAGATTATGTAAATATATTTTGACGGCACCGGGAATCGAACCCAGAACTCCCGGATGGAACACCAGCGCTTTACGCACTGAACCACGAGCCTTAAAGTGCAAAAATTAGAAGTTTAGAAATAAAACCAACTGACTTATTTGAATACTGTTACTTGAATTCTGATACTATATTTCAAAACGTGATAGTTGTGCATTTAAAAAATGTAGAAAAGCAATGTTGCTTCTTACCTACTCAATTAGGTACACATTTTCAACGTTGTATCAACATTAAAAAAATGATTTAAAAATACACGGGAAACGACATTGAAATATAAGTCCCTGTTATGGTTACTTTTATCTATACATAGCGTTTTTAAATAGTTAGTTTTAGATGTCGATATTATATGCATAAGACCATTAGTGATTTTGAATAATCAGTCTTTATTGTTTTTTTTATTATTTTCTTGGTAGTAATAATTAAACCGAACACATGAAATACTTGGAAACCGAGGAGATGATTTAAGGTTGCTGGAAGGCGAGATTAAATAAAAAACGTAGATCGAAAGTCAGAATAAAATACAAAAAAGCTCACCTGGTATTCGAGAGATAAGCTTTTGTCGGCTCGAACGACCGACAAAAATTTTATTTACTCCCGCTACGACCGCGCTATCGTAAACAAAACATAGGTATCGCGAGCTTTTTCTTTTGTACAACTTTATGTTTGGCTCAGTGTCAACTTCGTGATATTAAAAACACGTGGATTTGAAGTAAAGCAACATGAAGCTTTTAAAGATCAGTTGATTTCTTTTTTACGGCATTATATTTTCAAGATACGAAATGTAAACACGGGTCAGTATTTAGTTATTTTGAGATATTGTTTTTATTATATTAGTATTTTGCGGACGATTGACCACTGACCATAAATAGTAATTTGATAACTTTATGTTTGCTGCATGATTCAAAATTATAAATGAGAAATCCAATCCGTATTCGTAAATGTTATTAATGGTTAAAACAAAGCGATTATTGTTTTGCCATATTATTATTTGTTAATTTCGTTTAGGTTAGAGGTTTCGTTGAACAGAGTAATTTAACTCCCAATTGGCATCACCAATGGCAGGTTAGTGTTGCACCTTTGGAAAACAAAAAACTGATGCACACCAGCAATGATACAATACTGTCCCAAAGTGCAACTATGCGAGATAAATTATTCTGTATTGTTTTGTCAGAATTCATAGGTTTTACGTGCGCGAAGGATTTTTTCAAATTTAAACGACATTTAATGAACTATTTCTTTTATTCAACGAATAAGACACAAGATTTGAGAATGTCATATACTATACATTGCACAAACACAATTTGAAAACATCTCATGAATATACACACTAGAAAAAATCATTGTGTAGAATCGTAGATTAATATAATATATAACATTAATTTACGTAGTGAATTGTACCAAGATTATGGCTTTCTCACCGAAAAAAAGTGCGCCAATGCCTACATTACGATATTTGAATAAAAATAATCGATTCCGTTTGTCAATAAAGGATTAGAATGTATTAAGCGACGAAGACGTCATTCCGTTGTGCGTTAAAAGAAATATGGCGAATCGTATACGGATATGAGAAAATATCGGATACGTCACGTTTCTGGAAAATCATCGGATATTTCTCAAATTTGGTCAATTCAATCGGTAGATAATTCGGTAGCGCACCGAAGTGAAGATGTAAAAATAACAATAAAATGTCGCTTAAATGAGCCGTTGGTGCGTTTTCCAAAATCTCTTAGGATAATTATATATAAAGATAATATATAACATTTTCTAACAATTCTAGTACAGATTCTAATATAGATATAGATTATTCTAGTATAAAACTACCTAAATTTAATATACTAAAACCGATAGCCAACGCAATTTGATAAACATTTCATCTAAGAACTACTAGTTTAAATCGTTGTAATTTAATAAGATGCCCGTAGCTTAATTGGAGAAGCATCGCAAGCGCGAATTCAGCAGATACAGGTTCAAGTCCCGTCTGGTGTAGAATTGTTTTCTACAAAAATGATTTTTTCATATGTATGTTAAACGACATTAATTAAAATAAAATTTATCAGGCTATACCATTGGATAAAAGGTACGTGGAAAAGAATAAAACATAATTATTCAATACACATGATTTGTCAAGATTGTCTATACATTGAAAAACTTGTTTTAATAGACTTACAGAGTCTAATCATCACTAGCAGAATCAAAAAATTTAATTTCGTAACATAATAATAATAATATGTAACAGAACACATCTTATTATTCGTGATTGACGATTATTAATTGGTGCGGCACCTTCTACCAACCGAACAAATAAATAAATAAAGCCGGACGGACATTCAAGAGCAAATTGAAGTCATGAAGGACCATCCATTCATCAAAATGCAAGCGCTGTATGTTTATGGAGACGAAAGAAATGCAGATGTGTTACCTCAGTATTATCATGTCGCATTAATAATAATATATTAACATTAATCACATCTAGTCCAGCAGGCCTATTCTAACTTATCACTATCAACCATTGATATACTACTAGATGAGCAGTTCCCATACAAGTGTCATTTTAAAAGTGTACCACAAAAGATATTATGAATATCGTCTTATAATATTTCCTTGTAGGTATAATGCGTTAAGACCGATAACATGGATTCCCGAATTTCACCCGTATTGCCCTGGCTGTAAAACTAAATTTGCGTTCTTGGAATAGTGAACCTAAGTGCCTGCAACGCAAAACAGACAGAGCAAGTCGTCATGCGCTGACTATTAGTTAGAGTAAGATGCAAGCTAGACCGGGCTTACTCAGTAAGTTTTAACAAAGGCCGACTCGCTGAAAATCGGGCGTCATTTTAAGAAGCATATTATGATTCATCCAGTAGTATATCAATGCTATCAACATCAAAAGAGAGCTAATTCTGGTGGTTAATTATGTAAAAAAGTTAATTGTCTGAACAGTAAAAAGGTGCTAACTTTGAGAACGAGACGTCAATTTTACATATTGAGAATTGAGATGCAAGACCGACTGTTTTGCTGGAATTGCAATGACATGACTAATAAAATTGTAGGTTACGTTGATATGTCTGACGTGTTAATACAAAATTCTTGTGTTCGGCTCATTATCGACTAGATGGCGCTATTTCGACTTTATCCGTTTGGGTTCGGTAGCACGAACATATCCGAATTTGACCGACATGTATAACATCCTAAATTTTCGCCGTATTACGAATTCGAGATAGCCGCCGATAACCATTTAGTGTATATAATTCCTTCCGTGTTAATTTGTAACAATGAAAATAACGGAAACTTGCTAAAGTGATAACCGTTAAGAATAGACCTGCTGGATGTACCAAACGCTCAGGGCAGTGGCATATTATTCGCAAATTGTGAGTAATATTCTATCGCACATATTTAAGTGGTAACATTATGCTGTTGGCAAAAGGAACATAAACACTAACTTAGTTAAGCGTAATGGGATAAAAAAAACCTGTATGTCTACTTTGCAACAGTATTGTTCTAAATACAGTGACAAGATTTTTAAATTTAATAATGGCTACGAAACCATCGTTTCACATGCAGCCAATATTATCGGTCATAGAACTCAAAATATCTACCGCTATCTGGCAATAAAATTCATTTGACTTGTTGTGAATGTTCTATATTTAAAATTTGTTTTTATTTTAAACAGGTACGTTAACCATAGAATCGAAAATATCTTTACATAACATGCCGTCCTATTACTTTACGATGTTTCGTGACGAAATTTGCTTGAAAACCCTTTTCTTCGAGCGATTTTAAGCTAAGGATGGAAAAGTTTTGGTTTAAAAATAAACAAGTGACAGTTTACCGACATCATCATGGCAATACCTAATATCGTATTATTCGTATTGATTCGTATTGATCAAAAGACAAAACATTCTTTTGTTTTTTTCCGCTTGACAAGTCTGAAATTCTCTACTTTACAAAAATTTAGTTTCGGTAAATTTTAGGGGTGTCGCTTATAACGAGTGCTCGAAATTCTGGCCAGAAGAATATTTTAACCTTTGACATTTATTACCACCGACTACTAATAGCCGGTGATCTTGTGAACTACTGTGATAACAAGTGTTGGAGATAGTATGTTAAATCATGTGAAATTTCGCAACCTTGAGCGTTCTCTATGATCTTAATCAAGCATGCAGAACCCGTCGATCATGGGATGGATTTTAGTTGATCGCACTATAAGCCAATAGAAATTATGTCGTGACATGTAAAAAGTGTGTACATTCAGTTGTTATAATTATAATGTATATCATTAAGGTTTTGAAAGTGAAACATTAACCATTCCTATTTGTATTTATTTACGTGAAAATATTTACAAATTAACCGTGAGAACCGTGTGACCTTGTCGTATCACCTCATTCCTATTGATGAATGAGGAAAGAGAAGATGCCAACGTTTTCTTCTTCCAATTACCAGCGTGCAGTAGATTAATAAATTTGTACAGTAGTAGTACAATAGTTTGACAATGAGTGCCCAAAAGAAGACAAAAACAAATCATTTTCACGACGAATGTTAAATTAAGTATTTACTTGTGATGGTGAAAAGCCAGTGTTGTTGTTTAATTGCCCTCAGTCAAATATAATAGGTTTACTCAAGTTGAAGAATAAATAATATGGAAGTGCAGAAGATTACTGCCAGTTTTGATACTGGATTACAGTAGATAAGTAGATAATACAGTCTACTTGAAGTTGGACATGCCTGTATTCTCAACGATAAGCGAGAACGAAACGGGAGGAAAAGTTCGAAATTAAATTTCCTGATATAATTCCCGACGATAATAATTGTACTGTAAGAACAAAAGCAGACCTGGTCTACTGTATCCTTTCGATGTTATAATCTCTAACATGCCACTCGACCAGACTTCCACGAAATACAATAAAATGAATGAACGAGTCCTCACGAACCGCGTTGTAGAGAGTACCTACGTCGAGTTTAAAGCCGTCGCTGAGGGATGATAGAGAGGACATGGAGTGATACTCGACGTGGAGTAGGTAATCCCAGGAATGTGACGGTCAGTACCATTCATAACCCTTGGATTATTGTAACGCGCCTTTGATTCATATTCATATTACTATTCACGTAGAGAGGTATCATTTTATAGTGGCAATGTATACAAAATGTGTGTAGGTAACGCAAAGGGCATTCATTATCTGAATATTTTTTGACATTGAAGACTTTTAAATTTTCAGATGTATCAATCCATCAATTTATATAATTGGGTAGTTTTCAGATTAGTAAGGATTATTTGAACAAACTTTACGTTAGGTTAGGTGATGTTTAGACATCGGAAAACCGACCTTGCCGAAGTTTTTTTACAAAATGCATTCTACCAAACTCTATAAGGCACATTACACTATGTCGTGGGGTTGGTGTCAAAAGTTGGTACGTCGACAGCTTAGTAACTGTGAATTAATAATCAATTATGTGTATTCTCAGCATGATGAGAGGCTGCTTGGTGAAGTGAAATTATTCAAGTCGATTGGATTCCGGCGTCCTGGAAGGCCACTAAATACTACCTATAGAGTGTATACGACGGAGCTACGTGATGCTGGTATGACCTGGAATGAAGCAAGACTGGCAAGCGGCAGGGATTCTTGGAGGCGCCGCGTGGTGTCCATATGATCCAACTAAGGAGCGGATATGGCCGAAGAAGAAGACGAAGATGTGTATTCAGGAAAATATTTATGGCTAAAAAAATGGATCTGATTATATTAATGATACAAGTTTGTAACTTCCGATTTTTCAATATGTGGTCAGGGAACAGTTTGTAAGTCGACACTTCTTTATGTTAAATCGTTGTACCTTTAACGAATATCCTATCCATACAGCAAAAGGTATGTAAAACTTAGTGTCAAAATACAGCATTCTGATTTTAAAAAAAAAATGTTAAACCAAAAGTTTGTAACTATACTTACAAAGTTAGTTGTTAATCCCAATAAAAATCGAAATGTGTAAAATCTTCTGCTAAAGGTTGTAAAAAATGGCATTTCTTAAGGGGGGACATGCTCGTCGAAGGTCAAAATTGAGTTATTATTGTATATTCAAACCATGATCCTGGACACTCCTTAAACGTTGTAGATAATCTATTTATATAATTTTGAAGCCTTATTATCCTTTATAGTTATTTTAAACATTTGATGTCTGCATGAAGTATTTTTGTTACATAAAATAGTATTTTTTTAAACCTCTCGCTCTAATGTTTTCGAATATAGTCATATTTCGGTACATAACTGTGCAGTGGTGTTAAGATTTTTTACATTTATTAATTTTTAAACGCATTTATAAAACCATTAGCATAATTTATTACGAGATAATTTTTGTAAAATATTCACGATAAAAAATTATTTTGATAATCTCTGTGATCCCAAATTTTACAAGAATTAGGCATTTTATTATTCAAAAAATCGGCAAGATTAACACATTTGAAGATGATTCTAAAGATATTTATTATAAGCTATGTCTTTGACCATTCAAGTGTGATAAACATCTTATGAATAATGAATGCTTTATAATAATTATTGACCTAAGAATAAGGTAGTGTTTTTTTGAAATACGCCATTTTTTTTGTCATTCCCTAGTGGTTAAGCTACAACATACGGCCGTAGCCATAAATTGACAAACTATAATTAAAGTAGGGAGTAAAATTATGTTAACGCGCGTGTTTGAACATGTACCTAACCGATTTTTTTTTTATTTTTTTTTAAACGGTACATGTTCAAACACGCGCGTCAATATCATTTTACTCCCTACTTCAATTATAGTTTGTCAATTTATGGCTACGGCCGTATGTTGTAGCTTAACCACTGGGGAATGACATAAGAAATGGCGTATTTCAAAAAAACACTACCTTATTCTTAGGTCAATAATTATTATAAAGCAATCATTATTCATAAGATGTTTATCACACTTGAATGGTCAAAGACATAGCTTATAATAAATATCTTTAGAATCATCTTCAAATGTGTTAATCTTGCCGATTTTTTGAATAATAAAATGCCTAATTCTTGTCAAATTTGGGATCACAGAGATTATCAATATAATATTTTATCGTGAATATTTTACAAAAATTATCTCGTAATAAATTATGCTAATGGTTTTATAAATGCGTTTAAAAAATAATAAATGTAAAAAATCTTAACACCACTGCACAGTTACGTACCGAAATATGACTATATTCTAAAACATTAGAGCGAGAGGTTTAAAAGAATACTATTTTATGTAACAAAAATACTTCATGCAGTCATCAAATGTTTAAAATAACTATAAAGGATAATAAGGCTTTAAAATTATATAAATAGATTATCTACAACGTTTAAGGAGTGTCCAGGATCATGGTTTGAAAATACAATAAAAACTCAATTTTGACCTTCGACGAGCATGTCCCCCCTTAATAAATAACATTTTGTCTGTAACTATTAGATATTGTGGACTATTTAACATACTGAAATACTAGAATATACTCAAATCTATTAAAGAAAACCACAATTCAAATTATTTTTAGGCTAATACTTACTATTGTATAGTTTTACCCGAACAACATAGTTATTAACTACAGGTGAGAATAGAGTTGGGTATTTCCCGAGAAAATCTCAATCTGGAGATTCGGGATTTCCCGAAATGATGTAATTTTGAATTCTCGAGATTCAGGATTTCCAGAAAAGAATTCTCGAGATATCGGGAAATTTAAAAAAACCTGTAAAAATCCTAAAATCTGTGTAAAAACAGACAATTTCCAAAAAAATATGTTTTTTTATTTATGTAAGAAGACAAACAAAATAGAAGTAGAAAACAAAAATAATTCAAAACATTACTTATTAAAATGGAATTTCAAAAAAACTGTCAATCGCTGCGTCTGACAATCGCGTACGCTTTTGAGACACAAAATTCCCTGATGTTGCAAAAATTGCGCTCATTTCGAGTCGACGTTGGCTTAATTGTGTTAAATGCCCCGATCAGTTTTTGAACGTTTTGTGTTTTATGTACACTTTTTTCATATAGAAAATCGTTTTCTCAATTAATATTTAATAATAAAGAAATCCCGAATCCCGAGAAAAGATTCTCGAGCTCCGGGATTTCCCGAAATGTTAAAAATTTAAATTCTCGAGATTCGGGATGGAAAATCTCGAAAATTTATAATAAATAATTCTCGAGAATTTTCGTAAAATTTAATGTGCATTCAATTACAAATCATTTATGTAATCGCTAATCCGTGTTTCATCGGATTTGCAGAAGTTTACAGAGGATAGGTTAATGTCAAGACAAAAAATTAATTACTTACATTGCTATAAAAATGATGGACGTGGCAGCGAATAATTAAGGACCGAAAAGAGTGGAACAATCAAGATGAAGCCTTTATTCAGCAGTGGATCAACCCCGGCTGATGATAGTAATGATGAGTTTTCACGCATGCAGTTACATCTTTGAATCCTACTGCGACTCCATTTTTACCTATATTATGTCTCTTGCAGTAATTTAGTCCTTAGCCTCTCAAATATATGTGACGTCTAAGTAAGTCTATAATCAAATAAGTTTTGTACTTATAAAATGCTTTTAGAAAGAAATCAAAAAAGGACGGCCGGCTGCAGGGTGATCTTGATAGCACGGAAGAGACCAGAAAGGGTTTGTTTTATCAGCGGCTGGAATATGAACAAACAGGAAAGTCAAACAGAAACACGCTGAATATTGCGAATTGAATAGTCTATTTGAAGAAATATTGCGTATTAAACGAACAACGTGATAACAAAACGTCATAAATGAACAATTAATTAAGTCATTGCTAACAACAGGAATAGTGGTAACTATTATATAACGAACATATCGATAACTGGAAGAAAAAGTATTAGTTTCGAGACGATTGAACTTTATAGATTATTTCAACTAATTGACTATATTGTGTTTATTATGTTTTATCTACGGTTTGTAATAGATGGCAACGGTAGGATTTTTTGTATACCATTATTGACAGTAAGGTATATCAGTTATCCCACTGTTGCTTTGAAGTTAATGGAAAATTTTAATAATTCAACAGTATATTTATTTATTTTAAATAGGGTATTATAATTTAAAATAATTATCATGAAGGTACCTATAGCTTACAGCAATCGATTGGCATACTTATCAAAATCGACTTTTTTCACTTTGTCTCACTGTTGGTTTCAGGTAGCGAATAACCATGGATTTCATAGCGCTGTATGCAGTGTAGAAAGCAGAACACGGGGGTTTTGTAGTTCCACAGATCGCCGCTAAGGTCTGTATCTATAATACCACATTATATTATAGCTTTAAATATTGTCTTTATAGTTATCATCTCGCACGCTGATAGTGAAGAGGCGACGTTGGACCTGGCTCGGCCACGTGCTGCGGATGCCAGAAGAGAACCTCAACCTGGCTTACCTGTTCTTCAAGCCGACCGGATTCCGACGCCCTCGAAGGCCGCTACATACTATCTATAGAGTGTATACGGCGGAGCTACGGGATGCTGATTTGACCTGGAACGAAGCAATAAAACTGGCGAGCGACAGGGATTCTTGGAGGCGCCGCGTGGTGTCCATATGCTCCAACTAAGGGGCGGACATGGCCGAAAAAAAGGAAGTTATTTTTTACACTCAAAATACACCTTAATTGAAATTCAAATAATATTCATATTAATGGTGTAGCTCGCCTATTCACTTCGCTGGGCCACATTGAATGAAGAGGAATTCATGCCGCACATCTTTTATAAAAAAAACCGTCCAAAATCTAACATAACTAATTAATTTCCTAGTTTAATGTTGTCTGACAAAAACGCTTTCTGCGTATCATTAAGAATCTCGTCGAAAGCTTTTTTCACTAAAAACTAAGAATTTCAAAAAAGGACAAATTAGGTTTTTGGGGTACCTATAGGCCGAATTATTAGTTGCCCGAGTCCGCCGATTCAACACGTCTGGTGTAGTACATAGTATGTACCCAGTACTTATACCAGGCACTTAAATAACGAGCAGAACCGGTTTCGCTTACTTTACTAATACAACATAATATACCTACATTCTAAGAACTTAAAAATTGAAAAAATCTCTCAAATGTTTTT
This sequence comes from Rhyacophila brunnea, assembly GCF_057557595.1. NCBI lineage: Eukaryota > Metazoa > Arthropoda > Insecta > Trichoptera > Rhyacophilidae > Rhyacophila > Rhyacophila brunnea. Next base: position 25,798,886 of record NW_028232752.1, read on the forward strand.
TTTTAATTTAATTAAATTGTGTATCAACTGTGTAAATTTTTAAAATAATTAATCTAAGTTAAAACCAATTCAATTATCCTTTTAAATGTCAGTCTTATTCGTTATTAAATGTTGTGTATCTAGTATATAATATTATCATATATCTTATATCCATCCTCCTTTAAGACCTGACTTAAGATCAGAGAAGTGTAAGGTAGGCTTATATATTGCAGGGGTGAATTGGGGAGACATGATGTGTGTTATGTGACGTCACGCGTATAATATGTTGGTCTGGAAGTCAAAGACAAACAAAATAGCAGCGATTTCGAGATATGTTTGTTTTGCGATAATATCTCTATACTAAATCCTGGAAACGGATATGTAGACATGATCTTTTCGACTCCATCCCGGCCTATTCCATTAAATAAAAACTGGGTATCCGTTGCAACCAAACAGCAATATATTTTTTGTTAATATATAAAATTGATTTGAATTAACACTAATATATTTTTTAAATCACTATTCCTACCGACGGTTGGAGACAACAGTGATTCGTGATTAAAAATAATAGTGGTCCTGAAACAGTTCATCCCAGTCAGTGTCTCGGGCCTCCATGTCCCTAATCCTGCCACTGATTGCATATTCTTCTATGCTGGATCTGTGAACTCCGATAATGTATTTTTTTTAAATCCGATTCAAAAAATGTAGGTAGGTAGATTAAAATAAGTGTACCTACTTACTCACGACCCAGTTTTGCTTTTCAGCATCTTAAACACAGGCGATTGTAAACAACCGACAAAACTAATTGCGTTCATGCATCGAGCACCCTTAATCGGAAGTAGCGATTAATTAGGTGTTAGTATTCCGTTCACACTGTTTGTTAGCATGGAATAATACAGCCTATTATTTAAAAATAGGTTAGTGTGTTTGTGCCACATTGTACATTGCGCAAAAAGTAGAATAAATTCGCTGAGGGGAAAATGCAGTGGCAGGAATAATGGAGCTTAATTCATTTAATTAACACAGTAGAGTAGTAGACGCACAGAGTGCAATGTATTTTTTAATTACCGAGCTTCAGTTTCTGCCAGCGGGACGCGGATACAATTAAAACAGCGCATTATGTTTACGTTTGTTTGGCGGGAATTTTAATGAAGGTGAAACAAAAATGGTATTCTTGCCTACGAGTCTATGATTCTAAATCTATGAAAGTAGATGACAAACGGTTACTATAATATTTGATAATTCGTTTGTTCGTGTAAACTTAATCGATATAAATATAGGTGATATCATAATTCGAGTGTTATCCGCACAATAATTAATAGTTACATGTGAACAATCGATCAAAAATGATATTTCGATGCAACCCCAAAACGTCCACGAAAACTAGCATTCGGTTATATTGAGAAATCAAAAATGATATGTTGAAATCACAGAACTGATTAATAAATATAATGCAGATAGGCTCTACCCAAATACACTACATTTTGAAATAGGGTTTTGAATGTGTGAGTGTCCTACGAATATGCAATAACGTGTGTTGCAATCTTCAAATACACCAATTCTAATGGATTTAAGATTTGTACTATTCCATTTGAGTGGTTTTTTGCGACCTGGGTTTCGCCTTTCAGCATCTTCAGACACTGTGTGAACCAAGGCCTGAACAAAAACGATGCATGAGTGCGAGTGAGAAAGTATTCGGCACCCTTATAATCTCTTTGACACGCGCTAGAGTAAGATAAAAGGTCTACATATTTTTGAGTTGGTTTCCAAAAATATCGCTGGCAAATCGTGTTGAATCGCTTCACGTAGCGTGTTGTTCGTGTTGCTAAATTTGCTATTTTTTGTGTTAAACATAAAGTCAGTGGTAAATATTTTTAGTTAATTAAGTAGGAAAGGTGGTTCTGCATGTTGTATTAAAATATGGTAGCCGTACTGATAAGCAAGAAGATGGTATTACGTTTTATAGGTAAGTTGATACATGTTCGTGACAATTTATTTGTATATTATTATTTATTTTAATATCAGTGACCTAGTGTTTCTTTAAAATAACTTAAATTATGGATATATTTATCTAATTGGTTGCATTTTGACCGCTTAAAAATACTATATAACGTAAAAAAACAGAAAATTATATTTTAATTCTGAGCGTCTAGTGCGAGCATTTTGGGCGAGCACTAGCGAAATGGTCTATGATCTCGAACATTTATAGGCGAATGCGTTCGCTCGCCCACAAACCAAACGCACGGCACGTAGCTTCATTTAGCAATGCAACGGGTGGCGTTTATATGTATATATTATAGTCTATGGTGTGAACTCACCAAAAGGTAAATACACACTGACAGCGAATACAATTAATTCTAATTTAAATAATAAATTAATACAATCAAGTGCGTAAAAACTTCATCACATACCTATTAAGTCAAGGATCACAACAAAAATATAACCAACAAATCATTAATAGTTGTGTTTGTAAACAAACCATATCACTAATAATACAATTAATAAGCGCATACATTGTCAAAACCCCAATAATATAAATCATTAAATAATAATCAATAAATACTACATTCAATAAGTGTAAAATCGTCAATACTGGGAATCTAATGGAATTGACTAATTAGATATATCACAGCAGTTACATTGGAGAAGGATACATCAACATTTGGGAACCATTTATTGAATGAAAAATATACATTGTAGTTTATTCTTTGGTGGATTTCATGGGTAGACAATACCAACTGCTCGCTAAGGTGGTGAGTATGACAATAATTATAATTGCAGGGAAGCAACGGAGCTCCAAGTATCGTGGAGGCGTAAAATTGAGGAAACCAAGACTCGATTTACGCTGTAGCACCATGGAAGAAGAAGAAGCGAGGCACATGCTCATGAATTCTGATGACAGCGACTGTATATAGTGTGACCATTGGTGGCTTTAAGCCTGAAAACGGAGTAGGTCAATTTTGAATATATTATTTTAATTTGCCTTTTCGTTGTATACTTAGAAGACGTATTGCAAATTAGCTTTTTATACATTATAAAAGAAGTGCTAGAAATTGTTATAGGTAGGTTACTTACCCTTAAAAAAGTTTCCATTTTTCAATTTGTCCAAGTAACAAGTTGTCAACTCATCGTTAACCGAAATTGCACCCAACACGTTATATTTTTTTGTAAATTAGGTCAAAAACCAAACGTTGTGTGTACAATTATACACCTAATAACTGTTGTACTTAATACTATTTAAGTACATACGATTAAAACAATCAAACATATTTAATAAAATCTCAGTTATAATACCTAGTGTCATGGAATGGCGGGATCATTTATATATAAACACTTTTTATATTTCCACTGTTCTTATTAGAAGGTAACTTTATGATTAATATAGCAGATTACATTTTAATCGGTAACTTGTATACAATGGTTTAATACAGAAAATGCAGTCGATGGGTTTTACTCAAAGGTTGGATTTAAACTGAACTACAATTAATAACATATGAAACTTTCAGAGAACAATGGTCAGTTTGAAATAATAAGCGATAACAAATAAGAATAAAAAGGTTTACCGCTCAAATAAGACCTTGTACCACAGAACAAAACTCTTTAAATATTTGTTTAGATGTTTTATATCATTCTGTTTCATTTTACATATTGAAAATAGTATAGCCATCTCGTTTCCAGCAATGACCAAAATTTTGTGTATGCAAGCGATAAAACAATATGAAAAAAAGGCGTGTTTTGTGCTTTCTTTCTGTCTCACATATGACAAATGAGAGAGAAAGAAATATTATTAAAAAATATGAATCTCGGCATTTATGAAACTGACCGAGCAGCGAATGACTGTGAGAGTTGAGATACGTGTGTGTTTATGGTGGTTAGATACATGTACATATACATTAGTGTGCGTCACGTTACAATCGCTCGCCAAAACGGGAAAAGGCGTAAGATAATAATATATAGGAGACAATTGACATTATTTAATGTATATAGATTATAAGATATTTATTTTTGGGAGGTCATTGACTTTTTGACCTATAAGGCCAGCCGCCACTGAGTGTGACAGATAACTTTATTCATAAATTTACAAAAAATATAGCCTACCGATACAGATGTCCGAGTTCTGATGTTTAATTATGTTATTATTGATCACTATTTCTATAAAAAAAGTTAATTAAAGTTAAGTAAAAAGATTGATATCCTTTCTCTTTAAAAAGAGAAAAGTAGAGAAAAACAGCGAGCCCAGTAAAATTAAATGAAAAGATAACAGTAAAATGTTGTTCTATACATTTATTGGTGTCACGGGACTTCTATCAAACAAGAGAGAAAATTGAAGAATTTAACTAAGAGTAAGAAAGGGGGTCAATAATAATTATTATCTCGTTTGGAGGTGGGGAGGGGAGGGGGCTAATATTTTAATTATTTCGCACAATTCTTGAATAATGAAACGTGGAATTTGTAATTTTCAGAAACATTGTCAAGTTCTATCTATGATATTGCCAACTCTATTACAATAATTATTATACTAATAAGCAGAAGCAATGAATTTCCTTCATAATAAATATATTTTGATAACACACAGGCACACGGCGTTGTTATTATGGTCACATAGTAGACATATCTAGTATCTACCTGTATCATAAATAAATATATAATTAATGTGGGCAATTTCATTTGAATAGTATGTCAAATTTTCTTAGAACAGACCAACGCTAGAAATTACTACCCTACGCGTATACTAGGCTGACTACATCACCATTATTAATAATTACCGTATTCCTTTGGAGCAGTTTGCTATTATACATTGTATAATATGTGGAAGAAGTTCATAGATGAATCTATTACTAATATGTGATACCTAATACCATTGTCCATGGACCATGACAAACAATTCGTTTAAATCTTGTACGCGTAGGTACTATAATATTATATTATAATATTACACATGGTGACATTAACAATTAACAATATATAGTCCATGTCACTATGTGTAATATATTATAATGCAGGATCCCATAGACTTTTCGTATACATAATATGCCGAACGCATTCTGACAATTGGAATAGGTTTTTGGGGCCACAAAGATATATAATGTCGATGTTGCCAGGCGATATTAGTGGTAAATTTTTTTTATTGAGGTTTTAATTTTTTCCTTATAATCCACCAAAAATTGTTCTGAATTCTTCAATAAAACCAAGACCGAATCAGGGATTGATTGAAAATGCAATAATTGTACCATGCCATCGGCATGGTCATAGAACGGTTCGTCCCATTTGAAAAAATAAAAATAGCGGGTAGTGCAATGTGTTCAAAATTATCGTTTCTTAGGATCCTCCTTGGCTTAAATTATTTTATTTAGTAATATTTTTGTATAGAATCACCCAGATTGGTTTCTTTACCATAAATATGCATATGACATTAGTTTTAGTATAATGGTCAATCCAGAAACAGTATAGGTTGCACATATAGGTAGGTAAATAAATGAAATAACGATAACCACTAACCACACTAATTGCACTTTATTAAAAAAAAAAAAAGAAACGAGTCAAGTGTTCAAACTGCTTTAAGTATCATCATCACAGTTTTTACAAACACTACTTACAGATTTGCACAATGATATAGATGTCAAAGCCGATTTCTTATAACTACATGATAATGTACGGCAGTTAGAATTACATTTGCATGGTTTAACTAAATAATTTGGTAGAGGTTCATTCGTCATATTTGTCTTGGATACAAACTATTTTCTCGTAACTCATAGCCAAGTTGTAGGAAATCATCAGGCTCAAATAGTGGATTAGATGAGCTTTTCCATAAATAAACTTGTGCTGATCCTAAGAATCGATAATTTTGAACACATTGCACTACCCGCTATTTTTATTTTTTCAAATGGGACGAACCGTTCTATGACCATGCCGATGGCATGGTACAATTATTGCATTTTCAATCAATCCCTGATTCGGTCTTGGTTTTATGGAAGAACTCAGAACAATTTTTGGTGGATTATAAGGAAAAAAATTAAAACCTCAATAAAAAAAAATTGACCACTAATATCGCCTGGCAACATCGACATTATATATCTTTGTGGCCCCAAAAACCTATTCCAATTGTCAGAATGCGTTCCGCATATTATGTATACGAAAAGTCTATGGGATCCTGCACTATTATATTTTATTTCTGCTCGACACGGTGTATACCAAAGCCAGACTTTATACTCTAGTGTGGCTTTGGGCGTACATAAACAAAATTGAGTGAATTTTAATTAAAATGTGTTATATAATCTATTGAGAGTGGGGTTAATTTTAATGAAAAGTAAAACGTCTATACAAATAATAAAATGAAATTGATATCTGTGATTTCGAAATATTTGCCTTTAGATTAGCTTTATGACTATTTATTTGATACATAAGCATAAGACTCTTGCCTGTTTATCCGTTATAACTCAAAAACTTATAGACTGCTTATAGAATAAAATTTGTATGCAATTAGCTAAATTAGTTTTATCGCGATATCTCATTATGAATTAAGATAAAATTTCCCGGAAATAATGCAATTGCAACAATTCACTGCGAGTAGAAAAAAAACAGACAGCAACGACGGATTGGTGAGGTGATGTGCAGATAGAGGGCGCGCGCAGAGGCATAGGTATATATTATTATAGATTCATTCATCGCCTACCTCGTTGACTTGAAGAAAAATCAAATCGAATTAGCATAGTTTACATTCTATAATAATATATTCCATGTATCATATATTATACAGGCATCGATTACAAGAATAATTAAAACGTAATTCACCTGACAGCGGGAGCCAGATGTCAATTATTTTTAGTTGTTTAAAAATTACATCAACGGTATTGGTGTAGTAAGAATCAGATGATGACCATATTCCTTTACTTTGTTTTATAATATTATGAGAGATCCTACAAGCCAAGGAAAATGGTGTTGCCTTTGCTAATTTCTGGAGCGACACATTGTAGATATTGAAGACCCGACACGACGAAGAACATAATAATATGTAAGCTAATAATATGAAGCCAACATTATTTCTAAGCCGTCGCCAACTAAACAAACTATTTGTCTTTCGGATATAAGGCATTAAAAATGCGCCACCTGCTAGCTAGTGTATTACGACAAAACTTACGTATAAAAACATATCTCTGGGGCGTATAAAAGTTGGCATACCTTACTTATCTTACCGTGAAATGCTTCAAACATATGCCTCATTCTTAAGCTAGCAACATTCAAGGTGTCCCAATTAGGCGCCATGTTGCATTTCAAGCGGAGCTTTCCGCGGCGTGTGCCGGGGCTTTTGTACTTACCGCTAAACTTTTCCTGGGGGAGCTTTAGTTGCAGCAAGTGGGCGGCAAAGTTTCTCCGAAATAACTTACTTACCTACTTGTTATCTCGCACCCAAATTAGCTTAAGTATTTTTCAAGTGGGCCGAGTTTCTCTACCCCGGATAAGGTAGAGGTGTTTGTTTTAGAATCCTAACCAGCGAACGCTTGACAGATGAAACCACAATAAAGAAAAACAACCCTTATTATATAGGTATTTGAAAATAAAAATATAATTATTAAGAGAAATGTTTGCTTATTACATCGATAGGTTTACCTATTCATACATATTAAGAAGTAAAACCATTTTAAAGACAAACTGTTAGCTAACCCCTTGTATACCTATACGCCATCGCGATAGACGAGAGGGTTTTATTTATCATAAGAATCAGTGACTTGTGAGACTTACAGCGAGTTAGGGAGGGTTTACCACGGAGACGGAATCCTTGAGAATGTGCCACAAGAGTACTTACGAAGTGTGGTACTTTCTTATTTAATAAATCATATTTTTTTTTAAAACCACGTCCGATCCTAAAAAGTCATATATTATGGGCCTCTACAGACGCCCATCCTCTGACTCCAAACACATATCGGAAAACAATATGTGTAGTTGACAAACCCAGGAGTTTGAACCTGGGACCCACGACATCATATTATTAATACATCAACAGTATGTATTGTCTTTCGTTGTCACTGAGTAGGTACCTACGTATACCTATATACGGTAGCAGAAACAACCGTTGAATGAAGACATTTTTATAGATCCTATCAGGATTGCACTGAATATTTTGACAATTATTTTATTTTTAGAAACATAACTATGTTCTAATATTACCTACGTCAAAATATTTAAGAAATGCCTATTAGAAAGAGTTCAAGTTGCCTTCCTAGGATTGCAATGTCCATTTATAACTACTATACAGCCCAAATGGAGTTGATACAATTTTTGTAAATATCATTATGGTAACGGAGTCAGGATACTTCAATTCAATGCCGATCAAATATCGATACGATTTTATTTTAGTTGTGACTCTCATTTCTTAGACAAATACAGCATTGAAATAAATACAAAATAGAAACCACAGGCACACATGTTTTAAACTTTTAAACAATACAATCTACTAATTTCAATAAGTAGCAAATTAAATTTTAAACACAAATTATAAATGGTTTTTTCGGATAAAGTTCTGACAAAACAACGTTTACATTTTGAAAAGAACTAAAATCTAAGAGTCCATCATACGGGAATGAAAAAAATAAGGAACGGTCGAAAATCATAAAACCTTCATCTGCATCTCCACGGCCAAAAGATTTTTTCATGTTCATAGTAGTGAAATCATGAGGGCGTTACAAGGAAATTTCTCCCCGAGGTGTTTTGCCGGCGGGGTGAACGGCGACACAGTTTGCATACTTATTTTTGTTTCCCATTTATTTTTACGACGGTGGGCTGCACTGGGAATGAAATTTTAGGGGGTTCGTTCACTTTCCACAAGTCTTAGATGACAAGTTCAATAACTCTTGTAAGGAATAACATTTTACCCATAGAAGGCAGTGACAAAGATTTATTGATAGATTAGTCATCGATTATTTAACATTTACAGCTTGTAGAAAATAATTTAATTATGGGCATTAAAATAAACTTCATGTGAAAATTCAATTGAGGTACAGCTAAGTTCTTTATTGAAATAGTAGCAGGTAATTTATATTTAGTCATTCAACAATAATGCAATAAACACATTACCACCACGTCACACGAGCGCACGTGATATAACAATCAGAATATTCAATGAACGTTAGGTTGGTGGTGTGGCTTGATACGCTTGGGCGACCTTTGTGAGGTATTGATGCATTTTGGCAGATTTTAATGACATTATTTTTAGGTATACCAAGCAAAACGACATTGTACACATTTTCCCCCTTGGCTCGAGCTCAATGTGCGTGCACGTGCGCTCACGTGACGTGTTTCTAACATAACTCTCATTTAAAAAAAAAAATGTTTGGAAGCGCCGTGCTACGGTTTTCATAAAACTGATTGCATTCGAGGTACATATAGGCAATAATTACCACTACGATCTAAAATCGTAGTTTCATGCCACGGCCTGAATATAGCGGACTTTGGGTTAATCACTGGTATGTACTGCCCGGTGAACGCTTCCGAAAACTATATGAGAAAATTTGAATGTAATAATTTAATAATTGAGTTACTATTTACTCAATAAAATTCCAAAATCACACTGAAATAGGTCTACAAAGTGGGTCCAATTTCATAATGTGAATAATAAGAATTTAATGCCAGAGGCCATGGATATACATCTATTCACGTGGACAATATAAAGAAAGAAAGCGTAGTTAAGTAAGTCAATACGGTTTCCATATTGTATAATAGTATTCGCGAATAGTTGCTGGAGTAAGTGAGAGAGAATATCCCGTCTCTTTCTGTGAGTGAGTTAAATATTTAAAGTTAAACACAGAGAAATCATTATCGGCTAATAAAACAACCCGAAGAATTTTATATAATTCATATTAATATTTTATTCAATGTATGTGTTTAAAATGGATCACATCAAATGTGCTGATATTTCAAAATACTTCGTGTAGTATTAGTTAAGTAAAATATACAGTTGAGTAAGCCGAAATCATTTAAGATAATTCGCAATTTTACTGTAGATATAGAGTTTTCGGGAAAACAAGAAACAAACTAACCCCTAACTTGGAAACCAAATAAAAGTTACTGCAAGTAGCGAGGGTCATTCTTGTTTATCTTTGTCGTTCCGATGTAATGCATTTCTACGAAGAATGGTCTTATAAGTAGGTACGTAAATGTGTATTTATGGATGCACATGCGTACATATATATATATATATATATATATATATATATGTATTATTTTGAGTGATATGCATTATTCATGTTGTATTATTCATTTTTATGGTCCACTCAATATTAAGGAAAAACACAGGACAGCGGATTGTTATTTTTATTGCAATACAAAAATATACTTTACGATAAACAAGAGCTTTCTTAATAAAAACACATGAAAATAATAAGTCAATCGAATAAAACATTTGCGTTCACTTTTACTAGTAATAGTTAGTATTTTTTTAATACGTAATTAATTGGATTCTGTATAATAACTACACGTATTTGTATAGCTTCAAACTACTCGTCAGGTTCCTTTCATTGAATACAATAGGTCAGGAAAAGCGTTCTTTATAATATATTCGATGCGTAGTGCTATATTTAACATCACGGAAGAGAATCCATCACACATCAGCAGATTAATCACATTGGCCGATTTTATGATAGTAACTTTCTACGTCTTTTCAATCTTCTTGTAGAGTGTAGACCAATACTGACTATATTCAGAACGTGGTAACGAGTTGCGATTTACGATGGTAGTGATAGTTATTGATATTTTCAAATGCAATTGCATATTTCATTTAAAGTATTACCATTTATTTCAATATGCAACAATCATCATTATTATTATTAACAGTTTACCATATTGCATTCGAAATATGTACTACCAAAATTTACAGGTCTGTTTTATTCAGATTTTTGCGAAGTTGAGCCCCAGAGCTATTTTACCATCTTTTGGCAGCTTTGCAGCATCAGCTTAGCAGGGTCTTACGTGCATCATAATGTATGAGATCACAGACCAGATTAATAAATAGAATTCCGATAGGCTATATTCCAATAGGGTGCATTTTGATGCAGGGCTTTGAATGTATGAGTGTCCTTCGAAAATGAACCACGCATTATAGATGTGCAATAGTGTGTGTTGCAACCTTCAATATTAAATGAGCGTCAATGCATAAACCGAGAGCAGTTGTCGGTATTCTATGTATGACGTATTCTTGACACGTGTTTAAGTTTATCCCGTATTCCTCCACGGCGGTTATCTGCTTTTCCAAACCTGTTAGGTATTTCAGTTACCATTATTTCTGAGTTCTCTGTGTGAGATCTTAGTTTAGTGTATCTTTTCTATTCCTATCTGTCTCCCAATCTGACCAGCATACTCGACGTTTTTTTTCTGGGATCTGTTGATTTTTATAAGGGTTTTGAATGCGAAGCATCTGAACGTCGTCGTTTGGTTTTGGCTGTGCTTTCATCCTGAGACGGCTGCAATTTTATTTAAATTTCCCCCCACATATTTACATTTTATAATCTGCTCTATCGGTGTATTTTTGATCAAATTAAGATTATTTGTCAGGCTCCCTTAAATATGCGTTAAAACCCTGAAAAAAGTAGACCAAGTGGAACTCGAACCACAAAGCTTCCACCATTCGTCCTTAGAGCTACTTGAATTCATTTTAAAAGTCGTGCATTAGACCTGTCCAAAGTTGAAGGGCGGTGGGCACTTCTTTACCCTATAGCATCCAATCTTCCAGCTATCGGTCCGGCTATGACTGATGCGAATCAAATTTTATATTTATGGGAACGGAAGTATATTGAACTACGCCAAGGTGAAGAATTCAGCTTTGTAATTAAATCGAAGTAATCATATCAAAACGGTTTATAAATAGATAGTGATAAACGTTAGCCAAAATTATGTATGACGTTTTGTATATATAAATAAGTTTTTTTGCACCACACCACATTGAATGTTTGTGCTAAAATGTGCAATCAGCGTATCAACTTTGATAAAACTAATTAAATCATAATCTTTCTTTCGCACACGAATCATTACACAAATAAAATCATTATTTATCGATTTTAATTAATGTCGAGTCACGCTTTCGTGTTTCAGAGTCCCCTTCGTTTTGACCCACTGAAAAAAGTTTTGCCTGAACGTCCTCCCAAGTGTCCTCCCCCTCTGGCTGTGACGGAAAAGTTTCACCATAATAATTATATTTGCCCTCCCCTCCACTTTATAAGAAAAACTGCAGTCTTGAGATAATTAACATTATAAAATTGCGTCTCTAAAATACACATTGTTACTTGTTCATCTTGAAGAAGGGTCAAAACTTTATATAGAAACGTTTTCAAATGTATATTGAGCGGGTAATGCATAGTCACAATACTCACAACATTTTTGGTTATTTTAATATATCTACCTACTGATAAGATTACTTATTGTAATTTAAATAGTATTTTCCTCACATGACGACCGTAGTGGCGTAGTGGTTGAGTGGTAGGATGTCTGCTTCTGCAAGTCTAGTCCAACACAGCAGTTAACTCCAAATTAATACAAAATTGTGATAAAAATTCTATGATGTATTCCATGCGTTAAGTATAAAATAACACTTTTAACAGCAGGTCTGCAAGGTATGTTAATTGGATAACTGCTCGAGCTGTCATGTTATTATGACGTTAACGATAGTGCATTGCGCACGCGCGTACGTTGCACGTTATCGTCCGAACCACCACGAGCTTGGACTTTGGGAGAAACGCGGGTTTTCGGGAAACCAACTCAAATATTAGCATTTTAGATAATCGTTTTATACAAATAATTATAATACGTAGTTGGAATATACCTCTTGATGACGATTGTCACGGGGTCGAATTCCGCGACTGAAATAATGACATATGAGTACATGGATCCATAGAATGGGACTATAAATAACAAGTTGATACAATGATAGGTACCATTTTATCATTAACAATCTTTTTCGAATTACTGAATGAGTCAATCAATATGCAATATATTTTGGCGTTCTACCTATATACCTACGTATAATTATAATCGTCCATAGCATGCACACTAAAATTATAGTACATATTTTTGAAGTTAGACTTCATTTTGGCGCGTTTGGGAAATCAGATCAGAGTGTATTTTTGGCGTGTGAAATGTAACACATAATTTATTTTTCACGCGAAAAAAAACGCATTCGATTGGATTCGAACCACCGATTGTTCGGTTATCAGTCGAACGCATTACTACCTTTACGCCACAGTATGATACTGCAGTCGTGACGATTATATAGTATAATATTATAGTTTAGAATTGTTCCGTTGCCAAGGCAGCGAATTTATTATTGTCGGTTATATGCAATTCCATACGTAAACAAACGATTAAAACGTCATAGTGGCAGTTGTTACTTCAAAAATAAAAACAACAATACATTATTATATAATTTAGTAATATAAGTTAAAATGTATGGAAATAAACCAACGGCGCTTTAATAAGCGGCCCGTTTTCTTACGTGTGTAATTTAACAAGATAATTAAGAGCTAGTCGAAGAATCTAGGTTATCACAAGTTTTGTTTTTGTTTTGTTACGCCAAAGAAGAATAACTTCTAACGCGCGTACATAAGTACATGCATCGATTTTTTTTGTCATGCGAGTGTCGACTAATGTAAAATGTTAAAGGAATACGTCTTAATATTTCAACAGGAAGGTAGATACTGAACCCCAAACTCCTTGTTCAGAAGTGACTGGGAGGAATGAATTATACATACTTAAATACATCGAGGTTTGTGACCGTAAGCGGGAATCGTTACACTTCGTTGATGTTAATAGGTACCTATTTTTATTACCTATAACATTTTACTTTGAATGAATATATTTTTATTATTAAATGTAATTCCATAAAGAGTACATAAACGCAATCCCAATTAATACAGGTTACACTATTTCGAATGCATTAGTCTCCAAGGTTTGGTAAGCGATTATAATACTGGCAGCTAAAACTCTTCGACGGAAAATTGTATTTTTCAATTCCACAAAAGTTCAATGTTATAAACGGTACCAATAAATTATCATCCTATCCAGGACGATTTTGAATTTTACTGAGGCAATCCACGTATCGTTTGAATAGGAAAGCAACAGCACTGAAATGTGCAGATGTGTATAGTAAAAAAGCGATGGCTATCAAAATTATTTAGCTTCTTCCAACAGCCATTACAGTCGAGGAATAAGTATGGCGATATTCGAAGTGGTATCATGAGCCTAGCCGTTCCAGCTCCAAACGTCCGATCGTTAAGGAAATAAAAAAGGGATATGAGATTGTCAGGTTACCGCCTTTCTCTCCTCTGTCTACGGTGTACTTCCGTTGAATTTAAATTATCCCCGTCGGATATATTTCCGTGCTCTACATTATTTAAAATATAAATGTTTATTAAATATTTAAAACAAATCAGGTGATAATGTACTTGTGAGCTTTTGGTTCATGTCTACTGGAAGAATCCGTTTCTCGTGCCAGGAGATAAGAAATCGGACCAATCGGACTCATCACGTGGAATATGAATATGTGATATTGGAGCTGGTTAGAAAATGATGGTTGAGTTGCCAACCATGCAGCTTATACTGGGTGTAGAATGTCGTATAGAGGGTTAGGCCCGTTTCAGACGGGACACCGGTGTCGCGCTCGTATATAATAAGGAGGCCTTTGTATTCGAATAAAGGAGACCTTGTATTATGTAACGCCCCAGAGATAATAAGTCAACGCATAATTTCGCGTTATACATTAGAACATAAAACTGGCTGCGGTAATAAAAACAAGTGTATCGGTGGCTTGAGAATGTAGCGGCCGACAGAAAAAAGTACCGGACACGCGTTGACTCATTAGCTCTACGTCGTATATAAACATAATACAAAGGCCCCTTTGTTCGAATACAAAGGCCTCCTATATTATATCGACCGCGACACCGGTGTCCCGTCTGAAACGGGCCTTAGATTGGCAGCAGGATAGAAAAATTTGAATATATTGTCGCGGTTACACTGTTCAAATTTATCAACTGGGTAATTGAACGAACTTGAACGACCAGAAATATTGTGTACACGTGAATATTGAATTGATTTACGTCTTGATAGACGGACTTCGGAGTGGAGAGTAATTATTAAGGTTTGATCTGCTCTTGCTTGTTCGGTTGGCAATATTATTTTAATGTTGCCATTCATTGATTTGTTCGAATTCATAATATGGAGGTAACAGCGATATCTTCAATATTTATAAGACTTTCGACATATCTTGCCGTAAAAATCATATTACAAACTTGCACGTCTTGTATTTTAATAAAACGAGTAATAATACTAAAAAAATACTTATACGAATTTTATCAAACTAGCGGGATGTGATCCATTGGACAGAAGAGTAACGCGCTAACATGTGCTCTACAACGGGAGACTATTAATTATTAAGGTAGTGGGTACACCAAAAATATATTGAATTTCTCAAGAAAGTAAGACACATAGGTTGAAGCATTGTTGGATGGAAGATAAAGGGATTTCGAATATGCGTGACAGTGATATGCGAGATTACTCAGGGAATGAAACTAACATGGAGCGCATTAGAGCTCCTGAATAGTAGGATCTTTAAATGTATAAATGGTGTATTCAGCGTAAAGTGTCCAACGAATATGTGCTACCTGTTTTTACATATACATATAAAACATGGGTCTTCAATTTTATTCAACAAAAATTAAAAAAAAAAAACGAATAGAGCAACGTGGCACGGAAAGCTGCATGTTGGGAACAACACGAAAATTCCACAAAATAAACCAATGGCTAAGTGGGCAGACAAAAGTACACAACGTGATAGAGGTCGCCAAGAAGATGAAAATGGAATATGTTGGACATGTTATAAAATAAATATACCTACCATCATAAATTGGCAAGTATTCGAATTTAGAACTAAGCTCATCACAGTATAAAAAGTATTGAGTGATATGTGAAATATTAGCATGTGGGGCCCTCACTCAGTGGACAACTTTTACTGGACTAAATAGAGCGAGTAGGGTAGAAGAAGTTACGGGAGGCCTTCGTCCAGCAGTGGATTGACCTCGACTGATGATGATATTAATGATACCTATTCTTCAGTGGACAAAGATGTGTCTTAAGACGAGATACATCAGAAAAGACTTTGCTAAGTGACTGTCTGTGTAAACTATAAAACATAACACCCATAATAAATTTCGTTATTGCATTAATTTTGTACGGTGTTATTGTCTGCCAGTATTTCAAAACGACCGCTGAAAGGCGGAGTACGGAATAATTATTTAACAGGAGGGCGGCAGACGCCTTTCTTGGCGCAGAGGGTAGGCGGCCGCGCAGAGTGAGACGATAATAAAACCTGGCAACTGCAGTTTTAAGTCGGAACGAGGAACCAGACCTTCCATGCCATGGCAAGTTTAATTCAGTTACAATATGTTTAAATGCACTAATTTTCGTTCTTCGTGAATGCCTGGTATGCTAATATCTACAAAGAGCAAGACAGTTTACTTACACAGTGTTAGAATTATTAGCTAACTTTTTTAATCGATGTTGATAGTTAACGAATAAATCTTTTAGATCAAATAAATGATTGTATAAAACCTCTACCAAATCAGTGTGTGTACTTATGTACGCGCGTTAGAAGTTATATTTCTTTGGCGTAACAAAACTTGTGATAACCTAGATTCTTCGACTAGCTCTTAATTATCTTGTTAAATTACACACGTAAGAAAACCGGCCGCTTATTGAAGCGCCGTTGGTTTATCTCTATAAATTTTAACTTATATTAATAAATTATATAATTACTTATTGTTGTTTTTATTTTTAAAGTAACATCTGCCACTATGACGTTTAATAGTTTGTTTACAAATGGCCGACAATAATAAATTCGCTGCCTAGGCAACGGAACAATTCGAAACTATAATATTATACTGAATAATCGTCTCGATTGCAGTATCATATTGTGGCGTAAAGATAGTGCGCTCGGCTGATAACCGAACAATCGGTGGTTGGAATCCAATCGAGTGCGTTTTTTTTCGTGTGAAAAAATAAATTATGTGTTACATGTCAGACACCAAAAATACACTCTGATCTGATTTCCCAAACGCGCCAAAAGAAATATAGTAAAGTCAAAAATACGTGTAAAATCATACCCAATATGAAAATGGAGAAAACTGAAAGAAATTGTGTATGAGATTGGTGTGAAGACCATTTTTTATAAATGGACGTACAGCAAATTATTATATTTTTGTGGCCTTGATTGGTCAATTTTATAAAAGTGTACTTGCCCATAGATAATTTAAAACAACTTTACACCGGAGAAAGCTGCAGAAAAACTGTGTAATACTTGTGTGTATTGTTAGTGCCGGTTAAAAAAAATATATTTATCTAATTTGGATTTTGTAGTTAATTGTATATAAGGTACTTGGTCTACATATCTGGATAGTAATTTAAAACAATTTCCAAGTACATGAGAACGACTCTGTAGGTCACAATATTACTTAAACTACGTACCAATCAGTAGCGAAGGGTGGAGGTAGGTTGTTAGATCCGCCATAAATAGTGCACATTAAACTTTGTTAGTCATACGTATTTGTTTTTATTGAACTAAGAGTACAATTTGCAGATATTGGATAGCTTTTAAATATCAATTAAACTCTGCCTAAACCAAACCATAATAGTTTACGTATATTTTAGGTGATTTCGTTGGATTAAGAATACATATTACACATATTGTTGGTTAATTTTTTTAATTCATTAAGCCCTGCCTAAACCAAACTATAATAGATACAAAATATTATTATATCTATAAATAATTCAAAGTTATGAATGATCGATTTAATTGCATAATTTTAGATATTTTATAGATAGCCGATGATGCTGTCCTATTCGACAACTCAATCGAGGGCATTCAAGAGACAATCGACAGGTTGCATAACAACTCCTCTCGCGTTGGTTTGAAAATCAACGCAAAGAAAACCAACGTCTTGTGCAATAGTACCTGTCCTGATCCAGATTTCCCTCTGATTAGCGATGGACAAAACATCGAGACCGTCGACAGCTTCAAGTACCTGGGGGTACATATCACGGGACATGACATTTTGCAGAAAGAGCTCGCTATCTGAATGGGAATGGCTGGAGCAACATTCAACTCGATGCGAAATGTCTGGGACTCACGATTGTACTCAGTCAAAACCAAATGCCGCCTATTCGACGCTTGCATTCTGACGGTGCTGCTTTACGGTAGCGAATCATGGCACCTTACGAAGGCTCAGAGCAACCGTATACTGAGCTTCGAAAACAGATGTTTGCGACGAATACTGGGTGTGCGGTGGGGTGGTATGACTTTAGGAGCAACGAGGAGATAAGAGAACGTACCAAGCAGCCTCTCATCACGCTGAAAGTGAAGAGGCGACGTTGGACCTGGCTCGGCCACGTGCTGCGGATGCCAGAAGAGAACTTTAACCTGGCTTGCCTGTTCTTCAAGCCGACCGGACTCCGGCGTCCTGGAAGGCCGCTAAATACAATCTACAAAGTGTATACGGCAGAGCTACGGGATGCTGGTTTGACCTGGAACGAAGCAAGAAGACTGGCGAGCGACAGGGATTCTTGGAGGCGCCGCGTGGTGTCCATATGCTCCAGCTAAGGGGCGGATATGGGCAAAGAAGAAAGAAAGAAGATAGATAGACAAGTATTTTTTGACTATTATCTACTATGGCTTGGCTTTCGCAGGTTTAATTGAATTTTAAAAACTAATTAACACCATCTGTAAATTGT
The DNA here is from genome assembly GCF_057557595.1 of Rhyacophila brunnea. Classification (NCBI taxonomy): domain Eukaryota; kingdom Metazoa; phylum Arthropoda; class Insecta; order Trichoptera; family Rhyacophilidae; genus Rhyacophila; species Rhyacophila brunnea. Next base: position 25,817,627 of record NW_028232752.1, read on the forward strand.
AGTCTTATTTCAATGAAAACAAATACGTATGAGTGACAAAGTTTAAACAAAGTTTATGGGGGATCTTAACAGCCTACCTCCACCCTTCACCACTAGTGCCAATATATTTAAAAATGTATCATTATTATTCCCATAGACGTGGTAATACTAAAATAATTTCGTAGTAACAACGTTTGTTGGAAGAGTAGCAAAATAATTGACATAATAACATAAATTGATCCTCATATTAAACCCGTTCAGAAAAATGAGGATGAATTCATTATAATCACCATCGATCTACTGCCAGACGAACATCGCCTCTGATTCTTTTTAACCTTCTTAGGAAGTAGCCTTTCATTGCTATGTATTCAGGCCGAACCCAATCAGTTCGCTAATACAGCAAAGCCTTAAAGGTGTCCTTTTCAGTAGGTACCCCACCCCTTAGGTACCACCGTATCATTGAATTTACACTTGCCAAGTAGTATGATTTGCCAGTGAGTTCAGTAATTTTTGAAAATACTATCCAAATGATCGAATACGGCAATTGTCAGCTCGTCACACCTTCTTCTATGTATCAGGTACTTATACAAAATTAGTTCTAATAACTAATGTAAAATGTGAATAATATCCATGTTTAAATTTGCTGCTGACTATATAATGAGATTTTAATTAGCACCTTTAAAATGCACGTTAATTACATCGATCGGCCGCCTGGTCATTACGCGCATGTGCGTCTTCAGCGTCCAAAGTATTAATAAACTATTTTTCATTCCAATGAATAATACATAACAATTAAGAGCATTTTGTACCGACCTACTTTTTCTGATAATAATTCACCTAGTGATTGAAAATAATAAAAAAATTGATGCCAATATTAACGCATTTCTAATGGGTGAGTGTCTCATGTATAATATTCAGAAAAATTATGTATTTACTTTGTTCGTTTAGTAATTAGTTGTTTGGTTTTAATAACAAAACAAACTAACCTGGTAAGAAGCTATCTTGAATAGCTCGGCAAAAATTGTCAATAGACAATATTTGATAGATTATTTAATCGTAAGCATACCATAATGTCTCTGCCAAAATATAATCTACAACGAGCGACAAGATAATACCGTCGAAAAGTTTTAACTCACTTTTAACCCGTAATCGAAGTTTAAATCGTTAGTCTCTAATCTTCAGTCTTCCCAGATAGAAGAGAGATCGTGTTTATGATGATCGAGTATGACACGCGCATGTCGTTATGCGCACTCGCTCCGTTAGGTTGGCAGCGTTTGCTTTCCTAATATGTCATCCCGAATTTGTGTCACGCTGCAGGTTCACGGCGGTTCAATTGGAAAGAGAACAATCTGTGGCACGAATATCTCCCTCCCGGCAATTTACCCAGCTTGTAACCAAACCTCGACTTATATTCTTTTAAAATCATTTATTTTCTATTAATTTATCAACGCTGTCCGTATCGAGTAGGCACATATCTACCATAAAATGTTCTTTTTAAAATATCTTTAAAGTAAAATGAGTAATAAACAATCGTATAGGTTACCTAGTAGTATTAGTAATAATATTATCCAATTCATCAAATATGATTTTTTAAAGTTTAGTTGATATTTATGGTTGTAACACCATGATCACGACTATAATTTTATTTTATTATTATGAATATGTATACGCGTAGTGACGTCAGTTTAGTCTCAGACATGAATATGGGGCGATGTTCCAAAGATAAAATACGCCAAACTGATTGACTTTCAATATACCAAAAGAGGGTCGGGAGACCTAGTTTGGGTTGGTTGGACATGTGTAGTAAAAAAAGAATCCCTGAGGCTAATGCAAGCTTTCCGTATAATAGGGAAGTGGAGAGGTTTCCTAGAGTCCACATAGGGTTGTAGTGGTGTTGATACTGATGATATTGATCAGTTTTCCCACAGAACATTTTTTTTTTGACTTGGTTTGAAATTGGTTGACAGTTTCAAAGCGAACGAAACCGACCGTACAATAAATGGTGTGAATTAAGTACCTACATATTTAATTTAAATAATAGTAGCTTGTTGGGATAATAACGCAAGTAAAAGAAAGCTTTCAGTTTTTTAATACCACTCGTCTTGAACCTCAGACCTTTTAATCAAATCATAAGACACTTAAATGGGTTCGGTAGTTTTCACACAATTTTAATAACCATATGGAGTTTTATATTATAGTGTGGCAGTAGATAATATAGCAACACCGGCGACAGGCGGAAAATAGAAGAGTAGGAAACCATAGCAACCAAACAACAACGATATACAAGATAGATAGCAACGAATACGATGTGAATTATTAGTGTTATTAGTTATTATATTAGATACAATAGATAATAAAGACATTAAATATTATAACTATTATTCTAAAATGGTGCCTTTGACGTGAGTAGAATACAAACATTACGGAACGACTTTCGGTTAGCAAAAAGTGAAAATGGACAACCCTACCATGCCAGAAGTGAGCGCGATATCTTTAAAAATTCCACCTTTCTGTCCCAACAATGTAAAAAATTGGTTCGCGCGCATTTAGGCGCAATTGAGCGTAGTTATGCACAAAGCAGCCGAGCCACACAAACCTCAAACAGAGATAGAAGCACTTTTATGTAAATTGTGTTTCTTTAAATCAGCAAAGCCTCTGTATACTGTGTATACTTTTTCAATGATAGATATTATATATATATATGATTTTGTATAACTTTTGAAGAGATAAAAGCATATAATCTATGAAATTTTGGTGTTTTATCAGTCCAGGTGTTTTGAGTAAAATGATTTTTTCTAGAATGTGCATTTTGCAGAATGCAGCCATCTCTTATTTTTGTAAGAAAAGTCTTTATTTTTGATTATTTTCTTTAAAAATAGCCTTCTAAGCTACTAAATTATTATGGGAATTTCAAAATTCTGAAAATAATTCGAAAAACTTGTAAATTATACATCAATATTTAGCTGCCTGGCACCATTTTTTATATGAAAAATCTGTATATTATATTATATATAATAAAATGAAAAACATATTATGTAATTGAGAAAATAATGTTTATTAATTGAATGTAGAAAAACACACCTTACAGTCGCGATTTTAAAAATTTACGTAAGTACATAATATTATCATTTGGCTGCTTTTTGCAAAACGAATATTGCATATTTTTAGAACGCATTTGTATGACATTTTTGTATGACAGCAGCTTGGTTGCTTTATGCAAATCGAAAATGTCATATTCTGCGATTTGCAAAATCTTTAAAACGCATTTATATGAGATGTTTGTATGACAGCAGCTTGGCTGATTTGTGCAGAACGTAAAACAAACGTGTGCGATTATGGAAATCACAATAACTCATTTTTTCCAAAATTGTGGCTTGGCTGCTTTGTGCATAACTACGCTCAATTTATGATCGCGCGTGTCACGGATGAGACCACCAAATTTAATGCAGTGCTGGCAAATTGCGACGATTGAACGCACTAGGTTGTTAGCGACGTTGTTGCGGACCGTACGTCGCTCTTACACCGCTCTCAAAAAAGGTTGATCGACCATTCCACCGTAGTTCCAATTACAGAAGATCACTCAGATGGAGCTGGAGGACTAAAAGCCATCCGAACTGTTACGTCAGACGCAGACTGTCGCAGGCGATGACCGAGAAAGTTGGTTCATACGAAGTCTGTGGTTGCAAAAGGTACTGCTAAATGTACAAGTGACCACAAATTTACAACCAACGTTGGAGAACCCACTGAGAAGATGGCTGCCCTAGCTGAACGTGAAGTCCTCAACCAGACGGAAGTTTGCGCAGTACGGCAGCAGGCGGAGCGCCTCGAGCCAAAGATCATAGGCAGACCTGTCGAAGACATGTACAATATCGCACACCTGGATATCCGCGGCCGAACACCAATAGGGACATGGAAGATTTGTTGGTTCTAAGAAACGTATGTAGTAGATGCGAAGCGATGCAGAAACCCGTATTCGTTCAGGTCGGGAAACGACCGGGCCTGTCAACAGTTACTAGTGTTGCACGACGGAGGCATTTCAACAGGCCGCCTCACAGTGGACAGATAGGGCCTTGGCTTGGCGGTATTTAATTGATACTGGGGGCGACGTGTCTGTCATTCCACCCACACTGGACGAGCGTGGACGACCTGTGTCGGCATTACAGCTCGCAGCGGCAAACGGTACGGCCATCCCTGTACGGAACAAGGGTGGTCAACCTTGATCTCGGACTACGACGAGTTTTCCAGTGGACATTCACCGTGGCGGCAGTAAAAAAACAGATAATATGCGCTGAGCACGGAGCATTTAATTACCACATTTAAATAACACGCTAATTGTATCGAATGGAGAACTAATGAGGGCACGATAATGATAACGTGATTTATGTAGAGTAAACTTTACACATCAGGCGGTTTTGTGGGTGTTCTATATCTATCTTGGCCTGTCCTAACAAACGGCAAGTGGAGTGGCTAATGTGTAAATAGCATGAGCAATTTGGACAATGTAGGTATACCCTACGAAGCGTATCGTTAACGGAGTGCCAGAATTAGCTCAAGTGTCAACTCAGTCAACTGTCAAATTATTTAAAAATAGCGGACACACGGAAACTCACTTGACAGTTGAGTGACGTCCTTTGTACGGAACTACATTTATATAGGTACCTACTGACTACTGACAGAATGCATCTTCAAAGATAATAAATACAACGTGTTAGGTTATGAAGAGAGTGAAGCGATGCGGAAAAGGTAAGCGAAGGTAGGTATATTAGCAAGAACAAATTTTAGCAATAATATAAACTTTATCTAATCTCTATTATGTTGTTTGAAAAGGTTACTGGATATTATTTATGTAGTAAATTACTCACAAATTGACTTAGGTACCTACTTAGGTACTTGTACCTACACTTAGCTGTAATAATTTTTTCCCACATAAATTATCATAGCCTCTGCTAATGATCTTCGACAGCCTTTTTCTACTGTAACGAACAGGTACTAGGGTTGCCATAGTTGTTTGTATGAAGGGTGTAAGCTAGAATTTAAACAGAAATAATATTATGTATGTAATATATAAAAAAGGATACTGATCCTATCTAAAAAAAAAGAAGATTAATTTCTTTAATGGTATGAACTGCCTATTCTTGGTGAAAATATATTGAATTTATTAAAATAAACTACAATGATAGTATGTAGTACTTGTTCCACATTGTTTAATAAGTAGGTACAATATATTATTGTGTTTTATTTTAATTAATAAAAATACTTAGACTAATAAAAGGCAGGGTTGCAGGGCAAATTGGCGGCTTCGTTTTTTTGAAAATACATGACTTTCTGTTTATCGCTTATTTATTACTGAAGAATCCGGAAACAAGTCGTACTTTTCAGATAAAATATGAAAGAGCTTTTCCATAAATTTATTATTCGTCATTATTTTATAACATTATATACCAAGACAGTACTCATCAATGTTATATTTAATATTTCTGGTACTACCGAAACCAGCATACGACTACAACCTCGGATTCACAGAATTGGTTAATTAGACAAAAAGTTCTTTAAATGGGCCTCCCGGGAATTAAATATAACATTGTCTAAGAAAAGAAAGTCTACTAAGCAATCAAATCCAATCACGCCGTCTAACTTACATTTACCAACACTAATCTGGTAGCGTTCAATAATTTTGCTTCGACAGCTTACCTATCTTTGTGAACGCTTAAAATTATCGCTTTCCATTCACCGCTACGCTTTGTCGTGTCCTTAACCTTAGGCTAAAGAAGAGGGGGTAGAGTAGAAGGACCGCGGACGCGTTTATTGCGGTCCGTGTGGTTTACGACGCGGTTTACTCTTTCATCAAAAACTCATCCATCATGCGTGAAGATCAAATGCAGTGGTGCTTAATGGCCACTACGACAATGAAATGAAACTTTGTTAAGGCCAAGTAGAAAAACTAGTTACTTGTAAGATGTATGTAGATTTCCATACAAAAAAATACCGTTTGACAAATTATTATAATACATATTTAAATAAATAAAATATATTTTATACCTATAAAATATAATAAGTGGCCATGAAGCCTAACGACAGTGGCGTAGTGACAATAGAAGAGAAACAAACATAAACACACCCAGGATTTGATAAAATCACATAAATATGTTGTGACCTTACCGAGAATCGAACTTGCCTCCCCCCCCCCCAGATGAAAGACTAGCACATTACACACGCGTTTATGGTGTTCGCTGTCAATTATTGGTGGAAATGCATTGTATTAATAAAATAAAACAATATTATGTAGAGAATTTATATCCATTAATTTCTAAAATTTATTTTTTCTTCTTTTTGTTCACCAGTTGACAATGTCTCCTTGAGGCGGATGAAACCGGTCCTGCGTTATATTTAATATAAGTATAAATAATAAACTCATATAATAATATTTAATAGGATTCAATTAAATTTGTTAACTTTCCAAAAAACAATAACTTAGTGTATAAAATACAGTATTAACCTTTTCCACTCTGGTCATTTTTTTTCAAAACGTATTAGCTACTCTGATCTAAATTCGGAACTTTCTTGTAGAAGTTTAAAGTAGAAAACTTGTGATGTTTATATTCAATAATAACTTAATACTGATACAGCGAGTGAAAATGTCAATAAATTTGTCTGTAGTACCTGAATATACAAGAAAAACTCATTTTTCTAAATTTGATATTAAAAAAAAACTTCATTACATATTGGACACCGTGTTTGACGATTCGTATGACCATTACTGATGCAATGGGTTTTTGGTACGATTCGCAAAAAAAAAATGCTTTATTGGACTTAAATTTACTAAAAGTAATACGTATGCTTTAAATATGTTGTATAGTCATCTATTAATTACCAATATATTATGTTCATAGTTCAGAACACAGGTAATATAACCGTAAATGGTACTTAAATTCTTGGAGCAGTTTCTTTTTATTTATCCTGTGACTCATTGCAAATTTTTTCGCATGCAAACTATTTATTGGCTGTAATATTCAAAATGACGTCTGGTATTGATTTGTTTATAGGCTACTTACGTAAAAGGGGCGTATCTTTGGGTAGAAAGTATAAACAAGCTATTCCACTAGTTTTGATCACTGTACACGGTGTTTAACACATAACATTTACAATGCACTTAATTAATGATATTTATTTTGGGTAGAAAGTATAAACAAGCTATTCCACTAGTTTTGATCACTATACACGGTGTTTAACACATAAAATTTACAATGCACTTAATTAATGATATTTATTTTAAATGTTGTTATAACAATGAAAATAGTTTACGATTTAAACTTTAAACCAATGTAACTTTGCACTAATCAGAATATTTTTTTAAAGTATGGTATTTTTCAAAGCATTCGCCCACATGAAGTGCCGGTTTGTTATCGCAAGTTTTACAATAATACATTGTTCGTTTTCTTTGATTTTCTTTCCTATTAGAACCGCAAACAACGCAATCCCTATATTTTTTCTGTATATCAGGCATAATGACATGTAGATTGATGTGATTTAACCGCTGTTCTGGATCTATTGAATGTCTTCCTCTTCTTGTTTTTAATCCTTCTCTATGATTTCCGACCAGCTGATTAATTAGCTTATCTACAAACTGAAGATGACTCAATGGTTTTTCATTGTTTTTGTTCTTATTTTCTTTGTATAAAATATATGAATTGACCACCGAAACTTCTAAACCCCAAAAAAAGAGCTTTCGCCACCATTTTAATGTCTTCCTTAGGAAGCAGTATGTTGAAGTATAGTGATCTGCTCTATCTACACCTCCCATATATTCCTATCCCTATCCTATTCATATCCCATTTCCTGAATTTCGATTATATACACGTTCAACGTCATCAAAATCAATATTATCAAAAGTATACAAATCTTCGTCGTCACTTGTATCGAAATAATCACCATCGTTATTTTTGGTGTTTTCCATGGTGATTGTTATTTAATTATTTTCTTAATCACGTTATTTACTGTAGATATTTATGATTATTATTAATAGGTACTGTTATGGAACGGCGAGATGAACTTCATTAAACACGAATTTATATTAATTAAACTGGATTTATTAGAATGTAATAATAATTACAATAGATTATATTCTGTTGGACAATTATTTCTTAACCGTTCTAGACGCACGTATTTACGATCATGGTCGAGACAATACTGAAGTTGAAAGTTTTAAGAAGTAAGAAAGTACCTACTAAGATTATAAATAATCATAATTCGACGGCCCCAGGAAATACCGGTGTAAGTCTAAAATCACAAATGTTCAGGAGAGCGAAAAAACTAAAATATTTACGCTATTAAATTCATCATATAAAATGAGTGAGTTTTTTCTTATCTTATTTAAGTAAATCAGATAGACCATTTTATGGTCTATATTCCTATCAAAATTTAATGTTGATTAATTAATAAACAGCTGATATAATGTCAAAAAATCGTTTTTATTTGGAATAATATTACGCGCTTGGTGTTTTGACTTGATTCAACATGCTTTTGCGCGGACGAAATAGATTACAGACTCCGCGTAACAGACTCATACTGTGAGATTGAACCGTGTTTTACGTCGCGTTTTTTTTACTCTATACGATTTTATTTAGTACAACTATATTTATAATGCTCTTTTACGGAAGAACCATCATTGCGCAATGTTTAACTCAAAATAATACAGCGTGTCTATAAAGTTTTAACAAAGAGTATGAGGATATATTGACATATATATTTTTTTATACGGAGTTTTTATAATTTAAAAGTATTTAAGTATGATTTTTTTAATTTTTTTGTAAATTATTATTGATATTTTTATAAATAATGAGAATATGTACATTACGAAACAATAAACATTCAGAAAAAATGTTAATAATGGAATAATAAAGAAGTTTTATAAGAAATTAGTACATAACATTGGTAACTATTAGATTTAAAAAATAGCTAAAAGAAATGTTCTTTTATTCTTTACAACACAATTTTTATTAAAACTGTTCAAAAAACATAACGTCAATCGCCATGTAAATCACTAAGACAATTTTAATTTAATAATAGTAATTGACTTAATAAAAAAAAGAAGAAGATTAACAAAATAACTAATGCTATGTATACCTAACAATTATTAATGAAAGGGAGATTTAATACTTTCGTTCTACCGCAGTCAACTGTTCATCATCAGAAATCTTTATAAAAAAATTATAATCAATATAATTATTAGGTTTGTATTACAAGCCCATTCGATAATTATGATTCGGTACCTATCTCAAATGATATTCATACAGTATCTGTATAAACAAGAGAAATTCCTTTGTCAGTACCTACCTTCTATTTTTTTAAGAGTATCTTTATTTGTGCATCTAATTTTATAATACCTTTCTATAATTAAACAAGTAGGGACACTTACTTATTAGATTATAAAATTTCATATAAATTATGACCATATTAATTATCGTTTGTATTTTTAATCTCTATCGTTAAAATGAATGTTATTGCCAATTATAATTAAATATAGATTGATTATATTCTATTGTCAACATAAATCATGAAACTTCAGTAAGTATATTTCTTAATTGAGCTCAGTTACGTTAATTAATATGAGGTTTTATGATTTTTATTATTTATTTAAAAGGTTGAAATAAATGTGTACTAACGCTCTCAAATTTAAATAATCAAATTTATTTTGTTGGTGTGGATTTGCATTTTTTTTATAAACTGAAAAAAAATTAAATAATTTGCATTCAAGTAGTATGCTATTGAAATGTTCTATTGTTATTTAATTGATTGCGTAGAGTTTTAATATATATTTTCTCAAAGAAACAGTTTACTATATCAGTTGTCCATTCATACCTATTTATTTTGATAGTTTTACAAAATGTATAATTCAGACCGATTTAAATTGGATGAAATAATAATTAGGTAGTTACTATTTAAAGTGGTTTTCATAATTTATAAAAATCATAGTCAATAGGTGAATAGGAGGTAAGTATATGCATTTAAGTACCTACTTACCATTACAGACTTTTCAAATCCAATTGATATTTTAATTAAAATCTACGAGATATCGTGTACGATATCACCATTTGACATGATTTATTTGAGTTTTTCACAAACTATAGATACATAATATTTATGTACTTATCTATAATATTAAAACTCAAATAAGCCATGTAAAATTGTGATGAAAATATTATAGAAATGTTATTGTTAGTTAAAAGCAACACTGTATATTTATTTTGAACAAATTTAACTAACATCGAAAATTATGTCACCACTCACCAATGCTAAGATTATAATAATATATATCTTTAATTAGTAGGTAATATTAAAAATTCTCAATCACCAGCGATGGGTTTGTTTACAGAATACCTACACATCATTTTGTTTACTTTACTTCATCCTTTTTCCAAAATATATCTACTTAGATAACCATAAAATGCTTTAGCAATTATTGACCATTAAAATTTTATTTTTACTTTCAAATTGTATTGTCAACAATGGATAACTACACTTCTTCAAAAATCCCAGCTGCTTAATCTCTTTCGGCGAACGGCATGTAATAAAATAATATAATCCTTTGGGTAATTTCTATCTTTGAGGAATATTCAAAATACAAAATTATGCATAATATACATAATGTGTACCCTTTTATATTTTTAAAAATACTAAGAACTGACGCACGTGTTAATAATATTTAGACAAAGTTCGATTAGACACTGTTGAAATTATTGTTTGTAATAAATAACAATAACAATATCTAAAAATATGAATATACTTACAAGGCGAAAAAATTAGTCCCATAATACAAACAAATATGGTCACTGTAAGTGGGAAAAGCATTAAAAGTCCGCCCCTTATAGGATATTACGACAGACTGTCTCAAAAATATTTGACAATGAAAATATTTAATCAGGTGAATAGATACATCAATTTTTCCATGAATTTATTCAACCCAACGGTTGATACTAATGTAAAGTTGATGGTTTATCCTGCATGTTATAATGTTTAACTACATTTGTTGACAATAATATTTTGTAGAATTCGCTTGCGCTTTTGATAAATCAGGGAGTAAATGTATACCTGCTCTGGGCCAGACCCCCTGGCCACGTGAGCTCCCTACTAGAATCGTTCGGGCCAGACTGTCTGGCCAAGAGAGTGCTAAGAGTTAATAATGGAATTGAATGCAAATTAAGCTATCAACATATTATACATTGTATTGTAGCGGGAATTAGGTCCTATTCATCATCATCAATAGCCTGACAACCCAAGCGTACTCTAAGAACTTCCTACATTTACACATATCCTGGGCAAGTATCCTTCATTTGTCGCCTGTCACTTTAGCATCTTTGTTGACACCGTCCGACCACCCGAGTCTGAGCTTTCCAGTCGATCTAAGATCGTCTGGTTTGGTATCCAGGATTACCGGTCCTGATCATTATGAAATTATATATAATAATAACAACTAGCGATCGACAACTGTAAGTTGGGGCGCGGGTGTTGCGATGTGAGTATGTTCGGTGTATTGCGAGCTATTAGGTCTCAAAACCGTCGCATCTCATGCTATAAGTTTTTGAAGTATTAAAATAAACATTTAAAAGTGTAACACCACTAAATTGACTAATACTCATCTAACTTAATTCCCTGATTAAGTTTCATTACTTATTAAAAATTTAATGATAGTTTTTGGCTGATTTCCATTGGTTGGTGATCGTTTAACGCAAAAAAACCACTTAACATCCTCATAACAAAACGAATTAGGATTATGTGGAATTAAAATAGGAGTTAAGAATAGATACACGCGGGCCGCATGATGACGTCATCTAATCTAAATTCTAAAAGCTGTGATTTTTCATGGAGAAACCTTTTTTGACGCGCTGGTGCTCAATGGTCGTGAGGAGCTTTTTTATAAAGGGACCGACGAAAAATGGTAATTAGTTTTTAATTCCCTCGTTAAGCTTTTTAATTTGTTCAAATATTCCATCATACATTCTTGGAAAGAAGGTACATAGGTACGTGGGGAAGTATAATGAAACAAAAAAACCAACCTTATATTATCAAAAGTTTCATAAAAAAAACAAGCTATACTTAGTGCTAATTATCAACCGAACTTTATAGTATCATCCAAAAACGGATATTATAAGTTTCGATATTTTGGACAGAAAACAAAATAGAGTGGGTATGTTGTCTTTCGAGATAATGCGATATAACGTAACGTGCGCGATGTAATTGCAGTTGATAGAAAATAATAACATCATCCCCGCCTCTTTCCTGCACAAGAAAAGAAATCTCATGTACGCATGTTCATTGTTAAGCGGCTTCATTATAGGTACTCAGTAAAAACTGCGATAAGGAGAGATCATTCAAGGATGAGAGAAATCTTCCCAAAGAATACATATGAATCCCAAACGATAGTATTCAATTATTGAATCGCAGACGCGTGTAGTCAATTTACCCACAATCGAAGGGCTATACACTGGATCCTGGGAACACTAAATTAATGGCAACTGTTTTACACTACTGGGTGTGGTATAACAGGCTACTGATGTCGAGTGTGGAAAAATATGGGATAAACTTAAGAAATATTGCACTGTTAGGGTGGCTTCACACGGAGGAAACGCGTATCTGATACTGGGATGACAGATTCTGAGTTTAAATTAAAACAAGTGGAACCATAGAGGTATTAATGGAACCTTTCACATGGCGATACTCATGCCTTACCGCGTCGCGATAGCTTGGCTGTTGGGCTGTATACGGTACCCAAACAGCGGACCAAACACATGAGAGAATGGCATTATGTACCTACCTATTCACCGTGAGGGTGCTTTATATTGTATAAGATGATATTGTTTGTTTTTCGTTCCTGCAGACTGTTGTACTGGCAGTATGTCTACGGTTTCGATAACGACAATTCTATATGTGCGATGCAGAATTGTGGGGCAAGTGTATGGCCGAATACCTGCATCTATAAATGACTTTATTTGTAAACTTATTTTTAGTTGTGTAAGTATTCATTATTTAAAAATATTTATTGGCTCTTCAAATGATCTACATGCGAAAACAACTGCACGTATCGCATGCCGGCGCCCTCGTATAAAGACACGCCAGTAAACTGGTAATCCGTAATTCGTCGGATACGTGTATTTTTCGTGTGATGCCGCTCTTTTAATCGATTGATTTAATAAAAATATTTTATATTGGTTGATTATGTTAAAAGTTTATTTACAAATTACTTGTAAGTGTTCGTCTTACCAGCGCCGAGGCCGGCAGTGGACTACCTGAGTCGTTGACGCCACAATCATTTTAAAACATAGTTTACTAATAAAACCATTACAATGCAGTTTTACTATGACTGTCAGGTATATTAACACAACAATGGGCCTTTAAAAATTAGCATTGTCTGTAGGTACTTACTGTACCATATTCAACGGAGACTAATTTATGATTAAAAGCCTCATTAGATGTTTTATGTCACTTTGTCAAAATTTTAACAATGTCACGTGATATTACGCAAACGTAAAAGGTTCTAGCTAGGACAATGGCTGTACTATAGTGTATGCATCATGTATTTACAGCATGCCGCCATATTTCGGGGACATTAGCCGAATGGACTGGAGCATTTATGGTGATTGCTCGGCGGGTCTCTACTGTCGGGGACGACATTATAATTTATGAACTGGACGTTGGGCGAATTTGATAACGGGGACTTAGTCCATGCACCTTGTATATTTAGGTGCCATAGAAACAGAGAAAATAATGTGCATAGACCTGCCCTATTATTCAATCATCAAGATATAATAAAATGTCAGTTAATGAATAAAAATAAACCTAATATTTAAGGTAATTACCTTAAGTATAAGGTTTATTGATGTTTTAGATGGCAACATTATAATATTTAAAACAAAGCACGATAAAAAAAACATTCTATGCACCTAGGTGCAACATGTGAAAGGAAAAGAAAATAGTAATAAACGTAGGTATATACTTGATTCAGTCGATGAGATTCGGTGAAAGTATTGGAGTAAAAGTGAACCAATCACAGACACCCAGGAGCACGAGAAAATTACATATATGTATGTATTCGTATTGTGACCTTATCTGGAATCGAGCCGAGAGCCTCCGGATGAAAATCCAGTGCATTGCACACTGGACGACGAGAGATGCCTTGCAATCTTAATATTTACTACAGAATTAAGGTAAGTATTATGTACCCGAATGAATTAATAAGTTGCAGGTAATAATAGTAAATGTGACCGACTTTGTGATTGATAAGGTTCATTGATAATATCAAAGTTGCGAGATGATGCAAAACTTTTGCTGGTACAGTTATGTTATAATATAGGCGTATGTGTATTAAGACTTTACATATAATACACGTTTGTTTGAAAACTCCCCAATAGTCTCCAACCACAAAATATTACCAGCTGATGGACTCAAAGTCAGTCCCAACTGGTTCCAGATCCAACGTATCGTGGTGTGTATCATTAAATTCTGCACAACAATTAGCAAAAAACTGCTCTCTTGCTTGCTTGTGTTTGCTGCCAAACGTTGATAAGTCTACATTTTGGATAACTTGAGTTACGAGTACCTAACTCGATTTATTAAATATGTGAATTTACATGAATATCAATTAAAAAATAATCTGACACATTCATATTCTATATAACGATATATCACGGAAAAGTGGTATTTGGACACCTCGTCATATTATTGATAAAAGTTTATAATTGCAGTTTTGTCAACATTTGGTCAAGAAAAAGTTTGTTTAAACACTAAACAATTTCTTGAGGTTAAACTGGTGAACGTTTAACGAACATATGCACATACAGCCAAAGTTTTGTAAAACCACTTCAATTCAATCCGTCATTTTTGGTTATTGTATTAATTAAAATAAATCACGATATGTAGTATGTATTCAATACTAATCAGGACCGGTTTCGTCCGCTTCAATGTAACATCGTCAACTGATACAAAATATACAATCCATATTAAAACTAAGTTAATGAGAGATCACCGAGTAACAATATACAATATAGCATTCTGATTTAAAAAAATGTTATATTAAAAGCTTGTAACTACGCTTACAGATTGTCATTTATCTAATAAAGTATTATTCAATTAAAATTTTATCGAATGAAAATTAGCTATCTATCGTTTTGTATCGTTAAAAACGTGTAAATTTGATAATCAATAATGCACAATAAAAAATTCCAGTGTGCATCATTTTATCTGCCAAAAGTTTCTAAGTACGATTGTTTCTAATAAATAACCATATTGTATACAATTATTCTTAGATTATGTGGAGCAATTAACATACTCAATTAAATCAACATAATTACAATCCTAACTTCAATAACGTTTAGACTATGACTGATTTTGATGCATAACACGATTTTCGTACAAACTTTTGGCAGTAACATCGCGAATGCTTGATTGACAATGTTATTATGTAAAATGTAAAGCTTACGACCACATAAATCGATATCAATAATTAATGAGTTGACGCGACACATAGATGATATGCAATTTAAAATCAATCTGCCTGTAAATTCAATATTCATGACTCCCAATTTACTAATCAGCAATCAATCACCGTGAAAATAACAACGCAGATGGCATAAACACGGCAACCGAGTGCATTTATGGCCATTGCGTTAGCGGATTTTGCTTTCGGGCACTGGTTTTGATTTATGCCCTGGACGCAGGTCGAATTTGATTCTAACATTGCCATGAAACTACGCCATACACGATACATATTTTTAACGGACTTGGCACAAATAAAATAACATAATATTAACTAGGTAATAGTTACTAATATGCCCACGACGTCCTTCAGAAAATACGTTTTCCTTATATGGATTGTATGCGTTATATGCCAATGAACAAATTACGCCATCTGTCACGTACGATAGAACATAATTAACGTACATACAATTAATTATAAAAGAATGTATGTATTTTTTATTGATTTATCTCCAGATAGTGGCGGCAAAATAGTCCTACAGCCATAAGACAATATCTATACAGATGATTATGCATTTGTAAATCAATCACCAGACGGGAAAAAAATTGAGCAAGATCGAGCATCGAGACATATGAGCAAATCGACTTTTTTATAGATTTTAGAAATTATACAATATTGTATATGATATGGTTGACTCGGTGCACAGATTTGAATCAAACTAATTTTATTCAACTGAATTATACGCAAACGTATAAAGCATTCATATCAGAAACACACGGAAATTAACGGTACAGCGCAAAACCCGGGTTGCAATGTTTGTGGGTTTAAGTCGAATTTGCTGCATATTTTAAGAAGTTCACTTTATTGCCACTGAACGCGAAATGAGTACACATTTTACCTAGTATGTTTGGATATAAGTATTGTTAACGTGTTGCATATTATTATTTATTACCAAGAATTATGTGATTAAAAGGACGCCAAATCGAATGTGTGGTAATTTTTTTTTAATAATCTATATAAATAAATAATTATATAATTCTTTATTTCAAAAAAAAAAAATATTTACCAATGAACTTTAAGTCAAATTGTATTCAAGGACCAGTTTCCAATCAAAATCCGTTAGTGAGTATCAAGAATATAATAAATGCACTTTGTATTACATTTTGCTATTTGTTTGGATAGTAAAGAGCAATAAATTCCGGTGCACACTGTAGGCGTAAGTTTTATTAACATTACGTGAATGCGGTGTATATTATACTATAATCTATATATTGAAATACAAATATTTATCACAAATTCCACAACCAAACTGGGATGGAACGTATTTTGGCACGTGAATGACGTTTTTAAAAGTGACTTTATATTATTCATAAAGCGTAGTGTCTAACCAATGTTTGCTACCAGTGAGATGTATGCAGTAAAATATGGAAACTTAATGTAAGCACTACGTGGTATAGATAGGTGCATGTTGGGCATAACGCGGAAGAACCGCAAAATAAACACATCCATAAGAAGACAGACAAGAGTACGCAATGTGATAGAGATCGCCAATCTGGTATAATAACATGCCGTTCGGCGTATAAACAATAATGAAAAATATAAATCATTTTTACTGTCATATTAAATTTTCTAAATGATTATGCTTCTGTTCAGACAAAAAAACAATTCGAAAAAGCGATAAAACTGTTATAAATAATACATAAGTCATTTTTATGATTGACAATTTTATTGTGTAGGTCGTAGGTATATTTTTGTAAGTATATGATACTTATACAATATACCGACATAATCCATAGACGACATAGCCATACATTTTGTATAGATCTACCGGGACCAAGATTTCCTTACGCTGAAGCGGTGTTACAAAAGCGATTTAAGAGTGGCGGAAGAGTCCGAAGGATGTGGTGCGATTTTGCGCTTGGATTATGGCTCAATGCTGGGGTGTGACAGGGTGAAATAATATAGTATGATACCTACAGGTAATGAATAGAAAAAAAAACAGTGGTAATATGCACTACCAATCATATCTACACGTGGACATTTCAGGTCTAGAGTTTTCTATCTTCCCCTTTACATTATTGTTTTTATCGTATATTAATGCATAACTCGCCAATCGTGTAATTATGACAAGAAATAAATAGCTGGCAATAAAATTAGTAAATAGTATATGCATATAATTATTGCCTGTATGTAGGACAACACGTTGGCCACGCAAGTTACTGTTGATTACTTCATACCAGAGTCTACCTACATCTACAATGATCCCGAAAAGACATAATAATTTTATTTCCTCACGACACTGGAAACGTATTCTGAATAAATCTGTACACATAGCTTATTCCAACAAAACTGCATCCAGCTGGATTCCAGACGGACGCAAACTGGTAAAAGTAAAAAAAGTAGTCCCTTACGAATCGTGTCACGTGCGACGTCGCGAAAAATCGACGCCGAAAGAAAAACAGGAAAATGACAAAACAGCTGCTACTTGCGGCTCAGCAACGCCAGACAGAAATAGAAGAAAAATAATGTTAATTCTAACTGTAACCAAGACGAATCACAAAGACAAAGACTTAAAACATTTTGTAAATGCATACATACTTAGCAGTGTATTTTCTGAATAATAAATTATCTATACCAGACAAGCATTTTTATATTATTGTTTCTACCTGTAATTCTATTTATGGAAAGGGCGACAGGAACAGATTATAACATACAATCAATATACCTACTAAAATATAATTGAATATATAAACTAAACATACAGTGCAACTTCTATATCAATGTCAACACGGTCGTTTCTAGTACTAAACACCCCCCCCCCCGCATTTTACATTCCGCGCATCAGTAATTCAGTGTGTGTTCGATATCGTGTGGAGTTTTATCAACATAAAAATGCATAAACCTTAACGGAAGCAGCCGAAGAGTTATTATTTCGAATTGTGAGAATCAGGAAAGAAAACTTTTAATTCCTCTCTATAGTGCCAATAGTATGACAAGTTACGTAAAAATCGAGATCAAAGCTGGTCTATAGTTAATTATCTCTCTCGATCGAGGGTCATGGAAGTAGATTTTAAATTATATATAAGTAAATTATTGAATATTTATGGCTTAAATAAAAAAGATTTCGTCTTTCAGTGGTAGTATGTTTTGCGAAAATGCTTAAAGACAATACCAGCTAATATAGTCTATAATGTGTCCACGTGTGAGGACATTATAGAAGTATTAAATAATAATGTTTATGGGGTGCAGTCGCAGTACACGCATGAATACTTAGGTACTTCATTTAAGTAAATTAAGTGATATTGTTACTTACATTAATCCAGCATTCAATATATGTTTTGTGATGGGTTGGTTCTACGTCGATAGTATTGCAGTCGTGATATGATACGAATGATACAAATTATCACAGGTGGAAGGTACTTACCTGAAAAATAAACAAACAAGTCGATATTAGTCTTGGATAATATACATGTTATCGTGTTCTTCCGACAGTATAAAACAAAATCGTACACACAGAATTATGAAAATGGTACAATTAAACTTGATGACTGACTACAATACGCAAGCAGTGTATCTCAACCGGGGGTCATGTGACCCCTTGGAATCACATAAAATGACAGAGGCACCGGTCAAAAATCAACTTTGGGGAGGGGGGGCACAGCAAACTGTAGAAGGGCCAAAGTGAGAACACATTATGAAAACCAATGGAAAACGATTAAAATCCAATAAGGAAATTATTACAGAAATATAAATAAATGGTAATTTTATTTCTAACGAGAAACTATTGGGGGTATCAGAAAGGGATCACAAGCCCAAAAAAGCTTGAGAAAAACTGCATTATTACACATGGTAATATCATATTGTGGATATCATATTCTATTCTCATAATGTTTTACTTTATAATTGTAATTCCAGACACATGCAAAATAACCTTGTGATATAACGATTGGGTGTCAAAAGTTTGTCAGAAATTTATGTTAAAGTAAACGTTTCGTCCCACGCAGAATTTACTATCTAGCTTTCAAATTGTCCATACTAACATGATAATATTGTGTGTGTTAAGAATAATTGCTCCATAACGCTGCGTGGTGTAAATTAGAAGTACATACATACCTATACAACATTTGATAAATTATTGGGAGCATTATTTTGTTATTCTCCATAGGTGTAAAATTAACCTACAATAATTGATGATGCCAATCGGGAGGGTAATAGCTGTGTTTTAACAAAATGCTTATATAAAATGTTAGGTAATAAATTAATGATAATATTAAATTTAGGTGAGAACAAGTTAGTTTAGTTTGATGGATGTTTTCATGAATATTTAAAATACGGTAAACGTAATTAATTCACTTTAATTTGACTGAAAAAAATATTTTCGTTCCTCTATTCAGCTGAAATCATGTCATTATTATTATAAAATAAAAAAAACTTAATAAAACTGTTTCGGTTAATGATTGACGAAAGAAAAAAATATTCCGGTACCGGGAATCGAACCCGAGCCTCCTGGGTGAGAGCCAGGTATCCTAGCCACTAGACCATACCGGACGGCGGAGGAGTCGAGCTAGTAATTTTTCAACAGAATGGTGGAAACAAAATATATTATAGTAGGTACCTACGTATTAGATAATAATAAATGATTTGTGAAAGTATTATTTTTAAATTCGATACCGACCTATTTATCTTAACTTTGTACGCATTAAACATGACAATCTCGTAATAGTGTAACCCGAATAATCTGCATAATATTATGTCCTATACTAGAGCTTCCAAACCTTTGCGTTGTGTAAGTAATAAGTAATAATATATTGGTGAGTATTGTAAAAATTAAGCGTTTTCTTAACGTCACATAATAAAATTCATGGCATTTGACGCAATGACATTGGCATTCAAATTATGTTTGGCATTATTCCATATTATTCTCTATGCCAGGTCGCATATCTAAACTCGTCCGATTGAGTCGAATAAGTCGATGTGATTTTGTTGGTATTCACAGATCACAATAATGTAACTTAATGTAGTACCTGTCTGCAGCTCGAATGCTACATTTTTTTTTTTTTTTAAAAGCTGGTGTAGCAAGTAACAAATTTCACACGACATGGGACGCACGTCTTCTTCTTTGTGTGCCATATCCGTTATCAGACGTCGGCGATGAATTTGGCCATTTGGCCCCTGTCCGTCGCTGCTCTGAATAGGGATGGAGTGCTGAGCTCAAACCAGTCCCTGAGGTTTTTGAGCCACGTATAATACCAAAATGTAGTATTGGCACGTATGCAGAAGCTGCTTTTTCATTCGTTTCGGCTAGTCGGGTAACGTCACCGTTCCGCCATGTCTTCGCCTGTGCGCTGGGAACACAGTTGCACCAATGCGCCCGATTTTGATTTACGACCATATCCCAGACGAGACGATTTTCAATGTCCCACGTGGCATATCTCTATAGGCAATGTATCTCGTCGTTAAAATATCATATTCAGGAATTAAAGAGTAGTGTTTATGTAAAATACGCAAAATTTGTTATGTATCTAATTTAAAAGTTTGAAAATGTTCCGTGACGCGAAATGGTTTGGGAACCACCGCTCTATACAATATACCGTATTAAATAATACAATTATTTATTGATAATGTGTGGAAATTGCATTATTATTATTATTAAATTATAAAACGCCTGTAAAATTAAAATGTATATAAATATTTATTTGTAACTACGTTTGGTACCGACCCAAATTACTTTTTAATATTTATACGATTAATGACATTATTAAACTATACACTGTCAAAACATTGATAAAATAATCTATTCATAAACTATGCCATTTGGTTTTTAATTAATGCGGAATAATGTTATATCAGAATGATATTATTCAACATTGCAATGATTAATGAATAAATACATTATACTATATGATATTGAGTGACCCCCCCAATGATTCATACGGCCATGAAATAATAAAATAATTTAATACGAGATCGGAGTTCCCTGACGCCTTCGCCATTGTACAATATGTTAGTCATCGCATCGTAGAGTGCAGAATTCAATTATTAATGAATATAAAATTCTAGTAAGGATTGATTTTGAAGTAAGATGATTGACTTGTTCCTAAAATAAAGTGATTCAAACTGTAATGAAGCGAGTGACTGACAGTAGGTAGGTACCTACTGATTTAAAAACGACACAATTTCAGCATTTACAATATTTAGATCATGTACCATCCGCTCACGTGAGTACTCAAAAAAGACGAGACTGAAACTCCAGTATCTAGCTAATGTATTTCAACAGCGGCTCGCTGACTGCAAGATTGGAATCTCTCAGTTTCAAAACGTTCGCGACTGAAACCGAAGAGACGCGACATGCTAGTCTCCCAGTTTCCAGTCATCCATAAAACAGTGGTACCAATAACAGTAGATTCGATGAAAAGTCATATTTTCTTACTAATATTGGTAGCACTGAACTGAACTGAAGAAGAA
The DNA here is from genome assembly GCF_057557595.1 of Rhyacophila brunnea. NCBI lineage: Eukaryota > Metazoa > Arthropoda > Insecta > Trichoptera > Rhyacophilidae > Rhyacophila > Rhyacophila brunnea. The sequence continues at coordinate 25,839,540 of NW_028232752.1, forward strand.
ATAACAAGCCAAGACGTCAAAAGTTAAAGAAGGCCTACCGATTTTTAATTTAAAAAATATGGCAGATGTTGAGAAATACTCCTGTATAATTAAAGGCTGCCAGAATATTCCCGTAAAGATTATTACGGAAAAAAGCTTAGAGTGAAATGGGAAAGACAATGGGTTTGACAGTTTAAGGTTATGAGATTATTAGGTTTTACTAACCCGTGTGCGAGGCATCAGTCACTGGCCAGTTTATGAGTTCCATCACCAACAAGTTCGTCAGATTTTAGTTTCTGCGTGAGCGTGGCCTTACGCAACTAATCTATATAAATTACCTCATTGCCCCGTGAGCAGTGGCGGCCGGTGACAAGAATATGAGGGAGTGCAAAAAAAAACTCACCTATTTATGCAAGAAGTCCCCATCTTCCATCGATTTTGAAAACACGTCGATAACACGAACATTAAAGTCTGGTGTTGACGATATCAATTGTTTTTCTATACTTAACATCGCAAGAGCATTTAGCCTGTCTTGAGTCATTGTATTTCTCAAAAATGACTTAACCTTTTCTAAAGTTGAGAAACAACGCTCACTTCCTACTGAAATCATCGGGATTGTACAAATTATTTTTAATAGGGTAACACTTTTGCCAAATACTTCCAGTAAATTATTATTAGTGAAAAGTTGAAGTAGCAATAATGCTCCAACAGTAACGTAGAAATCTTCTCTACTGTATAAGACTATTAGTTCATTTTTAAGTTAAAATTTGTCACGTTAATAATAATTATTCATTATTTATAATTAAGTATTAAATTACCCGATTTAAAAAAATTCATTTACTAAAATATAAAGCCAGCCGGCTAGGTAGGCGGCTAGCTCTCTTCAGTACACATTTTAAATATACGTATGATTTTGAAATGATTAATGCGAAACATAGCTGATAATTTGGCATAATTCGGTCGCGTTGTTTACGGAACTCTAACTGTGACCGCCGATTTTTAAAAATTCATTGAGTGCAGCCGCATTGTAGATATGTTTCAGACGATGCATATTTACATATTCCCCAAAGTTTTAACGTTGTCCATCGAGTAATAAGATAGTTATAATAAAAGTTATAAAAAATAAATGTCACCTCCGCGCATTGCCAATCTGCCCCTATGTTAAACGTCGAACTGCAAAAAATGATATAAACTTTGCAACGAAGGAATTTCGGCACATTTAACATGATGAGTGACATGCTTATTGAACATATTTAAACCGAAACGTCGATATTGAGTGGGAAAAATCAATATCTTCGGTATTTTCTTTAAAATCAGCCCATGTCAGATTCAAATCGCAGAACGTTCCCGCGACACGACAGTGCTGTGATCTGTCATATAAAATCGCAACTTCGTTTAATGAATGCATTGTCACGATACCTACGATGACGTTATTGCATTGAATCGTCGATTTATGCTCTAAATTCCCATTGATGACATTCTGCCGCTACGGCAGCTATCCAAGGTAGGGTTGTATCGAAGTATTAGCACTTATTGTGATCCGAAAGCAGTCTTTATACTTACCCACCTATAGAATAGATGATGCGCCGATGTGAATAATAATTGCTTCATGAATTCGACTCGGAAAATTAATTCCCATTAAACTATAGGACAGTGGGTAGTTATCGACATACTACCTACACAGTTACCTACCTAATGATAAGGTTAATGATACCTACCTAATCTCAAAATGACCACGAAAGAAATGGGGCCTTTTTATCGTACTTACTTACCTATCAAAATAGGTACCACCTAATCTCAAATCGACCACGAAATAGGGCCCCATTATCGTTTCAAATAAGAAAAATTATAAATAGGTAGGTAGGTACCGTTCAATGAATGAATACCTGGCTGAGCTAATAATGTCGGCCAATGTAAACTGTCATCCGTCTCGATGTGAATCGCTCATTAAAATAACGATGAACAATAATAATTCCACTTGTAAAATTCTCATTCAACGACAGTACCTATGCTCCATTTCCTTCTTATTGAATAGATACCTACCTACCTATCTGTACAAAATAAACGTAATAATAAATATTATAAGTCCTATGTAACTAGGTACCTACTTCAATACGACAAACACTAGGATAACTAATTGTTAAAAGCTACCCACCCACCTACGTCTACAATTCTACACCTAAGTAGGTACCTATTTATTCTCAATAACAGCGTTTCTGTGAAATACCCACCTGATTAAAAAAATCAACAAGCTGAACTGAACTGTACTGTACATCAAATTTAAGATACCTACCTATTGAAACACTAATAGTAATAGGGTAATCTCAAAATGAAAATAAAAAAATTAATCCACCAACGTTAACATAATAATATCGGCGAAATCGGTGAAACCGGGAGCGGCTCACGTTGAACTAAACTTACTAAACTAACCGTTTGATAAATAAGTTGGGAATATGTTTCTATTTTTGCACGGCATGCATCGACATGACATTAGTCATCAATAATTAGGCTTCCAACTATATCTCGACGCGTGGCCTAAGCGCGTGTGTTGGAATATTTATATCGGCCAGTGTATGGTTTTATTGTCCGAACGCCGAGTTAAGCTTTGTGTGCTATGGCATTAGGTACAGACAACCTCCTGAAGAATTAACTTGGAAAACATCATTTCCAACGAAGATTCATGTAGTCTTATAGAACTTTGTTGGTTTTGATTCTACTAGCCTCATTTGCTGTTGTGAATTTTTAAATGTATGCGTGAAAAATAGTGTAAACTCAAGGTACACTTTGAATTTTGCTCCTTGCCATGTCTCACCGATGGAGGTATGTGTATTAGTCGCGTCTCATTGGTGTAGTTACGTGTGTATTGGTAGACGGTGGCGTTGCGCGTCGAAATCACTATTGCTCGAATGCGCGCGGAATTCAAAATGATTGATTTCGTATAAGTTTTCGATATCGCATTTTTCGGAATACATGGGGGTTGTATATTATATATTTTTATTTAATCGATGATGGGAGTGCAGTGCACACTTTGCTCCTTTACTAGAGCCGTCTCTGCCCGTGAGTCCGCCCGTATAGATTGCTAAAATACGACAATGTATTTAAGGGTGATGTTAAATGGATCGCTCACCTAACCTAACATGATTTCGGTGTGTGAATATTATTGCAGTAAGAAAATTATTAAAACACCAGAAATATCCTACAGATTTAAAAAAATCTTTATATTATGCAGAGATTGTCAAAATTTGGTTCGATAGATGCAAGGAACATACTTTATAATGTCCTATATTTAAAAAAAAATAGTATTATGCTTTCGATACATTTAAATGATCAAAAATCAATTATACTATAGGTATTATTAATATACCACATTATCGTGAAGCTCACAGATCCAGTGTTCCCTGGTGAAGATCGATAGTCTTGACAAAAAACATGACATAGTTGGAGCGACGACAAACGAGAGAAAGCTATCTAGAATTTAGCATTCATAACAATAATCGAATGCGCCCTGTTTAATTGGTGCGTAGTAGAAGAAATACGCATTTGTGCATGTTCAAGGTTAAATAGGTACTATCTTAGCCATACTATTTTGGTTGAAAAAAAATAGTTTTGCACTCACTCACTTAGGATCCAGGATTTTCATTAAGTAGTTTTTGCAGATTTCAAGTAAGTATAAGTATATATAAAATAATTATAAAAATTATTAATGATAAAATATGTGTGTATAAAGATATAAGAAAAAAGTATGGCAAACGTCATTATTATAAACTACTAACTTGAAACTTCGATAAGTCGCAGGACGGATGTGATGTTTTATGATGCTGTGTATCGTACGGTTAGCCTATTTGATAGCACCATAAAGGTTAATTTTTTATAACTATATATTGTTTGTAGACATTTTAAATAAGCTAGATTTATAATTGCTTTTATTATTTTATTTTATTTTAATAGGTGTTTTATAGGCGCATTTCCAAATAACTAATACCATAATACTCATAACTCGTAAATAAATAAAAATAGTTTTTTTAATTTTGGCATGTATTATATTTTAGAATATCAGATATTTTTATCAAGTAAATAATCTTGAATTGAAATTGAAAAAAGAAAAACTTTGCAGCGCAAAAATTAAAAAAATAAATAAATAGAAATTGGGTACAATGATAAAACTAATATTCAGAACAAAGTGTGAGAGAATGCCGTGGATTATATTAAGTAAATTAAATTAATGATTAAAGTCAGTGCACATTTAGAATGTACAAAAGAGGTAACTCCAAAGTTCTGACCACCTTACAAACTCACTAAGTGATATGATATGTTACGTTCAGACGACGTATGAATGTAGCTAGATAGATGTACTGAAATGTATTCCTTTGACGCGATACCGTGATAAATGAACAGTAGTCACTATCGGTCGATTAAGGATGATGTAGCAGGATATGAATGTGGTAGGCTTAGGTACAATAATTGCTTTGAATGAATGAATGCGCTAGTCACTATGGGATGAACCAGGGACTAACGCACGCGTGGGCGAACGACTACACCACTAGTCGGATAGAGATCCACAACCATCACTAGACAATATAATAATATCATGTAAATGTACAATACACAGAAGTCAAGTTTTTATTTACTCGATGAATAGCGATAATTTTAAAATTTTATAAAATAAATATGGCCAGATGCTTAATGTGTGATTGAGAGACAATCCAAAGGTGTAAAATAGTCAAATACCAGGTTTTATGAGCATGCGTCATGACTGATTCAGATGTCGTCTTTTGTGAATGCTCTGAAGATAGGAGCGAGTCAAAGGTTACTTTGTGAACGCTTGATGAACGATAAGAATATAATATTTTGTTTGTTATTCGTGACTCGTGAATAACCTAATCAGTAAGAACGAGATATTACATGCAATTGACGCTAAGATTTATATCCAATTTTAAGACTCATTGAATCGTTTCCCATGACTTGCCGGAGTATGGCATTTGACTTGAGCTTTGATTAGTCGAATTTTTTTCGACCAAGTAAATGCGACTACAAAACTTACAGCTAATGCTAAGGCACCTCGGCTGGGGCACGGTCTAAAATGATCGTAACTACGCGACGCGAAGATTGTGCAAACGACGCCTGCAGATCAAAACATAATTTGTCATAAAAATTCAACATGCGTCCATTTAATGTTCTGTTTATTGTTCTATTAGTAACAATACTAATATATTAATTGACATGTTTTCTTTTTCAAGTAAATGGGTAACGTTTTTAGTCAACTTTACACGATTTAAGAATTAATACCCCCGTCGCCATCACGAAACAATTTGACGTGTCCACAGCTTGAATTTCGCTCTCCGATAGCCAGCGAGTCCAAAATTTCGTCGCACCTATAGTTGAAAATTATTTGTCGTTTCACTGAAGTATGCTCTTAGCAACTTAATATTATTAGTTTTGATTCGAATAATCGTTTATAAATATAATTTAATAAAACTTATTCTAACAAATTATTTAAAAAAATAAATACACCTAAGAACTTATTAATTTGATATTCATTGTGTATCAACTATTTGATATAACAATCAAAATCAAATTAATATTCTTATTGTAATCTAATATAATATGTAAATCCAATGCTCCAAGAACAATGCGTTTTTTTAATCTCAATGCTATACGGTTACCTTTTTCCAGTTAAGACATCATACAGTGAATTGTGTTACGGCGAAACGTAATACGTACAATTTACATTTAACCATTCGGCCCAGTGCAAGCACCCATTCCTCGTATTAATGCAGTTATATAATAGCAATAAAATCTTAGCTCTGAGCAGGCTCAAAATTATATTTTAATCGAAAACTGAGCACAAGCCCTGCGCATGTGAATCTGTTTAGATAAGTGGCCATTCAAGACGAAATACATTATAGCATTGAAATTTTCCTACCACTATTCGGAGAGAAAATTGGATGAGAATACAATTCATAGAAACGGTTTCAAATCCCTTACCACTGGGTATGCGTGCTAAGGCAACACTTTAGTATTCTTTTATTAGAAACGAAACCTAATAAACTAGTAATAGGTTCGACATCCCACGCACGGGGTTCCAGGTTCACGGATTATGTGTTGAGGCGGTGAGATAACTTAGTCACTATCGTTCATGTTAATACCATGTAAGATTTATGATGTCTGCGATAATGGTAATTTTATTCGAAGAATTTAAAAGAATATTCTTTTTCTTTTAGGTACATATAATATCTATGTACAGAGATATTGAATCACTATCTCCATCCCAATGTTTCTATCTCTAAACAATCAGTATCTACAGTCAAATTTGTATAGGATAATATATCTAGTGTTTGGACCAGATAGTATAAGAAAATAAGCTAGTTCGCAGAAAAAAAAACGCTTGGTTTTCTTATAAGGCTGCGCACATTCTAAACGAGCGGAAAATTAAAGAATGAATCCGAACAATACAACCTCTAATGGCAGTTTCCGTGGACAAGACAATATTACGACAAAATGCTTAAATTCTAATGTACCTACTTTAGAATTTACATGACGTGTGTAGATTTGAGATTAGAGCTTTTGTTTTGAAATACAAACGTTATACGATATCCATGCACAAACAATAAGGACACTTTGCCTAGATATGTCACTGCTGACTAATTGATTTACATAATATCTATTTTGTAATTTACCACTATGGACTTTAATATATTATTGTCAAGTCGAGTCAAATAGAGATTCTCCGAGATTAGACAGCATAATATCTCCTGTTACCTGCTATAGTTACCCGATCCGCACGTCTCTACTGTTGTCAAGCGTGTGTATGCGAGTACTCGAGTCGTTTCGGTTTTATAAGAGCTGTTAAGCCCACAGTTTATTTAAAAATTCGGTTCCTGGTTCGGTTCCAGTGGGGTCCAATTTCGATTCCAGTTGCATCAAATTAAAAATTGTCGGTTTTGTCAATAAATAGAGTTCGGTTCGGGTTCGTAGGTATAGGTTATGGATATATTATAGGTATTTTATTTTGGTTTAAAACTCACCAGATGGGTAATAAATGTTTAGGTATTAAGCCAAATTAATAAAAAAAAAAATTACGTTGGAGCGTATTATGTTATTTTTTTATGAGATACCTAGTTACAGCAATACATAGCAGAATAAGAATATTAAAAAAATATCCAACAATCGCCTTCCGGAACCCTGATTAATTAAAGGGTTTAGGTTTAAAATAATAAAAGGGTTCATAGGGGTTTCGAGTTCGGTCCTAGTTCTATTTCCAGCTCTGATTATTATAAAAATAAATTCAAAAGCTGATTCCTTCAAAACTTTCGCATACCTTCATGAGTATGAATATCTCAGTTTGAGAACGCTGGTGTAAATTTTACATTAAGGTTCTGTAGTGAAACTGTTTATGTACTTATCATTAAATTATCTTCCCATGTAAGTATATAAAATACACCCCGCCGTCATATGAGTGAACAAATTGTTATGGAAATAAAATGATGTATGCACTGGACTCATCAATGTGCAATCAAGGCGTGTGTCAGGTTATGTATTTACATTGCATCTCTCGAGTTTCATTTTGAGTTTGTTCTATATAGCTTTCTGTACGAACCTACGTGATAAATTCAATAAATTATTATAAAACAAAGTTTAGTGTGACAAAGAAAAAAATTGATCGAGTCGACGAACTTTCTCACGTTCAGACGACAAGAAATGTAAATATTGAATTGGAATCAATAAAGACGAATACTTCAGTCGCACCACGATAATATTAAAAGTATAACTCGCCAAAGTAAATATTTGATTTCTTCTCAGAACGACCGCCGACCGCAGGGAATGTTTTCAAAGATGCAACAATGTTTATTTTCAGTCTACTATATTTTTAATTACTTAGTAAGAATTATATTGCATTACTGCACACATGAAGATTGTATTTATTATCGTAATCAATTACTAATCATATTCAGGCCGGGTCAATTCATTTCTGGACAAATGTTGTAGTGGTTGATCAATTGAATTACTCAGAATAATTATATTAATGACATGATATTAAATAATATATAAGAAGGTATAAACCGCATATGGCAGATATGCTTTCATACACAATGATCAACTATACAAAATAATTATGATAAAAATAATGTCATTTGACTTCAAATATGCCAGTAGATAAAACAGTGAACTTTATTTAATAAACAGTGAATATTATTATAGACAATAATATGGAAGAATCTTTGTTTATTTCAAATGTATATTAATTCTGTTTAACTTAAAATTAATATAAACAATAGTAGCGATAATTAATTGTAATAGTCACATTCTTATTTACTATGTATTCGCATTGGGAGACATCGTACTTAAAATATTTAAAAAAATTGCATACGTTTCGTAAAATACGTCAGACGAAAAATAATAAAAAAAATCTGTACTTATCAAAGTATAATTAATTTAAAACGGCCATGTTGGATATTTCATCCAATTGACTTCCACCAACGTTATAGAGCTTTTTTTAAATTCAGAATCCCCAAAAACACATACTTTGAAACCTAACTTGCATTATTTTATTTTATGGAGGGAATTTGGGAAACAAAGATTTCAATTTAAAGTAAAAAACGAGGGTTCCAGTTATTAGTAATAAAGGTTAATATTACGCCTACATACTATGAACTGTTTATTCATTTTATTTCTGTGAAAACGTTGAAAATTTGGACGATAGCGCTATTTATAGTGACAGCACAGAAATGATTTACATATTTTAATACTATTAATTGTTATGTGTTAATATATTTTATAAAATAATAAAAGACTGCGTATTTGTCGATTTATGTTACTGCCTACTGCTTTACATGTATCTTTTATAGTTTTCCTATCGGGACCCTAATATATGTATGACAGGTATGGTTCCTTGAGTATCTATAAAATGTCCCAAGTAACAAAGATTGGGGATCATTGGTCTATGCTCAGGAGTCTAGACTTACTAGTGAGTCTTCTGATAGTTTTACGATGTTTCTAGGAGACATAGTAATAATAGCAAACAGCTAAACATGTCTAACAATATTCTGCGTGCATATCTTGTCCATTGCCCTCAGTTGCACCATAGAGTCCTTATATTTATACTTATAATATAAACATAAACCATGACTTTGACATCGAAACTGGATGCTTCATTATTTTTTATTGAACAGGTAAATCCTAAAGATACTAAGCAATATGGGGTAATATTTTCTAATAATTAAATGAATGCACCACATATTACGTCAAATAGTGCATCTGCATATATGTATCTATACGTATATACACACAACATAATAAAAACAAGTGGACTGTATATTCTAGTTCTAGTACATTAACTTTGTGCAACTTACCGCAAGATATGAGATGACTAGGTTCTGATTTCTGAGTGCAAGTAAGCAATTGACCCTTAGATGAGCAATTCACGACGATAGAATTTTATTGAGCGATATTTTCCTGTCAATTCAGCAGTCAGCTCATACTGACCATTTATATATGTATATAACTAATAAAAGCGATTTTTTAAAAAATGTATATTCAATAAGGTGGGGCCAGGGAACTCATTGTTTTGTGGGTGGGGCCGACGAAATATTGTGTAGTTTTATTATGTTATAAGGTATAACACCAATGTATGTAGAATCAAATAAACTATTTTTTTTAATCAAAGAATAATTATCACAAGATTTGAGAATGTAACATTCTACACATTGAACATACATAATTTGAAAACATATAAGATGTTTTCAAATTGTGTATTACTTATGATCCACATATAGAATGTTAGATACATTCACATATATTTTGAATTATTCGTTGAATAAAATAAATAGTTTCTTAAATTATTAGCAAGTGCAAGTACATTATAAAAACTAAATATTTGGAGTGATTTATATACTTTGATTTAAAATATAGCCAACATTATTAACGTAATTGATAAGCATTTTATGTAAGAACTACTAGTTAAATTCGTTGTATGAAGTAGGATGCCGGTAGCTTAATTGGAAAAAGCACACCGACGCGAATCTGACGGTTACAGGTTCAAGTCCCGTCGGGTGTCGTATTTTTTCCATTAAACTGGGATTTTTTCTAGTCATTGTCCAACCTAGGTGAAGTAATTTATTTTGAAATTGCCAGTCGTTTTTAGCGTGAAGCCGTCGTAATTCATTTTGGAATGGCCATAAAAACGCCGCATTTTCGAGAGTCCGGCGACAAACGTCACGGCGCGTGTCCATGTGGACGGCTCAATGAGGTCACATGTACTTGGAATGCGGGCGAGTTTTTACGCGCATGTCAAATCGCGCCACCAGGACAAGGCCTAGAGTCTAGACTAACATAAATTTCATAAAACATCAATAATATTATACTTAAATGTTATTATTTATTAAAACTCCTGATTTTTATTTCATACTCTGTATAACGACAGAGTATCTTGTGAATGATTTAAATCTGCATTTGCTGACTGCAGTTATTTTAATAATTGATTTGATTTATCAAAGTCATCATTGAAACATTAAAACCAGATGTTTATTATAATTCCAGCAGATAACTGTTCCTTAAGACACATGGTAATTATTTAATTAATTAATATTATGAAAGAAAATAAAGCCGTGTACAATTAATTATAACCATGTGTGTCGTCATATTATTATTCGTTTCACATTTCGAAAGTTCGTCACGTCTAATAAATTGAGTTTATAATTTCAATTTGTTACAGCTTCTATAGCAGCGATGGGGAACCTATGGCACGCGAGATGATTTTGCATGGCGCGTGAATGTTTCATTGTGAAGAGAGAAAAAACACTTGTAATAATTTAAAAAAAGTTTTACAAGTTAGTACCTACTTATTTTATTATATATTAAAAAAATAAAGACGCATAGCCCCGCCCCCCCCCCCCCCATGCGTATTTTTTTCGGTTTTTAATATCATTTTTACCAATCGATGCGCAAACGGACACTACGAAATTCATGCATAAATGACAGATCGCATTGTATAAAAAATACCAGGCAATCATTACATTTAATGTAAATATATAATTGCAAAGGTCAGTCCTTAGGATCGGCCAATTGAAATAAAAATATTCAACCAACAGACCTTATAAAACTAATTATCGGTACTCATTCAAATAAAATAACTGCTTGTTATTTTGCCGCAAACATATCGCTAAAAATGGAAAACCATTAGTGAAGGATATTGTATGAAATAAGAGTCGTTTAAATGCTTCCACGATCTCTTTGAAAATTTTGAAAACAAGAAAAAAAATATTCAAAGAATAAAAGATATGCCTTCGGATAGAAATCCGGCGAAAGATGAGTATCTTTAATTCTTAAAAAAATATTTTTTTCGTCATGAAAATCTGCTTGGCACATAAGACAGTCGAAAAATATAATTCGGGAAATTTTGGCACGCGTACATAAAAAGGTTCGCCCACCCTATTCTATAGTGTTACCAAGTTTGCATCATTCATGCTAGTTAGTTAGCTAGTCATAACTTCAACAGGTATAAATAATGTGAGTTTATATAGTGACTGGACTACCAGTAACTTACTTTATAAGGTCAGCAGAGTTCATAGATGTGTGTATTCATTTTAATGCTGATGGATCGTCCATTATATTTATCTACCTTTCAAACAAGACATTCTGCTTTATACGGCGTCTATGATTCTGCCAGACAATGTTTCACTTCAGCCATCGATCTACAGCAGGATGCCCAACGTGTCGACCGCACACTATAGGCCAATAAGAATTATTTAATCGTGTAAACGTAAACGTAAAAAGCGTGTAAATTTAGTTGTGATATAATATGATGGTGGCGTTTTTAGTGGACTGTACGAAGGGGATGATTTAGATGCTGGGGGGGGTTACACAGGGATGGAATCTAGGCATTAACATTGATGTTGATAAGGCGGGCGCGTTCATACAACTAATACGACCACTCTCATGATTACATTGCACTTGTGATGGATGGGTGGGTAATGAGTTTATGATTGTATATGAATTACGGTGACTGACGCGGCATTGGGCGAACCGTAACTCGTCATGGAATTAGGTACTTCTTTGATGACGCTATGGGCGGTCAAACTAGTGCAAGTCTTGACGCTTGGATGGTCTGATGATAACTGAATTGTTTATAAAATGCTTGGACACACTACAATCATTGTGAGAGGTAGGTCAGGAGTTTGTATGCAATTGGCGCTACCATAATTGACCCAAACATTTGATTTCAATGAAAATTTGAAGGGGAGCATTCACCATTCCTTTTTTTCATTTCTTACTAACCTAGCCCGATACTCGTGGTGCAGTGGGTAAGGCGCTGGCCTTCCACCCGAGAGTTCTGGGTTCGATTCCCGGTCATGACAAAAACAATTGTGTTTTTCTCAAAGCCTGGGTGTTTGTGATTGTTCAAAATTACTAACAACCACCTAGTACGAAAAAGCAAGGACATGGTTATTTATTAATAATTCTAAAAAAAAAAAAAAAACCTAGCCCCGATAATTTTTACTTGCTTCCTATGGCTGTGGTTATTATTATCTAGGTATGTATTTAACTAGATAGGTATTCGTTTTTAGTAAGGCATATTAAACAAGCATAACTGTTAAACCAGCTCGAAACTAATATTTTGATTTGTCTCACTGTGGGTTTCAGGTAACGATATGTGTTTTTCTTAAACTTGGACGTTTGTCTGCCTGTTGTATCTCGTCACTGTTCTGGCAGAAGACACTAATTCGAAAAAATTACATATTGAGTTAGTTATACCAAAATGTTCCTTATGTCAAACTTTACCGTCTGGAAACCTTTGTAATAAATAAACAGTCTTCATTTTAAAGTCATCCTTTTTACGATTACTTAATAAACTCATATTTCAACATTTTAACAACTTCAAAGTCAAATTACTCAAAACTCGTATTCTCCAGTTAGTGTGTTCTGCCAGAACAGAGACGACTATTTACTGCATTAATACCCTAGTACTAAGGACTAGTCACTAGATGACCTCTGTGGAGTATAGAAAATTGTTATTATAATGTGTGAAGAATGATTTTATATTATCTTTTCTATGTTCACAGTATAATAGGTTTGATATGGCATTCGCGTATCGTTTTTCCGCGAACTGTTTGTGCGAATATAGAGAAATCAGTTAGAATGGAGTAACACCAGGATATAAACCTCTCCCCGCTATATGAGGAGAAAAGAAGTAGGTGGGTACTGAATCCACTGCACTGTCGGCAAAGCCATAACTTTTAACGAAGTTGAATATCCTTATTCGTCTAAATAGTTGCGGATGACCCGAGAGACGTCTACCAGCACTGTATCGTACTTACTACGGAACAGAAAAGCGGTGAGTTTAGTCTGTTAAACATAATTAAAAGTCTAACCTAATCTAACATAAAAAAAAAATTACTCAACAGAACTATCACGAAACGATTGTTGATAATCTTTCGGTATACCTACTAGAATTACGCATTCTATTAACATTTCTGATAAATTAAAAAATGCGTTTGATTTCTTAATATGATTATGTGGGATTGACAATATAAAGGATAGAGTTTTAACATTAATAGAGAATTTGTGTGGACTAATGATTGTTAACCCTTTCTTGCCCAGTGGTTTCACTGAGAAACCACTCGCTATTATTTTTGTGCTGCCATTGCCATCTAATTTTGTGTAGCCACATTTTTTATAGTGATAAACTATTTACTATAGTCATCTATGTATTAAAAATAAAGTTCACGATCTAAAAACAGTTACAACCGATTTCTACCCAAATGATGTTGCCGAAGTTAGATATTTTGAGTGCTGTCACGTGAAGTAATTTCAAATAAAGATTACACTATATTCAAAAGATCATAATATGTCTGGTGAGTCTTTCTAAGTAGGTATTATTTATATTATGTAGTCGTAATATAAAATACCTATACATAATTCATTAAACGTCCTTTCAATTCATTACAAATGTTAAATTACATATAATTAGTTGCTATTTTCTATGTGTTAAATACTTTGTAAAAATGTTTTTTTGTTCAAGTTACCCGGTACTAGTTAATACGTATAACCACTTTATAACTGAACTATATGTAAAAAAAAATCATATATATTTCTTTATTTATAATAAACACAATATGTTATTATAAAATCATTTAAAATTTTTGTTTATTTGCTTTAATTTCAGGTCTTCGGCCGCAAAGGGTTAAAGTGTTAAGGCGTGAGTGTAGATAGAGAGAAAGAGCTCGGGTTAGAGATTCATGAAGGACCGTTGTGAAATCGGTCATGGGACCTGAATGGACTGTAGCACTAGCTTGGTACTTGATAGTATAATAGTTTTGTCACCACATTTTCTTCCCTCGTTCATCCACGTTTCGGCCGCTTTGCAGAGGTAATTCTTAAGAGATGACAAAAGTAAGAGGAAGACCACACAGTGACTGCCCAAAAATCTAATGATTGTTGATTTTCTAATTATTAACTTACTGTTTAAACAGTTTTATACAATTTGGTTTTCTGGGTATTTTTTCTACGGAGACACGCATAATACTTATGACATTTATAACATCGGCTTCTGTGTATTTCTAACTCGACGAATACACTGAATAAAATAATTTATTGGTTCTATGGAGATATGTGTAATTAACCTTACCAATAAATAAACATTAATATTCTGCCTTGCATTACAAAGAATTTCCAGGGTTTTTGCGAGGTGGTTTCATAGGCCCTGGCCGAATTCAAATTCGCAATACCCTGCGGATAAACGAATGGTTTTCAATAAGACATATTTCTCAGCCTGCACAAATGTCCATTGACTAGCATCAAATAGAGTAGTTTGCGTGCCTAATTCCTTAAATAAACTTCGATAATAAACAAGAGGTATCCATAAAGGCATCTAGGAAAGAAAGAAAAAAACAAAATTATATCGTACTTTGCAGTCAAAAACAAGGTAAATGTTAAATGTTAAGTAATCGAATGCTATCGAGTCCTCGTCACTGGAGTAGGTAAATCATGCTACGGTGCAGGGAACACTTTATTAATCTGTTCGGTGCTACAGTGGCATCATGAGCGATTCGCAGGTGTATGGTAGGTACTCCAAGGTAGGAAATTCTTTCATTCGCTACGATGCCTGTTTAATTATTAGAAAGCTATACCCACCAATACAACAGCGAATCGATTTTTCCGGTATGTAGGTTCGTCATTCTTTTTACATTGCTAGAAAACTTCTTCCTTACTGAATCATAATAAATAATGTAAAATGTCGAATGAATTTTTATATTACCCACTTTCGTATAATTACAATGAAAAAAGAATTGAAAAAATTTGATGTTTCTATTAATCGGGTTCGGGATCGAGAATATTAATCCCGAGATTCCGGTATTCAAAATTCAATCCGGGATTCTCATCCCTAATTAATACATCGGCTTAGTGTGCTCGATGGAAGTTGAGTTTAAATTGAATACGCAAAGATATTGATCCATGTTCGTTATAGAGAGATTTGACAGACGCGCTGTTGCGCCGCTTGCATATTTATTTACCTGACAATTCAAGAAAACACGTGCAAACATTAATTATAGTCAAATTTAATATATTCGGTAAAATTTCCCTTGTAGCTTGTAATTGACTTGTAATTTCTGAGAAATCGAAATACTTTGCGCTCTATATACCTAATATATTATGATATATATCATCCTCATCGTCAGCTCCTTCCATTTTTCTGGGTTTCTAGTTCTTTGATTTGCTGAGCTTGATAATATATAAGTTATCTTGTCTTGGCTCGTCTTAACACCGCAATCTCGTATAGTATGTCTATGTTTAGGCATGTTAATGTTAGTAAAACTCCACGCGATACCAAATACACACTGAATTATGAGCACAGAATATTACAGGGGAGGGTTTTAATTCGAGAAACGATCGAGGTAACGTAGAAGACTTGAATTAGAAGTCACACTGTAGCTACACGATACAATCTCTCATTATCATCACCATTACAAGTGGAAATTGAAGAAATGTATTTAAATTTAAAAGAAAAACGAGATGTGGTTCTAATACAATGCAAGTCAAATTGAATAACCCCTGCAACACTCTCAATGGTTTTGGCTTGGGGGAAGACATATAAAAAACCTCGAATCGTCTACAAATCACAATTTACACTGTCAGTAGATACCGCGGGAACATTGTGATGTATTGCACGTCGATTGGGCCTCTAGCGTCTCGAGTAGACTCACTCGAACAGGCTCAAGAGGACTGACCGTCCC
The DNA here is from genome assembly GCF_057557595.1 of Rhyacophila brunnea. Classification (NCBI taxonomy): domain Eukaryota; kingdom Metazoa; phylum Arthropoda; class Insecta; order Trichoptera; family Rhyacophilidae; genus Rhyacophila; species Rhyacophila brunnea. The sequence goes on from NW_028232752.1 coordinate 25,855,748, forward strand.
CGCAGGCCGTATAAGGACTCATCTCCAATTCCTCGAAAGCGCATTGACTCCGGACCGGCTATTACATAAGGCCGCTATAAATTGTCCTCGTGAGAGGTTTATTTCTTTCATTGCGGGACGGAAACGCAGCTACTGCGTGTGGAGATAATCATTGGAGAACAAAAAGATTTAATGGGAAATAAAATGAAGTTTTAGGGTCGTACATCGACCGGATTAGTGTACAGATATCGCATGTTCAGTTTTAACCGAAATTGAGTTATTATACACAAATCACCCGTATATAGTGTATATACACTATACATTTTTTATACTGTAAAAATGATGTATGTTTAAAAAATAGGATATAATTGACATTGTTTCAAATTAGAGTTTTTCAAAACATACAAAACTGGACATGCATAATTTCTGTCCACTAGTGGCGAACGCTCATTACTACATGAGTATAATATAGCGCCTACCTTAATAAAAATAAAGTTTATTTTACATTATAAATCAGTAACAGAATAGCAGAAGAATATACGTAATATAATGTTGTCCATATGTATGTATATAATATAAAGATGTGTTTGTATATTACTTCCTACCAATACCCCTGCGTTCAAAGGCTGTAATAATCCGTACGTAAATATACCATGCTTTTTAATGAATATTGTGAGATCTAAATACTCATGCTACAATTAATTGGTGTATATTTTTATAAAAAAATATTTTACATTATTTAATATGTAAGTACCTATAATTAAGTTTTTGATATTGTATTATACCTACTCAATGTTTTGGATAAGTAATTTTACTTAGAGTTAAAAACGATTTTCTCAATAATTTAAGCTATTTCTACAAATTAAAATATCTATTTATTTTGCTTACATGTGACAAAATTTATGATACACAAAAAAAGAGTACAATTCTTTACGCACTTTGGCATTACAATCTTAATTTCGTAAAACGCGATTTAAGATCTTTTACTCTACAAACACAGAATTCATGATTAAAACCAATTTGGTGAATAATTATACCAGTGTTGCTATTTCTTTTTACGAAAACAATAATAACTGTAAATAATGTGTCATTATTTCAAGCCACACTTTCATAATTTTGGTGTCACGAAATCTCAATTAGTTATAAAGTGTGTTGCTAATTCAAAAAGGTTGAAAAATACTGAGTAATCCAATTATTGTATTGTCATTATTGAATACTGTATACAAAGTAATTAGGAAGCTCTTTAATATTTTTAAAATTTTAATTGACATTGTCGAAAAGATATTAAATGTTATAGATCTACCATCATAAATTGGCGTTTCAGCGAGGGCGCTAGTATGACATTGAGAATTTTACCATAACTAACAAAAAAATAGTAATTTATAATTTATTATTGGTAGTAGATTTCTGTACAAATATTATGCAATCCATAATTCGAGAAACATGTTGTAAAATTAAATGGCATTTATAACAAATTTATCCTCGATAAACAATTTTAGTTTCAAATTCGACCGGCTGCCAACTTACGATGGTAGATCTTTAGTGTACCGCATTTCATTTGCACGTTCACTACATGTGCATTACTTCCCAAATGCAGTCTCATCCGTGTTTCTAGATCAATGGTAGATACAAATATAAGTATTTACAAGACGAAAATGCACGTTTTAAAACTGAAGAGGCAACTTTATCCATGGTAACTTTAACGGGTTTCGCGATGCAGTGCAGTAGGGGAATTCACGATCTTTTGCTCTTTTCCTAACATACTCTTGTATTCAAGTGCACTGATGTATTGGCGTTTACTGAACTGGCAAACTACTTCACACTTTCCAGTTCGCAAATGGGGAGTTTTGCATCAGATAAACTACTGCACTGGACTATTATCTAACAACTGTCAAAGGGAGGCGAATAAAATCAGTGTTGTCTTTTTTGTTATCACTCATCAGACACTGTCGCTCGATTGTATTTATTATAAAATATGATACTTCACTATTTTGAAATGTTAATTTATAAGTAGGTAAGTATAATTAATAATATATTACAGTAATTTGGGGTAACATTAGAATTCAATGTAACATTGGACAAAACCTAAGCAACTGCATTTTTTTCTGGTGGCCGGTATTAAGAGACATTAATACAATTGATTGAAAAAGCACACCCAATCTACTTTCTTTCTATGGATTTCATAACAAACCACACTAACCTGTCAAACTATTTTGAAACAGCCGTTATTGTAGCAAGAGCAGTATTCTGTATTTGAAAGGTCATTTTCAATTCATCATCGCTCTTGTTATAGGTACCTTCGCCTAAACCAGACATGTAAGTATGGGTAATAGATACTTAGTTGTGATATTTTCTATTAGATTAGAGTTTTTACATAAAAAAAAATACATTCCAATGTTAGATAGCGATAGCGTATTCAGCTAAAAATCAGGGACTTTGGTCATCGAAAATACTAAAGTCCAAAGTTACTCGATTATTCATTTAACATTGAACCACCCATAAAAAACAGCATTTTAGTTATGTTTTTCTATGTTTTGAAATATTTTGATATTAAAATTAATTTAACAAACTTATAAGAACACCTAATAATATAAATAGATGTAGCTGACTATTTCCAAAAACCAATCAATCGCTAAAAGAACCTAAAAGTTGTCCAATTTTACCCGAATTGACTGTAATACTATCGACCGAAGGTACTCGATGGAATTTGAATTACATTTTTAATGGATTTCAGTTTTTTACTATTCTATTAGAGTCGCTTTTTGCAACCCGGGTTTCGCCTTTCGACATCTTCAGGCACTATGTGCAATCACCAAAAGGTAAATATATACTTACAACGAATACAATTAATTCTAACCAATAAGTATACTAAATTACTACAATAAAGTAGGTAAACACTTTATCACTTAACTATTAAGTAAGCCGACGTGTTAGCCGCACAGCCATCGTGGGCGTTTTACAAAGCATCAACATAAAAACACTACAGGACGACTATGAAGTTTAAAGAGGCTAATAATTTAATTTCAACCACATATACACTTTCTAAGCTACGAGTAGTATGTAGATATAAGTACATAAAATCTATTCAAGATATTATTAATTTAATTGAAGTAAGTTATTCTTACTCGACATACGTACGTACGTAAAAAGATGCAATTCTCCAGGCCTTTATCCCATATATATATATTTATATACAATGTATACAGTAATACTTATATTATTTGCAAATATTTCAGGTCGCATTCGTAGAAAGAGGGTGCAAGGCAAAAGTAAGTAATAGATTCTAGTTAGGAAGAAGCATAGTACAAATAATAATGCAAGCCACCGCAATATGGTGCTACGCCGACGCTTAAATGGTTCAAGAGACGTCGCTTGTATTCGACGCTACCGTCTACACTCTACGCCGTAGAGCCTGTGCTATCCACGTAGAGATCGTTTCATCTAAACTCGATTGATGTAGATTTAGTGATTTTAGAATTACAATATCATATTAATTTTCGCGTGATCTGGCGGCATTACACTTTGTTTGACCTGTCTTTGAGGTTGATAGGATGACGTACCAAGTAATATTTTTTTGATCATTATTAATACATACAGATCAAAACAAGGCAGAAGTTTAAAGACTAGTGATGAAAACCAATTTTGCGAACCATAAGAACCCCATTTAGAATCGAAACTCTTGTTTCATGATTTGATGAATCTGTAATTTGAAACGAAAGAAAAATCTATTGGTATTTCGACAGTTCTAAGTGTTTTTGAAAATTGCTTAAAATATAATGTTTAATCGTCATTGACGCAAAGATTTTTAATAATTCATTGGAAAATAAGAAAAATCAAACTCTGTCTGAAACAAATGATGTTATCGCAGTATAAACCGGAACATTAACCCAATCGATATGATGGCTGATAGACAGTCCCCTTTATATCCTCAACTCTGTTATGAGTGTTATGAGTATGACCCATATGATAATTCACGAACGTTGTTAAATTCATACATTACATAATAAGATTGCATTTGTTAAAATTGTCTTCAGTTTATTTATAACAGCATATTGTGGGAGACATCGGTTAATAATCCCAACTGAATCCAAAAAAATACAGGTAGGTACAGCTAGAGTTGGGTTTCGGGAATTTCCCGACGGGATTAATTGAAAAAAAAAACGATTTTCAATATGGAAGAAGTGGACAGAAAACACAAAATTCAAGGACCAATCGGGGCATTTAACACAATTAAGCCAACGTCGAATCAAAATGAGCGCAATTTTTGCAACATCAGGGAATTTTGTGTCTCAAAAGCGTACCTACGCGAATGTCAGACGCAGCGATTGACAGTCTGTGTTTTTTGAAATTCTATTTTAATAAGTAATGTTTTAAATTATTTTTGTTTTCCTACTTCTATTTTGTTTGTCTTCTTACATAAATTTAAAAAAATCATATTTTTTTGGAATTTGTCTGTTTTTACACAGATTTTAGGACGGTTTTTCTGAAATTTCCCGATTTCTCGAGAATTCAAAATTTCATCATTTAGGGATATCCCGAATCTCGAGATTGAGATTTTCTCGGAAAATACCCAACTTTAGGTACAGCTGACGTCACCGAGTAGGCAGATTGGCTATAGCCGCTATTGCGTCGTTTAAACAATCTGTAAATATTTTTTTTTTCACTGTCATATTAAACCAAAGGTAGCGCAACTGTATGAATGCTGACCTTTGCGAATAATAATTTAAGCCCAATATAATCAATGCGTTGTCAAAGTTTATGATGGAACCTGCGCATCTATTCTATACACAAGACTGCTTTCGGCCGCTATCTAGGGTAGGAAAGTATCCAAGTATTAGCACTTATTGTCACAATTACAATAAGTTAGTTGTAATTGTTACAATAAGTGCTGTGTTTTAACAGCACCTATCTTGGCTGTGATAAATTTTAGAGTGCGATAGACAGCTTTGACAGTTCCGACGGATAGTTAACTTATTGTAATTGTTACAATAAGTGTTAATATTTTGTTACTTTCCTACCCTATTTAGCTGCCGTAAATGCCGAAAGCAGTCTTGTGTATATAATAAATGCGCTGGACCGCCCAGAAGGAAATGCGGGGAAAACTTCTTGACTAGAGAGATTCAGTGAGGCTGAGTATGACCGACTGGAGAGAGGTGCAGTAGGTTAAGGACCAACTTACTAACTACCTAACAATTTTCTAGACTTTTCCGGCTTATTGCAAAGTACATTCTAGACATCGACGAAATAAAATGAACAATATGTGACAGTCCAAAAACAAAATATAATACCAATTCATAGCCGTGAAAGTATCACATGATCTCGTTAAAAAATAATGTGAAAATGCACGAAAGTTATACCGTGCACGTTTAAGAAAGATAGAGAAAGAACTATATATGTTTTAACAACGGAATATATCCGGAAAATTGGCTCTACATAATGGTATAAAGCTACGCGGTCTGCAGTGCTCTACAAACTACCCCCTTGCAGCATATAGGAGTCTACGTCGTAGCGTTCAAGGAATGCATTGATCGGGGAAATACTTCGAAAACTTCTACGCGTGTGCCAATAATTGTGGTAGATATTTCGCAGACGGCGGGAAAGAGAATAATTAAACTAATTCACTTTGAAAATCGAAAATATGGCGGATAAAGTCCCTTTTAATGGGAATACCACAATTCATTACGAACAATTATTGAAGTACTTAATCAGTAATTTGAATTTTTATGTTTACAGCTAGCTGTCAATTATTCAAATCATGACACGAAAAAACAAAGAAGTAGTATTTAACAGTATTAAAAAACAAAAGAAATAGAAGCAATGTATATAAACAATATAAAATGAGTATAAACAGCAAATACACCAAATTATAAACGTACCTACAGCGAAGTACGGCAAATGAGTCAATTAGGCCCTATCTAAAAAAAATCATAAAACATCGTCCACCTACAACTTCACATGGAATATATTATTAATAAAATAGTTTAGTTGGACATAGTTATTGCTCACCGATATCGCGGTATAAGTTGGTATTACATAATGTAGTTGTATATTATACAAAATTACTAAATCTAACATATGGAGCAAAATTAATGTAACAATTTACCATACATATTAATATTATTATTCCTTTTTTTTATTATTTATTTAGGGTCCAAATTATGTTAATATTAATGACAACTGGTTAAAAATGGTTTAATTCTTTTTGTTAACCTTTTCTTGCTGTGTTTATTCCATTCTGTGACAATATGTCATAACGTTATTACGATACAATACTAGTTTCACAGTAATATAATATATATAGCAAGAAAAAAGAAGATATATGGATGTAAAAATATTCCTTCGTCACTATCTATGATCTAGGAATACACAAATATGAAGTTCCTAGATGAAATGCATATTACTGAAATAATTAAGACCCCGTGTAACGTGAATTGACATCACAGAATTGGAAAGGTTAATAAACAGCAGTGAATGTGTTCCTGTTCCATGATCATTTAACTGACTCTTAAATTATGCGCATTTTCGCTAATTGCATGTATATTTTAAGAAAGATAAAAGTTTACTGCTGGTTCCACGAAAACATCGCTTGATGTCAGACAAACATAAAACAATAAAGCAACTAATTTATTTTTAAATTGACCTACATTAGACGTTGTAAAAACAGATAGCCATCCTGGAATTTACTCATATGGAATCCCTGAATTAAGGCATTCGCTTTCATTTGATTTTTTTATCTGAAATACGCCAATAAAAATAAGATTTTTTTGAGAAGCAATGAAATATAATAACAAGATGTGTTGTTTGTTTTTAAATAAATAAGTAAGTACAGACTTATAAAAAAATTGAAGACATGGCTCATTGTCATTATCAATACATGTTTTCATTGTCTATGGACAACACACCTTTATGTATTATAGGTATACAAGCTGAACTACCCGGCTTTGCACAGGGTCGTTTCGTGGAAACATTTATCTTAGATATTTAAAAAATAATAATAAGTAATTATCTTTTTAATATTAAAATATCTGTGTAATACAATATGGCAATATGAAAGAAATTCTAATAGGAGTAAAGGTACAAACAAAAGAACACTAAATTAAAATCGAATCCAAAATATTATGCAAACGTTATTAATAGTATTAATATGTAGTAAAAAATTCAAAATTGGATGGAACAAACAAACAACAAACTTTGTATTTTATATAATACTAATTTAGAAGCCTTCGCAGGTGTGCGCACAACAACTGACAAAAATTTCATCGCAATCGGATGAATGGTATAGGAATGCATACGAATAGAAGATGATTTTCTAATTCAGAAATCTTCGCGGGCGTGCGCACGACAACTCACCAAAGTTTCATTGCAATCGGATGAATGGTATAGGAACGCATACGAATAGAAGAAGATGGTTGTACTAATTCAGAAACCTTCGCGGGTGTGCACACAAGAACTCACCAAAGTTTCATCGCAATCGGATGAATGGTATAGGAACGCATACGGGACAGACAGACAGACAGACATTCATTTTTATATATAAGATATAGCCTATAACCTTCGCGCAAGTGCAAGCATTAAGTTGACAAAGTTTTCTCGCAATCGGATGAACGGTATGGCAGCGCATAAAATACGAACAAACAAGGAAACAATATTGATTTTCACTATTACTTTATTTAGATTTTAGTTAGAATATCATAGATACTATAAAATATTCTCTATCGTCATAATAATATGGACTGTATGTGAAATTTTAAAAATATATAAATCCTAATAATACCAACGAGTAGAGTAGCTGTGACGTTTGCGAGATTGCTTTAGCAGGCGGTCGTGGCATGAGGAAATTACCAAAATGTAGATCAGTGTATGAAAATGTATCTTTTATGAATGATATTTGTCAATCAGAGGTAGAAAGTGATTTTAGTAACTGAGCTGCTGTTTTCTAATTTATGTGCGTATCATTATTGAAAAATATATTTGTAATAATTACAAGATAAAAAGAACTTTTTATATACCACGTTTTTAAATTTTCTGTTGAATCATATAAACTTGACAATTCTATGTATTAATAATTTAGGACAAATAAGGCAATTGTCAACAAATCATTTTTTTGCTATTTTGCAACAAACAAATATAGAATATTGAAATGTCATTTTGATTTCCATAGTAACGCACGTATATATTAATGATGTAGTTGCTAGGACCACCCCCTTAGCAACCAATAATAGTGGATTGGATTACGGATTTCTTACGAAATAACTTTTCATACAAAACAGAATTAACTGAAAATGAATTCATTTCTACAGGTGGCTAAAAGTATTAAAACGATGCATTGGCATCCTGTTATCTGATATATTCTAAAAGTTTCAAATGTCTAGCTAGTCGGAAAGTTAGTTAAAAATCGATTACAAAATTTTTACTGGATAAACAACTACCGGACAAACAGAATACGAGCTAAGAAAAACGTGGTAAAAAACAACTCCCTCCTACCCTGTAACAATTAGTCCCCGACGGGGTTTTTACAATCATACACCTATACAAATTTTAAAGTAATTTTCCGTAGGTACCTATACATAACAAATAACACATTTTAATTCCTAGTTTCGACAACAAATTACAACGATCCTGATTCAATCAGCCATGTGCTTTAAAAACTGACGCTTTATTTATACTGTTGTAATTCTACTGGGTTATAAAAGGCATTCTTATGTGGATACCAATAACACACAATCAAACGAAAATAAAAGTATATATTATATGTTACGCCGAATGTACGAAATTGACTATTACATGAAATGGGCAAAATATCTGCCAAGTGCGTGAATTCGGCAGTAATTTTTCTGCCTAGTTCATGCATTGGAAAAATTAGATATTAGCGCTACGGTGGTGTTTTTTGCAACTAAACCAAATGTGTCAAATGCTCATGCATTGGTCAAAAAAGATGGTCGCGCTCCGATGGTGTTTTTTGCAACTAATCAAACTAACCAAATGTGTCAAATATCATTGATTATATAAAAATATACCAATCAATAACTACAATGACGTTAATATCCATTTACTATGCCCAAAAAAAAATCTAGAACTATAATATGATAACGGAAGAATTTTATTAAAAGGTATTTTCGCGATTTGATTCGTGCTTGGGTATCAATCGTGCAACGGCCGATTGTTTGTTTGCGATAGTATGATTTTATAGTTTGTTGACACTACTTGTTAGCTAACCTCAAAATGGACATTCAGTTGAATTCAGAATTAGAAAACCTAACCTAACCTAATAATATTATATTATGTCCAATTATAACTAATAAAACCATCCGTATTAAATTTATTTTTTCTACTGTCATGTTGACAGTTTAAGAATTCCATACCCTGGCGAATTCACGCACTCGGCAGATAATTTACCTAATTCATGAATAAGGAAACGGGCTTGACTATTACATGAATTAGGCAAAATTATGCCCATTTCATGTACGAGTAATAGTCAATTTCGCACATTCGGCGTAACATATACATGGACAAAAGTACCTTTGCTAGATAGTAATAGATAAAGATAACCACGAGGAGAAAATGAATGAGACATTAGGTTTATTTCTCTAATGGTGCGTAAGCGAATGCTTGGAAAAATACAGATTATGACGAAGAAGCCTCCAAAGCGGTAGCGAAATAGGCATTCGACGAAAATGTTCAGTAACTTCCATTGCATTTATCGGAGCGTATTGGGACGCCATGACAGTTTTCGGGATAGGAAAAAAAACATTTGCAAGTGACGAAAGAATTTTTCCAGGAAACCCCATTGATAGAAAAGCGTGCAGTGCGTAGAGAATGAAATGAAAAAGTATCGCTTTGATTTATCGCCATAGATTTCCGCGGATAGCAAAAGTAGACCCGAAACTGATTCTTATAATAGGGTCATATATTTTGCTTCCCACATTTGGAATATCAAGTAGGTTTTCATAGAACTTTTTCAGTAAGTATATAGTGAAACAGATAAAAAATATTTCTAAATAAATATGGTGGAGTCAGTTTGGTTGTATAATTATTATTTCATACAAATATATATCTACAACAAATGTCAATCGACGGTTGTATGTAGGTACGACAAGGTTGCTCGCAGAACTTTGTGAATACTTTAGATATCGCAGTTTACTGTCGGATAGAGGATTGAATAATAATACAAGATGTATAGTTAATTCAAAACTGCATTTTTTAAGATACTAGATACTAGAGTCTGGATCCATTACGGCGATATATACATTACAATTCGGCCCCTAGAGTCAAAGAAATCTATCTTAATTTTTAACAATTTTGAGTTACGTATGGTACTGGACATTAAATGGCATGTTATATTAAGTGACAAAGAAACTTATCAAAAAATTCAATGGATAAAAGATAAGTCAATACACATCTCATGCAAACACCTTCTTGTTAATGTCTGTGGAATGTAAATTTACTTGTGTTTGGGGTCTCCTGTAAAGTAGAGAAAAATGAAATACGTTTCTTTGACTCTAAGGGGTCGAATTATTTGGACGACACTTCACCTGGCACCTTGATCGCAGAACAAAAATAGTACAGAGTGACCTTCAAAAGTGACCTTTCATTGTGTCTTAAGTGTTCGAACAATGTGTGCCACTAGTGCTCACGTATGCGTGTGAAGCATGGACTCTTAATATGAGAGAAATCAAAAGAATATTAATAGCGCAACGTGGCGTGGAAAGGTACATGTTGGGCATAATGCGGAAAGACCACAAAAGAAATCAATGGATAGGAAAGCAGATAAAAGTACACGATGGTCGCTCGGCGAGTGGACGACAACCGCCGAACAAATTCCGTCATTCGGTGGTACCGAAGCCAATGGTAATTGACCACGGGGACGCCCTAAAGCCCGCTGGATAGATGAATAATACATAAAGTTCGGTTCATGTACGTGGAAGTGAAGAACTGTGGACAATTTTATTCCTACCCTCGTGTATGTGGAGTTTGCAGCGGCTTTATCATTGTTTCGTGTCTTTTAGGTCGAACTGGATGCAGGTTTATCCAATCAGCGAGAAATAATGAAGGTAATTAGATATTAACAAACCGCCCTTTGACTCGTGGCGAATACAGAGAGGAATGAGTGGAGGGGGTTTTTTTTTTTTGAATTATTAATAACCATGTCCTTGCTTTTTCGTACAAGGTGGTTGTTAGTAATTTTTGAACAATCACATACACCCAGGCTTTGAGAAAAACACATAAATATTGTGTCCTGACCGGGAATCGAACCCAGAACTCTCGGGTGGAAGGCAAGTGTCTTACGTATGACCCGCGAGAGCCGCCGGGTTGAATATTTTGGTAGGGAAGGGGGTTGCTTCAGGATGAACACTGATTATGCAAACGGATGTATTGAGGCACAGTATTTACAAGATACGTATAATATATGTTTAATTACACAATACGTGTGCGGGGAGAAGTATTTACCTAAATCTGCGCATTCTTGGTTCGACAGGGAGGTCGGAACGGAATTCAAGAACCCTATTCAAAGTTCATATGAATCTGGAGTAAGCGTAAATCAAACGTGGCGAATCGGTTTTATTACCGATAGTGCTCGGGGAGCGTCCATATAGTTGACGTCACCAAAAGATGGTGTTAGTAAGTAACACAAACAGGAAAAAATGATACTATCTTACATATAATTATAATACTTACCAAGAACACGTTAATCCCTTACATAAAAAAATAAACTGCTCAATTATACTTGTAGCTACCGACAAAACAGGTTTACATTATCAGAATTCATTAAGTCGAAAATGTTGGGCAGACAGAGCGTCTCGGCCGTTGAGATGTTATCCAAGAGACGGTGTAATGTCGCATAAAAAAACGCCCAGTATACTCACGTGCCCAATGCTGTACCTACATAAAATTATATTTTATTTCCCGAACGGACATCCATAAAGAAAATTCCCAGCGCGTATTACCGTTTAAAGCTGATCGCAAGGCCCGCTGTAGTCAGGCTGTGACACAACACTGCATACTTCGATGGTAGTGCTAGTAATTGCTCATACTTCGAATGCAATATGGTAAACTGTTCATTGAATATGAGGTTGTATATTGAAAGAAAATATAATAGTTTGAACGAAATATGCAATTTTAGAAATAATAATCACGTGACTAATAAATAAAATTAAAAAAAACGGTTCATTATAAATTTAACAAAAACGATTTGAGAAAGTACCTGCCAAAAGATTTTTTTTACAATTTAGTGAAATATTTGTTGTATGTCCGATGTAAATTATTTAATCGTGACTTAGAATAAATTGAACACTTTATTATAAGTATTATATATATTATGTATAGAGATAAAATGGGAAAAAATAGGGAAGAAGTAATCTAGTAATGAGAATTTTCGAGAAAACAAATTTTCTTCAAATCGAGTATCTCGAAAAATAAAAAAAGTCGAGACATCACAAGCTTATAGTTAGAACGCGAAAAAACAAGGATGGTGCTGTTGAGGTAAATTTTAAGGATTCCAGTGTTGAAGGATAAGTAGATTTTGAAAATTAATCAGATTTTAGATAAATTAATGTTTTACAAAAAGTTTTTTGTACAAAATTTTGCATTCAATATTTTAGCTTAGCCCACGTGTCACACAGGAATGGTCCGCGAAAAATATTCATTTATTCGATTTGATTTGATTTTAACTTCTTATTAATTTATGTTTATGAATAATTTCGAGCTTAAATCGGTATATTGGGTGGAATAAGACATGCGAAACAGCTCATACGGCTATTATTATTCCGCTAAATGACATTCGCGCTGGAGGTTAAGATTAAAAATGAAAAGACAGAGATAAAATGTTACATTACACTGAGTTTTACGATCCAAATACTGCCGAATCCAATAAAAATGGATATTTCTTTATTTGGTACAAGTTATAAAAGTATCGTAAATGCGTTTTATTTCATTTATATGTTTAATGAAGTGCGTTTAACGACTCAATTTTCAATAAAATAAAACACTGATAATTGAAAATATTTTTATATAACCACAGCAACGATATTTCATCTGCATCTTTTTATATCAGTTATTTTGTTGGAAAATAATAATATGGTTAATTTACAAAGATGGTTTATATTATAAAATGGAGCTAATAATTAACATAGTCATTTAAAATCATTTCATAAAATCCTTTTAAAATGAGAAAACAAATAAAATCAAAAATCGAAAACATAAATACAAATTACTGCAGGCCTACATTAAATTTAATAATATATTTACGCAAATCTAACAGGATGGCGCTGTCTACGCTTAGCAATTGGTATAGAAGAGAAATTTTATGTGAAAAGTGAACGAAAATAATATACTTAATGGATTTTAAGAAGGTCAATTATTCAGATAATTTAATAATTTTTCTTTAAGAATTTTATTATAATGGTAGAACATTCTAATTTATGATTTTTTCCAGAATTTGTAAATGAAATTCTTGAAAATTAGAGTTTTACGTGTGTATTCATTGAATATTTAAACAGTGAGATTTTCGGTCCGGATTCTGGGAAAAAAATACTTTTGAAAGTGAAAAAAATCTAGGGATGGAGAAAAATTGAGAAGAATAACTGTAGGAGCAAGAAAACTCATATTTTGCAAGCAAAAAAACTGTCGCTTCTGATGTGGGCGGATTTTTTTTCATAACAAATATTTCCCTTGCGTAATCGCGTGTTACCTCATCGCCACCACGAAAAGTCGAGAAATCACAATCTATAAATAAATAATGGGGAAGGCTTTCATCGAGCGGTAAATCGACCTAGACTAGGAATTCCCAAACTGATTTGGCTCACTCCCCTTCTTTCAGAAAAATAATCTCTGACTTCCTGGATCTAGACCAGAAATTCCCAAACTTATTTGGCTCACCCCCCTTCTTTCAGAAAAATAATCTCTGATTTCCTGGATCTAGACCAGAAATTCTCAAACTTATTTGGCTCACTGCCTGTCCCCCTTTTAGAAAAAGACAATCTCCTTCGTAGTCCACAGTAAAGAAAACGTGATGATAAATTACGAATGAAATTTAAAATAATTCTAAAGAGAAGAATGAATCTGTTTTTTGTCAGCAGCACACATTCTTACTGACACGTTCACCCCTTACCTCTTGTTTGCCAAGACCTGTCAGCAGATATGAGTGTTTATTTAGAATACATAGAAATCACTACGACTTTAACTGTATGTTACCAACGCATGAAATATGTAGAATAGTGTTTCAATTCAATTTCAGTTGTTGTCAATTTTTTCTTCTGCTTTCTTTATGCTTTCACCATCCCCCGATGTATATTTAACGTCCCCCAATTGGTTCCAAATTCCGAGCCTACTACCGCTCCCTGGATCGAGCTCATCGATGTCCTTCGTTTTCGAAAACACTGACCGAGACTAATGATACTATTGTTGTAATAATATATTATATTAAGGTCATGTGAACATACAATCTATGATTATTGATTACATAGTCATGTTTGAACTACTCGCATAAATCTGTCAATTTACTATTATCACAGTATCAAAATACATGAAGATATTACTGTCTTGTATTAATAAATAGACCCTTGTATTCATTTGTGTATAAATAAATTTAATCGTTGGAGTAAACTTCGGATCGCATTCCCAAGACGGCGTCTTTGCTGTGCGAGGAAGATACAAGAAGAAGAGGAGGAAAATAGCAATAAGACAAAGATATAATATCTTAGATCGGAGATGTCACGCGGCAATAAACAAGCGTCTTCGAGAGTGGAAGGATAAACTGTTGTGAGAGTCAGACGCAAAGCAATTATTACAAACTTCCGGCAGTAATACTTCACTTGTATGTAACAGGGAGGCTGTAGATTATTGCATGGAATTCGGTACAAATAGTCAACTGTTTATTATATAGTAATATGTATATTTAATTTAATCAATACTATAATATGTTGAACTGTTTTTACAACGAATAATTTAATAAGATTTAATAAGAATGCAAAATTCTTTATTGAACATACATAATTCGGAAACACTTCAGAACACATCAATCAGGAGACCCTGACGCTGCTTAGGAAATGTAACTACCTACCTATTATTGGTAGGTACCTTGATTCAAACCACAAAACCCGTTCGCCAAAATTAATTCCATAACCATATCTAATGACATAGTTATTAATTAATATACATATTATAATGTTGGAGTCCCCTGCTCGGTACTTAGGTAACTATATTTTCTTTAGTTTTTTTTTAAATGGCTGTGTTTCTGAGGTAACTAATTATGTATAATATGTACATTCATATGTAAAAATGTTAACTGGGTTACTCGTGACGTTTACTGATTTTTTTAAAACAGTGATTAATTAAAATAAAACACAATACATAGAAGGTAACTGATTCCACTCACTTTTATAATAATGACCGGTTTCGTCCGCTTCAAAGGGATATCGTTACCAGTTGACGATGTCCCTTTGTACTACAGCGATTCCCAATTTATTTTGTTTAGCGGAATCCTTTCAACATTTTGTCAAATTTAGGGGTACCCCTACCTGGAAATCTCCATTTTCCCCGGCAAGCATTGGAAATTCTCGCGGAACCCATGACACTGCCCGCGGAATTCTGGTTGGGAATCATTATAAAAAATATGATTTTGAATGGAGCTACAACAAAATACATATCAGCGAGTAAGGAGTAATCTCTAGCTCACGATCAAAGGCTACAAATTTGCCTGTCAAAACACCTCAAAATGACATCAGATTTATGTTATTAGAAGAATTATTCTGGAAAATAAATGCTATTACAGTTTACTTACAAAGACACTTCTGATCAAGACATTATTCAGGAAAACTGGCAACGTTATACAAAACTATCATCAGGCTCATTCATATTGACATTGTAAACTGTAAAGCTGAAAATCTTTGAAATGAAGATATTGAGAAGGATTTTCGGAGCCATATGCGAGGATGTGGTCAGCGTTGCCAACTTAGCATTTTTCGACAGGCATCTAACATATGGCGTTTTTGATAGCGTTTTTTGATGCTTTAGAAGTTACATATTTAGTTTATTTATTTTCTTGTACATCACGTTTCTGACCATCATATAGGTATTTAATGAAGGTAGGTCGATACTTGAGAAATAAAACAACACAATGAAGTAATAGGAACACTCTTGGCCTTAGGTAAAGTGATATAATGGTATCAGGTATGCTTAGGCATGTGGCATCGGATTGACGATTATCGGGGATTCCACTCTCTGGTATTACCTACCTAATTATTACGTACCGCAATTTTGAAATGAGTTTCTGGGAAAATGTGGTGTGCTTTTTACCCGAATTTTTCGAAATTTTATTTTCACAAAATCTAGGGTTTTTCCTGCCAAAATAGCTTGTTTTCGACCCCGTCTGGCATGTTTTTGTCAACGACAGTTGACAGACAAAGATGTGGTAACTACATGACTAGAAAGACATAACAACGAACTATACGCGCGTGCGATGGTTTATGATGATACGAGTATTATAATGTGTCAACGGAAAAAGCTTATATAATATTTTGTTGTTAAACTATCTGTCATCAATTTGAAAACATAGTTAGGATTAAATACGTTCAAGTGTTTGTTATTGCTAATAAAGAATTAAGCTCAAAGCAGGTTGCAAAGGTCAACGAACATCGCGAATCTGAAAAGCGCACCGATCTACCTTTTTAATTTGTGTCATCCATTAGAAAGATCGATAAGGGTCTCCACGATGCTTACAAGCAAAAGCGCAAGGGTGTCAAAAAGATTAGACCAATTTAAAAATGTCCCGCATAGATTGAGACGGATGGTGGCAGGAAAGAAAGATTACTAACATTACAAGTTGTTCAAACGGCTCTTGGCTGGTAGGCCAGGATGACACGTTAAACATTTTTCTTCCTAGCTAGATCAAGCAAACGCATCGAATATTAATCTTACCGGTTTATTGCTGGAAGATAATCAAATACAGCTTTATTATACGGTTTGAAATAAGATATGGAATATATAAAATACTACTCAAATTCATTATGTAAATTAAGAACTAGTCAAGTTACAACAGAAATCTGTATTATTCTGTATAATTTAATAACTGTCAATGTACCTACTAATAAATAATTATATTATTATAGGTGTAATATGTGGCACCAAGATCAAACGGCTCTTTATGCTCATCGTCTTTAGTATACTTATTAACGAAGAGCTCATGGTCCTTCGTCATGGGTCTGAAAAAGGGGCTATAGTGTGGTTATTAAATAAGAAAATTAGTATATATGCATATTAAAATAGAACTAAATGCGCTCTATTTTATCACCTACTAAAGGAGGGAAAAATAGGCTAAGAAAACCTGAAAGAGTAATATTGCTCGGGATCGTAATTGTAATCGACTGGTTGGGGAAGTCTGTTGTCATGGAACTGTAGATTTTTTTAGACAGTTTCAAGACGTAGTCGTGGATGGTTTCCACGTTCCAGTCGATATCATAATAATAGCTGCGTTAAGCTATATCTATCATTGCTTCATGGTCAGGGGTGGTTCACATAGTGTCACTGTTTTGACACATGCAAGAATGTGACTATCGAATCCTGCTGGGATTCAAAAAAAAAAATAGGTGGTTAAATATTTCTCTGAGGTGTTTTCCAATTATGGACAAGTATAGAAATATATATCGATTTAGTTTTTACGAATATTGTCTTTTAATGCTTCCATCTAAATAAAATATGTATTCTGATTCAATAAATTAATATAATTGACCTAAAACAGTCGTGTTAGAGTTACACGATACTATATTATTAACAAGATATAAAAGTTTTAATAAGAAACGTTGTTACGAATACAAGAGGGTAGTTAGTTATCTGAAAGTAATCAAATGCTTACAATATAAGGCAATCGAAGATAGCAAAACTTTTCATGAACTTACAAAAGCTCAAGAGGCGATTTATCTATGTATTTACTAAGATTCCTGGCATAATCTATCTCTATCATGTTAACATGCTATATCCCGATCTCGTGTAGTAAATAAACTTAGTGGTATTATTTTTATTTTATTAAGTGTTGGTCAATCGGTCAATACTTAGACATATTCAGAATCAACTAATATGTGAAACTGAACGTTTGGCAGCGTTTTTATAAGTTTAAAAATGTAGACAAACACTCGGTAAATTTGTTTCGTGTAAATTATACCTATACTTAATTATACAATTTAACCGATAATATTGTAGAACATTTCGTATATCGCCTACCAAAACTCCTGATTATTATATGTATAAACTATAAACTCTATATTTGATCGACACACATAATAATATCAATATGCAATAAATAAAGACTAAGTTAACATGGAAATTATAAGATTAAAAAGATATAGGTATACCTACAGATACATAAAGATTTGTATAATTTCCACTAAGTACATTTTTTTCATGTACCTACACGCATCATTTATTTTACATAAAATGAACATGACAAATTATAAATTCAAAGCGTTCACGACATGACATAAACAATAAGTGTTAACAATAGGTACCTATTGAAATAAAAATACATGGTAATATGAGTAAATAGAAGATAGATAGACGAACATAGAAGCACACCAAGTGAACAAGGTTGATAGACCCTAACATAAAAGCTTAAAACAACGTCCACCTAAGTTCACCCTTATAAACCTTGTCCAGATAGCGCGTGTCCCACCGTATATATATATTAAATATATATAAATGTGTTCCGTCCATATAACGCGTTCCATTTGCCACTTAACAAGCTAGATGACGTAATTTATTTTGGAGAAGCTATATAAACTGGCGATCGTATTTTGGAATGGCTGTAAACGCCGCGATCTCGAAAGTCTAGCGATCGCGGGCGCTTGTCATGTGACAGTCGTAACGGCGCGAGTGCATATGGACGGCTCAATGAGGTCACATGTAATTTGTTAAGCGCGAGTTAAAATGCGCTAAGTGGACAAGGCCTTACGTAAGTAAAGTATACTTATTATGCGAAGCGATCTGATTGAACATCGCCGTTCCAATTGGCATTACTAATGGCGGGTTAGTTCTGGACCGTGGAACAACAAACAACAAACAACGGATGTGCCCACATAGTTGTCTCATGCACTACCTTCGTACTAAGTCAGATTTTTCTTTGCTTTATAAAAGAATATGATAATTATATTTTTATAGGATGTTTTTCGGCTCAAATGGTGAAACAGCCTGCAGGCGAATGAGTCAAGAACCAAAATACTGATACAGGTGCATGATAGGACGTCACTTCAACATTTAACTCATATAATAGCTAGCCATAGTAAAGGCATATTGGATATTTTCAAATAGTAATACAAAATTCGCGGTTAATTAATATCTTCTAACAATGTACCAAACTAGTTCGAATGCCCGGAATTCAATACGTTGAGATAAGAACTTTTAGTTACGATAGATGGAGTTGGTAGCAGGAAAAACATGGAGGCAGTTTCCCTCGCCTAATGGCGGATGTTATCAGCTGTGTTCTTGTAATTGGATGAATTATTACCATTGGAAGTTTGCGATCAAATCGACGACAACAAATCACATTCAGAATACACTTGGGACGACTCTAATAACAGCGCTCGGGTTTGAGTTGTTAATTATTATGCAGTATGTACTATGTACTGACTAGCAAAGCATTATTTTAACGAGGCACTTTGAAACATTGACACTGTTAAGATAAAGTCGGAGTAATAATAGTCTATGGTTAAGTTCTATCTGTTGTAAAATACAGGTTTAAGACGTAACAGCAATTAAAACAATACATTACAATAGGTATTGAAAACAGTCAATGACTACTTGAAAACAAGAAATAAACAATGAATGAATGAGTGAACGAATTTCCTATTTAATTGTAAATACATGGTAGTTTCTGTCTCTTCAAATAAATTGTTCAATGGTCATTTCATAACGAATTTATAATACTATGGATTCATAATATTGTAACATTGTCATAATTAGTTTATTATATACGACAAGTCGATAAGTTTCGTTTGTTAACGTGCCAAATTTGGTTTCATACATACTCGAATCGTAAAATTGTTTGTTGATATTGTTGTATGAAATTATCGAACAGTAATTGGATTTAAATAATTGTGTGTGAAACCTCACGACACTACTATCGATGTATTACCCTGGTAGGTATGGTAGGTACGCATGATTGACGGAGTATACTATATATTTATGAAAATAAATACTTATACCGGCAGTGTTGTCAAATTCATATTGATATTTTGGTCAGGTAGTCATTTTAACTTAGGTACTACCTTTACCCCGTTACGCCGCAACACTGGAGAATAATATGGTAAGCACAAATTCGCACTTCCCTTCATGAGACCTGCGGCGCGGCGCGTAGATCATTTTTGTAGCACCGCTGCAGGGTGAGGGTGGGTCGGCTACGGTGATAGAACGGAGTGTCGTACTCTCTGGCGGCATCCGGAACACGTGTCCCAGCCACATGAAGCGACTCTTCGTGATTATATCGTGATATATCGTGAGGCGGCCTTTTATTTGTATGATTATAACAATATACCTACTAATTTCTTTAAACTAAACAGCTGCTTATCGACTTTTAAATTAGGTACATTATTTTTGTTACCTATCGATTTTACATGGTGGAGAGATATAATATCAAAAGAAAACCAGTCAATAATTAAAAACTATTTAAATTACTTTTAAAGGTTTTTAATTACAATTACTTAATTTAAGTTAATTATAAATTACTAGCTGAAGTACCCGGCGTCGCACAGGGTCGCTTCGTGGTTATATTTATCTTAGATATTTGAAAAATAATAAGAGGTAATTATTTTTTTAATATTAAAATATCTGTGTAATACAATATGGCAATATGAAAATAATTCTAATAGGAGTAAAGGTCAAACATAAGAACACTGAATTAAAATCGAATCCAAAATATGAAAACGTTATTAATGTTATTAATATGTATTAAAAAAAATCAAAATTGGATGGAACAAACAAACAACACACTTTGTATTTTATATAATAATAATTTAGAAACATTCGCAGGTGTGCGCACAACAACTGACAATAGTTTCATCGCAATCGGATGAATGGTATAGGAACGCATACGAATAGAAGAAGAATAAGATGGTTGTACTAATTCAAAAACCTTCGCGGGCGTGCGCACAACAACTGGTCAAAATTTCATCACAATCGGATGAATGGCATAAGAACGCATACAAATAGAAGAAGAAAAAGATGATTGTACTGATTCAGAAACCTTTGCGGGCAAGGGCACAACACTTGATCAAAATGTCATTGCAATCGGATGAATGGTATAGGAACGCATACGAATAGAAGAAGAAGAAGATGGTTGTACTAATTCAGAACCCTTCGCGGGCGTGCTCACAACAACTGGTCAAAATTTCATCGCAATCAGATGAATGGTATAAGAACGCATACAAATAGAAGAAGATAGAATAGAAGAAAAAGAAGAAGAAAATGGTTGTATCAATTCAGAAACCTTTGCGGGCGTGAACACGACACTTGATCAAATTTTCATTGCAATCGGATGAATGGTATAGGAACGCATACGAATAGAAGAAGAAGAAGATGGTTGTATTAATTCAGAACCCTTCGCGGGCGTGCTCACAACAACTGGTCAAAATTTCATCGCAATCGGATGAATGGTATAAGAACGCATACAAATAGAAGAAGATAGAATAGAAGAAAAAGAAAATAGTTGTATCAATTCAGAAACCTTTGCGGCGTGAGCACAACATTTGATCAAAATTTCATTCCAATCGGATGAATGGTATAGGAATGCATACGAATAGAAGAAGAAGATGGTTGTACTAATTCAGAAACCTTCGCGGGTGTTGGCACAATTACTGACGAAAATTTTATTGCAATCGGATGAATGGAATAGAAACGAATACGAATAGAAGAATATAGAATAGAAGAAGAAGAAGATAGTTGTACTAATTCAAAACCCATTGCGGGTGTTACCACAACAACTGACGAAGGTTTCATCGCAATCGGATGAATGGTATAGGGACCATACGAATAAAAGAAAATAGAATGAAGAAGAAGAAGAAGAAGATGGTTGTACTAATTCAGAAACCTTCGCGGGTGTTGGCACAATTACTGACGAAAATTTTATTGCAATCGGATGAATGGAATAGGAACGCATGCGAATAGAAGAATATAGAATAGAAGAAGAAGATGGTTGTACTAATTCAAAAACCATTGCGGGTGTTACCACAACAACTGACGAAGGTTTCATTGCAATCGGATGAATGGTATAGGGACCATACGAATAAAAGAAGATAAAATGAAGAAGAAGAAGAAGAAGAAGAAGAAGCTGGTTGTACTATTTCACAAACCTTTGCGGGTGTTAACACAACAACTGACGAAGGTTTCATCGCAATCGGATGAATGGTATAGGAACCATACGAATAAAAGAAGATAGAATGAAGAAGAAGAAGATGATGATGATTTTTCTAATTCAGAAACCTTCATGGGTGTGCATACAACCACTTACCAAAATTTCATCGCAATCGGATGAATGGTATAGGAACACACACGGGACAGACACACAGACAGATAGACAGACAGACATTTATTTTTATATATTAGTATAGCCTATACTCTTCGCGCAAGTGCAAGCAATAATTTACAAAGTTTTATCGCAATCGGATGAACGGTATGGCTGCGCATTCAATACGAACAAACAAACACACAAATATTATTTTTTATATATTAGATTAGCAAGTTCAAGTAAATTACATCATAAAAAATATTGGAGAAATCCACGACGTCGGTTAGTAATCGAAGTAATAGGTTGATTTAAGAAACAAAAATCGATTGCCAAAGTAGCTTGATTTTGAAGAGCGCTGATGAGTAGGTATTAAAATTGACCAATAGTTAAAATTTGTCGCAATTAGTATGTCACTACGTAGCATATTGATAAATGCGACGGATGGGGCGTAAACCCGGGAGATACAGGGTTCGATTCCCCGTCGGGGTGGCTTACTTTTTCCAAAAAAGATTTTTTCTATTGGTTATAATATACCTTCTCAGAAAGTGTTTTTCAAACTTATGTATGTTCAATTACTGAACTGTTATTATTTTGTCGATATAAGAAGAATGGACACTCGTGTGGCAGTATTGATATGGATTATTATTTTTACTGCGGTAAAACGCGACTTGAAAATGGTCCCAAAATCTCTAATAAAACATAACATCGCTATCAATATTTCCGCTTTTTATTACATTGCAAAGGTCGAAAAGGTCTTTATCTGAATCCATATTTATGCAAGAGCACAGCATGCCAGCAAAGAGAGATTGTCTGATATTTATACATGATGAAATATATTTTTTCTGTTTCTATTATGTTCATGCAACGTATGACGGTATTTTAATTTTTGCGATAGCCCTTTGGTGACCTTTCGGCAAGCTCCAGAGTTTAAATAGGCAATAAAGATGAGTCACGATTCGGTTGGATGCTGTTAAGATTATATTTTCGTGCGGAGTTATTTGCATTTCAAAAGAATAACTACATTCATCATTTTGATGCACTCAATATTACAAAGAATAATATTATTCTAACATAATTTGAGTTTTATACTATTGCATTTGAGTAATTTTTGCGACCCAGGTTTCGCATTTCGGCATCTTCAGGCACTATGCGCACTCACCAATGGTAAATACACACTGATAACGAATACAGTTAATTATTGTTTGTATAGCATTACAACTTTAGGATGTAAAAACAAAGGACACAAAGCGCGCTGACTTCGCTGAAATTCGCATTATGTGTACGGACAAACGTAACTATTGAAAATAACATGTTTTTAACACGTGCATAAGTTCATCCCATATTTTTCCACAGTCGAGATCCGTACCCTGGTATACCACACTCAGTACGGTAAGCCAGTTTCTGTTAATTTTGTGTACCTTGGGTTTTTTTATAGAATTATTAATAACCATGTCCTTGCTTTTTCGTACAAGGTGGTTGTTAGTAATTTTGAACAATCACAAACACCCGGGGGCTTTGAGAAAAACACATTAATGTTTTTGACCGGAAATCGAACCCAGACCTCTCGGGTGGAAGGCCAGCGCCTTACCCACTGCACCACGACAACCGCCTGTGTACCTTGGTTATGCCAAAACATAATTTATATAGGTATGAAAATAGCGTTCAATCAAAATACATGAAGGCAAAGCTTAACCTGGGTCTCACATCTAAACTCACCCGTCTGCCGCACATAAATAAATAGAACCTTATAGGAACGTCGCTCCAGTGTTGCATATAAGAATCGCGCACATATACATAGCAACAGTCGCGCATAACCTCTCGAAACGTATAATTTGGATGCGGCGACCGGCGAGCCAATGAATGACCAATTCGTATATATGCGTATGCGTTCTGGCGCCTTCTACTCGCAGTCCGCAGATGCTTTTTTTCACACTAAGTCGCATTCGACCAATCTGCAGAGCTCCATTATTTGGCACAGAGTGTTTTGTGAATAACGATGACGTCACATCGACGTATTCGACACGTTGCAGACGAGACGAGTTTTGATGTGCGGGCCGACTTATACTATATTCTGGACTATATACACAATTGGTATTGAAATGTGTAGAGATACAACTTGCAGATGTCTTTGAGAACATATTATATGAGCTGAAATATGGTCTTGCATTTAGTAAGACAGAAGAGCACGGTAAAATTGTAAAGTAGGTATTCCAACAAAAATGGTTTTACTGACCTAAAATTATAAAAAAAATGACTAAAAAGAACAGTAATAAATGCCATCTCTCACGCAATAAAAATACCTAGGTACTTAAATGAGTAAACCCTAATTATGTATATGGATAACATTAATCGCTTGGGCTCTAATTCCTACCCCCATAGAGACAGGTGAGTGTTTTACGCAAGGGACCAAGACAGTGTTTCACTCGAATAATAAAAAAATAAAATTTAATTCTCACGGTAAAGTGCTAAAGATGTCTTGCTTGAAAAAATTGCAACGGTTATATTTCGCAACTTTGCACCAGGTGCATGAATGGCGAGGTGGCTCATTACTTATTTAACATGTTCGTGACTGGACCCGTTCGATACGATATTTTATATTTTAGTAATCTTACTTTGTAAAAAATGTTGTTTATTGTCAAGACAATGCTTCTTCATTGATACTGTGTTAAATAATATACGTAAATATTGCAATAATAATGGAAAGTATTAAATAATAAAAAAAAATCTAATTAACACCTGATGCCACCTAATAAGTCGTGTTAGTAACATCATAACGATGATTTAATCACATAGCTGGTTTCCCTGGCGAAGTTTGAAACTGAAAACGACGACCGCTCTACCAACTCGATTACCGTGGGTGTAATATACATAATAATAATAATTAAAAATACCCACCGTATAACAGTGTTGTAACATCAACTAATTTTAGGTAACCCATTTCCACCCGTTATGTGCACATCCGTAAATTTGTATATTATCATCACCACGTCTTGAATTTGTAATTTGTAAAGTTCACTTTACGAATAACAATGATCATCGCCGGTTTCATCCGCTTCAACGACAAAAGACGAACATCAACAGTGAAACGGCAAACAATTTTCAACAATAGGTAGCACGTAATTTAGCACGCGTTGGCAATCGGAGAGCAATAGTCGACATGTGAGCACGTCAATTTGTTTTGTGATGGCGTCGGATGAATTAATTCTTAAATCGTGTAAAGATTACTAAAAAACGTTACGTATTTACTCGAAAAACAAAACATGTCAATGAATATTATTATTATTACATAAATAACAATAAACATAACATTAAATGGACGCATGTTGAATTTTTATGATAAATTATGTTTTGTTCGTCATGCGTCGTTTGCACAATCGTAAGCACGATCTTTTTAGACCATGGCTGAAGTATAGCCTTAAAAATGTCCTACTAAATGACAAACTAATCGTAATTAACTTATGTGGAATAAGTATTAAACTATGGGTATTGTTTTCTTGTAATTTATATATAATATTCTCCAAACATTTTGTTTCAAAAGAGCATTCTATTGCAATTATCATATAATGAGGGCTACATAGTGAACCAAACACACGACACTGCATTGATATGCAAATGTGAATACATTTCTAAACAGTCTGGCCGTTTGTGTGTTACAAATTTTAACTGCTCAAACCCCGTCTCGCAAGGTCGGCTGTGCACATGCGAACAGTGTTCGCGACAAATTATTATTCGATCGCAGAGTTCGCGAGAGAGAATGAGCCGCCATTTTGGCTTTGTCTCCGCTGCATCAATGAATGGAAGAATAAATACGGTAAAATAAAAGCAGACAAAAACACGAACACAATGCACGCCGGGTCTTTGAGGTAACTAACTAACTGCCCGACAGGGTTGACAGTCAATCATCATAGGATATTGGAACGGGAATTTATTATCTAATTAAGACCAAAGCATTGTGTATTAATATGGTTTATAAATATAAGATACCAAGCATCATATTTTTTCAAAAACCTATACTTGCACTACATTGACTACATAATCCCAACTTATTCCCAAATCAGTCACCATAAAATTAAAATTAAGTATTTGAATATGAGTAAAGGGACCAAATCATTAATGGCAGTCCATAGGACGAGATATCCAACATGGCGACCTAAATGGCCGCTTTTTAATAATTATAATGATACAATGCTGAGAAATAGCGTGGACATGTAACACAGATATGGTCTCTCGTCATAGACTGCTGTTTTTTTATTACGTCCATCTCCGGGAACTCAGAAATAATGGGAACTAAAATACCTAACGATTGAGGAGAAAAGCATGCAACCGATCTCGAGTAAGGCCCGTTTCAGACGGGACACCGGTGTCGCGCTCGATATAATATAGGAGGCCTTTGTATTATGTTTATGAACGCCCCAGAGCTAATGAGTCAACGCGTGTCCGGTACACTTTTCCGTCGGCCGCTACATTCTCAAGCCGCGGATACACTTGTTTGTATTACCGCAGCCAGTTGTATGTTCTAATTTATAACGTGAAATTATGCGGTTGACTCATTAGCTCTGGGGCGCGTTCATAAACATAATACAAATAACCCTTTATTCGAATACAGAGACCTCTTATATTATATCGGGCGCGACACCGGTGTCGGCTGAAACGGGCCTACGGAATAATTCGGGATACATTCCTACACGTTTCAAGAATACGTCATACGTCGAATACTGACAACTGCTCTCGGTCTATGCATTGACGCTCATTTAATATTGGTGTATTACATACACCATTGAACGTATATAATGCGTGGTTCATTTTTGTAGTACACTCACACATTCAAAACCATGTGTTGAAATGTACTGTATTGGTATATATATAGCCTATCGGAATTTTATTTATTATCTCGTCACTGTTCTGGCAGAAGACACTAATTCGAAAAATGACATATTGAGTTAGTTATACCAAAATGTTCCTTATTTCAAACATTACCGTCTGGAAACCTTCTTAATAAATAAACAGTCTTTATTTTAAAGTCATCCTTTTTACGATTACTTAATAAACTCACATGATAGACCATTTCAAACATTTTAACAACTTCAAAGTCAAATTACTCAAAACTAGTATTCTCCAGTTAGTGTGTTCTGCCAGAACAGGGACGATCTGTTCTGTGGTCCATCTATTAGGTAGATATTCTTTTTAGTCATTATTACTTCAGTAAATTACATATAATTATGTTCTACTAGTCTCCTACCACTAATATAATTGATCATTGTACCATTATACTTTTTTATTTATATGTTGTGCTACTTTCCACCCCGGTTGCTCCATCACCCTTCGTTGTATGTTATATCCAATCATTGGAATTATTGGTTGTCAATTAGTCTATGTATGCGATCTGATTATTAAAAAGGTTTATAATGGTACGTCATGGCATCTTCATTTAATATGCCACGTACCTAGAGCCAATGGAAATTTGGTATGTCAACTGTCAACTTTTAGTAATGCTCCAACAGATTTTGTGTATTTTGATTATATATAAAGAACAAGGTTAAAATTAATGTATGCAGAACTTATTACACCCATTTACATAACCAAGACATACCCACTAAATGTTAAGGCCACTTTTGGATTCTTCCCGTCCATATGGTTTAACTACTTTAACTATTTACAGAGTGCTTGCACTGAACTCCTTCGGTCAACCAGTTTGTCGATAATATGAAGTCGAAATACTCTTTAGTGTGTCTTTGTTAGCATTGTATATTAAGCGGATATAAAACGGTGACTCTGTCGTGGTCAGTTTTGTAAGTAACATTTTAGCCAATTGCTATTTCAGCAGTCTAGCAAGCCATCCGATAGATATCTTATCATATCTTTTGCAGTTATTCGAGGTTATGGTTATGGCGGACCTTCTCATTTTTATGCTTATTTGGTGTTAATTCTTTTATATCAATTGTACTAACAATTGTTATAAATGATTGGTCGCGAAATAATTGCGTTATCGATGGAGATCAAGAGATGCATGGCAACCCTATGCCAGTCGGTATACGACCGGATGGGAAGGTGGGGGACCGGTTATGGTGATTGCGAAAGAGTGTCTCGAAAATGCGATCGGGTCTCAAATGGTTAAACAGCTCGGTGACACGGAACGAATGAAATGATAAAAAGAGTTATGTATGAATATTGTGAACACATTATAAATTAATTTGACACAGATATAATATCATAGGAATTTAAAACATAATATTTAAATATGACCAAGATGACTTATCTAAGATGAACTAAATAAAGATTGTACACTTTGCCAATCAAGTCAGCTGATGGCTATCAAAATCAATAGTTCTTGTTTGGGAATGTATGTATCGTCTATGTTCTGGCAGAACACACTAACTGGAGAATACTAGTTTTGAGTAATTTGATTTTGAAGTTGTTAAAATGTTTGAAATGGTCTATCATGTGAGTTTATTAAGTAATCGTAAAAAGAATGACTTTAAAATAAAGACTGTTTATTTATTAAGAAGGTTTCCAGACGGTAAAGTTTGAAATAAGGAACATTTTTGTATAACCAACTCAATATGTCATTTTTTCGAATTAGTGTCTTCTGCCAGAACAGTGACGGTATATTGTATGTGGGTTCATTCGGTTGACTTTCTACTATAATATGTATAAATTACAATATAATATTACTGTTCATTGTAATTGTAATTATGTTTCATATCACGTTGTGAACATTTTACACATAAGTACTTAAGTACATATATTTTCAATGCTCACTCATGTTAATAAATTGATTAAGAATTTAAATTTAATTAAGAATACTAATTGTAATTATCAATCTAACTAACGTAGAGGTCCATATATATATATATATCATATACCGTTAAAATGCACCTGGGCATACGTATAGCATTTTTATGATAATAATAATTCTTTTAATTTATATACTTAACTATTTCTTCTATTCGACGAATAATTCACAAGATTTAAGAATGTACCATTCTAATTATTAAACATACATAATTCTGAAAACATGGACATGGGTATGCACAGGGCGCGAAACGCAAAAGACGCAGGTTCGATTCCTGCCGAGTGTCTTACTTTTTTCGAAAAAGATTTTTTCTATTGTCTATATTTTCTCATGAGTGTTTTCAGAATTATATATGTTCTTTTATTTTATGTTAGTTGCATACCTACAAATCGGTTGTAAATAGCCTAAAGATGCTGAAAAGCGAAACATAGAGTGGAACGAGTTATTGGGAGGCCTTCATCCAGCAGTGGATCGACCTCGGCTGATGACAATATACCTATGCTTATACAATAAATAATTTTCTATGGTTTCAACAAACCAGAGGTGAAACAAAAACAAGCATAGGTACCTACTTATCTAATTATATATTTTATAAAAAAATGGTGGGTGTTACCGAAGGAGTGGTAGCCAAACGAAACACAACACTGAAGATGGTAACTAAACACCACAGCTAATTGTGAACCATAATTTAGAGTTAACAGCGTATATAATTAGCATAATCTACCTCGATGACGTGAAAGGTGTTGCTCTAACAAATGGCAAACGCAAAAGGCAAAATGGATAATAATGTCTGCATATAATTAATATTATGCTTTCAGTTGAGTTAGCATTTATGTACCTATACACTATAAAGCAAACTTCCTTTTTATAATAATTTAAAAATTAATTTTGAATTATTTTTCACTATCTTAGGTATATTTTAATGTTGTGTTTAACATTATACACTGCATTTTATAAAACCACAACATTGCAGGGCATGAGGCCCAATGACAGTAATATAAAGAGACTGCAATGAGTAGAAATCACATAGACTTTTGTAACCAACCGCACCGAAAACACAGAACCTCCGGAAGAGGTAGATACTTAAATTGATTAAAAATTGAGTTGGTGTATCAGTTAAAATGTTGTCGGTTGGTCAAAAAAGCCCAAGTCTAAGCCGGGTCGCACATCCAAACTTGTCTTGACTACACAACACGTCGAATATGTCGACGATATTTTATTGGTATTCACAAAACATGAATTACTTCGAACAAAAAATACAGTGATGTCATAAGCAACAAATTTCACTCGACATGGGGTGCAGGCATAGGTAATACTAATATGTCGCATGTGAAACCGATTTTTCATTATTACTTTTTATTTCATTATTTCAGTCGATACGATTTTCAATATGCGACCGGGCTAAAGCCTAGAGCAGACATAATCAGTCGTGGCTACCACCGTTGGGATATACCTACCTACAGCCTCGTACAGGTACAGGTACAGGTGGACCGGGCCTAACTTAAACTAATATTTTCTCTCAGTTGATTGCATACCTACATATTATTATAAAACGCAACACGGATTAATATCACAGAATTTATTAAGTATTTATAATTTCGTTTATAATTTAGGTACGTGTAGGTATACATATAATAAGTTATTTTTAAGTTGCAGAATAATGTAGTTTTACGTATTATTGTTAATATCATAATGTTTTATTCTACACCATACCAAGCTTTTCTTTATGTTTTTAACGGGTCCTTCAAATGCAAACTAACGTTATTCATGTAGCTATTTAATAAAATGCCATTTATAATGAAATATAATGAAACACAACTTGAGTATAGTTCATTATAATTTGCATGTATATTCTTAATAAGGAAATTCATATACTAGGCCTAGGATATTTACAAAGCCAAGTAATAACATGCTCACTTCTGGTTGAAATATTGAAATTATACAGAATTGTTGGTGGATAATGTTTATATGGGTAACCACTCAATTTATACCGCGTGCTGTGGGCTCTGGGACAACCAGAAGAATATAACATATACAATTTGGAACACTGTGCAGTAAGCCTTTGGGCATTTTTTGTTACACCGCATTAGCGAAAAATTGTGTAATATAAGAATAATATAATAATATAAACAAATAATATGTAATGCTGTAACTTTTATGATGATGGCGGTGTGTGAAAACATACATACAAAGGGTTGGTCTTAGATTTATGCGATGAGCAGTGTGGGATTTTTAGTACCCGAGGGCCCATCAACACCAGTCACCATAAGTGTCACCGCGTCACAATATGATAGTTATTAACACCGAGACCCAAAAAGACCGAAGCCTTTTAGTACGGGCGCCAGAAATAGGTTCCCACGAGAGCTATTACATATGGGGTTGGCGTTGAATATTACAAAATAAATTCCTTATTTATGGATAGTAAAAAAAACAACGAAACTAATTTATATTATGATTATTTTAATTGTTAGCGAAGGCTGTGAGAATGTAGAAATTATATCAATTAATTCATATCAAATGACAGTTTTTGTCGTGGTTATAAATAACTCGACAATATTATGATCGCTATATAAAACAGTAAATGAATGTACCAAGTAGGTAGAGACAACAAGTGGCACGCGGAAGGTTTTTTGGTGACATGACCTAGACTTTAGTGTCAGGGAAGTCGCCAACTACTCTCATAAATACTGATGAAAAGTAACAAATTTAATACATGGTCGCCAGCGGGTAATTATATATGATAACGGGATAGTTATTTATAGGACGTATATTTTAATGTTTGTTATTGTTCGTAGACAGTAGATAGTGATCACACTGATCACACTGATCACTTTAAATCAGGTAAATATCTAAATATTATAATATTAACAAAAAATTTTGTTCCCAAACCACTGTTGAGCGACGTGGAAAAAGAGTACAATAAAAGAAAAAAAGAAGATTGCTAATTTAATTGCAAACATATAATATAAAGTGAAAAAAGATTTTATATAACAATGTGGCAGGGGAGTCGCGATTTCTTAATGCCAAAATCCC
Organism: Rhyacophila brunnea; assembly: GCF_057557595.1. Classification (NCBI taxonomy): domain Eukaryota; kingdom Metazoa; phylum Arthropoda; class Insecta; order Trichoptera; family Rhyacophilidae; genus Rhyacophila; species Rhyacophila brunnea. The sequence continues at coordinate 25,888,039 of NW_028232752.1, forward strand.
GGGATTGAAATATTCCCGGATTTAAACTATAAATCCCGGATATATTTTTAGACAAAACTGCACTTTTTTTACAACTAAAAATAATTAAATGACGACGATTGGTTTATAAATATAAAATTTTAAAAGATCATCAAAATATTGTAAAAGTTTCATATAATTAAATAGGTAGTCATCCAGCGAGTTTACAACATGATTACTACCAGGTAACTAGCATGCATTGCGAACATGTATTGTAGTTACATTGTGTAGCAATTTTAATCTGTGAATTTTTTGAAATAGGGACTTCATACAAGAAAAGATTTATTTAAACAATCTAATTTTTATAATAAAAATAATCTTTAACAACTACATTCTTATTGTAATTTATTCTGATTAAGATTATAATATAGTGAGTGACTGTTGCCTAATACAATATGGTAGCCAATTAATACGATAATAACTATGTAAATATGGTACTACTCAGGTTTTTCTACAAATACCTTTAACATTTAACAAACAAATTGCTTCGATAAGCTTCTATTCAAATAAAATGCATTAGTAGATTAAATTCCCAACATGTATACAAACTTTCAATGTTGAATAACGTATACTATGTATTCTCAATAATATCTGATAATAAAATACCTATAGGTACATATTATAATTAATTTCCTTACCGATTCGATACGTAGTTAAATTCAATTAACATAAATCGTAAAAGCATCACGATTCGCGTTAAGTTTTACAGTAAGTAGTAATTATTAAAATAAATGAAAAACGGGAAGCTTTAATGAAAAACACCAGAAGTAGCAGCCGCTACTTGACTGCCAGAGGCGGCAATACAACCTGCAAAAGCGTGCGTCTATGTACCTATTTAATATTAAATAAATAAATGAAAACTGTACTTGCTTGATTTCATATTGAATAAAGTGCAAGTACCTACCCATCGCGAGCTTTTCGTTTACCTCTCGGAAGAACGTCTGAACACCTGCGCATACATTTAAAAAGCTCACATAGGCCTACTTAGTATTATATAAGCAGTGCAGTGTGTTTAGTCAGTCTTCGATAAAGGCAATGACGTTTATCCGGATTAGCAGAATTAAACAGCATAAAAAACATGTCTTGTTTTTGCAAAACTGTGTAAAATGGGTTCCCAATTTGCCTAAAGTGTTTAAGTGTTTCCTTTTATTAAATTAATTTACATACCATTGGCGCGGCACGTGGGTGATAACTTAAAAAATCTCTGGAAATAGGTAATAGCAGATCGTCAATTGAATACAGAACAATTTACAGTGGAAATAAATTTTATTGGGTAATTTAAATAAAAACACCTACCAACATATGCCTAGTACTTTCAGTGTAATTATCTTGAATTTTATTGTTTTATATTTATATTGGGTTCCTAATTATTTATTACGGTAATATTAATATTCATTTTATTTAGCTTAAGTACCTACCTGTCAATGAGATTATACTAATGTTTTCGGATAAGCTAGGTAAATAAATGTATTTGGTTTATTTTGAATAGTCGATTTCTTAGAAGTTTATTAAATTTCTAATTAATATTTCTGTCTTCTTTCTGAAATTGGTTAGTATGACTATCAGTTTGTCATTGACATCCCTCTAAAACGGACGAAACCAATTCAAAATCGGTGTTGTTTGGGCATAAACTGATAACTGCTTTTTTGGTCATTTTATGTTAAGAGTAAAAATTGGGTGATTATAGTATTATCTTCCATTTGGTAATAACCCGATATCTACATTTCACTTAAAATGCTCGAAATGCTATTGTAATAATATGATGATATGTGAACAAACACAGTGGTTAGTTTGGTCAAAACATGACCAAAGACCTTATCATAGTTTTATCACTGCTAAGTGATCTTATTTCCCTAATTAGTAAAATAATTGACAATCTAAGTATTGCCATATTCTTCTTCAGTTATTTATATTAAAATGTTTTTTTCAATTTCAAACAAAAAAATGAAGTGAAATTTATTTGGGTAATTCAAAGCTTAAAATGGCTCTCCTGTAAATTCAACATTTTGCAGTTAACAGGTTATGCCCAATCAAAACCGATATATATAAAATAAATGAATAAGTATTAAGTATATTATATTGTTTTTTATTTAATTTAATATAGTTTGTGTGTAGCAGAATATAATGCGGTTTAATTTAAATATAATGTTCCCATAATTATAATGTCGGCATTGGTAATCAAAAATTTAATAATATCCTTTCTACTTTCTTACTAATGCGACAACATGGCAGGGCTTCAAACCTTCAAAAAGTTTAGTGTGTTTATAATATTTAAAATATGCACTCTTGTTATATTATATTGAATCCTAGTGATAGGCAGATGTAGGTAGGAAGTATGTCGTAATCAGCAGCATTTACCTAAACAAGTGCACTTGCAACCGGTGAACTTGATATCACATATGTATTGAAAACGATTAACTAATAACATCACAGTGATAATTAAAATATTTACGAGTTCACTTGAAACTTATAAAATAACGAACATTAAGTTGAAATTGGAGGAAAGAGAATGAACATACTCGACAAGTATCGCAGCATTGGGTAACTTAACTTAACTTGACCTCGAGCACGTGCTGCATGCTGCGAATGTCGCACGATGTACAAAGAATGCATTTGAACAGGTGCAAATAGAGTGAAATTCTAAGATTGCATTTAATCAACCAATTAAATAATAATTAAACGATTTTTAAAATATACTTGACTTTACGGTGACTATTTTACTGATTAGTTTATCACTGATATCAGAACGCAGTTCGTTCGTTATTCAGGTAATCACGAATGAAATGTGTTCGAAAATTTTCTGTGATTAGATATTTTCATAAATTCTGCATCCATGGTAACATAATAAATATTATAACGTTAGGAATGTTAGGATCTACGACGATCCGGTATCCATTATAATATATTTTTTTAATATTTAGTCATTAGCCGTCGAGGGAATTAGAAAGAGAGATGGGTCCATAGCAAGTACCTATGATTTGGATTCAGTTGGTAGATACACCAATGTGTTGATTCTCGTGAATGATTTTTATTTTTGTGAGAAAGCAGATATCTATTATTGCTTTCCATTATAAATTGAAGTGGAAATTGTTTCAAGGCTTTAAGGCTATGTATTTTTTTCGGAATTTTCAGATTTAACAACATGTAAAAAAAAGAGTTGGTAATACTTAATCATAAGTATACAATACATTGCATATTTTTATACAATTACTAAATATTGTTTGATGTTTGTCAACATTTCAAATTCCTCAACACGGAATCCCAATTCGAATGTTCGGAATTTCAATACCTAATAATGCATGTTCATGTTAATATAATATGGATAGGATTGGATGGGACCTTTTGGATACTAGGTTGATATCCCAATATACTAATTTCAAATCATTTTACGAAGTATTTTATAACGTTCGTTGTTAAATTATGGAGCTAGGTGTCAGTGGATGTACCTATAAATAAATATATTGACTAATTTAAAATAAAGTATGTAATATTCATCTAAATTCTATAGGTAGACACCGTGTCAGTTGGTTCGGTTGAGTTCACATGAGCGTGTGCTGTACACACTTAAATTATTTGAGGTTAGTAAACAACGTTGACATTTGCTTAGAGAAAAGTTTCATGCGTGACTGATTTCAAAACATGTTGAGAAAGCTGCGTACGTGTATAATCTGATTAAAATCACAAAGGTCAATTACTCATGAAAGGTGACAACTTTGAACGAGAAGTTCGTTCATTGAAAATAATATTTAAATTTTAAACCCACGAATTTTACAGGGACGTAGAAGTATCAAGTGATTATATCTCACACGCATCTTTGTATATAATGCCTGGTCCACACCGGCAACAAGTCGCGCGACAACTCGTTAAATTTTACGATAATTATCATGCTTATCGTAAAATTTAACGAGTTGTCGCGCGACTTGTTTTCGGTGTGGACCCGGCATAATACTCCACTAGACTATCATCAGCCTGGATCAATACACTGCTTGACGACTGTCCCCAAGCGGATTTCATTCATTTCGGTCCTGAGTCATGTGTGCTAAGTTTTCGCTAATAAATCGCCATTTCAGTCATTTTATATTTCAAGAAATGAAAATATAATTAATTTTAAATTCTACAGGTTTCCTGTAGCCTGTTTCTGTAGAATTTAATATTAATTATATTTTCATTTCTTGTAAAATGGAATTCTACAAAATAAATGCTAACTCAATTAATACATTTTATATTTCTTGGATAGGTACTAATTTGATTTTTTTAATTTCGTCTCGTCTTCGACATACTATGCGATTTACCCATTTATCTACTAACATTACACTTATTTGCTTTAACCATAGACGTAGAAAAAAATATATACAAAAATATTACTGAAGAATCTAGAATGCTGGAACAATTATTGTGCCACCTTACTACATATTTTGATAATTATAAATGCACGAATCATCGAATCGTCCTATACAGTACTAATGACATACTGAAATTTATCGCGTTGTCAATCAATCTATGCTCCGAACTTGGTTTTAGCAAACTCTAAAAGGTACCTACTTCATGGCCCCCACATCCTGAAGCGGCCCCCCAGGCTAGGATCTTTGGCGGGCCCCCCTATCTATCGCTAAGGATAAAGGCAGTGTGACGCTCTACGGTTGCGTTTTCCAAATGGTGTACGCGGTAAAATTAATGTGTAGGTTGTAGTAGTAGTAGTGTATCAATTTAAATTATGGAGTTGTTGAGGATTGATATGCTATTAAAAGTTGTATCGTAGAACCACGTAATTTAAAATAATAATATTATTGAAAGAAAATAGCGCCGCGGGCGACTTTTTTTTACTAGTGAAGCAAATTTGTGATCTGTGTTTATCTTATTTATCTGGTCGTCTCGCCTAGCCGGCCCCCTCCTGAGCTCGGGTCCCCAGGCTAGGGCTCTGTCAGCCCCCCTTGTGGGGGCCATGACCTACTCAGTAGGTACTTAATACTAACAACCGTTGGTACTTGATGGAATTAGAATTTACATTCTAATTGATTTAAGTTTTGTACATTTGAGTCATTTTTTTGCGACCCGAGTTTCGTCTTTCGGCTTCGTTATACACTATGTGTACCAATGGTAAATGCACACAGACAACGAATACAGTTAATTTTCGTTTATATAATAAATTATTACAATAAAATAAGGTACCTTATTAAGTACCTACACAAACAATTTTTGAAATATTTTGTAAAGATTCATTGGCGTTCATAAACATAATACAAAGGCCCCTTTATTCGAATACAAAGGCCTCCTATATTATTATATCGAGCGCGACACCGGTGTCCCGTCTGAAATGGGCCTTACTCACGAGGCGCTACTACAGTGGCTCAAATATCATATGATTAGCATCATAGAATTTAGCGAATTTCGCAACCAAGCGTATCTATTCAATGTAATTTCCGTTAATATCTAATTCTATGTTTCCCTTCGCATTGTGCCATGTAACTCGCTGACCATGCATTTATTTTTCATACAATAAGCCTGCTGTTTCTCAGTGGTTATCTGTCAGACATAATGTGACATGATGAACTGCCACAGCATGCTTTTATTCCAGATATCATCTCAATTATCCACATACATACGTACGCCATGCAGCATAATGCCTGCCAGTGGACACGTATTTTCACTTAACTCAATCTGCCCGTGCTTATGTGCTTATGAACCGCAAAATATGATGTCTTTTGTTTTCGTTTGAGGCTTTATTACTAAACGTTACTTTGGTTTTTAATTCAAACGATAGGAAAAGTGTTTGATAATATAAAACCATTTTTGCTACAAAACATAGTGTGTGGATTTTCAGAAAGTGGAGGAATCTTAACATACATTTATCTACGAATGTGCTGCATTGAATTATTTTTTTCAATAATACCTAACGTGGTATCAACTAAACGCACACAAAGTGAATATACACAATACATTAAACATTCAAACATTGCCAGATTCGTATAAGACAGCGATGTCTGGCAAAATCAGCGCCCTTGGCCGATGATTACATTTTAGTAGGATTATAGTTGGGAAAACGAAATACCAAAATGTATTATTATTCAATAGATAATAAAATATATTTAAATACCTACATATTTAATTAATAATTATTCATTTAATTGTTACCGGGTATTATTCCCTTAAGCCTCTAAGGTAGAGCCGCAACTGGAATGTGGGTTAGGTCAACCCCAAGTACTGTATAGTCGCAAAGCTGGAACTGGAATCGAACCCTGGGTCCCCTAAATTTGAATCCTGAAAACCCGGACCTAAAAAATGTCGCGGTTCAGGAGTTTCCATTGCTTCTTAGTTTTCTAAAGTTTTTATTAATTTTTTTTTGGTCATCGTCGTAGACCCTAGTCTTACATATCTAAAAGTATATATTAATTAAATAATTTATGTATATTTGGTCTTAAAACTTTATAAATATTATTTTACAAGTATTGCTGAATATATTAAACAAATTGGGGTGTATATATGCTCCACCTGGCAAGTTATAGTACTTTCACGATGATTAGTAAGACGAATACATTCATGTATTATCATGATGAATAAGAAACCTCACATAATTTTTACAACTTACCTCGAATAAATATTTGCGGTGATATGATTAACACTGGAATGAAACAGGATGGGTAGGTACTTACCTGAAAACAAAGAAAAAGATACAATTAATAAAAATTCCGATATTGACCTATTGATAAATTAAAAAAAAATTAAATGTAAAGTAACCTATTAAATTGCATTCTTCGTTTACCGCTGTGTAATGTCTCTACTAGCATTGTTACTCCCCTTTAAAATGAAAAAAAAATAAAACCCTTAATTTAATTTGTTGTGGTGAATTTTACTCCATTTATTAACCTAAAAGCCAGTTAGCTACATTGAAAATAGGCTTGCTTGGCCACGATTTTATTTCTAGCGTAAAAAAGTTAATTGAAAACAAAAGGGTAAAGGAGGGTGCAATGGCGTCAGCGGAGAGATGCACAGATATAAACCTGTGTTTAAGCGAAGTTTTTGTACACGATTACGTTTTCGGCTTGCCCAGATAACGTTACGCGATGAATTCCGTTAAAAGTTAACGATATCGTAAGCCTGCAATATTCCCAGTGGTGTGGTAAAAACTAACAACTTAAAAATGATTAGTAACAAACCGTTATATTTTATGATTTAGTTAGCATTTAATTGGTAGAATTCCATAAAGTGGAGTATTATATACTGGCCTTTCACCGAGTGGAGGTAGTTTTCACATAGTTTTAGCCACTTGCACAACTCATCGGATCTTTTCGATTAATCAAATAGGTATTTAAAAATTAACTCATTTCTTTGACTAGCCGAGGATTTGAACCCGCTATCTACGGCTTCGTATTCATACAAAAAATGGATGTTCTAGACGTGGGACGTGGATGCTTAAGCGTCGGATTATAGCGTCGTGGGTCCCAGGTTCGAATCCTGGGTCTGGCAAGTACACGTATTGTTTTTCAATTTCTGTATGAGTATGGACCTAACCTAATAGGTTGAGCAAGTTGCTGACATCCATTTCTCGTAAAAAGAAAATCTGTTAATACAAACCCCACTCTGTAGAGGCCCACAATGATCTTATTAAGATCGGACATGGTCTAAAAAAAATATTAAATTTTACAGGTTGTGTTATTAACCGATAGCTATTTAGGTTGTCACGCCATTATCAAAACACAAAATCTAACGATATAGTTAGGAGAGTTCAGAGGATAACAAAAAAAATATTTTGTCAAATTGTGAAGCTGGAAATAATCACTAATTTCTTATTGACTTGAACAATTATTGATGTACTTCTCAATTAAACGTTGCTACGTAAATTTAGCTTTGATACGTTTTGACTAGATTTAGTAATGTTATATTTGGCTTGGTCAATCATTGTCATTATAATATTATTTATAGATGACACTCTCTATAACCAAAGTGCAAGTCATATATATATCGACCGGGACATGGCATAGTTGCGTGAGAGGCACTGGAATGTACAAATGCAAGCATTTAATGAAGTACCAAACAACGTTCACTAAATTGCGACTAGCTATTTTAACATTATATGGCGATCTTTGGCATGTGTTTGGGCGATTAGAAGATTATAGTATTCAGATAGGAAAACGCAATGTGTATTTATATATGATTATTTTACTATATGCTGTTTTATTAAATTGAACAGTGATTCATATTGCTGAATATCAGAACGTCACTGGTCGGCTGCTTGTTATATCTGATAATTAATAGCGGGTTGATTGCAGACACGCCCTTCGAATAATGAAATTAATTAGTTTTTGGCTGAATCCGAAAATACCTCAATTATTTGCGCTACACGTTACAATAATCACCTCCGTCACCCGTTATAATTGTTTTTAACTTTAACTCAAACTGATTAATTCAATTTATCTTCAGTAGGTAGCTTATTAATATTAATTATTATACCTGTCATTTTCTAATTTATACCATAAAAGGTTATTTGACAATAATTAAGTACTTATTACTGAACATAGCTGTAAAACTAACTCAATAATGATCGATTATAATCAAAATTCCGAGTCGTCACACGCATATAATATATATTATAATATATCAGTGGCGAAGGGTGGAGGTAGGCTCTTAAGATCCGCCATAAATAGTGCACACTAAGCTTTGTCAGTATATAAGGCCCAATAGTGACTAGGAAGCGTAAGTGAAATATGTTAGTTAGAATGCCACTAACTAGAACCTAGGTTTAGTCCAGGCGGCATGGTGGATCTGAGTAAACATAATATAAAAGACGCTGTTTCTTTCATGATTCGTGGTGATCGGTATCAATCTAAAATGTATGACATTATTCTAGGATCTATATGGTATGCAGGTATACTACACAATTAATTGGTCAGCGATCGACCGTCACTTTTCGTGTCATTCGGAGCACACATTATTTTCCCACATATTTTTTTTAAATTGATGATCTTAAATCTGCAATCCGATGTGGATTCTGGACGCCCCACGAGAAATGGATGTTAAGCCAATAATTGGCCAACATTAACCTAATAATCTTAGTTCTATAAGGAAACAAGTCAAAATACCTTGTTCCAAGATAATGCCGTTTGAAAATTTTGCTCTAGGTAAATGAGCTAACTCTAAGGCATAAAGCCCATTGACGCAGCGAGTGCGGCGCTCGCGCAAAATTTCTACAAGTGGCGCGTAAATCATCGAAAATACAACGTAATCAAATACGCCAGCGCACACTGGACTTGACGATGCCTTGTGCCCCGCCTGCCGCATGAGTCACCGTTTTTCGCTTCTCGGCGATACGATTTAATGAAAATACAAAGAAGTCCATTCATTGAACACGGCTACCAAAATCACGCTGCTCGAAGCGTCGTCGTTCGACGGGCGAGAAGTCATTATTTGATAACAGAGAAGTCATTGTTTAATTTTATTCCGTGTCCTATATTTCACTGGTTGAATAATGTCGTCGTAAATATTAATTACAAGCCCCGAAATAATATAATATTTTTGTTGCTTTGTTATGAGAGACGCTGTAATAATAATTATTTTGTGCTGCTTGGGCCGCTTATTACATAGGTGAAGGGCAAGAGACGTGTGATTATGGTTATGAATAAACGCTTCATACGCCGACTTCGCCCGCTCGACGCGTTCTATGGGCACTATCGCCAAACTATAGAAAAACTCTAAAACATTGATTTTTGAAGTAAATGTGTTTATTTTTCATTTTGTTCAAATAAACTTAGCAATACACAATGAAATTTTCTAGTTTAACAAATACTTTACCCAGACACTCCCGTTTATAATTGAATTAATAATTAATTCCAGAAAGGGTTATTCGATTTTATGACCAGTTGAAGAAATTTTAAATTTTTTTTTTTGTTGAATTTAAACTATTTAAAGAAAAGACATTTTCTACATCGAATGGCATTATTAACCCAAGGCCTTGAAATTTTGAGTTGTTTCTCACTAGAAATTGGGTATTGAATTGATCAATATGTGAATTTTGCCAGACCCGGGATTTTAACCCGAGACCCTCGGCCATCGCGCGCATTCTCCCATATTGCTTTCTGTATATTCTAAAAGGCGTTGATGGAGAAGATTAGCGAATACTTTATTTATACCTATGATAATTTTAACTGCGTGAATCGATGTGTTTATGTTTATAATATAATGTTAATACATAATTATTTACTCATTCAACATTTTTATTAATAGTCTTTAAACACATTAAAAAATGCATAATATGAATCATCTGGTATACGCCCACATGGAGATAAACGTGAGAAAATGCATTCGATATTGATTAAATTCACAATGACTTGTCGGTGCATTTGACTGGCAAAGCTTTTATCGTAGTGCCAACAACACGAAAACAACATTCCCAATAAAGCATACACCGTCGATTGTTGTCCATGCAGCCATGAATTCTACAATAATGTAAATGCTCCTTTTGCATTATCAGCTATTGATACTACGTTGCGTCAAATTTATTATGTGGAAATTACCTTCCTAGTTATATAATATTAGATATACTTTCTAATCTTCACTACAACATTTTAAACAAAATGTTTGTTTATGTTTAACCGCCATTTTGATTCGTCGCCATCGACGTGATAAAAACATTGCAGTGATCGTAGGCGTTAAAATGGGTAGAAAAGGAGAGTTTTAAATGTTAAGACAGTTATAACGGACAACGTTGTTTATTAGAGATGTGTACAATCAGTGTTGCCATCTTTTCAAAGTGGAATTATAGTGCAGAGCCTCCAAAATTATAGTATTTGGGGAAAAAATATAGTACGCGTTGTCAGCTATTGAAAATGTATAGGTTTTTTGTTTCTCAGAAAAAAAAAATAACGGAGAATTTGAGAAACTCCGAGACCCCTTTTTATTTAGGTACCTCTTCCGACCAAAAATGCTTACCGAAGAATTCAAGAAATTTCATTTTAAACCAGTCAAGGGATTTTTTTACGTTTTTCGAGCAATTTTTTTCCAAGTTCTCCAAATCTTCTTATATTGCGAAATTATAGTACTTTGCACTAATTTATCGAATGGAAATATCGAATTTTTAGTTCTTTTTATATATTTTTTCCGATATTCAAAATTATAGTATTTTGGGCGTACTATATCTGTTTTATATCGTACATAGTACGCGGACCAAAAATATAGTACAAATACTATAATTATAGTACGGTTGGCAACACTGGGTACAGTACAACATATTGACAGTCAAAAGATTATTGTGGATTATAATTCGACTGCGCGAAGCCTACTGACACGTCAACAACAAAGGGTAAGAGTCTCGGTTTCTCAGAATTTTGGGACAGAGCCCTTCTTGAAATGAGACGTTTGTTATTGGATTTAAGAAGCTCCCAAAATGTTTGTATCAATATTATGTGCGCAGAAATAAAGAAAGTCTTAATAATGGAGTCTTGATGGAAACCGGCACGAAAAATAAGTATATCACGTGAAGAGAATAAATACTTAATAGAGACATACAAGATGACACGATGCGGTGACAATTAATACATATTTGATGGGGTGGTCAGGATTCTCCAAACATGATGATTCTATACTACAACAAACTACCTTTTTGTTAATGAAGCTGTCAACCTAAAACCTCCACTAAGCAGGCTCTCACATCTTAACTCGCCTTGTCTGCCGTGCGGCCATAAATCAAACCTTCTAGAAAGTTGTTCCGATGTTGCATATGAAGACCGCGCACTTCTACCTAGCGATAGTTGCGCGTAACGTCTCTAAACGTATATATTTTTGGATGAGGCAGACGAGACGAGTTTTGATGTGGTGGCCGGCTAATAGATTCTGAAAGGACGGTACCTAGGTAGAGATAAAAAAAATGGGTGTCGTCGATATGCTTTTTGAGATTTCAAAATATACCCCCACTAGTATTAATATTGGAGCATGAAAGATCTTTCAATGTATGCTATAATCTGAACTTTCCTAGACTGTGTTGTGAATTTGTAACACGACGTTAAACAATCAATCAGTTCAATACTTCCCACGAGATTTACGAATCGTCGACAGACATTTGTTAATACAACTTTACTGCTTTTGTGACAAGAAGTTTGTATATATATTATATGTACATAATGCCGGGGCCACACCGGCAACAAGTCGCGCGACAACTCGTTAAATTTTACGATAATTATCATAATTGCTTAAGAAATTTTACGATAATTATCATGCTTATCGTAAAATTTAACGAGTTGTCACGCGACTTGTTTTCGGTGTGGCCGCACTTTTATACTACATTCTCTATGTTTATTTTATTGTTATCAATAATAATATAACAATATAGTTGACTACATTTTATTGCTACATCGTAACAGTTATTAATGTCAAAGTTACGTATTATATAGGGTCGTCCATGTATATATGGCATTACGATTTAATGAGGGGAAGGGTCTGATATAAGTGAAGATGTATGACGAATAAGAGGTTTATAGTTTATGCATTATAAATAAAGGTTAGGAATATTTTTTTTCTTTAACTGTGTCAACTGCCAATTCTTGATGGAAAGAAACTGTATTAATTAAAATAGTACACTATATTATGCAATAGTAGGCATTTGATTTATCTTCAATAAATAATTTTACCTTTAAATTTTGTAAATAGCTGTGGTTGCACTGTTTGCAGTGGAATGTAATTTGAAGATGCTGGTGGATTACGGATCTAGTGCGTGGGGGGGGGGGGGGGGGTTCGGAATGTCACTCTCACGGCCCACGGGTTCACTTGGGTTTTGTTGGGAAAATTGATTTGAAATTACAAGTTTAGGATGGATGATAGACGCGACGTTCACTCAAACCGTATCAGATTTGGCGCAACGAAGGTTGAACAGACGCGTTTTAGGTGAGTCACGCTGTGGTTAAGGTTAACGCGGCCTCGGTCGCAGCTTATCAGATAGAGCGCGATAGAGTTTTAGCATTAACAAGCCTAGGTGCGTCGGCTGTCTTGAAGTAACTGAATGTAACGTAATCACGGTCGACTCATGACCCTTGACTGCTGGTCGCCTGGTCTTGTGACAATATCTGGGAATTTGAGGTAGGTGGGAAAAGCGACCATAATTGGCCCAACCAAGGTCTAATAATGTATAATATTTTGTATATTATCTGTTGACAATGTCCTCTTTGAAGCGGACTAAACAGGTCATGATTATTATTAAACTATTTCGAATAAGTACATAATATAATGTTTTATTTTAATTTAATATTAAAATGTATTTACAGGACTCTGCGGCTTTTCATGTAAGCGCACCCTAACTAAAATAAGGGAGGAAACAAATTAACGATGCTCTGTTAGTTGAAGCTGTCTGATATGGCACGTATTATAGAAATCGATCAAGATTTACTTCAAACAACACTGCTAAAATATCCTGTATAATTATAGTGTATTTTTATTCCACGCTATATCTAAAAAGATATGGTCAAGACAAAAGGCTTAGTATGCAAAAAAAGATAACAATATAAATTATATTAACATTGATTTGTACATGTTGGTTCATTAATGAATACTTACCACGATGTCACATTATTATTTTGACTACTAGGCTCGTAGAATTTAACATAATTTATATTATCGATTAAAATGGAATTCTACTAATTAATACCTAAATGGTAAAATTTAGAATACATAACAGTGATTACTGATAGTGATTACCAACCAGTAATCCACGAGCTTGTGTAATGCATTTATAAAAAATAACAACTACAAAAACATTATCCAGTGAGCGTAAAGTGAAAATGTTTGGTTGCATGTGAAATGTAAGTATTATGCCGGGTCCACACCGAAAACAAGTCGCGCGACAACTCGTTAAATTTTACGATAAGCATGATAATTATCGTAAAATTTCTTAAGCAATTATGATAATTATCGTAAAATTTAACGAGTTGTCGCGCGACTTGTTGCCGGTGTGGCCGCACTTTTACAGTTCACTCGTGAGCTGTCGTACCGGAAAACGATGGCCTTATAATTATCATTGAGGTCAAAAATTAACACGTCGTTGTCCGTCAGCATTGCAGATTATAAAATTCAGTAAGAACATTAATTTGATATTGATTAGTGTCAAATATCTGATGATAACGCTGTCATTTTTGTCAGATATTTGATAGGTACGAATTGATAGTTACGATCTCCTACCAGAATTTAATATAAATATATACGATATGATTGTATTTCTAATGTAGATACCTACCTATTTTCATTTGACACTCCCTAATATTCCGGTGGTTTTGATACGGCCAAAATGTATACGTACATGTTTCCAAACACGAAAATGTTTGTCATTTTTGTTGATCCCCGTTAGGGAATCCAATCCCGGGATCCCGAGCTATTTTCGATACCTATGAATCCCGGGATTGGTAAACATAATCCCGGGATTTCGGGATTGATTTTTTATCAATTTTTATGGAAAATAAAATAAAAACTAAAATAACTATAAAAAATACTAAGAACAAGTACGTTACAGGTGTAACTTTCAGTACATCACAAGGTAATACATTATAAATATAAATCATAACATTACGATTTACAAATAAACACAGGACAATACGCCGAGAACCGTTCGGTAAGTGAAAACACTCGAATACAAAAAGCATTGAGATGTCAGTTTGAAGGATTAGATGACATTAAATTTAGTTGCTTTAATAATAAGCCAGAGGATAAGGATGGCCGTTTAATGAAAAGGGACAGTGAATGATCACAAAATAGTATTATTATTTCACTCAGGAATGAGACAAAAGATCTGTTTGAAATTATGAATGAACGGTGAGAATAATATAATATGCCTTGATGTATGTTCCTCTTCAAAATAAGGACGGTAAAAAAGAGTCGGTAGTAAGAACTTGATAATCGACGGCCAAAACGCTGTTGCTCACGATGACCGTGCGGCTTAAGCATCGGCCTATGCCCTATAGCGTCGAGGGTCCCAGATTCGAATTCTGGTCTGGCAAGTACACGTCATATTGTTTTCAATTTGTGTATGAGTCAGAGTATGGACCCAATAGCTTGAGCAAGTGGCTGGCATCCATTTCTCGTAAAAACAACATCTGTCAATTAATACAAACCTCCACTCTGTGGAGGCCCAAATGATTGCCTTTCGGATCGAACATGGTGATGTAAAATGTAAACAGAAATTATCTAGTAAGTATTCAGGTTCGTATTTTTTTTGCTGGATTCAAACAATAATTATAATGATCGTATAGTCAGTGTGTACCGAACAAGATAATTAAATAATGTTCGCATACAAGGAAGGAAGCTTTTTATTATTAATAATTCTATGCAAGAAAGAATCAATACAACATGTAATCCGATACCTGCGGAAGTTCCTCCTCCAAATAATAAGGACGAGCACAAATACGATAGGCAACATTTTAATAGAATTCGTGGCGTAGTGAAAAAAAGCCATATCACAAACAACGGTGTGCCTTACTCGAAAGCTCTGGAATAAAAAGCTTTATATAAAAGGGGAAAGCTTTCGTACATAAGAAACTTTTAAGGGTTCAAGAGATTAACGCAACGTTTATAATCTCTGGTGATAAAGTTAGTTTTTTTTTTTTTTTTTTTAACTTTTAATGCTTTGATTTACATACTTTTAAAATTTACCGAGTTGCCGCTTATAAAGCTTATACAAGTGTAACCAAACGTATGATAATAACATTATGAAACATCAGTTACTGTTCTGCCATGACAAAATCATTGTTGCATTTTTAAATGTATCTTTAAAATTTTACCGACTAATTTCGTTAAGCGTTATAATCTGTCGCTAATCCACTGTTGGATGAAGGTTTCCCTATAGGCCTATAGGTTAATTGATACTTTCATATATTTAGTAATTTGTTTGGAAACAAGTCAGGAAAACCTACTAGAAAAAATATTTTTTAATTATGTAAGTATGTGTATGAGGTGTTTGATTTATAATTTATACATTATTGCGCCAAAATAATCATGTTGCCAACCCCAGTATGCGCAATTCTTAATCCCAATACACGTTATAGGTACCAAATATAAACTATTGTTAATCACGTAATCAAATTTCATGTTGGAAGCCAGTATTAATTTATAAATCATGCGACACATAAGAATGAGTGATGCATGCATGACGTCTAGTAAAATGTTTAAAAGGATATATTAATTTCAAAGTTAATTTTAAGAGAGGTTTTAATGCAGTACTTACCTATGATTTGCATCGATATTTTATAAAATAACGCCAATTATCATCCTAGTTGGTTAATTTAACTAACCTAACTAACTAACCACAACAATGGACGAGGTTATATTGTATCTCGGATCGACCATTCATGGAAAAAGCGGATGTGAAGCAGAAATAAAAAGATTGCGAAAAATGAGATGACACCATGTCTTACCGACTAAGAATTACAATTTCCATAAAAATCATTCTTGTGCAAACATCAGTGTTTTCTATATGTGTACGTTGTCTAATCATGGACCACGGGGGCAATGGAGCGGAAGGTAATTGATGTCATAGAAATGTGATACGTATTTTTTGCACATAGCACAGGACGAACTAGTCAATCATCCAGACTACAAATAAAGGAACGGCTCTCCACAATAATTTATACCCACATATTATTCAGCGCGGACCAGATAACCCGGAGAAACCGATGGTTTTTGGTAAGGAAGGCCAAACAGAAGTTGAGAAGAATAGCGAATTAGACATATCAAGTATATGAGTTTATTTAGGGCAACTGCCCTACTACCCTAGGAGAAGCAGATGGCTAGTGTAAGGGATGAAGAGTCTATGCCGCTGAGAATATGACTGCATTTCAAGGTAATAACAATTAATTAACTGTAATGAAACGATCGAGAAGAGATCCTAGAATTCTAAAAATTATGCACGTTACTGTGAGGTTCATAATTAAACGTGGTATATGCATTGAAAACATTAAAATAACCAATGATATTGTTTGTTTGGCGTGAACATGGGTTCAGTTAAACGAATCGTCGTTTTTTATTTGAAAAAACAGAACATCTATTCTGCAACTAAAATATGTATGGATCAAAATCTTCGGAGGGAACTAAACTTTTTCAGAATGACAGATGTCGAGATGACGTCCCACTATTTGCGTGATATATGTCACAGAATCTTTCCAATATCGCTTCACCGTTATTCATAAATCATAATATCGTAAAGAAAATATATGGATTTTGATCGGATATTCTCATATAAATGGGTAAAAAGCGAAGCCCCTTGAAATCTGATTATATTTTTTTTTTGTGAAAACGGTATTCTCGAGTAAGGGCATAGTGATAAAATTGGCAATATCGTAAATCAAATATGGAGCATATTCATAAAAATGATACAAAACGTATACATAAACCCATAATATTACCTAACGACATAAGATTTTATTTAATGACATAATGGTAAAATTAATAATGTTTTCCAAAAGAATATTTTTTGATGTACAAGTTAGGTACTACGAGAAATATCACTGATTTTTCAGGTATCATTATTTATACGTGTCAGCAAATTTGTACGCATGCAGTTGCTCGTATCACAGTTTCTCGTGAGCTGTTGCATCGGAATTATATGGCTGTATAGTGTATAGTATTGAAATCAAATTCACGTCTAAGTAAAACATTATTAAACAATGGCAGAGTTATTATCAGATATTTGATATCAATTAATATCAAATTAATGTTCTTATTGGATCAAATAAAATTGTAACATTACTGTCTGCAATGCTCCACGAACAATGCGTAATGTTTGATCTTTATGCTATACGGCCATCTGGTAAAAGAGCTTACAGTTAACTGTGCTACAGCGAAATGTCATACGCACAATTTATATGTAACCAAAATTATTATCGGTTTTATTCACTTTACACGAAAATTCTTAAGTTATCAATATAACACAGACTGTATCAGGTTTTATCGTACCTACCCAATATAAGTACAATATAATTATGTGATAATGTTCTATACAATTCTCTTAACACCGGTTATGTATATTTCCAACAGAAAGTCCAGGAAAGCCTCAAAATATAGCCTCCATAAGTGGGCAATGTTTGCACGTCAGGCGTTTAATATTGCACAATGTGTCATACATACTGTTGGATTATTTCATGGCGCGAAACTCGAAGATGAAAATGCAAATGGCGGATACATAATGGCGTGTACTTTACTGAACATACATTTCCGACAGACCTTTTAGAGAACGTGTGACAACGGTGTTGAATAAATTTTAACGTTGGACTCACATTCACATGACAGTACCGGATTTTTTTTTAATGGCAACAGTAATTCATTATTCATAACTAGACACCGGACATCTGGAGTCCTTTTTTTTTGGGACGGACTCGAATATTACAACATTTTTTAATTAAAAAATGCGTTAATAATTTATGGAACCTATGTTTTTCAGAAAAATAAGTTGTACGATGTAGTAGGTACATTGAAATATGAAATAAATGATATTGATAATATGTGCAAGAGACTTTATCGATACTTAATTATATAGAAACGCTGCTATTAGTAGGTAGATATACTATACTATTTAGAGAAATTAATGAAGCGCTTACGTATAGAGTGGAAAAATTAGTTGTTAATAGTAAAATCTATAATATTTAATAATATTCCACTTTTTATATACATACCTATTATTGTAATCAAAGTTTAAAATTTCTACTAAACTACTTTTATTTTCATTATCAAATAACAAATCACACTTGCTCCCATAATGAGAAGGACCTGACAGCTAGTGTATTATTAAAATCGTACCAAATCTGAATGATTTCGTATATTATGTTGATACTACGAAAATATATAATATGAAAACATATTATTATATTATATGGATTTATGGATGGGTAAAATGGGGAATATCGGACCTATGTGGTTAATGAAACCCTTTAGAAAAAGTTTCGTACGAAAGATACTTCAAATCGTACTTTTGTGTTTCAAGCAAGTGGTTGGACATATTGAGATATTCAATTTTAATATATAGGTACTGATGTTGTAATGTTTTTTTTGACATTTTATAGGCCATTTTCAAAAACTTTATATTCATCATGCAAAATATGTAAGTACATGCGTTTTCTGTTAATTGCTACTCCCTGATACTATAAATTATATATCATAGTATTATTTCAATGAAATATATAAACCCGATATAATTATTTATTTCGGAAGTTATCAAAATGATACAATCATAATTAGTCGACATTGATACATTGTATATATATATAGTACCTAATACCATTGATAATAAATTATTTTATCAAGAAAATATTAGATATAAATAGGTATAACACAGTTGCAGTGCCTACCATTTGCCTTAACAAGTTGACCTTGGTTCTAATAGTTCATTGATTTATCCAATCTGGGAGTTCACACATGAAACTATAATTTGATGTTATAGTAATATGGTAGAAAAAACAAAAAAAACTTAACCTGCGCGTTTGTTAACTGATCTACGTATTTTCTTAAAATCCGAGATCACTTCAGTTTTGACGATTATGGATTATAGCTTAAAATTGTTTATTTGTTTTTATTTAGTGAGTAGGTATATTTCGTGATATTTCACATTAGCTGGTTCCATTGTTTACGGGAAATGACGATTTAACGGGCTTACCTATTGAATGTATTAATAGTATGTAATATATTCATTACGGGTTTTTCACAAACACTTCAGATAATCAAAATTTGTTTTTTACTTGATCCTTTACTAATAGGTAAGAAGGTTTTAACAATCTTTTATTATGTCAATGTGCATTTACGATCGGTGAGTGCGCATAGTGCACGAAGAAGCCAGAAGGCCATAAGCCAGAAGGCATAAGCCGGGTCGTAAATAATGACTAATAGAATACCTAGTACAAAACATAAATCAATTAGAATTTATTGATTAATATTTTTGCCACTCGTACCCGTTAGATATAGGGACCATTATACCACTTTCCTCTAGAAGGTGTATAAGGTACTTTTAAACACTTTGTACATTTTGCATTTTTGTTTATTGTTATTAAATCTTAGTTGATATTATTCTTTTGACTTATTAACTTAAAAATAACAACAATGGATGAAATATAATATTCCTAAATATTATAATATGTCACATATATAATATTGTGTAAGTATATAATATATAATTATCAAGCCTCGATAGCGAAGGCTGCGTGACTAGCAAATGCACTTACGACCTATGTAAACCTGCCGCTTTGTAATTTTATTCTTGTAAATCCACGGTATTATAGATGGTTGCACTATTATATCTAAAATGTAAACATAAATTTATATGCAATATTGGTATATACTACAGCTGATGATGATACATACTATCGTATGGAAAATAATTCATTTTTAAGTTGTGGGTTTCTTGTACGTATCATGCGACAAAAGCAATAAAATCGTCTTCAAGTTTTTGTCATTGGTCGGGAACCTTTTTTGATACATACACCTACGGCAGGTGAATTTTAAACACAGCAAATTTTTCACAGTTTTGAAGTTACGCTATTTCTTAATGTATATAAACCAGTCATTTAATAAATAAGGACAAATATCACCAACAAGTTAGTTCAAGTAAACAATCGACTCCCACGTCCTCTATACTTAATTGACTTTTTATGCAATAATATGTACCTACCTATATTTTGTACTGTTATTCAATTGAAAATGTCCATTAGGATAAAATCGGTTGAATATCAACATTATGGAATAAATGTGGAAAAAGTACGAAAGTACATATTATAAAGTGTTTTAATGAAATATGTATCTAGGTACCAGTCGTTTTATGTGATGAATAGTTCTTTACACTTTATAATATGTAAGTATTTAAATCAAATACATAATATAATCATATATCAGATAATTTCTTTTTAATAACAACATTTAAATATAATGCTAATTATGTCGAATGGCCACCTAATCGGCGCGCCTTTAGCGTACAATGTATTAAATGGGACGGCGGGACTTTTTTTAATGTTACACACCTACAAACTTACCTGTAAAATGGCCAAAAATGGAACTACGAATTACCATAGGACGCCATTTTGAAAATTTCATTCGAATGTCAGATTTTGTCCAGTTACTAGTCTTGATTGGGTAGTTTTCGACAATGGCTCCATTTTTTTGTAGTACTTATTCCACTTTTAATCAATAAATTAGGACCGGTTTCATCCGCCTCAGAGGGACATTTTCAACTGAATCTTCCCTTGTTCCGTTGAAAATGTCCCTCTGATGCGAACGAAACCGGTCCTAATTTATTGATTAAAAGTGGAATAAGTACTACAAAAAAATGCGTTTTTTTAATTAAACAACAATAAATATTAACGTAATACAATCACTAAGTGAAAATCTGAAGTATTACATGGGACGGCGGGACTTTTTTTTAACGTTACACACCTACAAACTTACCTGTAGAATGGCCAAAAATGGAACTACGAACTACCATAGGACGCCATTTTGAAAATTTCATTCGAATGTCAGATTTTGTCCAGTTACGAGTCTTGATTGGGTAGTTTTCGACAATAGCTCCATTTTTTTTGTAGTACTTATTCCACTTTTAATCTATAAATTAGGACCGGTTTCGTCCGCCTCAGAGGGACATTTTCAACTGAATCTTCCCTTGTTCAGTTGAAAATGTCCCTCTGATGCGAACGAAACCGGTCCTAATTTATTGATTAAAAGTGGAATAAGTACTACAAAAAAATGCGTTTTATTAAATTAAACAACAATAAATATTAACGTAATACAATGACTAAGTGAAAATCTGAAGCAATATTATATTGCAAAACCTTTAGAAGAATGCAATTACGGCTTACGCAATACATAATATTATAATAGTAGGTTCAAACGAATATTTTCAGGGATGTCTCGCATCTTCAGATGTACGCCACTGGTATTTTGAAGATGAAATTTCTTACGATCGATTTGATGAAATTCTTCAATGTCAATAGTTTATAATCAAATAGACCAGTTTGGGCAGAGCATCCTCAAAATACTTAAATATCTAAAGAAATAAACAAGTAGGTATGTGACTTTTTTATCGATATGTAGGTACGGTATTGTTGCTTGGTAATACTAATAGGTATCAATATGATACATTTAGAACATAAAACGGGTCAGCGGACAAAATCTTCCAATATTTGTATTTATATTAGTGGTAGGTACGCAAAAGCTATTCGATATTTAATTATGAAAAAACATATTCTACACACATTTTATAAAAATGGTTTACCATTACTTACCTGCAATAAAACAAACCATCAATTTTGTAATGCGATCTTTTTAATTGCATTTTGCGAATTTGAATTCGTTTGTCGTAGCCGCAAGTCGCGTTATAATATTGGCAAGACGATTATCTTAATTACAATAATTACCATCGCACCTGAGCTGCCAGAAAAAACAACTGACAAATTGTAGAAATCCATACTAAGAATCATTTGGGCAAAAGTCTCCTTAGGATATTGGATTCGTCCACCATTTTAATGTGTTTTTTTATGGGTTGACGGTTAAAAACTTGAAAGATCCGGCCTTTATTCATAACATAAGTCATACGGCGCTAGAACATTTCAACAAATTGTGTCACCGGCTGCTCGCACACGATAGCTATTAGTGGATGCGATAGATTGCAGACTAAATATTCATTGCAGGGAGTGTCTGGACTTGAGGAATGGATGCGGTGAGTTTCCGTTGCCTCATTGTGGAAGGAACCCAATAAGGTTAAGTAATTTTGATTTAGATTAACGCATATTATTAAGATTTTTAACAATACAACAGGAAATGCGGCCTAATGATAGTATTGTAGCAAAACAGCAATGGGTAGAAGTGAAATAATTACTTTGTGAATACTGAGTGAAATAATAACATATGGGTTTTCAGAAAATCGCATAAATGTTTAGTGACCTCACCTCACATGGAATCGAACCCGGATCCCCCAGGTGAAGTACGAGGGCTGCCATACGAGAGTAGTCTAGCACGTAAGGCGCTGGCTTTTCATCCGGGGGCTCCGAGTTCGATCGCAGTGAGGTCACAATACATTTAGCGACATAACATTATGTGGTTCTACTACTTACATAACTGTTTCCATACACTACTACCATTGGGCCTCATGGCCTGTAGTAATGTTAAAAAAGAGTAAACCATACATACAGTACGCAGCTATACGATACGCATACGTACAATATAACACGTAAAAAATATTCACATTAGTATTTATGCTGTAATGTTGCAATAACATCAAAACGTAGAGTATTATTTTGCCACGGCAAGAAGTTTAACACACTAAAAATCCACCGTGAAATATAATTTAAAGTTCATAATATTAATCCCCGTAGGTCAAACTCTATGTATACTAATATTAGTAGGTATGTATATTAAATGTCTATATTCAGCGTAGACTCCATCGATAGCACCTAATATAAATTAATTTAATAAATATTTTCAATTGTGAATGTCATTCGGTATATTAAATTACGACTTTAAGAAATACTGAACAGATTTGTCTTCGACGGATCATTCACATTCTATTTTTAAATCTAGCACCCTCCTAAAATTCACACTTCAACCCTGCTCTGACATGTGCGTAAGTGGGGGTGGATTAGTAGGCATTTAATCATATGCTTTTCGGGTTAATTCCGCAAAGAGATGTCTTCATATACGGGGAGGGGCGGCGAGGGTTAAACGTAGGATTTTGGCGGGAAAATAAGCGCTGTAGTAGAGATAACGCTCCAAGTCATACACGTCCTAGTTAAGCGTGCACATTATGGAATATGATAAGAAAAGTTAGTCAGGAAACTAACTTAATTGAAGTTTCATATTTAATTTACAATAAGTTACTTAAATTGACAATAATTATCACTATTATCACTATTATCAGTATAGTAACATCTATCAACATAAATTATAACTAACGGCCTCAGACGATAATTAAGTACTCGTCACTCCAACACCACATTAATTAGTCGATATCAAACCTTTCAAATAAGCGTTTAAAATTAACCTTTAAATTAATTAGTCGTTTCGCGCATTATCTGTTTGTCCTAAAATGACACAAAACTATTAAATACTAAATTAACATAGATACATAAATAAATTATTAATTTTTAAATATATACCTCTTCAAAATGTACAAAGGCACAAAATAAATAACCATTATAAACAGTTATGTCAATCGATCAATTATGTATCCAGATCAAAACTTAAACTTAGTACCTAGTTGAACAAATTACAAATGGTAACCCCTACCTCGTAAATGAATTAACAACTACATTAGCAAACATATTTATATGGATTTTGTAAGTAAACTCTGTACTGATTTCAGATCATTTTAGGTTTAAACAAAAAAAACCTGTTGCCAAAACGCCAACGTTAATATGAGGCTGCAACATTTTTTGTTAAGTTTTATTCAGATGAATAGAGGATATTTCATCAAAAATAATTTTTATTATATTTATTAAGTTATGATTATAATTCAAATAAAAAAATCAAGTGGTTTAACTTAACTACGCCTGGTACCAAAAATTATAATACCCATAGTAAATAAGGTACATAAGACTGGATACTAATTACCTAAGAATGTCTGGTCTTAAGTTTCAATCAGAAAAAACTGAAACAAATCATTAATTATTTGTATTGGTTAATGGTAGAGTATACGCTTCATAACTTTGCACTCCGGCTCTAGGATGAAAATGATGTAGTAGGTATATTCTAAAAATATATGTTTTCCACATATTTATTTATTTATTAAGTACTACATAATATATTAATTACAAGTGAATATCATTTGATCTATTTGTATGCGAGGTAATCAGGCAAAGAGGCGTATAAGTTTAGTAAAAAGTGCAAAGTTATAAAACGTAGGTATAGGTACTCTAAAATGACGTAAAATTCTAAATAGCTATTGACTAATTAATTTTTAATATATTTTATTTACCATTTTTAATGGGTAAATACGGGTGATAATGATCACAGGGGTGAGGGGCCTAACTACAAAAATGCATGTTTTTAGTTAGCCCCGGTTTAGATAATGCCGCAATCATATTTATTGGTAACACAAAGCTCTATGTCGTACATAATATACCTATCCGTTTACAAGATATTCTTCTTCTTCTTCTTCTTTCACCCTGTCACGTCCCAACGTTGGGGCATAGGGCAAGCACAAGTTGCGCCACTTCCCTCGGTCCATCGCCAACTCCTGTGCCTCCCGCCATGTCAGACCTGCAGCACGTAGGTCGCTTTTGTAGCATCGCTGCAGGGTGAGGGAGGGCCGGCCACGGCGACGGAACCCTTGAGGCTGTGCCACATGGGTACGAAGTGCCGCACTCTTTGGCGGCATCCGGAATACATGTCCCAGCCACGTGAATCGTCTCTTCGTGATAACTTCAATCACCGAAGGCTGTTGTGTCTGCTCACGAACTCGGATGTTTGTAACGCGGTCGTACCAATGTACCCCTAAGATTCTGCGGAGACATCGATTCTCAAAGCTCAAAAGCCGAGACTCTTGAAGCTTAGTAAGATGCCATGTCTCACAGCACAGGTAGCACGCACGCGTTAATCAAACGACATTTGGTCCTCACAGAATACAGCCTTGACCTCCATGCGACTCCAAGTTGGTTGAACGCAGTGCCCGCCACACCCATGCGGATTCCAAGCTCACTAGAAATACCACCATCATCGGCAACCGTGGCACCCAAGTTACAAGATATAGTTCGAGTAAAATGTACTTTATTTAATGAATTTCATAGTAGCAAAATATTTATTTGCTTTTATCTCAAAACTGTTATCGTAGATAGGCCCCATGTGATCATAAAACACTGAATTTAAACGTATATACACATAAGTAGACGTCATTTTGGTTATGCCTGTAAGCGAAAATTGCCAGCTTATAAAGCTAACATAGTAAAAGCTATTAACACAATATGTAGTAGGTACGTACTTTTCCCACATAATATTATAATAACTCCGTCCGCTTCAATGGGACATTTTCAACTGATGTCTGAGACATACTAACTACATCAATCTTTAAAATACGCGACTATCGTTGAGAGGCCATTATCGGCAACTTAGATAGCGTCGCCTAAAGTATTCAAACATAATAATACGCCATGGTAGTAAATCTACGGAAAAAAGGCAATGGCCCAGAATGAAACCATTACGGCCAAGACAGGTTTAATTAAGTCAAACGCAATTAGCTCCTATGGATGGTGTTTATTTAGATAATCCAGATGTTTCTGCATGGCGCTTCAAGTGGAATAAGTACTACATATTGTGTTTTATTGCATTTACTAGAATGTCTTACCACGAAGAATTGGACAGAATTAAAGAAAAGAAAACTTCATCATATTGAACTAATGTTTTCTTACCATAACGGTCGTTGGTTGAACGAAAGAAATCGGTTATAGGTAGTTAAGATATTATTTAATAGCAGTTAACTACATGATTAGTTGATCATTCATTTAATTATCATCTGCAGAATATCTCTCAATTACAAAAAACACATAAGAAATAGCACAAAATCTGATTTGAATTAGATAGGTATCCTGACACTTTTATCGTGTCGTCCCCCGTTTCGGATCCATTCGCGATCCGAACTCACCGCGTCTAACTTTGCATCAATCTTCCTGACAGTTTACAGTTCACACTTTTGAAATATTGTCTCCTCCTTTGACAGGCAATGGGGCATTGTTTCTGTGTTTCACTGGGAAACAAGAACAATATTTTCGTTTTCTTTTTTTTCTATACACAAGATGAACACTTACTATATATAGTACCGACCGGTCATAAATATTATATAATAATTCCATAGCAAACCGATCTAGTTTATTTTTTCGCTGTATTAATCACACGCAACTAAGTACCTAATCAAACTGATATGAAAGCAAGTTCGTAACTACCTACTTAAGGCTCCGAAAATACAGGAATCCCCGAATTTAAACAGAAAAATATATATAATGCTGAATACCGTATACTATACATTTTTTTAACATGCTCGATCTTAAGAAAATCATATTATGCGCCACCTCAGTATGGAGCTATAGATATAGGTACCATTATAAATCGTCAGGTGTTCAAATTTAGAACTAAGCTTACCATAGTATAAAAAATATTGAATGATATGTCAAATGTTAGCATGTAGCGTCGTTTAGCCACTTGGTCTACCTGTCATATTCTGGGTCCAAACACATCCCTAAAAAATAAATAGTACGGTGCAAGCACAATTTATTAGGTAAAATATGAAAAATGTACTTGAAGAAGTTGCTGTGCATGGAGAAAAATTGTAATAAAAGTGTAAGAAAACATTGCTTGTCCATAATTGACAAAAAATAACGGAATAGTATATAGAATAGAATAATATAATGATGAAAGTTATAACATATGTTGTGGCATTCAACAATTTATTAGCTGTGTATGAACAATTGAATGGTTCATTCGAGTTACCATCCCTAAACCCTCCATTAAAAGTTCCGTCACTGTCAACAAACTTAAAATTTCGAATAAAATTAAAATTTAATTTTTTACCATTTGAATAATTATTCAGTTTGATTGCACAATGCACGTACCTAACGTTCGTGGTGCCCATGTGCTCGACATAAATTAATTAGAGGAATTACCAAATAATGGCCTTCAAAATGCGAAATGTCGCTTATTAAGTCGCAAATGAAATTTCTTACTTACACTGACTTCAGTTAAATGTGACTATACCTACAGTAGGTATACAGGCAGGTTTTAGTTACATTAAAATCGTCAGAAAAAATACACACATAAATTAAAAAAAGTAATTTAGCCAGTATCTCCCAGCCAACCCTTCGAAGTACCCGAGACCCTAAGCCTTCGTCAACTAAGAAGTGGGTACAATAATACGACGAGTCAATATTATACAATGTTGGTTAATCTAATCTATCCTGACCTAACCTAATTAAATTAGATTATTCAAAAAATATATAATATATATATTTGCGGGCGACCCAAAAGGTTGACAGAGGTCTACTACAAAAGGATATTCAGTCCTACCTTTTGATACATCAAACTAAGCTATAGGCTGCGATTTGAATATTTTGGTATTCTGCCTATGGCTTGGGTTGATGAGTGCTTATTTTTATTTATTTTTTGTAATTTTTCATTACGGCTTACATTAGAGTTTTCCGCGAGGCAGGCTCGGTCTTTCCGCGATTTGACCGATTGTGTTCAAACGGGCTTCGCTCCGTGAGTCGCAATAAAAAAAACAAAAAAAAAAATCCAACGATATATTTGTTTAATAAATATATTTTTTTAATTTCCGTCAAATATTAGAGTAAGTATAAAACATTTAGCACGCGGGGCACTTGTGCATTAGAATCATATAATTCTCGGGAAAAATCTAAAACAACATGTATATAATGAAGCTTTTTAGACCACTATTGAATAACACATTAAAAATGAACGCACTGGCATTATGGAAGATGCAATACAAAACAACAACGTTTCCGGAATACAAGCGGCCAATATTTTTCTGTCTTGCAACTTTTATTTGTTAATTAATAGTAAACTGATAAATAGTATAAAGATTTAAAAAACAGTTTTTCAACAATACTATACACACTTAGCCGGCTCGCACATCACAACTCGCCTTGTGTGCCTGACGGCCATAAATCAAATTTTCTGAGACCGCCGACGAATGTTGCATGCTACAACCTCGCACATCTGCCTAGCGGCAAACGTCAAACGCGAAAAAGGAGAAGTCTCTCGTCTGCCATTTTTATTGTGTTGATTGTATGAACAAACGTCAAACGCGGTGACCAGCGATGAGCGAGAAATGACAGTGTAGACAGAGACAGAGACAGAAATGGCCGATGGCCGCAGGCTGTGCGCTTGCGCGGAATCGACATTTTTAGATTTCAACATGCAGGCTGTAGCAAATGCGACATGTTGCATATGCGGATCGTCGAGCGTCGCAGTTGCATCGGCCAATCTGCAAAGCTCCATTTGATAACGTTTGTTTCTTGGTTTACGATGACGTCACATCGACGAATTCGTCGTAAGACGCATGCGGCGAGTTCTGATGTGCGAGCCCACTAATAAGCAACATCAACCGTTTTTGGAGGCGAAAATAATATACCTAAGGACCCTCGCGTAGATCCTCCAATCGGGCCTCGCACTTGCTGACCAAACCTGCCGCGAGGTTGGTGGTTTTTGGTAAAGTAGGTACTGTAGAATACATCGTCAGCTGACTTGCAGAACTAAATTCTAAATCACATTTGAAATATTTTACATTAGAGTTCTTTGAAACAACTTACTGAAATTATTTATTATTTTTATGGATCAATTATTGTAACCATCATATTATTTTAGTATGATTATTGGATACATTTCAATGTTTCAAAAAGCTATAGTTCTGCATTCAGCTGACGACATTATTAAATGTCAACTAATAGAGTCACAGTACGTACCTATATAATTTAAAATTATAATATATTAAGATATGGGTAATTATTACTCGGCCCTATTTTTGCATTCAGAAGTACGGTGGCAAGTCATCGTTAACATATTAAATATTTATTTAGTCATTGGCGTATTTTCTAGATTTAAAAAAGTATCCTGTTGATATACATACCATAGTAAACATTTTTTAAAACTTGAAGAAGTAATTCGCCTGCGGCGCATTTTTTTACTATACAATCGATGGCCCTGCTATAAATTATTACTATCCATAGCTCTTTGGCATACGTTATTTCTGACAAGATTAATTGAAGCGTAAATGGATACATGTTACACCGAATGTGTGAAATTGCGTATTACAAGAAATCGGCAATATTTTGCCTAATTTATGAATAAGGCAACGGGCTTCATTATTATGAATTAGGCAATTTATCTGCCGAGTGCGTGAATTTGGCAGGGTATGGAATTCTTAAACTGTCAACATGTCAGTAGAAAAAGTAAATTTAATACGGACGGTTTTATTAGTTATAATTGGACATAGTATAATATTGATAGGTTAGGTTTTTTAATTCTGAATTCAACTGAATGTCCATTTTGAGGTTAGCTAACAAGTGTCAACAAACTATCAAATCACAAACAAACAATCGACCATTGCCTGAGACCCAAGCACGAATCAAATCGCGAAAATACCTTTTAATAAAAATTTTCCGTTGTCATATTATAGTTCTAGATTTTTTTGGGCATTGTAAATGGAAATGAACGTCATTGTAGTTACTGATTCGTATATTTTTATATAATTAATGATGTTTGACACATTTGGTTAGTTTGATTAGTTGCAAAAAACACCACCGGAGCGCTACTATCTAATATGCCCAATGCATGAACTGGGCAGAAAAATTACTGGCGAATTCACGCACTTGGCAGATATTTTGCCTAATTCATGAATAAGGCAACGGGCTTGCATTTTTCATGAAATCGGCAAAATTTTGCCGATTTTATGTAATACGCAATTTCACACATTCGGCGTAACATACATACTGAATCGAATAAAATTTTCGAAAAATTTATTGATTAACCGGCCGCCGTGGACGTTTGACCACAGAAGAATAAAATTTATTATCTTACTGTTCAATTAATTCCACGGTTTTTTGCATTACATTATGTTTTTACTTTACTTTTCCTGTATCATTGGTAAATGAATAAAAACATTACCGAATTAATGGCTAGCTATTTCATTTGAGAGTAATAATGTTATTAAGTACTCAAGTACCCAACATATATGTTTTTACCCGCACGTATCACAAGAAAATATATAAGAAACCCTTTTGATAAACGAATTTTTTACAACAAAGTAAAAAATGTAAGTAGGCACCGTTAAATTCAGGAAGGTAGTAACGCTCATAAGAAGCGTTGTGTGAACGCTCCATTACCTGTAAAAAGTTTTATGCGTTTTGTGTCATTCAGTTTCATGTTACTCACAGTAAATTGATACTGTTGTTTTATGGGTTGTAATAAGACTTGTAGCAGGTATGGACAAGATTTTCGAGAACAGTGTTGCCATATTTTTCTATGCTGATTATAGTACAAAGGCGTAAAAATTATAGTATTTCTGAAAAATATATAGTACAGGAACATTTTTCGTCTTCAATCCTTTAAAATTATAGTATTTTGGTATATTTGGTGTAAAATTATAGTATTTTACATTTTTCACGAAATCAAAATTATAGTATTGTACTATAATTATAGTACGGTTGGCATCACTGTTCGAGAAACAAAATCTTACCCATTTTGGTGGCGTGTAGTGTTATCTACGAGTAAAGTCGTCAAAAAAGTATTGACACTTTTTCAATCATTCCAGACTTTATCGATAACTGAAATATGAAGCGCCTAGATTCAAAAGCCCCTAAAACGGTTTTTGAAATTTTTTGAGTTAGATATGTATTTAGATGGATATTTTTGTTACCTACATGATAGTCAAAGATTGAACTTTAAAAAACGCCAATAACCATCAATACCTATGTATGATCAAAATTGGGTGTGCTTTTCAAATACCCCTAAAATGGAAAGCTGAAATACTCTTTAGAATGTAACGAATTAAAAAATAAATACATAAAGTTCACAGATTTAATAGATATGATTTTTTCTCAGTTTTCTCAAAGCTACCTAAAATGCTTTTTCTCATTTTTCTCAGAACTACATAAAATCGTTTTAGGGGCTTTTGAAACTAGGCGCTTCATATTTAAATGCTGATATATTTGCAATATTTTAACCACTATTTTCAGTGATACAAAACTTATTTTGTTCTAATATTGGCCTGTCTATTGTTCGCCAATAAATATAATAATAACGTAACAAATATATCGAACAATAAATACTTAGGTCTTGTCCAGATGGCGCGATTTGAGTCGCATGTAAAAAGTCGCGCGCATTCCAGGTACATGTGACCTCATTGAGCTGTCCACATGCACTTGCGGCTCTTACACTATTTTAGAGCTCATAATTTGGTAATAGTTGTTTTCATCCGTTGTGTTAAAAATATCCAACCCTCACAGTGT
This sequence comes from Rhyacophila brunnea, assembly GCF_057557595.1. Lineage (NCBI taxonomy): Eukaryota > Metazoa > Arthropoda > Insecta > Trichoptera > Rhyacophilidae > Rhyacophila > Rhyacophila brunnea. Next base: position 25,920,003 of record NW_028232752.1, read on the forward strand.
GCTAGTAACATGAACCATATTTAAAGCATACCGAAGTAAATAATATGTACCTACCGTGTGATGTGGTGAGATTGCTATGCTATTTTCAAAACATTTTGTCGTTTTTTGACTCAAATTTTATCAGATAATTTATAGATAGTTTGGTATTATAAAATATGACTAGCAGAGCCAGCTGCCTCGCTAGACCTTGCAGGTCACTTGGCGTCCTAATCTATTAGAAACAAGTCTTGTAAAATGATTGTTGTTTTCAAGAAAATATTTTCATTTTTATAATATTAAAAGTATCGATACTTGCAAGTACTATAACCTTACCATTCAGGTGACACAGAATTAATGGGAACTGACATATCTAATGGGTGTGGAGTAACAGGCAACCGATCTCGAGTGTGAAAGAATATAGGATAAACTTAAACACGTGTAAAGAATACTCAATTCTAAGCATCTACTTCGTTTTGACAACTGGTCTCGGTTTATGCACTGTCACTCATTCAATATTGGTGTATTTGAAGATTGCAACACACACTAATTCAGGTCTATAATGTGTGTTTCATTTTAGTAGGACACTCACACATTCAAACCCCTGCTTCAAAATGTAGTGTTTTTATAGCGTATCTGAATTATATTTATTAATCTGTTCTATGTTACCATTATAATAGTTACGGTTGTCTAAACAGACAAACGCTACAGACCAGGGAACTCAGAAATAATCTGTGCTACAGACCCTCCGCACATTCAGGTAGAAGTCTACGCCTCCGACCCCTGCTATAGTCCGTAACACTGCATACAGCGATATAAAACCGTAACCAAGATATGGTGGTTCTAGTATAAATATAGTATAGATACTTTCTTTCGATACGATACCGATATCGGGTATCGATATTTTTTCTTTCGATATGACGGCCCTAAATATATCCAGTTTGCTGTGATTTTTATTGTAACATAAGAAGACTGTTAATAAATAAAAGTATGGAGAAATAGATGTGGAGGAATGTTAGTTAAACTATGTCATTCTGAATCAGTTCAATATCAAAAACTACAGCGCATATATTATGTAACTTAGGTACTTACGTTAATACTGATAAATCCAGAGTACAAAAATAACCTATTTCTGTAATTAAAATACTTTAGCAAGGACAAATGATTTAGTTTTATAGTCTCTATAATGATAAACCTAGAACTTGCCAGCAGATGAAAAGTGAGAATGCAGCGTTGTTCCAAGCTGCACTGTCCAAGAAGACAAAACTCTTGGTGTACAATGACACTGTGAAGCCGATAGTTCTGTATAGGTGTAAAACTTTCGACACAATCGTGAGACATTTTTTCCACAATTCAAGTCCAATATAGTTAAGGTGATTCATCAGTGAAACACCAAATAATTTTCTACCATAGGCGCGACGAAATTTTGCACTCGCTCCCATTCTGAGAGAGCATGTAGAGCTGGAAGGACGTCATTTTGTTTCGTGATGGCGACGGCCGTAATAATTCCTAAATCGTGTAAAGATGACTTAAAACGTTACCCATTTACTTTAAAAAGAAAACATGTCAATGAATATATTATTATTGTCACTGATAAAACAATAAACAGAACATTAAATGGACACATGTTGGATTTATATAAGACAAATAATATTTGGTTTGACATGCCTCATTTGCACCCGCGACCCGCAAACCGCGCATCGCCTAGCGACGATCTTTTTAGACCGTGTCTCAACTAATGCATGGCCTTAATATATTCAGCGCGAGCGCGATGAGTCGAAAGGGTCGGTTATGAACTAGAGCCCTCCATGACATTTGTGAATGAACTCCAGTATAGACTTGGGTCTCTGGGCCACACCAGGAGACGAGCGTCAAAGGGGACGTAGAGAGTCTGGAGAGAAACAGACTAAGCGACCGACAAGTTTAACGAGAGTCTCCGCTGCATAGATAAATTTATAACATACTAGCTGAAGTACCCGGCTTCGCACAGGGTCGCTTCGTGGTTATATTTATCTTAGATATTTAAAAAATAATAAGAGGTAATTATTTTTTTTATATTAAAATATCTGTGTAATACAATATGGCAATATGAAAATAATTCTAATAGGAGTAAAGATCAAACAAAAGAACACTAAATTAAAATCAAATCCAAAATATGAAAACGTTATTAATGTTATTAATATGAAGTAAAAAAAAATCAAAATTGAATGGAACAAACAAACAACAAACCTTTTATTTTATATAATACTAATTTAGAAGCCTTCGCAGGTGTGCGCACAACAACTGACACAAGTTTCGTCGCAATTGGATGAATGGAATAGGAACGCATACGAATAGAAGAAGAAGAAGAAGATGGCTGTACTAATTCAGAAACCTTCGCGGGCGTGCGCACAACAACTGGTCAAAATTTCATCGCAACCGGATGAATGGTATAAGAACGCATACGAATAGAAGAAAAAAAGAAGAAAATAGTTGTATCAATTCAGAAACCTTTGCGGGCGTGAGCAAAACACTTGATCAAAATACGAATACGAAAAGAACGCATACGAATAGAAGAAGATAGAATAGAAGGAAAAGAAGAAGAAAATAGTTGTATCAATTCAGAAACCTTTGCGGGCGTGCGCACAACCACTGGTGAAAATTTCATCGCAATCGGATGAATGGTATAGGAACGCATACGAATACAAGAAGATATAATGAAGAAGAAGAAGATGGTTTTTCTAATTTAGAAACCTTTGCGGGTGTGCGTACAATAATTGACGAAAGTTTCGTCGCAATCGGATGAATGGCATATGAACTATACGAATAAAAGAAGATATAATGAAGAAGAAGAAGAAGAAGATGGTTTTTCTAATTCAGAAACCTTTGCGGGTGTGCATACAACCACTTACCAAAATTTCATCGCAATCGGATGAATGGTATAGGAACGCATACGGGACAGACAGACAAACAGACAGACAGGCATTCATTTTTATATATAAGATATAGCCTATACTCTTCGCGCAAGTGCAAGCAATAAGTTCACAAAGTTTCATCGCAATCGGATGAACGGTATGGCAGCGCATAAAATACGAACAAACAAATAAACAAAAAAACAAACAAACCAACAAACAAATATTAATTTTTATATATTAGATTATGTGGCATTTTCTCGCATAATTCATTTCTTTTAATTTTATTTTCACGTAATGTTCTAAATCTGTCAGTTGGAGTCGTATCACTTTCGCTGAAAACTGTTCAAAGTAGAAGTCATTATTTTTTATTGTATTATGTAATATACTCATAAAAACCATTATAACCATCTAATATTTTAGAAAAACCCATATTTTAAGAAATGAAGAAGCCTTTATGAGTAAAGTAACTGCCTGTTTTTAAGATAATATTATTTAATTCACAATAGATAAATCAAGTTAACAGCTTGCGTAAGCTTTGAACTTCTTGCGAAAATAATTTATGTGAAGAATTTTACCGTAAAAAAGTTTAAGTGCATTGTTATTTTGGAGTTTAAGACCGAAAAATCCTGCATTAAATTATATTGGACGGTAATAATTTATTACTGATATATATACAAAAACAAAGTGAACTTACTAACAAGACGCCCACTTTATCGAAAGTAATTAAAGGCAAAAATATAGAAAACAACATATAAAAAAATATTAATAACGACGTATAAAATTGAAATTGTTGTCATAAAACCAAATGATTGAAATTAATACACTATTATAAGTAGTAACATCTATCGACATAAAATATAACTAATGATCTCAGTTGATAAAGAAGTATTCGTCACTCAAACTTATAATATTGTATTAGATATACTGAGTAATCGATATCAAACCTTTCAATCAAGCAGTTCACAAATAATATCTCATTTTTTGGCACTGAGTGTTTTATTATTTCATGTATTCAAAATCAACTAATAAATGTAGAATATTTTTTCATATGTAAACTTTTCTGCCCAAAAGCTTTTTTGCCCTTAACAACTTTCATCCAGCTTTTTTGCAATTATTCTGCTTTATTAATCTTAAAAATACAGGTATTTCGGTAGCGATGAATACAATAACTCCAATATTGCAATCCCTACTCTAAACACAGACGTTTTATCCAACACTATGTGTATAAAACTAAAATGAGTAGTAGCCGGTGGGCGGTGGTGAATTGCCCCAAAGGCGTAGATGTAGAAGATACTCATCTAAAGTCCACGGACTGACAGGGCCCTTAAAGTCTCACAAATTGAGGCACTTTGATGAAATATATTTCAAGAACTTTGTTGAGTGTAGGGATTGCAACACCGGTATTTAAAATTCCAAAATACCGGAATTTTCGGTATTAAGAAAGCACACTCGTAATGTTTTTGAAAATGAATTACATGTTATGTGCTGCTAAAATGTAAATATATTGAGTGAATCGAACAGGGGCCCTATGTTAGAACTTGCGAGTGCAAGGTTCCCGGTCGACATGACGTCATATGACATCATTGTGACGTACTACCGGAGTGATAATAGCATTCGAGAAAATAACGCTAGTCAAATGCTGGCGTTATTCATTGTCCCCATACGAAAATAGGTGTTTCAGCGTAATAATATCTATGGTGAGCAGTGTGTGTTGGGCGGCTTGCCTCGAGCGTGTATTGGCTGACGTCACAATTACGTCATGTCGTCGGGTAACTTGATATCACTAGTTAGAACATAGGGCTGCAGAGGTGAAAAAATATTCAATTTTTCAAAAAATTTCATCAAATATATTTTACAAATTATCATATTATTTCGAAATAAAAACATCCGTGACAAAAATGTTCAATTATTCTATTATTGATGACTGTACAAGCGTTGAATATAGAAAGCTTTTCCTGCAGCCGGACTTATTTGCAATTGAACTTTTGAGGGCTTTAGTTAAAATTATCAATATATTCAAATTATTTGTAAAAAATCACTAGTTCTACAATTATGATCAATACATATTTTTAAATGTCAACATAATAAATGTAGGTATGTAGGTTTTTGCTATAAAATAATATTTTAAAAAGACTTTAATAGCTATGTATATTTATTGATAAGCACCTACTTCTGTGTTTTTAATGTTTAGGAAATACCGGTATTCAATAAGAAATAGCGAAAAACCGGTATTGACATTTTCATTCGGAATTGCAACCCCTAGTTGAGTGTACTTCTACTTCAGACTCGTAATAAACATGAATTTACTTCAATTCATTAAAATAAGACGTTTTGGCTCACCGTGAGGCCCGTGAGGTACTTTGCGTTATATAAAAATAATATTGAAAATTTATCTTAATTGATTAACTAATTTGCACCTAGGGCTTCAAAAGCATTCAAAGGGCTCAATGCTATTAGCAGTGGAATGGATTTTATTATGGTATGGTAATATACTATACACATATGGTTTTATTACTATACATCACTTAATAATTGTAGTAGTTTATCTAGATATGGTATTCCAAAGTTTAGTATTACTGATTTACTATATTTAAAAAAAAGGTCTAAATATTATTTTTGTATAAAATAAGTCATTGTTTATTCAATCGATTTCTTGGTGATTCATTCCATCTAGAAAGTTCAACGAACAAAAAGCACGGTCGCACACTGAAAATCGTCTCGACCGGGATTAAAATTAATTTGTTTTACATTTAATAAACATGACAAATTACAAATTTAATGCTTTCACGAATCATGACATGACATAAAACATGTCTTATAATATTGACAACAACAACGTCTACCTCATCTCACCCTTACGTAAGTGGAACATATCATACGCGATTTGATTAAACATATTGATTGCCCTCCCGATTGGCATTATAAATGGCAGGTTAGTTCTGCACCTTGAGAGAACAAGCAACGGATGCTCCCGATTTCTAAGATATCATCAGGGATACACACATGTCAATACTACTAATAAACTAAGAATGGCAATAGTAATGTAATTATAAATTAAAATCGGGCGCAATTTTGCACGTGGCAGTGACGTCAAGTGGCTGGCAAAAACGAATGAAAAACCAGGTTATGCACATGCGCCGTTACAACATTTTAGTATAATACCTGCGTCCCATGTTGAGTGAATTTTGTTGCTTGCAACACGTGTTGTTTATTTTTTCAAACTAAAATGCCATATTCGACTTGCGTGCGGAGGTACATTAAATTACATGTGTTTTGTGAATACCAACAAAATCAAATCGACATATACATAATCGCAGTCGAGGCGAGTTTAGATGTGCGACCCGGCTAACACATTCATGTAAAATACTAATATACTAATTTATTATTGCATATTATTTAAAAGATACTAACTATATTTTTTGACGATGCGTCCGCCTAATAATTTACATACACTGTGGAATTGTCATCACTAGCCGCTAAGAAAGAATTGATTAAATGCACTGTATCCCAAAGAATTGTGTAGAATAGACAGTTGACACAAACGTTATTAGTGAAAAACACGAAAAAATAATTAAAACGTCAACGTAGGTATATGAAAAGCCGGTTAGTAAATTCCCTTTGTTTTGAGGAGTAAAATGTGATGCCACTCTTCTATTTACATACAATGACTTGTTCATTTGTTCCACCCAGGAGAGCAGTCATTAATCTGCGGTCTTCTTACGAAATGTCTAGATACTCACATAATGGATAAGCCGCGAGCGTATTTTTCGAACAATTTGATAATACGCGCGATAATGTCAAAAACCAAGGCATGACTACACTATCAACTTGATATCGTGTGAAATAGCTTCCTTAAATGTTATTACATCCCAGAACGATGATTTGAAGAAAAAAAAACTATCTCGCAGTAACTAAGTAGGTATAAGGTAACCAAAAGTTTTTAACTAGTCCTGGTCGATCCTGACTGGCGAAAGTTGATGAAATGCTATTGTAATTAATTAAGGTATCATTGTTTTATTTAATCAAATAAATACAAAATTTAAGAATGTTAGATCTGTATTAAGTATTAAAAATTGTATTTTATTTTTAGGCAGTCGCCGTATATTCTTCATATTATTTTTTTATGTGCAGTATCAAACCATCAAGTATCTACATAATTTGAAAACACTTCTGGGAAATATATAACCAATAGAAAAGGTATTTTTGAAAAAAATATGACACCCAACAGGACACGAACATACGTCCCTTGAGACTCGCGCCCATGTGCACTGAACACTATGCTATATGGCTATAGGTATCATATTTAATTGCAACGAATTTTAACTAATGGATCTTACAATAATCTATGAAGCGCTTTATAAATTATTGGCAATCGGCTTTCGTAAATCAAATTATTAACTTATTTTAATTACTAACTGAAGTCGGGATTGCTCTAAGATTTTTGTTATAACGTACTTGAACTTGCTAATAATATAATTATCTATTATTTTATTCAACGAATAATTCCACAAGATTTAAGAATGTCACATTATTTTATGAAACATAAAGTACATAGTTTGAAAATATTTCGGAGAAATAATATTATATAACCAATAGAAAAAATACGAAACCCAGAAGGATCAAGTACCTATCTAATAATGTGATAAAGACTAATGGTTCCATGAATAAACAGAACATGAAGAAACTATGAGATTTCAGGAAAAATATAGCATTTAATATTGAACTTGTCGTATCTCTATATTATGGTTACATAGATTTTTAATAACACAGGTTTTCAATAAGCCGTAAAAACTTCTGCATTCTTAATCGCTGGAAAGTCTCAATTAAACGGGACTCAACTCGGTATTGCCAGCAAGCTAGTTACCTATATCCCGGCTTAATCAGTCTAGTAGACGCGCAGGCTTAGGTAGGTACCTACCTGTAGTGTTCGATACGAAAAAAGATTTTATACAACATATATACAAGTATCTATCTTATACGCTGTTTCTATAATGTTATGACATTTGAACACATTTACCGAACGAAATATTAAATAGAATAAATAACAAAAAAGGCTAGAGATGGATTTATAGTGGTACAAAATCTGCTGCGAGCATTATTTATTTTGAGTTAAGATTATCCTATTTTAAATGTTGGTTTAGAAATTCAAAACTCGATTAGTGCCTAGTCGAAATACTCGTAGCATCTCTTGAAATGTTTGGACAAGGTTACGTCCATTCATACGTCAATCATTTAAATAGAATTTCAGTTCCGCGTCTTTTGAAGATATTTTATTAATTCGGTCGTTGGCTTTATCTACTATTATGCAATTTAGAATGGGTAGGTACCAGTTTTTCTTTACCAATGATAAGTTGATAAAAAACAAAAACTTTTGACGAGATACGTTACAAAAGACAACGCGAGGCGGATTGAATCTCTGTTACTCCATTATATTGCCTGGAGTCTGTACGAACACCGTTCGGTATTATCGAGCATTTTTATTTTAACCAGAGTGTTGGAGCGGAGCTCGGAGCAGTGGAGCAATGGGATTTTACCCGGAGCAGCAGCGGAGCCGGAGCAACGAAAATTTGTTGTGCTCCACTGCTCCGGATGTTTTTATTATTATTAAATTTTCGTCCTATAATCCGATGAAAATATTATATTTGACACTTATTTGAAATAACTAATATTAATTATTTGAAATACGGCAACACTGCCGAGTGATAAAAATAACCTCACTTTTTGACAGAAGAGGCAGATAATGAAAGACGATTTGCTGCCGGGAAATTTTGTTTAATAGAATAAATTAACAGTGAAAAGAACGAATAATAAACCTTATTTCAAAACTAATTATTTAAAAAAAAATTAGCATTAAGTAAATTTGTATAGGTACATATAACACCTATTAAAACTTTTAACCCGGAGCGGAGCAGACCCTGGAGCGGAGCAACTCAAAAACTAACCTACGAATTTCTCCAAAATGTGTGACGTCGTGATCAACTAACTAAAATAGTTTTATTATATAATTATATTTGATTTTTATGAATGTGTTTTACATTTTATTTCGTACAACAAATAACAATAATTATAAATGTTTGAATATTCAGCGTCTATTTATAATTCAGTGATTGTCAACCAAGGCTTCATATATGATTGAACACTGAGAATTGTGAGAACCGTGAGATTGTGCCAAGCACCCGCAATAATTTGCAACATTTCGTGAAAAGTAGGCATAACTTGCCATTATTAAAGTTTTATTAGAAGTATTAATAAATTGCATTTAATGGCCTGATCGTCATGACATAAACCAAAACTGCTTTCAAAGTCTTGGTTTATAGCGACTGGTTTTTGCATTTCTATCTTACTAAACTGTTATGTCGCTGCCAATATCTTACATATGACGGAGTACTACAGGATGCAACAAGCCATATTCTCTGGGAGTGTTCGAGAATGTGTTCTGAAAGGGAAAAGATGATCAAATCAGTCAAGTTGGTCCAACCAACCAACTGGTGGGTCCATCGGGCCGTCCGACCGCTAAGGCCAATTTTATTGCGTTTAAAAAAATTGCGGCGTCTTTCTGCGGACGTGAACATACTGAACGACAAAAAGATCTAGGCAATAACCGGAAGTCGCTGTAGTCGAAGTGAGATTAACTAAATATGAGGGGCTTGTTAGTTCACAGCATCAACACGTGGACAACTCGTCGATAACCGGAAGTAGTTGCAGTCGAAGTGTAGTTAAAAACAGGAGGGGCTTATTATTATTAGTTCACAGTTTTAACGTTGACAAGAAGGTCATGTTCGATAGTAGAAACCTTTTTTCGAGTGTTTTGAGCCGTTTGCTAGACCCACAAAATTTACTGAATGAACATAGGCGTAAGGAAAATGAGAATATTATTACAAGCATCCATGTTTTAGATTAATTACTTAAAGTACTGACTTTATAAATCTATAAATAATATGAACGAACCCTATTCAATAGTAAGTAAATCATTAAAATTGCACCTATCAAGAGTCATTGTCCATTGACCACATCTATGATAATATAATATGTTGATTACCTACCTAATTAATTCGCAGTGCGAGGATTTTCAACCCTGTGGCCAGGGGTGGGAAACTGAAATAACAGTACTTGTTCAAAGCAAATCTAAGTCGACCACTACAGATAGATGGCAGTGTCATTTTATATTTATTTTTTCATGCCAATCTAGCTTGTGGGATATTGGATCAATATTCAAAATTAAATCTTTATATCTATTATGGTGTTATTTATTTATTTCGTGTTAATCTAATATTAAATAATTAATATAAAATTCCGTCTTGGAAAAATAATAATAAACTGGCAAGTTCATTTAAACAAATCGTAATTTCTTCCGATAATTGTAAAGAATTTTTATTTATATGTGGATTTGCATAAAGTAATATGGCATTGAAAACAACACATGTTTTACGTTTTCTTTAAAGAATTTCAAACAATTAAATTTAAAAAAATTGATAAATTTAATTTTCTAATAAATGTAACAATGTGTAAGTTTTAAAACAATTACCTACATGTGTGTTCAGTTTGAATGATTGCGTATTAACGTCAAATCGAATTTATGTAGTGATTGACAGACCAATCTTGTAATTAAATGATGATTTAACTTCAATTTAGAACAATATAGCTATCTTTTTATGCCCATAAATGCAAAATTAAATTTGACTTTAGCATTTTAAATATTCAGTTTTTTTAGGTTATCAGGGTTTTAAATTAAATAAATAATAGTCTTTTCATGATAACATGCAATTAATAATACTTATGTACCGAATTAATTATTTCATTTCCAACAAGCTATATAATTTAATATCCGTATCTATAATCATTATTCAACTGTTGAAATTGGAATTCTGATGACTAAAATCCAAATTGAATTATGATTTTTAAAAGCTTTTGATCAGAGTACTATAATTAGTTTTTTGGAGTAATTGAAATATGTAAAATCCTTACGTAATTCACAATTTCATTGTATTTGATAAAATTTATATTGTCATAGTTTTGTTTATAAACTCTTTGTACTTATTTCATTTTCTGTAATCTGATCGCATTATATTGCTGTGTAATATTATTTATTTATCATGCTATGTAATATTATTTTTTGTTGTACATTTGTATTTCTGGAATAAAAACAACAATTATATTAATTTTCTGGGTTTTTTTTCTTTACCATTGCAACACCACATATTATAAAAAAAAATAACGACACAAGCTACACAAACTTGTTGAGGTAGGTCACTTTCAAATATGCTATGGTCACTTCATTCGCTATGATCACTAACATTCCTTAAGGCCACTTTGAACCACTTTGGTATACCTGAGTGGCCGATCTATAAAAGTATATTAGTCTATGCCTGTGGCCACGGGCGCTCACAGACTCATTTGTGCATTTAATATATTTCAAAACTATATTATAATTGTTTTATTATTTTTAATTAATTAATAAACATAATTGCAATTAAAATTTTGTGGTGGTTGATTGGATATTATGTTAAATTTAACGTCGATGTATGGTAACAAGCAAATTAATCGACTCCAGAAATATTTAGAACTGCATACATTTGGCGCTTTAATAAATCGCAACCAACAGTGCCGTCGCCTAGCGGGATAACGACGCAGATTTAGTCTATTTATGATAGTGCTGTATAATTATTTATTTCATTATATTTAATAAAGCTGTTAAATAAAATTTTAAACTTAATTAATACAACGTTATTGAATAGAATACATAAAAAAATCGAACTAACATTAAATTTATTTGTCAAATGTATACCTATGTTGAATTCCGTAAAAGATGTATAAGTTTGTGGCTATAAATGTGATCCTGCGCATCTATTCTATACACAAAACTAATATCGGCCGCTATCGGCGGTTAAAGAGGGTAGTTTATCATATGTTTGTATTGAAGTATTATAATTGTTACAATAAGTTAGCCGTCTGAACAGTCAAAACTGTCTATCTTGCTCTAAAATTTAGCACAGCCAAGAGAGGTGCTGTTAAAACATAGCACTTATTGTAACAATTACAACTAATTTATTATAATTTATTGGCGCACTGGCCAAATAAATATTTAAAAAAAAATCTACGGTTTGACATAAATTACAAATAGAATCCTTTGTCACAATATAAAACAAATAATTAGGTATGTACCTACTGAAAAATGTTGAGTGAAAGAATTTTAAAGCCATGTCTTGATTTAAATAATGATGTTTCTTGAACAACGTCTAAATTTTAACACCGAGAATATATTCTTTCGACATTGTATTACATTGGTGTCGCCGATTTTGTTATGACAGTATGGGCTTCACACATGTAATTTATGAACCAACTACTGAGACACTGATGGTACTTATTTTCGATTCGAGGGATAGGTAATTGATAAAATGTACTTCATTTACGGTGGGGTGTCAAGAAATACATTTATACCAGGTAACGTACCATAAGTAGTAAAGGTACAATAGGTGGTACCTACTTTATTATTTATAATTATTGTATAGTTTGTATGCTCCTATTATTGTGTATTGTGGCACATTGATGGATAAATAAACACAGAGGCACGAAGAATAGAGAGGCTTTCGTTTAGCAGTGGATTGATCCAGTCTGATAATGATGATAAATAGTATTGCCATTTATTAAAAAAAAAAAAAAAGATTTTAAAAATAGAACAATGCAGATTTCAGAAAAGATTTTCAATTTTACACAACTAAGCTAATAAGCAGGCAATAAGCGATAATGATGACTAACCGAAGAGATAATAAAGATCAAATTGTCCCATTAATAAAATTACAGAACGAAAGTGATAAATATCTTCGCATAGGCGGCATTCTCGTCGTCCCGCTCGTGAATGGGCGGGTGGATGCAGACGACACCCGGAGAAATGTTGAAAGGCGACGGGGGGTGGTATTCCAAGAGTGCGTGGAGACCAGGAATGGGGAGGACGCGAGTAATGGAAAATGGCGTTGGATTAATCTGGAGGCGGGAATGTGACGGACAGTGCGGCCGGACAAAAGGCAACCCTGCGTACCATTCAACTTGATGCGGTGACACTTTGAGGACCATTGAGAATTTTGCAAATGTAATTTCATCTTACGTAGGTATTTATATAATTTTATATAAATTGTTCTTGGTAATCTATCTACACAGAGATTATGTTGACAACCGCATATTTCATCTACTATAATATATTTAGACAAAATTATTGCTTGGTATCTATCGCCAACAACTAACTAACTGCTTCAATAAATTGTATTGCTTTATATTCAGTTTAATTCGAGATTATTAACGGTGAATGCTCAGCCTACCAGAAGCACCTAACGGAAAAATACGAAGCTTGCAATTTTGATAAAATCTATTGACAATTTACATTTCAAATTCTTTTAATTAAATCAATACGTATCTAGAAACATTAAAAAAATAAAGTCAGAGATAAACATACAATTAAAAATAAATTGTGAACTCGTTGATAGATCTTATTTTATTATTAAGTACATATTTATTGTTTTATGACTGTGTTTATTATCAAAATTAGGTTTATTAAGTTTTCTACGATGTAGCCAAAATGTCTTTGAATAATTCACAGTTTTGAATTTTTACTCTAAATATAAATCATACACATTCTGTACTAGGAATTTTGAAAGCAGTTCGATTGTACGTTCATCACAAGTTCATTATATTCTTTTTCTATTGGCAGCAGCCCAAAAATAAAATGGCGGTCCGTGTTCTAGTTTGAAGTCTGTTGCTTTGTTGAAATAACCCACGTGTGCATTTCTACGTGTTTCACATGATTGAATAATCCTAAAAATAATGAGGGTATTTTTTCACTGGTATTATTTTGGCAATATCTACACATGGAATCATGTAAGTATGTAATTAACAAATTGGGTGAATCTGAAATTATAGTGGAGTGTCATAGTAGAAATGTGAAGTCATTTGAATCTAACTTAATCAGTTAACCAGAGTTTCTTTTTTTGCTTCAATTTCATACATTTACGCTCCCATCTATACAGAAGGAGGTTTTAGTTACAACATCTTTGGTATTATTGTATTTCATATTTATTTTATTGTAAAGACTTATAAATGTAAATTATTGTCTCCAATTGCAAGCTTCGTATTGTTCAGGTAAGCTAAGCATTCGCCTTAATATGTACGTACTTAGAAAACGATTAAAAATTAAATATTCTAATCGAAAATAAGAATTTTAGATTTCCAATATAAGTATAACTTTTAAAACTTACCACAAATTGATAATACTTGGTGTAGGTAACATTGGAATAGAATATGACAGGTACTTACCTGAAAACAAAGAAAACAAACAGTGAATTACATTTCAGACTACTTGTTAAAGCTACTATCTATTTTGTATATAATGGAGGGAAACAAAGTTTTTGATAATTCTACGATATTTAAGTTATTTATATTTATATCCGCTGTTACAAAAAAACATATCTGTAGCTATTATAACACGAATTGTCTTTGTGCGAGAAGTGCGTACGTTCATCGCATTTGATTAGCGTAAATGAGATACGTAATGCCGCGTTCCCACTTGTCGATTTTTGTCGTCCAATTGTCTGTTAAATGACAGTTGATTGATAAGTAGTGGGAACCATATTTTAACAATTTTTATCAACTTATAAGTGGAATTGAATAAGTTGTGATAATTTCTACTTTACGTTCATTTTAAATGTAAACCATAGAACGAACCCCCGTCGACTGTCTTCCACACTTCTTACTGAGGAACCGTGTGCATTGCATAGGTAAGCGAGGACGGAAGCGAAGACAGTTATTTTGATTGTATTGCATTTCATTGGTTGCTATATGTCACAGGAGTGCCCTTGTTTAAATTTCTGAATTAAGTATGAAATCGTCATCCCAACTCACAAATTCACTTAATGCCATATTATTGATTATGTTGAATACCAATTGGTAACAACATGGAATACCATGAGGGAAAATTTCCATCAATTTATTTTACAATACTAAACATTCAACAGAGGGTTGAACAACAAAAAATCGACACTTGTAAACGCGGCACAGGTCTACGATTCGTTCAAGTTTTAATTAATAATAATAACAATAATATTATGTAGGGTATGTATAACATGGTTTTCCCCTGGTGCTAACGTGTTTGATAATCAGGAAAAGCGAAGAAGTAATATCCTACGTGTTTTGTTTACGAATAGGACAAGTGACCAGAAATGTCACGGCCAAAGTTACCCAATTATGTATTTGTCCACTGACGTTTGTTGCGAACTTTTGGGAAGGGTGGCAACACTGCTGCGGTAATCACTAATCAGCTGACGTGGGTTCGGGTCACATTCAAGTCAGCACCCTCGACAAAAGATTACTTTTGATAATTAATGATTCACTGACAATGAATCGAATCACTGGTCAGTTGGGTCTATTAATCGGAGGCTAGGATAGTAATATGAATTTATTGAGAATTTAATGACGCGGGATGAGAGATTACATTTAATTTGTGGGTAGTGTTCAAATAGTGTCTTATAAATAAAAGTAACATAGCAGTTCAATTCAGGCGCATTAGTGAAATACTTGACTTAATTTTAACTAACCACATACCTACAATATATACACAAAGGTAAAAAAAAAACAAAAAGGTATATATTTCTGATAATAGCATCCAAATTAGTGCTATTGATTGATGGGAATTAGAGGTGAGTTGGAAATCCTGTCACCAGTTTGTGTACTCAAGTTTCGGATGAAACTACCCATACTAAGTATGTGTGGCCCAATAAACTTATTCCAAAAAACTTGTGATGATATCACTCGCTGTTCTGTGCACTCGCCAGTTGGTAGACTTTCAACACTATTGACAATGCGCACGAACGAGATAGCACTTGAATAAAGGTATATTTTAATTTATTAGTCTATTGCGTTCGAATGTATGAATAATAGCTCTTACATTTTGTGTCGCAGCACAGTGGTGAGATGACGCACAAGCCTTAGGTTTGTTATATACCGCTCAAAACATGTTTAAAATTTTAAAAAAAAATCACTGTTATTCATGTTTGTTAACAAGAATATTGTAACCTAACAGAAAAACAACTCATAAATTTAAAATGTGTTTAAAATTTAAAAATAAATGGAACTTTTCGACAAGCGGAGCTCAGCGTATTTTTGGCGATTCTATTGAAGCCGATACACAGTCAGAGTTCCCTGAGCCGATACGTATTTCAAAATACTAATATGGAGTTGGTTTTAGTTTCAGTTGAGTATGAAACTTTTGTCGCATACGCACGCCAAACGATCTATATAGTATTCCAAATACTAGTAAGTATTTTGATTAAAAGTTTATATACTAAGTATTTTGTATACTGGTAGTAAGTACACTTCAAAATCGACAGTTTTCCCATATCTAATGGGAATTACATTTAAATTATATTATATGATTGATGAAAGTTTTGAATTCTATATTATATCCGGAACTGGCTTTTAAAGGTCTTGTAACCAGGAGTCAACTGCAATTTAGTTAATATGTTTATGTATATATTTGTAGTTTTAATAAATTTAAAATGTAACAGATTATATGCTGAGACGGCATGTTCTACCAATGACCCGTTTCTGGAGATGCTTTCAGGAAAAAGAGAAAGCCATCGGCGAGAGAGATAAGGGGATAATCAGATATAGTCACTTGCCGCTCATATGAGGTCACAGATAAGGAAAATCCGCCCTCTCACCAAAAGCGACCGGATAACGTTAGCGCCTGCCTAGTTAAATTAATCAACTTGAATATTGAAGCCATCGGCGAGAGAGATAAGGGGATAATCAGATATAGTCACTTGCCGCTCATATGAGGTCACAGATAAGGAAAATCCGCCCTCTCACCAAAAGCGACCGGATAACGTTAGCGCCTGCCTAGTTAAATTAATCAACTTGAATATTGTAAACTGTTCACCACCCAGATTCATATTTATTGGATTCGCTACACCCGACTGCGACACTCCTTTTTTTATGATAGGCAACCATCTGGACGCTACCAGCCCGAGTAAGCCGTCTCTCACATCTAAACTCGCCTAGTCTGCCGCGCAGCCATACATCAAACCTTCTAGGAACATCGATCCGATGTTGCATGAAGACTGCACACATCTACCTAGCGATAGTCGCACGTAACCTCTCGAAACATAAACATATTATTGGATGCGGCGATCGGCGAGCCAATATATGAATGACCAATTCGTAGGTGTTCGTAAGTCTTCTGGCGTCTTCGACTCGCACAGCCCGAGAAGCATGCGATTTGTTAATAGCAGCACTAGATCGTTATATTGTTAATAGCAGCACTAAAAAGTCGTATTCGATCAATCTGCGGAGTTCTATTTGGCAACGTGTGTTTTGTGAATAACGATGATGTCACACTCGACGTATTCGACACGTTGCATACGAGGCGAGTTTAGAATGATGTGAGAGCCGGTTAAAATTAAGACGGCGATTTGTTAATACATAAATATTCATTTTGAGAACTGTTCTCATATAATACGTTTTTAGAACAGAAAAAATTGCCCAATTACACTGTTACTCAACAATGGAGGAGTCACATGTGAAGAACACACCTGTAATTTGTAATCAGTAGTCAACTTATGTACCTACCAGGTAGATGTATGGTAATAGTAATAGTAGAGTACTTACTACGGCCATGTTTATTTGTCTTGTAATGCATTGTGAAACCAAACTGAGTCTATTGAATCAACGTCGGTCCAACCGACAAAGTGATGAATGGAAATTTAAACGGATCATTTGTAAATAATTCGGCACACGTGCGTGCTTTCCATAGGTACCAAGAAGAAAAACAGTTCGCTCCCATTTGGGTCAGTCATACAATTGAATTAGACATAGAGCATGTCATGTTCTGATTCAGCTAAAAATAGGCAATCATTAGAATACTATTTGAATTTTTACGGCCCCGTAGAGACATAGTGAGAAGTCACATGACCATGTAGAAAGACATGAGCATTGGATACAATAATTAAGTTAACCTATGTATAGATATCTACTTAACTGTATTTTAAACGTGTGTTCTATTAATCGTGTTTCTAACGATTCACTATACCAGTGGTTGCGAACCCATGGCACGCGAGATGATTTTGCATGGCACGTGTTTGAAGAGAAAAAAATACCTATAATAATAAATGACAGATCGCATTGTATAAAAAAAGAAGGCAAATACTCAAGAATAAACATTACGTTTAATGTAAATACATAATTACAAAGGTCGGACCTTAGGCTTTATGCGTCCAGAGAGTATTTATTATTATAGTCCTAGAGGAGGGGGGGGGGGGGGGCAAACTGCGGCCCGCCGGGTATTTTTTTGCGGCCCGCCATTATTAATTGTACTTCTGATTACGAATAACTTTTTTAGCAATTTTGAGAATATCAACTACAAAATTAACACCTGAATTTAAAAAAAATGTTCAAAAATGTACAACAGTTTCATTATTCTCATTATTTTTTTTGTAATGTTTATTTTTCGTGATAATAAAGAGTGTATATCTAAAAATGGTATTTTGCTTGCGGCCCGCCGCTCATTTTGAATTCTTGAATATCGCCCTCCATCCAAAAAGTTTGCCCCCCCCTGTCCTAGAGTATTGAGATCACTATAGCGAGATAATACCTCATCTGATCGGAGCAATTCTTGTGTCAATTTGTGCGTAAAGAACCGAACTAATTTAACAATAACAAACAATTTAATTTCTACCCAAAAAAATGGCTGCACGAAATAAGAAAAAAAAAACTTGGTGGTGCTAGTAGTAGTAGGTAATTCTGGCAGACGGTTTCAAAATTGGTAGACCGAAATGTATGGCGTAATTGAAAAAAAATGATAAAGCTACATGTGTGCTATGTTATGTGGGTGGTATCTAGAACATCATATTTTTAAACTAGATTTATTGAAAACTATTTTTCCCCATGAAAAACTGCTCGGCACGCCAGACAGTCGAAAAATAATATTTGGGAGATTTTGGCATGCGTACGTAAAAAGGTTCGCCAGCCCTGCGTGACTATACTGTATTCAATGTACAATGTAGAGATGACTATTTTTAATAGTGATCGCAGTTTATCAATTTAAACATGGAATTTGGTAATATCATGAAATGTGGAAGTAGAATTTAAAAAATATATATAAATATACATCACACAAGTATGCAGATAAACGCGTGTACAAAGGCCCACAATATGCAGGCCGCAGCAGCAAAGTGTGAATACCTAGTAGTGCTAGTTATAGCTTATTCTTAAATACAATATGGTAAACTGTTTGTACACAACGATGATTGTTTTATATTGAAAACACAGTGGTAATACGACAATTGATATGATGAAATGTGCAATCGAAAAGCTGTATTTAATGCATACTGGTTACCGCATTGCAGTTGAAGTTTAGCAATAACTAGCACTACAATCGGAGTTCGCCATTTCGTGCCGCGAACTGACTATAAGTCGGTCATGGCATATGTCCACTAGGGTCGCCAACTGTAACCTGCTATTGCAAGAAAATTCCGAAACATTTTTTGGAAATTCCAGTCCGATTGAGAGTCGAAAGCTGTTTTAAAATTGTATTTAAAAGATTAGGTAGGTACATCTCTTCTGATCATCTTCCAACCAAAAAAATCCGAGATATTTAAGGTATTATGGTATTACGTCCAGAATAGGGATCGCAATACCGAATGAATATTTCAATACCGGTATTTATTATTGAATACCGGTATAATACTGGTATTCATCAATACATATTATTATAGACAAAAAGAAGTACCTACCTATCAATAAATATAGCTGTTTAAATCTATTTGAAACACTATTTTATAGCAAGATAAAGTACATACTTACATTTATTATGTTGACCTTTATAAATATGTATAGAACATAATATTTTAGTACTGCTAGAATTTTTACAAATAATATAAGTTTAGGTACAGGAAAATCTCTCTCAAATTCAACGTTTGTTGGGTCTTATATCAACGATGGATCAATAGTTATAGAATAATTGGAAAATGTATTATATCGGATGTTTTCTCTTTCGAAATATGTTAATTCCTCGCGACAATTCTATAACTATCTATGAAGGATTTTGTTTTATTATTATTTAACCTTGTACCTTTTACCGACACCTTTTAATTACCACATTTAAATAACACGTTCATTATATCTAATGGCCAACGACTCTAAACGCGCCAGTCGCGGTGTTAGCGCTAAATGAGTACTGAAAATACCGGTATTTTGGATTTTTGAAACCGGTATTTCGGTATCGTTAAATAATTGAATACCGGTTTTGAAATACCGGTATTGCAATCCCTAGTCCAGAATGAAAGTCTAGAGTTTTTGTTTTAGCTCTTCCGGCCAACATATTTTCCTGTTAATATTATGTCTAGATAACATACTAATAATAATCGAATTAGTTTGTTTTTTTTTTAAATCCGGGATATTATGCATCCCTGGTGATTGGTGATTGGTGAGATCACTGGTAAACGTCGCAGAAGACGACGCTGTATTTCGTGGCTTAATAATCTCCGTGATTGGTACAAGTACAGCTCCACCAAACTAATGATTGCCCTGATGGTGGCCTTCTTAGACTATAGATATATATAGATGTAGATATAGATGGTGGCCGTTCTCCGATAAAGGGTAGCAGTTTAGCACGATAAGAAGAAGAAATTCCCAGAGGCGCCATAGAGGAAAAAAATTAAGAAGACAATAAATAATTCATCCGCTGGTCTACAGTCATAATTATAGATCGCATTGCTACATCAGCTAATTAACGCCTTTAATGACGTTTATTTGATTACAATATGAAAGATGATTAGACTTCGAGATTGATTTATTGATTCGAGAGAGAGACTCGAGAAATTTGAAAGATGTGTTTATTTCGTTTTTAACTCATTGAACCCAATTTTTTGCCGCCGAATCCAGAAAGAAACTGGCAAGGTGGTGGGTGGTGAGCACAGAACAGATTAATAATTTATTTTATTAATTTTATATTATAGTAAATTTATTATTATATTATTTTTTTGTTCCATGCTGGTGAGTATAAATAATTACATGTTTCAATATAGTAATAAACGAATAACATTTTTAAGAACATATACGTATCTATGTACCTATTCATTATTTTGTTTTTTTAATGAGGGAAGAGGATGTTTTATAAGTAGGTGCATAAAAAACAGAGTTTCTTTGACTTGCGAATAAAAGAAAAAGAGTTTTCTTGTTGCGTACAACTATGTTTTAAAAATATGACAACATTACTGTTGTACATAGATGGTAGAGAAGATAATGTTGTGTATTGAAATATTATTGTCGTAAAAAATATAATAGGCACAAATTGCTGTGGTGAAGACATTTCTTCGAATGTATATATATGTATATATATGTAATATGTAATTATAATATGGATAGTAAAATGTAATAATAACTACTATAAGTGTATAGTTGATATTAGTTTTCAATTCTGGAAAATATGTTTGTCTGAGTCAGCATTCTAAGAATAATTCATTATTTAATTGATACTTATGTAAAAAATGAGGTTCGTAGAATTAATACTACACAAAAAATATGGCGACCATCTATATACCTATTATTGATATTGTATGCTCGCTCATCTGAATAAAAACAGATTTTCTCATTACATAATAATATTATATATTCTCTTGATTCGGGTAAAATTAATTTCGTTTTCGGATATACAATTCCACAAAATTCATTATTGTATTGCCAGTATAATCAATCACTTATTATTTATTTCATCTCGGGGATACTAGATACCATTATTTTTCTTTTTCTTTACATAATATTTGTTAATCTCCTCACTGTGAATGAATACGATTAATGGTTTTGTTAAAACAATTTTTCGATTAGGTACTGCTATGTTGCGCACTATTTGATCCCATGTGTTATTCTTAGGTTTTTATTGTAAACCCACACCTCGAAAGTCTGAACCGTTCCTTAGTAATCTAATTTAGTAAAAATAGTCCCAAGTAGTAGAAAAGCGATCCTCATCAATATTACGAACAGACGAAGAACTAAATCTATATGGAACAATAAGTGCTTACATAGATGTAAATTTTATGACATTGTTCGCAAAACCAAGTTGGCTGGAGTGCTCTTGGTCACAGGAATAATGTGATCACCAAGAAGAGTCTAAAACCCAAAGTGTATAATTTCCCTATTCAATATGTATGCGTGCGAAAAGTGGACTCTTAATGCTATACTTAAGCTGGGGCACGGTCTAAAACGATCGTGACTACGCGACCCGAAGATTTCAACATGCGTCCGTTTAATATTATGTTTATTGTTCTATTAAATTAGTAATAATAATAATATATTCATTGACATGTTTTCTGTTTCAAGTAAATGGGTAACGTTTTTTAGTAATCTTTACACGATTTAAGAATTAATTCCCCCGACGCCATCATAAAACAAATTGACGTGTTCACAGCTCGACTTTCGCTCTCCGATTGGCAGCGAGTCCGAAATTTCGTCGCACCTATAGTTGAAAATTATTTGCCGTTTCACTGAAGTATGTTCTTAATAAAAGACAGATACATATACTGAAATTAGCAAAGCGTGGTATGAAGGGGTGCATGCTGGGCGTAACGCTTAACGCCAAAAACGAAATAATTGGAGGGAATTCGACTGAGTTTGCAAAAACACAACTTAGTTCGAAAAATGGGATATTGTTGGACAAATAATGTAGTAATCTGGTACGTAGAAACCCCTGGATTGATATAATTGATAATCGGAAGACCGTGGCAACGCAACACATGAATGGAGGAGCAGGAATTAGCTTGGATAGGCCTTCATCCAGCAATCTGGCGATGGTGATGTCAAGTAAAGGGAATTACGTACCTACCTATAAATATTTATAACATATAAATAACAAACTTAGCTCATATGTAATGTACTCGTACACGTTTAGTATCATTTTATCAATTGATACAATGAAAAATCTACCTGTTGTGACACTCGCTGTCACAAAGCGACAAATTATTCAATGTTTAAATTCTACAAGAGAGTTTAGTTTGGTTCAATTTGACTTTCCATCGCTAGCTTCCGTTGTCAGCCATTTAAACATTTAAAGAACTTCAATGCCGTTCAGTGCAATTAAGAGTTGCGGAAGTCTCTGGTAATACTTCACATCCGTTTCACAAGTGAGCGTTTCCCTTTCTAGAATCTAGATGTCAACCTGTATAAACGTCAACACCGTCAACTTGATGTCAACATCTCAAAGCTATGGTAAAGTTATTTATAAATCGGCTTGCTGAATGAAATAGTATAATCAGAGTGCCTACACAAAACTGTCAGGGAAGCGTTCTCAACATTCATTCAGTAGAGACGATCAGAAATATGATTGATGAGACCTTACAATAATTTCAAAAGTAACAATTTTTACTAAAAGAGTTTGGAAGCTTTTTTTTCTGTGTAAACCGAGAAAAGAAACTGCGATTGTAAAATTTATAAAACCAAACATCGTCGTTTTATTTTGCAGCTGACTGAAGATTCCTTAGCCCAATCGCACATATTATAATTCATTCACAAAACACATGTAACTTAATGTACCGCCGCACGTTGATGCGACATTTATGATAGAAAAAAATACCTGCTTGTTGCATGTAACAAATTTCACTCGAAGTGTAATAGCAAAATGTTACACCACTATCGCGGTAGGTATGATCTCGGCTGTGCGCGTGGAAGAGAGTTGCAACATTGCCGGCGTTATGTATTTATGTATGTGCCACCGGGCTTAGCTCGCTTACACGTTACCGTTTTAAGTGCCGGTAAGTTTCATGTTGATAGTTATCAATACCATATAATATAGTAATAATTTGCACACATTTATTTGATACCAAACTATATACAGCTGACTCATTTCCAACAAAGAAGCACCACAGTGGCAGACTTATAGCTTGTTCAGACGACGCGTGTCTCGCCGCGATACGCCGCGAGTGGATGTGGACAGTTCAATGAGGTCACCTGTACCTGGATCGTGCGCAAGAAGTGACACTCGGCGATTACATGCTCAATGAGGTCACATGTACCTGAATCAAATCTCGTCATATAGACAAGGCCCTACGCGATGCTCATGTGTAAGGGTTTTTAAGTGGCGCCCAAAAATCGAGAACTGTGGAGGTGCAACAATCCGATAGAATTATTTAAAATGAATGTCACAAACTGCCATTTTCTGAGTGACAAAATTTGAACATAAAATTAACAAATGAATGAGTACGATTTATTACAGCATACATTCTTGTATATCGACATGGTACCTCATCCATATACAGTTTAATGGTATCATTAATATTATCGCTTTCACAATGTACCGTGTCCATTGTAATGTACTAATGTAATATCAAATTTGAAGTTCTCATAAATTTCCCAGACAATTTTTATTACAGGTGTTTTAACGACCGGTAATAACTGAACGTACAGATTAAAATACATTTACTAACATTTGTAAAACGATAAACCGATATTTGATATAAGGTAAATTTACTTACATTGTTTTCGATTTATGAAGTAATATTGCACGTAGTTATTAATCTTAAAATAAGTATTGTCGTGCAAAGCAAATCAAATGGTCTCCGCTAATTTGTACGGCGTATAATTGGCCGAAACTATCAGGTCGATTCACGAATGACAGAATAACTTCAAGCCGATTGAAATATTCATAGATATCCTTGTCGAAGTGGTAATTTGTACGAAGTAAATAATAATTAGCAATACATACGTGTGCTGAGTGAAAACAATATATAACGAGTAAAACGTGCGAGTAAGCTTGTAGCATTCATCAAGCGATAAGCCAAACCATGCAAGAGTCCAAATGTCATACGCACGCGTCTCGTTGGTGCGTAGCATTCTAAAATATGGGTCGGTTATCTGGTGTCATTATGAGGTTTCCTACAAGCTTATTTTATAACGCGTCCAGAAGAAATTTCACCAATGCCTTTCGATAATTTGTCAGATGGTTATTTTCCGACTGCCTTTCTACAAGGCATGTTCACTTTTCACTCTCTTGATCTCGTAGGCCACTTCTGCTATTGCGAGGGATGGTTTCCAATTATGGTGTCTTAAAGAATTTGAATTTACATACGCCGTCACCTACGTGGTCGCAGCCATGATATATTCTGGGCCGTAACCGTTTCCTCGTGTCAAGCCTATCATGCACCATTAGCGACGGGTGCAAGACCAGTCAATGCGCTCCCGAAAGACATATAAATTTTCAGTGGCATGCTATGTATTTTGTTTTCGATTTTTTTTTCTGAATAAAATTGTATATTTTTTGTTTTCAAAATTTTTTTTTCTGAATTGTACCTACTAATGTTTTTTTTTGTGTTATATATATTTTATTCACTCTTGTGAGGGTAATATTTGTTATATTGTAAATCTCATGTTGTGAACGTCTTGAATTTAGAATTGTCATGTCCACAATATTTTGTTCACATACTTAAATAAATAAATCCCCCGAGGTCATCTGCAAGCAAAATTGACGGAAAAAAACGTCATTATTATGATCCATATTATGTATAACAGCGACGCAGGGATGGGAACAATGTAGGGTGTAGATGTGTAGAAAGATGCATATCAAGATGCAACAGTGATGATACAAATGAAAATAATATTGGCAATATACCTACATACTTACGCATAATATAATACAGGAATGTCCAACGCGATGGGACGGACTTTGGTCGATCGCTCTATAGGCTAAGATTCAGATAAACATAACTTGCGTGTATGTACATTCTATTGTAATATAATATGATTTCATGATTTTGAAGGGGAGATATTAACCAATCCTATTTTTATTTCCTTAACCAGTGAGTCGTTTTCAAATTAACTACGAGAAAACCCTCTTGATATCGTCGTATGACTGGATTCGCACTGCATAATTTACAACCTGGCGCAGGAGTGAAAGAAAAAGAAGGTGCGCGTCCCCGCGCTTTAAATTGAGGTGTAGTTTTTTCCATACCATCGCGCAGTAGGCTCATTGGAGAATAGTTTGACAACAGAATGCCCATAAATTATAATTTTCCGACGAATGGGAAATTAAGTAGCTATTAATCTGTAACATTGAATGATAGTTTAATTGTCCTCAATGATTGTTCAAGTTGAAGAATGACAATGTAATAGACCACTGTCCATTTGCATACTGGATCACAGCCTACTTGACGTTGAATATGCCTGTACAATGGAGGTACATCTTTCTGTTCCTAATTTTGTTGGTATGTTTATGTATGGTTAAGTTAATACTGTATAATAAATTATAATATATGCATACATTGTAGATACTATATTATATTATTTCATTTGTGATATATGACATGGCAGTCCGGTGGCCATTGACTAGTGAGTCCAGTGACCGACATTGTTGTTGTTTAGTCGTTTGTAAACAGATTCAAATGGAATGACAATACATTGCAGAGTGGACGATTGTGAACGGAGATTATAATGAATTACATGACGCTATCTGTGCATATATATATATATATATATATATATATATACATACGTATATATATGGCGTAGGCATGTAATATGGTCATTCAGTTCACACGGCTTCAGCTGACATATTATTCTAGTGCATTATCGAACCAACACTCATTTTTTTTATGATTGCATGTTTGATATTGAAATTCAATCATTTCTTTATGTATGTTCTTGTATAGATTCGATAATATGAAACTACAGAAAACAATCTATAAGTAGTTTTTTAATGTAGTAACTCCTGTCTCCTACTATCACTAACTTATCAAAACATCAATTCACTCATTGTTTTGTTATTATAATTGGGAAATACTTTTCTTTCGATATTAAATTTCTCGTTTTTTCGAAAAAAATCCTTCGCGAACAATCATCAATACTTGGATGGACCGATACTCCGATACTTTTATTATAGTAGTATTGACAGCATGGCCCCCACACCCTGAAGCGAGCTCCTAGGCCAGGATCTTTGTTAGGCCCTTTACCTATCACTAAGATTAAAGGCAGTATGGCGCCCTTTAGTAACGTTTTCCAAATGGTGTTCGAGGTCAAATTTAGAGTAATTAGTATATTTTTTAGCGATTTTTAGTATTTTTTAATACATCCACTTGAATTATTGAGTTGTCGAGAATCGACACACATCAAAAATTGCATCACTTAACTACATGTTTTAAAACCATAATCAACATTAAAATTTGAAGAAAATTAAAGCCGCAGGCGACTTTTTTACTATTAGGATTTGTGATGTGTGTTTATCTCACTTTTGTGCGAGTGTGTTTTTGTATTGACTTCAATGAATTTTTGTATTTAGTTTTGTAATGTATTATTCTTATAAATCTAAATTTTATGTTGTGAATTAATAATTTGTAATGTCCAAAATAGATGATGACTACTTACCGTTATCCGTTTAGTCGTAGAAGAACGTTGCAAATTGTTATAATATTAATATTGTAAGTTGTATTGATTTACTTTAGATGGGTACCTACCTATATTATGTATAATCATTCATTTCTTATTGTATGTGGTGGAAGTATGGACATAGTCAAACAACAAGAAATTTTTGACGTATTTGACAAAGATACTTTATCAAATATTTTATAGCATTCTTTTATAAAACGCGAGAGCATTTTAAACCGTGTAAAATGTTTTATAAAAGTTAAGATTGAAAAATGGACAAATATTTATTTTGGCATACCTATTTGGTTTGTGTTTCTATCATATTTTTCGCAATTAATTACACAATTAATAATAATTAAAGTGTGATCAATTTTTAAACGACTTGTCACAGCAACAGTGCTGAAATGTTTACCGAAATTTCAATGGATCTACTAATATTTACTATTGGATTAAATGTCACATTTGCTTCATTTTTTTAAAGATACTTGTGAGATTATTGATTATAATAATAGCACACTAATGGTTAGTTATTTATTTTTCATCACTCGTTGATTTTTATATATTATTTCAATCTACTGAATTTTGACAATTTCATCTGGTTACACTGCAAAACACGTTTATCATAGAACAATATCGGATAAAAGGTAATGTTGTGCTATTATCATTTTATACAAGGTACACTGTTAAAGATTTTATAAAATGTAAAGGTATTACATGTGTGAAACATCATTGTTAGTCTAATACCGGCCTAATTGACAATTCAATGCGATCAACACAGATTCATTCATTATACAACATTAAGGGAAAGCACAACTTTGAACTTTACAATCATGCCGGGTGCCACTGTAGACTATAATTTCTAATAGGTATCCAGTATTATGTATGTATATGAGTATACCTACTATTCTGTCGGGTATATGGACGTAAGCTTTGTTTACATTATAGTTGAGACCGTGAACCCTCTACAAAGGACGGAGTGCAGAGTAGAACCAACAATATTGGTTCAGTCTTGCTCGGTTCGGTTCAAGGGTCCAACCGTACATACCTAATATGTACCCAACGGATTGATTAAACCAGTACTAAACAACGTGAAACCGTAAAAAAAATGTATAATTTAATTGTATTTTTAAGTATCTAAGGTGTATTCTTTCGTGGGTGCCTATTTAATTATTTGAAATTGGAAAAAAAATCCAGCAATCATTGTAGGAATGCTATTACTATGTCCTATAGTTTTTCATCCTAGAAATCAACATTAATGAACATCTCCTTCTATTAATTGGACCTGTCTTCTATCGAAGGTTGGCGACCAAACTGCAGTACACCTCTTAAACCTGGGCCAGTTATATAAAAGATCTCCAATTTCGTAGACATTCCGCCACTTAAGAAGGTTGCGTAGCCAAGAGAATCTCCTTCTATCTACGCTTATGCTACCGTCTACCTTTTCCTGCATTATGAGTATTAAAATTATGATATACTTATTTAATATGGTCGCAACTTTTCTGCGTTTGATAGTAGACCATAGGAAATATCAACCCCATACAACCCCCAAAGGGTATTATTGGAAACGTTGGTATTTGAAATATAAAATAAAGTCATGTTTTAGTACATCAGATGTTCGTAGTTTTTTTCAATACGTGCAGTAATCTTTAATTTATATTAATAAATAATATTATATTGTAGTGAAGTAATTATATTCGGTAAACTTTCCATTGAATTTTGCAATTGACTCGTAACATTTGAGAGATTGCAACGTTTTTTTCTGGACAAATGCTGTCATACAGTGATACAACGACGCCCAAAAACCCACTGGATAGACAAACTCATAAAGTTTGGTGGATGTAGGTGGCAACGAAGAATTAACGGCCGAGAAGAGTGGAAGGAACTCGGGGAGGAATTCGTCGCGTAGTGGATCTACCCATGTTGTATGCTTTTGATGATGGTTTAAGATGGTAACCATTATCCTCATCGCTATGAGCAAGTAAAAATAAAGACGAAATTCGAATTATGAGGAAAATTTTGTACAAAGGAAATAGAATAAACTAAATGTTACAAAATGCATAAAATTATACGAATGAGCAAATCCTAAATTATCGGTACATTTGTGGCCGCTGGCGTGGAAGCGCTAACCTAAATGTGGAACTAAAGTTAGACAAAGTGAATAATAGCAAAGGTGAACCAACCGCAACGAAAATTACAATAGGGGCGCCCTCTGTCTACAATAATAATTCATTCGGGACGTCACTGGATGCATATTTTTAAAGGGTTTACGGGGAGAATACTGCAAGATAAATCTTATACATTTATTATTTTTTTTCTTCTACAGTCAGGGGTGAAGCTTGGCTGTCTCAAGTAGACTAATTACACTATGTCCGGTCTTCCACTCTCTTTGTGGTACGGAATGGGTTGGATTGTGGGATCTATTAGTATTTAGTACTCTCTTTTATTGTAGGTTATCAAGCCGCCAAGTCCATGGTCTTTCATACACAAATCTAACACTACAATTGAATTGAATCTAACACTACAACAAAACTTACAATTGAAATTTTTGAGGAGAGAGTTTTTTGAAACAACTTACTGAAATTATTTATTATCTTTATTGATACATGTACGATGTACGCATCATATTTTAGTAGGATTATTGATGAAAAAAATAGTGTATAGGTATACTTGTATACATAAATAATAAATAACTGAAGTAGGCTGTTTCAAAAAACTCTTCTGCAAAACATTTCAAATGTGAGTTAGAATAGTTCTGCAACCAGCTAACGATTAATTTTCTCCCGGTTTACTAAACGTGAGGTGATTTTTTGAGGCTTGATCATCCATACATGTCACGCGCCTGGCCCATCGTAATACAATAATATGTAGAAGATACTTCCGTAATATGGAAGAGAACGGATATTCAATATTTTTCGGGATCGATTTTGTCAACCGACATTGTCATTGTGATAATTATTAAACCACGTGGAATAAATACTTACTACAATATTGTGTTTTATTTTAATTGTTAAAAGTACTTATCGATAAATGTTTTAAATCAAGTTTTGCGACTTATGTCAGCCTAGCAAAGAAACGTGATAGATGTCGAAAACCGAGGCATGGGGTGAGATAAAATAAAAATGGCGTAGAAAAATGGACTTGGTGCTTTCTCCCTAAAAAACAATATTTGAATTTGCATACAGCGGAACCGGAACAGACGCCATGCTTATGCCATTATAGATAGAATTACCAAAGATGATCAGTGCCTGAAATAGATGTACCTACATATTTGGCATTACATTCTTATTACATATTTGAAGACTTGAAGTGTAAATAAAGAGGTTATTTTTTCCACTTTAAAATCATTTCTTATTGGCAGGTACAAAAATAATACTTAGCTATGAGTGTGGATGATGGATGACTCAGATGAGTAATCTTTTGTGATTAATATAGGTACGTGTATATATTATATTGTTCAACACGCGCTGATTTTCGATTCTAAAATCTACGAATAGGTAGATATCTGCCATGTAATGTAGATGTTATATTATGTCAATTTATGAACCTAATAGTGGAGCTCTGGACCTCGCTTTAACCCCCCACCAAATCTCCTAATCTCCCTTCACTACATGCACAAAACGATGACGCGTACTAACGCAATGCTTCAGTTCCATTATCTCGAAAAATAGATCGACGACACCCGTGTTTTATTTAATTTCTATCCTGAAATCGTTATTTAAAAACATAGTTTATAATAACATTGGTTGGAGTCTCATATTTTGAGTACCAGATCGCTCTCAAAGTATAATGAAATATATTGTCACCGCATTAGCACCTGAATTGAAATATGGAAAGTAGGCAATTCAGCGTCACATGAAAACTTAACAGAAAAGCATTGCGGATTTTATCTCAAATTTTATATTGGAGAGTAGATACTAGATATTATAGACAGTAAAAAAAGCTCTTTTTTTCTCGATTCGTCACTGAAAATGAGTGAAAATTATGATTGGATTATGGATGCGGTGCTTCCATCTCTTCATCATAATTATTATTCGAATACACCGGCATTTCTTCCGACACATCGCCAGTCGACCAGCTTCCGTTTTTATTGTCTTTGGATTTACAGTTCAACTACTGAAAATTGAACACAAATGGCATTCCACAAAACTATGCAGCGGTAATCAGTGGATTCGGCTGTAGGGTAAAAAGGACGAAATATTTTGGTTAGAAGTATGTAATTTATTAATTTGTTTGAATAAAATTAAGTCAAAGGTCACAATTTACGATGTTATCGCAATGGAAGATCGAGCATTAAAACGACGCATCGTTAAAAAGTCATGAAAGTAACAATAAGTACATTTTAATTACGTGCACTTCAAATCGGATCAGCGTTTCCCAAATGAGTTCCGCGAGGGGTGCTGATAGACGATAGAGATCGGTAGATTATTAATTTTATTAAGGGACGACCATTACAATCACAATAATTTAAAACTAAGCGTGAAAATATGTAGCGACACCTATAAGCCAAATAATGAAGCTCAGGTAAATAATATAATATTTTATACACTGTCCACCAGTCGTTTGAAGCACACGGTGTCCGTTCGCGATTATGTTAAACTACATACACTAAATTCAATACATAAACTAAATAAACTGTAATTAATTCATAATAATAAATTGTATTAACGTAACTATTTTAAGATAAAATAATGCCGCTAATAATGCCGTAATTGGCCTCCGCAATTTTTAAGACGACCATTAAAAATATAGTTAATGAAAGCATTATATATTTACAGAATATGTGTAATTTCCACTAACTAGGACATGCTAGTCCAAGTCCTCGTTAGAGTGTTTGTGATCAAGCGCAGAAAAGGTGAATATTTCCGTCATAATATATGTTCTGGAATTTACTCCAACGGAGAATGCCGGGAGAAGTAGAAGACAGCAGTAGCTTGGGTTGAAGAAGATTCTCTTATCTACCCAATATTCGTAAGTGGCTCAATATCCAAGGCGTTGGCGATCTGTTACGATAGGCCCAGGATAGGGAGATGTACTGCAACTTGGTTGCCAACTATAAATAGATGTTAGAAGATTGTTTGAACTGTGGCAAAAGTTGGTGGCATATTTTCTGGATTCGGTGTGTGATGATGGTGGTGCTCTTCCTCGGTGTTTCTATTGTGATGTTGCGGTGTAGTGCGTGTTGTAATGAGTGTATCTGCCTCCCTCTGTCGTTGTCCAAGAGTTTGACCAGGACAAGAGGCATTGGATGCCGGCTCCTGCCCCGCGTCATTCTCCGGACGCTGATGATCGGGAGGCCTCTACGAAGAAGATCGTTTGTAATGTCCTCCGTGTGCGTGCCGATCGGGAAGCCCCTGATAACGACCGATATTTGGTCGATATCGTGTCCTGAGTGGGTGGCTGGGTGTGCCTCCTTGATCGGCGCGCTGTTGTGGTGTGATGAGGTGTGGTGGTGTTTCGTGCTCCTCGTCCAAGTTTGCGGTGTCGATCGTCGTGGCGGGTTGAAGTTCTTCCTCCAGGTAGGAGGGCGGGCGGGAGGGTCTGCGGGGAACGCTGACTCGGCCTGCTCCTGATATGCCGTCAGGAGTAGTAAGTGCAGCGTCATGAGGTCCCGAAGTTTGGTAGGTCGGAATGCGGCGAGTTTGGTAATTTCTATGGTGATTTGCTCCATAGTGCGGTAGGTATGTATCGTCTGGGCAGGTCACTTGCGGCGGTATGCAAATAGGTAATTTGCTCGGTCGGCAGGTTGCGGCAAAAAGTAGGTAATTTTGCTGGTCGGCAGGATGTAGCAAAGTAGGTAGAATTTGCTAGGTCGGCTGGTACTGCGATGTATTGAAGGTCTCGATTGTAGGAAAATCTCAGCTGGAGTCGGAGCGCACGGAAAGGCGACTGCTCGCGACGGGTGGTAGACCGCAAGTCCCTGTCGCTACGTAGATGTGCGCGGTATTCATATGCAACACCGGATCGACGTTCCTAGAAGGTTTTATTTATGGGTTTGCAGCAGAGGGGCGAATTTAGATGTGGGAGCCGGCTTACAGATATTTCCGACAAAATTCAACGACGAATTTGACTAAAGGTAACA
Organism: Rhyacophila brunnea; assembly: GCF_057557595.1. Lineage (NCBI taxonomy): Eukaryota > Metazoa > Arthropoda > Insecta > Trichoptera > Rhyacophilidae > Rhyacophila > Rhyacophila brunnea. The sequence continues at coordinate 25,953,339 of NW_028232752.1, forward strand.
AAAGATAAACATTTATGATGTGAGAGATAAAATTAATAGTTTCACTTTTATTATTTATTTGTATCTCAATTGTAGAGAAAAATATGACTCATATTCTACACTTTTCTTGAATAATCAGAATCTGAACCTCCAGAAATAATCGCAGCGAGAGATATACCTACGTTATATTATTTAACGTGTTCATTAGTTCCCTTACGTCGTTCCTTTTGAATAATTTAACAGATAATTTACTCATTCCAGCATAGAAATATAAGTGCAAAAATTATTTATAAATTACGAGCGTTAAGAAAAGTTTAATTTATGAATGAGACAACAACGGCTGTGCGGTCCAGATAGACAGCCGGAAGCAAGTAAATTGAATGATAAATATAAATGTACATTAAGTATGTATTAGAATGCCAAAAGAATGTTATACTTAATTAATAATAATTATTTGGTTCTACAAAACAAATATATTTTTACTACGTAGGTACATGTTATTATGAAAATTGTGTAATTTATTGGGAATACCCGTATTACCTATAGTATTTTGTATCGTTGTAAAAGTAAAAAAAAAGATCTAAAAACCCTCATTCCAATACGAAACATAAGAGAGACATCTAAAGACATTTTTTTAGAAAAAAAGGATTCATATCGATGTATCTTAAAGGTATTGGTTTTCAAAAGTATTCAGGTAACCTAACGTAAAACAAACTGTTGTCAATCTGTATATATTTAAGAATTAATTAATTATAATATAAACAAATCGATTATTAGGTAAGTATAAAATTATTATATTTTTTTCGATTTAAATCAGGAGTAGGAATTAATTTTGAAAACAATAAGTATTGATTTCCATAGTTTATATTCATAGATCTTTGAACATCATTGGATCAATTTCGCCGTTTGCCTCTGCATACATAAGTGATAACATAGTATATACAGAGATGTTATCTTAAGCTTACGGAATATTTTTTTTTCTTTTTCTTTTGTGATTTTACCGAGGCTTTGACTGCGACTCGCTGTCATATCGCCTCTTCTCTTCTAGAAGGGGATCCGTCGATCAGGTCCTCACTCCTATTCTGTTAAATAACTTTACAATTTTGCCTAACTCTTCCGTCTTACCCACCGCCAGGACACCCTTCAATTCGTCGACATTCTCATAGATATCTGCAATTCGCAGCTGTACTCTGTGAACTTCATATTTGGGGCATTGCAGTGCTATATGTACAATGTCCTCTAAAACATGACATTCATCGCAGAGCTGCGATTCGCTTCTTCCCATGAGGACATCAAATCTTTTGCCCATGGTGTGCCCTGTTCTTAGCCTCAGTATTAACTTAAGCTCATTCCTCGTCAAAGAAGACTCTACAAACCAGGGCACCTCTCGTGGTGTTGGTAGAATCGACTTACTCCATTTCCCCTTTTCTAATGATGCCCTATGGTGAAAATCTATCCACATACTATGGCACATTTTCTTTATAGCCTCATTCCAGTCCAGGTTTTCTGGTATCCACTGATATGGTACCCCTGAATGGCCGGCTACCTTTGCCAGCTCATGTGCCCTTTCATTTCCCTCAATGCCCATGTGCGATGGGATCCATTGAAGGCATAGATCTCCTCCTCTATTTTTCTTGGCGTCGATCTGGTCAAGGATGTGGTATGCTATGGTTTTACTGTTATTACGGAATATTACATTTATATAGATTGGGACTGTTGTTCCAAAAGGCTGAGTCGATTACATATAAGTTTCATTTAATAAACAGTTGATTTGAAATAGGGGTCGATTTTGCTTCATTACCTGCAGGCGCCTACCTACATATAGTACGTATTGATTGTATTCATAAAACTTGAAAATGCTAAAAGACAAAACCCGCGAATAAATACAAGTTTGTATGAATGACTACAAATTTTAGTTATCCACCTATTTTTTTAAATGTTATTATACTATTTACAGAGGCGGATTTAACAATTCGGGGCCTACAAAATAAAAGAATACCTACATCTTTAAATTATACATTGCTTACAAACTTTAAGTGACGCGAAATCCTGCATTTGTCTTAAAATTACAAAATCAATATCCTCTAATTTAGTAAGTATCTATTTACTAAGATTTAAAGCTTTACTTCATATCGTTTTATTACATGTAAAATGAAATGAGGTTGCTGCAATATCGATTTAATTGATCATTTTCTCTTCTTCATCTTCACAACTAATATCACTAACGTCACAGAGAACGGTTCTCTATAGAAAGCCTCGTGACAGACTGTCTTAATCATAGATAGTGTAGTCTTAATTATTGATGGTCTCACTTGCCTTAGGTCCTCATAGAACATCTTTTAGGATGCGTTGCGCGTTTGTCTTTTAAATATTATTCGTCATTATAATATATTACTATTTAATTTGATAATCAAAAAATCTTTTCGTCATTAGATGACAGATATTTTGAGATATGACAATACCTAATAAGGATAGCATTTCCATGTTTTTCTAACTTTGTTGCCGACCATTTGGCTATTATATGTTTAATATATGTTTGAGTTTGTGGGCTCTTATCAGTGTGGGGCACTACTCTTGCACGTACACCGCTAAATCCGCCTCTGACTATTTATATGTAATTTGTCAAAATATATTTAATTCGCATATCGATTTCGACTGATATGCTCTTCTGTGACATTAGAAATTGAATAGTTCCCCGCTTCTGAATTAAGATTAATAATTAAATTTATAATCGCAGTCGGAAGCCAACAGCGGTGGAGTGAGGTTGTACAACTTCGCTTGCGTATTCGGGACGCTATTCGCCTGGCTACTCGCGAACGGTTATAAATACGGGATACAACAAAAATAATATTGTTTGTAAATGAATTTGACAATAAACTCAACATGTGTGGTCCCATGTGATTTTGACAATCAGTGCCAGTGCTTGAGAAAAAGTGAAAAATATTTATTGTTGCACGGATAGTGCACTTTGTGCGGGGAGTGCGTCAAACGCTGTGAAGCGAGGGGTTGTCCACACTGTTTTTTGTTCACACTGTTGCGCGAATTCCAAGACCGCGTGAACGGCAAAAGCAATAAAATGGAAAACACCACGATGGAAGTGAATGAAACCAAAAAAACGAAGAAGAAAAGAAACGATGATGAAGAGGAAGTGGTTGGAGAAAAAGAAGAAGAATGGCAGACGGTGACCTCTGGAAAAAAACCCAGAAGAGACTCTGGGGTCACTCCAAAGGGAAACCAAAACATCGTCATGATAGCGACGGGAAGTAAAATTCCATTAAAATTGAAAATAGCGCAGATGCTGCATAAGGCAGGAGTAAAAGTACAGAAAATTTACAATAAAAATTTAAAGACGTACATCCAAGTAGAAGACGAAAAAGAAGCAGATAAAGTGAAACAAGCTGGAGAACTCAAAGATCTCGGTTTTGTGACCAAAGAGAATGACTCCTGCTCTTATGGAGTAATAAGAAAAGTCGATATTGATATGGACCTCCAAGAACTGCAAATGGAAATCAAAAGTGATGCAAAAGTAATCAACCTTAAGAGGTTGACAAGAAAAGGTGATACAGGAGAGCTGACAAAGACCTCGTCAGTCAGTATTAAATTTGGGGAGAAAATATTGCCGAGAACAATTTACATATATGGAGTCTCTTTTGCTGTAGAACCGTATGTATTCAGGGTTATGCAATGCTACAAATGCTGGCGATATGGGCATATCGCGAACAATTGCGGACGTACAGTAGAAACGTGCCCTAAGTGTGGTGAAAACCACAAAACCTGCGAAAAAAATGAGGAAATTACGTGCATCAATTGCAAAGGTAACCACGCGGCAAACAGCCAAAAATGCCCAAAGTGGCAAGAGGAAAAGAATTGCAAAGAAGCAATGAAAAAAATGAACATACCTTTCAAGGAAGCAAAAAAAAATATGTTAAATAATAGCTATGCTGACATATTAAAACAGAAAAAAATCGTAGGAAGAGATGAAAGCGAAACAATTCAAAAAACTAAGGAAAACAAAAAGAAAGAAGAAGCGGTGGTAGAAGCTTCAGGCTCAACAATAATATCTACAAGTAGTAGCGTAAAGCCTACAAAAAATAAGAAAAATTCAAAGGGGAAGACAGAGGTTAACGCGATGGGAGAAATTATGAAAGTCTTGCTGAAAGGGGGAGACTGGCAGCAGATCATTAAACAACTAATAATTAAAGCAGTGGACTGGGTATGCAAACAATTCAAAGAAGGACACTTAAAGGAAATTCTAGGGGAGGTTCTGGAGCAAAATGGATAGTAAAAAACAAATTAGGATTTTACAATGGAATGCCAGAAGTATGAAGCAAAAAAAGGATGATATAGAACTCTACTTAATAAGACAAAAAATTTCAATAGCATTAATCTCAGAGACTTGGCTGAGGTCTGAATTAGACTATCTGAAATTCAATGATTACACGATGTATCGAAAATACAGAAGGGATGGATACGGAGGAGAGCGATTCTGGTGCATAAAACACTGGCGTCTAAAGAAGAAAGAAAGAAAGACGGAAGAGCTAGACAAAATAATTATAAAGCCATTTAACAGAATAGGAGTGAGGACCTGATCGAAGGATCCCCTTCTAGAAGAGAAGAGGCGATATGACAGCGAGTCGCAGTCAAAGCCTCGGTAAAATCACAAAAAAAAAAAAAAAATTATAATATTATTAATATCGAAAGGTGCACATTTCTTAAATACAAATGTTTGAGGGTCTTTCGAATTTGCTTGTATGTTACTGAATGGGTCGGCATGGGAGATGTAAAAGGATTTGCAATAATACGAAAAAGAAACTTTGATAGTCTTTTAATCCGGAGGGTCGGTCATGGATCTCTACTAAACTGAAAAGGGTTCACTTCCGTAATGAAACTATGCTGGATAGTGTGTATAAATATTATTTCGAATAATATTGTAACAATGGATTCAGCTACAAGTTTTCAACAATCTCAAAAAATCAAAATACGTGTTTACATAAAAAAAAACCTAAGTAATTACTTTACAAAATATGACAAATTTAGAAACCCGTAGATATAGTAAAACACATTTGAATAGGGTAATACACCAATGATAATGGCCGCTCAATATGAAATTTAACTTCAAACGACTTGAAATTTGCAAACTTTCATAATATACATTTCGTTACTAGGGTGTCTACTTTTCGAGTCTTCGTAGTAATGGGTTAATATGCTTAGGGAATTCAACATAAATTACCATCAGCATTCCATGGTATATAATAGTTCTACAGGAAATAAGACATTGTTCGATATAGGACCTTCACAGAACTATGAGAGATTTTGATGATGTGAAGCCCTCTTCCTACATTTGTAAAAGTTAGGTTATAAGGTTACGCAAGGGGTACGGTTACCCGTTCTGCTTAATACTATTTATTAAAATATTTTGACATTTATTGAATATAATATCGAGAATATTAAAAAAAAAACAATTAAAATTGAAAAGGGTTAATATCAGAATCTAAATTTTACGAAAATTCTTCGACACTAGGTATATTTTAATTGTTTTCACGAGAACAATGTTGGAAGAAGTATTTAATGTTAAGCAACTAAAAAATAAGTCATAGGTACAACTAGAAATTAATGCGCATATAGGTACGAAATAATTTTAAACAACTCAAGTATCGTGTGTTGTGAGAAATATTGTAGTATCAACTTATTCAAAATAATTTAATATAGGTCAGGACTGGTTTCTATAGCTTCAATAGAAAACTCTCATCTGATACAAAATATACCAACAAATGTAAAGATACATTTAAAGTACCTACCCACAGTGTTTAAAAATAATTTAAATGAAATTTGCTGCTATTGTTAATGAACCAATAATAGGTACAAAACTTCGACATAATTATTTAATTGAAAAAACAATCCATCTTATACGAGGTCAACCAGGTATTCGTATGTGTATTTGGCCTAGCCATCTAAGGCGGCCCAAATTGAAAGGACTGTGCGATCCCCGTACAAATCGTACAAATTGTACAAAAGGCATACACGTTGACTTTAAAACAAATTTGGTGTAACTTTCTATAATATACTATTTCTTTTAATCAGGAACAATTCACAAGATTTGAGAATGAAATATTATATAGGTACAGTGACGTCCCGAGACAAAATGCCGCCACATTTTTTTAATACAGTACTTTATATCATCCTTTCATGACTCCAATATCTAAGAAATGTGTTGTTTTACCACTAAATCTAATTTAAATGCCATCTTTGGTTCAATAGACAATATTGCGAGTCTACGGTTTCAGATAGGTAGGTACCTAGGTACATTTAAAAATACACTTGACAACTTCCAAAACTCGCGAGTGACTGGCAAACATATTTGAATAAATTTTAAATTATGTATGCACGTGTCATTGCTGTTCACCAAGAACGTAACGTCCAAGGACAATGGAAGTAAACTAGACATTGCGAACCCAACAAAAAATCCTGTTAAAACTTTTATAGTACCTAATTAATACATTTTGTTTCCAATCAGTGAGCTGAATTTTTTAATGGAAAGATATTTCCGTTATTACTAAGTTTAGGTAGCTCCTCGATTTGCCGCCCTTTAGGTAACTGCCGCCCCCAAGCGACGCTCAATCTGCCTACCCCCACGGGACCTCACTCATTATAAATATTATTATACAACATATTATGTTGAACACATATAATTTGAAAACATCACATGTATATACTAACTAACCTGTAACAACATCTATACGTGAGATTTTTCAAATTATGTATGTAACTTTGTATGTTATGAGAAATTTTTGCTGGGGCGAAAAGCGCTCGACGCCTATTCAAAAAATGATAGATTGGTAAGAAAGACGTCGAGCTGGTAAAGTTGACCTGATGGGATTCGAGGACGAATCCTCAGGAACTCTGCCTTACAGTGGGCGACTAAGCAACTTAAAAGAAAATCATCTAAAAAAACTACTCTACCTTTAACTGTAGCCGCATTAAATTAATTATGAAATTGTTATCAACATCTATATCGATCCCTCTTGTTAAATAATGTTCATCCCCTACCCATACAAATCCCACATGTTCAATTTAACAATCAACCACATATTGCAAATAATTTTACGCTTGAAACCCCCCCTCTTATAATGTATTATTATCATAGTCATAGTCGATGGATAAAGCTTTGTTAATAGAGCAGTAGATAGATATGTGGCAGATGATTCTTTTTAATACGCTAATGTTAGTTTTATTGCGAGCTGTATATAAAAAAGTTTAAATGGAGATTAATTTATTTTATATGCACCTTTGCAACATATGCCCTTTTTCTGGCATTAGATACGCGCACCATTGATGAGAAACCTTTTTATGCTATACTACCAATTAATAGCAATTCATACGTAAAACAATACTGTTATAATACACATTTTTAAAACACCTCATATAGCTACTAAAGAAATCTTTTTTGAAAAAAATACGACCCCGATGTGACATTAAACTGTAACCACTGGATTCGCGCCTATGAGCTTTAACAAATTAAGCTATGGGTATCCTGCTTAATTACGATGAATTTAACCGGTAGTGCTTACTAAATATTTATCAAATTGTGCTAATGTTGACTAACGGTTTTTGTGTTTTACAATTAAAGAATCATTCAAATTACTAACCGACGACCGGATCGCTCCAAAATTTTAGTTTTTAACGTACTTGTACTTGCTAAATTCACAAAATTTGAGAATATAACATTATATTTATTGAATATACCTACATACAAAAAATCTTTTTTCAAAAAAATACGACGCCCGACTGGACTTGTGCCTGTACCTACCTATACATATATTATATGTATATATGTCTGAGATATTTTAAGTATATTCAATAAATAGAACGTTATATTCTCAAACCTAGAAAAATAATTCGTTGAAATGGTTTGAGACTATTATAATAATAATTTGATTTTAAGGTTTGTACTTTTCCATTTCAGCCGTTTTTTGAGACCCAGTTCTAGCCGTTCAGTATCTTCCGGCTTTATGCATACTCACCAACGGTACACTTAAAACGGAGATGAAAACTGATTAGCAAGTTATAATGATAATATAACGTATAGTACGTAAATGATAATATAACACTAATGTAAATTACTATTTTCGCTTACAAGCGAATCTAATGGGCACCTATCGGATGTTCTATTAATAGACTGTCGCTATTCACTTAACTAATTGGGGTCTCGCTCTGGATCAAATATACATTGCCAAAAATATAAAAATACGTACTTAACTATCAAAAGTTAGATGTACTCGCTTATCTAATTTTCACCATATGTGAGATTAACGCATCAACCGGCTTCACTACCCCACGGCGTGATGACGATGTTATAATTTTGGCCTCGTGCAAAAGGCGTTGGCCTCTCAGCCGGAGGATCCGGGTTCGATTCACGGTGAGGTCACAATACATTGACTACATTGTAAGTTACCTCACTTTTATTACTGCACTACTGTTTCACTACACAATTCTCAAAAGGCCTCATAGTAGGTATACTTATATAATTACATTACGCCGGCTCCTCTATCCACGCATATTGTTGCAAGTGCATTATTATCAAGAATTTTCTTTTCAAGTTTCATCAATATTGATTTAGTAGATTTTGAGTTATAAACGAACAAATAGGCAGACAGACACTACAATTATTGTTTTATTAGTATATAATAGATTAATAATTAATCACTTACATAAAAGTTTCGCATTTTTTCAGATGATTATATGTGACAATCGATAGAACTGGATACTTACCTAAAAAAAGAAAACATATTTTGATTAACTTTTAATAGAATCAGTTGAAAAAGAATAAATATAGGTACAGATATATTTAATGAAATATACCATTAACGGTATACTTCAATCACATTCAATATTATGAAATCAAATTTAAGGGATAAGAAAAAAAATCTACTAAATTATAGAAATAATACTTTTAGATATCAAAGGTTGACCTGCCCTAAGGCTATATATCTATTCATTGAATCTAGCAACTGTTACGTATAGTTACATACGTCTAACTTCATTGAATGTGTTGTATATTATTTCATCTACGGGCATTGTGTTCTATTTCGTTACTATCACTGGAGGGATGTTTTGATCTTCCATATGGCATTAAAAGCTTTCGATTTCGAAGTATAATTTTTCTATACTATGTAAGTAAGCTTTTGAATCAATATTGATGCGATATACTTATAGTACCTATAAAGATAATCACAAATTAGTTGAGTGACTAAGGATTTATTAAATCGAAAGTGATGCTATATTACTTAAATAAATTGTTTGTGTGACGCTATCAGGGTTTTTGCAAGAGTTTTGAATATAGTATACTAGAGGGTTGAGCCAAAAATGTATGCGAATTGTCACCTGTTACTTGGCGCTATCTGGCTAGAATCAAGATTAGACTATAGTATTCATATTATAAATTTCACATATGTAATAAACACATTCATCGCCGTTTATGTTTGTTTGTTTTATATCCTTTTCGTTTTATATAACCCAATTTTCAGTATTTACCACTGGTATAGAGATTGTGATTGAGAAATCTCGAGAAATGATCAGAAAATGCCAAATTTGAAAAAACAGCAACGAGATTCTCAAGAAATTGTTACTAGGCCAAGCTGCCGACCGCAACCGGAATTTAAAAAGGAATGGCATTTCTCAAGAAAAATAAAATTGATATCTCGGTAAAAAAACGAATTGGATTATGGATTTTTAAAATTTTCTGGTTATTTTTTTTTGAGCGGTATAAATTTCAGTTGGTATCTAAAGAATTTTTGAGACGGAAAATCTTAACTAGAGAATGAAAAAAAAAACGGCAGGAGGTAATTGCGTAGAAATCAAAAAACTATTCTTGATATCGAGAATTCTAGAATCTCGAGAAATGAAAAAGTAGCTCTACGCCGGTGTATGAACATGGGCAGAACACATCAAGGATGGTTGCTGCCTTGTTGCTAACCTAAAATGTCCGCCAACTCTAAATACCTATAACGATTTTTATATAATGAAAATATACATGACATGAAAATAATTGAAATCACATTTTTTCTACAATGTTTAATAAGAAGAATGCATTGCTCTGCAGCTGATTTCATTTTACTATGCATCAAACCAATGTTCAGATAATACTAATGTACTTTCAAACGTTATAGCCAAGGCCTGAACAAAAACTATGCATAAGTGCGAGTGAGAAAGTATTCGGCACCCTTATAATCTCTAAGACACGCGTTAGAGTAAGATAAAAGGTTTACAGATGTGTGAGATGATTTCTGTGGTGTCGCCGCCAAATCTTAGTTTGTTGAAACGTAGTGTTGAAAAACGTCAATAACCTGCGAGTGCGTGTTCCTAAAATTGATATTTTTGTGTTAAACATAAAGTCAGTGGTAAATATTTTTAGTTAAGTAGAAAAGATGGTTCTGTGTGTTGTATTAAAATGTGGTAGCCGTACTGATAAGCAAGAAGATGGTATTACGTTTCATAGTAAGTTGATACATGTTCGTGATAATTTATTTGTATATTATTATATATTTTAATATCAGTGACCTAGTGTTTCGTTAAAATAACTTAAATTATGGATATCTTTACCTAATGGTTGCATTTTGACCGCTTAAAAATACTATATAACGTAAAAAATAGAAAATTATATTTTAATTCTGAGCGACTAGTGCGAGCACTAGCGAAATGGTCTATGGTCTCGAACATTTGTGTACGAATGCGTTCTCTCGCCCACAAACCAAACGCACGGCACGCAGCTTCATTTGGCAATGCAATGGGTGGCGTCTAGATGTATCTATAGTCTAAGGCAGCGATACTCAACCTGCGGCCCTTTAAGCTTTTATGTGCGGCCCGAAACACATTTATTATCAGGAATTTCGTATATCTTCAGATTCGTTTCGACTTTGATGCACAGATAGTGACACCCGAAGAGGATTGTCATTATGGTCCACATCAGATCTGCTATAAGAGTGTTGCTATTGCACACGATTAATTTAAAAAACACGCATAATTTCTAAAATCTCAAAAATGTTTTGTAAAAAAGGGGGGGGTTTCATGATTTTTTTCGTCACACCAGTAGTGATGCGGCCCGCGTTACTTTACAAATATATGTATTTGGCCCGAAGAAAAAAAAGGTTGCGTATCATTGGTCTAAGGTTATAGCTTCTAAGGTATAGGTCTAAGGTTATAGTCGATACTACGTTATTTTCGTGGCTATACCTACATTACAATTTGTGCAGAAATATTTTATGCCTGCGAGTATCATGACAGGACACGAAATTGTATTAAGTATTATAAAATGTATTTTCTGTTTATTTTGCCGTCCCCTGAATCCTCCCGCCAGGTACTGTGCGCCCCCAACACCCCCACATCGCACGTCCCTGAACATAAGTATACCTATCATATACAAACGTGTCTATTTTAAACACATGATAAGTAGTGAAATACTACAAAGTTCAAGTTTAGTTCATGAATGAGAGTATATCAAAATAGCCAGTGAACGAATAAACAAACTGCCACCAACTGTTCGATTACCAAGTTGGGAGTGTTAACTAACAATAAAACAACACGTGACGCGATCCCGTACACAATATCATTTCAAGAGTCTTGGATTTATTTTTTTAATACTGTAAAGTGCCCAACATCAAGGATGTGGAATTTATTGAAGGCGTGCGTGATTTCGGCAAATGTGATGTCCAATGTCACTCCAACTGTGGGGCGCTGGAAACTGTGAAAAGTTCAATTTAAATGCGAGTGAAAATTATATAGGGAAGGAATATAATACTGATCATACGGTTACATGTAAATTGTACGTAAAACATTTCACCGTGGCGCAGTTCGCCGTGAGCTTTCTTATCGGAAAATATGACCGTATATGGTCTCCAATTTTATTAGATGAACATTAATTCAATTTTCATAGTTGATTTAGGTAAAATTCAAGAATTCAAGAATGAAAACCTAACCTAACAAATAATCCAGTATATCGGGTATTTTCAAAATTTGTTTGATGCTGGCTTCCTGTAAAGTGTAAACCGACAAGAACCGTGTTCTATTTAGACATGAATTTTATACCAGTACTGTACTTACGTCCCAAAGAGGTCGGACGGTCTTTAATATCGTCACTGTTCTGGCAGAAGACACTAATTCGAAAAAATGACATATTGAGTTAGTACCAAAATGTTCTTTATTTCAAACTTTACCGTCTGGAAACCTTCTTAATAAATAAACAGTCTTTATTTTAAAGTCATCCTTTTTACGATTACTTAATAAACTCACATGATAGACCATTATTTCAAACTTTTTAACAACTTCAAAGTCAAATTACTCAAAACTAGTATTCTCCAGTTAGTGGTTAGTGTGTTCTGCCAGAACAGAGACGATATACGGCCATATATTTCCGATACAACATTTCACGGTGAAGTGTGATACGGCGAACTGTACACGTACAAATTTCCGGACACCTGATCATACAAAACTGGTCATAATGAGCGTTACTATAAATTAAAGAAATCGATTTTACAAAATGACAATATCAATCATGTACTATGATAAAATCATTAAAAGTCCTAAAGTAATGGAATAATAAGTAAGGTAGAGTGGTTGTATTATTCTTGTTTTTGCGGCTTAATGACAGTAAAATAAGTGAAGCAATCAAAAAACATCAATTGTTTAAACAAATCGAGACCTCATCAGAAATCGACCCCGGGCCATCAAAACCCAAATTACAGTTCATTCAGATTATGGTAACATCTACCGACATAATATAGAACTAACGGTCTCAGTCGATAATGAAGTACTCTTCACAAAAACAGTTGACATAATGATGACATTAACTATTATATTAGATTATGTAGTCGATTCACGCTAGTAAAACAATAAACAACCACAAAACAGTTATGTGTTTATTAATCAAATATGTATCCATATAAAAAAAAAACTAAACTTAGACCCGTTTCACATGGGACACCTGGGGCCTGGGCGCCGAGATTCCGCAATTACACGTAACTGAATGGGCGCGTTCATTTATATTATGTAAACGCGAAATCTCTCGCCATGCCGGTGGCTTGCCACAGGTGTTCCGTGTGAAACGGCTCTTAATGGTTGGACGTAAGGACAAATTAAAATAACAACTACAACATGTCACCTGTAAGTACCTATACTTTTTCGAGAAGTCGTTTTTAGTCATTAATTCAACGCCGTTTCGTCCGTTTATTATGCGAATTAGACACAGGTATGGGATTAGAATTATCGTTCAGGAGACGAGCGTACTAACCACTGGTCAGTTAAAGAAAGCGATTTAATTTAAGTCATAAACATAAATGTGAGTTTTATTAAGCGGTGCAAAATGAAATGATACTCATAAAAAAATGTTTTAGAAGCCTCTGCGTAACGCGTTTCAAATTGGTAACAGATGCCGCAAGATTTGTTGCAAATCTGTGACATATTCCGCGACACAATATATTTTTTTTATTATTATAATCATAAAAGATACCATATTATACGATCGCTACCCTAATGCTAAAGCTTCTATCAATGAGCAACACCACACACGCACGCTGAACACACATACAAAATGTACAGTGTGTTTAATAGTGGCAAGAGATTTTGTTACTCCGGCACGTATTTCAGAGCAGTAAACTTCATTGAGCCCGACCGAGGAAAATGACAAGATGTAAATCTTGTATATATAAATAATAATAAAAATATCCACTTTGAAATAAAGAAGAGGTCATAAAATAAAGTGATAAATAAACTTCAACCATATGGCTTGATAATCCTTAAAAAAACGTATGTGTTTTTGATTTAGTAGGGGCGCGTAAAGCCGTTAAGGGAAGCACTTTTTTATACATTTATTTTTAGGTAAGTATAAGTATTTATAACCATAAAAATGCAGTGGGGTCGTAAACCATAATTAAGCAAAAAAAGTTAGGAAAATTGTTATTTTATTTTCACCAGTATTTTGCAATCTTTAAAAAGGTTAACTTTTTAATCCTCTCCTTCGTGTGAAGTCTTTTATGTGTCGCTCCAAAAGTATAGGCAAACAACCATGATAATCAAACCTCGTACGATGTTACATCAGGATTCACCATACCATAGTCGCGAAATCATTTGAATTCCTACGCGGCGATAAAATTGACTACCTACCATGAAGTGCACGATAGAATATTAGGTATGATTTTTAAAATTTAAATTTTTGTGCAATATCCACGTCGATGCCTACGCTCTACAGCTAGAAGGCCCGAAAATGAGAAGGGCCTGCGAGATTCTATACCCAATTAAAAAAACTCCCTGAATAATGCTATGCTGATAATAATTATTGACTTATTGTCGATATCCTAATTTCAAAGTGAATCAACAAATTAAATAGCTATATGTATATTATTACGATCTAGTAGATAGAGAGCTGGTGATTTCTCTAATTCAAGAATGTTTGTTTTCTCGAGAATTCTCCAGATACTTTTTTTAATTTTAGAAATTCCGTTCAGAATCATCAGTCTACAGCTTAATTAATTTCACAAGATTTAAGATTGACCTTTTCTGATTATTTCTCGACAATTCTCGATCACAACTTACAATAGAACTGGACGATTATTGCTATTATATTATCATAATTTCGATGCACACGTTTGCTATTCTGTTTGCTATGAATTATAAAATAACCTCTGAAGATAGGAAAACTAAATATAAATTAAATATACTTCATATTTCCATAAATAATTAACATAATACTATTCCAGTGGCAAAGAATAGGGGTAGGCTGTTAAGATAAATAGTGCACATTAAACTTTGTCAGTCATACGTATTTGTTTTTTATTGAACTTAGACTATAATTCACAGATGGATGTAGTTAGTTTTTAAAAATCAATTAAGCCTTGCCTAAACCAAACCATAATAGTTTAAATATATTACCATAATGAAAACAAATACGTATGACTAACAAAGATTATTATGGACTATTTACGGCGGATCTTAACAGCCTACCTCCACCCTTCGCCATTGTAATATACTAACATATCTTTCGAAAAAAGAAAAAAATTGTTTTACTCATAATGTGTTTGTTACGAAAATAAGTGTGTCGAAACATTACGAATTTTGTGTTTCACTTGTATATCATCTTGAATGAATATACCAATATAATATATAATGAAAAAGATATTGTATCCGGTGTTCCTCTTTTGACACACAATAAGACATATTTAATATATTGAAAAATCTCTATAAAAGGAGTAGGTATATAATATCGTCGCAGTGTATGGTACCAATAGCATGTAAAAATATGCATACTTAAATGTATTCAAATAAATAATTTTATTTTACGTTATGGATTTAAAGTCTCTCCACAGTTAAATTCAAAAGATTTGGTAGGTCAAAGTTATTTTTAATCCCAGCAATAGAAATCTATAAAAAAGGATTACAGTATAACCATAGATAGCAAGCCTAACAACAATCAACTATGGCCAATGTAGGTAGGTACCTACCTCATAAAAAAATCAAAATGAATTCTGTGTTGGAAACATATACACACGGTTTAATAGGCAGACGTAAATATATTATACTGCTTATAATCAGATATATTTCACTTAAAAATGAATCAAGATAACTTAGTAAATAATCTATGAATTTATAACGAATTTTTTTTACATTTAGAATAAATGAATTTCTACGCTATATTCAAATAAATACATACACATAACCTTTGTAGACATAATAATATATTGTAACGTAATACCTATAGATAGGTAAAAATGAGAATGTTTATATCACAAAAGATATAGTTTTTTTTATGTTCACAACTGGATGAAGGCCTTTCCTATCTCCTGCCCTAATCCTTCACTGACACATACATCGATCGAATTTAATGAGTTCGTCGATCTAGTGGGTTTTAGGGCGATCGTGGGTGTTTATTGCCCATTGGATAATCATCACTGTTTGACTGTATTTAGCAGTTGTCCACTCGCCGAACGACATATTCTAGGTTGTAGTAGACCTAAGTGAGCCCACACCACCGTTCCTAATCTATCCTATCTATATATATTTTTTTTTTCGACCATGTCCGATCCTAATAGGATCATATGGGCCTCCACAGGGTAGAGGTTTGTATTAACAGATTTTGTTTTTTACGAGAAATGAATGTCAGCCACTTGCTCAACCTATTAGGTCCATACCCTGACTACCACACAAATTGAAAAACAATATGTGTACTTGCCAGACCCAGGATTCGAACCTGAGACCCACGGCGTGATAGTCCAACGCTTAAGCCACGCGGCCACCGTGGGTGTCACCCTATCTATATAGTCTAGATCTATATAGTTTAGAATAACTAAATTAAGTAGACTACCCTATCTATATAGTCTACTTAATTTAGTTATTCTAATTCTAAAACGATTTACGCGAGCTGAGGGGCGCAGGATGTGGCATTAGATCCAAGGGTAACAGCATGACCCTGGGCGTCTCCTATGATCCGAGACTGGAGAGTGATATGATAAAGTAAGTAATGTGTCATAATATTAATATCATCATTGATTGAAAAGCTCTGAAGTCAATAGAAGATACCTGTTTTGATAAGCCGAGAGATTCAGCCAGACTCGAGAAAATAAAGAATAAACACAAACGTCTGTCTGAAGCTTTCGAATTTACAAATGCCAGATGGCGGCAATATCTAGCATGGAACTCACTTGTAAAGGCTAATACTAATCTGAACTTTATAAAGTTATAAATAGATATTTTATGAGATGCATTTTACTACGTTAAATAGTATTATCTATAAACAATAATTTATGAATAGGTTAAGTGGTTTTATCTGGGATTCAGATAGGATATTATAGATAGGACTGTTTACCAATGAATACTGCAAACAATATCTAACTAAGAATTAGGAAATAAACAAACCGAGTAATGAAAAAAAAATGAATCAAAATGAAGATATGTTTACTAATTGAATTGCGTGATTCCTAATATTAAAATAAATCAACTTTAAGATAAATTTCAAATTTGAATCATCGATTTTAACTACGTGGTCGTCATAGATGAGCATTACAAAACAGATTAATAAGATAGAAATGCGTAAGCCAGACGCCATTTAACAAGTCAATGACGACAGTTATGGTTTATGCCAAAGCCCACTATAGTCAGGCCGTGACACGAAACTGTAAACTTCGACGGTAGTGTTAGTTATTGCTCATACTTGGAGTACCACATGGTTAACTGTTTGTAGAAAATTATGATTGTTGAATATTGGTATATTTGATTTTAAAATCTTCATTTATCGCGGACAGGTTACCGCATTGCATTCGATGATAATCAATAACCAGCATTACCGTCGCAGTTTGCAATTCAGTGCCACGTTCTGAATATAGGCTGTCTTGATTTTATATGCAAGTCATTAATGCTTAATTAATAATGGGCATATTCTATGCACAAGGCAGCTATCGAGGGCAGTTTATCATATTTATGTATTGAGGTGGTTGATTGTTATAATAATAGTCCCTCTCTTGGCTGTGTTAACGAGCGAGATAGACAGTTTAGCAGGCTTCTTCTCATTGTGCCATCCTCTGGCGGAGGTAGGCCACCATCAAGGCGATCTTACCTTTGTCATCTTCTACCCGGAACAGTTCAGTGGGGCTGAACTCGTGCCAATCACGGATGTTCTTAAGCCATGGAATGCGGCGTCGTCCTCTGCTACGCTTACCATTGATCTTTCCTTGAATGACAAGTTGGGGAATGCTGTACTTTCGTCGACTCATAATGTGGCCGAGTACTGTAGTTTCCTGGTTTTGATACTACACACAACTTCTCGACGACGATTTAGACGGCTAATTTATTGTAATAATTATTATAATACCTCAATGCATTAATATGATAAACTACCGTTGATAGCCGCCTTGTGTACATAATATATAATTGAATGTCTTCAAATATTATCAATATTAAATGTGCGTTGCTTTAACGTCACAAAATTTAATACATATTATTATTATTATGTTATGTATGATACATGTTATGTAGATACTTACGTAAATATTGAAAGTTACATATTCTTCAACAAGTGTTTAAGTTTATCCCGTATGTATAATATCTTACAACCACAACCAGAAGGTAATGCACTTTCAATTACTTTTGTGTTTCTTAGATCGGTGACAGTTAAAAATTGCAAGGTTGGTTCAAAAACACTACGGCGTTCATTATCAATGACGGCGTTATATCATATTATAATTTATTCAATACCGATACAACGAGCATAGAAACAATCAGGGAACTCAGAAATAATGGGAACTGAAATACACAACGGGTAAGGCGATAGCAGGTAACCGACTCGAGTAAGGATGAACCCGGGTTAAACTTACACACGTGTCTAGAATACGTTTAACGTCGAATACTGAAAACTGCTCTCGGTTTATGCATTTACGCTCATTTAATGTTGGTGTATTACACACACTATTGCACGAGCATAATACGTGCTTCATTTTCGTAGGACACTCACACATTCAAAAGCTTGCTTCACCATGTGGCGTATTGAATATAGCCTATTGGTATTATATTTATTATCTGTTCTGTGGAAACAACCCTACAATTACAGGCCGGTAGCTGTTCTCTCTGCACCAGCAAAAGTTCTTGAGATGATTATGCACAACATGATTTCTCCAAAAATTGAGTCATTTATAATAAATAAACAGCATGGATTTAGAGCAGGCCGATCAACGGAAACTAACCTGATGGTATTTACCAATTATGTGTCATCGGCACTGGATAGAGGCCACCAGGTTGACTGTTCTTACAATGACTTCTCGAAAGCATTTGACAAGGTCGATCATGACACCCTGATGGAAAAACTCCAACTTATTGGATTGTCGGATCGATTTTTGAAGCTATTCGGGAGTTATTTTAGGAACCGTCAACAATACGTAACGTACGGCCTTTATCAGTCACAGATCTTTTACACATTTTCTGGTGTCCCCCAGGGCTCAAACTTAGGGCCGTTGCTGTTCACGATTTTTATAAATGACATAGCATTGGTAATAAAAAATGCTATGTTTTTGTTGTTCGCTGATGACTTGAAACTCTTTTTGGAAGTTGTCACCTTGGACGTTTGTCGGCAGCTCCAACTAGATATAGATAATGTATTAAATTGGGGCAGGCGTAACAAACTAGAATTCAATATTGATAATAAATGCAATCTTTTATCGTTTACCAGAGCCTCAAAAGTGTTGTTTTTTCAATACTCGATGCATGGCAGAGTTATGTCACGAATATCATCTGTAAGGGATCTAGGCATTACGTTTGAGAGTAAACTGACATTTATTAGCCATATAGTTACCATTTGTAACAAAGCGCTTAAAATGTTGGGCTTCGTCATGCGTACTTCCCGGGTCTTTTCAGATGTTACGGTATTAAAACTTTTATTTAATTCTTTAGTTCGAAGCAGACTTGAGAGTGGGTCTATTGTTTGGGCACCGCACCAGTTGAAGTATGGCCTTATGGTGGAGAGGGTACAGAAGAAATTCTTGAGACTCCTTTACTTGAGGTTGTATGGATACTATCCGTGGCTTTATCCAACTGACTATCTCTTAGGCATGCTTACATACTGCAGTCTGCAATTTAGAAGAAATCTTTATTTAGCTACGTATTTTTTCGACTTATACAAGGTATAAATGAGAATTCTGCCATTCTGGGCAGTGTTGACCTGTGTGTCCCTGATAACTATCTTAGAAATAGAGACCATCAGTTGTTTATTCTCCCAAGGTGCAGAACCAACCTGCCACTGGTAATGCCAATTTCTTCTTTCTTTCTTTTCACCATGTCCGATCCCAATAGGATCATATGGGCCTCCACAGAGTGGAGGTTTGTATTAACAGATTTTATTTTTACGAGAAATGGATGTCAGCCACTTGCTCAACCTATTAGGTCCATACTTTGACTCATACACAAATTGAAAAACAATTTGTGTACTTGCCAGACCCAGGATTCGAACCTGGGACCCTCGACACTATAGACCGGCTCTTAAGCCACGCGGCCATCGTGGGTGTTCCAATTGGGAGAGTGATAACTATGTTCAACGAAATTGCTTCGGGTGTTGATATATTCCACCTACGTGAGAATGAGTTTAGGTGGATGTTGTTTTATAAATTCTTAAAATAGGGTCTGCTTAACTCATCCGGTGTACTTCCTTGTACCTATCTAATTCATCTACTGATATATCTCTTTTTTATGTAATACTGTTATATTTATATATCTTTGTTTCTAAATGTCATGTTGTGAACGTCTTAAACTTATAATTTGTAATGTCCACAATATGTTAAAAAAAAAAATGAATTGAATGAATTGAATGAATTAAATGAATATCTGACGATGACGAAATGTAACATTTATAGTTTGTAATTAATAATAAACTGATCTATAAGAGCAGGAGGCAGGGTAAAATGATGAATCACGAATGTCATTTTAAAATAAAAATGCTCCGAATGTATTTTCGGTACATCTCCACCGAATGTATTCCGAAATCGTTTGAAACCGGTATTGGTAATTTTGTTTTGTGGGTACATACATACATACATAGAGATATATAAGTGAAGTCGTTCGCTGGATTGAATAATGATAGATTGAGTTTGAAATCACCGACTGATGCTATATGAAATTTCTTATTTGTGATGTATAGCATCAAACCTCTATAAGTTATATTAATTTTATTATTATTGTTTATTTTATGACAGTGAACAGGTGACATAGTTGATTCGATCTGTGATATTACTCGTTATGTATTATCGAAGGGGAAATGCCCGTTTTTCACAACGAAAACCATCATAGATAATATTTACCTATTGCATTTATTAGTGACGAAGGGTGGAGGTAGGCTATTAACTGGACAAAATACGCATGCCCGGGAAGTTATTGTGCAGTCCGCAAATGGTTTAGATGTGCAAGTGAAGACCGGTAATTGTGGAAATTTAAACGATTTATGTCGTGAGACTTAAAATATTTAGATGGATTTTGAAAATTCTTTCGATATTTTATATCAAATCAGTGTTTGTATTAAAAATATGTATTATTATTTACCAATAGCCGCACGAACGTTTCAGATTGAACATACATAACCTGAAAACACCTCAGATAGGTATATACCCACTAGAAAAAATCACATTTGAAAAATATACGACGCCCAACGGGATTTGGATACGTATATCCACTGGCCAATTAAACTACGGGCCTCCTACTTAATTACGATAATTTTAACTAGTAGGTCCTACATGAAATGCTTATCAAATTCGTTAACTTTGACTAATTTGTGTGTTGGTGTTTCCAAGTTATGTATGTTCAATATATAAAATGTTACATTCTCAAATCTATCAAAGTTTATATTATAATTCTTATGTGATATTTACTTTTTTTTTAATATGAATGTAAATAGATAGCTGCAAGGTATTATTTCAATCATCTCTCCAGTCGGAGGTGGTTTTAGGTACGTCGAGGTCCGAGGCGCTGACATGTTTGTAAACCTCTTTTGCGAAATATTTGCCTGTATGTTAAATTTCTATTGAATGTGTAAATAGTAATATGTAGTAATAAACAAAAATGGAAGGTAGCAGCGCCACCTGTCAACATAACACACCTTTTCCCTGTCTACCTCTCTCTCAAACGTTTACGTGTATGTTCTGTCTTACCTTACCACTACTCTTTCTCCCCTTTTCTAACACATTTACATATGTTTTCTCTTACCTTGCACATTATAATATTTCTTCACTATCTCTCGCATGGTTTTGTGTATGATCATTTTGTATCCCCTTTCGTGACAGACAGTTATGTTATTAGGATTTGTTAATGCTTTTATATATATTTTTACATTCAGATTTTGAAAAATACGCACACGTATTTTAAAGATGTTGGTACTTTCTGACGATACTTCCATGTAAAACTACAATAATTATAGAAAAAAATAAATCAATTTATATAAAATATTGGAATTTGTAATGCTTTATGAAACAGCATCATAATATTGTAAAAAGCACACGGGTAACAGAATTATTAATGTAAGCATTGCCGAAGCAAGTTCAATGATACAAGAATAATATCCATAGAAAAAGTAGACATCACGTCATAACAGCAATAATAATAATAATATATGTTGAAAGGTAAAATTGTAGTAGGCAGGACATATCGCTCGAGGGCAAGGGCAAGTTTGAATGTAGGCAGAGCTACGGTATGCATTCATAATAATTTATTATGATATAACTTATTTTATTTTCGTTAGATATAATATAACGTACCCTTTTAAGGGCGACGAATATTAGAAGAATGATAATTTAGATTCATATTCCTTACAAAGTGAAGCATAATAAGTCACGACAATATTATGTATTTATACAGTGGCGAAGACTCCTTACTATTATAATATAAGTTTAATTAGATGCTACCTAAGTAAAAAAAAAATCTCTGTATTAAGTACAGTGCTAAATCGAATTAATAGTTGTCGTATTATACCTACAGATGCGCTGTATATTTAATACGTAATTTTATCATGTTTTCAGGATCATCAATTGTTTCCTCTCCCAAGGTGCAAAACTAACATGCTATTGGAAATGCCAATTAAGGGGACAATAGCTGTGTTCAACCAAGTCGCATCATATTATATTCATCTTGCGTGAAAATGAGTTTAGGTGGTGTGATTCACCAGGCTTGGCTAGGTCTGCCACGGCTGGTGGTCAACAATGAAGGTCCCAGAAGTGTGTGGGGTCTGATGAGGTTGGCACATTCAGTATATATTTTAACATTGATTAAAACAGAGTTCAGTATTTTCTGAAGGCCAACATTTCGGGGTCATGTCAGTGGACATTGTTTATATATATATATATATATATATATATATATATTTTAAAATAGCGTCTACTAAGCTCATTCGGTGTAGGTACTTCCATGTACCTATCTACTTTATAAGTTTTGTCCCCATTTATATTTTTAAATGTTTTATTAATCCTATGCACATTGCTTTGCCCCTCATGTTATGTTGTGAACATATTATTGCATGTATAATTTGTAAAGTTCATTAAGTATAAATGAATAATAAATAAATTTCAATTCGAATGTATATACAGTAGGTACTAAATTTTCGGCTGGGTGCTCTTAACTAATTCAAGATATAGATATCAGGTTTCGTTCATGCGAATAATTTCAGATAACTAGAGGTTTTTCAAATTCCTTTTTTGGAAATGGCTACAATCTTTGTAATTTAAAGTCATTAATAAGTGTTGTCGGGTTTTTTTCTGAACCTGCGATTATCTGTATTAATGGCACCCAACTCGAGCAAGTCAGCAGCTACGTCTATCTCGGACAGCAGGTGCCTATAGACGGAAGCATGCACGATGAAATTGTTCGAAGATCAAAGATGGGATGGAGTGCTTTCGGACGTCTGAATAGTATCTTCAAGAGTGACCTAACATTATGACTTAAGCGTAAGGTGTTCAACCAATGTGTGCTATCCGTGCTCACGTATGGCTGCGAGACGTGGACCCTCAACATGAGAAATGTCCAAAAGCTAAGAGTCGCACAGCGAGGCATGGAGAGGTGTATGTTGGGCATCACGCGAAAGAACCGTAACAGAAACGAATGGATTAGGAAGCAGACAGGAGTACGCGATCTAATAGACGTTGCCAAACAACTGAAATGGAGATGGGCGGGGCACATTGCTCGCCGAAAGGACGGCCGCTGGACAAATGCCGTCATCCAGTGGTACCCAAGGGGCACGAAACGGCCACAGGGTCGCCCTAAAAGCCGCTAGATTGACGAACTGGTAAAGTTCGGCGGAAATACGTGGCAGCGAAAGACACAGGACCGAGAGAGTTGGAAGAAGCTTGGGGAGGCCTTCATCCAGCAGTGGATTGATCCCGGCTGATGATGATGATGATGAATACGTGTTGTGTAGTAGGTACCTACTTTCTGAGGGCTGTAAATGATTGAACTGGCGTTTGCGAATATAACATGCTGGACATATTGTCTGCTCACGCATCAACAAATATTAGAGAACTATGAATCAATTTGGCCCCTAAGAATCTTTACATGCTTCAGCTTAAAATTTGTCATTCGACTTTACAACGTGATGTGCATCATTTCCACAGTTTTAAGAATTCTATATTACTTTCCGTCATTCTAAGAACGGTTTATAATTTTATATACATATACCGTCCTACTGCTACTAGGAGTGAGAGAGACCAATATAAGAGAGCTACCTTATAATATAATAGGATAGTAGTATTATTTATATATTAATCAATGAATCACACGGTTACAGTTGAATTATGTACAAGAGGTACAAAGTACAAAAGATAGGCCAAAGTTGGTGCACATTTGTACCAAGACTAATAAGACCTAATGACCAGTTACAAATCTCAATTTACAAAGCGAATCCCGTGAGACTATCCCCTACGAATTCTGACTATTCTGAGCTAGACAGAGTTTTTTTGGATTAAAAGGATATGTACAAACTAAAACAAAATATGGCTGTGTTGTAAGTAATATTCGTATTTTTCAAATAATAAAAATATGAAAATGAAACTGATAAAAAAGAACGTTTAAAATAGCTGCAATTACCTCCAAATTAAATTGAAATTCAAGTAGAAAACTTCACAATGCAAGCATTTCAAGTAAATTAGACTCGTTAACACAGTGAAAGTGTAGATTTATTTATTAATGGTAATGGGTCGGACATAGCGCACGGCGAGCGGACAATTGCTGGACAAATGCAGTCACACCGTAGTATAAAAGGGGCACAGGGACAACCTAAAACCTGCTGGATCGACAAAGTTATAAATAAAGTTCGGTGGATGTACGTAGCAGCGAAGAATTTTGACCGAGAGGAGTGGAAAGAGCTGGGAGGCCTTCATCCAGCATTGGATCGATTCCGGTTGATGATAATTATTATATACGTAAATTATATTCGAGTTAGACGAATATACCAATTGTTAGCTGTCAACAGATTTATCGTCAAATCGCTATTCAATGTGAAATTATCAGCAGAAATATTACTGTCAAAATATTCAGAAGAAACATAACATGATAAATGTTATGCACGTATGTTATACGTACCTACACCAAACCGAAAAGTCAAAAAATCTGACAAAGATGACAGCTATAAACTACTGTCCGACAACAAGATCTCGTCAATAACCGGAAGTCGCTGTAGTCGCATACAGTAGACTTCTCAGTGACGTACCTGTCATGGCGGCAACGCTTGTTATTTAAATAATGTATCGGCTCTCTTTTTAGGTACGACTGCTTTTCTTCTTCACAATAAGCAAAAAGTTTACTAATAATAATTTTATATTTTTCCTGATTGTTTTAAACATATTTTTATTATAAAAAGCATCACATTATGTAAATTTATAGATCTGTACACCACGGAAGCGTAAAATGAAATGATAAAGGGGTGTTCCTCATTTGAAAACGGAAGTGCGATTAACTAAACAGGAGGAACTTGTTATTTCACAGTTTTAACACGTGGACAAGAAGTTCTTGTTCGACAGTAAGCGCCATTTTTAATGTATTTTACATGATATTAATAATCTCTAGCTACCAATTTGACCACACTAAAGTGTTTTATTTATAAAATTTAACAAGGTATGCCGTTCACAGTAGTTATGCAAAATGCCAAAGCAACAATATTTACATTTATTGCTGGGAGGGCGGTACATACACGTATACTTTTCCATTCATGAATCAATCATTGTTACATTGATTCAGTCTTGGTTGCTTGCTTGTATTCTTGTATATATTTGTTATAAAAAAACTCTTTGAATTAAAAAAAACCTTTTGAGTTTCAAAATCGTGATTGAGATTTTCACAAGCGCGATATTGAAATGGATTATTTTTACGAACTCAATTTTAAAATATATCTCCGCGGCCTACGCGGCATGCTTCTTCAAACAGCAAATCAAAATCAATCATATTTTTCAATCAGCTAAACAAAATCGAAATTGTTTATGAAATTTTAATCAACGCATTTCTGGGGGTACGGTCAAATTATTTGCGCAACGCCGCCCGCTTGTTTATTTAAATTATGCAGTAGTATTTTTCTTCTTCCCATGTAGGTACTATAAATTTCTTATTAATTCAAACCGTTGTTCTAAATTTTAGTAAATACAATATTGTACATTAAAACGTTTGATAATGGTTTATGTACCACAACGGATTGTACAACAATCTGCAGTGGACCGCTTGTCCATGTGATGGTTACATGTCTCAAACATTATGGCACGTCATTGACGAGTGAACAAAATTATGAAATGAGCAATGGGCTGTCGGATTTCTGTGTTTCCAACATAATCACAAAATAATAAACAACAAAATAACACATGAACACTACACAAAATATTGAATTCTGGTCATTAAAAAAATTGAAGAAATAAACAGAGGAACTTACGTCACTACAGATTTCACTTAAAACTCTAATCTAGCAATTTTTAATACCAGTATGTTAAGCTCACACAAACGTGAATGTAATTAATTGTAAGTAATTATCTCTTTGAATATTCGCAATAAATAAAATTGCAGTATACATAACCTTTAGAACCTTTGCAAGTATACATTTTATATTCTTTCTGGTTAAATCTATCATTCATACCCAGATACTAATGATATAGAAATTCAAAGTCGACATTGAGATGTTGTCCGTTATTATAGGCGACCACCTTTTGTTATTTTGAATCAAGGTATAACACTGGTATTAGAGTATAAAAGACTTTGGACAAAATGTTTTATAGCATTTCAAGCATGCTCTTTTCTTTTATAAAACAATCAGATGACAGATTCAACTGCATAAAATAATTTTATAAAAGTTATGTTTAAAAAATGGAAAACGAAACTATGCTGGCTTGTCCTGTAGTATTTTACGTATAATTTTGTTCTCGTTGGCGATTATTATAATATATAATTATATTAGCATTTCATATTTTTAGTGTTCTTCATCCATATTTTAGTTGGTTCATTTCTTGCCGTACTCTATTTTATAATGATGAGTTGTCATAACTCATAACAGACACTGAGTGTTAATAGGTTTACTAAAATTTCAGTAGATCTACTGATATACTATATTTATATTATATTGAATTAAAGGTCATATTTGAGTGTTTTTTTTAAAGAAACATGTGATATTATTAACAATAACACACTTTGAATGTCACAATTTTTTTTTTATCAAGTAAATAGATATTATACCGGCTTAAACAATATGGACTAACTTGGTTTTTAAACGGTGTCAGAATCTCTCAAAATATTAATTTTAACGTACATTGCACTTCCTAATCACTTTTAATTGAAACTTTCCGAGAGATTCAGCGTCTATTTGATGATAGATAATGAAGGCCGACTATGTACAGGCAGCGGCACTTAATTGTGAATTACGATAGAACCGCTGGTTATTAATAATTATCTTCGAATGCCATGCCATGCTCGCAATTTTTTTTTCAAAATGTAAAAATCATAATTTTCTACAAGTAGTTTATTATACATTTTAAGTATGAGCAATAACAAACACTAACATCGAAGTTATCAGTGTCGTATGTATCACTGCCTGATTATAGTGGGCCTTGGGTGGTAATCATGTGGTAATTCAAAGTATGATAGTTTATAAAATCGGGTTATCACTTGATATTCTCTGTGAGTGATAAATCAATCATGATTACCAATATGTATGTTTAAGTTTAAGTAATGTTAAAATAATTATCTAAAATGTGTGGGGAGGTAGGAGTCAGAAAATAGGTGGGAAAGAGATAGTTGGTAAAATTCTAAGTTATTGTACCTACTTACGGTTGAGGAGATGGAATTTTTAATTGGAAACTCTTGAGGATTCAACAAGTTGTTAAAATTGTGTACTATAATCAACACAAAAAAGATGGCAACACTATTTACAGCATGTCATGAATTTAATCAATCTACAGAGTGTAACGAAAATGAATACATAATGAATAGGCGTTATTAGGCAAACAGTAATACTATTAAAACTCCTGATTGTAGATAAAAAAGGGTTGCCAGTAGAAGGCGGAGAACCGGTCCTATCTTAATGTCATCTCACTAACTGGTGCCCTGTGTTTACATTTATCATTTTTTCCTAGACATCTTGTGCGTGAGTGTACTTCAAGTAGGTACAGGGGGAGTTTCAATTTTATGAATAATTAAATTATAATATTTTTTAATTAACACTGTGGATACAACCTCTTCCAATGCCAGTGCGGTTTTTAACAATGATTATAGTGTGGAAGAACACGTTGTCAGTCGCATAATTGATGCGTCTTATAACAAAAATCGATATGTCACACACACGTAAAATCTTTGAAAGAATACGTACATAGTGGAATTTGAATTTAAATTCTAATGGATTTAAGTTTTGTACTATTTCGCCCACGGTGGCCGCGCGGTTTAAGCGTTGGACTATCACGCCGTGGGTCCCAGATTCGAATCCTGGGTCTAGCAAATACACATATTGTTTTTCAATTTGTGTGTGACTCAGGGTATGGACCTAATAGGTTGAGCAAGTGGCTGACATCCATTTTTCGTAAAAAGGAAACAAAATCTGTCAATACAAACCTCTACTCTGTGGAGGCCCATATATTAGGATCGGACATGGTCGAAAAAAAAACTATTTCATTTAAGTCTTTTTTGCTACCGGGTTTTGTCTTTCGGCATCTTCAGGCACTATGTGCACTCACCCAAAAGGTAAATAAATACACACTGACAACGAATACAATGTATTCTAACTTATGTAATAAATTAATACAATAAAGTATGTAAAAACTTTATCATCCAATAAATTATGTAAAGTTGTCAACACATTATGAATAATAATATGTCCAATTCGATTTTTCATAGTATAGCTAGACCCAGAAAAATATAATTTAGCATTAATTAATATTCAATTGTAGAATTATCAGTTTGGTGTAAGTCTGTGTACGGGAAACCAGGAACCAGGAACAGCGCCAATTTTTATTGCCGATTTCGACAAAATTCATAAATTAAATAATGATAACCTAACCTAACCTAACAAATAATCAAGTATAACGGCTATTTTAAAAATGTGTTTGCCGTTGGCTTCCACTAATGACTAAACAGACAAGAACCATCAGTATTTGTAATTAGATTTATTAGTTGGAGTGAAAGTAAGTAAAGCATATGGCGCAAACACCACAGCAGAATTCAATTCGCCAATTTTGCGAGCGGTTTTTTTTTTATAAAATAGTATATATTCTATCAAATATTAAATACTAGAACTAAGTCCAAAAAGAAAACTTTCGCCGTTAAAGATTTTTCAGGCACTTAATGTTAATGTACTCACGGCTTTATGGCATTTCAGGATATTGTTATCAATAGGTGAATCGGTTCTGAACGATACGATACTTTAGGTGTAAAATTTGTGGGTACTCATTTAAGGCATATCAAGATACTGGCTTGTCTCTGACGTAGAGATATATTCTATATAGTTGATGGGTGAGGTTAAATTTATCTTACATTGTCAGCATACGATTTTTTTTTTCAATGTCACTTTACCGAGCTTCGTGGGGTTTGAAAAGCTTTCTAAGGGTTGAAAGTAGCATAATGCAAAAAAAAATAGGTAGTTACTTATTACCACATGTTTTCAACATATAATTTTTTACTTAGACCGCTTTCGCCTAAAAATCAGGCATTATTTTTTTAGTGTTATGCTCAAATCTCAACCCCCCTTACATACAAAATCTATTTAAGTGCCACAGAGGGCGCTTCCTACGCAGAACATTCTTCCAGATTAGGTGATGGTAATGTCGGCTGGTATGCAAGCTTTTACAGATACGGCACTGGTTTGTTTGGTAAAGGTAAAGCTCCGGCAGGTGTGAGCAATCTATTAGGCCCAATCACACGATTTCAATAAAGAGAGCTTTCAAAAAGTGTTAACTATCTTCACAATAACAAAAAAATCCATCAACACTAAAAATAGTATAAGTATAAACTACATAATTTATTATGAACAACCTCAGAAATATAAAATTTTATATTTTCGTTTGTGTTAATGGGACTCAAAACCGCATTACTTAACCAATCAAACTACCGAATCAAGAAGAAATTTTTGAACATACATTTTAGGCCACTACAACCCAATGTAGACCTCTTCCAGAAAACGTCTCTTCTCCCTGATCTTGGCCCCAGGGATGTTGTGTCTATTTTTACACTGTCCAACCAACACAGTCTTAGTCCCCAATCCTCTTGTTCCATTATAGGCGATTGAAGAGAAGCCGATCTGGTGGTTGGATGTATGTCATTCCCGACACTTGGCGAGGCCCATTGGAGTCGCCTCACTTTCACGCGTGAGACGACGGTGGGATAATCATGCAACGCGTATTTGAAGTGAAATTCCGTTAATATTGGCGACCATCTTCAGTAATTTTAAATCAAAGTCAACCATGGGTTAACTACTAGCTTTGTTTTCCAGAAGTCGTCCAGAAGTTTGAACGTAGTTTCACTTATTAATATAAAACAATGTCTTATAACACCACACTCTTTATTGAACAAACATATCGAACTCTTTTTCAAATAATTCACGTTCAATAAAGAATGTTGCGTTATTGAATTAAAATTTTAAATTTAATAAATTACCCACTACAGTGAGAAACACGTACACTTACTTATAGGTACCAATTTTTCTGACTAAGGAGCCAAAAAAATCATTGCTATATGAATTATTAGGTACAGCTAAGTAAAAAGACAGTATTTTAGTTTAAGTGAAGTCAGATAACTCAAGTTTTAAACTACTGTTTATGTAAAATTATGTCAAAAGAATCCAATAATTTTACCAGCAGAGAAACAGTAGTTTAAAACTTGGGTTCACTAAAACCAAAATACTGTCTTTTTACTTAGCAGGGCAGAGTAAGTGTTCATTAAATCGATAATACCTAATTATTAATTTATCTTAGTCAAAGGGTGTTTATAGGGTAAAGTTTATCACGTACGATTGATAAGAAACGGCATTATTCAATATAACATGTATCCTATCTTCAACATATTTTCAAGTACCTACCACTATTTCAGAGTTTGTATACGTAATTCTAAAAACTGTCTTGACAATTTATTATTATAAAGAACGGAAGCGAGGGTGGCGGCATATAGGTGTACAGCTATGTGAAAGTGCCGGGGGTTTTTAGTTTCCTCGACGGGCGTGATGGCATGTCGGCCAGAATATAAAAGTCGCACTATAGTGAACTGAAACACGTATGGATGCATAACTTTAAAGCTACATTATAGAAAATGCAATCTAGGAATCTTTAAACCTGGGTTCCAGCTCGATTTATTCATTAGGGCGACATCCAGGGTGGTATTATAATTATAAGACTTGTATCGAAACCAGAGTATGGTTCGATTAAAACAAGGTTAACTTTTAATTATTTAGTACTTATACCATTTACCTGATTGGTAGAGTCACAGGACAAATATTATATAGTAGGACAAACATGTATTCGGTAATTCCTTGCCCAATAATTTCGTATTATTTATGTACATAAACACTGTTTATTTAACTCAATTTAAGACTATCTTTAATGATATATTTCATTGAACTGAAAGTGTATGTGTGATTGTTAACACTAAATATCACTTATGTCATTATTAACTGGCTAATAACAGAACATACCTATACCAGAAAATTGTCTTTAAACACAAACTCTAAATCAAACATGACTTTGTCAATAATTATTGTATTACTCCTCTCGGTATTACGGTACAACTAGAGAACTTCTTCCATATTATCTACAAATTTAATTGAAACAACATGAATCCTAAAATTCCAGTAGTGCAATCCATAGTCAATATTATCGATGTGATACCTAATATTATTAGCGCAATACGTTTTACCGACTACCTTACAACTACTTTCTATAAGATATTTAAAATAAATCTATAATCTATGGCGATAAAATAGAAGCAGCCCTGCATCTAAATAATCAAGAAATTTCGAACGCGAATAAAAAATGGGGTGTTATTTATAAGATACTTCTGACTTATCTCTTATCTATATATCCGTGGTGTTTGTGTGCCTTCTTATGGTAGTGTGTCAGTATGTGAATTTATATACTAAACTCGTTATAACAGATTAGCTTTATTCATACTTTGAATTACGTCTACATTAGCTGGAATTTACCTACTGGGTTTTTTTTAATCATTATCATTGACATAATAGTCATAACTCATAATATGAATGTATGATACCCCCCACATTGACAGAGTTGTTTAAGCGGCCATCTCTGAAGCAATCGAGCACAGATCTTATTCGGTGGCCGCGCAAAAAATCATCTAGTGTTTTTCAACGTGTGTTTGATCAAGTGCAAGAACCTTAAAGGTAAGGCGAATGCTTAGCAACCGTTAGAAGCGCACTAGTTCAGGTGCCCGAGACCTTTATCGTTCACATAATATGAGAGAAGCAGTTTGTTTTGTCATTCGTCTAACCTGGACGATAGTATACAATATAGGTACATAAAGTTATGGTGCCAGCCGTGGGTCTCACCCCTCGCCTCTTGTAGGTATAGGTAGGTGTAGGTAAATAACTATGTAGATATTTAAGTATATTAAGAGAACCGCGTGCTCGCTTCAATTTTATATGCATCTTGACTTCTGATGTGTTATAAATTACTTGTAAGCACCATTATTCTCCTTCTTCGTCGGAATCTCATGGCTAGGCATGACTAGGCATACGCTCTTCGAAATCGCTGATGAGTAAGTATTAAAAGTGACCAATAGTTAAAATTTGTCACAATTAGTATGTTACGCCGTAGCATATTGGATAAATGCGACGTTTGGGGGGTTTACCCGTGGAGATGCAGGTTCGATCCCGGCCGGGGTGGCTTACTTTTTTCAAAAAAGATTTTTTCTATTGGTTATAATATACTCTCTCAGAAAGTGTTTTTCTAAATTATATATGTTTAATATTTTTGTGTTATCACTGTCTTCAATAGTAATTCGATAGGGAATCGATACGTTATCTTTACTAGTAGGTAGTTGGAATTTATATTTATTTTTATCGTGGAGTGCTTTCAAATCTCTAAGCCCACCACTGTGTACATATGAATTTAAAATATATATATGTGTACTATATATTCATAACAATAAGCTATATATTTATATTCACGTTGATGTTTTTCACTGTACTTTTTTATAAAGCAGAGGAAATCGGGCATGACCTTAATTGAGGAAATGACACTGCGTTTAATCAGAATTCTAAAATAAATATTGGTTGAATTTTCCGGGTGTTAGGAAATGTTAATTCAGTGCACGTATCTTGAAACGTTTTACTTTTATTTTGATGAAATCTGTAGGCATTTTAAAAATAGATTAATAATGATTAGAATGTAGGTTAACTCCGGCGTTCTGTGTGTGTGTGAAAAACAAGCTATCTTTTGTAAATTATGTTGTCTTACATTGTATGGAGATTTATCGAGCGGGGTGTCGATAGAGATATGGGCAAGAATGAAAAAGGAGATGTGAATAGTTTACATGAAATATATTACTAATTAATAACGAGCAGTTATCGTCATATAACAGTATGCAATATGCGTAGGTATACTAAACTCAAGCCCCATTTTGAATCAGTCAGTTATGTCGTTTAAGCAAGAAATGTTCGTTGGTTCCATCTATCGAAAAATGTGAATTCCATTTTTTCTTTTAAAAAAACAATGTATCGCGGTAGACGGAGCTAGCGTTGCGTTGACAGAATCATAGTCCGTTTTACATGACATGACATTATATTGTATTTGCTTTCAAACAAAAAACGCCAATAGATTAGATAGATAAACGCGATTAGAACAGAACAGATTAATAAATATAATTCAGATAGGCTATCCCCAATACACTTCATTTTGAAGCAGGGTTTTGATTGAATCACACATTATAGACCTGCAATTAGTGTGTTGCAACTTTCAAATACACCAATATTGAATGCGCGTCAGTGCATAAACCGAGAGCAGTTGTCAGAACGGAGGACAAGCTTAGAATGACGTATTCTTGACATGTGTTTAAGTCTATCCCATATTCTTCCACATTTGGGATCGGTTGCTTGTTACTCTACACTCGTTAGGTATTTCAGTTCCTATTAATTCTATGTTCCCTGATGATTCGTTAATTAATAAATCTGGGGAGTCGCTTATTTGTTCTCCCTTGGTTCTTCCAATGTGCACAAATATTAATGCCAATTGTGAGGGCACAACTGTGTTCAACCAAATTGCTTTGAATAGCGACATTTTCCACTCGTGTGAGGTTGTGTTTATGTTGACGTTGTTTTATAAATTCTTAAAATAAGTTTTATAAATTAAGGCACTACTGGTACGGTAAAAGAGATTCAGCTGTATTATAATGAATTGTTTCCTAACAAAACCAATATGACTACCAATCGCCTTTTCTGTGTCAATGTAGGATGATTCCAGTTTCGGAATAGATATTTTTATGGTTATTTTATACTCTCTTATTAGTTATTACGTTGTTTTTTGAATTTTGTTTTTATTTTAATATTCTCACTCTAATGATGTTATATTTAACTTTCTCTCGATGATTACATAAATAATTTGAAAACACCTCAGAAACATACGCACTAGGGATTGCAATACCGAATGAAAATATCAATACCGGTATTTCTTATTGAATATATTAGGTATTCGTTAAAACGTGTACGAAAAAAGTCAATAAGCATACCGAATGCTTTCTCACTAGCACTTATGGTTCGTTTTTGTTCATGCTTTGGTGGATATAGATTTTTCCCCTACCATGTTCGATCCAAAGATCATATGGGCCGCCATATAGTGGAGGTTGTATTCAGAGTTTTATTGTTTTTACGAGAAATTTATGTTAGCCGGCTCTCATATCTAAACTCGCCCGTCTGCCGCAAAGCCATAAATCAAACCTTCCGAGAACGATCCGATGTTGCATATGAAATCCACACAGATCTACCTAGCGGCAGTCGCAAGTAACCTTCGAAACGTATATATTATATTTGGGTGCGAGGATCGGCGAGCCGGTATAGGAAAGACCAATTCGTAGGTGTTTGTATATGTCCTGGCGTCTTCGACTCGGAGCCCGAGAAGCGTACAACTTGGCGATTGCAACAGCAGATGTTGTTCGACCAATCTGCGGATCTCCAAACGTGTGTTTTATGAATAACGATGACGTTACATCGACATATTCGACACGTTGCAGGCGAGACGAGTTTTGATGTGAGAGCCGGCTTAGCGACATATTATTCCTTAGAAACCGGGACCCACGACATTATAAGCCGGACGAATTACCGCTCGTCCAATAAAATAATAAACCTACTCTAATTCTAAAGTTCTAGTAAGTGCCTAAACCTGTTGATATACTCGTACTTGAGTCGGTATGTAAAATAAATTAACATTTACGGAAAGTTGTACCTAAGACGTTTTTAGGAAAATAAGTTTATTTATCTATTTGATACTTATATAATAAAATTACAAAGCTATAATGTAGACAAATGAATTATGTTCAATGTTGCATAATATATTGTGGAGAACTTTTACACATTACAGATTGATGTTGTTTCACTAGCATATTGACAGTGCATCGTAAAATGTGGCGAGAAGAAAATTATGTGTAGGCGTGTAAAGCTCTTGAATAGAATTATAGATAGAGTAGGAATAATAGAAGACGTATTGAATAAGAAAGCTCAGTACGCTGTCATACACAGCGCTCGAAATGCTCAAAAATCCTACTCTTACGAAATATCCTGTCAAAAATGGTATTATTATTTTTCCTTCCTTTATCGTAAGCAGTGCATGGTTTTTCTAAACCCGCGGGATGTCACTGCTTTGTACTCATAAAATAATGTATTATCTACGATCGTTGAAGTAGTTAAATTGATATCTAATATCAAACAATATCCATAGATATTGAAGATTTCGGAATGCGAATTTGTAATAGTAAAAATATATACTAATTAGTTTTCAGCTCAAACAGGTGAAAAGCTACATTTATCTAGGACAATAAGCGTCTATAGATGGAAGTATATTTTGATGAAATTGTTCGCAGAGTAAAGCTAGGCCGGAGTGCTTTTGGCCGCCTGCATAATGTCTTCAAAAGTGACCTTCAGAATGTGCTTCGCATCGCAAGTGTGTGCTTCCCGTGATCACATATGCGTGTGAAACATGGACCCTAAGTAAAAGAGAGATTCAGAAACTTAGAGTAGGACAACGTGGTATGGAGAGGTGCATGCTGGGCATAACGCGAAAGGACAAAAAGAGGAATGAGTGGATAAGGAAGCAGACAAGGGCGGAAGTACGTGGCAACGCAATGCACGGGACCGAGAGAAGTGAAAGCAGCTTGAAGAGGCCTTCATCCAGCAGTGGATAGATTCAGTCTGATGATGATATTAATTAGTTTTAGTTATATCAACTAAAGATGCCCTTGTGTGCATGTATATCGAACATTAAAATTAATATTGTTACTAGTGTAGGCAATATTTTGGTTAGGACGTGTTGATATAAAACTTTGTTTTTATGATGAACGCAATATAATAAAAAAAAAACAAAGTCTGCCGCTGAAGACCGAAATTGAATAGATATTAAGTTCACCCAAAAACTTTATTTAAAAAAGTGGAAAATAATGTATTTATTTTAATAATTCCCGAACTGGGGAGAGTTATTTTTAAAGTAGTCTTGAGAATTTCACGAACCGGAGATGTGCTCCGGTGCATTCCCGTCCATTTCGAGTGCTGATTCACTCATATAAATATATAATTAATCATTTCGTGTACCTACTTTTAGATTTACATGAAAGGCAATAAAATTCAAGAATTTTATTACTTAGCTAAAGATAAATATCAACGGAGCTATAATTGAATAAATGACACATTGGTTTTATATCGTCTTTTTTCATGCATGTTTGCCACAAAGCATTGCCACAGATTATGCGTAAACTATAAGTAGGTAGCTCGATTACAACGTTCCCTCTAACGCATGGGTCGCCAACCTTTTCAGCAGCCGGGCCAGATTCTAAAAATGAGATTTCCTACCGGGCCGCACAACCGATTTTTTTTATTATACAAAACAAAAAAGAAATATATATATTAATAAAATAAAACATAAATGAGAATCAAACATATTATTAGATTGGATTTTTTTTAAATACTTAATAAAAAATAAAAAAAAATAATATAAAAATAAGAAATTTTAGTGAGAAGTTTGATTTTGTGTGGCAGAACTAAGTGCATCAATATCGATATCGAGTGAGGTTGTTTCTATATGCAAACAGTTTTCCAAATGCACATCAGTGATTCGTGTTCTCACTCGGGATTTGATATGCTTCATCCGACTAAAAAGCTATTCACACGTGTAAGTGTTTCCAAATAGCGAAGAGCATCAGGATATTTCTCCTTGTTCAAATATGTTTTGTAAAACTCTTCCAAACCAACCTGATGGAATTTCTCCTTCAACTGTTCATCGCAACATATTTCACAATGTTCCATTTGTGAATTTCCCGGTAATAAATTCACGTCTACGGAGAAAGGCGTTGCAAATGCAGCAAAAAGCACACGGTGCTTTTTAAAATTTTGAGCCAATATTTGATCCCAATTTGCGAAATTAGCACATCTATTTGATTTATTATTATTTTTATTTTCTCACTGCTCCACGGGCCACAAGTTGACATCCAGTGGGCCGCATGTACACCCGTAAAAATATCCCCACAAAATATGTTTCCAACCTACACAGAATTTTTGTAGAAATTAGTATGCAATATCAGATTAGTGCTTTCGCGATATCAGATTAAAGGTATGTATTTTATTTCGCGGCATAATAATTAGACGAGTTCATTGATATAGGTACGTAAAATAATGTCGCATATTTACGCACATATTTTTGTTTAAAATTCAATGCCAATAGTTTATGACACACACAACAGAAAAAATAGAGAAAACGTTGAACTCGAATAATATATACGATATAGTATAGTTTTTCACCACAAGATCGTTATCATCACAGCCAATCTTGATCCATCAGTGGATCTTTATTTGCTGTTTCCACTTTTTTCTGTGATAGCCTTTAATTAACGTGTACTTTCGCAAAGCTCGATAATCCAATTGGTCGACTGGTATTTAAATATATCTTCAGGTATCACTGCTGGATGATGATTAGACACCGGACATCTGGAGTCCTTTTTTTTTGGGACGGACTCGAATATTACAACATTTTTTAATTAAAAAATGCGTTAATAATTTATGGAACCTATGTTTTTCAGAAAAATAAGTTGTACGATGTAGTAGGTACAATGAAATATGAAATAAATGATATTGATAATATGTGCAAGAGACTTTATCGATACTTAATTATATAGAAACGCTGCTATTAGTAGATATACTATACTATTTAGAGAAATTAATGAAGCGCTTACGTATAGAGTGGAAGAATTAGTTGTTAATAGTAATATCTATAATATTTAATAATATTCCACTTTTTATATACCTATTATTGAAATCAAAGTTTAAAATTTCTACTAAACTACTTTTATTTTCACTATCAAATAACAAATCACACTTGCTCCCATAATGAGAAGGACCTGACAGCTAGCGTATTATTAAAATCGTACCAAATCTGAATGATTTCGTATATTATGTTGATACT
This sequence comes from Rhyacophila brunnea, assembly GCF_057557595.1. Taxonomy (NCBI): domain Eukaryota; kingdom Metazoa; phylum Arthropoda; class Insecta; order Trichoptera; family Rhyacophilidae; genus Rhyacophila; species Rhyacophila brunnea. Next base: position 25,991,942 of record NW_028232752.1, read on the forward strand.
ACGAAAATATATAATATGAAAACATATTATTATATTATATGGATTTATGGATAGGTAAAATGGGGAATATCGGACCTACGTGGTTAATGAAACCCTTTAGAAAAAGTTTCGTACGAAAGATACTTCAAATCGTACTTTTGTGTTTCAAGCAAGTGGTTGGACATATTGAGATATTAAATTTTAATATATAGGTAGGTACTGATGTTGTAATGTTTTTTTTGACATTTTTATAGGCCATTTTCAAACACTTTATATTCATCATGCAAAATATGTAAGTACATGCGTTTTCTGTTAATTGCTACTCCCTAATACTATAAATTATATATCATAGTATTATTTCAATGAAATATATAAACCCGATATAATTATTTATTTCGGAAGTTATCAAAATGATACAATCATAATTAGTCGACATTGATACATTGTGTATATATAGTACCTAATACCATTGATAATAAATTATTTTATCAAGAAAATATTAGATATAAATAGGTATAACACAGTTGCAGTGCCTACCATTTGCCTTAACAAGTTGACCTTGGTTCTAATAGTTCATTGCTTTATCCAATCTGGGAGTTCACACATGAAACTATAATTTGATGTTATAGTAATGTGGTAGAAAAAACAAAAAAAACTTAACCTGCGCGTTTGTTAACTGATCTACGTATTTTCTTAAAATCCGAGATCACTTCAGTTTTGACGATTATGGATTATAGCTTAAAATTGTTTATTTGTTTTTATTTAGTGAGTAGGTATATTTCGTGATATTTCACATTAGCTGGTTCCATTGTTTACGGGAAATGACGATTTAACGGGCTTACCTATTGAATGTATTAATAGTATGTAATATATTCATTACGGGTTTTTCACAAACACTTCAGATAATCAAAATTTGTTTTTTACTTGATCCTTTACTAATAGGTAAGAAGGTTTTAACAATCTTTTATTATGTCAATGTGCATTTACGATCGGTGATGCGCATAGTGCACGAAGAAGCCAGAAGGCATAACCCGGTCGTAAATAATGACTAATAGAATACCTAGTACAAAACATAAATCAATTAGAATTTATTGATTAATATTTTTGCCACTCGTACCCTTTAGATATAGGGACCATTATACCACTTTCCTCTAGAAGGTATATAAGGTACTTTTAAACACTTTGTACATTTTGCATTTTTGTTTATTGTTATTAAATCTTAGTTGATATTATTCTTTTGACTTATTAACTTAAAAATAACAACAATGGATGAAATATAATATTAATAAATATTATAATATGTCACATATATAATATTGTGTAAGTATATAATATATAATTATCAAGCCTCGATAGCGAAGGCTGCGTGACTAGCAAATGCACTTACGACCTATGTAAACCTGCCGTTCATATTGTTTTAAAAGCACATTGCAAATATTATCCTTTGCTTTGTAATTTTATTCTTGTAAATCCACGGTATTATAGATGGTTGCACTATTATATCTAAAATGTAAACATAAATTTATATACAATATTGGTATATACTACAGCTGATGATGATACATACTATCGTATGGAAAATAATTCATTTTTAAGTTGTGGACTTCTTGTACGTATCATGCGACAAAAGCAATAAAATCGTCTTCAAGTTTTTGTCATTGGTCGGGAACCTTTTTTGATACATACACCTATGTGGAATTTTAAACACAGCAAATTTTTCACAGTTTTGAAGTTACGCTATTTCTTAATGTATATAAATCAGTCATTTAATAAATAAGGACAAATATCACCAACAAGTTAGTTCAAGTAAACAATCGACTCCCACGTCCTCTATACTTAATTGACTTTTTATGCAATAATATGTACCTACCTATATTTTGTACTGTTATTCAATTGAAAATGTCCATTAGGATAAAATCGGTTGAATATCAACATTATGGAATAAATGTGGAAAAAGTACGAAAGTACATATAAAGTGTTTTAATGAAATATGTATCTAGATTCTAGGTACTAGTCGTTTTATGTGATGAATAGTTCTTTACACTTTATAATATGTAAGTATTTAAATCAAATACATAATATAATCATATATCAGATAATTACTTTTTAACAACAACATTTAAATATAATGCTAATTATGTCGAATGGCCACCTAATCGGCGCGCCTTTAGCGTACAATGAATTAAATGGGATGGCGGGACTTTTTTTAACATTACACACCTACAAACTTACCTGTAGAATTGCCAAAATGGAACTACGAATTACCATAGGACGCCATTTTGAAAATTTCATTCGAATGTCAGATTTTGTCCAGTTACTAGTCTTGATTGGGTAGTTTTCGACAATGGCTCCATTTTTTTTGTAGTACATATTCCACTTTTAATCAATAAATTAGGACCGGTTTCGTCCGCCTCAGAGGGACATTTTCAACTGAATCTTCCCTTGTTCAGTTGAAAATATCCCTCTGATGCGAACGAAACCGGTCCTAATTTATTGATTAAAAGTGGAATAAGTACTACAAAAAATGCGTTTTTTTAATTAAACAACAATAAATATTAACGCAATACAATCACTAAGTGAAAATCTGAAGTATTAAATGGGACGGCGGGACTTTTTTTTAACGTTACACACCTACAAACTTACCTGTAGAATGGCCAAAAATGGAACTACGAACTACCATAGGACGCCATTTTGAAAATTGGTCAAAATTTGAAAAATGTCAGATTTTGTCCAATTACGAGTCTTGATTGGGTAGTTTTCAACAATGGCTCCCCCATCCCATTCTTCAGATAAGTTTGTAGGTCTGTAACATGCATTTTATCTACTCAAGGTCTTATAACTAATTTAATCACGGTGAGTAGTTTAGTGTGTGGCATTGCGGATTAGTAGCTCTGGAATATTCTAAATCTAAATATATTAACGTAATACGTAATATTTATAATAAACCTATTCAATAAGTGAAAATCTGAAGTAATATTATACTGCAAACCTTTTAGAAAAATGCAATTACGGCTTATGCAATACACAATATTATAATAGTAGGTATTTTAATTATTCAAACGAATATTTCCAGGGATGTCTCGCATCTACATATGTATTCTATAGACCGTACGCCACTGGTATTTTGAAGAGGAAATTTCTTACGATCAATTTGATGAAATTCTTCAATGTCAATAGTTTATAATCAAATAGACCAGATTGGGCAGAGCATCCTCAAAATACTTAAATATCTAAATAAATATATAAGTATATTACTTTTTTATCGATATGTAGGTATTGTTGTTTAATTTAATAAAACGCATTTTTTTGTAGTACTTATTCCATTTTTAATCAATAAATTAGGACCGGTTTCGTCCGCCTCAGAGGGACATTTTCAACTGAAGGCATAAAGGCTGAACTCATTTCCCTCTGAGGCGGACGAAACCGGTCCTAATTTATTGATTAAAAGTGGTACAAGTACTACAAAAAATTGCGTTTTATTAAATTAAACAATTATACAATGCAGTTCCACCATGAATTAACAGTTAACAAAATAAAAGATATGTAGGTACTTTTGCGATATCGGTATTGTCACTTGGTAATACTAATAGGTATCAATATGATACATTTAGAACATAAAACGGGTCAGCGGACAAAATCTTTCAATATTTGTATTTATATTAATGGTAGGTACGCAAAAGCTATTCGATATTTAATTATGAAAAACATATTGTACACGCAGTTTATAAAAATGGTTTACCATTACTTACCTGCAATAAAACAAAACATCAATTTTGTAATGCGATCTTTTTAATTGCGATTTGCGAATTTGAATTCGTTTGAAGTGGCCACACTTCGCATTATAATATTGGCAAGACGATTATTTTAATTACAATAATTATCATCGCACCTGAGCTGCCAGAAAAAACAACTGACTAATTGTAGAAATCCATACTAAGAATCATTTGGGCAAAAGTCTCCTTAGGATATTGGATTCGTCCACCATTTTAATGTGTTTTTTTATGGGTTGACGGTTAAAGACTCGAAAGATCCGGCCTTTAATGATGATATTTGTGCGGTTATCTGTTCTTTAAAGACGTGGCATTTCCACTTCAATCTATCACTTCATATACAAAAAAAAAAAAAAATATTTTACGACACATATTTCGGTCGTTTAGTTTAAGCAGTGGCGAAGACTCCATGCTAGGCTATTATTTAAAGCATACTTTCTTAAGAAAAGTAATTTTGAATTGCATATTAACGTACATGTTTGATAATAATAACTTGATTATTTTATATTCTACAACAATAATTTTACTTGCCAACGTCATCAGACAATGCTATCGTATATAATATGTAGTAATGTATTATTACCAATATAGGCGGAACCATCTATTAAATATTTTAAAAATGCAACAACGCTATCTCTCATCATCTATATTATATACTATGTATCAGATTATTGAGCGATGAATGTCTGTTTTTTTTTTGTATGGACTTTACCTCACGGACCTCAGTCCCGTCTACCGTAATGTATGCAACACGGTAGGCTCGAGAGGCGAAGCCTAAAACCTTTGAGCATAATATTATTGTCCAAACTCCCAAGTGTATTCTGAATGTGACTTGTTGACGTCAATTTGATATAATAATAATTCATCCAATTACAAGAACACAGCTGATAACATCCGCCATTAGGCGAGGGAAACTGCCTACATGTTTTTCCTGCTACCAACTCCATCGTTACGAAATCAGGAACTTTCAAGGAAATCAGGAAATCAGGAGAAATATCTGAGAAAGGTGGATGGGAGACTGATATCAAAAAGAAAAAAAAATGCTAAGAAGAAACTCCAACCATTTTGGAAGAACAAAAATACTACTAAAACAACATTATGTATATTATTTGCTTTGAGACTTGGACGGTAAATGCAAGAAAAAGGCAGAGGCTAGATACTTCTGAAATGTGGTGCTGGAAACGGACGCTGAGTATCTCGTGGATGAACAAACGTACCTACGACTTCATAATAAGCGTACTCCAGATTCAAGGCAGATTGTTCTCAGTTTGCCTTCGTTGGACTCTCATTTTTTTGTCATTGCTCTCAGAAAAGATAACCTGTAAAACATGTGATATTGGGCAGGTCGAAGGTCGGGGAGAGCGAGGAGGAATAAAGAATGCTACAGGTTGAACACTGAAAAATGGTCTGCGTGCTTGAGTTCCAGACGACAACGAAAACTCTAAATAACCAATACTTTCAAATATCAAAGATAAAAATATGCCTATAAACACGCAACGAGTGTTACCGGTTCTACGTCGAAAAAACCGCATGATCATCTATTTTAAGATCCTTTAATATAGCGATTAATTAACATATAAGATGATTTTGAAAGTGTTTTAATTATGTTTGTTATCAGTTTTTTGGGATTCAACTCATCCTCAGACCTAAGTAGTATGAGTAAATGTGACTATTGATCGTGAAAATGTAAGAAAAAAATGGATTTTTGGATGGTCCGAATAGTTGTCAACATATCGATACCCTAGTTCTATAGGGAAACAACTCAAAATACCTTGTTCCAAGATAATGGCTTTTGAAAATTTTGAACAAATTTTCATTTCGATGTTAAAGCCTTGATTTTTGAAGTAAATGTATTTATTTTTTATTTAGTTCAAATGAACTTAGCAATGCAAAATGAAATGTTACAGTTTAACAAATAATTAACTCAGACATTCCCGTTAATCTTTGAATTAATGATTAATCCCAAAAACGGTTTTTTGAGTTTTTGACCCGTTGAATAGATTTTTTGATTTTTTTTTATTGAATTATGAAGATAGAACCGTTCTACATTGAATGGCATTATTAACTCAAAACCTTGAAATTTTGACTTGTTTCCCTATAGAACTAGGATATCGATATATAGTTCAAATATTGTTGAATTAACAAAAACATTGTTTCAAAATCGTTATGTGGATTTCTGCAGAACGTACACGTGTAGAACTACTTTTCAGCTACGAATCGTTTACCTCCTGCCTAAAACTGGCAGTCTTTCACACTGAAGCATATTCATCCCTTGAGGCCTTGTGCAAGTAATGTTAGTGTTGCTATTATCCCTTTGGTAAATAACAACTCAATTACACCTTCCGCTAATAGTGTGTTTAAGTGCGTAACCCTTGGGAGCAGGCCGCATTGTATGTCAACAAAAACACTATGCAGATAAATATTATATTAATACTTTGCAACAAGGACGAGCAAATAGTATCAGTGAATAGAGTGACCATAACATCTTTATCACACGGAATAAGCAAATCGCGAAAATTCTTCTTCTTCGTCGTTGTGATAGGTTTAAAAGGGGTGGTAAGGGATGGAGGGTTGGATTAGTCAGGGTTTAATTGAATTTTGAAAAGTAACAAACACTATATACACATTGTACTCATAGGTAAATAAAAACAAATATATTTGACTGACAAAGTTTAGTGTGCAGTCACTATATATATATGTCGGACCCTAACAGTCTATCTCCACCTTCGCCACTGTTTTACAGGGTGTGGTTTTAGAGGTTAGCAAAAACATGGATGGTCATGTCTTGTAGAATTTCGTTGAAATTGGATAGACATGTTTATAAACATCGTAGTCCAATGCGAAAGGCACTGGCTTCTCATCCAGGGTTCCGAACTGGATTTTCGGTGATGTTACCACAATAAATATATACATTTTTTATGTTGTACAAATGGAAGACACGATAATTCGTCAAATGATTATTTTCCGACTGCCTTTTTAAAAGGCATGCTTACTTTTCAATTTCTTGAATCTCGTAGGTCACTTCTGCTCTTGATTTTTTTTTGCCTGTTATCGCGAGGGATGGTTTCCAATCCTGGTGTCTTTAAGAATTTGAATTTACATGCGCCTGTAAATCACCTACGTGGTCGCAGCCATGACTTATTCTGGATCGGGACCGTTTCTTCGTGTCAAGCTGATCATCAGGAGGGGTTCAAGACTAGTAAATGCGCTCCCCAAAGACGTAAACTTTCTCAGTGACGTACTATGTATTTTGTAATCGAAATTTTATTTTTCTGTACAAAATTGTATGTTTTTTGTTTTCAAAATTTAATTTTTCTATATAAAATAGTACCTACTTATGTTTTTTTTTAAATTATTATTATATATATTCTCTTCTTCTCTTTTGTAAGGGTAATATTTCTTATAATGTAAATCCCATGTAGTGCCTACAGGCTACAAAGTCTTCGGGAATAAAGCATTTCAACACCAGAAAATTCGCGGTAAGTATTAAATAATCTTCCATTCCTCTTTATCAAACAAATAGGAATGGTCGGATCATGAAGTTTCGAAAAAATGCAACGATCTGTCACCTTACTGTCGAGTGTAGAGACTTGCACACAGGCTACTCGATAAAAACAAAACAAAAAGGCCGTAAAACAAAAGGCTTTCGCGCGCGGGTGTCGCAAACGACCGGAAACCTTTCAACCCCTTCCGGTTCAATCTCTCTGCATCAGACTCAGAGCTTCGAGGACTATCCCCTGTTCAGGGCCGACGCTACGAACATGACCACCTGAATATTAAATAGGTATATGACGCATAATATCTTTTCTTTTGTCACTTTTCTCAGTTACCATCCACAAAAGGGATATTTTCAGTAAATTTTGTAATTGTAAACTCATTAATCCCATTTTGGTTACAAATTTGATTTATCTAGAATAGGTTACCCAAAACACGTAATAATATGTTAACATAATAATTATATTCTAATCAATTCAAAATTCAATGAAAAAATACGGTTCCTGTATCGTTCCCGTGTATTGGAAATATTTGCAAATCTCCTAAATACCGGGCATTGTCGTCACTTAGTATAGTGTTTATAATTTGTTTTAATTTTTAACGAAAATGGGACGGTTTTTATTACTGTTTTGTATTTAAATTGGCTGTAAGATTAATTGTAACAATAACAACCTGCTTAGACTGTTGAGTTCCGTGAAGGCAGACCGCAGTTACCAGGCCACGCTACCTTACGCGGTTGTCACGGGGGCTTGGTGTTTTACGCTTGCCCAGTCTATTCTAGACTGCTTAAAATATTGGAAACACGTACTTACGCTGATTGTATCGTTAATTACACCGTTCTCCGCTACAACTCTTTATTATTGAACTCTCTCTACACCGCAACCTTCATTATAGTCTCATTAGACAGACGTAGGTATCACCACATTGGGTTGTAGTAACGATGGTGATGATACGTAAGCATTTGTATTCATGAAGGTCACTTCCTAAGTTGTTTGCTGGTGTGCCAGCTAAGATAAAGCACGTAGGAGCGAGGCGGCCCTGAATCTGGTGCAAGAACTGTTAGTAGAAGGGATGGTAAAAGCTCGCTGAAAATTGCGATTGTCTTTATGTACTTACGCGGGAAAAACAAACAGAAGTTTTAAATAACCCACTTCCACGCTGCGGGAGATTAAGTTAAAACGTTTTTCTATCTTAACTCACTGAATGAATGGATGCATTATTTAAATTGTAATGCCAACATAAATTCTTTTATAATAGATATAGGATAAAAAAATAAGCTTTTGATGGTAAAAGAAAATCTTATCAAAAAGCTTCATTCGACTTCAAATTATTCACTCTCCCACTCAAAAAATATTGTTAGAAGTTTAGTTCTTGTACATATTTATTATTCATATACAAAATCAGATAATTTATATACCTATAGTAGGTTTAATGTATGATAACTACATCGATAAATTTGTCTCCTTCTTCTCGTATGGCGGCAGAATGCGGAATACTACACACAGAAACCAAACCACAGACACCAAGTACGCGCACAATGTTTCTTGAAGCGGTTATCATTTACATTGTCAATTTCACTTTTGTTTCGATAATACCAGTTAATATTAAAATTGCTTGCAATAATCCACAAAATACCGGGAGGTTTCAGTACCTTCGACTTCGTTTTGGTCGCTTTAATTTGTAATATTGATGCGATTACGCTGATGATAGAAACACATTACCATCACGTCACATAAGCTCACATGATAGAACCACGAGAACATTAAACAATAAAAACAATTAGTACTTGCCATTTGTAGCACCCTTCCTACTCATTATGATGATTGTAATTAGTATTAAGAAAATGAGTGTAGACCACGCTGCCACAAAAAACCTAAGTTATTTATCCGTAATATACTGTTATTGTATTATTCACCATATCGTAATATAAGCAAGAACACGGTCGTGGCTCGATCTCTATTGCATTAATCATCTTGAAACAGTTTAGATAGTTTTGTTTACACATTATTAGAACTCAACATCTGCTGATTGGTCAATATATAATATTTCAGAAAACTGAAACTTCTCGGTAATACTATTATGTTCTTACACAATGAAATTAATGCGAAGCTCTTTGGACGACAACCTTGCGAAAAACGTAAATCCAAGTCGCCGAAAATGAGAGGTATTAGTTACTTATAATTAGCCAGGTGAAACCTTATCTCCCATATTGTTATTCAAGGTGAAGCTTAAAGCACAGGCGGGCTTTCAATTATTGTTTGTAGAGGACCTCCCCTAACCTGAAATATAATCCTTATAAGAAGCTTAAAGTTTACGCGTCAGAACAATTTTTCAATCAGTAAAGTTGAGAGTTATTATTATTGTTGGTTTAAGTAATGGAATATTAAAACCTACTTATCGAATTAAAGTGGCTAGCATAACGTTTAGCAAAGAAAGATTAAGTTTATTAATTATAATTGTCAACTATATTAAAATTGTGATGTTTTGAAACAAAGGCATGCTTCCATGCGATAATAATTTTCAAGGATAGGTATTTTGTATATATAATTTATTATTCTAATACCATACAAGGTGATTAAAAAATAGACTGAAAAATAATTAAAATTTGACGTAGAAGATTGCAGAACGCGTGTTAAATTAAGGTAGATTTCTACGGCCAAAAATCGTTCGAATTATTGAATAATGAATGATGGAGGCAGCAAATATCTGTCAAATAATCTCATTCGTGTAAGTCAGAAGTGTAGAAAAAAACATTGAATTTATGGATTTATTATCAACTAAGTTCCAAAATTCACGATAGGTCCGGGATTTTTTACGAAATAGACCCAGGCTAGATAATCTCCTCTACCAATCGTAATTCCCACAGGACACATCGACACCCTGAGTACCTTGACACCGTTCGTATATCGAAGCCTTTAAACATCCAACCAAGGTCTGAACAAAAACGAACCATAAGTACGAATGAGAAAGCATTCGGCACGCTTATATCTCCGCAATATGCGTTAGAGTACGCATATTTTCTACGACTGAATTAAATATTTTTTGGAAACGTCGCCGGTAAATATTGATTTTAATGATTGCATTCATTTAATTAAAAACTGCTAGCAAGTGTTGCCGAAATTTATTGTTTTTGTATTACATATAAAGTTAATGGTAATTATTTTTAGTTTAATTAGTAGAAAATAATATGTTTAAATATGTTGTGTTTAAATTAAGTAGCCGTACTGTAAAGCATCATGATAGTACAACGTTTCATAGTTAAGTTAATAACACTAAAATTGAGGTTCTACTGTGCGTTATACGCGAGAAACATGGGTTCATGTTGCCGAACAATAGCCACTCTCTTTATATTATTACTCTTGAGTATCCAACTTATTTTCGCAACCCTTGCACATTCAATCATGATCAGTTTGTAAGGAGTCAATCAAAATCAACATATATGTACATTTAGTATAAAAATAAATATCTTCAGAATTAGTTTCATTGCATATTATGGAAAGGCGAATAGTCACTAACAGAAATATGCCAAACAGGGTAAGAAAATAAACTAGTTGACAGGACAGGAAACAAGTTTTTTTTAATAACTGAATGAAGACTGTTTTCCAAGAACCAATTTTAAAGAAGATTAGATGATTTACCAATAAATAATTTATAGAACAAAAAATTTATGTAGGGATGGAATTTAGTAAATGCATAAACTATCGTAAGTCACATTTGTGGACATAACTTTACAGTTAATTTCAAGTAAATCTGGAGTAATAATATTCCAGTGAGCTTTATGAGAAATATGAGTATTTTGCAAGCTAGGTGCCTACTAAAAAATCTTAGATCTGACAAGAAAAATGCAAAGTTAGCAAAGCTGGTTGTTAACTGCCACTTTGTTGTGATAAGATGCCGTACAAAATTCAAGAGAGTAACAGCATGTTGTATGAGAGACGACGCAAACGTGATAAAAGAACATACCTACTCAATATATCTTGTAAGTGCACATGAGAAAATATCTTGGGTAAGGAATTTATATTTGCAAGTTCGTGACAAAAGCATGCGAGATATGACTGCATATAATATATTATGTTTACAAAGGATAACAAATTTAATATGCTGTTAAGTTACGAGTAGGTAGGTACATATATAAGGAAGAGAAAAGATCTATGTATATGTACACAAGATACGACAATAATATACACATTATATTAAATTCCATTAAGTACCCTCGGTTGCTAGTATGTCATATTATATTAGGTATTTATGGCGAATCTTACCAGCCTACCTCTACCTTTCGCAACTGGAACGTAGGTATCGTAGGTGTAGGACATGTAGATTCAAGGGAACACTTATACATATATATTTGTTTTATAAAAATTATAAAAATATTCAAATATACTTTGTTGTTGATGTAAAATTGTAAAGGATGAAGTAAAACACTTCAAGTAGAGAGAACATAAAAACAAAAGCAACAAATATCAATTTCAACTAACTAGTACCCGTATTCCTTAGAAACACAGGTTTATCTAAATGAAAATGAATAACCTTATTGTATAGGTTTGTCAAACGGAAAAGCACTTATGAAAAAATAGTAATCAATGGGTTAAACAAAAACAGTATAATGTGGAAGAAATAAATGTACCTAATGTAAAACAATAAATAATTAAGTTGGTGTCGGTACCTACTTACAATAATAGTACATATTATATGTTCGGATATAGTGATTAGCATATATTATTGGAGAACTATTAATAATAAGTAAGAATATAAATTCGCAAAAATATTTGGAAGAAAATTTTATTACTCATTTGATATGGAGCCTAAATAAATTTTCTACAACTGATATTGACCTCAGAATAAAGTTAGTTTTTATATAATAAACCTCAAAAAATAAATTTCATTTACCGTTCGTAATATTTCAAATAATCCATAGACGCAACTCGTTGACACCTGACAGGTGTAGCCACGCCGCGTGATTGGTTGGAGAATAACGGTCCCTGCATTGAAGTAACAACCGGATTGCCATCCCTTATAGTAGGTACCTACCTACTCCTATTTCAAGTACGGAGGGTTGGTAATAATAATTATGGTTTAATGAAAAGAACGGTCACACGAAGAGAATATTGTGGATCTTTGGTGTGTTATATTATGTCCTGTAGACAGAAGTTTGCAAAAATACCTATGTGTATTATTAATTATTACCATTAAACAATTAGCCAATAAATTAAACCTCGCATTGTTCAGTAGGTAGGTATTTCAAATAATATAATATTACAAAAAAAACTAAACTTAATGAACTGAGTCCTACGAATGATGGCGTAGTTGGTGAAGCGACAGACGTGGCTGTTGATCCAACCCTGATGCGTCTCGCCTAAATTACATGTCATTCGTCAATCTATTTGCTTTTTGTGAATGCCTAACTACAATAATTATTATTACTAGTAACAGTCTGTTAATATAAACTCCAGTCTATAGATTCCCTCAGGAAAATAGTAATAAGAAATAGTAAAATTAACGCATTCATTTCTATGTGGGTACCCACCGGTTGATCAGACTAAAGAGTACTAATAATTGAAGAAAGAGAGGGCAGCTGAGATCCTCTACAAGCTCATTGATGCAGTGACGTCCCTAGACAAAATGCCGCTCCTGGGCAGCGCCAAAATGCCGCCCCATTTTTTATACAAAATTTTTATCACCCGTGCTCGTGTCGTTTCTGGTCACCAAGGACGTCGAAGTGCAACAGAACTAAACTAGACATCGCGAACCCGACAAAAAATTAAAGTCCTGTTAAACCTTTTGTGCTAATTATTAATACATTTTTTTCTTACCAGGGAGCTGAATTTTTGAAAGGAAAGATATTTTCGTTAAGTATTTAACTTCACTTTAAGTAGTTATTTATAATGATTCTCCTCTGTTTGCCGTCCTTCAAGTAAATGCCGCCCCCAAGCGACGCTCAATCTGCCTACCCCCACAGGACGTCACTGCATTGATGTATCTTGTGTTGTCAGATTGCAACGTGAGACGTATCAATGAACAAGCATGACGGAAATGTCACGACTTCGGTGGCATGATGATCTACAAAATGACGACTGCTAGCCATGGTCGACTAGAGAAGGAGAATAGATGAGTCTGCTTAAGGTAGCCAAGATCCACTCTGGATTGTAGTGCCAGAAGAATAAAACGAATGCAGGGAAGTGTGCAATACCTATTTACGTCGAGAGGGAGTGATCAGGTTTATAACTTGCAGTAAGCTGATACTGTGACTGACTGCATTAATGAATTCCAATTATTGAATATTGTTGAATGAGTTGAAATGACTTTGGCAAAATTTAGACCTTCATCATCTACCCGGGCTCAAAATGGTATGCTTTGTGAACTCAGAAACTCGTGAACTTTGGTGTACGTACACATCAATCGGGATTATTTTTTTCAATCGTATTGATATAATATAATATATTAATATTGCTAATATCTACTCATACGGATTAAGGGTACACTAATTCTAGTAATGGCAACTTATATGGCAAACGACGTAAATAAGAGATCAAAAATTCTGATAGGCAATTTTTCGTTCGCTTCCCGGACATTATTAAGTGGAGCATATTAATATAACTGATTAAGATGAAATCAATACGATAAATTGCTGTAAATAGAAATATGTCGAGGAAAATATAATGTGAAAGCTCTTACTAATATGACCATTTTTTTTATATGAAATTGTTTCTAATCCTTCTCATGCATCACAGAAAGTATTTGTAATATTTCATGAAAAAATAGTTAGTCAATAAAGAAGGCTACATTCTTAAATTGTATGTATTATTAATTACTTATATTAAAAATGTAATCTAAAAAATAGTAAGTGAACCTATTTTAAAACTATATTTGGAAGACACCATCTAGAAATCAGGGTTAGTGCCGACTTACAACAATTAATACTTATATTAAAAATTACGAAATATATTTAATGGTGTTAACTATCAATTCTTTTCTTTCGACCATGTCCGATCCTAATAGGATCATATGGGCCTCCACAGAGTAGAGGTTTGTATTGACAGATTTTGTTTTTTACGAGAGATGGATGTCAGCCACTTGCTCAACCTATTAGGTCCATACCCTGACACACACAAATTGAAAAACAATATGTGTACTTGCCAGACCCAGGATTCGAACCTGGGACCCACGGCGTTATAGTCCAACGCTTAAGCCGCGCGGCCACTGTGGGTGTCAAACTGTCAATTAGTCAAAGACAAACTATTAATCAAAATTTAAAAAAATACTATGTAGTACTTATTCCACGTAGTTTATAATCAGGACCAGTTTCGTCAGCTTGAACCAAACATTGTCAACTGGTCCCACTGAGGCGGGATAAACCGGTCGTGCTGATTATTGAACAATGTGGAATAATAATATTAGCTACCTATATATTGTGTTTTATTTGAATAATTAGAAAATAAGGTGACCAGGAAGTAATATTAACGGAATTTGAAATAAACTATTTTTCTTCTTATTAACACTGTAAGAGGCCACGGGGCCCAATTACAGTAGTGTAATAGTAGCAATGAAACAATCACAGAAATACCAAGGCTTGAGATAATCGCATACTTAAATAATATTGTGACCTCGCTGGGATCGAACCCGGAACTCCAAGTATGATAAGTCAGTGCCTTATACACTTGACTACAAGGGTGACCCGGGTTTCACATTTCGGCATCCCGGGTCGCAAAAAACGACTAAAATAAAATAGTACAAAATTTAAATCCATTAGAATTTAAATTCAAACTCCATCAAGTACCATCGGTCGATAGTATTAATATTAAAAATCAAGTAGTTTTATTTCCGGTGTTTCAATAAATGGTGATACATTTATGAATTACTACGAAATATTGCATGTGTGTCGCCGTATCACAGACAGGTAATATCGAGTTCAAAATTTTGAGAGGGGAAGTCGAAAGGTGTGTTATGGTCGACATAAACCTGGAACATTGTCAAACGTTTGTTTGCATTGATGGATTAAAGTCTTCAGGGATTATGCCGTTGATATAGTACGGACTTTATATTATTTTATATTACTGTCCGAGCTTTTAGGTTAACATTCAAAATGCCGGGAAAGCTGATTAAACATAGTTTGAATTAAATAGACCGACGTGCGTAGATCACATCAAAACATCTGCTTCAATAGAGCGATGAAAATAAAAAGTCTGTTGTAGTAACGGACCCTATTCGAAATTTAAACTAGATTTAATTAACTGAGGGTAAGCTTAATTTAAAAAGTTTATTACTAATAGTATAAGGTATATAGATGTTAATGATTAGTTTTATGCTTAATTCATGCTAAACGGATTTCGTATTCATGCTGGTCAATTATTTTGGTAGGTATTTTGCTGGCCAAAAATCACCGATACCTCTCCAAACTTTCTACCTTGCATCTTGTTAGGCTGAATGCATTCAATGTTACGAACCACTAAACACTAATTAGCCGATTGTCAGGTAATTAGCCATTAACGAGAGATTGTGATAGGTTAGGTTCTAGTACCCATGCGTTAGTAGCGAAGGGTGGAGGTAGGCTGTTAAGATTCGTCATAAATAGTGTACGCTAAACTTTGTCAGTCATATTTTATTCGTGTTCATTGAACTAAGAATACAATTTACAGATAGTGTTTGTTAGTTTTTTTTTTTAAATCAATTGAACCCTGCTTAACCAAGCCGTAATAGTTTAGGTATGCTATGGGCGATCCAACAAAAATAATGCATACTTTTTAGTCATACTTATTTGTTTTCATTGAATTAAGAGTACGTATTTTTGATGGGGTTAGTAAATTCATTAAGCCCCGCCTATATCAAATCACAATAGATAAAAAATATTATTCTGTATAATATAAAATGATTAAAATTGTCTATGATTTAATTGCATACTTGTAGATATTTTATACATAAATTAAAAGATTTAACTATTATCTACTATGGCTTGGATTACGCAGGGTTTAATTGAATTTTAAAAACTAACCAACGCCATCTGTAAATTGTAGTTTTAGTTCAATAAAAACAAATTCGTATGACTCAATTCAATAACGAAGTTCAGTGTGTACTATTTATCTCGAATCTTAACAGCCTACCTCCACCCTTCGCCACTGCCATGCCTATACAGATGTGTGAGTGCTGCGGATAAGCTGCTAATCTGATAAAAGTCACATTTTAACCGGAAATTAAATAAATAGTGTATAATATTATGCCGTTTGCTTGTTCCTAACAATGGAATTATTTTGAGCATCGATTATATACGCAAATACGAAAGACTTGTATTATAAAGATTGACATAATATTATACTTTCGTAAACAGATGCCACCTTGGTACGGTGCACGACTTTCTTGCTGTATCAATAAATGGAAATACTATACACACGCCACTGTAGGTAAACTTTATCACCATGTGTGCATTAACAATGTGGCACAGTAACCATTGAATTATTAAAAAAATATTATTCATTACAACATTGTAGTACAAATTATTATTCATTTTATATTGTGCAGTTTCATACAATTTGGATTCCGGCTGTCGTTCAGTTTTTATCTATGCATGGCATTTTGGCGTCTATTTCTTTAATTGCATTAGGTAAGTAACTGTCAAACCTTGGTGTAAAGGCATTATTATTACTTATTAGAATCACTTGATAATCTTCTATTAAATCGGACAAAACCGGTGCGTATAATTATTAAACTGTAATAAGTAACTATGAATTGTATTTATTTAAAAAAAAAATACTGACTACGTTAACTTGGCATTCTACGCATCTGGGCCTTAGCTATTAAAGGAAGAATTTACTTACACATCTATTTATTATTAAAACCATTATAATTTCTGAAAGTCTCGGGTCATTTAAAAGCTTCTTATTTCGGTGATTTGGCTAATAAAACAGCTGCCATATTTAATTTATCGAAGCTGCAATTTCGACAATGCCAAAAAGTTTCGAAAAGTAATCCTACAGCAGTAGAGCTTACTTTTCGTGGAGACTGTGACACGCTTTCAAGCCAATGACAGGTAAAGCCAGATATTTTTTTCATGGATATTTTGCCATGCCATTTAAATTCCAGATCCAAAAACACATAAAAAAACTGCGAATAATATTGTCGAAAGCACTTCGTAGTAAAGGTCTCTCGGTTCAATTTTTTATTGTGTTATGTCCAACAGCGATGTTTTTGTTTGAATTCAGAACATGCACATAATGGGTTGAACGAATAGTCAACAGCCCAACAACCATTAGTCGCAAACAAAATTTAAGATTTTAATTTATGAAATAATTGTATTATTTCAATTGAGTCGTTCTTTGTAGCTCGGGCTCTACTTTTGATATCTTCAGGCACTATATTACGTATATAATATATCTGTCAATGGTAAATATACAGCGGGCACAAAATCGGACTTACTGTATTGTGGTCTGTATACCAACAATGCACGATTCGAATAATTAGGAAGGCATATGGCTGAAATATACATGCTATCTCACTTTGACAAATTTCTCGCGCAGTTGCCAATATAATTTAGCACAGTACCTACCACTTGGGATCTAATATCAAACACGATGTGCCATTTTAAAAGCGACGGTGGCATATACTTAAATCGGTAATTGAATTATTTTTTAACGTTACATGCGTCAAAGACACGTTGATATAATGTCACATACATCAAAAGACAGGGACAGCTTGTCAGATTTAGCTATCTGATTGCTTAAGGCGCATCTACGTTAAATCAACATAATAAAAGATTGTAAGAAACCATACATAAATAATAAAATTGCTACTAAGTACTATTTTATGAGACGTCTTTAGGAGGCACCCATGGTCTGTACTGCATTGTACGACTACATATTATTATTAAATCGTTCCTATTGAGAATAGAAACAATATAATACATTATTTTCTGGCTAGAATAAACTATCATAAAATCTGACTGTAGGTATATATGGCATAAAAATCGCTAATGACAGCGGAGATATTAAAAAATGCACTGTCACGACACCAGTGTTATCATAAAAGCATCTCAGTCTGAATGCAATTTATAATAGCCGATGTGATTCAAATCAGTTCAGATGATAATAATATGTTGCACTATTATTGCTCGCACATGTTGTGTCCGCTTTTAACATGTGCTATGCGCATTAACCACGCGATGTGATTTACTATTCGACACAATATCATGCGATCAATTCTACTGTCAATTACAGACTTTTATTGGAGTCATCATGTTGTTTATTGATATATATTTTATTTGACTGTAAATTTACGGAAGAATGCATCGAAAAATAATACTAATTGAATATCTTCTCATGAAACAATGCGTATTTTCATACTACGAATACCGGGTTTGATTATCGGTGAGGTATTATGACAGGGATGGCAAACCTATGGCACGCGTGCCACCAGTGACACGCGAGATGATTTTGCATGGCAGGCCAATGTTTTATTTTGAAGAGAAAAAATGACACTAAAAAAATACAAAAGAGTTTTACAAATAAATTAAAAAATAATGACGACATAGCCATCTGTATTTTCTTCGATTTTTAATATTATTTTCCCGAATAATATTTACCTATCGATGCGCAAATGGAATCAACGAAATGCGTAAATGACAGATCGCCTTGTATAAAAAATAGCATGTTAATACTACACATTTCAATAATAAGCATTAAGTTTGTAAAATAATTGTAAATATATAATTTTATAGGTCGGTCCTAAGGCTTTATGCATCACACATAGACACATATCTAATATTATCGCACTGACCTCATCAGGCGGCGGGAGAAGCCGTCTTGTGAACGTCTGATTCTGATCGATTCACAATGCTTGAGACCAATGAAAATGATTATATTCAATCAACAAACCTGATGAAATTTATCGAAATTCGTTCAAATACAAACAGCTGATTGCTATTTTGCCTCAAACATTATCGCTAAAAATGGAAGAATATATGAAGGAAGCGTGGTTAAAATGCTTCCACGATCTCTTTGAACATGGAAAGAATTATTCAAAGAATAAAAGATATAAAAAGGCTAGAAAAACGGCGAAAGATAGAATCTCAAGAACTCAATTGTAATTTTCCAACTTTCGTAACAGAATTCTTAAAAATGTTTTTTCTTCATTTTTTCTTTATGGAAAACTGCTCGGCACGCCAGACAGTCGAAAAATAATATTTGGGAAGTTTTGGCACGCGTACGTAAAAAGGTTCGCCATCCCTGTATTAGGAGTTATTTCTTTGATTTTTCACTGATACTGCTACACTACTATAATTGGGCTTCGGGACACATGTGCATGAAGACAATATGTGATCAATAATTTTGAATTGTATCCTGCACTCCTTTCACTGCAACATCGTGTAATCGAAAAAAAGGAATATGAGACAATTCTTTACACAATATCATACGTCATACTGTCCCCGGTCATAAGAGTAATTTTGGCGCGTAACGCAAGTTGGTATCATAATATTACACCAGCACAGTGACGTCCCTAGACAAAATGCCGCCCTTAGGCAGGGCTATAATGCCGCTCCATTTTTTATACAGTATTTTTTATCATCCTTTCATGACTCCAATATCTAAGAAATGTGTTGTATGGATACATTACCTACTAACAAAATATAATTACCACTAAATCTAATTTTATTTAAATGGCATATTTGCTTCGACAGACAATTTGCATAGATGCATGAAAAAATACACCTGATAACTTCCAAAACTCGCGAGTGACTGGCAAAAATATTTTTGGATACATTTTAAAGTATGCAAGTATGTATCTACCGATAATTCAAATATAATTCGCGAATCTGCACGAATCATCGCTGGTCATCAAGGAGATGACGTCCAAGGACAACGGAAGTAAACTAGACATCGCAAACCCGACAAAAAAAACTACAGTCCTGTTAAACCTTTTATGTTAATTAATAGTTATTACTAAGCTTGGGTAGCTATTTCTACATAGCTATACCTAATGATTCTCCTCGATTTACCGCCTTTCGAATAACTGCCGCCCCCAAGCGACGCTCTATCTGCCTACCCCCACGAGACGTCACTGCACCAGCATGCTTTCTGGTTTGGTATTAATAGTAGCGTATACATACCTCGTGTTGCTTATATCGTGCGTAGGTTAAATTTAATAAGCACCATTTTTCGACGTCGCAAGTAATCGTTTACTTCTTTATTAATTGCGATTCAAGTGGATCAACCACGGTATCCGGAACGACCATTGACGCGGTATTGTGCAGGTATTTTGATCAATTTAAATAAAGAATGTCCATGCATATTTATTTTTCTACTGACTACAAATCATTATAAGTAGGTATTATGCTAAAAGTGTGAAGTTTGTTATTATGAAAGGAAGAACTTACCAAAACTGGATTGCAGAGTTTTTGGTATTGCAATATGGCAGAAACACAGGAAAACAGGGTACTTACCTAGAACAAAAAGAAAAAAACAATTAATATTGAGGCATTTCATATTGTATAATGTATATGCACTGTGGTATAAATAATTATATTAGTGATCTAGTTAGTACTTAGGTACCAAGTTTTTTTTTTAATTTGATTTACCTACACCAAATTCTGTTTACAATTTTAAATTCTTCCACATAAGTACCTAATTCCGTAAAAGCTACGGCTATACGACTTCGGAAAAAATAAGTACGTGCAATTATAGTGTAATATTAATACTATCGACCGAAGGTACTTGATGGAATTTGAATTTAAATTGTAATGGATTCAAGCTCTGTACTATTCCATTTAATTCGTTTTTTGCGATCCGGTTTCGCCTTTCGGCATCTTCAGGCGCGGTGTACACTCACCAAAGGGAAACACACGCTGACAACGAACACTCTTTACTCTAGCTTATATAATAAAATAAATCAATACAATAAACTAGGTAAAAACTCCATTACCTACCTAGCAAGTCAAACGTCACAAAAATACAATAAACAAATTATGAATAGTTGAAGTGTAACTAAAAAACATAATTAGTAAGAACCCTATCTTATTAATAACAATACACTCGATAGCATATTAAGTCGTCAAAACCTAATAATAGATCATGAGTGAGTGTACATGGCGCCTGAAGATGCCGAAAGGCGAAACCCGGGTAGTGGAATAGTACAGAGCTTGAATCCATTAGAATTATAATGTAGATGGCAATCCTCACGCAGCAGAAGCAAAACTAGACCATTAGACTGAAAATTAACTATTTTAAACGCATTAAAATACAAATAAAATCCGTTCATTTTAAAAAAAATATTTTATTAAATCACATTATTATACCATAGGTTGAGTTACATAATAAATATGATTATATTACTATCAAGTTTCATTGATACGACGTTAAAATTCATTGCACTTGTTTTGAATATTTTAGATATAATTTAAATGCTTTCATTTTTGCGGTTCTTTAATCTTAAAATTTAACACCTCATGCTACCCAGATATCTACTTCATATTTTGTGTACAATTTTGGGCTCACAATCACTTTATTAATCAACATTACAATCATCTTCGTGCGATTGTATGCTACGCGGCTAAATAAAGTGTACTAAAAATACACTGAGGAGTGGATCGTTTTAGGTAGTTTTAAATTATGAATAATTTGACGATGTGTGCAATGAGTGCCCAAAATATGACCATAACTCATAATTTTCACACATTTATGTTCTTTGTGATGATCAAAAAACAAGTGTTTTTTTTAGTTGTAACGCCTCAGTGTATACCTATACTTGCCAAATATAATCCATTTGTTCAAGTTAAATAAGGGAAATATCACAATGGGAAAGTATGGAAATTACTACCAGTTTAGATACTGGACAACTACATCATAACATTCACAAGTTACTTGAAGTTGTACATGTCCGTTCTATATGATAAGGAAAAAATGTCAATTGCTTCTGCAATTTTATTTTAATTCGTTTTTTTTCACACACAGGCCACAGATGAATTGAATGCATAAGTAAATGCATTAGCAATCGTGCTATTTATAAAGGACATAGCTATTCTCAAAAGAAATTAAAACTATATAGTGCGAGAGTGGTTTCATTCCCGTCAAGTTACGTTCGGTATTTCGTCATTGAAACAATGCGACAGTGAAAATAAACAAAAACTGCTTACAATACTTTCTTCCACCGAGTTGTCTAACTTAGCTTGGAATCCACGTACATATTTTGACAGCTAAATTCGAGTGGAGATACATTTTGTTTTCAAGTGTTCCGCTACGGGAGAGGTATTCCTTGAATTTACATTGTGATTTCTATAGGATATAAACAGTGGCGTGTGAAAGTTATACCAAAGTTAAATAACACAAAGATGTATCTATAAAATACAATTCATTAATGAAGTATCAAATGATGAACAGCAATCTGCGATTGTAAACAATTTCACGGTTAGTTTCGCAAAGCATAATGTTATATTAAGATTATTAAGCAAAAAGGGCGCAAGGAACACTTTAGCGAAAATGAATTACTTGTGAAGATAAAATATTATGTACCTAATTAAAATAGTTTCAACGTCCCAACGGTCAGCAAAAGCTATTTCGTGACGATGTTGCAAAAAATACATAATGCGAAATGAATAAAATTATAATTTCTTCTGGATCGCATGCAAAAATTAACACTGTCACTTACGTCCCTTTTGCTTGTCAAATTCGATAAGTATATTCGGATAATTTATGGAAATTCTTTTGTGCACACTTGTAGGTATTAGCTGTTAATTTCTAGTTAACCAATAGATTTGTCAATGACAATGAAATGTCAATTGTGATAATTTATTAGAAACTATATTTTGTAGACCTAAAAAGTAATAGTAGTAGTAAAAGTAGTTGTAGTTTAAAAAACATTATTACTTCCTGATCATGCCAGAGTCGAGTTAACTCGTCAAAGCATGTATGTCGCGTCTGGCCATAGACGAGTTAACTCGTGCGTTCTTGTAAACATCACAAGTCCTGGATAAATTATGTATATTTTCTAAACAATATTTATTATTTTAGTGTGAAAATATTCACGATAAACTCATTCAAGAAACATGTTGATTTGGTTAGTTTTCACAAATATTTATAATTATGTTCCTATTTCGCCATTTCATATTTTAAGTGATTTATTGTGTTCCAAAAATAGCTGGCCTACATGTGTCCACCTAGTAAAAATTGGCTGGCTAATGTAGGTACCTAATTTTAAAAATCTAATCTTGTAACTGATATTACTATGCTATGACAACTAAAACAGTATTATTTTTATTTTATTTTAGAAGGAATGCGTTTAGATAGACAGGTGTGTAGTTTTATAACACAATACTCATTGCATTACAAATATAAAAGTTATAGAATTCTTTAATTCTCTTGACGAATTACTATACATATTATATACTTTAAATAATTGATAATGTACCACTGCACGCCACTGGCCACAAGAAAAAAGCAAGTATCTGCATAGAAAATTCCAATAACGCAGCGATTAAAACGATAAATCAGGTACTTACAGAATAGATAGAGTGAGCTTTTGAAAAAGGAGCTTTAGAAGGAGAAATGGACGAGAGGTAAAATTCGAAATTAAATTATCGAGTGTTTTATTTGAGACTTAAATAGATTTACAATTTAGTTACCCACTTCAATTTAATTCACTTAACGCAATAAAGATCAATATCGACAGACTTTCGTTATATTATTAATTAAAGCTATACCAACTGTCAATTGTAGATTCAAATGATCGAATATTATGAAAATCTTCACCTTTTAGGAAAAATGCTTAAAAAAGTTCTTACATAATATAATCGTAGCTTAGAGAAATATTTTCCTCGCGATATATTAGTGCGACAATGAATATAGTCAATTAATTGATTAAAAAAACTATACAGCATTTTTTTATTTATTTCCATGCAGTACTACCAATTTTTGTGACGTAGTATCTGAGTACCTATTCAATTATTATCCTCACAAATTCTATGGATAAGTCAATTCAAGTTGATTCTGTGTACACAGATATTTCCAAGGCATTTGATCGTGTTGATCACGATATTTTATTACAAAAGCTTTGTACATTTGGCGCGTCATATAGTATAATATGTTTTTTTGCTTCTTATTTGAAAAATCGCCGTCAATTTGTTGATTACCATGGGAATGAATCGCGGATTTTTAGAACAAACTCTGGTGTTCCTCAAGGTTCAAATCTTGGCCCAATTTTGTTTTTAATATTTTTTGATGATATTGTCAAAGTTATAACCAATTCTTCTTGTTTGCTATTCGCAGATGATCTTAAACTTTTTCGAACTATTGAAACCCCATTATGCTGTGCGATGTTGCAGTCTGACCTAGATGCTATCTCGCAATGGTCTATCTTAAATAAACTTGAATTCGCTACCTCCAAATGTAATATTATTTCATTCAATCGTTCAAGGCACACCTTATTGTTCCCATACACATTGTCTGGTATAATATTGAGTAGGGTAACGGAGATAAAAGATTTGGGAGTATTGTATGATACAAAGTTCACTTTCAATCAGCATATTCTTAACATCAGTACTAGATCTAGCAAAATGCTTGGTTTTGTTATGAGGGTTTCAAAATCATTCGAAAACGTCCGAGTGCTACGTACATTATACGTATCATTTGTGTTGAGTATTCTTGAATATGCCAGCATTATTTGGAGTCCTAATAGGTTCATGCACACAATTAAGCTGGATCGAGTCCACAATAGATTTCTTAGATTTCTCTACTTAAGAACATACGGGTTCTTTCCTTATGATAATGACAATAAAATGAATTTCCCGACTCGTTTTCTTCTGGGTATGCTATCAATGCAATCCCTGTCTACCCGAAGAGTGATTGTTCTTTTAAAGCATTTCTTTTTACTTCTTCGTGGGTTCATTTACAATCCGCATATACTGGCAAATATTAATTTTCATGTTCCCACCAATATCACTCGCAGCTCCACGGTCTTCAAGATACCTCGTCGCAGGACAGATGTTATGTTTCATGATGCTGTGTATCGTGCAATTAGCTTATTTGATGGCACCATAAAGGTTGATTTGTTTTTTATTAATTATATAATGTTTGTAGACGTTTTAAATATGATAAATTTATAATTGTATATATTATCATATTTCTTTAATATTTACACATGCTGTCTTTTCCACTTTCTTGTCATATTAGTTGTTATTTGTAATTAAGATATTTTTATATATTTGTATGTATTATGGCGCATTGGCCAAAAGCTGTAATGCCGTAATACTCTTTTTTATAAATAAATAAATAAATAAATAATAATATTATGTCCACGCTCGGGGGAAAATATCATAATACGCGACATTTGTGGCTTGTGTGACCCGTATTTACAATATTAGAACGTAATAAAAAAAGTATGTGTAGCTCATTGATATACTACTAGATGAGGAGTTCCAATACAAGTGTCATTTTAAAAATGTACCACAAAAGATATTACGAATATCGTCTTATAATATTTCCTTGTAGGTATAATGCGTTAAGACCGTTAACATGGATTCCCGAATTTCACCCGTATTGCCCTGGCTGTAAAACTAAATTTGCGTTCTTGGAATAGTGAACCTAAGGGTGGCTGCAACCCAAAGCAGACAGAGCAAGTCGTCATGCGCTGACTATTAGTTAGAGTAAGATGCAAGCTAAATCGGGCTTACTCAGTAAGTTGGCCGAGTCGCTGAAAATCGGGCGTCATTTTAAGAAGCATATGATTCATCCAGTAGTATATCAATGGTGTAGCTACTTAATGAAAACAACGATCAGGAGCGGCCAGAAGAAAAATCGGCACTGGGACAACTGGACACTAGGACAAATGGGCGCCGCAATGTCGAATGAAATAACGTTCATTAATGAAATAAATATTCGTTTGTTACAATTTGATAGAGAAGGTAGACGAGGACGTTAAAGAAGTCTTTATCTACTACGTAGTAGTTTTAATTGATTTTGTTCTTAAAATAATGTTTTTTTGTTTATTTCGGGTTGAGAATTATTAGGCCTGACGCTTCATGTAAAAATAAAAGAACTCGTTTCTCGTTGGGACTTAAACATAATATGCATAATTAAATCATTATTTACGTATGCATATTTAAATTCTCACCGAGTATTAAATAATATAAAAATATATAGTAACGAAAGTCTGTTTATTTTCGAATTTCATTCGATTGCGTAGCGCCCAGTTGTCCCGGCGCCGAATCGTCCTAGACCCATATTATTGTACACCCCTTTTATAAATATGTTCAATGCTGATATTTATCAAATAATAATATAACAGCATAACAATAATAAATTGTGTTAACACCTTTCCCCTATGTCCATTGATATTAATAACTTGCCTAGTCAGAGATATTATTACTAATCTTTTAGTTCAACGCGTGGTTTTGTGGTTAACCAGAAGCATCATGAAACCGGGGTTTGCGTATGGCTTACCAGTGGATACTTATAATAGCATACATAGGGTTGACATTAAGATTGTTTGTATAAGTTAGCCTAATATAGTACCTACTCTTAAATAAGTATACTTACTTCATATTATTTAAAATAGCAAGTATGTCTGTTTATTTCTTCCAAATTTGAAAATTTTGATATTTTTGATTCAATGTTCTTTCGTTTGACTTTTACTGGTGTCAGAATTATTTTATTTTGACATAGGTATTGATTGCATAAATAAATCATAGTTATTTTGATACTAAAAATGTAATTATCATCATTTTAAGCAAAATAAAATGTATATCGGGCATATAAAAACGGGTACTTCAGCTATCACTGAATACAATATAGTAAGTTATAACATTATTATTATGTTAAGTTTAACTGATTAACAACATTTGTTGCAATACATTTTATCGGTTTTATTTATTTAAGGACATGAAGATTCTTCCTTTACGACAGTGCACAAACCGTGTAAAATAACAAGTAGGTACCTACTTGATCACCAAATTTCTCATTGAATACGACAAAATTCTAATTTCCTATATACTAAGTTCTATCGTGCAAATACGTAAGTACGTAAATGCAGAGAGGAGAGTGATTTGAGTACCTGATAATATCATGTAACTATTAAATTTGAAATAATAAAATGAATGTCTCATTTAGTATTTTACACTTTTACCTACTTGCGGCTGGTAAAAAATTAGAAAATGGATAAATTGGTCCTTCTTTCAAATAGGTTGTGCACCGCTGCTTTACGACAATAATATTTTTTTAAAAAATCCGATAAATACAATTTTTGTCAACGGTAATTGCGTTTAAAACATTTTATTCTACTTCTTCCTGAGTATATTTATAATCCTTATAATATACCTTATTATACATATTTTTTTGTTTCTATACTTCCCACCAACTATTTCTGAATTTAATATCTTCAGTGAAGACATACTTATTAGAACGTTGTGAAGTTATTGTATCATGATGTAAAAATTCAAAACTTTTCATACAACATTGAAATTCTAATAAACCTTTAAAAAATATTTGTTGGTATTAATGGACCCTTTTCCCATTTCTGAATTTAATACCCTCAATGTAGGCTTCCCACCAACTTCACTTATAATTCTGCTGTTTTCAAGTTATCCCACCGTATAACCGACGAGGTGTTTCATGATGCTGTATATCGTCGCTTAAGAAACAACACCGCGAAAAAATGTTTCTTTTAACTAAACACAAAAAAAAATAAGTTAAAAGGTATCAATTTTCAATTTTATGAGACGTTTTTTGTTTCCCCTGAAAATTTTAATTAATTGACTTCCGCGGTGTTGTTTCTTAAGCGACGATATCGCGCTGTTGATTTATTTGATAGCTCTAATATAACTACTCATTGGTTTTATAATTAAGAATCAGTTTTTACGGAAGTATTTAAAGGGTAAATCTCTATAGTAGGTGCTATCAAAATTATACTGTATTTCCGATTAATACAAGGTACATTTTTCCATTCCCCTCTGTATGTTCGATTTATTAAAATTTAATGTAGATAATACTACTAGATAGAGCATGCTATGACATTTCCTCAGTGTATCAGAAATTAATATCTAAACCGACAACGAGTTGTTGTTTTAATCAACACGGCATGTAAAGCCATACAAGCTTTTTAAAAAAAGGTCATAAGAAAGTATTTATTGGCACAGGAAAATGCACTGTATGGCTAATATTTAAAAGGGTAATATTAGAAACAGACTAAAAATAGGGGTCGATTGTTGAAAACGAGTGCAAGCGTAAGAGGAAAATGTATTCCGATACGTAACAAGGAAGCCATATTAAAATACCGGTGTGTGACAAAGGTATAATATTATTAGAAATACCAATGAAATATTATATAATATATCGTATGAGTATATAATAGGTACCTATATGGAAACATATAAGTGCCTACATAGCTGATCAAATTAGTGGAACATTTAAATTTTGGCAGTCATCTTTTCGTTAATGGGCTTCTGGGCGAAGTCATGTAAATTGTACGAATTAATTACATTTCACCGTAGCTCAGTTCACTGTGAGGTGTCGTACTGAAAAGATGTGGCCATATAGCATTTAGATAAAAAAAAAATATGCGTGGACCATTGCAGAGAGTAATGTTCCAATTTTATTAGATTTAATAAGAACATTAATTTGATCTTTATTTGTGTCAAATATCCGATGATGACGTTGTCATTATTATCAGATACCTACTCTCGAGCACCTACCAGAATTTTATATAAATTATACGATATGATTGTTTTCTGTCTCTTATTTTTATTTAGTTAGTTTTTATTACGTATTTTGTAAGAGTATTATTTAGACAGGAATTTAATCTCAATACTATACGGCCATCTATTTCCGATACAACTTCTCTGAGCTGTGATACAGCCAACTGCATACGTACAATTTTTCAGAAACGGACGTGCTGAATACCTTCAATAATATGTTCCGCAAAGTTGATATGTTTATGAAGAAGTGCACAATTCTTTTGTTACGCCGCTGGACTGTATTGAAAATACGTAAGACGCATAACTATGTAGAATGTACATCAGGGAATGGCAAACTTTTTGGGTGGAGGGCCAAATTCAAGAATTCAAAATGAGCGGCGGGCCGCAAGTAAAATACCATTTTAAGATATACCTACACTATATATTATCACGAAAAATAAACATTACAAAAAAAATAATGAGAAGAATGAAACTGTTTTTAACATTTTTTTTAAATGGAGGTGTTAATTTTGTAGTTGATATTCTCAAAACTTCTTGTAAATAGGCATCGGAGATATTTGATCGTAAAGAATTTTTATTTAGGTTCATGACCGAAAATGTTTGTTCACATATATAGGTTGAAAAAATAACGAATATTTTTCTTGCATAATCTTAAAGTTGGTCGAATTTGTCTAAATTAAGGGCATTGTAAAATTTGGAGATTTTTTCACGACGATGCAATTCTGTTAAATCAGTCTCACAATGCAGATCAATAATCTCAAGTTGTAGCTCTGTCGGTACACTATCAATTTCTATTGAAAATGGATCCCGTACTATTGCTAAACTTGTCTCAATTTTTCGGAAGTCACCAAATCTTTGTGAAAAATCGTCATTCAGAGCTTTATTACCATATTCTTCAAATTTATATTCTGGTATATTCAGCAACTTCAAAGTTGGAAAGTGGTCCACGTCGTTATTCGATATTTGTCGAAGGAATAACCTGAGTTTTAATTGAAATCCATTCAAACTTTTTTACCATATCAGGGGCATATATTTTTTTCCTTGCAACGCGGAGTTAAAAGTATTTAAATGTGTCATGATGTTCAACGTAGAAAATAGTGGTTACATAGTGTGAGACGAGACGCAAGGAAGACGTACTGAGATAATACATTTACGAAACAACGAATTCTTCAAATTTTATTCTATTGACAGTATTATTTAAAAAATTATAAAAGAGGTACAATTAATGATGGCGGGCCGCAAAAAAATACCCGGCGGGCCGCAGTTTGCCGCCCCCTGATGTAGATTGTAGATCATACAATCATTGAATGATGTTAATTTATAGGAGAGTACGTTGTTTCGTTATTCTTTTGGCTATCGCTGTTATTAAATCTTCCCGGATCCATACCTACCATCAGTTTCCCACCTCTACTAGGAGTGCCCAAGGAAAGGATGTCACTGTATAGGTACTCCAAAAACTTAATAATCCTTGAAAACTTCCACATCGTCGCTTTCAAAGAATGTCATCCAATATAACTTAATAACATAAACGAATCGAATTGCATTTTATCAGTTCATTTCAATCTATTACATGACTCACACAGGATGTATCGACCGGCGAGAACCGGCCGTAGGTATAGTTAGTTTATATTTAGTAGGCAGGACCTTCAAAATGCATTCGTTACTTCCCCAATACATTGGGCAGGACAGGCACGCGTATACATTAACGTTAACCATCAGAGATGTTGTATTATTTACATCGACAATTCCCGCAATAAGTGAAACCAATGAGAATTAAGTTGACGTAAATTAAAGAAAATATACTAAATATGAATATAAATACAATTAAAAGATTGACGCATAGGCTTCATTAGAGATAGGTAATTAATTTTCCAATTCTCGATTATTACATCAAACGTCTAGACAGGTTTAGAACACCAAACGACATACTTGATAACGGGGATTCTTGGTCGCACAGCCTGGTAACCAAAACCATATCCATATAGGTATATACATAATATAAGTAGGTACGATATTATTATCATATCCGTTACGAATACGCTTTACTAGGCGATCACTGTGATCAGCTGACGACAAGGCGCACTATATTCGATTATTTAGAGCCTATTTTAATAAATACATTAACAAAAATAAATGTAAATTATTAAGAGAATTGTGGTGGAAAAAGTAATACATATTACTAGCAGCCTTATCCACGTTCAATTACACAATAATTGAAACAGACACGATGATAACGTCACACATTATGTGCCAGATTGTATGTGTGAAGCAGGCGTTTTTTGATAAGCTTATGGACCATACGGAAAAATAAAACGATTGTAATATAATAATATTATGAATTTACAGTAAATTTTATTCGTAAAATACTGAAGATGAAACAAAATTCAATTTCAAAAAATACAACCCGCAAGTATAATAATATATATATATGTCATCAAAAATAAATAAATAAAAAAGTGGTGGAAATAGTCACTCTGTGGATGATTTCTCATTGTTTCTATAGATATCATTTGTCACTATTATTGCTATAAATTTAAATTTTTATATTATTATTTAAAAACATGTAAATTTCATATTTCGAACGTATTGAAATAATAATATTCCTTGTCGACAATGCGTTAAAATAAATTGAAATACTAAGTACCTACATATCTTTATAGAACGATTTCTACATACATTAAAGAACAATAATAGTATTTAAAATGTAAAACAATGATTCAACTATCGTATATAAAATAATATGTACTTGTTATTGACAACAGTTGTTCATTTGGTAATTGCATCTATTTACAATTAGTTATAGTATGCTATATCGTTATATGTTATATTGTTATGTATCTAATATGAAAATAATACTTAATAATATCCATTCATATCTAAATTAACCTGTCGTAATTGGCAATAGTAATAAACTAATAAATAATATAATAATTATTATATTTGCACTGGTAGTAAACCTATTGAATGTCAAATGGTAGCTGAAGTTAGGTTAGGTTAGTTAACCTGATATGGTTAAATTACGATAATATAACTTTATGGTTAGGTAACACAGGTATTGGTATTACGGTAACGATGTTATAAAACTGGAAATATGGGGAGTAATATTTTCTATTATTACACGCACGATTTGAACCATACATACCGTGGGGCCAGTTAAGCAAGGCATTTCTCTACACCCCAATTTATATTACTCCGCTAACAATTCGTAAGCAGATTACAACAATCGAATAAAGAAGAGAGAAAAAAACAGTTGTAGGATGCTACATGAAATTACTGTAGTGAATTATAGAGATTAAAATAATTACAAGATAAAAAGAACTTTTTATATACAACGTTTTTAAATTTTCTGTTGAATCATATAAACTTGACTTTACTAGCTTAAACGATCAAAAAAAAAATTGTACTTGATAGTTCTATACTGAATAAACATAGAAAACGTCATGAAATGTCATTTTGACATTTCATATTGATTTCCATAGTAACGCACGTGTATATTAATAATTTAGTTGCTTGGACCCCAGACCGCTAGCAACCAATAATAGTATTTTACTTTTTACGGATTTCTTCCGAAATAACTTTTCATACAAAACAGAATTAACTGAAAATGAATTCAATTCTACTTAAATATGGCTAAAATTATTAAAAGAATGCATTGGCATCGTGTTCTGATATACAGGCGGACCTCGACTTTCGAACGTTCGACTTTCGCACAATTCGCTATTTCGCACATTAAAAAAAATCTTTTAAACATCGCGCTGTGGGGTAAAGATATCCCCCTCTAGCTCAGAAAGCCTCTGAGAAACAGAAAAACTGCAGTGTTGATACGAACAAAGAGAAATCAAGGACTTATAAACTTCACATGACGTTCGCATAGTTATGGATGAAATGGAAAAAATATTTGTCATCATGGCGTCGCTGTAGGATTGGTTTCCCGAATATCCGTTTTTGTCGAAATCGACCTCTTAATGCAAAATGTTTTTTTTGTATCTAATTGGACGAGAACCATCCCTTTCTTTAAATTACTTTGTAATGGTTATGAATACATCATTCATATGCTGTAAAAATAACAATTTAAATATCTCCATGTATTTAAATATAGGATTATGAAATTTGTTTTTCGTCTCCTGAACATTTGGTCTATTCGGGAAACCAATCCTACAGCGACGATGGATCGACGACCAACATCAAAAAGATGTCCCTCTGAATATTTCAATTATTCAAGCGAAGGCTCTTAGTTTGCACAAAGATTGGAAGGCTAGATTAAAAGAAGATTCGAACACGATTTTTCAAGCAAGTAACGGTTGGTTTATATTAAATTCACTGGAGAATCGGCTGATGCGGATAAAGATGTTGCAAAAAAAAATTATTTCCTCATTATCCAAAATTATTGAAGATGGAGAATATACCTCTAGCCAAATATTTAAAGTAGATGACACAGTTTTATTTTGGAAAAAAATGCCTAGTCGTACATTCTTATCTAAGGAAGAATCAGTTGCCCCTGGGCATAAACATTCTAAAAACCGATTGACATTGCTTCTTGGTGGAAACATGGCTGGTGATTTAAAATTGATGCCAATGTTAATTTATCAACCAGAAAATCCTAGAGCATTGAAAGGGAAGGATAAAGAATTGCTTCCAGTAATCAAATAAAAAAGCCTGGGTTTACTGCGTTAATATTAAAAGATTGGTTCACTTTACATTTCGTGCCAACAGTTAACGGCCCACGTGCTCGTCGTAGGTCAAAATTGAGTTTTTATTGTATTTTCAAACCATGATCCTGGACACTCCTTAAACGTTGTAGATAATCTATTTATATAATTTTGAAGCCTTATTATCCTTTATAGTTATTTTAAACATTTGATGACTGCATAAAGTATTTTTGTTACATAAAATAGTATTCTTTTAAACCTCTCGCTCTAATGTTTTAGAATATAGTCATATTTCGGTACATAACTGTGCAGTGGTGTTAAGATTTTTTACATTTATTAATTTTTAAACGCATTTATAAAACCATTAGTATAATTTATTACGAGATAATTTTTGTAAAATATTCACGATAAAAAATTATATTGATAATCTCTGTGATCCCAAATTTGACAAGAATTAGGCATTTTATTATTCAAAAAATTGGCAAGATTAACACATTTGAAGATGATTCTAAAGATACTTATTATAAGCTATGTCTTTGGCCATTCAAGTGTGATAAACATCTTATGAATAATGATTGCTTTATAATAATTATTGACCTAAGAATAAGGTAGTGTTTTTTTGAAATACGCCATTTCTTTTGTCATTCCCCAGTAGTTAAGCTACAACATACGGCCGTAGCCATAAATTGATAAACTATAATTAAAGTAGGGAGTAAAATTATGTTAACGCGCGTGTTTGAACATGTACCTAACCGATTTTATATAATTATATTTATAATTTTTATATATAATATAATTTTTTATCGTGAATATTTTACAAAAATTATCTCGTAATAAATTATACTAATGGTTTTATAAATGCGTTTAAAAATTAATAAATGTAAAAAATCTTGACACCACTGCACAGTTATGTACCGAAATATGACTATATTCTAAAACATTAGAGCGAGAGGTTTAAAAGAATACTATTTTATGTAACAAAAATACTTTATGCAGTCATCAAATGTTTAAAATAACTATAAAGGATAATAAGGCTTCAAAATTATATAAATAGATTATCTACAACGTTTAAGGAGTGTCCAGGATCATGGTTTGAAAATACAATAAAAACTCAATTTTGACCTTCGACGAGCATGTCCCCCCTAGTTAATGATTTACCATTTAAAATATTTTATTTAAAATAAGAAAAAGAAGAGTGGCAAACAGTTAACTCTTGATAACTTTTTAAGGGAAACACCCGCAACCCCCACTTAAACATGTCTCTTATTAAACATCTTATATTTACTTGATAACAACATTTTCACACACAATTTCTTTTTTTTTTTTTACTTCCCTCTACTTTCGAACATTCAACATTCGCAAACCTTTTCAGGAACCAATTATGTGCGAAAGTCGAGGTCCTCCTGTATTATAAAAGTTTCAAATGTTCTAGCTAGTCGGGAAGTTAGTTAAAAATCGATTGCAAGATTTGTACTGGATAAACAACCACCGGACAAACAAGAATACGACCTAATAAAAACGTTGTAATAATAAATATTGAGCATTGACCCTTATTCCTAAATATTTATGAAGGGTCATACCATCAATGGATTCGATGTGTTTGGTATTTAGATACACTTAATAATTTAGTTTTTTTTTTGTCACATTAATTTCAAAAGTATTATCCTCTGGTTTTGCCGATGTTTTGTTTTAAATCACTTTCTCATCACCGTTATATACCTACGTCATATTATTATCTCGTTGTACAGAACAATGTGAAGAGCATGGTCTCCACAAGAGGGAAGCTGACAGGGCTCTAGCCTGCGGGCCCTGGCTCAAGGGGGGCCCGGCGTGGCGGATCGACCAGATAAATGAGATAAACACACATCACAAACTGACTCTAATAGTAAAAAAGTCACCTGCTATTTTACTTCATGACTATTAATTAACATTTAAAAAAAACGTGATCGTGCCATGCGATTTTTGGTTATTGGGCGTCGATACTCGACAGCCCCATAATTCATAATTCGAAAACCCTTAATTTTACTTTAAATATCATATGGAAAACGCTACTGTAGAACAGCACACTGCCTTTAACCTTAGCGATGGGAGGGGACCCGCCAAAGATCCTTGCCTGAAGGCCAAAAAGGTACAAGCAGGTACAAAAAACGATAACTACGAGTGGATGTTTTGAATCTATTAGGATAAAGTCAATTAAATAAATACTTGTTTATTATACATGTAGAGGAAACCATTATTTGCCAACCTGTATTAAATTTAAACAATGTCTGGAGACGAATATTGCAGACCCAATCCTCACACGCCCTAACTTCTGTCATATCATCCACATGACTTCAATAAATCTCTCGCGTACTCTATTATACGTGCCCAGAGGGGGAATACTTGAAACAACAAAAAAGCTCCGAAAATATGATCCGGTACTAGGCAACCAACATTCTACAGTGACAGGACTCGAACCTGGGACATCCGGTTTGAAAAGAACGTAGCGGTGAGCTACTTCCGATCAGCTGCCGTTCATAACGTCACGTGACAGACAAAGTTACGAGAGAGCTTTTTGTATTGTCAAGTTTTTTATTATTCCCTCTATTTTTTGTGTTCGCGTAAAAAATAATATCTTCTCGAAGATTCTGCGGGCTGAATAATTAATCTTATTAAGTATACTTAGACATGCGGTTACTGTTGCCTAATAAAGTTAATATTGTGTAGTGTCAGTTTATCGTGGAAGGGAGATTACATTATGGTTATTGTCAAACGACGGACATTTTTTTAAAATACTTTATTGTGTGTTAGATATTTGATATTAGGCAACGTATTTCTTTATGTTTTTGGTAAATTATATTCAATGAATTTAAGAATGTAGCATTCGTTATTTAACGTAGGTACCTACGCATACTTTTCAAAAGTATATTTTTTCTGAGATATCCAAATGTCATCGTATTAGATAAATTTACCCAATATCGCAATGGCTATACCATAGAGATATTAAATTAAAAGAGGGGCAAGGAATCGGCTTTCTCATACAGCTGAATGAAGCAGGCCAAGAATAGCCGACAACTTACAAGAAATAGCAACGTGATAAAAAAAAAATCAGGGCATCACAGAGGATTTACTTTGGTCATTGTAACGTACTCATATAATAATTAATGTTAACGTTCAAATTTCGCCACAAATTGATTACCAGCCCGCCTCACCATACTTTTTCACCATACTAGCCTGCTTCACCATACTTACATATAACCTGCCGTCCCTAGGGCTATACTAATTGACGTCTACTAGAAGATGTAATAGAAAAAAAGTTTATAAGGTTATAAAGAAAAGTATAAGTAGATACTTTCGTTCGATATAACGATGATATTTATATTCTGCACTTTTCACAGACAATAAAGAGCATGTTTTTTAAAATACCAATAAATAATCGTTAAGTATATATTATAATTATTCAAATAAAGAGATGTCATTAGATTAACAGCGAAATGTAAATATGTATTATATTCTACTAATGAAAAATTCTAACGTTTCAAAAAACATATTACTTATAGGATTTTCACACGCACACCATGATTTTTCGAAGTTGCTTCTGAGACACTTCTTACACAATTTTGAGTGTCGATATAACGTTTGTAACACCAACGTATACTGCCGCATATCAGGAGAAGCGACGCACCGAGGGGTGAAGAAAAAGCAAATAGCAATTATTCCACCATCCCTCTCGATTTCTCGCAATTACATGTTACATGATTTGTCAACTATTAAAGTGCAATTTAAATACAGCATTTATTTCCTAAGTTTCGCGGGATAATATGATAGGAAATAATATGCATAATAATTAATGTACGAGTATTACAATAAAGAGAAAATCAATTCTTAAATAAATTAAAAAACGTTTTTTTTTGTTACATAATAAAATAAACTATATTACTTACCCACTTCAGTATTTACATGCTAAAACCTATAAAACTTCACTTGTCTTGTCTATGCCTTGGATTGTGAAAATGCTATTACTTTAATCTTAGAATTAAAAATGCTGTTCGGTATTACCATCCTATATAATTTGCAGTACAGTAGGTATGTAAAAATTTGTCACTTTAATTTGTTTTGTTCAAATCTGATATCTGGTAACAACGACAATTTTCATAGCCGATTTCGGCAAAATTTATGAATTATTCAAGAATCATAAACCTAACCTAACAAATAACCCAGTATAATATCGGCCATTTTCAAAAAATGTTTACCGCTGGCTTCCACTAAACAGACAAGAACCATTTGTTTTGATAAATTTGTATATGACAATAGTATTTAAATAAAATTTACATACTATAATTGGAAGAATAGATAAACCAGAATAAATTGATATTAAAAATAAAAATATTTGATAAGACGTGTTGTTTTTATGTATAGGTACCTACCTAAATTTTGTGCTAAAGCTTTTATTTTCCAGCATCTCACTTAGGACTTCAACTCTGTTTAATTTGTAATAATGTGAAATAGGATTAACTTTTATTGCCCGAACAACAAACAAAAGCTCAAAAATGCAAAGCCGGCCGTAAAACTGACTAGTAAAACAATCTAAGCGCCATCGCGGAGTGGCCGTTAAAGAGTGCAAGTCGCACGTAAAAGTGTACGATCGATAATTTTATGATCACTTTCGGCTATAAACTTACATCAAAAAAACAAAAACACCGTAAATTTGGTGCGTTCACTTTCCTATATTCTAAAATACGACACTGTGTGTGAGTCCCTACGCCTAAAGTATACTATCATAACTGTGAAATCAAAAGCTACACAAAAATGGAGAACTTTAGATCCAAATATTGGTACTTTTTACGTAGTATATATCCAAAAATTTACTACGATTTAAAAAAAAAAAAAAGTATATGTTTTCTAACGTACTCGTCCGAATAACAACACATAATAATATGTAATGTAGGTTTGGTTGTAATGCCGGGTCCACACTGGCAACATGTCGCCGGCAACATGTCACCGGCAACCTCGTTAAATTTTACGATAAGTATGATAATTATCGTAAAATTTAACGAGGTTGCCGGCGACATGTTGCCAGTGTGGACCCGGCATAAGGTACAACACATTATGTAAAGTTGGCAACATCATGGGGCATGCCGAGAGATATCAACGTCTGCATCTTATTATTGAATGGAAGATTTCCCGGTAAGCGAGTTCCATCAGAGCTATTCTAAACCGTTAACACGGTAACACGTTTTCGTTATTTTTATTGCTCCAAATAACACGGACATCACTCAAAGCAATTCCATAAACAAGTCAATTATTTATATTTTATTTTTATTTATTTAGTTTATTTATATTAACACACCGCACTGCATCTTACTTAATTCTAAATGCATGTGTTCGAATCAACTAAGACGTGTTAATTGTGTTACTCAACACCATTTGACAGTATTTGAGGTAAAAAAATATTACGCCTGACAGTTCTGACTTACCGGGATATTAACTCTCTGAATATGGCATATCATAATATGTATTATCTTTTATTGATTTTGGAGTTGAGTGATATGTCAGAATAGCCGAAGAAGAAGAACGTCCTGGCTCAAGAATCTCAGAGACTGGTTTGAGTCCAGCACTCCATTCCTATTTAGGGCAGCGATAGTCAGGGATAAAATGGTCGAATGCATCACCGACGTCCGATAACGGATATGGGACGAAAATAAGGTTTTGATATACATATTTTCAAGAACTGTAAACAAACATCATATACCTACTTTTTGTACGTATTATGAAATATGAAGAAGAATATTTTTGTTTTCATTTGTATGGAAATTCTTTTCTTCTTTCGACCATGTCCGATCCTAATATGATCATATGGGCCTCCACAGAGTAGAAGTTTGTATTAACATATTTTGTTTTTTACGAGAAATGGATGTCAGCCACTTGCTCAACCTATTAGGTCCATACCCTGGGAGACATAAATTGAATAACAATGTGTACTTGCCAGACTCAGGATTCGAACCTGGGACCCACGGCGTTATAGTCCAACGCTTAAGCCGCGCGGCCACCGTGGGTGGAAATCACTTTATTCATATTGTATATAGGTAGTAGTTATAAATTGATATGGTACTTATAAAATCGTGCAATAGTTTTATTGCTTCGATTCATGTTTGAATGGATAAATGCATACGCAAGAATACGGTAAATCTTAATAAAAATAATAGCATTGTATTAGGCGACTGCGTTGGACGAGTGGCAAACTGTCTGCTTCTGAAACAGTGTCTTTGGACTGGCAAATTCACAAGTTCTTTCAATGCATATTTGAATCTAGGGCGCCTATTAAGTTTCCATAAAGGTGCACCAACTCCAGAACAATATTACTAAAAATTAATGGAATAATTCCATTTCTCTATGGCCATACGAAGCCGTTTTCTTTGCGTATGATACACAACAGTACGTTTTTTACAAAAACCTAAACGTTAAAAAAAGTTTTCATTTTTACATATTTATCCTTAAATCCCCGATCCACAAAATGTGTTTTCAGATCATTTTATATTTTTTGTTTACTTTGTGACGTCATATTTTCTCTGACCCCCCTAGAGCGTGACGTCATATTATATGGACGGCCCCTACCAACATAAGTCAAACCAATATCGTCGGGAGGCAGTCGAGAATCAAGACCTATATCGGATTGGACAGCCAATGATGATGATGTTAAATACCTACCTACATATTTTTTTATAAATTTTATTCAAAGTTACTAGGTAGGTACTTATAATTTTACATGTATAGCAACATACATATTGCACTGTGAACTCATGTCAGCGACATGCAGTAAAATCCACCCTTAATAGTTCCAAATATAGTAAAAGCTCCAGCGACAAGGAGGCACTTATGAAACCGCTGCGAGCGGGAGGGAGAAAGAATGTCGAGAGCTTTCAACGCAAAGCGTCCCGCGACAAAAGGTGGCAAGTGCAACAACAAAAGAGAAAACATAAAATGCATTTTGAGCTTTTCCCGGATTTTAAGGGGATCACCCCTCAAAGTCAATGTGTTTACAATAGAGAGTTGATCGTGATATCGATGTTACCTGATCTATTATTTCCAAAGGCAATACGTAGAAGCATAGTGAATACATAAGTGGGGAGAAAAGTTAGGGACGTGAATTATTTATGTTTTGACGTACCTGCTTGCGAGAAAAAGTGATGTCTTCAGACATATAAAAATAACAACATAGTTGTAAATTGTAACAACGCATAAACAATGGTACCAACCTGGTAATATAACTGCAATACGATAAAAATAAATATTAAAATTATAAACGCGACGCGTTATTTTCCAGTTTATTACCAAAGACAAAAAAAATCTCACTCCCCTTCCTGTATATGTATAAGATAGTTGATTTTTTGACAATATTTATTATAACGGAAAAATCCCGACTAGAATTTAGATAGGTATACGGATCATCTGGATTTTTCTGGGTTTAGATTCATCCCAAAAGCAAAAAGCGGTCTTGAGATTCTTATATTAGATTTTATACGGAAA
Organism: Rhyacophila brunnea; assembly: GCF_057557595.1. Lineage (NCBI taxonomy): Eukaryota > Metazoa > Arthropoda > Insecta > Trichoptera > Rhyacophilidae > Rhyacophila > Rhyacophila brunnea. The sequence goes on from NW_028232752.1 coordinate 26,033,005, forward strand.
GCTTCCAACAGTGGAGTAGTGTAGAGTTAACCTTTCAATATATTAACATCTTTAACTCTATTCTGTTATGTAACCAGTGTTAAAATTCCTTGAACTACATCTCCAATCAATATAATAATATGTAGTACACATTGTGTACCATCAAGAACCCAACACTTTGTCCAGAAATAAAAAGAAAACATAATATAACAAAATGGTCGATTAGATCCCCCCCCCCAAATTAATGAGGTAGATCACGGTTGGATATGAGCGCGTGCCCATTTACTCTCACCCCACCTTATCACCGATGCTATGTAACCACTTTACCTACTCGTGATGAGTTGATGCAAGTGTTTTTTTTCGAAACGGTTCGAGAGAAGGACCCTCGGAAAAGAGATGAAACTATTAAATTGGTTCAAAAAATGTCTATAAAAGTCTTGCAAGTTTCATAAATATTGTTAAAATGGTTTTTGACTTATAGCGAAACAGACATAAATAAAACTAGATATACTCGTATTTTATGATTATGGTGTGTCATTGAAACAGTCAAAACGGTACAAAGGTAAACAATTCCAAACTATAGTCAGACACTTTAATTTTATTATTAGTATACAAATATAGATTATACAGAAAGTCATAGGTATATCAAGTAAAGTTAAACTTAGGAACTCATATATTATGGTATTAAAGCGAATCTTTAACAACCAATCATTAAAAAGTATTTAAATACTTTCCACATTGTAGGGGGTGCATTAATGTTTAAAAAATGTATTATCAAAGGGTGGAAGTCATTTTGTTATACCTATATTATTATATTGCATACAAATATATTCCTGAATGCGTATTGGTAACGCCTATGGTAAGCCCTGAAGATTAACTAGGGATCCTTGGTATCATTGCGTTGGGGAATTTTCGGTTGACTTTAATTCTTCCCTTGGAAGGTGAGGTCAACATGGCTGCTGCGCAGGGACGTTTATTGAAAGCCGTTAATCAGGTTCTTAGGAAAATCAGCCAATTTAATGGGATTACCTGGCTTTATGCAGGAGGGTACGATTAAGCGGATGCCTGTTCGCAAACGTGAATTGAAAACTAATATATTACAGATAATTTATTGTATTCTCACTATCAAGCTACAATTTACAATTATCTATAATTGTTTGATTATTTGATCCTGCATTGGATCCAGGTGCATTATTTTAATTTAAGTGGGTAGGTAGGTACATCACATTTTCAAATAGAGCGATGAAAACAAACCATCTAAATCTTGATAACATCTTGAGTAAATGTTCTGATGGATCGTAGGTAGGTATCATGTTTCATGTAAATTACATGTAACCATAAAAACAGTATTCTTACACACTATTTTTATTATGGCATTTAAATGTAATTAACGAACATTTATGAAGCATGGTTAAGTTGATAAACTGCACAGATAATAACATGGCTTGCCCCTATGTTGGCATTACCGTTTCGTAACTCAAGCAATGGCTTCTACTTTTTGATATTCGTTGTGTTTACACTATTTACTTACTTACATGCAATTAAAAAAATAAGTAACAGGATCAATTAAATAAAGATTTGCTGTAGGTGTCATCGGTTGCTATAAATTGTCCTTTCATGGGCTATACAATTTATCAAATAAATCTCATATTATAAGTGTGAAGTTGTCTTCGAATGCAGTCACTTTGTAGCTAACGCGATCCGTGATACTTTTTATACGGCTACAAGGGTATGTTTTTGAATTGTGACCGGAAAATGCGGGAATTTTGAATGAAAAATAAAACTTAGTGTGATTAAGTCAAACAACTATTTAGACCGCAATAATACATCGGAATACAATGGTAAAACTGCACAGAAGAAGATTATCTTCGACGTCTGAAGTAGGTATAACAGTTATAAGAAAACATGGTGTTGTTGATGTATCATGGAAATGTTAGTTCAATCAATCCACATTCTTCTTAATGAACAGAAATGCAATATTTCAATGAAAAGTGACAGACTCTGGCGGATATTGGTTATCGATTCGGAATAATTCGTGGTGACTTGCTAATCGAACCCCTTTTAATGGTAAATCGAACCGATTTTGTGAATCGCAAACAGCAGTCGACAGAATAATTTCATTGTAATGGACCTTCATTGTTGTGAAACGCATAAGTCAACCGTACAGCATTGACTTTGCACTGACCCTCGTCAAATTACATTGGAGCTTTTGTGAAAGCTTTTATCAAAAGAAAAATTAAACATGCTCACATTTTTATTAACCTCAAATGTTTTTCAGGTGTAAATTTTCATATCACATTCAAGTATTCAAGTTCAACTAACAATATCCATAATATTATAATATTAATAATATAATAAACATGCCTACTGAGCAATGAATAAACAATAAACTGTGCAATATTTTGCTAGAATTTTTCAAATAATTATGATTCTAAGTTTGCAGTCAAAATAATGTACGTTCAATGAAGAATGATACATTACAACATGTTGTATTGTTACGTCATGTATTGAATTCTTCGTATTGCCGGTAATCGGGTAATTGTAAGAATGGTCATCATATCAGACTCATCACTCATCAGATTACTGCGCATATCTAAATAAATAATCTAAACATATCTTGAATAAGAAAATAAAATTATCGAATGTTACCCAAATAACATTATTGTTTTAACAAGTGTGTTTTATTTGCTCAATAAAATTATCATTAAAGAGGTAATTAACGTCTTAATCGTTTAACCAAATTGCTAATTACTGCGATCAAAGAACCATTTATTGTATTTATAAACCCATTAAACTACTAAACCTAAATTTAATTGGTACCTACATGAGAATTTGTTTATTCGATAAAAGACAAAAACAATTTTATCAATATGTACCTACTTTCTGTCTACGTAGTCACTTAATCACAAGTCAATAGCTTTAATCGTAGTGGTTCTAAGTTTACACGAAACTCCTTTATTCAGCGGCCTTATTTAAATTATGATAGTTATTTCACCACCATATTTCACCTGTTTCATTTAAACGCGCCATCAATAATTTCAAGTGAACGAGTGTGTATTTTGTCTTTTCTTATTTTCTTTTTCTGTTCCCTCTTACGTTTCTCATAATGTACCAACACATGTGTGAATATATATATTATAAATTATAAAAATTTTACCTTTTCGTTTATAATTATTCAATATTCTTTTACTATGTTTCTTCTATATTATCTTTATATTTTATTTTATCGCTATCTTGTTAGGCTTTACTGTATTATATTACGTACATATTATATAATATGTGGAAACTTTGCTGGTTGCAACATCTTCTCCCTAATCTATTTTATACATTTATAACCAATGTAGCTAACTGTTTGTTTACCTTCATAAAATAAAGCGTAAATAAAATAACGAAAAACGTGAAAAGTCAGCTAAAATCGCAGCATTAATAAAATACGATATCTACAACAAAGTACTCATTCACATTCAAGGTAGACATACCTATAACAAAGTATTCATTCACATTCAAGGTAGACGCACGGGTAGTTATTCTAAATAGATGTAATAAACGAACAGATAGAGAAAGTGATAGGTATAAAACAAAGTTTCAATTGCAGTAATACAACTTCCGTTGAACCAAAAACACTGAAACAATCGCCAACCCCTCCCTCGTATGCCTTCTACTCGGAGGGTTGATAATTATTTCACTTCCCTTGCATTAATAAACTTTCCACTCATTCACTATGTCCCTTGGAAAAAAGTATAGCTACAATGAGAAATAAATTCAAGAATCACAATATATGAACGTTTTTTATGAGAAATAGTTGTTGGTGAGTGAATTTTCCAGACGCGGAATATGAGTTGCTACCCTCGGATTTAGAAGCAGACATTTTACTACAGTGAGCGCTTGGGATAAATTTAATAATCGATTAGCTGAGTAAGTACCTACCGGTATTTTCAATCAACTCACTGAGTATTTATTTGGGTTTAAGCTACGCGACTGGGTCGAATTACCAAGCGGTTTTTATCCAATTAATACTGTCGCACATATAAATTCGGCTCAACTGCAACACGTCGGACTTATCGATGTGATATTGTTGTCATTCATAAAACACATGTAACTAACTGTACGCTCGCGCATAGTGTCTAAATCTAAAACAAAACATCTGCTTGTCGCGTGTAACAATTTTCACTCGATATGGGGAACAGATGGAATAGCAAAATATCGCATCGGTGTTTGTGTAAAAGTTGCTTTTTCAGCATATCTTAGTCGAGGCGATTTTGCAACTTGACTTATGTGTTCTGATCGAACGCATGCACCCACAAAACAGATTATTAAATACAATTCCGATAAGCTATACCCCAATACACTACAATTTGAGGTAAGGATTTGAATGTGTGAGTGTCCTACGAAAATGAACCATGCATTATAGGCGTGCAATACTGTATTGCAACCTTAAATTAAAACAATATTGAACGAGCATAAGTGCATAAATCGAGAACAATTGTTAGAACGAAGGACAAGCTTAGAATAACGTATTATTGACACTGTTTAAGTTGATCCCATATTCTTCCACACTCGAGATCGGTCGCCTGTTCCTCCACACCCGTTAGGTATTTCATTATTTATTTTCTGAGTTCCCTGCGTGCACCCAATCGGTTTAAGTCAATGGTTAACAATCAGTTATCTTTCAAATAAAGTGAAAATACCGTCTTGGGAGGGGAGTGGTTTCCGTATTTAGCAATAAAGTTGCAAATGAATCCCTCGGCATATCAATCAATTTAAACAAAATAATGTCGCGTCCGTGGGAGAAATGCGTCTAAATATTAAATGGGATGCTGCCACAGAGAGTGCGAAACTCCGCACCCTTGTGGCAGAAAACTCAAGGGTTCCGTCACCATGGCCCTGCACATGGCTCCCACACACTGCAGCGTTGCGACCTTGTGGTTGTCCTATGCCCCAACACTAAGGCGTGACAGTGTGAGGTAGTAGCAGCAGTAAATATCAAATAATTAATATATGACTATCGACATGTTGTAAAAACTATATACTTATAGGTATGTAGGTAATTCGTAAGCATCTATATTAATACAAGTTTCTTATGTCATCGATACTTTATTAGTTTAGAAAAAGCAGTTTATTGTTTGTCGGTAAAGTTGTCAAAACCTTCTACTTACTTCATAGTCTACTGATTTCAAATACTAACATATTTTTAATAAAACTACCTAGTGATATCTTAAATCATTAACTTAAACCAGACACGTATTGCACCAGGCCTTTGTGCGCCGAGCTTTTTCCCGAGGGGTAAATTAATGCCGGCCCGTCGATGGTAAATAATTAATAAGACTTGCAGTGCACTACTATGTGTGTGGTTACGGTAACCGCTGTTCCGACATCACTATGGGCCCGCCTTAATGACCGTCAAGGGTCCCTTACTCCAGTATTTACACTTGAATGATGGGCTTTTAACAAAGGTCTCATAATGTAATATCCCAGCAAGTGCGAATCGGGGATCAAGCCATGTTATAATGCTTTGGAAAGTTAAGGCTTTATGAAATTGGGATCGCGACTTGTTCTTGCACCGTGAAAGCTTTCTTGAACTAGAATTGTCGCAATGTAAAATATGACATATTATTATTATGTTGCGGGAAATGCGTAGTAAACATGAAGTGAATAATAGAGTAAGTGAATAGATAATTTTGTCTAATAATTCATTTATATATTTTGGTATAAAAGTTATTGGCTAATTCGCAATAATACACACAAAATAAGACAAAATAAACATGCTTTCATACCGTATGGCGTAGCGTAACGAACGAGAAGCCCCTTTCAAAGCTCCGGCGGTCAATTTAGTGTAATATAATTTTCTCATCATCGAAAATACCCCACTTCGCGAGAAAATATCATATAATTTATAATAAAAGGAGATTTAAAAATATCCGGAGCGAATTCGGCAAAATGTCCAGAATTTGCGCTGGACGACTCAATATTTTGCGATTATAGTAATACTCCGAAGTTACGCGATAGGTGGGTCGACGACAATTAATAGCTGAAGTAGAATTCGCGTAAGTCTGGGTACAACTTCGCATATAATAAAATATATATTTTGTTTAATTGCGATCAAGGACTAATAAAAACACTAGTTAAAAGAAAAATATTTAATAAAATTGCAGTTCTTTGTACATATTATTAATATTATTATGTACAAAATATTAAAAAGTAAAAAGTTACGTTAGTTAGTTAGTAGAGTTACGTAAAAAAGTTATATCGTTGTCGCTTCATAAAATCTAACAAATTCGTCTGACGACACAATACCTTTTTTTCACGCAGAATTTCTTCGTAGAAAACTAATAAGTATGTTTTTTATTCCTTGCTTTGTAGCTATAATGCGTTCTTCGTTTAAGCTTTAAGCCCTTTTTCAATTGAGCTGAGACCTTCTGTCAAGCTTGCAATTGTCATGTGCTTTTCTGGTGGAACTGGGTATGACGTGACGGATAAAGAACCGCATACTCCGGCTTCGCGAGTATTACTGTACAGTAATAATTATTATTTGATTTGGAGTTTCAATGTTAAACCATTAGTTGGAAAAATTTCACCATCACTGCAATATTCTTATGTTTTTTTTTGTCAAAAGTAATCACGAAATTCCGGTATTCCAACATTTTTAAACCCTTAATTTCCGTATCAAGTAATCGAGCGGGTTCCCGGAATTGCAAACCCTACTACAGGGATGGCGAACCTTTTTGCGTACGGGTGCCAAAATTTCTCAAAAAATATTTTATACACTGTCTGACGTGCCAAGCAGTTTTTCATGGCGAAAAAAAGTTTTTAAAGTTTTCTAAAAAAATAGTTTTTAAGAATTCTATTAAAAAAGTTTAAAAATTACAATTGAGTTCTTGATATTCTATCATTCATTGTTTTTATAGCCGAAGGCATATATTTTGTTCCTTGTTTTCAAAATTCTCAAAGAGATCGTGGAAGCATTTCAACCACTCTTCTTTCATAATATTATATTCTCCATCACTAAACGGTTTTCCAATTTTAGAGATTATGTTTGAACCGAAATAACATAATAACAAGCAGTTATTATATTTTAATGACTGCCGATAATTAAATTCACAAGGTTTGTTGATTGGATATTTTTATTTGCCCGATCCTAGGGACCGACCTATGCAATTGTATATTTACATAAAACGTAATGATTATTCTTGAACAGGATTTGTCTGCAATTTTTATACAATGCGAGTTGTCATTTATGCATGAATTTCGTTGTTGCGCATCGATTGGTAAACATAATATGAAAAACCGAAGAAAATATACACGGCTATGTCGTCATTTTTTTTTAATATATATAAAATAGTAATTTCTTATCCCTTCAAAATGAAACATTCGCGTGCCATGCAAAATCATCTCGCGTGCCACTAGGGGCACGCGTGCCATAGGTTCGCCATCCCTGCCTTAGTAGATATTAAACTACACGTGGCGTTATGTGGAATGATCGCATTTATAATGGTGTCATTCTGTAATGATAAAATAATAACAATCGATTTGGTGAAATAAAATTCGTTTGGGGATATAGCCACCCATTCAATTATCACATTAACAAAAGCCCCCTTTTCAATTTTTACCTCTAACATTAAAAGCTATCCCATTATTTAGCGACGGGGCTACGCGATTTATAAATTAAATTTGTTTTAACGACTGCGGTATTGAGCGGGTTAGCATTGTTTGATCAGGAGAAACTTTACAAAGAGAGGGGATTATAACAGCAAATAATTAATTTGATATGTACCTAGTTACCAGCCACCCTGTAGTGTAAATATTTCATTGCAGTTGTAGTGAATGTATTTCAAATAATTAATTGATTTAAAGCAATACAAGATTTAATTTTGGTATACATTAATATTAATTAATCAGCTAGTATGTAAACTTGGTGGAATTCTGTTTTAAGCGAAATAATGATTTTCTAATTATGGAGGGTTTTGTTTGAAACGATAAATATTATATACCCATATATCTATATAAAGAGGTGCCCATATATAACATGGATATAAAAAATACGCGTTGTTTGTGGATCAATCCAGGCAATAATGTTCCAATTTTATTAGATTCAGTAAGAATATTAATATCATATTTGATAGGTAGATACGACTTGATACCAGTAGAGAAGGGTGGAGGTAGGCTGCTAAGATCCGCTATAAATAGTGCACATTAAACTTTGTTAGTCACACATATTTGTTTTTATTGAACTAAGACTACAATAATATACAGATGGTGTTGGTTAGTTTTTAAAGGCTTGGTTTAGCAGGGTTTAATTGAATTTTAAAAACTAACCAACGCCATCTGTAAATTGTAGTTTTATTTCAATGAAAACAAATACGTATGACTAACAAAGCTTAGTGTGCACTATTTATGGCGGATCCTACATCCACCCTTCGTCACTGCTTGATACTTACGAGCACCTACTTTCCAATCAACCAGAATTCCATATAAGTAGGTACTTATATAAGATATTATCGTACTTATTTATAATGTATTTACCTACATATTATTTTCTTTTGTCAGCAGCATGAGCCTTGGTCGGCAGCTCGTTTGCTGCCTGCAGCAGCAACACGAAGTTGCCCGTATATTCTTGGCCTTAGACAATGCCATCGGTTTCCGATACAACATCTTACGGTTAACTGAGATACGGCCAAATGCATAGAATAATATCTGTTTCACATACGAAACCGGTCTTCATTGTGTAAGTATCACTAATTACAATCAAATAATGTAGAATTAAAAACATAATACATAAATTAACTTTTATTGTGAGTTTTGGGACATTATGCATCTAGTTCCCTACCGACTGAGTACACTCCAGCTAAACTAGATAGGGACATTTTGATGATTAAAATAAGTAACTACTTTACAATCTTTACATGTCAGACTAAGTAGGAACTCATAAAACCGTCACTTCAAAAACGTAATTAGAATAAAATTTCCATCCATACATATGTATCCTACCTACCTGCTTGTGTCATAAATTATTCTCCCGTTATATTATGCCTGGGGAGTATTAATATTATTTATTTTTATTACCAGGCTGTCTGTATATAGGTACACCTGTAAAGCTCCCACTGAATATTGAAAATAAGTGCCTGACATTATTATCTGACAGCTTTCGGCTATAAAACTATGACTTTAATAAGTTGTAAATTATTTATTGCTGGGTATGGTAAATTATTGAAAGTTTGATGGACAAAGTTCTATGAAATTAAACATTAATAAGTTACTTAATAGGAAAGTGTCAACAATTTTTTAAAAATCAAACCTTGTACATTGCACAACGTATCATATGGTTGTTATATAATATTAAAACACGGGACTTATATTTTTGTATTAACTTTATTATCTCACTTGCTGTTGCAGACTAGATTACGATATAGGTATAGGTAGATTTCGAACTGTATTTTTCATTATGAGAAAAAGTTAATTAGTTTTACATCATTTACGGGTGGAAAACGTCTTGCTTGTACAAATCTCTTTCGATGTTGATATAAACCACTTACGTGAGAGTGAGTTTAGGTGGACGTTTTTTTATAGGTTTTTAAGACAGGGTCTACTATTTACTTCATCCCGTGTGCTTGCTTCCATGTACTTAAAACATACTCATATTGCCCCGTATTTTTATTTAAATATTGTAAACACTTATTTTTATGTTATCTCGTGAACGCTTTCAATTAGTAATTTGACATAGGTTATATAAGTAAAATAAATAAAATTGAATCGTATAATATGGCTGTGGTGTTTTTATTCAATAAAATATTACTATTATGATACCTACCTACTATTTCATCATAGTTTACTATAAAGCCATCATCAGGGTCATATTGGTGTATGGATCGAAGTGATGGACCATATAAAAATTAAAGGAATGTAATATATCTTTACTTATATCTTAAGTAAGATTTTGAGAATAATCTTCAGCGACAAAATTGCCGCGTGCGAGGTAGATACAACCATGGACTATTAATAAGCATTGTATAGTTAAGGCTTTATCATATCACAGGTGAAAGTGGATCGACTGTCTTAGGTAGGATCTCAAGGATGGAAGACACTAAACTATACCATCAAAGAAGCAATTCTTCAACATACAAAATAGGATTCGAGAGAACATGTCAGAGGTTGGAATACAGTATTCCTGAATTTTCAAGGCAAATAATGAGGGGGGCTAGTGGCTGACTAAATAGAGCAGAGACATTTCCTGCAGCCAAAAACTAACATGGTGGTGCAAATGTTGATCATTTTAGCATTGATTAAATATAAATAACGTATTAAACCTAGCGAAATCTGCGAAACATACTAATCTAAAACGTTGTCTTGAGACACAGTTCAAATGAGCTTTTAGAGCAGAACAAAGCTTTTATGAGTTAGTTTCCCTAGCATTGTTTCATTCGCGTAGGCGATTATAATGAAACCGAGAAATAAAACAATATTATTATTGCTTCCTTTATTATAATATAATAAAGGAAGCAATAATAATATTGTTTTATTTCTCGGTTCATGTTTATGTTTATGTTTATGGTTCATGTTTATTTTACTGTAAGTGTAAATCAAGTTCAGTTATGTTATAATTAACATATTATGTTAATTATAACATAACTGAACTTGATTTACACTTACAGTAAAATAAACATGAAGTAATGTATATTCATGTATTATATTTACGCTCTGTTAATTTCTAATTAACAATGCACACAGAGTTAATTACAATATCTGAAGTATGTACTAATATACGTATACTTACAACAGAGTTCGGATTTTAAAATTAGGTATCTACTATTACAGTCATTATTATAAAGAAAGACCTTGCTTGAATTGAAAAATAATTGTATAACACATTCTTCATCTTGTGACATCCTCTATCTTCTATCAGAATGATTGCCATCATCAGGACGATCTTCACTTCGTCGTCTCCTACCTAAATCAGTTTGGTGGAGAAAAATAGTAGACCTACATAACATTATAATATGTGTAAATAGGTTAGTAAATGTCACTTAACATTGAATTTTTGTAGACGTGTTAGGAATTTAATCATCTATTGCAATTTATATTAATCGAACCGTAAATAAGGAGATTAGATTTTTTTGTAATTTTTAAGGACATTTCAAATAATTTCCTTGGATAATGAACTGGAAAATATATTTTTTGTCCACTCATAATATATACGCGAATGCTGACTATAGACATGCTAGGACATTGAATTGCGAGTTTCGACGGTAGTGATACCTAGTTATTGATTATTTTCAAATACAATGCGGTAACCTGTTTGCAATACATGAAGATTTATGATAGATATTTATATGAAGAAGAATGAAGTAGGTACTTATATTTCGTTCAAATTAAAAATCGTATCACCATTTATTTCAATATGATATAATCATTATTTTCTACAGACAATTTACCATATTGCAATCTAATTATAAGCAATAACTAGCAATACGGATGAAATTTACAGATTCGTGTTACGGCCTGACTATTATAGTGGGCCTTGTGCTATGCAGACAGTCTTTTCGCGACTGAAACGGCGTGTGGCGTTGAACAGTGTGCCATAAACCTATGATTTCTGTTAGATTTATATACAACATGTATAAATACATTTTTACTAGATATACTTATACGATCATTATGCTAACAGTGACAATATATTTCTATGAACACAAATCATAGGTTTAGAATAACACATGGTTCAAAACCACATAGGTACGGTTTCCGTCCGGTCCGTTCCGGTCTCTAATTGTTACCCTGTCAGTCCAATGATTTTCTACAACACATTCACATCTCGAATGTCTTTCCATGTTATTTCTTAGTTTACAGATTACTTTACTAGATTGCATATAAAAGATTTAAAATTACATAAAAGAGAACCATAGTCAGTCTCGGGTCTAGGTAGAGCTCTGTATTACGAAAAAGACGTCGTATTTCAAGAAAGAAGATTCTCTTAGCTATCATCATCATGTAAAAACCAGTTAGTGTAGTAGAGTTTAAAAAAAATAATTATAGAATCGAATGAGCGTTGATGAACCAACTAGTTTTGGTAATTTTGAAGCAGTCGTTAAAATACATTGCGTTATCTACGATTTTGAAAAATTAACATTTTTTCTTAAAATTTATACATCTAATTGTGAAAATTGAGAAAATCATTATATCTGAAAATATACCCTAGTGATCGGTTTATTAATCAAAAAATCACATATTGTGTCAAATAGCTACTTAGTTACTACACAATAGGAAATCGTCGTCGGAATTCAATACAATCCGAACCAATAAAATTACGAGCCCTCAGTAATGAAAAATAAAACCAATTCACATTTGAACGTAACTTTTCCATTATTATATTTTGCTCCCAGATATTTCAGAAATTCGACACGAAATACAAAAAGATATTCTTTTTCACTTCGCAATATTTCCAAGAAAATAAATAAGTAATTTGTTTTGAAAGCAGAGCAGATAGATAATCATTCTAATAATATGGTAGGCACTTAGGTACACAAAGAAAATATAAATTTTTGAGATATTATCATAAAAATATTAAATTATATAGAGAGAGTTAATTATTCAATATGTTCATAATTTCTTAGGGATAGTAAGTATCATAACCCCCACAGCCCCCAAAAGGGCAGGATGTTTGGCGGGCCCTCCAACATATCGCTAGGGCAGTGTAATGTTCTCCACATGATATAATATAATTATATTAAATTCAAGAATGGTTCTACAGTTCTTAACATTCTTCTTTAAGCACTACGGTGCATGGTTATAGCATCAGTCCCGTGCGGCTCCAATGGGACGGAATGAGCACTTAAAATCACTTCTTTCAGACACGTTTATAACGTCATGGAAGGCGGCCGTGCATATCCACGGTTGTACATACATGACGGGTGGTGGTGGGAAAACAAAGCAGTGTTTCCCAAATGGTATTCCGCGGAACTCCTGGGTTCCGTGTAAAATAATGGGTATTCTGTGTTTTTTTAGTGAATTTTGGTACATTTAAATAAATCCACTTGAATTGACGGCACTCGGCATCATATTATGAAGCACTGAACGCGACCCCATTTTGTGTTAGCCAAGTGACTAAGTCATGTTTATTAGTTGAGAAATACGCGAAAAAATAATTATAAAATAAAATTCCAATCGTCAAATAGCGCTGTGTGGTGTGTGTTTAGCTCACTAAATAGGTCGATCTGTCACGCCGGGCACCCTCTAAGTGCGGGCCCTCAGGCTAGAGCCTGTTAAACCCCCGACCCACTAGTGGGGCCATGGCTAGGACACAAGTCGGGAAATAATCCGCAAATTACTGGCGACCAAAACTAACTGTCAAATTGAGAATATAATAATATGGTTTCTAATTTTTAATTAAAATATTGATTTTTCGTGTACTAAATTTTATTTTATCACTATTTTGTTGTTATTCTCGTACTGGGAGATATATTCTTTAGAATTCTTTCATTTTAGAGTGCAATCATAGAGTTTTAAAGTCAAGTTTTGTAATTTCACTATTGCAATTAGAAGCAAACGAGTGATACAAAATGGTACAGATTAACTATCCAACGTAGAGGTTGTGATCTCTCAACATTTTTCATTTCTCGAGATTCGATAATTCTCGTAATAAAGAATATGTGTTTTCTAGAGAATTCGAGATTGGTACGAGATTTCTCGATCACAGCCGTTAGTCCAGCGTATGTGCTTCACCGCACACCACTGACGAAAATGGTACGGATTAATGAAATATTGTACTTAATAATATTACGATCTAATATCAAGGTGAATAAAAAAACAGATGAGTCCCGCCTATATTTTCTTCAATATTTCGACGCAAACTTTTACTATGACGTAAAAACTTCATCAAAGAATGAATAAATAAACAAATACGTACTTTCCTATACAAAAATATTTACTTACTTTTCACAGAAACAAATCTATATTTTAAAAGGACCATAATATTATTGTGTTATATTCATAGAATGTTTAATATGAAAAAGAATGTCTCGAAACACTGCGATTTTTTGTGTTTTTAACTTAAGTTTTCACGTTATGTAGAAAATAATATATTGGGTACATTTACATGTATGTTAGGTTGATCATCATTAGAATTGATGTGTGTTGTTTCTAGTTTCTATAACCCAGTAACGATCCTGGCATCCTTCATCACCTAGTGAGTTCATCGCTTGTTTAACGTTGCTGTTGTATTTAATGGTGTTAAATATTGTAACATTGCCAACAACATTTACTGAAATGCACAAGAAATTACAGTTTTGATACGGCTGGGAATTCAAGTAAGTGCCTAATTCGACACAATAATTATTATCCTTACGATCTAGATTCCGGTATATTACTTTACCAACTTAAGTCAAAGTAGTGTTTCGTCTTTGCAGAATGATTATATTTGTTAATTGGGTTGGTCTGTACTAATACGTAGCAAAAACCAAGACAATAATATAAAGGCTTTAATTTTGTACGTTTCACACATAATTATTAATTACACACGTATTATAAAAAACGCATACATACTATGTCAAAACCAGCGTCATTCTACCACCTAACCTGAGGCTTTTTGTTATTGAGCCCTACAGGCCTTTTGAATGGCCGCTGGATTTGTACAGTGGTCCTGATGAGTAAGCGTCCGACGCTTGTGACAACACAATATTTTAGATCGAATTCGAATTGTGGTTGACGCAGTTGGGCATTTTTTTATAAATATCTATTTTGGTGCCTGGTATACTTTTTCATATAATTTCATATAAAAAGGTAGGTTAAATAAAATATGTTTTTGTTCAGTGAAATATTGAACACGAACAAAATTCAAATGCAAGTATCTACTATAAATATAGCTATTCTAGGACATGTTTTCAGTTATCTACCATAGCCTGACTGTCTTCAAAAGGCACTCTTTGCCAGTGTTATAAATTTAGATTCATAAAAATAAAACACAATATGTACGTACTTACTTATTTCATAATATTTAATAAACATCAATACCGGTTTCATCCGCTTAAATGAAACACTAACTGGTCCGATTGAAACTGACAAAACTGGCATTAAATACTGTTGAATAAGTATTAGGTATATTGTGTTTTATTTCGTTTATTACAATGTCTAACTATTAAAGAAATTACAAAGTTTTCTCAATAACTCTCTGAACGGAAACACGACGTCAAAGGTACTCACCTCATGTAAAAAAAAACCTGCAGCATGCCACCCGTTTTATATATATATATTTTTTTTAATTGCTGACACCTAAGCGTAAAGACATTCGCCACCCTTATATTAATTATATCGTCTTGCTTTTCTGAATTCTTCGTTTTAAAAAATACGTAAGTACCTACTGCCTAATAAATATTTGCCGTATCACTCTATGATGACCTATCAGGCAAAGATCAATTTATTGGCTCTACGATCCTGTGTAACGTATTTTAAACATTCATGCCATCTTACTCTAACAAATATTAATGATTAATCACAGGCCGCATCCTTTCTCACTCACACTTATGCTTAGATGTTGTTCAACCCTTGAGGTATACCTACTTAAAACATTATTGTTATCTCTACCGTTTATCCGTCTACCAAGAACAATTTCCACTCAAAATCCAGCCTCAGAATAATCAGGTAGCTCCCGGAAAGTGTTTCTGGTGCCAATACTCCCCGTGCCTGAGGCGAAGTACCACTTTTCCATGTGTTGGCCCTATAAACATTTTGCCTGTTTGCTTTTATTGCTTTATAAGTATTTTTGTCCCTATTCTTGAGTTATATAATATGTTATATTATATTGCATCGTAAATAAGTCGATTTCTTCCGACTCGCTTTTAGATTTTTACTGACTACAGTCACGAGTGAGTGACTACACAGTATGATGGAGCTGTAGAAAATAGTGTCCTCCGTAATAATTATAAAGTACCTTAGTTCGGTCTTAAATTTATACTAAAATGAAGCTAAGTAATTGAATACTATATCAAAGTTAAAAAACTGATTTATTTACAAACATGATCTGGAGAAGTTTAGCTAAGGTGAGAGGTTTCTTGGTAATTCTATGTTAGGTTCCTAGTTCATAATTTGAGTTTGATTGGTATATGTTTTTTTGTTATACTTTTATTATTATCAATCAGGCAAATATTTTACATATAGTTACTATAAAAGCTTGCCAATAAAATCATATAAAATACCTTGTTTCAAATAATTTAAAAAATATTTATTTTACTGTTAATGGATAAAAGAAAATCTATCAAATTAAACGATCGATATATTAATCTTCGGATATACCTACAAGGGTCTAAAATATTATTTCTTGTATTAATAAATAGGAATAACAATCATTTTGTTACGTGAAAAATCATTATATTTATTTTCATTGATTTTTATTATTACCCATCAAAAATAATATCATTAGCATAAATAATTCTCATTATTCGAGTGTCGACGTTGTTTAATATTGTAATTTTTCTTTTTTTGCTAAAACTCATACAAATTATCGAGTAGTTGGGGATATGCTATCACAGCAGTGGCGAAGGGTAGAGGTAGGCTATTAAGATCTGACATAAATAGTGCACACTAAACTTTGTCAGTCACACGTATTTGTCTTCATTGAACTAAGACTACATTGTATAGACTGTAGATAGTTTGTTGGTTTTTTTTTAAATTCAATTAAACCCTGCCTAAATTAAGCCATAGTAGATACATAATAGTCAAAAAATATTTTATAAATAAGTACATAGAAGAATATTTTTTATCGATTATGGTTTGGTTTGGCAGGGCTTAATGAATTAAAAAAAAACTAACCATCACCATCAATATGTATTCTTAATACTTAATTCAACGAAAACAAATAAGAATGTCTGAAATAGTGTGCATTCTTTTTGTCGGATCGTGCATAGCATACCTAAACTATATAGTTTAGTATGCACTATTTATATCGGATCTCAGCAGCCTACCTCAGCCCCTCGCCACTGTATCACAGTTCCCTCATTTCAGCGAGTAGTTACGCTTAATTTCTTATTTGAAACCTAATTCATATGGGTGACATTCATCATCATCAGGGGCGCGACAACCCGGAGTGGGTCCTGGCCTCCTCCAACAGCTCCCTCCACCTGTCCCTATCCAGTGTGGCCGCTTTCCAATTTGGTACCCCCAGAATACGGCAGTCACTGGCAGCTCCATCCAACCAGCGAATCTTTGGCCTCCCTCTTCTTCTACGTCCTATTGGATTGCTGGATATCACTCTCTTTGCCGGTTCATTGTCATTCATACGGTGCACATGACCTAGCCATCGTAGTCTCCCAATCTTAATTGGTTGAACTGCGCTGCAATCTTCGCACAGCCCGTAGAGCTCAGCATTATATCTTCTCCTCCAATTGGTGTCATCCCTGATCGGTCCATATATACGGCGGAGAATTTTTCTTTCAAAGATGTTCAGGGCTCGTTCATTTCGCAGAGTTAATGTCCAGGTTTCCGATGCGTAGGTGAGCACTGGTTTTACAAGTGTCTTGTAAAGAGTGCTTTTAGTTCGGCGAGATAGTTTGCGAGACTTAAAATGTCTTAACATGCCAAAGTCGCATTTATTCGCAGACATGATTCTCTTGTTGATTTCTTCTGTAATATCATTATGTCGAGTTACAAGAGATCCATAAGGGTGACATTATTTTTCTTTATTTAATCAATAGTGCATACCTATAATATATTTCTTTAACATCAAGATTGTTATCAAAGATGTACCATAAACATTTTTTTTATTTTGAAAATTCAAAAACCTATCACGGAATAAATTCAGTCAATGGTAAGTAGGTACCTACATGAAAATAGAAAACAATAAGATCTGTACCAGATATATATTTGTTTAATATTATTTAGATTGGATTATCTAGAATCGAATACCTATTTCACAAATTTAAATTTCGTAAAAATAAAATAAAAATGTTGTTGACGTAATGGTTTAATAAATTGTATAGGTATACTAATGTAATATAAAGAATGTGATGCTGAATCTCTGTTTTATTTTAAAAAAACTTATTTGTGCATGGTCAGGAGAGGGTTAAACGTTTTAACCCTGCATTTTAAGACTCCGTGTCGGTCTAATCGTAAATAATTCGATGTCTGGAAAGGTCTGTATTGTTTAATATTATTATCTCGGAGTCATTTTGGCTGGTCCGTAAAACTTTAACAGTGGTTATCATTGACTGCGAAAGGGTTTGTAACTCTTAACCCGTCCGCCGCATGGTGAAAACGTATCAAACGGACCTGCATAAATTTGACATATTTAGCAAAAATAAAATGTAAAATCACCCCAATAATTCACGGAAGAAAAGTAACGCAAAAATTTGGATATGAAGGAATTGCTTCGAACTTATTTTCTATATAACCAGAAGCTTTCAGTAATTTATAGTTATATGTGGTTGCAGTGTTATAAATACAGTATTATTTTCCAGAACAACCGTTTTCAGGGCAACGTTCCCCTTACAGTTGCAGCCAATTTCTGGACGCAGAAATATCGTAGACTGTATAAAATAACATATTTTACGTATGCCTAAATCAGGGAACACAAAAATAATAGATTGTCTCTGGATGTGGTTATTTTAACAATATTTAAATATCAAGTGAGGAATAAATGGGATAAACGCGTGTTAAACAATAATTAGTATGTTATTTTCAATGTATGCATTAAAGTTTGTCTCGTAAACGTAACCCGTGTAAAATATTGGTGATATTAGAGGACTCTTGGGTATTATCGTCTGACTGTCATAGAGTAAAAAATTAAGCCCGGCTTAAATACTTTAGCCTTTTGCGACTGGCTATTGCATCAAAATCTCAATAATCTGTTCCGTGGGCGAAATAGACTAAACAAACACTAACTAAAGCTAAAAAATGACCAACATTTTATTATACCCACCAAACTTTGCATATTCTTCTCAAACTCGGCACTCGTAGTCCAGTGCGTAAGGCGCTGAACATTCATACGGGGGCTCCTGGTTCGATCGCTAAGAGGTCGCAGTATATTTATGCAAAGTGTGGGTGTTTGTGATTGTTTCGCTTATATTATTAACTATAGGTATTATTGTTTCACTACACTACTGCCATTCTGCAATGCATTTCCACCATGAATTTCCACCGCGCGGCATAAGCGTTGGACTACAAAGCCGTGGGTCCCAGGTACGAATCCTGGGTCTGGCAAGTACAAAAATTGTTTTTCAATTTGCGTGTGTCAGGGTATGGGCCTAATAGGTTGAGCAAGTGGCTGACATCCATTTCTCGTAAAAAACAAAATCTGTCAATACAAACCTCCACTCTGTGGAGGCCCATATGATCCTATCAGGATCGGACATGGTCGAAAAAAAAATAAAGAAATAGAAAAGACTAAGGGTTAAGTCAAACAGCCCTGCAACTTGCAGAAGATTGATGAAAACAGTCATGGATCTGAACTGATTCCAGTTCTAGCCCATGTGGATTGACCTTGATAGATTTTTTCCTCGTGGCTGTCATCAAATTGGATCACAGACAAAATATGAATCATGAACTTGACAACCTAGTCGAGGTGGAAACCATTGGTAGATTCTCGTAGTAAATAACGTTTGGCGGGTTATATGAAAGGAATATGAACCAGATGACAGGATAAATAGTGTGTTTTCGTTGTTTAAAAAATCGCAAAGGACATGAAACAAATTTAATATAGGTACGAGCGGAAGAAAAAAACTATATAAGTAGGTTAGTAAATTAAAATCAAGAGTCGGAACTTGGTTTAAAGTTTGCAAATTTAGCTTCTTCACGCAACATTAAAACGCCTCAACACCCGAATTCGTTTTAAATTTTACGGATTATTTAGGAAACATAATAAATGTTGACAAATTAGATAAAATACTTATGTCTTACTTACTTATAAATAAATGTAGGTATAACATGATTTATGATGAAATGGTGTCAAATGAGGTATTTATTGACAATTATCATTCATGGACAAAATAATTGCTACTTATTTAGAAAATATCCATAAAAACCGTAGTAGATGTGTACATGAATTCTTGCACTGGATTAACACAGTGGTTGGGCATTAATTCCGTAATCCAGAAGCATCTTAAAAATACAGTCCACTGCAAAAAGCGCAACCACACAGATTGAAAAAAACCTTATTTTTTACTAGCTGTGGGTCGAACCCACGGTTCAGGGGAAGGAGGTACATGCTGGATATAAACGTAAGTAATTAAATCGAAGATCCTTAGCTCATTCTGTAAATAATTTTTATTAAGCTGAAAAAATATTAAAAATTATTAAAAAATCTTTCGGAGTGAAGAGGTTCACACCGATGCTGCCTAAACATGCAATGTCCCGCCAAAAGTTTTTGAAAAAAGAACACAATATTATTTTTAACACGCGATGTTGCCATTTTTCGGACAGTATAGACACACGGTATAATGTAAGCCAAATCTCGAACATTAGGTATACCTACGTATACATTTAATTAAAGTTTATTATTTGGAGTCCTGCCTTTAGAAAATTAAATAATTTATAAGGTGTGCCAGTGTAATTACGGTCGACCGTTTCGCATGTCTCAAAATTACAACATTTTGTAACTACCTACGTAATATAACTACAATTTAGCACAATCCTTAAGTATCTCCGTAAGTAGTTATTATTTAATTAAAAAGTAACGATTAAATAATATTCGTAATACAAATTATATCCGGTATGTCAAATGCTATAATAATTAGTATCTAGTACCTATCACTTATCCAGTGATCTTCAACTTTTTGACTCAGTGCTTCCCAAACTGAATGTAAATTTTGACTTTCTGATCGTTCTGACTGGCAATCGTTCAGATTGGTCAATTTATATCTTGAAATTTCAAAAGGCGGCAGATCATAAGAATAAACGCAAATATAAAAATAATATATTAATCTCTGATGAAAGTCAAAATACGGAACTACGCATGAAGACGGTAAATCATAGACACATAAAACCTTTCTGTAGGGATGTAATAATTACCTATAATAATTATTATTATAGTTACAGAGAACCGCCAAAGGACGCTAGGATTAACTGGGTTGTAAAAAAATGACTATTACTTTCGATGAACAACAATATGTTATACATACATATTGTATTGATTGCGTTACGAGTATTACGAGCAAGAAAGAGCTCATAGTTAACGATATTAGAGTGATCGATTAGTAAAAAGATTTCGTAATTTTATAGAATATGGTGTTGTAATGAAATTTGTATCGAGTGGCATTTAAATTCTAACAGGTATGACTTGCCAGATTAATAAAAACACCATTATGTTGGTATTGTCAAATATTAAGTAATATAAAAGCATGTGTGTAAACTCACTAAAATTCAATATGATAAACATAAGGAAAACGCCGTAAAACATAAAAGCGAAACCAAATTGAATTTTCTCCCCATTTTTTTCAATCTTGAGCTTAAAAAAACATTCTATAAATAAAAAAGCTACCCACTAAATAAGAAACTGATTTACCTGGTTTATACATGGAGAGATTTTTGTATAGATTTTAAAAATATGCACATTATAAATAGAAATTCTCTATTGAAAACAACAACTCTGTTACGTATTACATAAATATAATATCTAATGGATAATATTCTATCTTTTTCCACACCCACGTTACACTGGGTATGTAGCGGATCCTAATGCGTGTAAATATTTTAGTAGGTTTTTTGATTACTCATTGGTCTTTACTCAAGTCATATTTGTGCGCTTTAAGTTTAGAAGCAAGAGGTGGCAGTATACAAATTACAAAAAATAGAAACCAATAGGGACAAGATAACTGAGAAATAAAGAAGTACCCATTTAATTTATCAAGTCGAAATTTCAAATTTATTTTGGTCGTTCCCCCATGGCTGAGGATTGTGAGCACTTTGAAATTCCGTCATATTCTGAGCGACTAAAACTTTCCATCCCTCTCGATCCTCTGCTTTTCTCATAATATAGCGAAGGCTGTCTCCAGTAAGTTCCTTCACTTCGACTTCCCTGGAGGCTACCAAAAACCTCCCTCTATCCAGGTTATCCGGTCCATGTCAAACAATATGTCAAAAAACTGCAGAATGCGTCTCACATATATTGTCGAGATCCGTTTCTTCATCTGCAGTCTCTTGATGATTGATTGACTGATTCGTCCTGTGCGCTGTCTTTTTGGTGCCAACACCACATTTCGAAGGCATCACTTACCTTCCACTTCCTTGCCCTCAGGATCCATGACTCGACATAGTACAAAAATATGGAGAACAACTATTGTTTGCACAAGCATCATTTTCGTGGCGTTGTCATATACCTACATAAGTACGTCGATTCTTATACATTATTTATTATGTCAAACATTTTGAGTCAATACTTTTCCATATGACGTCTTACTTTTCCGATAGATATTTGATATAATTATACATTAAGATATTGCTCTAAGACTAGGATAGTAGAGGCTGATGACCACCCCACTCAATACTGTCAAACAGATTGATAACTAAACCCAACAATTACAACTAGGAATTATGTTTTTTGTTATTGTGTGTTTCCTATAAATAATAAAACAGCTACGGAATGGGCGCTGCTACCATCGAGTACTTACCTAAGAATTGAACAAATGCGTTCAAATACGATTCAATAAATGTTTAATATAATATTATTATTGATGGTTAATAGAAACTGATTTTTAAAATATTCTCCCTAAGAACTTGTCTAGATTACGCGCGTTTCGCCACAATACGCCGCGAGTGCATGTGAACAGCTCAATGAGGTCACCTGTACCTCGACCGCGCGCGAGAAGTGACACGTGGCGATCACATGTGGACTGCTCAATGACGTCACATGTACCTGGAATGCGCGTGAGTAAAATCGCAGCACCTGGACATGGCCTTAAATGTGTTTCTTTTATATTCAAAATGAATTATAAATGTGCAGGAATTTGTCAACTACTCCGTAACCAAGGAGATAAACAAGATCATACAGATTTCATAAGCGTCAATTCAAAAAATCGTCACCCTACCGACTCTACCCAATAGTATTCATTTAACATGTTCGACAGGTTGCAAGCGTTATTGATTAGTTTTAATAAATTTAAGAGGATATGTCTGAATGAGATATTCCTGTACGTCTTTTTTCTTGTGTGAGGGGAGTTTCATTTTTATTAAAAAACCTCCCCAAGAAATGGCAAAGAAAGACGACGGTGTTACCAACAACATACTACGGGCGTAATTTGTCGAAGCTTGCTAGCGAGACGCACGTGTGAGAGGTTGTATATTGCACCTACGTTTGTGACAGCTGCTTGAAAAGTTGAAATTACACGTGACATTAATAATTTTGTCGTATGTGTGAAACTGCTCTGCAATTACATAGATACTATTATTAACAAAACAAATTAGTGGTATAGGTAGATGATTTTGATGAGTGGTAAATATTAAAACTCCCGTACATTCAGTCTTAAATTGCATTAAGAAATTTAAAAAAAAACGTTAAAAAGAAATTAAGAAATGCGCATTGAAACTTTCTGATGATACGTAGAATTATTATTTATAATCATTAAAGGCTCTACGGTCAGGTGATAGACCCGGCCGCCTCCAAGATAGCTTTCCGAAATCTCCTCTCCTTTTCCCTGGAATGCCAGATGGATACTCTGGAACGTCTATTTTGTTACTCCGTTCAGCCTCTGGAGTTGTGATCGCACAGCGCGGCGTCATCCTTATTTCTATCTTAGTTGATGTTAAGCACTTCGACGCTGATGTACTGTCCATCTTCATCCTTCCTACGTGTTATATCCACTCGATGATCTTTTGGAATATCCAAAACTCAAACACGATGATTTTTGTGACAGTCAGTGGTGTACAGGATACATGTATCAGCCCCGGATTACAGCATTGATCACACGAAAAATTTGTACAGCCGCATCTTCGTTTATCTGGATAATCGTTTAGATTTAGTTAGATTAGTATACCATTGAAGCAATGATTACTTTGCATTTGATTTCATGGCTCACTTTATAAACGACTTTTACTAACGAGTCTAATAGCGCCTGTACACGTGCATGGATTTACTGGGAGCAACAGTGAGTATTTTAAACTATCGTGACAATAACTGTTTACACGTAAAAGTACTGACTGTCTCTCCAATTCACTCTTTAAGAGTGAGCGAGTCGCGATGCTGTCATTTTATGGTACTATTTCGTACTATTTGACAGAATAAAATCGGTCAGCCTGCAAATTCGTTTGTAGTTCGTTCGGCAGTCTCACCACTATCGTTCTACTGCACAGGCGCAGATCGAAAAAATCCTACTGTTGCATGAAAAATCAGAAGCTTCCAAACTTTTTTGATTCATGCATGCAATCTTGCCAACTGCAGGATAATACATGTTTACCCATACATATTCTTGTTATGGCTGCGATAATACTTACTGTCACCAGTAAATCCATGCATGTGTAAACGGGGTATAAGTGTATAAACTCGTGACAAATTAAATGCCGCCACATAGGATGGGCTATTCATGTGATGATGAATGATATCTACAATTACCGATGATTTTTTTTAAATCTATTTTAACATGGCGCCCAACGTGGGGCTAATAATCAATTTTGCATTATCATTATACGTTACTCTTACTGTGTACTTTAAACATACTTCGAAGATTACGAATCTTATAATATTAAATAATAATATAATAGTTTATTTAAAAGTAATTAGAAATTTATTTAGATATTACAATACACGTAGGTTAGGTTACGCTTGATTTAATGTATGTGATAAAAAAACTATGGCGCCTTACTCGTCCCATTAGCTGGAAAGTACAAACTTGTGCAAAAATCCACTCGTTAAACTTTCAGAAAAGCCTGCTATAGAGATAACTTGTTCAACGCCGAACTCGTGCTTATCCTAATTGAACACGTAGAGAGGAAAATTGATAATTAAACGAACGAAAGGCGCGGATGAGTTAAGAGAGGAAAACAAAGCGAACGATTAAAAACGAATTAACTCAAATAGACTTCTCTGACGAAGGTTTAATTTTAGCTGATCTACTAAACTAGAGGCTGCTATGAAAAAAACAATGTTTCGTTAACTGTACTTAATGGAGTCACACAAAATACCGTTTGTTAACATTGCGTTAAGATGGAACGACTCAGATGGATAGGTCATGTCCACAACTTAATACAACACAACAATACATACTGTAAAACCATTGATTTTGTTAATGCAAATAGATATTCAAATCGGATGTTCAATAATAATAATTATATAAGCTTTCCAGGATACACGGAAGAAGACGAACGCGTCATTGTAGAGACACGGATAACACAAATATACGAGGTTCTCTACCCGTAATACTGTCTGAATATTTAACAATTCTATTTTTAAATCAAAAATTATTGAAGGTAAATAATTGGCATCATCTCATCCAAGTGGACATACAGGTATATTAATTATTGTCGTATGATAAAATGTTATGGCGCACGACGAAGAATTCTCCGTGATTTATTTATAAAAGTAACTCGGTACATATTATGTCATTTTTGTAAATGATATTTTGTTTTTAGTTTTAGTGTACTTACGTACCTACCATATAAGTAGCTACATAATAATATGAACTTTATTTGGACAAATGATTAAGTATCTCTTAATGATTGTAGTCGTCCAAATAAATATTTACCGGCGACGTGCACAGAAATATTTAATTCAGCCGTAGAAATTATATTTTACTCTAACGGATATTACGGAGAATATATGCGTGCCGAATGCTTTCTCACTCGCACTTATGATTTGTTTTTGTTCAGGCCTTGGTTATGGAACATTTTAACGAAGAGTCGTTTTTAGTCATTCGTACATTGAATTTTTCCCTGACGTGGGACATAATATTGAATGCTTATAGAATATCTTTACACCTATTTCAGATCATTATCGTATCATCACTAAATTCCAGTCATACCTTACGATAAAAACGTAAAAACCATGTTACTATTGACTGAAGCGTATGACAATTATTATTTGACTAATTGGGACTATTGGGAGTATAAATATTATTATTATTTAGTAAGAATCAGTACGACATCTTAACATCCTTTGTGAGGTTTAAACAGGATTCTGACTCAATCAATAACAAGAATAATTCATGAGAATTATGTAAAATTTTGATAACAGGAAACATTGGCTAATAATACATTTAATGATCTAAGCAAGGAAAAATAAATGCCCATGCATTCATTGCGTTGCACGTATCGTGAATACGAAATGAGTTTATCTTTGAAAAGATTGTCGTACGTATTCGAAATCGTCAAGAAGCTCAACGATAAAGATAACATTGTATTGTATATTGATATACTGATGTGTGCATCTAAATAATGATTCACGGGATAATCAAATTTATTTTTTAAAAGCTCGTTCAATGAAATTATAAAAGCAAATAAACATAACGTCACCTTCGAGTACAAATCAGTACGTCATGTATTTATATTCAATAAATTACATTATTATAAGAACAGAGAAGAATAAATTATGCTTGGGATCAAAGTTAGAACAAAATTACACTTGTGTGTAAAGTTGGTGTGTTTGAATCGAGGACATTTGGATGCTGACAGTGGCCCCCACATCCTGAAGCGGGCCCACAGACCAGGATCTTTGGCGTGCCCCCCTCTACATATCGCTAGGGTTACAGGTAGTGTGACGCTCTACATAAGCGTTTTCCAAATTGTGTTCCAGGTAAAATTAAGGGTATTAAGTGTATTAAAATCGATTTTTTGTATTTTTGAATAAATCTATTTGAATTATGGAGTTTTCGAATATTGACACACAATAATCAAAATTTGCATCACACAACCACATTTTTATTTTAAAATGTTAATATACTGAAAAGAAAATAGTGCCGCAGGGTGAGCGTTACCACCGGTGGTTAACTGCAAGTGATTGTATTGATGCTCGCGTGTAGATGAAGCTTGAGGCGGGGAAGTGGGAGGTAGGGTAGCTTGGAGTAGGTTGCAAAATCGCTGGAAGCACCCATTCACGGAACAAAATATTTACGTCACGTATTAAAGTTTGTCACGAAAACGAAACGCGCATTCGATATTAGTAACATTTGGGCACACTCAGCGGTCTTCTTGCGTTTTATTGGATAAGCGTCATTAAGTAATAAACCAAAAATGGCGTCAAAGCCTTGGTCTATGGCGACTGATTTTCACATTTTTATCTTAGTAATCTGTTCTGTGCATACAGCGTATCTACCCATTTCCGCGCCATATGGTTCACCTATAAGCGGCTTACCCGCCAGTTGTTTCGACGTGTCCCACCCACTAACCGTCGTAGTGGGCGTGACTCTCACCCTCCTGCATATAAAACCGTGTCCACACTGGCAACAAGTTGCTGGCAATCTCATTAAATTTCGTTTAAAATAATTTTTGGTAAAACAAATTTTGATAATTATCGTGAAATTCAATGAGGTTGCCAGCAACTTGTTGCCAGTGTGGACACGGCATTATGTTAATAAAGTAAATGTTATCAGGAATCAAGTTGGCTATTTGGTGTACAGGTAGATAATTTGATTGAATGAAAGAAAAATATTTTTTATTCAAAGTCAAAGATATACTATAAATTGTGAACTCGTTAACGGATTCCATCTTAGTATTACGTATTGTTTGAGGTTACATGTAAATTGTACGTAATACATTTCACCGTAGCACTGTTCGCCGTGAGCTTTCTTATCGGAAAGAGATGATCTTATACTATACGGTCATATCTATTTGTATAGCCGATTTTGGCAAAATTCAGAATTCAAGAATGAAAACCTAACCTATCATAACAATAATCCAGTAGGTATATCGGCTATTTTCAAAATTTGTTTGCCGCTGGCTTCATGTAAACCGACAAGAACCGTGTTTTATTTAGACATTAATTTTACCTCAGTACTATACGACCCAAAGAGGGTGGACGGTCTTTAATATACGGCCATATATTTCCGATACAACATTTCGAGGTGAAGTGGGATACGGTGAACTGCATACTTACAAATTTCCGGACACGATTATTTGATGGTTATGTTTAAGATTAAAATGTAATTTATCAAGGTTATTATTCTCTTATGTACTCATTGTAAATATTTTTGAAAAAATCGTAATTTTAATGTTTGTTATGTTTATTTAAAAAAAAACTTCTAAAAGATAAAAACCAGTACCTACACCTATAAGAATATATTCATTATATTTACATCGAATCTAATTTTGGTTTGGTCACAATATTGCTACAATTTTAGACACGTCATATATTATTATATTGGTAACTAAATCGTAAAACAATTGAGAAGCAATCTTCTTTTAGTTATATATGTAAGTATGCATATATTATAAACAGAGAAAAGTACAACACACATAAGTAAAATCATTAACTGACTTATTACCCCAGAAGTAGAGTAATCTATTATTCCTGGTAAAGAGCTAAGGATAATAAATTAATTGTGGATAGAGGGACCAAACCTTTAGATAGTTTTGAAGCTTAAACCAACCCCAGCGGGGTCTACCAGGGTTGCACCGCGGAGGTTTGACTCTCGAAATAGACTTGTACAAAGAGATTACACAATGATCCCTTCAGTAGTTATTCCTGAAGAAGTAGTCGGAGTTCTTAACACTCGGAGAGTTCGGTTCAGGCTGGAGGGTTAAGAAAATAACTTGAAAGCCAAGTTTGAGATTGTCATCAAGTATTAAGACTTGTGCAATGTGGATAAGTGGTATACGAGCTAAACATAGGTAAGTGACTTTTTAGATATTCCAATATCATTACATATATGTAGAGTTGGGTTTCGGGAATTTGCCGACGGGAATTCTCGAGAATTTTTCGAGATTTTCCATTCCGAATCTCGAGAATTGAAATTTTTAATATTTCGGGAAATCCAGGATCTCGAGAATTTTTTCTCGGGATTAGGGATTTATTTATTATCAAATATTAAATGAAAAAAAACAATGTTCTATATGAAAAAAAGTGGACAGAAAACACGAAACGTTCAAAGACTGATCGCGGCATTTAACACA
Source organism: Rhyacophila brunnea (assembly GCF_057557595.1). Classification (NCBI taxonomy): domain Eukaryota; kingdom Metazoa; phylum Arthropoda; class Insecta; order Trichoptera; family Rhyacophilidae; genus Rhyacophila; species Rhyacophila brunnea. The sequence goes on from NW_028232752.1 coordinate 26,061,991, forward strand.
ATTAAGCCAACGACGACTCAAAATGAGCGCAATTTTTGCAAAATCAGGGAATTTTGTGTCTCAAAAGCGTACGCGATTGTCAGACGCAGCGATTCACAGTCTGTCTTTTTTGAAATTCTATTTTCATAAGTAATGTTTTGAATTATATTAGTTTTCCTACTTCTATTTTGTTTGTCTTCTTACATGAATTAAAAAAAAAAACATTTTTTTTGGAATTTGTCTGTTTTACACTGATTTTAGGATTTTTACATGTTTTTTGAATTTCCCGATATCTCGAAAATTCTTTTCTGGAAATCCCGAATCTCGAGATTGAGATTTTCTCGGGAAATACCCAACTCTACATATGTCATTTTAAAACACCTCAGAGAAATAATAGCACTCCTAAAATTCGCGCCCATAATATAATTGCGATAAAACAAGATATCGCATACAATAACGATGTATTTGTGCAGAAATAATGTATGTAAGTAGGTATAACTAAAATTCTGGGTGACAACTAATTTTTACATAGGACATATTATATATAAGTATAGTATATAATAGACTTATTTTAAAATCAAAATAGAATCTTACTAATAAAGTTAAATAAAGCGTTGTACATAGAATTTCTTTTATTTACATATCTAACTGTAGTTTATTTTGAATACATACATTTTATTTTGAGTTTCGGATGCTACAGAACTTGAATTTCTTATCCTACATTGTAAGACGTCTACAAATTTTGTATAATTAGGGGTGTAATTACTCAAAATATTTCTCAAAAATGATTCCAAATGTTCGTCCGTTAAAATTGTTCAGTACTTAGATTTTACAATTACTTTCATAAGTATGTCGAACAGACGTACAAATTTTCAGTACATTATAATAGATTAGAATACTTTTCTGCTGGTACATTTTTGTACAATTTGGATAGTAAAAATATGTATAATAAATAGTATGTCAAATTCCGTTTGGATTCTTATAAAACCATGAAAAATTTGATCTACGACATCTATCCAGTAACTATATAAATATTAAAAACTAAATACTTACCTATATGGTTACCTATCATTTTCAATTTCTTGTGACAAAATGCATAGACGTCAACGTTAAGTTCGCCTAACGAAGACGTTCTCATAATAAACACTTCGATTATTTTTGGCACTTAATTAAATATGACCGTGCATTTGGCCCCAAGCGTTATGGTAGGGTTTGTGTAAATGCATTGAAATATGTTTTATTTCATGCACTTTGATTTGGGGCAGACATCTCTATCTTCAAGTAGGGCGTAGGCTGTATAAATACTAGTAGATAGTTATCTATCACTCTCCCATTGTCATTCTTTAACTTGAACAAATGTATCATATTTACCTGTAGACACTAGGGATTGATAAACATAATCCCGGGATTTCGGGATTGATTTTTTTTATCCATTTTTATGGAAAATAAAATAAAAACGAAAATATAACAGAAAAAATACTTTTAATAAAAAATAACTACATTAGAAATAAACTGAGTTTGAATGAAGTTTGATTTATACCCATGTGTAGGTTGCCGATTCATTTTATTTTTTCACATGAATTATTAAAAAATGAAAGATTAAAAAAAACAATGCTTCGCACTATTAACAAAGTTATTCCACCATGATATCATACGTTTTACGGCAGTTTTAGATTTGGCTGACTAATTAGATTTATGAAGCGGAAAGGCCATAAGTACGCCATGATTATTTGCTATACTATTTTAAATCTCGCTAATCCATTCATTAAGTCTTTACTATCAGAAACAGCAATCTCCTATTAAATTCACATTATTATTTATATTACAATATTATTTACTCCGTTATACTTGTGTATTTCCAAGATTGAACGTATACAATATTAACAATAAATGTCTTTAATAGTATAAATTATACTAGATTTATTTTGACCGATTTTATCAATGTTATTTGTAAATATAAAATTTTTATATAAACAATAGAAAAAATGCCAATCCCGGGATCCCAGGATTGTCAAATTGTAATCCCGAAATCCCGGGATCAGAATTTTGGCTCGGGATTGGATTCCCTAGTAGACATTATCGAAGCGTTGCAAATTTCTCAATTTCCCGTTCGTCGTGGAAATAATTAGTTCAATGTCATATTTTGGGCACTCATTGAACTCATCGTCAAACTATTAGCCCACTGTGCAAAGAGCCCATTGTGCGACAGTAATAGAACTACGACTGCGATTCACGTCTTCTCTTTCTCTCACTCCTGCGGCAGGCCATGAGTAAGTTAACGATAAGATGAGAGCAAGAGAGATAAAAGCACGTGTGTTCACGCTTTTTACATTTTCATGACTCAGTTCTAGTGGGAAAATGGTGTGATGTACCAAAGTCTATTGCATTGGACATGCCTGCTTTAGGGAATCTAGCAACTCACACTACATTAATTACATCACCAAACTAAGTAATTCAATTTAATATAATACTATAATATAATATATAATTAAATAAAAAATAATCTGAATATTAAAAAAATCTTTGAGGTTTAGTATTGTTTTACATTTTATATCCGCTTAACGATTAATAAATAACACAACTTGGGTAATTATTTTTCTTTTTAAATGACTTCGTTTTGGCATCCGTCCAGTAAATCTTTTCATTGGAGTGCTCGGACTAGTTTGGAAATTGCAAAAATATTTTGGTTTTCTACTTCACACTTTCAATGAATTCAAACGACCTATCTGTTACGGTAAAAACATGTTATTTATGATATCAGAAAAAAACATGTATTTATTCAGATTTACATAGTAAAAATGGAGTCACAAAATATCGTACGGGATTTTCGACAAATCCACTTTCAGGCTAATAAAAAATAGATGTGTATGTGTTTTAAGATTGTTAGTTAGTAGTTATAACGGCTCAACACAATTTTAATGCTGATTATAATAATAATACTCATATACTTACCATATTTTTATTCAGTACACCCCTACGTCATATTCCTATTCTAATAATCCGAAATATTTCCAAGACGCATAATTTAAAATAATAATGGAGCTTATTACATGGGTAAATAGAAATGAATACAAAAAACAATCTGTTTATTTCGTTATAAAACAAACTGCTTGCTATAATATTATGTATAATTTCTATAATTTACAATTGTTGCAAAACATGCATAAAGCAAATAAATCACTTTACTGGTTCCAACCGTCAATTCTTTGTATAGTCATAGCATAGTACTGATTTAATTATAATAAAACACAATAATTATTATGATAATGATACATTAAAAAGAACGAAACTGGTTCTGATCGATATTATGTCATTTATGTGGAATAAACAGTATATTATTAAGGTGTTTTATAATTAATAAAAAAAATCTGCGGTACCTAATTATCTCAAAATTAAATATTTTGATATGCAGATCCCTATCTACCTACCTACTTTAACCCGAAAGAATTTTGTTGCGATTGTCGATTTAAATAAAGATGTTGGCAAAAGTAATCATTTCTTTAGCAACATTGAATGATTTCTCCACTGTAGGTCCTATTTCACCAAGAAAACCGATAAATCCAGTGTTAATATTATTTATTCATAACCACTTCATGTGAAATGCAGCGGCCATTTGCAAGACGAATGTTTCATTCTTTGCGCAAATTGCAGGACATTTGTTTAACGCTGCACATATTATAATAAAGCCAGGCCACATCGCGAGATGAACCTGCATGTGTTCGGATTGTTTTTTTTATTGCGAGACATAAAAATATTAAATTTTGATTTAGAAAAAAAAATATAGAAAATAAGCTATTTCGACTGATAATTTTACCGTAATCTACAAAATGATGTAGGTATCACCGTAAATAATGGTTCTATGATGGATCCTTGGAGAAGGCCATCGAGAGAAGTAATTTTTTCAGAAACGATGGCGAAGATTCAATACTAATATTATAAACATACCACATAAGCGTGAAGTTCGATAATTTTGAGAGAAAATATGACTAAAAAACATATACTTAAGTAACTTAAAATAATAAATTTATAATCATTGAACGGCGGTCATTTTGTCACCATTTTGGATATCTCGTCCTATGGACTTCCGATAAGGTTTGACTGTTTTTTTTTTAAATTCAATATCCCCAAAAAGATATACAGAGTTAGATACTTAAGGCTGCGAGCACACGGCAAAGCGAAGTTTCGGATTCATCCGCCAAACGACGTTTGCGTTTTATTTGCGTTTTATTTGCGAGCCGATTGCGTTTTAAATGCGTGTCAAATGCGTCAAAATTTCGACAATGCTGTCCAAGAGAAAACACGGTTTTCAAGGGGATTCATAAACGCCTTTTTTTGAAACTGCACCCTGCTGCGAGAGTATTTATCTTTCATTACAGTGGCGTACAAGGGTAAATAAATCAATATAAAATCAGTACGTAATATTGCATTATACCTACATTTATTTTCCCACTATTGCTTCTTTTGGAGCTGGACTGTTTTATATCGAAAGCGTTTTGAAAATTACCTATTGTTGAGCCTATTATATACCATCATCATCAATACTATCGACCGAGGGTACTTGATGGAGTTTGAATTTAAATTCTAATTGATTTAAGTTTTGTACTATTATTATTTATTAATACAATAAAAAAAGATTATAAGTTAATACACGAAGAAAGGGTAAAAACCTTATTACCTAGATACCTACTAAGTAAAGGATTAAGTACAAAAACATAATATTTTGAATAATTTGAATATTTGCAGTATTCTAAAAACCTGTTGTAAATACTATTAATACATTCGGTAGGTAAGCAGTTTTAAAAAATATAATAAAAAGTTGTGATACAGCACAGCTATGAGAAGAAGTATTTCACGAGAAGAAAGTCTCGCCATATCTATACGGTAAACTAAACTATTATTATTTATTTTGTAGTATGTACTTATTTAATTAATTTTTTTATTAGTTGACACTGTCATCTTCTATAGATACACTAAAATGGAAACGGGTACTAATAATAATATATTGAAGTGAGAATAATGAATACCCACCTACTACTATTGATAGGTATGTGCTTGTGTACTTGTATCGGTACAAGTATATTTATATTAATTATTGTTTTTTTGTTATAATATATTAGTTGCGATTAATTGACAATAAAATTTAGATAATTTATCTATTTAGCCGCTACAGTACCATATTATTCAATTACATATTCAAAAAAAGTTGGTAGTTATGAATTCAAAACACCTTTCATAAAAAATAGATTGAAATATTAGTAGGTATACCATCATCAATACTATCAACCGAGGGTACTTGATGGAGTTTGAATTTAAATTCTAATTGATTTAAGTTTTGTACTATTATTATTTATTAATACAATAAAAAAAGATTATACGTTAATACACGAAGAAAGGATAAAAACCTTATTACCTAGATACCTACTAAGTAAAGGATTAAGTACAAAAACATAATATTTTGAATAATTTGAATATTTGCAGTATTCTAAAAACCTGTTGTAAATACTATTAATACATTCGGTAGGTAAGCAGTTTTACAAAATATAATAAAAAGTTGTGACACAGCACAGCTATGAGAAGAAGTATTTCACGAGAAGAAAGGCTCGCCATATCTATACGGTAAACTAAACTATTATTATTTATTTTGTAGTATGTACTTATTTAATTAATTTTTTTATTAGTTGACACTGTCATCTTCTATAGATACACTAAAATGGAAACGGGTACTAATAATAATATATTGAAGTGAGAATAATGAATACCCACCTACTACTATTGATAGGTATGTGCTTGTGTACTTGTATCGGTACAAGTATATTTATATTAATTATTGTTTTTTTGTTAAAATATATTAGTTGCGATTAATTGACAATAAAATTTAGATAATTTATCTATTTAGCCGCTACAGTAACATATTATTCAATTACATATTCAAAAAAAGTTGGTAGTTATGAATTCAAAACACCTTTCATAAAAAATAGATTGAAATATTAGTAGGTACACTAACACGAAATTACCTGATATAGTCTCATTACAATAGCTATCTTTTTAATATGTAGCTATTGAATTCTAAGCAATAATATTCTATTGGAAATATGAACAGATTTTAAGGGGAGATATTTCAAATGTTTATGAATAATATGTTTTAAATGTTTATTTAATAAAAGATACAATAGGTATAATAATATATTACATTGTTCTAACAAATTATATACAAAAAACCTATAAAATATTTTAATTAAATTATATCTGTTTTCCCCATTGCATTAACGCCACTGTGAAATTCTTGATGACACTAATTAAGAAAGAAGGAAGATTTTTTTAATTTTTAAGTAATAAATTATGTCATACAATATGTGCCGTATTGTGTTCGCCAACTTATAGCTATTATGGATATTAGTACTTTTTGTTTTCACCGTTAGTGTTATTATGTAAGAATTTATTTATTGCACTATCCGAAGAATTAAAAAAAACCTTTTTTTGTCGCCAGTGGCGAACTAAGATAAATAAAATATAAAAATATAATATGTAAACAATACCTACATAATTATTAAGTATTTATTTTTTACCATTTTACCTATATTTATTTTTTCCACTATTGCTTGATTTGGAATAGAATTCTGTTATATTATATCGAAAGCGTTTTTTAATTTGATGATATTTTCATAGTGTAGAAATTATTTTTAATTACTTTCATGCGGATTTTTGTTAGCTATACGCAAATGCAGACATAGTCCAAATAAGCATTAATCATTCAAGTGAATCTTTCTGGTTGCAAACAATTCATCATGACTTCGACAACAATAACAATACAGAACATGATAAAACAGAACAGCCAGGTTTTCTCCAGGTGTTCTGTTTTGTCATGTTCTGTTTTGTCACTGTCCTGTTTTGTCATGGAACCGACTGAGATTTAACATTCTTCATATTATTATATATGACAATGTGCTAGGTGCAGATTGCGTAGGCTTAAACCTTTACATTATACCCAAGTTTTTAATGAAAAATACCCACTCATCCGGTCATGAGTTTGTCATTGGTAAATAAAATTTATTAGGCCTTTCTGAACATAATTATGTGGTTAATCAGTAATATTTCTTAATACGCGCCCCCATAAATTTCAGCTTTCAAAAGTTCGGTCCTGGCCTAAATGGGAAGATTTAAAAGAACATGTGGTAGGTAGTATATTCATGGCACGTATTGTATGACATAATTAATTACTCCATTGCTTCAGTGGCGTTCATGCAATGTAGAGCAACAGATATAATTTAATTAAAATATTTTATAGATTTTACTGTAGCGGGTGAATAGATAAATTATCTAAATTTTGTTATCAATTAATCGCAAATAATATATTATAACACGAAAACAATAATTAATATAAATATACATGTACCTACACAAGTACACAGGAACATACCTATCGATAGTAGTAGGAAGGTATTCATTATTCTCACTTCAATATGTTATTATTGGCACCCGTTTCCATTTTAGTGTATCTATAGAAGATAAAAGTGTCAACTAATAAAAAAAATAATTAAAGAAGTACATACTTACTACAAAATAAATAATAATGGTTTAGTTTACCTTATAGTTATGGCGAGCCTTCACGCTTAAAAACAGATTAAATTTAATAAAAATATTTTATAGATTCGATACCTACATAAAGATTCTACTACTAAAAAGGAGGCATGATTCTATTAAAGATACATACTTATTTAATATCGAATATAACCAAATGCATACCTACTTGTATTCTTCCCAAAAGAATGGTGTTATTTTAAATATGTATTTCATATAATATGAATAGGTAGGTGGGTAATTCAATACGTATCTATAGGTACTTATATAAATATTTTCGGTATAGGTATATAGGTATTCATCAAAAATTATTTAAATTTGCATATTACGAACTATACCTTAACATTGTTTATTCGTTTTTTTTTTTATTTAGTGAGTAGTTACAGTTGGTGACATCTCTCATTAGTTAATATTATTAAACTCCCAACATATTGCACAACGAGAAAACTATTGTTTACGAGAAATGACATTTTAATACGCTTACCTACCGAATGTATTAATCGTATTTACAACGGGTTTTTTTAGAAACACTGCAAATATTCAAATTATTCAAAATATTATGTTTTTATACTTCATCATTTACTTAGTAGGTATCTAGGTAATAAGGTTTTTACCCTTTCTTCGTGTATTAACTTATAATCTTTTTTTATTGTATTAATAAATAATAATAGTACAAAACTTAAATCAATTAGAATTTAAATTCAAACTCCATCAAGTACCCTCGGTCGATAGTATTGATGATGATGGTATATAATAGGCTCAACAATAGGTAATTTTCAAAACGCTTTCGATATAAAACAGTCCAGCTCCAAAAGAAGCAATAGTGGGAAAATAAATGTAGGTATAATGCAATATTACGTACTGATTTTATATTGATTTATTTACCCTTGTACGCCACTGTAATGAAAGATAAATACTCTCGCAGCAGGGTGCAGTTTCAAAAAAAGGCGTTTATGAATCCCCTTGAAAACCGTGTTTTCTCTTGGACAGCATTGTCGAAATATGGACGCATTTGAAACGCATTTAAAACGCAATCGGCTCGCAAATAAAACGCAAATAAAACGCAAACGTCGTTTGGCGGATGAATCCGAAACTTCGCTTTGCCGTGTGCGCGCAGCCTAACCTGCACTTTAACGGCCCACGTGCTCGTCGTAGGTCAAAATTGAGTTTTTATTGTATTTTCAAACCATGATCCTGGACACTCCTTAAACGTTGTAGATAATCTATTTATATAATTTTAAAGCCTTATTATCCTTTATAGTTATTTTAAACATTTGATGACTGCATAAAGTATTTTTGTTACATAAAATAGTATTCTTTTAAACCCCTCGCTCTAATGTTTTAGAATATAGTCATATTTCGGTACATAACTGTGCAGTGGTGTTAAGATTTTTTACGTTTATTAATTTTTAAACGCATTTATGAAACCATTAGTATAATTTATTACGAGATAATTTTTGTAAAATATTCACGATAAAAAATTATATTGATAATCTCTGTGATCCCAAATTTGACAAGAATTAGGCATTTTATTATTTAAAAAATCGGCAAGATTAACACATTTGAAGATGATTCTAAAGATACTTATTATAAGCTATGTCTTTGACCATTCAAGTGTGATAAACATCTTATGAATAATGATTGCTTCATAATAATTATTGACCTAAGAATAAGGTAGTGTTTTTTTGAAATACGCCATTTCTTTTGTCATTCCCCAGTGGTTAAGCTACAACATACGGCCGTAGCCATAAATTGACAAACTATAATTAAAGTAGGGAGTAAAATGATATTGACGCGCGTGTTTGAACATGTACCGTTTAAAAAAAAATTAAAAAAAATTCGGTTACGTTACGCACATTTATTCAAAATAATTTATAAGATAATTTAAAAAAATAATTTCTAGGGATTCAATCACATATAAATATTGATTGTTGTTAAAAATAATAAATAATTTATCTCGTGATTTTTATTTGTCAGTTAATTTAAGACAATTTATTCAGCCAATTATGTAAGTTGAAATCTGATATTGTATCTAAGTCTGTGTTTTAAATATAGAAGTATTTTAAAATGTATAGTTTACGGGTTAAATTATAAATTGTTATGGAACAGATTCACAACAACGGATATTTTCAATATATTTTGAGCGTATCTTGCGTTTATAATTAAGAAAATACATTATTCAAATTAATTGCTTAATTTTATACCATCAGTGAGCTTTTGAAATTTCATCGGTTTTTGTGTACCTACCTATTCATCAGTAGTTATGTCGGATTACCTTCTTATTTCCCATAAATACATCTAACAAGTGTGCTTTCTACACAGCCTACCTGTTTCCAAAAGTCACCCTTCGCCACTGACTTATACTATATGGGACGCTACTCAAATGCCCACAGCAGTGACGTCCTGTGGAGGTAGACAGAAGGGCGGCAAATCAAGGAGAATCATTAGGTATATTATATAGAAATAGGTACCTAAACTTACTACCTAATAACGAAAATACCCTTTGATTAAAAAAAATCAGCCCACTGGTTGGAAACAAAATCAAAATATATTAAGAATTAACGTAAAAGGTTTAACAGGACTGTATTGTTTTTGTCGGTTTCGCGATGTCTAGTTTACTTCTGCTGTCCTTGGACGTCACGTCCTTGATGACCAGCAATGACACGTGCAGATTTGCGAATTATATTTTGAATTATAGGTAGGTACCTACATACCTAGCTCGCGTGTTTTGAAAATTGTCATTTGTATTTTTAAATGTATCTGAAGCCGTGGACTCGCAATATTATTTATCGAAGTAGAGATGGCATTTAAATTGGATTTAGTGGTATATATTTTGTTAGTAATGTATCCATACAACACATTTCTTAAATATTGGGGTCATGTAAGGATGATAAAATATACTGTATAAAAATGGGGCGGCATTTTGTCAAGGGACGTCACTGGCCCACAGCCAGTTGTAGTCACTGACTTCGGCTCGTACCCCATATACTACGAGGGTGGGTCAATAAGTCCTTAGAAAAGCCGACAGGTGGCGCGACTAGTACTGTAAGCGGTTTGTTTTCATGCAGCGGCACTACCGATTCAGTATGCTGCGAAGTTTCAATCAGATTGGTCGGGTTGTTGTGTGTTTCTCGTACATTTAAAAAAAAAATTTTCTTGTGGAAAATGGAAAAATGGAAAATGGAGAAAATTGAGTTTAGAGCTGTTATTAAACATTTTAATATAAAAGGGTTAACAGCAAAGGAAATAAAAAATGAGTTGGATTTAGTTCACGGCATATCTGCTCCTTCACTTGCAACTATTTATAACTGGTTAAATGAATTTAAACGTGGTCGTACATCAACAAAGGATGAACCACGTTCAGGACGTCCTGTAGAGGTGACTACACCAGAAATGATCAATAAAATCCACGATATGGTGTTAAGTGACCGAAGATTAAAGTTGAGTGAGATAACTGAGGTTACAGGGATCTCAAAAGGTAGCGTCATTTCTATTTTACATGACAAATTGGGCATGAAAAATATTTCTGCAAGATGGGTGCCGCGTTTGCTCATAGTCGACAATAAACGCAATAGGGTGGTGGCCTCTAAAGCCCTGTTGTCGCTCATGCAACGCAATCCGGATGAATTTTTTCGTCGCTTTGTGACTGTAGATGAAACATGGATACACCACTATACTCCCGAGACGAAAGAACAGTCAAAGCAGTGGATTGCGAAGACAAACCATGTCCAAAGAAGGCGAAAACCGTAAAATCAGCTGGTAAGGTTATGGCTACTGTATTTTGGGATGCACGTGAAATTATTTTCGTTGACTATTTGGAAAAAGGAAAAACAATAACAGGAGATTATTATGCATCTTTATTGGACCAGCTAAAAAACGAAATTGAAGAAAAACGGCCTCATTTAAACAGGAAAAAAATCCTCTTTCATCAGGACAATGCCCGTGTTCACACATGTTTACGATCAATGGCTAAAATTGAAGAATTGAAGTTCGAATTGGTCGACCACCCACCGTATTCGCCAGATTTAGCCCCCAGTGACTTTTTCCTTTTCCCAAACTTAAAAAAATGGCTAAGTGGACAACGTTTTTTTTCAAATGAAGAAGTCATCGATCGGACAAATGCTTATTTTGAGGACCTTCCGAAAACTTATTTTTCTGACGGTTTAAAAAAAATTGAGAAACGTCTAACCAAGTGTATTGAGCTCCAAGGAGATTATGTTGAGAAATAAAAAAAAAAATACAAAAATAAAAACTGTTTTAATGCTTTTTTCTAAGGAATTATTGACCCACCCTCGTACCTTACCGCACCTCGCTGCTTCCCCGCAGGACCAGGAGACAAATCCTGGTTTGTAGTTAAATCTACTAGTAGATGCTAAGATGCTCAACTTTCAGTCGTTACAATATGTCGAACCCACGAGTGGTTACCATGTGCACGTGGCCTTCCATAGAATAATATTACCAGTATTATACATCAGTGGTAGGTAATACGTATGTCTTATCCACAGTTACAGTTGTTCTACTTCACGCAAGTATTGACTATCATTATCGGCAGGTGACTTTTACTTATTTTATTATCAATACATATTTACTTTACCGGTGTAGGTACAGATAATATACAGGTATGCATACAAACAATATTTGACAGCACTATATTTATTATTTACACTGTTCTAGAAACTATTCCATTTGAATGCATTTGAGAGAAATGATCGATGACACATTATAAAATCTAAACTGCATTGGAGATATAATATCTATAGGTATTCACTTTTTATGAAAGCCAAACGTCGACTTTCGTGAATCGATTTATTGTCAAGAAATATAATCGGAAGATACGATATCAATAATATCACATTGCATAATAGCAAACACACCCATCATATTTACTTACTATCGAACCAACTACATATTGATCAAATGATCACACTTGTAACTATGTATATTATAGTTTATATACGTTTATATACATACGTTTACAGAATGCGGTTAAAATGTACCTACTTATACACTTCAGAAGATATATTCCAACGTAACACTTAACTCCAAAATCATAAAAAAATGTGATAAATTATATTATGTTATGATTTTATGAATGTTATGATGTATTTCAAGTGTTACGTACATACCTCGGGGTTATTAAACGTCAACTGTCAACAATATCGTTTTTAACACTGCACCTACCGCTTAGAATGCTTAGATGAGCACGCGAGATCAACAATAAATATTATATACGTTCGTTGGAAAAGCGCCGCCCTTAAGCAGACTTAGAAAACAGTCTCCTTATATTTTTAATTTCAAATTGTATCCAAATTAGTTAGGTACCTACTTATCTACCTTATTATTTATTTGCGGCTATATTAAACAGTAAAACAGACAAATACACCAAAAGTCTTTAAATTTCCCAAACACACACTGAGAATTAGAACATTTCTACGAAATCCACTCTCAAAAAAGGGTACTTGGAAAGCTGTGACACTGACAGGTTTGGAGGCACCCTTGTGAAAGTTTTACCTGCGCGATAAACTGCGATTACACTATGTATTACAAAATTAATACAATATGTATGCTGTCAGAATATGATTCGATTTATTTTTAAACTTAGATGTCGATACTTTCTATCGACCGCATCATCTGGTTCATGGAAAACCGACACTCTCAAAAGTTCTAATATTAATATTCGTTACTTCTTCGACATACTCTTTAAAACTTACCGCCCTTAAGCAACACATGAGCTGCCTACCCCCACGCGACGTCACCGTAGGTAGGTACATACTATATTTTTGTAAAACTATGAAAATAACATTCCACGTAAAATGGGTGAATTTTGTACTGACCGAGTGTTTTATGTGAAGAACTTAATAAGTGTAATTAAGTTTCCGGTTATAAATGAAAATATGGACATACATGTCGATTCCATCCGGGAATCTTCTATCATAAAACGGTCTACTATCTACCAGGTACTTGGGAGTGACAGTAGACAGGTACCTATTTCCATTTTCCCCCATGTATTGTCGATCTTTGGGTAAAATTAACCCATGGACCGTTTGTTACAAACATACAACGAGTCATACACCTTTAAGGTAAATAAGTTACTTGCTGCCTTTGTCTATGGCGTCTATGCTATGACTGCTATGCCTTGTCGGGTTAATTAAATTAGGTACCTATATGTATTACAGCAATTCTGGAGCAAGTGGCGTAATGGTGATACTTAATAACAGACGACTGGCAGTATCTAATTATACGTGTATTTCTCACCAGATAACATAGATCAAATGTAAGATTTCCATTACTATACTGAAAACAATTTAATACCCAAGTTTATTAAGTTGTTATAACAAATTCATTATTTATTCTGCTAAGTATGTTATAGCCCCGCAGTTTTAAGCCTATTCTTATAATGTATTAATAAGCAATGAATGCATTTGATAAAGATTTACTTTAAGGGGGGACATGCTCGTCGAAGGTGAAAATTGAGTTTTTATTGTATTTTCAAACCATGATCCTGGACACTCCTTAAACGTTGTAGATAATCTATTTATATAATTTTGAAGCCTTATTATCTATTCTATAAACACGCGCGTCAATATCATTTTACTCCCTACTTCAATTATAGTTTATCAATTTATGGCTACGGCCGTATGTTGTAGCTTAACCACTGGGGAATGACAAAAGAAATGGCGTATTTCAAAAAAACTCTACCTTATTCTTAGGTCAATAATTATTATAAAGCAATCATTATTCATAAGATGTTTATCACACTTGAATGGTCAAAGACATAGCTTATAATAAAAATCTTTAGAATCATCTTCAAATGTGTTAATCTTGCCGATTTTTTGAATAATAAAATGCCTAATTCTTGTCAAATTTGGGATCACAGAGATTATCAATATAATTTTTTATCGTGAATATTTTACAAAAATTATCTCGTAATAAATTATACTAATGGTTTCAAAAATGCGTTTAAAAATTAATAAACGTAAAAAATCTTAACACCACTGCACAGTTATGTACCGAAATATGACTATATTCTAAAACATTAGAGCGAGAGGTTTAAAAGAATACTATTTTATGTAACAAAAATACTTTATGCAGTCATCAAATGTTTAAAATAACTATAAAGGATAATAAGGCTTCAAAATTATATAAATAGATTATCTATAACGTTTAAGGAGTGTCCAGGATCATGGTTTGAAAATACAATAAAAACTCAATTTTGACCTACGACGAGCACGTGGGCCGTTAAGGCACCATTGATCTCATCAATCTAAACGCCCCGAATGCAATGCATCTTTATCGCTCATTCTTTCAAACCCACATGACCTCGTCGTATCGCTTAATTCAAATTGTGTCACTTACGGCCCGAAGCAGGAGTGAGAGAAACAGAAGACGTAAATCACGGCACTTTAGTTGATAACAGCAAATTCTAAAAAATAGCTAATCTCTACATCAAAATTATTTATCGTGCATTGTAGGTTTAGTATTTGTGTGAAACTTTCTCTTAAGGGTCTACCCACCATTTGCGTATATATATATATATATCAATTACTTTGCAATCGATATTTTCCTAACAACATGCAGCGTCCTCACTCACCGGATTTTTTTCCTAAACAACCCGTAGGCACCACAAGAAAATGGCAGCTACATTTATTTTCTGGGTTAAGTAGCATAAATAAATTATAGATTTGCATAAGCGGATTATTGCGATGCGTTCACTGCTGCGTAAAATTCTTGGACACAATATTGCGCAAATACTGTATTAGTAACATGTATTAGATTATATGAGTTTAACAGTTTATTTAATAATATATAAATAATAACTACTATGTAACAGTATACTCGACTTGGCTAACCTCATTAAAAGTTACGGGTAAGTGTATCAAATGTCAGACAGGCGACTCTAAACCCAATCAAGCAAAGATTTGCAAAGCTGGCTTATCAGGATGTATGTAACCGTATCATATTGTATATTAAATCTATGTAATGTAATAATTTTAATTTATTCTGATATATTAACTGACAGAGTATTATACATTTTTCCGTTTTAAAAAGTTGTGGCGCAAGGTTAAAATTGTAAGTAATGTGTGATTGCCAATTATGTTCATTTTAAAAGAGGTAAGTAGGTACTCACATGTTCAAAAATATAAATTGGTTCAAAGTTTTATAACTAGACAACATAAGCATGACATTTTTGAAGTTCGGATGTCGGATTCGCAAGTTTTCGGTTGGTTACGAAAACGGCAGCCCGTATTACACGTAGCAAATCGTTAAAATTACTTTCAATATAGATTATTAAGTTACTGTCATGTTATTCACAGATGACACACTTTATTTATAGAAACACAGTGGAAATGACGACCTCAGTACGCATGCGCACTACGATAGTTTGAATACAGTTCGTTAAACTATTTCCGGCGCTAAAAAGAGAGACGGCTTTTTAACATCAAGGCGAAGCGAAATTCAGTCTCTCAGTTCTGAACATTGGTGCGAAGAAGACCTCTCTCGAAGACCGCTCTTCCGAGCCTCGGACCGGGGCACATGGCTCTCAGTTCCTGACGTTTGGAGACGATTATTATGGTCAACCGAAGGACGTCCCTCTCAGGCCAGGAGATCGAAGGAAGCCCATGGTCCCGAAACATTTGAAGACGCACTCCTCGATTCCGCCCTGGAAGGAATCGAGGACGGCGAAGAGCTGAGATCATATTTGTATTGTGGTATTTATTGTCCACCGAATTAGCATTTTATTTGTGTTCTAAATTGTTTAAATTATACTACGTTAGGCGCTCGTAATTGATTTAACTTATTTTACACCTTTATACACTCTCGCCCGCTAGTAATTTTTATATATTAATTATACTTCTGTTAAAATTCTTTACCCGCGTTTTATTTAAATTACCTTTATCATTGTCTTTATGCATTTCATAGAGTGGCGCTCAAACCGAGATATTCATCATTGCATTTCTATGTCTTTTATATTACAGGAACAAACGAATGAGTAAAGCAACCGGACGGGTAACTGAGGTTTTAGAGGTAATGTCAAACCACCCACGACCCTGCATTCCCCTAGTCTCATGTTCTACCGCACTCCTGTCCCATATCCACCCTCTCCATACCCAGGCGCACCTGCCTATATATTTCCACTCCAATTCCCATCCTACCCATCATAAATCCTACCCACCTTCTACCTATCTACCTTTTCCTACATCACATTACTTACAATATAAATCGCGCATTACTATTACATCTCATTTGATTCAATGTTCTGTTCTGAAAATAATAATCATCACTGTCATCCGACCCGCACCAATGTTTATTATCAAGTTTTCCATGTGTGTTTATTTCTAAATCACTTTCCCTATAAGAATCTTCGATTTTTATAACGTGCTTACCGTTTATTCGGAGTGTAATTAAGATCTAACCGATCAAATTTTTTATCTTACGTCATATCTATCGATTGTTTGCCTTTCCGCATTACACTCTGAATGATACTAATAGGTACGTCAGTTGCTTCGTTTACCGATTTAACAATATTATATTTCAAATTGTGCTGTTTTTTCATCACTTTTAAATATTCGGTAATATTAAAAACAATAATTTCTCGTGCTTACCTGTGTAAAGGTTTTTTGTCATACAACGATCGAGATGGGATATTCATTGTAAAACTGTAAATATACCAGAGCGTTGGAGCAGGAGCACGGAGCACTGTAGCAATGGGATTTTACCTGGAGCAGGAGGGGAGCCAGAGCACCGAACATGTGTAGTGCTCCACTGCTCCGGATGTTTTTTTTTTATTGAATTGACACTTGAATTATTTGAAATGTGGCAACACTGCCGAGTGTTAACTAACCTCACTTTTTTGACAGAAGAGGCAAATAATGAGAGACGATTTTCTGTCGGTAATTTTGTTTAATACTTTGGACGCTGAAGACGCACATGCGCGTAATGACCAGGCGGCCGATCGATGTAATTAACGTGCATTTTAAAGGTGCTAATTAAAATCTCATTATAATATAGTCAGCAGCGAATGAGTTAATAGAATTAATAATGAAAATGACGATTATTTTAAAAACTACTTATTTTTTTAACATTTGTATACATATAATACTGATTATAACTTTTTACCCGGAGCGGAGCAGACCCTGGAGCGGAGTCGGAGCAACTATTAGATCCCGGAGCGGAGCAACTCAAAAAAGGGTCTGCTCCAACGCTCTGAAATATACTATATAACGATTTGCAATTTTATTAAAGAGCAATATGAAAAAATAGTTATATTGCTTTCGTCATAAAATCTTCTCTGCCTACTACCCCGCCCTGCTAAAAAGGAATAACTCTTAATGACGCACTTTTGGGATACTGAATAATATGACATTTTAAACATAAACCTAACCTCAAAAGTAATTAATTTTCACCATAACGTACGCAACACCCTTTGACTTACCACTCTCGATATTATAATTACTTATAGCTAATAATTAGTTCGGTTTACTTAGGCATGACGCAGTAAATAAAGGAGTCTCTCAATACTAAAATATATTTATCGTGAGATACATTCGGTTTTGTTTACTAATTTCAATTTATAATCTTTTAGCAATGACAAGAAATTAAAATTATATGTTCTTTCAGCCGGGTTCAGATATTATGAGCCATACCGCGAAGAGAATATTCCATGAGTGGTTGGTGGGGTTTGTGCTTATCTGAAGGGGTGTGTAGTAATCAGTATGTACAAATTAATTGTAAAGAGGAATTATATTTCCATTGTCTAACTAGGGTTTGAAATTCTGGGATCCCGTTCGATTCCTTGATCCCGATATCTCGGTATTAAAGATGTTGGAATATCAGGATTAGTTATTTCAAGATTAGTCTCAATATGATTTATGAGAAAATGGTTATTATATAAATAAATAATTACAAGATAAAAAGAACGTTTTTAAATTCTGTTGAATCATATTATAAACTTGACAATTCTATGTATTAATAATTTTTTTTATTTATTTTTTGATGAGTTATCCCATCAACTTGAAAGAAAATGATCAAATGCGTACGTAATAAAGAGGGCAAATACAAGAAATTTTCAAACATTTATTAATTGAATAACATATAGGTATCAGATTTTTAAAACTTGTACTTGATATGAAGAAAAAACAAACAAACAAAAAACAAGAAAGCGAGTTAATTCATTTTTCAAAATCGTCGAACGCCGTTACGAAAAAGTGCAAGCATTGAATTCGGTCGAAGCGCCACCTTGCGGATTTTTTCCGAACTAGCTTTCCATACAAAACAGAATTAACTGAAAATGAATTCAATTCTGCTTAAAGATGGCTAAATGTATTAAAAGAATACATTGTCATCGTGTTCTGATATATTCTAAAAGTTTCAAATGTCTAGCTAGTCGGGAAGTTAGTTAAAAATCGATTGCAATATTTGTACTGGACAAACAAGAAAACGAGCTAATAAAAACGTGGTAAAATATATTAAATTCTCACACCGCTGTTACGGGTCAGATAAAAAACTAATCTTTATAAAATTATATATTGAGCATTACAATATCAATCAAAAAGTACTTGATGTAAAAAAATTTAGTATATTTTCGGCAATTCATAATATTATAATCTATAATGTATGTAAGTAGACCACCCACCTTGTAACCTTGAAATTTGGAATAGATTTTTTTGAATTATTTGATGAAATCAGCCAATCAGGTGCTTGGCATTTACTAATACACTAATACGCAGTGTGTATTACACACAAATCTTGTCAGTGTACAATTATTGCAAAGTTACGTGGAGGATACTATACCTTGCAGACATGAGCAAATATTTTGAAAACGTTCCATCGATTTTTTGTCTATCCCCGTAAACCGGGAATTGAAAATTCTTCCCAGTATCAAAAAAACTGTCAACCTTTGCAATTGCAAAAAGACCTTTTATGTATGATTGTAAGATGGTTTAATTCTCGAGTAGGTACATGGATAAAAAATATGGGATAAACTTAAAAACGTATTAAAGAATATATTTTCAATATATACCTACGACTTTATAATATTGGTAATATTATTTGAGGACATTATTATCATACATGTTGATCTATCTATAGCAACTGGTTTCGCATTTATATCTTATTAATATGTTTTGGAATTCCACTACCTTTTTTGGCTAACCGAGAGCCCGAAATTTGAAAACTGTTGGTATTATTTCGTGATGATTAAAAAAATCTTAATTATCATAATATACAATATACACACATGTCATACCTACATACTTAGACGATGTTTACAACGTACACGAAACACGTATTGTGTAAAAACTAAACATACATGAATAAGTGAAAGCTTTGCGCCCAGTGTTGCTGATTGTTATATAACTATAGTACAATACTATGTAGTTTTAACTCCATGAAAAATGTTAAATAGTAGAGGTTATACTATAATTTTACACCTTCGTACAGACAGCATAGAAAAATATGGCAACACTGCGTGCACCCAATAAACATTGACGTGGTGCGAGTATAAAATATAATGGGCATTAATCGTATTAACAAGCACCAGACTTAAGGATATCAGGCCTCTTTGAGCTTATTAAATATATTGTAAGCCAGTCATAACTGTATTGGTTTCAGCCATAAATCCTCGTCAGTGAACATTGTAGCCACTAAAGAGTTCTTTAACGAATTCAATTACTACAAATCAAATCTGCTAAACCCGCCATCACTTATACTTCCCTTTCACTGCGCCTGTCAAACTACGAAGACTCGATACCGGTGGCGAAGAGTGGGGTAGGCTGCTGAGATCTGATATAAATGTGGATACTAAATTTTGTCAATCATACTTTTCATTAATACAAATTGCAGATGGTGCTGGTTAGTTTTTAAAAATAAGTTAAACCTGCCTAAATCAAACCATAATAAATTTATGTGCCTATGCAATGGGCGATTCAACAACAATACTGAACACTTTTTCAGTCATACATATTTGCTGACGTTGAACCACGTACCTATACATAATGTTACAGGATGGTATTAGTCAGTTGTTTTTAAATTTATTAACCCCTGTCTAAACCTAGACAGGGCGTCTAAACCTAACCATAATAGATAAAATAAAATATTTAAAATTATGTATGATTTCACGGTACATTTTTTAGTATTATATAGATAAACGAATATCTTTTAACTATATCTATTATGGCTTGATTTACGCGCGGGGTTGGTTGAATTTTAAAAACTAACCTACACTATCTGGCATCTGCAGTTTTATGGTGTTAGTTAAATGACAACAAATATGTCTGAATGACAAAGTTTAGTGTGGACTATTTATGTCGAATCTTAACAGCCTACCTCCATCATTCGACACTGCCCAATACTAAGCGATTATTTAACGTAATTAAAGATTACAAATCGAAATTACAACATGATAAACTAGCGCCACCTTTAATTTTTAAATAGTATCAAAATTATTGAGTTTGTAATCGTAGCTAGAAAAGTATTTGCGTCATCATAGGTATTTGGGTCAACCTGCATTTTTAAGGAAATAAGACAGATTCAGAAATGTCTATACGACAAATAGTAATTAAGTCAGCATTTACTTGGTTATTTTACAAATAGACGTATCTCTGCATTCAAGACCCATCCCACACGTGTAACATTATGAGAAAATTCAATATTTGAGTCAAGATTGATTTATTTAATTTTAATAAAGTATCCCATCAGAATTGTTTGAATATAATACGAGCATGCGTCTAGAATCTAGATAATAATATTAATTAGGTATATTAAATTCTACAGGATGTTTTACAAGTTGATAGCTATTTTCGGTTATAACACCATTACCAAGACTATTTGCGATACCACCATCACCGCGCAGCGAGCCAAACCATAGTTGGCATATTACACGCCCACTGTCTGTGAAATGACAGTGAAATGTATTATATATTATAAACGCCATATGAAAACTAACTGAGATTATCATAGTGTATATAAGTACATAATTTCAGGTACTTTTAGGTTAAAAAATGTTAAAGTAACATATAAAATAAGTCAGTAGCATGCGCAGCGTCTGTAAAGCGTTCTAATTAAAGCTAAACTTCCAATTTAGTCAACCGCCTTTTTTACAGAATTGACCCGAGTGATATCCGTGTTATTTCAAAATAACGAAAACACTATGTTACCGAGGTAACTAGTTAGAATAGCCAATTGTAACCAATGATCCAAATAGACAAATTGACCATAGGAAAACAGATTAGCGATAGAAGAGCTCACTGGACCACTATTTGACAGTAGATTGGGAAAACAATATTGAAAATTAAGTATTGCCAGTGTTGACAATGTTGACATGTATAATTTTATTCTATAACAAGACAATACATGTTGTCATACTATTATTTGCACCGTAAGCCGTGAAAATATTATAAGAGTAATTATGTATTACAGTTATTTCATAACGTGGGTAATAATGAGAGTAGATCTAGATTTTAGAATGTTCGTGTAACATTATATTTTATATCATAGGTATCTCTTGCATAATAAACGTTGGCACGCAATATCAAAATCAGCCAAGCGCGATTGAAATATTAAAATGTTTGGAAAAACTCTTCTTTATTGCAATCATAAAAATGATAATTGCTTCATATTTCTATAGAAAATATCGTATGAGCACCAAGTGTTGCCGCATATTAATTTATGTAAGTACTTCTTAGATAAAATAGCATAAGGCATATTTTTGTGCCCATATTGGTAAACAATTGCGTATCCATCAAAACAGGGTATATCCATTACACTAGATGTCACTAGTGTCGCGTCGATAAAGTATAATTAATGATGATACATCGCAAAAGCGTGGAAGATTTTCGGCGTGGGTAATTTGTATGCAGGGATATTGGCCGAAACGATAACGTCGATTTATAAAAGAGCATTGTATGATCGAAGGACACTGTCGTCGAACAGTTTCGAGCAGCAACGACGCGATCAGTATTATTAATTGAGTTAGCATTTACTTGGTAGAATTCCATTTTACAAGAAATGAAAATATAATTAATATTAAATTCTACAGGTTTTAAAAAAAAGGTTTGTCGATAGCTATTTCGGTTGTAACACCATTATATGAACTATCTAGTCTTGATAATGGTGTTACAACCGAAATAGCTATCGACAAACCTTTTTTTAAAAACCTGTAGAATTTAATATTAATTATATTTTCATTTCTTGTCGATCAGTATTAATTTGTACGAAATATCAAAAAAATGACATTTGCGTTATAAAATATTGTCTGTGTATAATGATAATTTCATTCGTTGCATTGTTCGTTATATATTGCAGGACTATAAATAAAGACAATTTAACATGGCTAAAAAGTAATATAAAATATTAGTAAACACTGTCCATTATTGTTATGAAATATGTAGTTTGTCCGGATAAAATGTCGAATTCTCTGATTTAATCTAGGTGAAAGATATTTTTTCTCTAACAAAATAAATTTCACAATCATTATCTTAAATATGTTATGTAGATATTCGTTAAAAATGACTGCGATTTTTTTTTTTTGCAAATCGTCCTAAGCATGTGTTTTCGTACAAGTAGTTTCACTGATTGTTTTTCAGAATTAGGCCATTACTACGAGGCCTCACCCCGTCCCTATACTATGTACATCCAAGTTAAGAAAATAAATTTACATAATATTATGTACTTTGGGTTATTCTTTTGCTAATTTAGTACCTAAGCTTAAGCCTATGTTTATGTTCATAGTAAGTATAGAATAGTACAGATGTCTCATCAATTAAAATTTGTTTTTATTGTAAACATTTAGTTATAGCGGTCAGTGAAGATTAATTTCTTAAATTAACCGCTAGATGTCCGTGGTTAATTTATTTAACTTTTAAAGACGTCATTAATTGCCTGAGTCAGTGTTAATTATTGTATGTTTTTTCCTTTGATTATTAACACTTGCATGAAAAGTTTAGAAATGGACGCAGTTTATCACACTAATGATGCACTTTGGAAATGAGAGCAATGGACGAATTAGCGATGGTGTGAGAACGGTGGACTAAAAAAGATGACGTGAGAACTATTTTTTTTCGGATTAGTCAGTTGCAATTAGATTGTGCAACCAATTTTAGAAATAAGCGGCTTCTCCGGCTGTCTAGTGCAAATTTATTACATCTGCGCCCAACTTCTCAACTCATATCCGTAAATTTGAGATATTTAGACGATTATTAAAGGCCATTCACACGTATTAAAAAAAATGCAACACGACAGCGTAAGACCGGTGGGTATGTATTAGAAAAGATATTTATGAAGAATATTTTATAAAAACTTTTATGGTAGGATAGTAAGAAGGTAGGTATATCTATATTATGTGAAATACAATGTCATTCATAAAAGATATTTTATAAAAATTACCTTTTATAGTATTTAAACTTTTAAATAATGTTTGACAGTGTCGCCAGATGAAATTTTAATACCTATACTTAGATAAATATGTTACGTGCTTGACTTACAATATTAAAAAGTGTTTGTAATCAATCTTGGTATTCGCCACATATAAAAAATGTTTTACGACACGTATTTCGCTCACAAGTATATATTTGTCAAAGTTAACTTTGAATAAATCTATGTTTGAATCTATAGAAAATGTGTATGGACAGTATATAGTAAACACGATAAATTATTAATCATTTCTGTGCATAAACCTTCAGTTAAATTCTAGTTTCGGGGTGAGAATGAACTGTATAATTTAGTCCGATGTTCTTTCTTATCTTGAATAAAGTTTTTTTTTAATGTTACTGATATAAAAACTAAGTAATAAAAGACTGAAAGAAATAAGAAAATAGACCACGATGTTAACTTAAAATCCGTGGATTGCGCATCGCGGGGATATGTTCGTTGTACAAAAGTTTGACATGGTACGGATTATTCCATGTGACATTTGGAGGATTTTTACGGCTTTTATTCGCAAGGAGAATAATTAATGCTCATCGTGGATTAAAAAATAAAAACAAACGCGCCGAGAAGGGTTGAAGCCACGAATGAAATCAGATGAAAGATAATATCTAGGTATATTAAAAAAAAAGATATGATGGTGATGTAAGGATCATTTCTTTCTTTTATGTTTTTCGTAATTAATCCACGGTTAACTGGGTAGAAAAGGTGAATTAGATAAGTGCACAATATTTAAAATTCTATATATATATTTACTTTAAGTAAGTACCTATATAAATATTATAAGTTATGTTATAATATTGAATTTATGACCTGATACAAAAGTAAGGGCTCCACTCGGCCCCACTCCATTTACTTTGAAAAACACTTAGCTACATTAAAAGTATTAAAACTACACAATGAATGCATTGACGGTGATTGATTTTAAAGGTGGATTAGGACAGGTATGTACCTACCGACGTTCTGGAAACAGATTCGTTACAGAAAACATTTTGAAAATCACTTCCAGGAAGGATGAAACAACCGGAATACCCGAACATCACTGTAATTATTGATGTTACAAAAAAAGGCTTGAAAGAACTTAATGACTTTATTGTTGTTTTAATAAATAAAGTAAATAAGTACTCGTTACCTTCGTACTATGGAGATTTATATTTGAAGTGCGTTACGCGTACCTAATAGTGTAAAGTTTAGTGACCAGGGGTCGGCAAACTCTTGGACCAAAAGAGCCAAATATGAGTATCTGAACGATTTTTGTTTTTCGAGAGCCATACATAATTTTTTTATAAATATAATATATTTAAGTGAATGTTATTGTTTATTTATCAAGTGAAGAAGATTTTGCGAATAAAACTAACGCAAATATAAGTTTTTTTATTGTTGACATTATAAATATAATTTTTACAGAAAATGAGTTACATACAATTTTCACGCATTCCTTAACCCTTTACTGCATAGTGTCGCAAATTTGCGACATTTCAAACTATTTTGATATAGCCAATGCCATCTGTGTAAATTATCAAATAATATCCTTTTTCGATGCCTAGAAAACTGTTTTACCATAAACATACTACTTTACCGATTTTGTTTGGACATTTCAAGAAATAAAGCATTTCTACATTATAGTCTCTGCATTTCTGCTTTGACAGTTGACGAATTCGTATGTACGCGAAAATCCGCATTTGTAAATAAATAAAAAAATATATACGGAAGATCGAAATTGGTTGAATAAAAATATCTACACATCAAATAAGGTGTGTACATTGGTTTTTTATAATTGTTTTCATTTGGTTTTGTATTTTGTCATACTAAAATGTAAGTTTTCAAAATGTCGTAAATCTGCGACACCACGCAGTAACATACAAAATTTAATGAAATTTTCAAAAAAAAATTTTTTTATTATTTTTCCTTCATTCACAAGGCATTTTGACACCAAGAAAAAATAAAATTTTTCAAAAAAAAAAAATCATGCAGTAAAGGGTTAAGACTAATGTGAACAATGGACCTTCCTTGCATTTCTTTGGAGTGTCTGTATGTTTGGTATGTAACTTGTAGTTTTCAATTTTAGGCGTGACTCCAAATTCTCATCGGTTATTTGGCTTCTCTAAATGCTATTTATATTGTTCATCGTAGTATCTACCTTATTATTTTAGAGCGCTCCGCTGTGTTGTGAAATTAAATTGAATGTCTCTCTCACCAAATCCTCAATTTTGGTGGCGACCTACAAATTTGGAGCTACACAACTCTTTGCTTGTTAAATCCACCAAAAACAATATATTTCAAAAGAGCTCGTGTCAATGTGAAATGGAGAAAAATTTAATTTGTCGACTTTTGCAATGGGCGGATTTAAAACAACAACAATCATATCTTTTTTGTAAAAAATGTAAATCGGGAATTTGGCAAAGAGCCGCATGCCAATACCCAAAGAGCCGCATGTGGCTCGCGAGCCGCGGTTTGCCGTCCCTGGTGTAAACGAATGATTTAAAGTGGGCGACGGGTGGCATATTATAGATTTTGATGGGCATATAGACATCGAGTACAGTGGTTACATGTACATTGTACGTATTACATTTCACCAAGAGCTTTCTTTTCGGAAAGAGATGACCGTATAGTACAGGGGCGGGCAAACTTTTTGGATGGAGGGCCAAATTCAAGAATTCAAAATGAGCGGCGGGCCGCAAGTAAAATACCATTTTAGATAGGTATACACTATTTATAATCACGAAAAATAAACATTACAAAAAAAATAATGAGAAGAATGAAACTGTTAAACATTTTTTTTTTTTTTATTCAGGTGTTAATTTTGTAGTTGATATTCTCAAAACTGCTTGTAAATGGGCATCGGAGATATTTGATCGTAAAGAATTTTTATTGAGGTTCATGATCGAAAATGTTTGTTCACATATCGTCACTGTTCTGACAGAAGACACTAATTCGAAAAAATGACATATTGAGTTAGTTATACCAAAATGATCCTTATTTCAAACTTTACCGTCTGGAAACCTTCTTAATAAATAAACAGTCTTTATTTTAAAGTCATCCTTTTTACGATTACTTAATAAACTCACGTGATAGACCATTTCAAACATTTTAACAACTTCAAAGTCAAATTACTCAAAACTAGTATTCTCCAGTTAGTGTGTTCTGCCAGAACAGAGACGATATATAGGTTGATCCAAAAATAATGAAGTTTTTTCTTGCATAATCTTTAAGTTGGTCGAATTTGTCTGAATTAAGGGCATTGTAAAATTTGGAGATTTCTTCACAACGATGCAATTCTCTTAATTCAGTGTCACACTGCAGATCAATAATCTCAAGTTGTAGCTCTGTCGGTACACTATCAATATCTATTGAAAATGGATCGCGTACTATTGCTAAACTTGTCTAAATTTTTCGGAAGTCACCAAATCTTTGTGAAAAATCGTCATTCAGAGGTTTAATAATTTCACCATATTCTTCAAATTTATATTCAGGTATATTCAGCAACTTCAAAGTTGGAAAGTGGTCTAAGTTGTTATTCGATATTTGTCGAAGGAATAACTTGAGTTTTAATTTAAATCCATTCAAAATTTTTACCACATCATGGGCATATATTTTTTTTCCTTGCAACTCGGAGTAAAAAGTATTTAAATGTGTCACGATGTTCAACGTAGAAAATAGTGGTTACATAGTGTAAGACGAGACGCAAGGAAGACGTACTGAGATACTTAATACATTTACGAAACAACAAATTCTTCAAATTTTAATCTATTGTCAATATTTTTTAAAAATATATAAAAAAGTTATTCGTAATCAGAAGTACAATTAATGATGGCGGGCCGCAAAAAAATACTCGGCGGGCCACATGCGGCCCGCAGTTTGCCCCCCCCTCCCCCTGGTATAGTAGGTATACGGTCATCTCTGATTTTGGCAAAATTCATTAATATTCAAGAATAAAAACCTAACAAATAATCCAGTATATCGGTTATTTTCAAATTTTGTTTGCTGCTGGCTTCCTGTAACCCCACAAGAACCAAATAATTTAATTTTAACAATAATAACAATGAACTATTAAGTACTTCATTAATATCAGTGTGACCATAATATCTATGAGTACAATAAAAAAATCTTTCAATGAGATACTATTTCATAGTAATAATAATACAAGTTGGTAATTCATTTGTTTTTTCTAACAATGCTAATTCCGCATTCGGACGAGAAGATGATAGATACTTGTTGAGCATATTGTAGCCTAGTTCTCTCACGGGTGGACCATTGCAGTCGGAAACGGGCTTATGTAGAGAGGAGCCTTTACCTTTTTTAAAAGGCCAATACAGGCGGTAACGAAGGGTCGTACAAGTGAATAAAAAAGGGAGCCCCAGGTAGGAAAGGATCATCTACAGCGGTGTGACACCAGTGGATTATGTTCCACATTCGAAAATAATAATATATTGAAACATTATTTAATTAAAACCATTCTTTTTATAACGTTTACTTATTTATACGCACGCTGTTTTGCATATATGTAATTATACCACTATCAAGCGCAAAAAGGCTGCATACGCCGGCCATAATTTCCGTAATGAGATGTATGATTTACTACAACGCATAATTACAGGGGAAGGTATAGGGCAGCGTAGGTAGAAGGAGACTCTCTTGGCAATGCAACATCCATAAGTGGCTAAATGACCAAACCGTTGGGAATCTGATACGACTGGCTCAGGCTAAGGAGGTGTAATGCAAGGTTATAGGTATGACAAAACAGAACAGTGACAAAGCAGAACAGCCAGGGGACAAAATAAAACATTCATTTTTGTGGAATCTATTTTTTATAATGTAATTTTTTAGCAAAAAAAATTAACTTAACTATATTATCAAGACAGGAAAGTTTTAAAAAACTTGTTATATAGAAACTGAACCTAATTGTATGAAAATGAAGCTATTTTTTTTTTATAAAAAAACAGTTTTAAGTAACTTTGCATTGATGATTCGTTTGTGTTAAGTTTGCACGTATGCGGTCCGAGATTTATATTGTCAGGACTGCATTGAGATAATATATTACGCCAATAATGTTGATGTAGGTAGGTCGTAGGACGTAGGTTGTTCTCACCTGACCAATATGACAGTACAGTACATTCTGTCGAGTAAATTAATAATACATATTAGAATAAGATAGTAAATAATATATTATATTGAACAAATACATGAATAAAAAAAATATTGTTTTAACCTTCTGTATAATTATATATTTGAAAATATATAAAATAAAAGATTAACATACCTATACGAAGTAAACGTACAAATAAAATCAAGATAAATTGGCTAAATTAAACGTGAATAATTAAATAATAAAATGTTTACAATCTCAGACATATTTAAGAAGGGCTGCCCCAAATGGCGGTGTTGCCAACAATCTTCTGTGAATCACTATTTTTTATAACATCAAATGGAGAATACCACACATTACGAATGTTACACGCATCTCCTATTTAAGAGCAGATTTTTTGCATACTTGAAAATGTAACTAGAGTTGCATTTTCCAAATGGTGATTGAGGTAAAATGAGGCGTAAGTATTCAGTGTAGTTTTAACATTTTTTTCTGTTTTCGATACATCCACTCGAATTATGGAATTGTTCAGACACACAAAAATCAAAAATTTCATGAAACAACCACATATTTTAAAATTTTATAGTAAAATAGCGCCGCAGGCAACTTTTCTTGATATTACAGGAAGTTATCTGGTCGACTCACCACACCGGGCCCCCCTGAGCCTGGACCCCTAGGTTAGAGCCCTGTCAGCCCCTCACTTGTGGGGGCCATGCCTTAATTTTTATCAGTCAATTCCCAGATATTTTACTTACTAAAAGTGTTCTGTCAAACAGAATCAAAATAACCATTTTATGAATTATGATGCACGTATTACGTTATATTACTCATAATAATTATGTATTTATATTACAATACAATGTCACTAATCGTTACCCCTTACTTATATACTTACTTATGAAGAGCTAGCAACTATTTTCTTATACAATCAGTTATCTCTGGCATGGTAATCAATCATCGTACTTTTTTAATATTACATAACAGCTGTGAAGTAAGAGTACCTATTGTAAAAGATGTGTCGCAATAATAATATCGCAAAGTGAACGTTAACTGGAGACTGTGGTTAACTTGCCTATCAGAATGCCATAATAAAAAAAAAATGTAAACTTACCGCGCTGTAAAAATACCCCAGACACAACCATAAAACAGCCATTCTATACAATACGCATATAAAATCTTTGAATTAGTTCCAATAAAATACTACATCTGGCAACAAACAACGTTCTATAATTTCCTCCATACGGGATTTCCAGGTTTTATGTCTGGCGTGAAATCAAAACAATTGAAAAATGTGTTCGCATTCAATTGTTATATTTTGTGGGGTTTAAAATAAAGTCATAAACGGTAAAGGTCCAGCTAACAAAACGGTGTAAATCCGCCGTACAAATAATATGTTGGGATTGTCTGTTGAATATGTAAAGTAGAGACGTATAGATTTAATTTGTGGTCTCCACCGATCCAACGAGTACTTTTTGTTTTTAATGGGGATACTTATAAAAATACAGTAGTGTTCGGTTTAACGAACGAGGGATCGGAAAATGGTTCATTATATCCGAAGATAACGATAACGTACAGTAAAAAAAACCCTGATGTTTTCAGTTAAACCATTATTATTTCATATTCGATAAATACTGGTAAATTTTAAAAAAAATCCAATGTTTTAATACGAGTAAATAGAATTTAGTCATAATACAATATGCATGCTTGTCTACTTGAAAAGTAGTTTATTTTAGTTTTATTTGATAAGACGCAAATTTTTGTCGTACTTCGTCATTTATAAAAATATAAATTATATAATTTTGCGTTGTATTAAATTAAGAAATAATACAATGCATTTCCACTATTGGTTCGTTATAACCGGAAAACTTTTGAAAATTTACATGCAAAAGGGGTTCGTTATATCCGAAAGTTTGTTTTGACCGGGTAAGTACGCTATAAACGAACAAAACTAACACAGTTCATAATATGGAACTTTTAATTGACCCATTCAAATTGGTTCGTTATAACGGAAAGTTCACTACACAAGAACACTAGTGCAGGTATTTGTATTTCGTTTTTATTTGGTACTATAATAATATTGTGCAGTTTTAATTGTACTCGTATTATTCGATGAGCACCCTCACAGACCCGAAGACTCACGGATAATGTCGTGACTCGTGAGCAATCGTTCATGTTACTTAGCAATTACCAACACCTAACTATTCGTGTACAAATTCTATAATCACTACGATCATTTTGATTGGTTCATAACATACTATTACGTCGTGTTGCTAGAGTGAGCTAGACAGTGTCAAAAGTAGAAGAAAATCAAAAAATATCTATTCATTATCTTGGTGGCTGACAGATTACTCTTATATTTTTTTACTTGTGCTCAGTGTAATAATGTAATAAATAAACAATATGACGTGTATAATCGATAAGTAATAATTAATTATACAATATAACAAGGTTCAAATAAATATACATATGTGGTCTGTGGATTTGATGACACCATGTATTAAAATTAATTGGATCAATAAAAAATGGCACGTCACTGACTCATCATTGATTAACAAACTGCAATACAATATTATAAAAGGTCAAGCGCAACATGAACTTGCATTTACTCAAACGCACTACGTTATGATAAGACTTATCTAAATACAACTTACTACATATTTTAACTAAGTATCTAATTTGGTGCCTACAATAATAGAAATGAGGATTGAATTGAAATAAATATACCGAAACAATTATCATCAGCCTGGATCGATCCACTGCTGGATGAAAGCCTCCCTAACTCCTTCCACTCTATTCGGCCCCGTGTCTTCGCTGTCACCTACATTCACCGAATTTTACGAGTTCGTCTATCCGCTTGGGTACCAATCTATGACAGCATTTGTCCAACGATTGTCCATTCGCTGAGCGACATAGTGTAGTCTTGTCTGTCTCCTTATTAATTGTTTTTTTTTTGCATTACTCGTAATTTTTTGATATCTCATACGTTAAGGTTACATGTTTCACATACATACATGCACACATTGGTTAAACTGTGTCCCTGACTCCCTGCGGGTAAGGTCTGTACGGAAGTCAAGTCGCAACGTAACGGCTACACGTTATAGTGGGCGAACAGCGTTAGTTGAGTGTGCGCGTATTTTAAATTGCCATTTTAGTTTCATATTATGATCCTTGATAGAATTCTTAGAATATACTTTTGTTAAAACCAAAATACCTACCAACATTGCAAGCGTATCATATTTCGCTAAAACTAGATGGCGTCGCGACGAGGTCAAATAAAACAATGCGTTTCCTCGGAGCAGAGCTCCGAAGCCTTTTGTAGCTCACACATTGTTCGCCCATCTGTATAATATTTTGCTCACCAGGAACTTATTGTTAATTTGATAAATTATGTAATAGTTCACCTGTAAGTCAGGTATTTTGGAGCACAAAGGTAGATAACTATCTCTAAGTTACTCGGTATTGTTAAAAAAATAATATAATAACTCACTTAACATAAATTATTTATACATAGTTTAATCGTTTTTAATGTTAATGGATAATATTGCAAAGTTTGTAAAATGAAGGCCCCGAGTTAGTATTATAATGAGAGACATGGTTAAATTTATATTTTTTTTTTGTTCGTAGGATCAATCGATCAATGGAATTAACCTCAATTAAATTAACGTAACATTATGGTACATGGTTATTACTAGGGTACATATGATTCGTCCATTTAATTTAATACGTCAATGATACAAACCTAATTTTACGAAAGGAAACATTTCGAAGACAATTATTTCGGATTGACGAAAACTTTGATTGAACTACCTACAAATACAGTGCAAGTTATTTAGGAATGGTTTATTTTTCATGTACGGAAGACAATTGGGTACCTATCTATCTATATTGCAGTCAATTAAATAACATGTTAATTATATCTAATGGCCAATTACTCCAAACGCGCCAGTCGCGGTGTTAGCACCAAATGAGTTATTAAAAGTAAGAATATTGCGGAAATGCCAAAGATTGTCAATCAACTACAAAAAAAGTGAGCGCGAATGGAAAAACAACGGTCTTGACTTGGGTACCTACTAGACTTCGCCGAAATAAAAAATAATGCAAAAATAATCCAAGCTAGAACAAACGCAAATCAGCAGTATCCCGGGGGGTTTTGACTTATTGGCTTCGTTTCGAAAGGTGTCAAAGAACATAGTTTTGTAGGCAACAGAAACAATAATTGGGGCTAAAATAATCAGCCACAACCGGTGTTGACTGAAGTCGCGTCAATAAAATATGTGTGGGTACCTCATTAAAATTAGTACAAATGTCAGATTTCTATTATACTTCCGTGGATATGGCAACCTTGCAATGAGTATTGTAGGCTGTGGCGGACCACGTCTCATTCGAAATTGCGCAATAACTGGCACTACCATTGGAACTCGCCATTTAATGCCGCGGTCTGACTTTAGACGGCTTCATGATTCGCGGGTGTATTGCAATAGTTTGCTGTAATAACTGTTTCAAAGCAAGGTCCACTATAATAGTCAAGACTGTGACACGAAACTGTAAATGTCGACCGTAGTGCTAGTTATTGCTTATACATACTTGGAGCAATTGCAATATGGTAAATTGTGGAAATGAAGCAATCAATAAATAGCACAACCACCGCGTAACTCGCAATTCAGTGAGAAAGTGTGAAATTTGCGACGGGCTTCTAAGATGTTGCTTAACACACAAAAAGCAGACTCTTTCGAAATACCTGTGTTAAAAGCGGATTGATTTAATCTCAGAAAGTAAATCGACAGCATATTTTTATATGTTTCCATTTGAAAACCGATTTGTTGTTCGCTTGTACTTGTATTCACGGCGGTTTAAATTCTGTTTCCGCAACCGATCAAATAGGAACCTAAGTTCAAGGCTCATTTTCAGTGACTTCAGGTAACTCTAAAATCAAAATGCCAACGAGGTTTAATTAAAGTGATATATGAGATGACATAAGCGTCATAACTAGGGCCCGGATTTATATGCTAGTGCATGTTTTGTTAGGGTGTATGCACAGCTATGAGAGTTGCACAGAAATCTGTTTTGAAAGACACAGAATCCAAAAATAAAATTTTATTGTGCATATAAATGCATATTTGAGACGTTAGTGCATATTTCATAAATAAATGCATATTTTAGAGCTTTTGAATTTATAATATTAGTTTTTTTTAATCGTTTTATCGAAATATAACTAAGTTAGGAAGGTAGATAGTTTAGATGCACTTGCATTTTTAATGCCATCTCCGAGCTGTGGATTTATCAGAAAAAGTGAAGTCAACTCGGGCACTTTTATTTTAAGTTTGCCCAATCACCTCTGTGGACGTTGAGAGGTCGTTTTCCGCATATAAACAAAATATTGACAGATACCTATGTGGAAAATTTTAATGCCAGAGCATAATATTCAAAAAAATATTGTATTTTTTTCGGGCAAAAAACCGAAAACAGTTTTTAGGAATAGTTAAGTGTGTCGTTTTTGTTTTTTAAGTTATGTTTGTTTTACATTGCATTTATTATTCAATTATTTGTAGGTACTTGTGAAAAAACTATTTTGAAAATTGTAATTGATTAACTTTATACCTATTCATTGTTTGTGTTTTCTTGTTCTGCGATCGTATTATGTTA
The DNA here is from genome assembly GCF_057557595.1 of Rhyacophila brunnea. Taxonomy (NCBI): domain Eukaryota; kingdom Metazoa; phylum Arthropoda; class Insecta; order Trichoptera; family Rhyacophilidae; genus Rhyacophila; species Rhyacophila brunnea. The sequence continues at coordinate 26,096,699 of NW_028232752.1, forward strand.
AAAAAAATATTAACTAGTTGTTCGATTTTTGTCAGTAAATATTGGGTAAAGTGGGTATGTGGTATTTACAATTTTTTTCCACAAAAATGTCAATTTGTTAACTGCATATTTCTTCGGTTTTAGTGCATATTTTATTAATTTTAAGTGCATACGTGCATGCATATAATCATGTTTTTTGTTGCATATAAATCCGCTCCCTAGTCATAACTCATAACACATAACAGTCGTAACCAAAGACATCTTACTGGCGAAATGTCAATGTTACTTCCAAATTCAAATCAACTCTCTTTACATGTGTGAGTAAAATACCAGTATTTTCCATGCGCACAAAAATTTCGAAGCAACTCCCCACTGTGATTAATATAGATAGGTAATCAGGACGGGAACAAACTTATAGTTATAGCGAAACAAGACAACAAATTTTGTATCAGTAACTACTAACTAGTTACATTGCATTGGCACACTGACTACTACTGCCCACTTAATGCCAAATGCGTGGCTTCATCTAATCTAATCTAATCTAATCTAATCTAATCATTCTAATCCGGGAAATTGAGACATATTTTTTGCTCGGCTCGATCATGCAAAAAATTGTCTAATCCTGCCGGCTATTTTCAAACCAGTTTATGTAGGCAAACCAAAGATAATATTCTACGTTTAGGCGTTCTACACTGTCAAAACTCAACAACATAGAAATATATGGATAGAAACTATCGAAAATAAATCAAATACCTACTAACTAAACTAAACTATAAAATGGAGACACAACTCTTGAGTTAAGTTACATAGCTATTTGGTGGACGCCGATTTGACTAGTACGCCATTTTGATTTTATAGTGATCTTGAATGATTTGCCGCCAAAACAGTATGGTAATAAAAAAAACTATTGGGTCCAGTCTAGCGGCTAAAATATATTATATTACCTACTGCCCAAACTAATCCTAGGCTACATAAATAATCCATATGAAGTTAGATATGCTTCAGACATTGGTATGCAGCATTTAGTATACTTACTAGGAACCTACTTCGAAATCACATACATATGTGTGAAAAACACGGAATATAAGTAAAATAGAAGTTCAGAGTGGCACAGCTTGGCGTGGAAAGGTACATGTTAGGCATAATTCGAAAGGATAAAAACATAATGACTGAATATGGAAACAAACGGGGTACCTGATGCAGTGCACCGTACACACCAAAAAATGTGGCAGTTGAGCCCAGCGCGAGAACAGATAAGTTTTCCCCGCGCACAGAACGAACGACCAACGAGCGAGCCATGAACCATTTGAGTTTTTAGCGCAACGCATGAGCATCATCAACATAACATTATTTATTACTCCATTCATACCGCGTCTTCGCTTTACGATATTTGTCATAGATAGAGCAACTTCGCCATAAAAAATGATTCCAAGTGGGAATGCGCACAACTCAACGGTGTGCATTCGCTGTAGGTACGCATCTACTTGCAAACTCGCAGGTGTGTAGGTACCTACCATAACATAATTCACTAAACTTTTCGATTATAATGGGTTGGACACATACCTCGACAAACATAGCCACCCAGTGTTACCCAATAGGTAGAAAAAGTACATTTAAAGGCTGCTGGATCGGCTAAATAGTTAAGTTATGAGGAAATAACTCAATGTACGTGAGCGAGAGAAGTGGACTCAGCTTTGAGAGGTAGTGTATAGATTCAGGCCGACGATGATATGATTCACACGTCACGAAATACATGAATGATACCCACATCTCAGATTAAGTTAAATAAACAGATGTAGCGTTTACATAGAGAAATGGTACGACATGTTGAATTTGAAATTTAAACTAATTTCATGATTCGTAAACACTGAGAACGTATGGTGGTATTTTTCATAACCTTAGGTACTGACAATACCTAATTGGAATACTAAAAGTTATCTCGTTGTCAATAGATCTATGCTCCGGGTTTGAAATATATTATAATGTACTCGCTTTGGTTTGAAAATACAAGAAATTAAATTTACATTATCACGTTGAATTATCTATTATTGACGTTCATCGAAATTAATAATAAAAATTATCGAATTGAAATTGAAAGTGTCAATGAGAGAAACGGAGAATTATTGGAACTTATGAGAAGTTGAATGCGCAAGAATTTATTAACGGAAATTGTATCTCTGTCGTCTCTTCTCAATAATAATTTTATCAATAATCCGTCAGAATAATATTGAGATGTAGGTAGTGTTCAAATCAAAATGAGTGATGTTATCTTAAATGTGAGTACAAAATGAATGATAAGGGTTGAATTAAATGTCATTTTCAAACCCGATTTGATATTGTAGGTTCAGAAGTTTGTGGTATAGGTACCTACCTAAGTAATTATTATACCTATACGTAATAAATACTTGGAAATTTGTATAATCCAAACAAAGCGATACCTACCGCGTATAAGTGTTATATTTTTTTGTTTGCGTTCATACGAAACTTTTTGTGTCATATTTTGACAAATTTACCATCGTGGTTTATGTTTTCCTGCTATCAAAAAGGCCAGGTGTGGTCCGCCATGCGGCACTATCGCATCCGGAGGCCAGCAAAACTCGTCCGTTGGCACGTTACAACAATGTGCCCAACATTCGGACTCACAATGGCACAACAATGGCACAAAAAATAGGAAGTACATTCCCCAGCAGTTTTATTTTAGAAGCACAATGCAAAAAATGTGTTACCCATGTTATGTTGCATCTAAAAATCAATTTCACAAATCAAATCAATCTATGGAAGCAAGCGAGGTACTTCAAAGCCAAACTGAAGAACATACAAACAATTTTACGTAAGTAAGTTAAATTACACTTTTCGCAACAAGACAAAAAATCATTGACCAGTGGCGTGCGGTTCATACAGAATAAAGAATATAGATAGATAGATGCTCTGGATGCGGCACTCGCCTTAGGTCTTAATTATTCCAAACTACATATTCATATTATAATATAAATAAAATAATAATGTCATAAACTTAATGACATACTAGCTGCTCAGTACCGCTTACTAAGTGAGCAAATGTGGTAAGGTGTCGTATTAGCTACCTAGTAGGGAATCCAATCCCGGGATCCCGAATCCCGGGATCCCGAGCTATTTTCGATACCTATGAATCCCGGGATTGATAAACATAATCCCGGGATTTCGGGATTGATTTTTTTATCAATTTTTATGGAAAATATAACAGAAAAAATACTTTTAATTCAAAATAACTACATTAGAAATAAACTGAGTTTGAATGAAGTTTGATGTGTAGGTTGCCGATTCATTTTATTTTTTCACATAGATTATTAAAAATGAGAAAGATTGGTAAAAAAACAATGCTTCGCACTTTTAACAAAGTAATTCCACCATGGTATCATACGTTTTACGGCAGTTTCATATTTGGCTGACTAATTAGATTTATGAAGCGGAAAGGCCATAAGTACGCCATGATTATTTGCTTTACTATTTTAAATCTCGCTGATCTATTCATTATGTCTTTACTATCAGAAATAGCAATCTCATATTAAATTCACATTATTATTTATATTACAATATTATTTACTCCATTAAACTTGTGTATTTCCAAGATTTAACGTATACAATATTAACAATAAATGTCTTAAATAGTATAAATTATACTAGATTTATTTTTGACCGATTTTATCAATGTTATTTGTAAATATAAAAATTTTATATTAACAATGGAAAAAAATCCCAATCCCGGGACCAGTCCCGGGATCCCGGGATTGTCAAATTGTAATCCCGAAATCCCGGGATCAGAATTTTAGCTCGGGATTGGATTCCCTACTACCTAGTACCTCTTTTATGCTTTGCAAACACTTTGTCATTATAACCTAAAACTGCTGTCAATGTCTTGGTCTACCTATGGCGACTTACGTGCACATTTATACGTTATTAATATGTTCTATTTCCACTGCTAATGAAACAAAGGCGAGCATTAGACTATATTTCACAGTGTAGGTACTAGTAAATTTTAAAAGCTATTAAAAACCATTGAATAACTTTGCTAACTTACTCATCTGAGGTTTGCAGCCTTCGTATAAACTAAAAGAAACGCCGTGAGCACGCACATTCTAGGCAAAGTTGGAATACCAAAATAATAAAATTAACATACATAATCTGAAGCCTATTTGCGACAGTACGTATTTGTACAATGTCTGAAATTTAGATTTAGATCACAAGATCACAAGAATGGCAAACCAAAGCATGTATGCGGACTGTGAACAATAAGAAAATCAAAGAAGAAAGCACTTCCGATGGCCTTTGTTCCATTTTGGGGACAGCTCATGGATTTATGGTAGTGCACAATGTAGGTACCTATGTAGGTACTTTAAATCCACGGAACAATCGTGTAGGTACCGAACGAATGTACCTACCGACTTTTGCGACCGTTAGTTGTTATTCGCTGGAGTGAATGCTCAAAATCCACATTATGAAAATATTTGATCCTTGTAATAATATTTGTACGTATGCAGTTGGCCGTATCACACATCACCGTGAGCTGTTGTATAGGAAACCGATGGCCGTATAGCATTGAGATCCAATTTATGTCTAAATAAAACACTTAAAAAAAGAAGGTAATAAGGAATACAATCATATCGTAAGTACCTATATATCAATATAAATTTTAATTAATTCAAAAGTAGGTTAGCAAGTAAGTAAGTACCTGTAAGGGTACTGTTCGGTTATACGGAATACAGCGGAAAACGCATTTTGAAAATAGCCGATAAACTGGATTATTTGTTAGGTTAACCCAGTGGTCGGCAAACTCGTTAGTCAACAGAGCCAAATATCAACAGCACAACGATTGAGATTCCTTTTGAGAGCCAACTGTCTTAAACTAAACTTAGGTACATACTAAACGTAGGTACATACACTGTTTATTAACTTAATAAACTTTAGTTAAAGTTTCATGTCTTCATTAAACTATAGGTACACTGAATAAAACTTGATATCATACATAATAATGATCTTATTTATTGATAAAAATTTAATTTAAATCATGACATTGACTGTCAAACACTCAATGTAAATAATAGCTTTGCATCTCCTTCGAAAGTTTATGGAAGTCAGGTTTGTATGTTGTTGCTTTTAATTTAAAGCACGATTCCAGGTTCTCATCAATAAGACGACGTCTTAATTTACCCTTGATATCCTCTCTTATAAATCTCTTTACTAACCACAAAACTTGCAATATTAACACTGTTGGAAGGTCGTATTCAGTAATTAAATACAGTACTTGATTTTTCTTGACTATTCTAAAGTTCCTAAACTGCTTTCTTCTTGCATCGCCGGCAGGATGTTTAGTGCTAAATGACGCGATAGGGCGTGTTAAATTGTAAAGTATCTCTCCAAAATTGACTTCTTCTTATACGCCAATTTTTCCCAACAAATAATACAGGTCGGTAGGCCATTTAAGTTTTGAAAAAACGCGAAAGTCTCGGTCCATTCAACTTTAAATTCACGGTTTTCGTCTTCCGTTTTTCTTTGCTTCTTCTTTGTAGCCATGTCAAATAGAGCAGAGGGCATTTGTGGCAGAGCCGCACACAAGGGGCCAAAGAGCCACACGTGGCTCGCGAGTCGCTGTTTGCCGACCACTGGGTTAACCTAACCAAACCTAACCTAAACTAACAAATAATCCAGTTTATCGGCTATTTTCAAAATGCGTTTTCCGCTGTATTCCGTATAACCGAACAGTACCCCTCCCCTGTAAGTATCAAGTCGTACATATTAAATAACTGATAATGGCAGCGTTATCATAAAATATTAAATGTTACCAATAAACATGAAATTAATGTTGTAATTGAATCTAATAAAATTGGAACATTACTTTACGAATAACGCGTCATTTTTTATCTCCAATGCTATACGGCCATCTTATTCCGGTATGGTAGGTCACTGTTGATTGTGATACATCAACGTAACCGTTTAACGTTTACCTATAATACGGCGTAGGTATTTATCCCGTTTCAAACAACTTTTTAGGTAGAAAAAATGTTATAAATAATTACAAAATAAAAAGAACTTTTTATATACCTACCACTTTTTTAAATTCTCTGTCGAATCATATAAATACTTTTTTTTATACTTGATAGAAATACTGAATAAATATAGAATACTGAAATGTCATTTTGACATTTCATATTGATTTCCATAGTAACGCACGTATATATTAATGATTTAGTTGCTAGGATCCCCTTAGCAACCAATAATAGTGTTTTACTTTTTATGATTTTTTCCGAAATAATTTTCCATACAAAACAGAATTAACTGAAAATGAATTCAATTCTGCTTAATTATTGCATCGTGTTCTGATATATTCTAAAAGTTTCAAATGTTTAGCTAGTCGGGAAGTTAGTTAAAAATCGATTGCAAGATTTGTACTGGACAAACAAGAATACGAGCTAATAAAAACGTGGTAAAATATATTAGGTACTTACGTGTAGGTATACTTAGTTTATGGTTACATAAATAAAAAGAAAACCGGATATGGCTTCGATTTATTGATCACACTACCTCATAATAATATAAAATTTATTGTATGTAAGTAATTCATTCAAACTCATGAACGTTTTGTACTTTTCCATGAGGTTTTGTTATATTCCAATGGATTTTCGAGGAATTATATGTATACGACTTTCATTAATTAGAATTTAGTATGAAATTCCATCAAGTCGGTACCTTACTCTCAGTCGATAGTATTAATTGATATTCATTGAAAAGTGGAGGATCCATTTTGCTGGATTGGAAATTCGAATAAGTAAATAAAATTAATTTATCTTCTCAAAAACATCAGAGTTTACTTAGTGGTGCTAAAATTCATGATCATTATTACTTATTATAAACTGATTTCCTCAGAGATCGGGGTCGGTTTCGTCTGCTTAACTTAAACAAACATTTTCAACAAAGAAAACCATATGCGTGGCGCAGTGGCGAAGGGTGGAGGTAGGATGTTAAGATTCGACCTAAATAGTGCACATTGAAGTTTATCAGTCATTCGTATTCGGTTTTATTGAACTAAGACTACAATTTACAGATATTGTTGGTTAGTTTTTAAAAATCAATTAAACCCCGCCGTGGCGAAGGGTGGAGGTAAGCTGTTAAGATTCGACATAAATCGTGCAAACTAAACTTTGTCAGTCACACTTATTTGTTTTCGTTGAACTTTAGAAATTTACAATTTGCAGATGGTGCTGGTTAGTTTTTTTTTTAAATTCAATTAAACTCTGCCTAAACCAAACCATAATAGTTTAGAATATTTAGATGCTATGGGCGATCTGACAAAAATAGTGCGCACTTTGTCAGTCATACTTATTTGTTTTCGTTGAATTATGAATACATATTACAGGTGGTGTTGGTTAGTTTTAAGCCATAGTTCATTAAGCCATCCATGCCTATACCAAACCGTAATCGATAAAAAATATTCTTATATCTATAAAATAACTAAAATTATGTACGGTTTAATACTTTAAAGGTATACTTTTAGATATTTTATAGATAAACGAATATTTTTTTACTATTTGTAAAAATTGTAGTCTTAGTTCAGTGAAAACAAATTCGTTGTTTGACTGGCAAAGTTTAGTGTGCACTATTTAGGTCGAATCTTAACAGCCTACCTCCACCCTTCGCTAATGCATATTTAAGTGTGTTCGTATTATTGTGAAATGGTCAGTCTATTTATAGTATTTACACTGTGAATAAATTAATTCACAATAAATATAAAACATTGTAGGTCTAGGTACCTAGTTAAATGATTATTATTTTTGGTTATTCTTAAATGTACCTATATGATGATGCTGCAACTTCAACGTTGCGTATGAAATAATATAATTACGGTGTGGAACTGATACAATACCTATACCTATTAAAGTTATATTATGTATTTATGGCTGGCGATGGTGCCCAAGGTTGGGCATTTATTCAAACTCTTTGTTGAGCACATATTATTATGTACCTATTATATTTTATAGTTGAGTGGCAAAACGTGAGTGATTTCCGATTGAACAACTTACTTATTCCACGTTTATATACCTGACATTAGTTATGAATGACTTGATGAGATTCAATTATCATATCGATGCGTGTAAGTTGTTCTAGTCCAGGCCAAGATACATTTTAGTAAGGACATTAAACAAGTTGTATAAAAATCTTCGGTACAAGTCTGTTTACTGGAAGTCAGGTGGAAAAGGCAGCAATTTTTTTATAATTTTATAATAATAATAATAATTATGTAAGTAAGTAATATGCAAAAACACCCAAATATTTTTAAAATATTGTGAATATTATCCATCCTTGTTTTGGTTCTACATAGGTACTTAGGTATGCGAATTGGCTTTATATAATGTAGGTAGGTATATATTATTTAGCAAACTTCATTCCGCTCATAGCCATTAATATTTTTTACTTATTAAATACCTACCCATCCTTCTTGAAGATGACGTGTTACTGTATTAAGGCTATACTTCAGCTGGGGCACGGTCTAAAACAGTGGTCCCCAACCCCCGGTCCGTGGATCAAACGGTACCGGACCGCCCAAGGAACATTAAATTACTTCCATAGTTTTGGATATCAGTGGAAGATGAATATCCATCTTTAATCTGTAAAGCTATAAAACTATTAATGTGAAGCAAAGATGCAACAGTAGGTTTCGCATTCGTTTGTTGAAAAAAACCCATTGTTTTAGTTAAATTTGAATTGTACCAGACTGTTATAATATGTATATTTGTTACTTAGTTATAGTTATGTCCATCTGTCACAATATAAGATAAAAAAAATATTATGTAAAAAACCATTTTTATTTCAGTATTTGTGGTCCGCGAAAATTTTTCCCTTTTTTACATGTCCGCAGGTGTAATTTCAATGAAGTACCGTCTAAAATTTGGCGAATTTGATAGGTAGGTAGATCATGACTAATTTTACGTAAAAAGTCGCTCGAACAAACAACTTGGCTACCACTGATATATACAATTCCTGAGCATAGACCGATTGAAAACGAGGCATGCTATTGGCACTGTCATGGGATGGTTCGTCTTAAAAAATGAAAATGGTAGAATCCAATAGGTTCAACATTGTTGATTCATGGAGTTGACTTAAATTCTCTGGCATAGGTACTATGTAATTATGTGGTAGTATTTCTGTATAAAAAACACTCCATCTGTTTATTTTCTACGCCTCTATGACTATAGGTAGCAGTGGCGTTTGGTTCATGCGGTCCAATATTACTCCTTATGGGAGCAAGTGTGGTATGAGGCTTTGCTATGATAGATCTTTTTCATTGCTCTTCATTATTTTTAAAACAGCGTCATCAAATGACAGTAACACTACATTCATTTATTTTGAAAATCTGTCATCGAGTATTTGTAGAAACAATGTACCTATTTCAAAATTAGAATAATATCCGGTTCGACAAAAAAGTTATAAGTAAGTATCTATCTCAATATAGCCAATAAGATTTAAATATAAGTAGGTACCTACCTAGCATGCATACCTTTTAAGTATGATCTATCAATGTTTCGAAACTATTGTGTACCTACGTATAGCAAGACCATATCATTGGGCCGCACCCGGGGCCTCCGTGTCAAGTCCCAGAAGAAAAATACAATAAATAAGTAGGTAAAACGTACACATACATTAAATTGATTAAATAATAAAATATAACAATGAAATTTTGATACTTACGGACTGTAACTTTTTTGGGATCAAACTCCTCGACTCTCAGCCCGATCCTGCTGATCTTCTCCTGCACGATCCTGGAGCGGTCGCCGACGTCGTTCAGCTGGTTCGCCAAGTCGCTGAAGATGTCGTTCGCCAGGAGCACCAGGGACGCCAGCTGCTTCAGCGCGCTGCTCAGGGTGCAGTTGGTGACGGCCAGCAATTCGTCCTCCTTGACCTTCGGCACGCCGTCCGCGTCGTGCAAACTGGTCCTGGACAAATACTTCGGCTCCACCACGCGCAGAACGAACGGCATGATGACCACTTATTTATCTACACACCTGGATAAAAAGACTTTAAAACTTTACATTTGTTTCTATTTTATATAGGTACATTATACACGTATCGCTTGTAATAATACCATATTGTTTTAATACAATAATCATGCAAACGGTCACAGAACTGTAGTAAAAAAAACTATAACATTCAATTTAAAAACTTTGTTGCTTTATAAAGTTTTTAAATGCATGCCGTTGGCCACTGATCACAAACTTTACTGACTTTCTTTTGCCCAGTAAAAACTTAGTTCCGAACACTATGTATAATATTTAAAAATAATAATAACACTTGTTCAGTTATTTATGTACTATTTACACTTTTAATTACGTTCGTTTTTTATAAATTATAGTCGTAAGATTCGTTCGGATTGAAATGCCATAGCGAGATATTGTCACGACACTACAAAGAGATCCAACGCGCCCGCCCGTCGGAGCGGGAATAGGTGTTTGAAATTTTCGTTTGCGTGGGAATTTGACGGTGACGCCAGTAGATGCGCCCGTGTAGCCATGACAACACGCTGGACATGTGCGTTTGAAATAATTTCGATTTTGTAACGACATCTGTTGGGATAAAACGAAGCATTCAACAGCTTTAATGGTTCGAGTCCGCGATGAAATAAGATTATTGAATAAATAAATATACGGCGATGTAAATACGTATTCATAAAAATTCACTATAATATACATAATATACTTATTTATTACAAAAAAAAATAAGTTCGCCATGTTTCCACTTATGATTTCTGCGCCAGATATATTGAAGCAAACAAAAATCTATAGGTATACTGACTTATTGGTTAGTTTGATAATGCACATTATTTAAAAAGTCGTATAAACGTAGATATTATGCATAGATGTATAAATATAGAGATAGGCAAAGAAACGGTTCACTCATGCAATCGAATAGCCGGGTCTACACTCGGGACTTTTCCATACGTCTCACGAATTGAACTCAGGGCATGCGTCGTCGACCTTGAAATCGGTTCGAAAATGGCCGCCATTTTGTGATGAAAGTACTAACGCACTGCGATCCGACCGGCTTGGATTTCTATTCAACACCCCAGCAGCTTCGTATTTTTTCGGTAAGATTCGGGTCGTTCGTGCATTTGGCTGTCAGTTGCGTTGTCAATAAATGTATTTATTTGAGTCTATTTGATCATATTCGATGCATTTTAGTATTGGAATATTACGATTTTTTGCAAAATGTCGACTGAAATGATTACAATAGATTTTATTGAGAGTAGGGGCACATTGCGCATTATGGCATATAACCATAAAGACTATACGAACAAACTGAAGCGCAATGATGCCTACCTACATGTTATTGGCAGGAAAATTTGGAATGTCAGTTTTAGGGGTAAAAATAAAATGTTTACGGTTCTACTTTTCCAAGGAGTACCATACAAAGGAAACAAAGAGTGGCGCTGTGGCTGACAACAAGCATGAACCCTCGTGGTTTGCATATGAGACATGAGTCAAATGGCATGTCGATAATAGGGGTTAAAAATAAAATTGAGAGCTTGAGTTCGTATTTTTCAAAAGAGCTCCACAAGACTAAGGAAACAACAATGAGTTGAGCTGGGGCTACAGCAAAAATGAACCCTCGTGGTTCTCATACGAGTCACTGTTGTGTTGTATCGAATATAATATTATTATCTAGTTATTGTAGGTACCTACCTATTCAATGACATAGGTATTGTAGTAGGTATTGATGTGTCGTATTATGTATAACGCCCACGGTGGCCGCACGGCTTAAGCGTTAGACTATTATGCCGTGGGTCCCAGGTTCAAATCCTGGGTCTGGCAAGTACACATATTGTTTTTCAATTTGTGTGTGAGTCAGGGTAAGACCTAATAGTTTGAGCAAGTGGCTGACATCCATTTTGCCTTTGACATCCGTGTCAAGTTCTGAAAAAGGACGTTTTCATTCGATTCTGTTGCCCTCATTATTCCGAACAGTAGTCAGAAAATATATTATATCATTAAATTTAAATCTCTTCAACTTAAATTGATGTAATTACAATATACCTAGTATAATTGTAATATTTATTTTGAGAAACAGAATTATTCGCATGACGTTTTGGCATAGAATATTTTAATTTCGAGGGTGAATATCCATACAAGAATAAATATCATTAATTTAATACAAAGTGCACCGATAGATGGCACTAAACTAGTTCCATGACTGGTTTGTCGTTAGGACACACTCAAGTATGCTCATTTATTACAAATATGATTGTGATAATAAGTTTAAAAAAATAATTAATATAATTAAGTATTTGTTATTCTAAATTTTACTGTTTTCTTTTAACATTTTACACTCGTTTCCCGTACGCTCCGTGGTGGCGCTGTATTACCGTGAATAATTTTATTCATCACCTGCGAATCTATTTCGATGTATAATATATGACTCAACGAAGTGTAAGCTGTGATGAACGAATGTAGACAGTAAAACGGATTCATCTCCTCTGCGCATGCACAAAACTTCTCGGTGTAAAACCAGAATTTAAAAGTTGAAGAGGAAGTCGGCGTTGAAGTGACTAAATGGGGACGTAGCTAATGAAGCATGCCGACAATAGCCGACAACTTACGAGAAAAAGCGACGGGATAAAAAAATGCAGGGCATCACGGAGGACTTACGTTGGCCCTTTGACCGTAGTTATAACGTACTCGTATAATAATATAATAATGTTAAGCGAAGAAAAGTTTAAAATAATAACACTGTTTAGTATAATTATTAATTAATTAACTGGGATTTTAGTATAATTATATTTGAAAGTTGGGTATTTATGAAAAGATTGGTAGGTTATTTAGGTGCTTGCCTACATGTCTTTCAAAAGTAATACAAGTAATAAAGTAATTATAATAATAGCAATAAAGAAATTAAAGTAAATAAAATTATAAAAGGATATAGTATGTCATCATATTATTATAATAATCAAAAATAAAGTTTACATAAAGATGTATATCTATGTATGTATTGAAAAATATTATGAAATTCTTGCAAATATCCCATCACTGTAATTAATTCAGCCTTAATTAATTTTAACTTACATATTTGTAATTAGTTCGGGTTTAATTAGGTTATACTTACCAACTTTACAATATTTCTGTTATGATAAATATTAAGAGAATTAATAAGTAATTTTCGAATTAATAACATCAACTAATCATTTAAAAATAAGAAACACTGATATACTAAAACATAATATAAGTAGTACGTACATATATAATATATAGGTATATGAATCTGAACACAAACACGTCTCATAATCGACTAATTTGGTAAACAAAATAAATATATATACCTATATATCTTAAAAAATCTTGTGTACTGGGATTCCACGAAGAATTAACAATAAATAATATCAAAGTATCAACGCATACAATGATATAACAATACTCAAATATACGATAAAATCAAAACGTGTTTCTTATATTCAATTATAATATTAATAATCAATGCTTTCACTTAATGCGGTCCTGAGCAATACATACACGGGTGCTGTGTAAACAGAGTAATACGAAACGAATTTCAGCAGGCGTTCTGCAGTCGAAATTATTTAAGATTATTATTTTAACGTGTATAAATTCAATTAAACATACTCATTTGTGACACGTCACGGCTCCTAAGCGTTTATTCTTTTCATTGCTGTCGGTTTTACAATTTAACACGCTACACACAACCATTTTTACTGAATATTACCTACGTCAGGTGAACCTTTCACGTTGACTTACCAATGCAAACTGAGCGTCAATGTGACGCACGTTGAAGTGCTACCATAACTTGATTACCAGCCTGCCTCACCATACCTTCATATATCCTGCCGTCCCTAGATATTATGTAACAAATTCACATTTTTTTACAATTGTAAGTTCATCTTTGACTTAAATTTTTTTTAATGTTTTCCGATAGGTACTTAATATTTATAAATTAATACAGTTGAAATTGTTAATTATCAAAAAAAAATCTCAAATTCCAAGCTTCGTATTTTTCCGCTAGGTTCTCTGTTGGCATAAGGATCCCGTTTAATGTACCGTCCCTGAGCAATGCATGACCTGCCTACCCCCACGGGACGTCACTGCTGCAGAGTGCAAACGGATGGATCAAATTATTTTGATTTCCGAAGCTTCAATTTTTGGTACTGTTCGGTTATACCGGAGGCAGCGGAAAACGCATTTTGAAAATAGCCGATAAACTGGATTATTTGTTAGGTTAACCTAACCAAACCTAACCTAACCTAACCTAACCTAACCTAACCCAACTTAACCGAACCTAAACTAACCCAAACTAACAAATAATCCAGTTTATCGGCTATTTTCAAAATGCGTTTTCCGCTGCCTCCGGTATAACCGAACAGTACCCAATTTTTTTATGAATGCCTTCACTTTGTCTTTTTAAATCAGTGAATTGTCCTTGCACTGATTTATTCAGTCAATTTTTTTTAAATTTCAACCAAAAACAAAATTATCGTTCCTAAACAAATTTGCCTCAAAATTCAATATTATGATTTGACCCTTTTATTTCATTTTTCACGAGATAGCCAGTGCGCTTCACAATAGTATAAAAGTGAGGTACTTATTATAAAATTAGTCTCCATATTTTCAGACAGGTTTGCAAAATAACCTTTTATAGGACTGTTTTTTTATGTAGTTTATAACTAGCGGCTGTTTTGTAAAATATGCATTTGCAAACTGCAAACACGTGGCAACATTAATTGTGTTAAACTTTTCGCGCCTGCCTTTGCAACATTCCGCGCCCCAGTTTGGAAATCGCTGGGATACATATTAATATTATATTATAATATACAAATTATGTGAAGACAAGAATCTTATTAAACGCATTTAGTCGAGTTAAAAAATATTCTCTTCCAAATTGATTACAATGATTACAGTGGAGTGTAACCTACTCAGTTTTGCCATATTTTGAAAGTGGAATTATAGTACAGTGCCTTCAAAATTATAGTATTTCGGCAAAAAATATAGTACGCGTTAAGTGACCAATAATTTTCTGCATTTTCAAAAAATTAAACGTGGGGTAATTAACGTCTTGTTTTTTTAGACAAAATATCCATGAAGGGTAATTAACGTCTCGTTTTTTTAAACAAAATTCAAATGTTATGTCAGTGGTTTCCAAATTTTATGTTACTACGCCTACCTTAAATAATAAGTAGATAATAATAAATAGATAAAAAATTAATCTAGGCGCCCCCCCCTTATTTCATTAAATAATACACCTTTTTAAATAGTCAACAATGTACCTACTTACAAATACAAAAATGAAAAAAAATAAACAAGGTTTTACTACTTATATTACATTATTTTTTGACGAATGTGCTTGTTTATTAGCACAATCAATTTCAATAGTAGTCAATCCAAATTCATCTTCGTTTCTGGATTCTATCATGGACCCCACATCCTGAAGCAGACCCCCCGGGTCAGGATTTTTCAACCATATATTTAAAATATTTAATAGGACTGAAACAAAGCAGCGCCGCAGGCTACTTTTTTGCTATTAATAATAATGTGAAAAGTTCATTAGCAAACAAACCAAGAACTCAGTAAATAGATTTTTGTTTGCTTCAATATATCTGGCGTAGAAATCATTTAAAAGTGGAGACATGGCGAACTTTTTTTTTGTCATTTTGATTTCCTAAGCTCCAATTTTTTATGAATGCCTTCACTTTGTCATTTTAAATCAGTCAATGCATTAGTGGTCCTTGGATTGATATATTCACTCATTTTTTTTTAAATTTCAACCAAATAGACAAGTTTAACAACAAAATTATCGTTCCTAAACAAATTTGCCTCAAATTTAAACATTATGATTAATTTTGACCCTTTTATTTAATTTTTTTACGAGATAGCCATTGCGCTTGACAATAGTATAGAAGTGAAGCATTATAAAATTGGTCTCAATATTTGCAGAAAGGTTTGCATACAACCTTTTATATTTATAAGACTGTTTTTTTTGTGTAGATTATAACTAGCGGCCGTTTTACTATAAACTATGCATTTGCAAACAGCAAACCTGTGGCTACATTAATTGTGTTAAACTTTTCGCGCCTCCCAGTTTGGAAATCGCTGTGTTAAGTAATTAATGTCACCTTTTTTTAGACATGGGGATTATTTATTTTTTTTGCTTCTCACGGATTATTTCGGCGTTGTTTTTCTTCTATTGGGAACTTTTTTTTCCGATTTCTCAAAATTATAGTATTTTGGGCGTACTATACCTGTTTTATATCGTACATAGTACGCAGACGAAAATTATAGTACAAATACTATAATTATAGTACGGTTGGCAACACTGAACCTACTCAATGTAGCGACCATAGAAATATTAATTGTGGCGACATTATTATCGATAAGACCAGTCCATATTTTGTCAAAATCGAACAAAAAAAATAATATTAAGATCATGTACATAGTAATATTGCAATATATTAATTAATGTCAATGGCATCTATTGTTTCTCTCAAAAGCTTAGTAACAGAGAACGAATATCGTGAAGTTAGTCACTTTCCAAATTCTTGCAATAACAATATTGGCAACATTAGCAAAGCAAAAGCACATAGCAGTAGCACCAACCACCAATGTGTCCTAATGTAAAAAAATTGACAGGTGGCACAATTTTTTGAATATTCCGAATATCATTACTTTGTTTGCCTATAAACAATAATATTAAATTCTAATTAAATTTCTCTGTGCGATAAAAGTGAAATGAAGATAGTGGCTTTGTTATTCATAAAGGCGGCGTGTTTAAACACTGCTGTCAATGCATTTCTTGATGACGGAACTTGTCATTCGTATGCCGGTGGCAATGTTTTCCCCGAAGGAAACAAGAAAATCGACCACAAATTACAATTTACAAAGGCTGTCAGTGAGTACGGTGTATTATTATACATCAGAGATTTAAAACCGTCGTAAATTATATAATCTTTCATTTATGTTTCTTTGATTTTAGTATCGAAACCAGCACCGGTATGGGAAGCTACAGCTGTCGTGAATGGAGAATTTACGCATTTATCGCTTAGCAGTTTCAAAGGAAAATACGTAGTATTTTTCTTCTATCCATTGGATTTGTAAGTTATCAAATATTACAATACTGTTGTTCTATTTAGCAGACATTAAATTTACAGCTGTTTTCAACGTCATCTGTCAAAATAAATAAGAGTCAGTGCTTACACTTATGGTACCTACCTAGTTTTATGTGGGTAGACATTATTAATTATTTGAATTTTTCATTTGTGGGTGGTTTGCTGATCTTTTAAGATGTCTTGCTTGTAGTATGTCAACTTCATAACGTAATTATCTACGTAAAACATGCTGATAATAATATACACATAAACATCTTCTAACTTTGCAATTAATGTTAGAAAGAATTTTGAAGCATGGTATATATTTATAGTTTATACAATATTTAAGGTAATGTAATCAAAATTAATTAGACACTATTGCAGTATTAATTAGGTACCTACTCTCATCATATTCAAATAATTGCTTCAATAGAGAATATTATAGTTTGTGTAAATCACCATTTTCAGTTGAACGCCAATCATATGGATTTCCGTGGAGTGGAGTAAGATTTTTACGAGGAACAGTTGTTAGTTAGGTGATCGGTTCCATGCTCTCGATCAAATACAGATTTACAAAAAAATATGCCAGACACGAGATTTGCTAGACGCCGGTTACTGTAACTTGGGGCACTAGTGTCGCAATGTGAGTATTGCAAGCTATAAGTTCTCCAAACCGCCGCACCTCAAGTTAGAGTTTTCGCAGTTTACTCTTCTGTGGGTGTAGAATGTAGATATAGGGCATAGGCTATAAATAAATTCACCACAAAATTTATTACTACCATTCTGTGTTTTTAAATATCTATTCCTATAAAAAGCTGACTACACCTTCCTATTTTCAATCTACATCTAGAATTGGCCTTTATCAGACCGGAAGAATTTTATATAAATAATATACCTAAGTAATATAAATATATTGTATTTAAGTACCTACACCATGTTGCGTGGAAGACCTTCTGGCCTCTATAGTGATATTCAACTTCGCACATAACTACAGAATTCGAATAAAAATACACCTGACCGTCGACAATAAGTAGGTGTAAACTGTAAAGTAATTAATTACAAATGAAAAACGTGTCAGCTTAGAACAAGGAATGGAGAAGAGTGGAAGTAGCTAAGAGAAGTCTTCGTCCAGCAGTGGATCAACTCCGGCTGATAATGAATAAAATTAGTTAACTACTTACGCATGTTTTACTTTACCCTATTTCAAGAGGTCAATATAATATTTTAAAAGATAACAGTTCTATATATAAAGGGCCATAGGTTAATCAATATATTCAGTTAATTTGTTTTATGTGAAAATGGCAAATAAGTTGTATGCAAGGCTATAAGAAATTTTAGTACGCATGTATAATACTGACATAACCTATAAGGTAACTTATGAATACATACCCAGGCTTACTTACTGTTGAATTTTGGTTTGTTTTTATGTTTTAAATGACAACTCATAACATGTTGGAAGCTATCTGAGTAAATTTTGTAGCAATATATCATAGAGCTATTAAAACCTCTGGTGTGACGAAATTAAAATTGTGCAGAGGAGGTTGTGTTCAAAGCATAAAAATGAAGGTAGTTTTTCAATTTTGTTTGTAAATCTCTGAATGACTTGGTTTATAAAATGAATACTATTGACTGTCTTTTAATTTAAATTGATTGAAGTTTTGTACTATTTCATTGCTAAATTTGTTAACAGTGGGTATCTACGGTTTTTCCGAACAATTAAAATTTCCAACACTAGCTTCTTTACCTAGCAATAATGTTTTCATATTCTTTTATTGTGTTAATTAATTGTTATATATATATATATATATGAATGAGAATTAACTCTATTCTGTCATCGTGCATTTACCATTGATGAGTGCGCATAGTTCTTGAAATGAAGAGTGAAATCCTAGTTGCAAAAACTGACTCAAATGGAATAGTACAAAACTTGGACTTCATTTATCTAAATAGCAAGTAGTGGGGGGGCGTGTCATCCTCATCGAGTGTTTGTAATAGCTCCAATGTGATGATTACGTACATTTGACGTTGGTATTAAGCGGTGTTTTCACTTATGCAACGATTCCTAAGTAGGTAGGAATATGCATTTGTTCAAGGCATTCAGTTCGATGATCACACAAGTAAAATCACTGCTATTTGAATCAGGCCTTCGAACCGGAACTGAACCGAACACCGGAAAATCTGTTATTTTTGTCGGAACGGAAACCGAACCCAGAAAAACGATATTTTTTTTTCGGTTCGATACATGTTCAAACATGCATGTTAACATGAAGTTAAGTACTCCCTGCTTCAGTTGTCGTGACACATCTCTACATAATTCTCATAATTTATGGCTACGGACATGCGGTGCAGCATAACCATTGGTTTCGAAGCATGGTGGCGGGCTATCATTCAATTAGTACCATAAAATGCTCTAAACTATGGTAGAAAATAAAAATGTTTAAAAATAATCACTCGGAGCCGAAACGAAAACCGGAAGAACCGTTATTTTTTTTTTGGAACTAAATATTTTTTTACTCGAACCGGAACGAAAACCGAAATGAAAAAAAATAACGGTTCGAAGCCCTGATTTGAAGGTACACATTCAATTTGGTTTCATATACGATAAAATCATACTGTTGTTAAAACGAGACATGTTATATGGAGATTTCTATACATAATTACCTATATTTCAATGTTGGTGTTATATAGTACATTGAAGGTTTTAGTAAACTATGCAGTCTTATACAAAGGAATGAAAAATATAAATAAAAACCATTTTGACAAAATTGCGACATCGGAGATTTTAACAGAATATTATGTACTACGTAGTACTTACGAGTTATTGCATTGGAAATTTTTATCTCAAATCAAATAATGATTGAGTTAGCTTTAACATATTATTATATATTAATTTCTGAAATAGATAAGAATATTATATCTCATCTAATATAGTATATTTTGCTAACTTATAACTTTCTTTAGGCCATAAATAAATAATCCTACTAGAATTGAATATCTTGAGTATTTTGTCAAAACTGCAAAGTAATCAATACTGTATTAAAATTTTTGACATTTCAGTTGTATTTTAAATATTTCATGAACTTGTATGGTTTCTACCACATATTTTGTTTTAGCTTTCAATGATATGCATATAAACATTCTTTCAATATCTAATTTAAATGACATTCTTAGACAAATAACTCACTTAACCCATTGGAGACAGGGTGAATTTTTCAGGATGACTTAAGGCTATACTTCTGCTGAGGCATGGTCTAAAAAGATCGTGGCTAGGCGATGCGCGGATTGTGCAAATGACGCGTGCCGAACAAAATATAATTTGTTATAAAAATCCAACATGCGTCCATGTAATGTTATGTTTATTGTTATATTACTAATAATAATAGTATATTCATTGACATGTTTTCTTTTACATACGTAAAGTTTTTTAGTCATCTTTACACAATTTAAGAATATTATCATCCGACGCCATGACAAAACAAATCGACGTGCAGATACCTCGACTGTCGGTCTCCGATTGGCGACTAGTGAGAAATTTCGTCGCACCTACTGTTGAAAATTATTTGCCGTTTCACTGAAGTACGCTCTTAAAAGGGCACACTGATTACTAAAATTGATACTCATTTAATTCAAATAAATATTTTAAATATTTATAGGTATTGAATTATTTGTCTATTATTTATTTATATTTTAAAGTTAATAAAAAATCATGTCAAATATAGTTTTTGGGTTTTATACAAAATGACATAGATAAAAAGTCGATAATAGTAGTAAATGATAAAAGAAAGATATACTAAAACTGAAGCTAAATATAATACTCTTCAAGATATTTAGAAGATGGAGGGCCATTACCATTTTTAGGACCATTTTTTAGTGTGTCAAACACCTGACTGACTGAAACAACAAACTGATCATTATTTTGACAAATTTAAATAAAAATAGATTATAAATCAAATAATTCTTAAAAAAATATATCAGACTGTATATAACTAACATCATAAAATGATAGCTACACTTATTATTAAGTAATTTCAACTTTAAAAAAATCAAAATATAATTAAAATAGTTTGAATTTCACCATGTCCTGCATCCTGTAACAGCGGCACGGAATTGGGTCCAATGGGTTAATGGCTAAAATACATTTGTGGAATGTTGGCTGTAAAGCAGTGCCGTGTAATGAGCCATTTACAACATCTATACAACTCAATACAGTTGCCATTCAGAAAAAAAAATAGTAATAATTTTATTTTATTTATTTGAAAATCTCATTTCCATTACAAAAATAAATGCGTGCTTCATCGGAATAAAATTGAAGTTGGGTGTACTTTTGACGAATCGTGACTGGGCGTCTTACGTGGCCGAAGTCGGCAGAGCGTTGAGCGGCACGCACAACTCAAACGTATAACCGTGTGTGAGAATGTTCGTAGACAATGTATTTTTTTGGTTATAGGTTTGAGTTGCACGCGCCGCCGAATGCGCTTACCTAAGACGAGCCGTTAGAGTTCAACTGTTGACCTAGTAGTTCTTGTCACGTGTCTATTGTCAAATTTTATGATGAAGTTGTTCATGACTTAATGGCGATAATTCTTATAAAATCAAAACCTACTTTGTATTTTATATATCAATATAAATAATTGTTTACCTCTTTTCAACAGGCGATCTTCGCCACTGTTATACGATGGCTCAGTTCCATAGTGCTACAACTAGGAATTAGTAGTTTTCAGTAATGGCTGATCAAAGTTTTGACTCACCATACTGACTTGTAGAAAAGTGACTAAAACATAGGCCATAAAAGGACAACTAGTATTTTTTTCATGTCGTAATTTTGTGGAACTAAAGAGGAGCGATATACTAATATAATGGCTAACATAACTCAAAACTTAAAATTTTTTACTTATCGCACTATGGAACTTAGCCATCGATAAGTTCAGCGATGATTTCAATCTTATGTCAATATTCAACATTTTCCCAATGAACAAATAACATTGAATTGGATTATGTAAATACAGACATTAAATAAGTAAACATATTTTTATTTTAAAATTGAATAAACTGTTTTTTGTTACCCACATTCACGATCATTATTGTACTACATGTTTATGAAATTTATTACTTATCATTTATAAATATTATTGATTGCCTTGACGATATGTTCTATATTTCTACGTTTATGATAAATTAAAATAATATCTGTTTTATTTCAGCACATTTGTCTGCCCAACAGAGATCTTGGCATTTTCAGACCGGGCCGATGAATTCCGCAAGATCAATACGGAAGTAATCGCCTGCTCTGTCGACTCTCACTTCACTCACTTGGCGTGGATCAATACTCCAAGGAAAGAAGGAGGTTTGGGAAAGATACAGATTCCTCTATTGAGCGATCTCTCACACGAGATATCCAAAGATTATGGAGTCTTTTTGGAAGATCTCGGCCACACTCTGCGAGGGCTGTTCATCATTGATGATAAGGGTGTCCTGCGACAGATTACAATGAATGATTTACCAGTTGGGAGATCAGTTGACGAGACTCTCCGTCTTGTGCAGGCATTCCAGTATACTGATAAGCATGGGGAGGTATGCCCGGCTGGATGGAAACCTGGTCAGGATACGGTATGTTGAAATAAGACTAACCAATTTTGCATGTTGTCCATGATGTTCATATTGCAAATTTAATTCTTAACGCAGATTAATGTGTTGAAAAATAAACTCTACTTAAATTGCAATAAGGGTGAATATTGGAAATTCGTATGCACATCTTTACATCATTGTTGTCCTTTCTGCTAATCTTAAATATTGCCACAACTTATCTGAATGGGATGGGGGAGCTACTGTCGAAAACTACCCAATCAAGACTCGTAACTGGACAAAATCTGACATTCAAATGTAATTTTCAAAATGGCGTTCTATGGTAGTTCGTAGTTCCATTTTTGGCCATTCTACAGATAAGTTTGTAGGTCTGTATTGTGCTTTGTATCTGGTCATCTGGTTTCTGATATACCCTTTATTCAATATAGTGTTCAGCATTATGGTTGAAAATGAATTCTACCTACATTGCCCTAGGGGTGCATATTGCAAATTCGTGTTTAATATATTTGATCTACTCTGCTAATGTATTGATAATATTTTGTATCATTAATAAGTAAATAGTGGTATATGTACCTTACACGTATTGCCTCAAACAAGAATAATGATATAAAGTCCACATCTAAATTTGAGTCTGATTACATTGAATATACGATTTTACGTGCCCAGAATTCATGTATTCCCGCTATTTGTGTATAGTTTCTGCTTCTGTTATGGCTCAAATAGACTATAACGATCGGTCATATGCCGAAAAACCCGTTTCTTATGTTGGCGTCCTGTGTCACAGGGTGTCACAGAGTGTAAATATGATGTCA
Organism: Rhyacophila brunnea; assembly: GCF_057557595.1. Classification (NCBI taxonomy): domain Eukaryota; kingdom Metazoa; phylum Arthropoda; class Insecta; order Trichoptera; family Rhyacophilidae; genus Rhyacophila; species Rhyacophila brunnea. The sequence continues at coordinate 26,120,180 of NW_028232752.1, forward strand.
TACAATATGTATGTATAATATGTTGGAATGGCATAGATATGATCATAGACACTAAATCGCTCTTAGCATTTATGTGCCCGATCGTCATAATAATATAGTCTATTTAAACCTTTATACTTTGATACATTTTAGCACATATAATTCCCGGTTTTACATTATTATTAGTATTCAAAATTCAATTATAATTAAAAATCAAATTTATTTTAACACGTCATTCCAAGGCAATCATTGAAATTTGAGTTGAGAGTTGAGACGCATACTATAATTTTTTTTATAAATACGCCTGCCTTGTAACTGCTGATGCATATGCGCATTCCTTTTTTATAAACACGGCTGGAGTGTACAAGGCCAAGTTTATAGGGTGCAGTTGGGGAGCGATCTTTTATTTTAGTCATTTTCATTTTGGCACAAATGTTAGTGCACATGCTCATTTACAAACAATCATGTATCACACTCAGCCAGGCTCGATTTTTTTGTCAGTCCCTTAAAAAATATAAAATCAGGGTTTCACTGTATATAATATATATATAGAATTTTTCAGTAGATTCAACTGCCTTATAAACGTTTTCATACTATTATAATAAACAAAAACTTTATTTTCAGATTATACCCAATCCGGTAGAAAAGAAGAAATATTTCGAAAAGGTCCGAAATAATTAAGTGATTTACAAAAAAGTCTCTACTTGCATATCAACACCACAATATTCCCAGTGCATTTTTATGTAAATTTATACTAGTATTATGTAACATACCATAACATTCTTTTGAGATGACATTAGTTTAATTTGTTCCCAGTGCAAATACATATACATTATTTTTAAGTAATTTTGAGTTTCATTTTCCCCAACCTTTTTTAATTTCCATTTACATTCCAGTGCTAATAATAATTTATGAATTTGACTATTACATCTTTGTTTCAATAGTCAATAGGTCTACATAATTGACTAGCAGTCCAGCGATGGCAAATCTTTTTATGTCTAACGTACCAAATTAAATAAAACCGATGCTAGTTCTTATGCGCACGGGTGCCGCAAGGATTTTGTGTAAGGTGGTGCATGTAAGAAAACTCATATTCTTATTCCACCAAATGTTGGCTATTTTGCGTAGACGTCGCAGTTTATGATTTGCAGACACCCCAAAGTCCCCTGTCCCTTCGACATTCACTTAAACCTTACTATAACGGTACCGTTTAATCGGCTAGTAATTCATACCTAAACTATACAACCAAGAATATTTCGTTGTCGGTACCTTTTAGATTGACATGTTATACCTCCTGAAATAATTTCATTTTTTAACAAAATTATGCACATTATTTTTGCTACCTACGCATAGGCGCCGGCAGTGTTGTCTACATACGGAGTATATTATGTAGATATGTGTATGAGTAATTATCAATGAAATGCTTAACTAAAATTTAGACAATTATCTAAAAAAAAATGAATCGAAGGTGGTGCGCTTGCACCACGCTGCAGGCGCCCATGCTTATGCGTGCACTACAAATCAAAATAACTACAGATATGTACAAATGATCAAAACCCAGTTAAATGCAATCTTTCTTTGTATACAATTTTTTTTTCCGACCATGTCCGATCCTAATAGGATCATATGGGCTTCCACAGAGTAGAGGTTTGTATTAACAGATTTTGTTTTTACGAGAAATGGATGTCAGCCATTTGCTCAACCTATTAGGTCCATACCCTGATTCACACACAAATTGAAAAACAATATGTGTACTTGCCGGACCCAGGATTCGAACCTGGGACCCACGGCGTTATAGTCTGGCGCTTAAGCCACGCGGCCACCGTGGGTGTTTTTCAACAAACAAATTTAACCACTTAAAAACGTACAAAGTAATGTTAGTGCATTTACAAGTAGAAAGTATGATCATCCAAAAGCATTTGCTAGTGAAAACCTATTAAATCAGCTGCTTGGTCATCATGATAATATGATGTTATAATGACAATTTCAAGTGTCTTTGAAGACAAACTGACATATATTATTTTTCTAAAATATATAATAGTATACTCAGTGCTGTTTTCGTCATGTAACTGCATGCATGCAGATGCATTGTATTATTAATTTGAATAAAAACACAAATTTTTTCGTATTGATTCCACTTTTATTAAATAATTGGACAGGTTACGTTCGCCTCAGAGGGACATTTTCAAAATGTAAATGTCCCCTGAGAGCGATGGATAAAATTTTCAATATTTTTTTTTTTCAATTAAGTCTATAATAAAGGTTGCTACACCAACATTATCTTGTTTTTTTCTTTCTATTTAATGTTGATTATTTTTTCTACAAAAGCTTCTTTTTACTTTTCGGACTAGAAAGAGTTATGAAATTAACACGACGGGGAGTTTTCGGCAATACGGCTGGTGACGTTGCAGGAATTGGAACAACAGAAGTTTTCGGTGGAGACAGTTTAATTTCCTTCTGTTGGATGATAGGATCAGCAATTTCTGGCGTACCTGTTTCCGTGCCTTCGTAAACAAGTTTTATATGTTCAGTATTGTCATCTGACTCATTTAGGTTAGTTACTGCGGGAGTGTTATTAATTTTTGAAGAGATGCCATCCTGCGACCAGGCTTCCATTGCTGCTTCGTCAATGACCATGACCATGTCCGATTTCTTTTCTTCGGCTTTGTTCTTTTTACCACTACCCGGTGTGGCCGTTCCTTTAGCCTTCTTCTTGCCCGGTGTAATGTCTTTTGATTTGGGTGTTTTTGTTTGTAGGATAGGTTTTGTTTCTTTTTTATTTGGAGTCTTGTATGCCGTATCTGTTTTTGCAGCTACTGTTTCCGTAATATTTTCACCGCATTCGATTATTTGCTCTTTGACTTCTGTTATTTCGCTCTTGCTCAAATCAAGATCCATCAGTGTCACCTTTTCTTCATCCAATTTTGTCGATATTGTTTCCTGTTCTTGGATTATTTCTCCTAATTCGTCTGCGGCAAACTTGATTACTGAGCAATATCCATCTGTACTTGAGACAATAAGGATCTGACCATTGCTCGACCATGATAGATCTGTAAGTCTGTAAAATAAGAAAATACATATTCAATTTTTCTGCAACACATTCTCAAAAAAATGTGTTATTTTAGAAAGATGTTAAAGAAAAGTCTTCTATGAAAATAAAGCCTTCATAATCTGAAAGTGAAGCAAATAACAAATTTACAAAGGCTATTTATTAAATTCGCTACATTCGCATTCATTTACCAAGTTTCACTCTGGTACTTTGATTTTTAGAGATTTATTTATGGAGGCTACATTGAGATAAAAATGCCATGCATACATAGCGTTACAAGCCTAAAGGTGCTCTTTCAAACGATTAGTTTTGCTATCCAATCAGTCTCCGTTTACGTCGAGCTGTCTGTTAAACTGACGTGTAAATGCAAAACTTCAACGGCCGAGTGAAACCAAGACGGAGACGAGACAAGATGGATTTTTCTACCGGTTATCGTATCCGTTTTTAGAGTTGCCAGTTAAATTGACGTGTAAATTAGTATATTGGCAATACTACTTTTCTAATTTGGATTGAAATATTATAAATCAACTAGCATGTTTAGAAAGTAATTATAAAAACAATATTCATTTTTAGTGGATAAAAATACGTAAATATACACCGCCGATTCCGAACTGACCTGGCAACTGAAACCTCGACTGAACGGACATTTAAAAGGATCTTAAATGCAGTTTTAAAAAAAATGATATATCATTCATTCATGATGGTGCTGTTTATGGAGATGCTCATATGTTCAAAAATTATACAGAGTCCAGAGTCCAGTCAGTTTTGATTGCGAGTGAAACCCCATTGATTGCATATTGCCTAATACCAATGGATCTGCCAATAAACAGGTTCCTATTTACCTTATGCGGAATGTCAGTCATTCTTAAATGTCAAAAACTATAAACAGGTTAAACCAATGCGAATTTAGCTACAAATGTATCCTATTGATACCGCCTAAACCATGGCATCCTCAGAGGATCCAAGGCCATGAGGCCTGAATCATCATTGGGCTGATTCATGCAAACATGAACAGATCGACTGCGAAACAAATTACTAGCCCGTAAGCTTAGATGTATGAAAATTTATAGGTAGTCATTAGAGGTGATTTGGAAATACTGTCACAAGTTTGTGTACTTAAGTTTCGGATGAAAATACCCATACTAAGTATTTGTTGCCCAATAAACTTGTTTCAAGAAACTTGAAACGTATTAGATGTTCGAATTCGAACGCATTCGCTAATATATGCGCCGTGACTCGCTATTCAGCGCTATTGATATTAAATGCGCGCGAGCGAGATATCATGATACACGTATGTCTAGCCGTGATATTATACTCAACTGTCATTGTTCTTTCCCCTCTGTTGTAAAGTTGGTATAGTGAAGGACAGAAATGGTCACGTGTTCGTTTTATAGGATACTTTTGAGTTCGCCTTAGGGTTTTAGGTTTAAAAGAGTTTTTGGTTTTTGGTTTTAGTTGAGTATGAAACTTTATCGAGTCCAGGAGTTCGACACATGGTATGAGATCTCGCCGACCGCTAGCTAGTTCGTAGTTTTGCCACGTATGAAATCATCGCTTCGGCGTCGCGACTCGCGTATGCTTAGTATGCGACGGGTTTTAATTTTAGTTTTAGTTGAGTAAGACATTTACATCGAATTGACGTCAGTCGCAAGCCGGAATAACGGAGTTCTGATAACGTTAACTGACTACGCGTTTATCTGGTTTCGTCACGTCAAGTTTCTCGATTTTTTAGTGTTATAATTGTAATTTGTAAACATAAACTGAATTCAAATTATATGCGTGATTGTATAAATGGATAACTACTGAAACATGAGTGACTAGCGCCACAGTTCTAGCTGTACCTGTCTCGAAAATGGGACATTTCAAAAAGCCGACGTATTTTTAACGATTCTATTAAAGCTGATATTTCAAATACTAGTAAGTATTTTGGAACAAGTTTAGATACCAAGTATTTTTTTATACTGGTAGTAAGTATACTTAGTCTTCAAAATCGACCAGTTTTCCCACCTCTAGTAGTCATCCTTTTTGCAACTTCAACAAATGAAATCATTCTAGCCCTTAATGTATGTAAAATCCTGCATTTTCTTTATACCTACATTAATTCTAGAATGCAAGCAAAGTAAAACCTAGCGTCATTATAAATTTTATACTTATTCAATTTTAAACATACAAGCAAGATGTAATTTAGTGCAGTAATGATAATCCCAGCAAATGCAGTCCCTTTCAAAGCATGTACCTGGAAAAGGTCTGGTTGAATATTTCTGTGGTTAGCAAAAATTCTCAGAAATGTGACACCCAATGTACCTACCAGCCAGGTACATAGGGTGTAAAGGCTGTCCTTTTGTCATTTTTCAGTGACAGAATTTGTAGGTAATATTTAATTCTTGCCTGAGTTAACCTACTCCAAAAAGGTTGATTCATTCGGTTTTTGCTCTCTGCGGACGTCGGCTGTGGCGCCGCGCTCCCGGCGTCACCGCCATTTTAATTTTTTTTTTTTTTTTAAATATTTTTGAATATTTCTACGCTGTAGTACTTTGTACCTAAATGTATTCCGAACAATAAAACGCCGTTTTCGCCATAATTCCGCGTTGTAAATCAACATAAGCATGTCCCCGAAAGAAGCCAGCAGACGATATCACCGAGACATGACCATTACATCATCACACCCCCCCCCCCCTTTCGGAGGTGACACTATATTATAATTATATCAATGCATTATTTAGATAAACAATTTCATAAATAACATAATATGTAAGTAACCAAAGCAAGAGCAGCGACAGCACATCACCATTTGAAATACATTGTTACCGGTACTGAGAAAATGAGCTTTTAAATAGCTATCAACAGCATTGAAAACACTGTCAAGTAGTGTTGCAATACAAAGAGTTTCATTGGAAATTTATTTATTTGAGGTTACTCAGTAATCTTGTTAAGACAGCACATGGTTCATATGACCTACCTGGTGTAGTTGATATTGGATACAATTGCCAGGGGAGTAGACTGCTGGGTATCATAAATGAGTAAATCGTGACGAGTTGCAACCGCCAAGATCAACCGTCCCGGTTGAGGTAGCTTTATAAGAGAGAGAGGTCCCCCGTCTCGCTCTTTGTATCTGACAGGACTCCATCTGGCAGCCAAGGCTGGAGATTCACCGCAAGGCAGAACACAGATAGGCCTGAAAATGAATATATTATGTAATGTTTACATCTGACCCTCGAAATTAGCAGTCACTACTCGCCAATCAGTAAATTACTTGATGATAGGTTTTTCTGGTAAATTTGTAAATTTAAATGGTATATGCCTCATATTTCGGCTGCTTTCCTGACCTGCCCGTTCACAGAACCGACAATAAAAATATTGTGTATCTTTCCTGCTACATAGATGACACTTCTACGGGGGTCGACTTCAAGGAGGTAAGAAGTTATCAATGTATATTGCTGCATATTTCACTGTTTTTTTATATTAGCATTCTCATTGAATTTGCCTCCCACAGATGGGACACCACCTTACGCCATTATCTTGCCTGACTTGACATGATGCCGCAATATATAGAAGCGTGAGCTCAGTAACTGTATAGGATAGAGGAGTTGCACTGGACCGCTCGCAATAAAAATCTTTCAATATAAGAATGAATGTGTCACCAATTATATAGTATAAAACAAGTAAGTCAAAAATTGCAGGTATGAATCGAACACAAACAAGCACTGTGCATACGGCAAGTTCACAAATTCCTTGAAACTGCTCTAGGAATATCAGCAGCTTACCCCAACGGGAAAAGCGCGGGAAACTTTCGAACATTCCAGTGACCCGCCTTTTAAGTCGCAACTGCTAGCTTGCTTGGCGTCAGCATCACGTAGGAACACTCACTGATAACCTGGTGAGTGCAAATTCAATCTAGAAAGTGTACTATTTAACTTGGTCATAATTATAATCTGCATGGAAGAAGACAATCTGGAAAAAATTTATGATATTCGGTCAGGTTGAATGCCAGGGAGGGATAGAGTCAAGTTGTGGTAAAGGCTATCAAACGGCCAAATCATCCAGGTCACTATGAAGAAAATGCGCAGATGTCATCTCTTCTCTGCCTGTGCGACCAGTTGCTATTGTCAACTGAGCCAAGTGTATTTCATTGTATTTTCTCACTCAGTGCCCCTCCGACTATGTTTTGTTTCATGCCAAAACTATCAAACTTCAGATGTGGTATGTTTACAGTGATATTTTGAAGGTATGAGGTTGTTTAACAGACGTTTCGATGATGATTGATTATAAGCAGTTTACTTAATCCCATTGTAGGAATAGAGATGAAGAAATAGAAAATATTGACTTTATTTTGACATAGTATAATAACGAAACTTACGTCTTTAATGAGTATCTTGAATAAATGTAAGCGGCATTGACTGGCTTAACTCCGCCACTCGGTTGTTCACTCTCGATGAGGCCAGTCGGTACAGCGATCAGTTCTCCATCAGGACTGAAGTCCAACCGTCTGAAGAATGACTGAAGAGTTCCATCGTAAAATAGCCTGACTGTTTGGCCGTGCAACGGGTGAGATTCGGGGACAGGCAGTTTTGTTTTAGTGCTCCGTGCGACTACTTTCTTTGTGTTTACGTCGAACGTTCGAAATATTCTGTGGAGAAAATATTTTTTAATGTTGAACTGGTAGTAATGGAAAAATTAAATACCTATTTTTTATGTTAGTTCATTGAAATATGGTAACCAGTTATTATGTAAGTATGACATTTGCGATTTTTTGTGTTTATTTAAATTTTCTAAATTCATTTGTTCACCGTACATATTTGGCTACTTATAATAGTACAATAATCAATGGAGTATCTCCATTCACCAACAATAATAACTACATTATTGTATGCTAGGTCAATATACGTCGCACATCTCAGAATCATAATGGTAAGTGTGACTTTTATATCAAGTCTTCTACGTTACCACGGTCGCTTCTGGAACTAAAACCCTCTCCTGCATTTACTTTTCCCACCACTAAATTCCCAGCTTCCACACTTCAGTGTGTGTTCGATATCGCAAGAAGTGTTTTTAACATTAAAATGCTTACGTGGAAGCAGACGAAGAGCATTATTTCGAATGTAGAAGTATTGTAAGGAGGAGAAACAGAAAATAAAAGCTTTTAATTCCTCTCAATAGTGCCAGAGATAGAGCATCTGCTATGACAAGTCAACAGACAAAAATCATGTGACATAACAGTATCAGCGCGTAAAAACCAGATGATGTAACAGTGTCAGCGCATGCAGCGTTATGACGTAGAAGACTCGATATAGAAGTTGGTCTATAATGGAAATATATTGTGTACCCAATTAATAAAACAATAATATCTATTCATAATGAATTCAAGTTTCAAGGTTTATCCTGGCAATCCATATATTCAATAATAATTGATATAATAAACTAATTTGCGGAATGCGAGAGACAACAATGTAAAGTTTCTTACAAATGAATCTGGAATATGAATTGACTTGCAGATAATTTCTGTGTAAGATGGCAAAACATGATATGTCTGTATTTTTGGCATATTGAGTTATGTGTACCTTCAGCCCCGTCTCAGTGAGATCTACAAGATATCAAAATATGGTATGTCTAGGTCTTATCGGTCGGGAGGAATAAGCTGTCAATTTGTGATTTGTTCATTGTTTGAATATTTTTCGAAGTTTAAAATTGCTCTCCTGAACAATTTAGAAAAAACATCATGTTTTGCCATCTCACTTCAAATTTGATCGTTATGGGTCTTAGTAACCTTTTCTCAGCTTCACGTCCTGATATTCTTTTCATTTTCATGTCTCTCGAGGTATGTGTCTACCATCGATATTTCCACTGACTGAGTATTTTACAATTAATTCTTCTTACATTTAGGCTTCGTCTACATAGAAGTTTCTGTCAACAACTTTGGGAGCAAATTTGTTTCTCGGCTCCATGCTTCAGAGCTGGAGAGCAGTAGGGTGAACTTAAAACTACAAATTATTTAAAAAAAAAAAAAAAAAATAGTGATTGAATAACATGATAATACACACCTATCACTACACATTGTGACGACATATTGATTTTTAGGGTCCCACGATACGCCTTGCACAAAACCTTTATGATCTGGCAACATCGAAACAGTTTTTCCTTTGTGAATGTCCCAAATGATAGCCGAGTTATCCACTGAACCACTCAATAGAAAGTTACTAAATGGGCACCAGCTGATATCGTAAACATCTTCCAAAGGGCCTCGTAAAAGCTTAAAAGAATAAATAACAAGTATTTATTAGAATTACAAATATTAAATACATTAAACACACATAATTCGGAAACACCTAAAAACATAAATGCCCATTAAAAATATCTTGAAAAAAATATGGTGCAGGCAGGACATCAATCAAATTCAAGTAAATACACTTTAGCAATTTAGCCACCTGGACCCTATCTAATTATGATGAAATTAACTAATAGTTATGCAAGCGAAATGTTTCTCAAATTTGTTAATATTGGCGACTGGCTTTTGTGGTTTGAATTAAGGTTCCAATAATAATTACTTGCCTTGTTTTATAACAGCGTCATGATCTCTCCATATTTTAGTCTTAACGTTACTTGCAGTAGCTAATAATTTTAAACTACTACTTTTTAGACCTACTCTAAAGACCAGATGCAAAACAACTGACCTAGCATATTGGCCTGCATAATAAATAACTTATTGTGACATTTATAATGTAAAGAAATTTCATCACCTACCTAATAATATATTTGTTGTCAATCTATTCCTATAATATTCTATTTAACTGACTCTCTCATACAAATATCTACTAAGATTTAAAGAGTGAGCCGTGTAAAATTACCCGGTTTTGGTTAAAACTGATTTGGAAGCTCTAGTCGACGGCTTCATAAAATCTAACAAATTGGTCTGACGACACAATGGCTTCTTTTTTTCAAGCAGAATTTCTTTGTAGCAAGCTAATAATTTTTATATTCTTTGATTTCTAGCTATAAGGCATTCTTAGTTGGACGATGGCCACGTGGCTTAAACGTCGGCCTATAGCGTCGTGGGTCCCATGTTCGAACCTGGGTCTGGCAAGTGCACATATTGTTTTTCAATTTGTGTATGAGTCAGATTTCTTCGTAGCAAGCTAATAATTTTAATATTCTTTGCTTTCTAGCTATAAGGCATTCTTAGTTGGACGATGGCCGCGTCGTGGGTCCCATGTTCAAACCTGGGTCTGGCAAGTGCACATATTGTTTTTCAATTTGTGTATGAGTCAGAGTATGGACCTAATAGGTTGAGCAAGTGGCTGACATCCATTTCATGTAAAAACAAAATCTGTTAATACAAACCTCCAGTCTGTGGAGGCCCATATGATACAATTAGGATCGGACATGGTCGGAATGAATGAAATTTGGAGTCTATGTTTTCTAAAATTTTTAAGCCCTTTTCAATCGAGTTGAGACCTTCTGTCAAGCTTGCAATAAAATTGTCATGTGCTTTTCTGGTGGAGCTGGATCTGAAGTGTCGGATAAAGAACCGCCTAAGTCCGAGTTCGCGTAGTCGTGGTATTACTGCATTCTTCATTCTGATATGAATAAGACTTGACCCAGGAACATAATTTTAATTAAAGTTCTCTCGTCAGGATTTCGATGGATGAGGGTTAAATTTTCATTTGCCTTAAGCCCTTTCCAAAAATATATATTACAAATTATGTATAGAAAATACCTTGTAAACAAGCCATATTTCTCTATCCTGTTCATTGGTCGATTCGAAAAGCTGGGGTGGATCTACATCGCTCTTTTGTTTCCAAATAAAAATGGCTGATTCGTCGTCACCAGAAGCCAGGAACTCTCCGCTGGGAGACCATCGGACCACGTTCACTGTCTTTTGATGTCTTGTCAGATCCGCAGCAACTTCTATGGACACTACTTCTCCTTCGGGCTTAATATACCAGATCTAGAAGAATTTTCATTTATATGACAAAGTGGGATCTTAATAATTTGATATCTCTACACTGTGATTGTAATATACTACGAGAGTGATTAAACTGTAATAAAAGACAATTTTCACACTTACTATGACATGGGTATCTGTTCCAGAAGTTGCTAATCGAAGTGTGTCACTTTGATTTCTTTGTGGTTGAAAATCAACACTCAAAACTGGTCCTCGATCGTGCCACGAAATTTCTGGTATAGAACACTTCATTGTAATAAAATATTATATTTTGAGTATAAAGTTTATGTAACTGCTATTATTGGGTACACAAAATATTAATAACAAATTCACAAGAAATACTAGAACTAGATGTCAATGACAGCCAGGCCCGGCAAAAGTTTTCCCGCCGATTCATTGCGCCGATTAACCAACAGAATGGTATTGGTATTGCTATATGAATATGAAATTAATTCAAACTGGTGGATTGAGTAATCTAGAATTAGACCACCATCATGCTTATGTACTATGTAACCAACACTCCAATACTGATTTTTGGTACATAGAGAGTCAACTTTATGAGAGAGAAAAGCACCCCGAATACAAATTTGACACTAAAAGAAGAATGGCAATGGCAACCTACCTTAAAAACTTAATAAATACATTTATTACATTATTATGTAATATTTATTAAATAAGACAATTTAACGTTATAGCGTAATAATAATGGGTCCAGTGGGTCATTTTTTTTACATTGATTGTTCTTTTTGTAGTAAATAAAAAAGTGCGTTGACTCAAATTAAGTTAATTTAATAAAAACAGAATAACTCAATACATTTACTTTAGTTATCTTTTTGACCTTACTATTTTTGCTATAGTAAAAAATACATTATTTAGATCAAGTATTAATTATTTAGACATGTTTTTGTAGCAGCAACATGAATGTGAAATGTCAAAACATTTTGACGTGTTCGTATTTAAAATTTTATTATAGTCGTGTCAAGTTGATTAGTGTTTATTAGGCGATAGCGCGAATCAATAAAAATTGCGCATCGAACTGGAAGCTTTGTGCATACTTATCATATTACATTTCTGCCTTAGTTATAATTTTATGCTAAAGTTCGGGAATGGCAATCGTATTAGGCGGAGGACTTTCAGGATTATCCGCCGGTTATTACCTCAGAAAGAAATTCTCTCCGTCTAGCTTAAAACTTATCCTCGTTGAAGCCTCCGAGAGATGCGGCGGTTGGGTGGATACAACAGATAATCCCGGATTCATCTTCGAATCGGGGCCAAGAACAATACGCCCGAAAGGCGTACCGGGCATTAACACCCTTAATTTGATTGAAGAATTAGGGTTAACTGAAAAAGTTTTACCTATTTTGCCAGACAGTACTGCTGCTAAAAATCGGATGATTTACGCAAAGAAAAAACTGCATTTACTGCCTTCTACATTATTAGGAGCGTTATTAGTAAAAGAACCTTTCACTAAACCTTTAGCGAGTGCGTTTCTTCATGATTTGAAATCAAAAGCAAAGTACAATTTGACAGATGATACAATGTACAATTTTGTTGAGAGGAGGTTTGGAAGAGAACTCGCTGACTATGCTATTAGTCCCATGTTATGTGGAATTTGTGCAGGAGACGCTAAAGAAATTTCCGTAAAATTTCTTTTGAGTTCATTATTTGAAATGGAACAAAAGCACGGTGGAGTTGTGAAAGGTCTTATAAAATCGGCTTTCTCTAAATCTAAACCCGACGACATTGATTTCAGTAATTTAGCGAAGAAAGCAAAAGAAGAAAAATGGAGTATTTATTCTTTAAATGGTGGACTTGAAACATTACCTATTTCATTACGAGAATCTGTACAACAAACAGGTGGAACCATTTGTACAGATCATAAAGTTGAAGAGATTAAATTCTACAAAGACAATAAGAAAGTCTGCGTTAAAATCAAAGACAAATACGCGTTTTGCGCACAACATTTAATCAGTAGTATTCCAGCCTTCGAGTTGGCACCGCTGGTAAGGAACCAACATCCGAAACTCGCGGATGAATTACGAAACATCCCATTTGTTAATGTAGCAGTAGTTAATTTGCAATATAATTCAAAGGAATTATTAAAACATGACGCTTTTGGATTCTTAGTGCCCCCTGCAGAAAAATTGCCAATTCTCGGTGTGATATTCGACTCCTGCTGTTTCCCTAATCAAAAAGGCACCGTCCTCACCGCAATGATGGGCGGTAAATGGTTCAAACAATATTTCGGCGAAAATCCAACTGAAGAATTCGTACTCAATATTGCGTTATCGCAAGTTAAAGATATTTTGGGAATTGACGTTCAGCCCGATACGTTTAAAGTTAATATTCTAAATAAATGTATTCCACAATATGTGGTTGGCCATCATAACAGGGTCAATAGAATACGGCAGTATATTAATGATAATCAACTTCCTATTTCCTTGTGTGGGTCATCTTATGATGGTGTGGGTGTCAATGATGTCATCCTCTCTGCTAGAAAGGCTACTGAAAATGTTTGTCTTTCGTAATCATTTAGCCGGCTCGCACATCACAATTCGCCTTGTGTGCCTAACGGCCATAAATCAAAAGTTGACAAAATTTCGACGAATGTTGCATCGTACATCCTCGCACATCTGCCCAGCGGCAAACGTCAAACACGAAAAAAGAGAAGTCTCTCGTCTGCCATTTTTATTGTGTTGATTGTATGAACAAACGTCAAACGCGGCGGCGTGAGCGAGCAATGACATTGTAGACAGAGACAAAGACAGAAATGACCGATGGCCGCCAGCTGTGCGCTTGCGCGGAGGCGACATTCCCGAGATCGACATGCACGCTTTGGCCATTGCAACTAGACGAATGTCGCAGGGTCGCAGAGTTGCAGTTGCATCGGCCAATCTGCGAAGGTCCATTTGATAACGTTTGTTTCTTGGTTTACGATGACGTCACATCGACGAATTCGTCGTAAGACGCATGCGGCGAGTTCTGATGTGCGAGCCCTCTTATGTTCTATTTTGTATAAATTTCCATGCTTGCTGATGTTTTTCCATAACATGGGTCCATTATACCAGTACTTCTTAAACTGGGGGGCGCGGCCCTCTAGGGCAGTGCTTCTCAAACTTTTTCATACCGCGGCCCCCGAAATCAGAAAAAATAAATCCAAGGCTCCCCTCCACCCCACCCCAAAAATTTTAGTCTTTAGTGACGAACAGTCCTTTATTTAACATTAATTATTATTATAGGTACATTTTTATTAAAAGTAATATAACAAAGTAACAAATAAGTACTTGCTTGTAAATCAAAAATTAACTTAAAATTTATTACAGCTACAAAAACAATATGCAGTACAATGTTTGAAATGCTAATTCGCAGGGTTTGCTCCAAAGTCTCTATTGAAAGACACAACCTATGTTTATTTTTATTACCAGTAATGATGAAAATGCTGTTTTGCATAGGTAGGTATGTTGTCGCAAAAGGAATTATTAACAATGCGGCTTTTGCGATTGACGGATATTCTTGCTGTTGCCTTATCCAAAATTATGCAAGACTTCTTTCATTTAATTCGACTTCTAGGGAATTAATTATCGGATCTAATATCCACAAATTCTTCTTGAGCTGCCCATGTAATATGGTCATATTTTAAGGATTTCGTAAATGGTGTTCTTATGCAATTGTACTTTTGGTATTCATTTAAGTTTGGGAAATATATGTTGAAACATCGTTGTGATTCGACAATGTGATCAAGTAGGTATAACACTTAATTGAAGTCGAGAGTGATATTATTAGTAAGAAACTCATTCAAGCATGAAAACATGTCAGTGCAACCTTTTGATTATGAAGAAAACTATTTTTAGAAAGCTTGAAATTTGATACTTATTCAGAATTAAAATGTTGATATCTTTTCCCTGAAGAGAAATATCCAATTCATTTACTAATCCGCAAATATGAAGCAAAACACATCCATTTTTCATAACTAAAGTGTGAAGAAAAATCTGATTTATTGTCACGAAGAAAAAGGCGAAGTTCATTACTAAGTTCTACAATTCTTATTCATATCGGATAAAGTATTGTGATCGTGGAAAAATTCAACCTCGCAATTTTAACTGATTTGTATCAGGTGTCCAGTGATCACGTTATTTTTGTTTTTTCAAATACTGAAATATTCCGTGGCTCCCTGGGAGGAGCTCCACGGCCCTCTGGGGGGCCACGCCCCCCAGTTTGAGAAGTACTGCTCTAGGGGGCCCTGGAGCTCCTGCTAAGGAGCCGCGAAATATTTCAGTATTTGAAAAAAATATGAAAACGTGTTCACTAGATGAATGAAATCATTTATTTTTAATAAAAATGTAACTTTCGGTTTAAGGGAAGCAAGTGGCAAACAAATTTTGAAAAAAGCTGATATACTGGATCATTTGTTAGATTTTCATTCATAATTTATGAATTATGCCAAAATCGGCTATGAAAATTATTAGCGCGGTTC
Organism: Rhyacophila brunnea; assembly: GCF_057557595.1. Lineage (NCBI taxonomy): Eukaryota > Metazoa > Arthropoda > Insecta > Trichoptera > Rhyacophilidae > Rhyacophila > Rhyacophila brunnea. The sequence continues at coordinate 26,135,621 of NW_028232752.1, forward strand.
CGCCTGGCTTGCCGTAAACCGACTTGTACCATAATTAATGTTAAATAAAATACTGTTGGTTTCTAAAGACTAAAATTTTTGGGGAGGGAGCCTTGGATTTTTTTTCGGATATCGGGGGGGTCGTGGTATGAAAAAGTTTGAGAAAATGATCATACAATGTCTTTGTATATATCGATACAATCTTAATAAGCCGAAAAAAGTGCAGCTTTTGACCTAGGGGACCACCATATAATATATACCATATTATGGTGTCATTCCCTAGGGAGGGAGGGGTCTGATATAATGTCTTGATTTCTGATCCCTTTGGTGGTAGGAAATGTCACAAAACCAACAAAATATAAACTCATTTTTTATAAAAGGAGGTGGTTTAAAATATGATGTATTTCAGACAGGGGGTAAATATTTTTGATACAGTATGACGATTGGGGGAGGGGGGGGTGTAAAAATACTGGAAATCGTATGACATTATTTATGAAGGAATCTTGCTTGTAAAGGTTCTTACGAATGTTTTATTTTTATATAATATATGTTTGGCAAGGGCAGCTGCAATGTTATGAAGCGTTATTTTAAGAATCAGATTACATGTTATGCTGGTTTTTATAAATATATAGAGAATTGGTGTTACATACATTCTATGTAAATAATGCAGAATTTTTTTTTTCTAATTTGGTAATTGTTGGAAGTTTGGATTCGAAGAGGTGTATATTTTAAATAAAACTATTTAACATAAATAATTTATATGTTTATTTTATTTTTTTTACACATTATACATCATTAGCAGTATCCAGTAAAATAGATAGTGATTCCTGTTTGTTCTCTTACACTATCAATTAAATTTAAATAAAAAAAAGATTTCAGAACACTTCTTTGACTGGATATGCTGAAATCTGTCCAATTAATTTGAATTAAAAGGTGAACTGTTAACGATAGCAAAAAGGTCATAAATAAAAGATAACCTATATTTTCTCATTTAAAAATATACTTAATATACCGAAATTCATATTATGTAGTCTCTTTTTAAGATAATTTTGTTAATGAGAATAATGTAATTATTTAACTTTTACATATTATTCAATAAATACGGTTCCTTTTAAATTCTACTGTGTATCAATTGTTAAAAAAGGTGTTTTATAATAGTAGGATAAATAGTTATTAAACATAAAGTCATTTTATAAAGTAGAATAGTGATGATAAAAATCAATATTATGTAAATCATGATACCTGTACTGCATAATATGAACAGTCATGAATTTTATTGAAAAGGATTTATATTATAAAGAGCGTCTTTGGACGCCTTAATTACACCGATTCTTATGTTAATTACTATCAATCAACTAATTGCGGCATAGAAAGGATTAAGTTAGTATGTACCTAGCAATTCTACTTTTACCACCGACAAAGTAGAAACAGAATATTAATCAATAATATTGAAGGCTATACATATTTAGTTCTAGATAATATAGGCACATAAGTACAAATTTAAATTAAGTAGTTCAAAAAAAAATAATTCTCTCAGGTATTTCAAGGCTTAAAATAAAACTAAAACTTAGTGGAAAACGGAAAAAAATCTTTTATAATATTGTGAGTATAATATTGAGAAAGCGTTATTAAACCTAATTCACACAAACGATAATCATTATAAAATTTATTAAACCTAACAGAGGGTTGATACTGAATCCCAATGGATAAAATAATTAATAAGTTAGTTTTCTTAAAGCAAAAATGAGTTACCTATATATATTATGTAAGCCATTATACTATTAATACAATTAAACCCTTTACTAGTGTAAAGCGTTACTTGCATAACTATATTATAATTTGTTTATTTCTTAAGCCGGAGCGACAATCTTTCCAAGGTTTAAGTATAATGAAATTTGTATCGTATGAGTCGACGGAGGGCGTGGCGTGCTAGCCACAGTGTTGGTGTAAGTATAAGTCAATGCACAGCCTGCAATCACATTGTCTCCGACAGATAATGATTCTTCCGGTACTACTTCCATATTCACAGCCAGTTTATTGGATTTTCTCCACAATATCACCCTGAAAGAAGAAAGACAATTGAATTTTTTGCTATTTATCTTATCAGTTTTTAATATTATACCATATGTGTTACTAATACTTACTTTGGGTCATCGTTGTAGTTCTGAGTGTCATCTACATATTCCGATGCATCGTCTCGTTGAGGCAATCGTAGTTGATCAGCAGGCGGTAATAGGTTTGCGTTGCAAGTAATGTTGGTCTTTGCATACTCATTGTCGATCTAGAAGACACAAATTTAATTAAACATCGTCCTTGCACTTTCAAAGCCCTATTCTGCACTATATCTGCACACTATTCATGGTTTGCGTACAAAATAAATTTGAATAATTCAACACACCATTTCACAAAACTGGCAATGTGTACATCAAGTTATTTTCATCAAGTTTGAATTAAAACGATCATGTTGCTGTACATATGTATATATACTTTTTGAACCTTTTAAATGGTTATGCATACAAAAATAAAATAACATTTTATTCACACAACAAAGATACCCACAAATATTTGATTATAGATACTTTGGAAGTGTTTAAAAAAAATATCTCCATATTCTTGGACGCAATCATTAAAATTTGCAGCGTTTTTTGTCATTCCTGTTAAGTTTTGAAGGCGCATGATGATATGATATCAATACTCGAGACTTTTACAGTTACATACTATTTGCTATCGTATTTTGGTCTGTTACCGTGTGTACTTCTTTCCTCGTCATTTCAGGCTTATTACAAAGGCCATTCTCAAGAGATAATGTGATGAATGTGAATGCTATTCTACAAAATATGTGTCGAAAAATGTTACGAGGGTGGGTCAATAATTCCTTAGAAAAAAGCATTAAAACAGTTTTTATTTTTGTATTTTTTTTTTATTTCTCAACATAATCTCCTTGGAGCTCAATACACTTGGTTAGACGTTTCTCAATTTTTTTTAAACCGTCAGAAAAATAAGTTTTCGGAAGGTCCTCAAAATAAGCATTTGTCCGATCGATGACTTCTTCATTTGAAAAAAAACGTTGTCCACTTAGCCATTTTTTTAAGTTTGGGAAAAGGAAAAAGTCACTGGGGGCTAAATCTGGCGAATACGGTGGGTGGTCGACCAATTCGAACTTCAATTCTTCAATTTTAGCCATTGATCGTAAACATGTGTGAACACGGGCATTGTCCTGATGAAAGAGGATTTTTTTCCTGTTTAAATGAGGCCGTTTTTCTTCAATTTCGTTTTTTAGCTGGTCCAATAAAAATGCATAATAATCCCCTGTTATTGTTTTTCCTTTTTCCAAATAGTCAACGAAAATAATTCCACGTGCATCCCAAAATACAGTAGCCATAACCTTACCAGCTGATTTTACGGTTTTCGCCTTCTTTGGACATGGTTCGCCTTTCGCAATCCACTGCTTTGACTGTTCTTTCGTCTCGGGAGTATAGTGGTGTATCCATGTTTCATCTACAGTCACAAAGCGACGAAAAAATTCATCCGGATTGCGTTGCATGAGCGACAACAGGGCTTTAGAGGCCACCACCCTATTCCGTTTATTGTCGACTGTGAGCAAACGCGGCACCCATCTTGCAGAAAGTTTTTTCATGCCCAATTTGTCATGTAAAATAGAAATGACGCTACCTTTTGAGATCCCTGTAACCTCAATTATCTCACTCAACTTTAATCTTTGGTCACTTAACACCATATCGTGGATTTTATTGATCATTTCTGGTGTAGTCACCTCTACAGGACGTCCTGAGCGTGGTTCATCCTTTGTTGATGTACGACCACGTTTAAATTCATTTAACCAGTTATAAATAGTTGCAAGTGAAGGAGCAGATATGCCGTGAACTAAATCCAACTCATTTTTTATTTCCTTTGCTGTTAACCCTTTTATATTAATATGTTTAATAACAGCTCTAAACTCAATTTTCTCCATTTTCCATTTTCCACAAGCAATTTTTTTTTTAAATGTACGAGAAACACACAACAACCCGACCAATCTGATTGAAACTTCGCAGCATACTGAATCGGTAGTGCCGCTGCATGAAAACAAACCGCTTACAGTACTAGTCGCGCCACCTGTCGGCTTTTCTAAGGACTTATTGACCCACCCTCGTAGTATTAGCTGATAGTAAACATTGTTCAGAGTACAAATGGTACTATAGTGAAACAACTTAACTTTGAAATTACGCAGATTGCGATTTCTTCTACTACACGTGAATTACATAGGGTAAATTTAATTATTGTTACCGTTATTATTTCCGACTGCTCTTATGAGACCTATTGCATCATTTTCTCTCGCTCGGTGTCTCGCTCTAACTACGTCATATTTTCTGTCAATCTATTGAACTTCATGCTTATGTGCATGGCCCCCACAAGGGGGGGGGGGCTGAAGATAATTATAATAGTTGTTGTATCCTACCAGCAAGGAACAACCACAACACTACAACATCTATAAACTTACTTCTTGACATTTAGTCTTTCCTTCTTCTCCACTCTCTTGGGGAACCTCTTGAGCTGGCGCTTCTGAGATTGGCAATAGATGAATGGTCGTGTCATGTCCCGTTGGGTTGGACAGCTTCAAGACCAATTCAGCCGGCTGTCCAGGCCGTAAGTCTTTGCAAGATATAATCCGCACTTCAGGAATGTGATAACTGTAAGGAAATAAAAAAAAATCATTGTTAAAAAATAGAACATCTTCCTACCAGATAGTAGATCATCATTTATGAGTCCATCGCAACTGACTTGAAAAGGATAGGTACATTTTGTTCTAAAAACAACTCGATCCAAAAATATTCTTTGGTAATGCAGTAACAACAGAAATTTTCTAGTACAATACATAGTACATTTCTTGATCCTCTGCTATGATCAGTAAGTTTTAGTTAGTAGGTTTACTAACATGATGTTAGCATTTTTTTGTGTGAAATTGAAACAATTCTTGGTGGAAAGACATCGTATTAAAAACACAATATTATTATGTAGTACATACTTATTCTATATAATTTAATAATCATCAGGATCGGTTTCGTCCGCTGATTCAGTTGACAATGTTCTATTTTATTTACTATTTCTTTTTATTCCGCATATTTGCTCGTGTCCTACAAAATTCTCCACCGTATCTATGGATCAATCACGGATGGCAACAATCAAAGATTGAAAGGCGGAAATATTAGTCTATACGACTAATCAATGATGATTGATAGACTGCGCTGGCTACATCATGTGCACTGCATGAACCAACAGCAAAGAGAGCATTGTTGAGCAATCCAATAAGGTGCAGAAACAGGCCAAAAATTTGTTGGCTAAATGCAGCCATCAATAACTACAACGTAAGGTAAGTATGGGGAATATGCCTAATGGGGGAAGACGCAAAGCTCAATGAATTTATTCATCCATCGCTAGATGTTGGTGCAGTAACCATTTTTAGGATTTGTCATTAGTACCGGAGAACACATGCTAGGCGTTGGTCCTGTAAAATTTTAAATTGAAAAAATACGCTTATAAAACGAGGTAAGTACCCATTTTTTTGGTAGTAGGTACCTTATTTACACATTTACTCAAAATATTCTCAGCATAAAGATTTGATTTGATTCATGGTTAAGTTCAGTTTCATTGAATAATACACTATGTTTGCCATCACGTTTTACTGTTTGAGGTTATGTGGCATACCGGCGTTATTTTATTTCTGTCCTTGGCATCTTACCCTTACAAATGGGGGAAGATGCCATTTTGAATATTTTTGGTCATTCACTATCTCAGTTTTTAGTATTTTTCAAAGCCTCATCTTTAATCATTATTGCATTAACATTAAAACGTATTTCTGTCATTGACAAAGTAATATAAAAATTCGATATTGCAGTACCTATTGTAACGAAATTAGCCTTTCTGATGTGAGTGAATTCAGTGATGAAGAAAACTATTGCGCCATTTGCAAGGGATATTACTTGACAGAGAAAGCCCTACAGTTGATTGGATTGCATGTGTAAGGTGCCAAAAAATGGCTACATGCAACATGCACATCCAATCCGGACATTTGCGATCTGTGTCTGAAGTCTTATTTTTTTTTAGTTTTTTATTTAGCATCTTCCCCGACAAAGTGGGGGAAGTTGGCATTTTTAGTTTTTTTTGTTTTTATACTGTTCCAGTTAATTTTTTAATAATATTGTTGCTAAATAATATAATAAAGTGTTTTTCTATTATAATGATGTTTTTATTTTGAATATAAAAATTAGGCATATTCCGCCAACTTACCTTATATACTTGAGGAATCGAATTACAGACAGAATTACAATAGGGACAGATGGAGAGAGTTGTTGGAGAAAGTAATGATAATTCTTTACCAATTTTAGTTGCAAGTGATTTTTTTTTCAGAAAAAAATTTAAAATACGGTTGATCTTTAAATCCATCTTTTTCTTAAAGCACTTAGTTTATACCACTTTAAAGTATGCCGACCTTGCTCTATTTCTCGTAAAAACAAAATCTGTTAATACAAACCTCCATTCTGTGGAGGCCCATATGATCTTATAAGGATCGGACATGGTCGACCTTGCGCTGTACTAACATGGTATATTCATACTTCAGTATTCAATAACTTACTAAGCAAATAGTTGAATCTTGAACTTAATAGACCCGGGATTGTATTCAGGTTTGGTGACATTATGGTCACATTGTCTACATCTCTGTGACCTCTTAATGAACAACTGCTTGGCTGACGGGAACAGTCCATCCACAGTCGGCGGCTGATATTCCGGCTGCGCAAGTCTCTGCTCCATGTTGGTCACTGCGAATGTGATAAATCATCATAAAATACCAATGCTATAACCTATTTGCTCAGTTATAAATTTCTTCGAAACACTTATGCAAATTAAAACATAAATAATTTATTTTAATTCATGTTTCACTAATATACGAAGTCTGTTCATTGTCTGCATCTGTTTTTGTCTAAACCCTAGCCCCTTTCAAAATAGTCTCTCTAACATTGCATCTCTCAGCGGTTGGAGCTGAAGAAATTGTTGGAAGCATTTCTAGAATACCTCTTTTGGAATGAAGTAAAGCTGGGCCATTATGTTCCGCATAATGTGTTTTTAATTAATCAGAAGCGCCTAGTTTCAAATCCCCCTAAAACAGTTTTTGAAAATTTTTGAGTTAGATACCAATGTATTTAGATGGATATTTTTGTTACCTATATGATGGCCAAAGATTGAACTTTAAAAAACGCCAAAAACCGTCAATCAAAATGAATCAAATGATCAAAAATTAAGGTAAATTTTAAAACCCGCTAAAATGGTTGGGTGTGCTTTTCAAATACCCCTAAAATGGAAAGCCAAAATACTATTTAGAATGTAACGAATTAAAACATAAATACATAAAGTTCACAGATTTAATAGATGAGTTTTTCTCATTTTTCTCAGAACTACGAGGGTGGGTCAATAATTCCTTAGAAAAAAGCATTAAAACAGTTTTTATTTTTGTATTTTTTTTTTATTTCTCAACATAATCTCCTTGGAGCTCAATACACTTGGTTGGACGTTTCTCAATTTTTTTTAAACCGTCAGATCAATAAGTTTTCGGAAGGTCCTCAAAATAAGCATTTGTCCGATCGATGACTTCTTCATTTGAAAAAAAACGTTGTCCACTTAGCCATTTTTTTAAGTTTGGGAAAAGGAAAAAGTCACTGGGAGCTAAATCTGGCGAATACGGTGGGTGGTCGACCAATTCGAACTTCAATTCTTCAATTTTAGCCATTGATCGTAAACATGTGTGAACACGGGCATTGTCCTGATGAAAGAGGATTTTTTTCCTGTTTAAATGAGGCCGTTTTTCTTCAATTTTGTTTTTTAGCTGGTCCAATAAAGATGCATAATAATCCCCTGTTATTGTTTTTCCTTTTTCCAAATAGTCAACGAAAATAATTTCACGTGCATCCCAAAATACAGTAGCCATAACCTTACCAGCTGATTTTACGGTTTTCGCCTTCTTTGGACATGGTTTGCCTTCGCAATCCACTGCTTTGACTGTGCTTTCGTCTCGGGAGTATAGTGGTGTATCCATGTTTCATATACAGTCACAAAGCGACGAAAAAATTCATCCGGATTGCGTTGCATGAGCGACAACAGGGCTTTAGAGGCCACCACCCTATTGCGTTTATTGTCGACTGTGAGCAAACGCGGCACCCATCTTGCAGAAATATTTTTCATGCCCAATTTGTCATGTAAAAAAGAAATGACGCTACCTTTTGAGATCCCTGTAACCTCAATTATCTCACTCAACTTTAATCTTCGGTCACTTAACACCATATCGTGGATTTTATTGATCATTTCTGGTGTAGTCACCTCTACAGGACGTCCTGAGCGTGGTTCATCCTTTGTTGATGTACGACCACGTTTAAATTCATTTAACCAGTTATAAATAGTTGCAAGTGAAGGAGCAGATATGCCGTGAACTAAATCCAACTCATTTTTTATTTCCTTTGCTGTTAACCCTTTTATATTAAAATGTTTAATAACAGCTCTAAACTCAATTTTCTCCATTTTCCATTTTTCCATTTTCCACAAGCAAATTTTTTTTTTAAATGTACGAGAAACACACAACAACCCGACCAATCTGATTGAAACTTCGCAGCATACTGAATCGGTAGTGCCGCTGCATGAAAACAAACCGCTTACAGTACTAGTCGCGCCACCTGTCGGCTTTTCTAAGGACTTATTGACCCACCCTCGTACCTAAAATCGTTTTAGCAGCTTTTGAAACTTGGAATTTCAATTCACATCAAAGGTATTTTAAATAAACGAATTAAAATTTTAATGAACAAATAGATGTTTTACCATATTTAAGATTGACTGGTTTTGTGAATATATCACTTGGTAAATCGTTTGGATCAGATGTGGGGACAGCCGGTGAGGCGATGGGAGCTCCTTCACCACCTCCGATGCCCAGAGAGCTTGCCCCGCTGACTCTCGCACGGGCCATTGCGCTTGTCAAACCTATTTTGTCCTGAAAATTTAGATAAAATTATCACTTTAGAACATGTAACAATATTCAAAGTTATTTGATAAACTATTTTTTTATTCAACTGATAATTCACAAGATTTAAGATTCAAAGCACAAAAATCGGTAACCAATATTAATGAAATTTGCTTTAGTTGCACAACTACTTTTTAAATTTCATTATAATAGAGTTAAATCATAAAGTTGTGATTTTAGGTATTTCATAAAAAACAAATGATTACTTACAGTTAATGTTAAATATTTTCCACTCATTACGAATTTCTTGCGTTCCCTCTCTAACTTAGTCTGCTTTTCTTGCATAGCCAGAGACTTGTAATGGTCTTGCAACAGAGATATCCTCTGGGAGTACACACTCATGTGTTCTGGCCACCCTCCGGTTGCTAAAAATGAAATAGATAAATTGGGATCAAAATGGTACTCACATATTCTTGTTGGTAAACATTAATCCTGATGGAAAGCCAGCGCCTTATGCACTGGACTACGAGGGCCTATTCATTTCATAATTATCATGATCAGTCTGAATAAATTCATTGCTAAATGAAGGCTTCTCTTCAAGTTAACATTCCCATAGAATTGTGTTGCAATATTGAATAAACGGCGTTTGCCAGCTTGTGAAACAGTTGGCCGCTGTCAGCTAGGTCCGCTACTTTTTTTATCAATCAACTACACATTTTTCACTTACCAACAGACTGATCGGGCATGCCAACATCTCTAGAAGTCCACCTACAGTTGGAGCAAGACAGGTAATACATTTTCTTCGGAGCCTTCGGGTCCACTTTCGGGTCGGGTTTTGCTTCGGCTTTAGTGCTATCCTCAGAAGCAATTGACAGCCTGGCTTGAGAAACATTCGTCGCCCGTGTTGAGAGTGTGTGAAAACAACTAGGGCAATCGAAACAGCTACCGCATCTGTTCTTTTTCAATCGGGCTTCTGAGGAAGGCATGTTTTCTAAGCAGTTGGCGCAATAAAGAGAGTCCACCTGAAATCGAAAACATATTTATATAAAATAAGCTTTTAAAATCATAAATGTAGTAAAATATAAGTACTCAATAATTCATGTAATCCTTGCCTCATGACAGATGCAAAATCCACACCGAACTTTCAAGCAATGTCTACAAAAGTATATGTTTGTGATGGGTTTCAGTTTGCCACAAGTGCATGCGTATTGCACATAGTCCGGTTGAATTAAGTATGCCATTGTTTCTCGGTCAGTATATATAAATTTTCTTTCTAATTAAATCTAACTAATTGAAAGTTTAAATGACACCGAAGTGACAGCCACGGCGTTGTCAAAATTGCACATTAACACTGTTCCAGTGTTGCCATATTTTGAAAGTGGAATTATAGTACAGAGCCTCCAAAATTATAGTATTTGGGGATAAAATATAGTACGCGTTGTCATCTGTTGTTTTTAGGTAAAATATTTCGTCGCGGGCCGCAGGTTCCCAATTTTTCATAGTCGGCTTGTTTTTTTTAGGAAAAACATTTCGCCGCGGGCCGCAAATTTCCAAATTTTCGTAGACCACTCGATTGCGAAATGGCAAATGCAAAATGATAGTACTTCTATATAAAACTATAGTACGATTTTCAAAATTATAGTATTTTGGGCGTACTATAATTTTGGTCCGCGTACTATGTACGATATAAAATAGGTATAGTATCCCCAAAATACTATAATTTTGAATATCGTACTATAATTTCGCATTTGCCATTTCGCTATCGAGTCGTCGGCGAAATTTTGGAAATTTGCGACCCGCGGCGAAATTTTTTTTCCTAAAAAAACGAGCTGACCATGAAAAATAGGGAACCTGCGGCCCGCGGCGAAATATTTTTCCTTAAAAAAACGAGCCGACTATGAAAAATCGGAAACCTGCGGCCCGCGGTGAAATATTTACACATTCTCCGTTATTTTTTTTTCTTCTGAGAAACAAAAAACCCATATATTTTCAACAGATGACAATGCGTACTATATTTCATCCCCAAATACTATAATTTTGGAGGCTCTGTACTATAAGTCCACTTTCAAAATATGGCAACACTGGCTGACAGTCTCTCCAAACAGTCCAAACTCATTCTTCAAGGTGTATCAGGCATACACAGAGATATTAAATGATCTGTATGCAGTCCAGATAGTAGAAATATGTTGGATCGACTGCTTAACAAAATGGCGGTGTGTCATGTGAAAAAAAAATACCATACCTACTATAAGTGATATTATATTTATCTACATATTCATATCGTTATCATTATCATCATCATCAACTAGTATCAATCCACTGCTGGATGAAAGGTTCCGCAACCTGATTCTACTACTGGCGGTTAAACGAATTTTGTGATAGTATACCTATTTCTATCATCCTTATCGATATCGACCTGAAACAATCCATTGCTGGATAAAGGCCTCCCTACCCTGATTCTACTCCTTTCTGTCATTTGAATTGCTGTATTTATCAAAATCGTTAATATTATATTTATTTACATATTCATATCGTTATCATCATCATCATCAACTAGGGTCAAACTACTGCTGGATGAAGGATTCCTCAACCTGATTCTATTACTAGCGGTCAAACGAATTTGTGATATTATACCTATTTCTATCATCCTTATCAACGTCGACCTGAACCAATCCACTGCTGGATAAAGGCCTCCCTAGCCTGATTCTATTCCTTTCTGTCATTTGAATTGCTATATTCGGTTGTATAATTGGTATATCGGTTGAGTGGATTTTGCGTTAAAATCAGACAAACCGATAGATAGATAGAGATTACAAGTATATATTATGGGCCAAACATAAATATACGTCAGTAAATTTGTATCTTAATCAGGTCCATTTACCTGGAACACCCAATGTTAAAACTCCAACTTTTTTTGCGTGCATTTGTTTGTGCATCGTTAGTGCATGTTTGTGCACGATTTTTTTTCGTTTGTGCACCTATAATAACCGAAAAATTCCAATTTCAAATTGGGTGTTCCAGCTAAACGTTGGGTCACCCAATGTTGAAATTTCAACTTTTTTCGAGTGCATTCGTTTGTGCATCGTTAGTGCACGTTTGTGCACGCGTTTTTTTCGTTTGTGCACGCACATTAAGGGGGTTATTCGCAATTCAATTTGGGTGACCCAGCTAAATGCTGGATACTTGTGTCACTAAACATGTGTTTTTCTTTAAATTTAAATTGTAAACACTTGTGTGTTGGTAGTGAACGTTAGTGCACGATTTTGTTTTGCTTTTTCACCTATATTTAGCGCGCTATTCAATTTTAAAGTTTGTATGCAAAACCTGACTGGGTGAGTTTAAAAAAATTATTTGTTGTTAAATCTCTTGTTGCAAAGCTAGTGCGCAATTCTGCATACTTTTTTTATTTTTTTTCTCATATAGTGCGTGAGTTATTCTATATGAAATATTTAATGAACGTTAAGTAGAACCACCCAACAAACTTTTTTATTTTTTTATTAAGTCATCAAGTTGTCTATTATTGGCTTACGTTTGTGCACGTGCTTTTTTTGTTTTATCGATTATATCGTGAGAGATATTATTTTTTAAATTTTAGGGACTTGATACTTTAACCATTAAATTTGCCTTAAAATTTTTTTGTTTAGTGCATCCTATTAAATTAATTTATGTTAACTTTTAGCACGATTTAAAAAAAAATTATCTCTTATATTAAGCTAGTAATTAGATTTTGAGTGGCCGTCAAGTTTTAAAACCAAACATTTTTTTTCCACATTTTTTAAATGCACACCTTTGAGTAATTTAATTACATGATTTATCATGAAGTTTTTATTGTCTTTCCATTTAAATTACGCGAAAAATTCGCTTTTTTCCATTTTCACTAAGTACCCCGTCAAAATGTCCTGAACAAAAACGACCGAATCCGTTTGGAACATCCAGTCAAAAGAGTCTCCTCAAAATAGCCAAAACGGTGTAAGGTGCACTAAATATGTCGGTTTATAATAGACTACCTCAAAATTGACAATCTGATTACACAAAAGTGTCAAAATTACAAAATCATTCAACTTGCTTAACATTTATCTATTTATTTATGATTTTGAATGGATCAATGTCAGTTTAATAAGGAAAAATGCAGTCAATTATATAATTATACTTACCTACTGTTTTTTAAAATGATCTGTAATAAAAATAAATACCGTTAAGTTATTAGAATACAATTAGGTATGCATACTTTTGAAAAATGCAATAGGTATGTTTTTATGCAACGATATTTTCCTCAAAAGATAATATTGGAATGACATTTATATTTTTTTTATATAAAGGGGTTAACTTGCAGGCACTAAACTCTTCCTAATAATATTTGCTTCTTCTTTTTCTCTGTTTCTCCAGGTGGTGAAACGTATGCTTGTAGTTCTGGTAGGTGTTATGTTAGGAGAGAAGTGTTAGTCACTTCATATTATGCTATTCAGAATCGATATCAATGCCATTAACGTATATAAGTATAGACATCTTATCCGTGGTAAACTCAAAATACCTAAACTATCAACTTACCAACTTTTGGCAGCATCGTATCGAATTCGTTGTTTAAGAACTCATAAACTTACACATTCAGGAGAAAAACCAGTTGCGTGTAATGAGTGATGACTTTGAAATGTAATCAAATATGTCATTTAAAAAACCTAGTAGTCTTAAAACATGTGGAATGACAATACTGGTGCACACACTAACGAATGCGATTTATGTTCATATAGATGCTCGCAAATTAAAGTTTTAAAAGACACAAAATGACACATTCCGATGAAAAATCTAATAAATGCAATGTATGTTCATATAGATTTTCGCGAATAATATGCACACTTACCGGACCGAGGATTGGAACTAGGGACACTTGACGCAATATGCCAATGCTTAAGCCGCGCGGCCATTTTTGGTGGATGGTGAAAAACCTTATAAATGCAATGTTTGTTCATATAGATGCTCGCAACTAAGTCATCTTAAAAACTAACAAATGACAAATTCTGGTGAAAAACCTTTAAAATTCGATGTATATTCATATAAATGCGTACGACTTTGTTGTCTTAAAAGACATGAAATGAATATGTACATATTATATAGAACATACTCGTGAAAAATCTTATAAATGCAATGTATGTTCATTTGGATGCTCGCGACGGAGAAATCTTCAAACATATGTAAAGACACAGAATGGTGAATAACCTTTTAAATAAATTGACTACTTATACGGAGGCTCGGAACAAAATTATCTTAACGCTCATAAAACGAAACAGGAGAAAAACCATTTGCGTGTGATGAATTTAATTTTGAAAGTAGTACCTAAAAAAATATGGCATTTAAAAACTCATAATCGTGATGAGTTTAAATATAAATGTAAACATACATGTAAGTAGGTACGTTGTTTAAGAACTAATAAACACACACATTCAAAAGAAAACCATTTGCGTGAAACAATTGTCGAAGCTGTCAGAGGCAATAACTTTTTAAAGAACCTACAAAACTTTATTTGATATCGATTCTGAATAGCATAATATGAAGTGACTAACACTTCTCTCCTAACATAACACCTACCAGAACTACAAGCATACGTTGCACCACCTGGAGAAACAGAGAAAAAGAAGATGCAAATATTATTAGGAAGAGTTAAGTGCCTGCAAATTAACCCCTTTATATAAAAAAATATAAATATCATTCCAATATTATCTTTTGAAGAAAATATCGTTGCATAAAAACATACCTATTGCATTTTTCAAAAGTATGCATACCTAATTGTATTCTAATAACTTAACGGTATTTATTTTTATTACAGATCATTTTAAAAAACAGTAGGTAAGTATAATTATATAATTTACTCCATTTTTCCTTATGAAACTGACATTGATCCATTCAAAATCATAAAAAAATAGATAAATGTTAAGAAAGTTGAATGATTTTGTAATTTTGACACTTTTGTGTAATCAAATTGTCAATTTTGAAGTAGTCTATTATAAACCGACATATTTAGTGAGCCTTACACCGTTTTGGCTATTTTGAGGAGACTCTTTTGACTGGATGTTCCAAATGGATGCGGTCGTTTTTGTTCAGGACATTTTGACGGGGTACTTAGTGAAAATGGAAAAAAGCGAATTTTTCGCGTAATTTAAATGGAAAGACAATAAAAATTTCATTAAAAATCATGTAATTAAATTACTCAAAGGTGTGCATTTAAAAAATGTGGAAAAAAAATGTTTGGTTTTAAAACTTGACGGCCACTCAAAATCTAATTACTAGTTTAATATAAGAGATAAAAATTTTAAAAATCGTGCTAAAAGTTTACATAAATTAACTTAATGGATACACTAAACAAAAAAATTTTAAGGCAATTTTAATGGTTCAAGTATCAAGTCACTAAATTTTAAAAAATAATATCTCTCACGATATAATCGATAAAACAAAAAAAGCACGTGCACAAACGTAAGCCAATAATAGACAAATTGATGACTTAATAAAAAGTTAAAAAAGTTTGTTGGGTGGTTCTACTTAACGTTAATTAAATATTTCATATAGAATAACTCACGCACTATATGAGAAAAAAAATAAAAAAGTATTCAGAATTGCGCACTAGCTATGCAACAAGATATTTCACTACAAAATATTTTTTTAAACCCACCCAGTCAGGTTTTGCATACAAACTTTAAAATTAAATAGCACGCTGAATATAGGTGAAAAAGCAAAACAAAATCGTGCACTAACGTTCACTACCAACGCACAAGTGTTTACAATTTAAATTTAAGGAAAAACACATGTTTAGTGACACAAGTATCCAGCATTTAGCTGGGTCACCCAAATTGAAATGCGAATAACCCCCTTAATGTGCGTGCACAAACGAAAAAAAACGCGTGCACAAACGTGCACTAACGATGCACAAACGAATGCACTCGAAAAAAGTTGAAATTTCAACATTGGGTGACCCAACGTTTAGCTGGAACACCCAATTTGAAATTGGAATTTTTCGGTTATTATAGGTGCACAAACGAAAAAAAAAGTTGGAGTTTTAACATTGGGTGTTCCAGGTAAATGGACCTATCTTAATCTCGATTCAATAAACTCTGTGACCATATCGTGCTTATTGATTTAATAAGTGTTTGTCGTACTGTATATTTTTATCTTTTAACATTTTTGATGCGCCATTTTTTTTTTTTGATCTAGCCTTTCTATTTTAAATAATAATGTGTAAATTACGATTTTCGTTGTGTCATCTTAACTGGCTTACAAATAAATAATTATTCGTCATTCTCCAGATCATATCCAAAATGAAAACACTCATGAATCCATGAGGTATTACAAAAAAAAAAAAAAAAACAATGTGACTTTCAACAGATGGCACACCGATCAGGAATCAAACGTACTAACCATACGTACTCTGCTCTGGGACATTCGCAGCAGAGAGGTTAAAATGGAGTATAATACATCGTAATATTTATCCTATGAAAATAAGTTTATTAGGTCGAGAGTTCTTATTTTGAATATTTATATTTTGTTTACTGGATTTTTCAAATGTCAAATGAATATGAAACAAAACACAACCGGATTGGTGAAAAACACATTGAAATCTACTAAAACGTGTGTGAAATTAAATACTTTTCGTAATAATTGATTATACGGATATATAATAGATGATTATACGGATATAAAACGCTATTTAAAAACGATATTATCTGTAATTGTGTCGAGTTATATCAGATTGTGCCCGATTCAAATTGAAGTAAATTCTGGACTCTAAAAATTGAAGTGAATTCCTTTAATAATCAACAAAACGGTGTTTAAATAAAAAAGTTGACGTATTTTCCAAAATATCTTAGGATAATAATAATGAAAGACTAGCTGAGCCAGCTGGCTCTCGCCAGTCTGTCTCGCTAGGTCTCGCTAGGTAATTTTATTAAAATTGTGAGGTATGCAGAGACGGCGCCGTTTGACATTTCGCTGATTTTTCACTTTTACAATTTGCAAGTCGTTACTTTCGATATAAATTTGGCGTCATATGCAGAGTCTATTCTGGATTCACCATCCCAAGCTGCTAGACCTAGCAGAATAGCAGGTAATTTGATTGCGATTCAATAATATAACGTTTATATTAATCTCACGCGTATCCCCTTGAGGTAATAGATGAAGATTAGCCATATAACTATTAAATTATTTTGTTTAATTGTCTAAAAAAAATGCTTGCAGCTATAGAATAATATTTAAAAAAACAAATTTTGAATTAACATTTTATATAATGTTTCCCGGTGCGGGACGTTCATATCGAAACAAATGTTGATAAAAGAAGGAACTCGTAGATCTGAGAGGAAGTAATTGGGTTAGAAAGGACTTCGTCTATATATGTATTGATCCAAACTGATTATGATAATGGCATTATAAATATTTAGGTAGATATATGTATGTATATGTTACGCCTACGTGTGAAATTGCGTATTACCTACATGAAATCGGCTAAATTTTGCCTATTTCATAAAAATGCAAACCCATTGCCTTATTTATGAAATAGGCAAAACATCTGTCGAGTGCGTGAATTTGGCAGTAATTTTTCTGCCTAGTTCATGCATAGGGCAAATTAGATATTGGCGCTCCGCTCCGGTGGTGTTTTTTCCAAGTAAATCAAATTTGTCAAATGCTCATGCATTGGTCAATATAGATAGTGGAGCTCCGGTGGAGTTTTTTGCAAATAATCAAACTAACCAGATGTCAAATGTTATTGATTATATAAAAATATGCCTATTAATAACTAAAATGACGTTCATTTCCAATTACTATGCCCAAAAAATCTAGAACTATAATATGATAACGGGAGAATTTTATTAAAAGGTATTTTCGCGATTTGATTTGAGCTTTGGTATCAGGCAATAGTCGATTGTTTGTTTGTGATAGTATGATTAAATTTGATAGTTTGTTGACAGGTGTTAGGTAACCTTAAAATGGATATTCAGTTGAATTCAGAATTACAAAACCTAACCGAACCTAATAATAATATTATAATATTATGTCCAATTATAACTAATAAAACCATCCGTATTAAATTTACTTTTTCTACTGTCATGTTGACAGTTTAAGAATTCTATACCCTGCCGAATTCACGTACTTGGCAGATAATTTGCCTAATTCATGAATAAAGGCAACGGGCTTGCATTTTTCATGAATTTGACAAAATTTTGCCGATTTCATGTAATACGCAATTTCACAAACACCATAATGATAGGACTTGAATGCTTTCTAACAAACATCTCCCACCGTGATTTCTATACCTACACTGGTAAAATTTCAATATCATTTGAGTACAGCGCGTTATATTGTAATGGTCACACAAAGCTTGGAAATGGGCAAATACAAATAATTAATCTTTGTTGTTTTTTCAGTTGTGCAATGGACATGCTTGGGTACTTGGCGTCACCTACATGCCGAAATGGACGCTGTAAGTATTTTTTTGAATCATTGGGTTGAGCACACCGTCACATCTCTCATGCGTCTTTGAGATTATTGTGAGGCGTCTGCAGCACAAGTCCAGTATGATATCTTTAGATTTAGGCTTCTTTTTATTGCTGGATAGAGGGTTATTATTTATGCCTATCCATAGTGTTTAACTTTTTCCAGTCCCTAATTCTTTGTCGTGACTTCCATTTTTGTTTGTCAATCCAGTGAATTTCACCGTCTTTTAGTGTCCTTTTGGCACTTGTCCGCCCTATAAGCTGGATCGAGTAAATATTGGATTTTTACAATAATTGAACGTAGTTATGCATAATGTAGCCAGTCCACAATCATGTGGAGCTGAGATAATGACACCTTAGCAACATGATATTAAAAATGTATGTAAAATTGTAAATAGTATTATATTTCAAGAATAATTTGTTTGCGGCTTTAACGGATGAGAGCAGAGAGATGGAAGTCCTAGTCCAAGATATGCATAGAATAAAGATGCAAGTGCCATACCTACCTTAGAGGCAGAAGGATGCAAATCCAATAATCCACTAAGATAAAATTATCTCAAACCGTCTGCAATATGTACTAGACGAGAACCAGCCAGGAGAACGAGCTTTAGAGGAGGATACAGCACTATGGACCACATCCAAGTCATCAGAGAAATCAGAGCGGTAACAGGAATACAAGCTGCCGCTATCCATGGGTTTTATAGACTATGAGAAAGGGTTCAAACCCATAAAGAAATTTTCAATACGCGATGCACTCAGAAATCAAGGAATCCCCGGGCGCTATATAAATATTTTCAATAATATATACAATAGCGCAACAACATCTCCATAAACCATCGCGCATTTCTTATCAGCAAAGGAGTCCGACAAGGTGATACAATCTCACCTAAACTATTTACAGCTACACTTGAAGACTTATTTAGATAACTTGACTGGAATGACGCGGGCCCCCATAAATGGAGAATACGTGAGCCATCTGCGCTTTCCCGATGACAATAAATAGTAGTTTGCAAGACTCAGAAGACCTCCAAAGCAGAATGCAGGAACTCGCTGGAGTAAGCAACAAAGTAGGCTTGAGAATAAATGTGTCAAAGAAGAAAGTCATGTTCAACTGCTTTGCGAGCCAAAAAGAGATCCTCATCAATGGCATTCAGCTCGAACAGGTAAAAAACTACATCTATCTGGCACAACAAGTGTCTATAGATGGATGTATATTTGATGAAATTGTTCACAGAGTAAAGCTAGGCTGGAGTGCTTTTGGTTGCCTGAATAATTTCTTCAAAAATGACCTCCCACTGTGCCTAAAGTGTAAAGTTTTCAACCAGTGTGTACTTCCCGTAATCACATGCGTGTGAAACATGGACCCTTAGTAAAAGAGAGATCCAGAAAATTAGAGTAGCACAACGTGGAATGGAAAGGTGCATGCTGGGCATAACGCAAACGGACAAAAAGAAGAATGAGTGGATAAGGGAACAGACAAGGATTAATGATGTGATAGAGTTTGCTAAAAACCCAGTGACGTCCCTAGACAAAATGCCGCCGTTAGGCAGTGCCAAAATGCCGCCAAATTTTTTATGCAGTACTTTTTATCATCCTTTCATGACTCCAATATCTAAGAATTGTGTTGTATGGATACATTACTAACAAGATATAGGTACCTATACTACTAAATCTAACTTAAATGCCATCTCTGCTTCAATAGACAATATGTATTGCGAGTCTACGGTTTCAGATAGGTACATTTAAAAATACACCTGACAACTTCCATGACTCGCGAGTGACTGTGAAGAACGTGATGTCCAAGGACAACGGAAGTAAACTAGACATCGCGAACATGACAAAAAATAAATTCCTGTTGAAAATTGTAAAGTACCTAATTAATTGATAGGTATATTTTGTTTCCAACCAGTGAGCTGATTTTTTTTAATGGGAAGATATTTCCGTTATTACTAAGTTTATGTAGCTTTCTATATATATCTAATGATTCTCCTCGATTTGCCGCCCTTTGAGTAACTGCCGCCCCCAAGCGACGCTCAATCTGCCTACCCCCACGGGACGTCACTGTAAAAACCTCAAATGGAAATGGGCTGGACACATAGGTCGAAGAAAGAACAATCGTTGGACAAATTTATTCATCCAGTGGTATCCAAGAGGTACAAAACATCCGCAAGGTAGATCTAGAGGCCGCTGGATCGATGAAATGATAAAATTCTGCGGAAAAACTTGGCAACGCAACGCACAGGGACGAGAGAAGTGGAATCAACTTGGAGATTAGCGAGGCCTTCATCCATCAGTGAATAGATTCAGGCTGGTGATGATGATGAATACATAATATTTTTTTTTTAAATGTGTTTTGCTTTGTTATATTTATACCTATAAATTTTTTTAACTTATAAATTGTTTTATTTTGGCTAGGTAAATAAGATACAAATCCACATTTGACAAAATATCTTTAGAGGCAGAAGGATGCAAATCCACACTACGTTTTTTATTTTATTTTTTTTTTAGATATAAAATTGTATTATATTTATTCCTTTCTTACGTATTCCAGAAGTACTTTAATTGAATTAGAATAAAAAAAATAATGATCATTGTATGTATATTTTCTTAGAAGTTATGAATATTCGTTTAAAATAAAAATTGTTTTTTGGCTCTCCTGAACAATTGGGTATTTGGCACTTGCATCCGTCTGCCTCTAAGGTACAGATATATGACAACATGTTTGGCATAGATGTCACAGACATGGAACTAGTGTCACACATAATTAACGAGGAGTTTACACTGAGCCGAAAATCTATAACATAGAAGGCTGTCATAGATCGTTTGACATATATGTGCCAGTCTATGACATCGTATTTACACTCTGTGACACAGGACGCCAACATCAGAAACGGGTTTTTCGACATATATGTGACCGATCGTCATAGAGTGTATTTGAAGCAATAGATTTTCGGCTCAGTGTAAGCACCTTGGTAATTTTGTATAATTCCATGTCTGTGCGAAATTTCTCTCCTAAAAAAAACGAGCCGACTATGAAAAATAGGGAACCTGCGGCCCGCGGCGAAATAATTTTTCTCGTCTAAATTGAGAAACAGAAATCTACTGATATTTTGTCGAATCTACTGAATTTTTTTCCACATTCTATTAAATTTCAAATTTTGACTTGGCAACACTGCATGTTGTCATATATTATTGTTTACGGGTCATAGATTGCGCGGGAAGTGTTTTTTCTGTCTTTTATTTCGAACGCCATCTTGACATTCTTGACTATACAACGAAACAGATTACAGAATACCTAGTAAAAAATGGAGAAAAGAAGTCGCAAAATCGTGTTAGAGTGGACGGATGAAGCAATTATTAATTTAAACGGATTGGTGGAAGGTAATCAACTATTGTGAGATTGACACTGACCGATTACAAAAGCAGGGTCAAAAGAAATGCTGCTTGGGTCCAAATCGTACAAGATTTGGGCCTTGAAAGCAGCGAAAGCAGTTCTCAGTACTCGGTGGATGATGCCACACGGAAATGGCAGAGTTTGCGTTGCCAATATAAAGATTACAAAAATAAGGCGACAAAGAGTGGCCAAGGGACCAGTGACAGGTACCACGTGAGATGGAAGTTTCTCGGCCTCAAGTTCCTTGACGGCGATTCGATAGCTGTCGCCACTACTTCAAATTTAGTAAGTATCGCAACGATTTTTATTAGACATTGTTTCTCTAGCGGCTAGCTATTCCAATTCAGATAACGAGCTCTCTTTGCAAAGTATATTATTCTATGAAATGTATAAAGGTACCTACCTATCCACACAAGTGTAGACAGCCTTGAGGTACGTTCCTTCCTGTAACTTGGTATTATATTAGGCAGATGCTTTGAAATTAAACACGATATCCTATGACCATTCAGTCTCAGTTCTCTTTTCAATTGACAACATGTTTAGGCTATTAAGCTAGGTAAAGATACTCTACTCCATATCGTTGTGATCTCAATTCTTGATTCCTGATGTTTGATGTTTTTTTCGTGTAGGAACAATTTTATTTCTTCTAAACATGAAGCAAAGCGTTTCAGTACGTTACCTCTAGAAAGCCAGCGAACCTTACTGTGCAGAAGTAAATCTAGGTACTCGCTATCCATTTCCAAGTCCAAGAGTACCTTAAATTGGCGATGATAGAAGGGTTTGGCCAAGATGCTGTTAGTTACTTTGATAATGAAATTCATTACTATAACCATTTCTTCAGGAAATGTTTGGGCGCAAAGCGCTTCTCGATGTGAATATGAGTAGAGTAAAGAGTGTTAGAGTATGCTGTACGTCGTAAGTTTGTCTGGCGGCTCTATTTCATAAACTCATAAGTAGACTCCGGCCATCCGTTGTCTTTTTTTTTGGGACGGACTCTGATATTACAACATTTTTTAATTAAAAAATGCGTTAATAATTTATGGAACCTATGTTTTTCAGAAAAATATTGTGTACGATGTAGTAGGTACAATGAATTATGAAATAAATAATATTGATATAGTTATTCGATAAATTCCGTGTGAATATAAACTTTGTCCGACGTTTTAGCGCGTGTGATCCCTTGTGTTTGTGTGATTAGTGATTTTCATTTTTTTCCTCATTGACAATGTATCGGCCATCTTGTTCAAAAAGGCAAAGAATAGAAGAAAGCGATGACCAAATGTACGATAGTGATTTTGATAATATTGTACAAGTAATATATCGTTGGTTTTATGGCGTTTTATAGGACTGTTTTTTTTGTGTAGAACTAGCGGCCGTTTTATAAACTATGCATTTGCAAACTGGAAGCCTGTGGCAACATTAATTGTGTTAAACTTTTCACGCCTCCCTTTGCAACACTCCGCGTCTCCCAGTTTAGAAATCGCTGTGTTAAGTAATTAACGTCACCTTTTTTTAGACATGGGATTATTTTTTTTTTTGCTTCTCACATTATTTTGGCATTGTTTTTCTTCTATTGGCAACGTTTTTTCCGATTTCTCAAAATTATAATATTTTGGGCGTACTATACCTGTTTTATATCGTACATAGTACGCAGACGAAAATTGTAGTAGAAATACTATAATTATAGTACGGCTGGCAACACTAGGTGGTACTTATCCATTTTAGGCGCCTCACACTTTCACACAATACAATTATTGACAAGATAGTACTGTTTTTCCATGTCATATTAGATTACCTATTTTATTATTATGTTTTTCTTAGCTCGTATTCTTATTTTTCCGGTACAAATCTTGCAATCGATTTTTAACTAACTTCTCGACTAGCTAGACATTTGAAACTTTTAAAATATATCAGAACACGATGCCAATGCATTTTTTTAATACTTTTAGCCATCTTTAAGTAGAATTGAATTCACTTTTAGTTAATTCTGTTTCGTATGAAAAGTTTTCTGATCCAAATTATTGACGCGAAAGTATTTGAACAATTCCACCCAACGACTATCGGTTGAAATATTCCTAGCGTTCCATTCAGACACTTTTTGCCGTGTAATGTAATTAGAAAAAAGTGAATACTCGTCAAATATTACTGTATCTTGATCACAAGTTTCTTTCTTTTCGAAAACTGGACATTTTGGCGTCCCGATGCTGTTTTCGGGTTCACCGAGACACGCCGCCTGAAAACGGGACGTCTGGTCACATTAAGTATACAGTAAACGAAATTGAAGGGACAGAAAAAATCGAATTATGAAATACAACAAAAGGTTACATCACGAATTTTAACGATTACATCCCATAATGTGAAAATACATTTGTTTTTTTTTTATAAATAATTTCAGAAAATGATAACTCCTAATTTATTAAAACTGTAACTGTAGGCATATAGTTTGCAGGATATCATTTCAGTAGACTCGGAGAAATATCAAACCTCCCACCTACGTATTTTGTTGGTTGAATACAAAAAGATTTGATCGCTTGTTACATATTAAAAAATACTGGGTGCTATTTACTGGTTCTCCGTCGTCTTTATCTGTCAGTCGCCATTTTGGCATTCAGCTTTTTGTCATCGAATTATAGTACGCGGTTCCAAGACATTATAGTATTTCGGCAAAAATTATAGGACGTTGAAAATGTAAGTTTTTTGTTTATCACACAGACATATCGGAGAATTCGAGAAATTCCGATGCCCTGCTTTATTAAAACACCTCTTACGACCAAAAATGCCACCGGCCGCCGTCATCGACTGTCACGTTAGTTTTTTAGAGTATACAACGCAAGACTACATCCATAGACTAATATTGCACACTGAGATCTTATATTATTTATATTACTAGCTGACCCGGCAAACGTTGTTCTGCCATATAAATTATTTCTAGTGAATATTTTAGTTGTTAAATAAAAAATAACGAATGTATCGTAAGTGTGTGGGGATGGGATCTATGACAGAAAGAGGAATAGAGCGCTGTAGACGATGACCGCCGATAAAAACAAAAAAACATCAACCATTCATTTTCTCAATTCAAAATGAGTAATGATGTTCATAATGAATGAATTACCTGTGACAGGATCTCGTTGTTTAATGTTTATGCAATATCCGTCTTGTCCCTTCCAGAAAATTAGCGGATATTGGAGAGTGTCGTATGAACGGTGTGTGTCAGCGATGAACTCCAGATTATTGTTTCTTCTTCGAATCACGATTTCTCGCGTCGATGTGCGGTCGCCAACCATGATTCCAGCAATGTCGTCAACAACAGGCGCATTGAATCGACGCACGTGCTCTCCAGCTGGTGTTTTATCAGGATTGATGACAATAGCGTGATTGTCACTTTGCAATTCGTGCATGTGTGCTTTGAAGAATTTCAATAATTCATTGTGCTCATTCAACAGGGCGTCCAGTTCGCCGACGATGCGCCTGGCATCAGGCGAATTGAGGCTATTGGAGCCGCAACGTGCATCCACATGATTGATGTCCTCACCTCGCCCATGAAGTAGATTTGTAAAAATGTATGTGGTTCGTTTGGCATTGGCAGCAATGAGCCTACTTTGTGGTATACTTGGCCTTTGATTTTGAACGTAGAATGGAATTGTTGACCATTTGCCGCAGTATTATGAACTATTTCTGTTGCTCCGGACGAAGTCATTTGGAAGCATGAATTGAATGTGCGAATGGACTTCAGGAACAGGTTTGAATCTGGAACCGTGCCGATGAGCAAGCCGTTCAATGGTTCTGGTGGTATCTCAATTTCTGGTAGTTGCACTTTTCCTGATGCGCAACACATCCCGGCTGACTCATGTTGGAATTTGAGCGCATGACAATGGGGACATTCTATGTCCATAGCACCAATCAGCACTTTCGGATGAGCGGAATATTCAATATCTGGCTCGTACTCGAATGCGAGACGAAGGAACGAAGCGGATGTAAATGTTCGATGTACTTGTTGGAGTTGTCGGTCATTTGCTCTGCGTGTGTTAACTACGAACCGGCGCGCTTGGCTCCGTTCCAATTGTCGTTGTTGATTTCGTTCAGCTCGTGCCTCTTGTGATTGAGATGCACGCAATTGCGACATGCTTACACGCACGTTTTTGTTATCTTGTTGGATTTGTTCGTCTGTTCTTTCTGCTCTACTATTTCGCATGTTTGTTCCTTTATTCGTTCGACGGCCCAAATGGCCCCCCTTGCGTCTTGCTGGCACTGTGTACTGTAATACACGCACATAAAAATAGATAAATCAAAATAAATCGTACAAAATTTTGCACGCACTGCGTTGTGATATGCCGAATGAAATGTCAAAATGACGCGACGCTTCTCTTGAATTCTTCTCGGACGTAGCGCCATCTGTCATTCAACAACATAAATAATTTCGTTCTGTTTGAAAATACGAACGACGGTTAAATTTGTTCATACAAAAATAATAAAATCGCGATTAAAAAATGGGAGGGTGGGGGTAGGAGGGTGAAAATTTGGGGTTATAGGTATTTTTTTATGCCAAATAATAAAAGAAAATTTTTCTGGATAGAGATACCCTAATCATCTAGCGGTATGAAATATACTTGTTGACCTATTCTCATACCTAAAAAATATACATAAAAAAAATTATAAAAATCGGTCGAGCCATTTCGGAGGAGTTCGACCACAAACATCGTGACACGAGATTTTTATATATATAGAGATATAGATTATACCTACTACGTCCCTCGCTTCACGTTATTACGATTTGCTGTGATTGAAGTACGAACATTTTACGGAACTTTAAACATCGACAACTTTTAAACGCAATGAAAAAGCAATGGGGAATATTCGCACTTAATTCCATTTTTCAAAATTGGTATTTTTGACGTACTATACCTTTTTAATAGTACGCGGACGAAAATGTTAATTTTCTAATAGTACGTGAACCAAAATGTACTATAATAATAGTTCGGTTGGCAACACTGCGCTCACTGACAGATGACAGCGAGCGGTGGCGGAGAACCAGTAAAAAGACCCAAA
Organism: Rhyacophila brunnea; assembly: GCF_057557595.1. Lineage (NCBI taxonomy): Eukaryota > Metazoa > Arthropoda > Insecta > Trichoptera > Rhyacophilidae > Rhyacophila > Rhyacophila brunnea. The sequence goes on from NW_028232752.1 coordinate 26,162,511, forward strand.
TACTGGAACAACATTGGAAAAATGATATCACCCGCCCTCCTTATTCTATAGAATGCGCGCAAACAAGCTTGACGAACGAGGAGACCAATTCACGAGGTTCGTCTCCATGAAACTACATAAATATAACGTTTGTGGACTATGTAACTAATCGAGAACAACAATCCTGTTTGTTTCAGATTATTCTCTTCGTTGTCCATGTCTGCTATCGGAGCATACGGCTGCCTTAAAGAACCCTCGTCGCTCGCCATTTGCTCTTCCAAGGTCACCCCGGAATGATTATGAATATAACCAGCTGGTGCCATTTATCGAAACGCTGTTGGTCGATTGGCTGATTGAACCAGAGATGGGTGTCATTCCAACACTCCGCTGAACCAGGTCTAGTCCTCGGATCGTCACACGTAAGCAAAGGGTTAGTAAAAAACTTCTATTACATAATTATTTATTTCTTCGTATTTTAGCACTCGATTCTGGAGTAAATATTAAAAAAATAATATAACAATGTCAAACATCATCGTCAGCTGGGTCGATCCACTGCTGGATGAAGGTCTCCCTATGCTTTCTCCACTCTTCTCGGTCCCTATTTCTTCGCTGCCACATATATTCACCGAGCTCGTCTATCCAGCGGGTTTACGTCTAGGGTTAGGGTTTGAATGAGTACAATCATCTTCTTTTATTCTATTTTCTATTCATATGCGTTCTTACACCATTCATCTGATTGCCATGAAACTTTGATGAGTTGTGCGCACGCCCGCGAAGGTTTATGAATTAGTACAAGCATCTTCTATTTTCTTCTATTCGTATGCGTTCCTATACCATTCATCTGATTGCTATGAAACTTTGGTTAGTTGTTGTGCGCACGCCCGCGAAGGTTTCTGAGTTAGTACATCCATCTTCTATTCGTATGCGTTCCTACACCATTCATCCGATTGCAATGAAACTTGGGTGAGTTGTTGTGCGCACGCCTGCGAAAGTTTCTGAATGAGTACAACTATCTTCTTGTATTCATATGTATTCCTACAACATTCATCCGATTGAGATGAAACTTTGGTGAGTTGTTGTGTGCACGCCCATGAAGGTTTCTGAATTAGTACAACCATCTTCTATTCGTATGCGTTCCTATACCAAATTTGGAAAATCCATGCTTCTCACATGGATAGCTGTATATGACCTGCTCACATGTTGGGAAACCTGATTTATTCGTGTATGCACCAAACGGAAAAACAAAACATATTGTGTATCTGAAAGCACTTCAATAGACGGAATTAAAACATAAACACTTTCTTTCTTTGAGTGGCATTGCAACGCATGCCGGGTACTCCTACTTTGATATAAAATATTTGATAATAACACTCATTATTGTCAGATATTTGATAGATTTATGATTGTATTTCTAATTTACCTACCTACTCTATTTTGTCTTTCCCTTGTATTCCGTTTTTATTACGTATTTTTTATTGTTTTATTTAGATATTAATTTGATCCCAACACTGATACTGCCAACTGCATACGGACACGTCAGAAATTAGGGTTTATGAAACTATATTATTACTACTACATCGTGCGTTTGACAGCAGTCAATTTAAATAGCCACGGAGGAATTCCAATAATTTCGCAACTGTTGCATGCGCCTCGGGCAAGGATTTCGCTTGTACTCCTTCAATCCGTTGACTCATAATTTTCTGAAAATCCTGCGTATCTGCTACATCTTACTAGTTTTTATCTTTTATACAGATTAAATTACTATTTCCGTATAATAGTATTATATCTAGCCTTCAATTTATAGTTATACTCACAATCAGTGGCACACCCAGGATTTAATACTGGGGGAGGCCCAAGGAGGAAAATGTAAATTAGTCCCATAGGCTCTTTTTCTTCTTCACAGCTTAATTTCTCGTTTATCGGCCTTTTGTCTATTGCACTCGGTGTACCTACACCATGGTCACTACATCCTGAAACGGGCCCTCAGGCTAGGATATTTAGCGGGCCCCCTACCTACCGCTAAGATTAAAGGCAGTGTGAAACACTTTTTTCAAATTGTGTTTTAGTTCAAATTAAAGTGTATTATTGGCGATTTTTAATACATCTACTTTAATAATGGAGCTGTCGAGTATCGACACATAATAATCAAAAAATATGTTGCACAATTATATATTTGAAAATGTTCATGGCCATGAAGTATAATAGTGCCGCAGGCGACTTTTTTTACAATTAAAGATAATTTATGATGTGTGTTTATTTCAATTATCTGGTCAACCCGACACGCTGGGCCCCCAGGCTAGAGCCCCGTCAGCCCTCCCCAGCCATGACCTACACCAATTCGGAATTCAGTGGACACCGAGAATTTTTTGACAGTTCATTAGAGATTGGGTTTCTAAAAAAACCAGACATTAGTGTTTCGAAATTTTTGTGTTAGAAATTAAAATTTAAGAAATTTTTCTAAAAAGGGTGCTGGAGAATTACAAATATTTTTTTTGCCGTGTTTTTATTTGTCTAAGCCCAAAGGTATAGTTTATTGGCTTTCAATGTTTAAAATCATTCTGATAATTTTCATGTTTGGGGGGTGCCAGGCCCCCCTGGGTGCGCCACTGCCCACAATTAAATATGTAAACCCAATCAATATGTATTTTGATTGCATTAATATTCAATTTTATCCTCTCTGGCTAGATACTTTAAGCATCGTGGTATCCTTCAAAAGATTCCTAGTTCAATTTCCTGATTGGTAAGGTGATCTTATATGATAAATTTTTAGTAAATATCTGCCGGCTTATTCTAATAATCTTGTCTATTGTTGAAACGAAATTAATCATCTGTTCGTAATTTTGTATTTAGGGCACTGGTGTTATATTGATATCATGCCCTTTGCCCTCTGTCCATCCCTCCATTTTATCATCAGGGAACATGAAAATAAGCGAAGTCGGTACAATCCTAGACTGTGGAAAAATATGGGATGAACTTAAACAAGAGTATGTTATTTTCAATATCTACGTCTGCATAAGTTTCTTCTTTAACCATGTCCGCTCGATGACATTGAGCTACTTTACAAGCTGCTTGTTAGCGAACATACAATCTGTTTATAAACTCGCCCAGTGTCATCATCGAACAAGCTAACAAGCGGAACTTTACACGCTACACGCTGGCTTGTGGGCCGATAATGCGTCTGCGCAGTAGAGTGATAGTGGCGACCTCCCGGTAAAAAAGGAACTACTCAATACGTCCTGTCAAAATAGTACCATAAATGACGATTTCAACTCGCTAGCTTGTTGGCTTCTGAGCTAGTGGAAAGTTTTGTGTCATCACAATCGCACTAGCTGACTCATCCGTTTATAAATTCGCCAACAAGCAGCTTGTAAAGTAGGTCAATGTCATCAATGCATTAGTTGGAGGATATGGGCACCATACGGTGGCCTCCCTATCGCTCGCTTATCTTAGCTCCACTGCATAGAATTTAAATTCAAATTCCATTCCTCGGATGATAGAAATGAAAAATCATATGTTCTTCTTTTCTTGTACAAAATATCAATGGATGTACTAAAATTTCAGTAAACATGGCAACACTGGACTGCAGTTTGCTGCTTGCATTTTACGATAAAAACACCTATCTTTGTACAAACATATTATGGTTTATTAATTTTTTATTATAAGTGGATTTGTTATGTTGGTGAGTACCTACGTATTTTGGAGATATTTGACTGTAAATAGCTACAAAGATTCACTCTGCATAATATCGTCGCTTAAGAAACAACACCGCAGAAGTCAGTTAATTAAAATTTTCAGGGGAAACAAAAAACGTCTCAAAAAATTGAAAATTGATACCTTTTAACTTATTTTTTTTTGTGTTTAGTTAAAAAAAAAACATTTTTTCCATTCAAAAAGAATTTTTCCATAGAAGGAACATGGTGTAGGATTTTCTTACCTACCGAATGTTATTCAAAACTCAAAACCGCCAAATGGGGACTTACGCAGTGCTGTTTCTTAAAAGGCGATATGTGCTTACTTTAAAATCAATGCGGTCAAGTCACCTGAATATGCCGAAATAAATAATCGTGTTGATTAGTCCATTGCTACTGTACATCACAATAATGACATCAAGTCACTCTATTGCAGTGATCTCCAAACTTTATGTTACTACGCCCCTTTAAGGTGATGTCTCTAGGTAAAGTTGTTATCGAAAAATAGCTAGAAAAGTTTATTAATCGGTAAATATATATTCAAAAGTAATGAGAAAAATAAAATAAAAAATTAAGATGTATCGTGGAGTTCTATATACCAAAAATACGTGTCAAATTCGGTACATTTCTATCGGGTGGTAAGAATGAATGACATAAGATTTATTATCAAAATTACGATAAAAATATACGTAAATCTATTACCTAGCGAAACGCTAAACGTAAATTGGAATTTATTATATCCTTATATCTTTTTTTTCAAATTTAAAAAACATCGATTTAGAGGTTAGAAGCATGCAATTAAAATCGAAAAATCTCGGTTTAGACGCAATTTATCGCAAAAAACGATTAGCGTTTCTATTAAAAATATTATTTATTAATTTTTACGGCAGTTATTTAAATTTAATCTTGTATTTTTGTATATTAACGAATCGATAGAAATCGAAACCATAATAATTGCTCAAATTGGCAACATGCTGACAACACTTAGCCGACGCTTGGCCGTATGGTGCTGCCTTCGTGGAATTATTTGGAAACAAAATATCTCCATACAAAATACACACACAACCATAACATGACGTTGAAAATGAAACTCACACATAGACAAGACAAAATAACATTTTTCTCTGAACATTGGCAAAAATCAGTTTGTGGAAAACTAATTCTATGCGAAATTGCCATATGAATAAAAATAACTTAACAAATTAAAATTACAATATTTACTTAATATACATAGGAACCTGCCTATATTCAAAATTTGATACTGAAAATTATTTTCAATTAGTATTTGCTTAAATTACAACTGTTTTTTACCATTATTTATGATAAAAATAAACAAATCTCACATTTTGACATATGGCAGCACCATCAATAATCACCACGCGCTTACGGCAACCGCCAATCATTTTTTTCTTTTTATTAATTAATTGTAATAATTGTAATTAATTATAAATTAATTGACTAATCAGTAACATTTTCGTTACTAAGTAGGTCGTGTGATTATTGATTGATTTTTGGTGAAGAAATCACACATTGTATGATTTTCTGCAACCAAAATTATTTTATTAGGTTATGTTGTAGCTACTGACGTTTGGCGTGTTGTTATTCTTGTTTTATGCATTTTTATATAATTTATGTTACTCAGTGCAAATTACGTGATATTGTTGTGATAAATTATATTGTGAGTGTTTAAATTACATCACACATTCAGTGTAGTTTAATTAAATAGTGAATACCAGAGGTGTGTGATAAGTGAATATAAATCTTTGTTACATATTGATCTAGTACCTATATTTTATTAATAATTATGGATGTGCCATGTGTAAGTGTTAAAAAATATAAGTCCTACATTAGAAAAAATACAAAACTATCTAAAACTACCAAAATATTGATGGAAAGTCGTGATGAATACTTTAGGAAACGGAAGTTAGTATCATCCAACACAGCCGTTGCTTGTGAACCAATTCCGGTGATAAATAGTGATGTATCCATCTCGGATGACCCAGACAATCTTCCAGTATTGACAGATGAGCACAATTATTGTGTGAGACTTGAGAGTTGTGAAGACATTCAGAGCTGTTGGCCGAAAAAATTGAAAACGTATTCGAAAACGACCGGACCTAAACCATCGGTTATCGAACCTGTTCCGGTAATATATAATGATTTGGATATAACCATCACAGATGATTCGGACAATCCACCACCTTTAGTCGTTGAGTACAATTGTGTCGACGAAGACATCCAGAGCTATATGCCTTCTGGCAGACGCATCGTCGACATTGGATACCTGTTTAAACAGATGGAACAAGTCTTTAGTCATCCGTTAAAATGCACTGGAGGAAAAATGGTCCTAAAAAGAGAAACAAGAGACGGTATTAAGTCAACATTGCATTTTGAATGCAGGTGTTGTGAGAAAACAGCGTCAGTATTAACTGAACCCCAAACGTCTACGATTAATACATCATTTGTTTGGGGATCTTTAAATATCGGGATTGGTTACAGTCAGGCACAGGAATTATGCGGTATTGTGGGAATTCCATTCATGTCTTCGGGAACGTTCCAAAGGCATGAAAAAAAAGTTGGCCAGTCATGGAAAACTCATTTGTGTGATCAAATGTCGAAGGATATAGAGATCGAGAAACAGTTGGCTATAGAAAATAATGAAATTGATGAAAAACACCCCTATATAACGGTCATTGTTGACGGAGGTTGGTCAAGAAGGAGTTATGGCCATAGTTTTTCTGCCAAATCCGGAGTGGCATGCATCATCGGAAAACGAACAGGAAAACTTCTTTACCTAGGTGTTAAGAACAAATATTGCCACATTTGTACCATCGCAGCCAATGAAAAAAAACCAGCTAAGAAACATGAGTGTAATATATCCTTTTCTGGACCATCGACAGGCATGGAGCAAACCATTGTAGTTGAGGGACTAAATTATATTTTTGACAAACATCAAGTATGGGTAAAATTTTTAATAGGGGATGGTGATTCAAGTGTATTTGCTAGGGTGCGTGAGAGAGCACCGTTTGGGTATAAAATTAAAAAAATGGAATGCGCGAATCACATGGTCAAATGCTACACTAGCAAACTTTATACGATGGTTAATAACGTAAAATACGATACGAAAAGCCGAAGCTTATTGCGGAAGGAGATTAAACATCTCAAAAGTGCTGCACGATGCGCTTGGTTTGTCTTGGTTATAGCGAATTGTCCTATCTCTATTATGTTGATGGATTTTTAATAGCACAGATTTTCAATACGCCATAATTAATCAAATTATATACCTAATTTCTGCATTCCTAATCGCTGGAAAGCCTCAAATAAACGGGACTTAACTCGGTGTTGCCGGCAAGCTTAGGATATCTCATCTTAATCAATATAATATGTTCAAAATGATTGGGTGACTAGGTACAATGTAATAATGATCTAACCTAACATAACGTAACCTAAATAGATTCCACAAAAATTTATGTTTTATTTTTCCCCTGGCTGTTTCTGTTTTGTCCGGTTACCTTTTGTTCAATGCGACTGCCGAATTAGAATAAAAATGTTTCATAATAATAAAGATAATTGTTGAATTGCCACATGGGGAGCATTCAAATACTCTTTCCTTACTCATTCGGATGTCGGAGTAGCGTACATGCGCCTCCCACCACAGTGCGCAGCTAACATTATCATTGACGCCAGCTTAGCTATATAAGGGGTTGCTTGACCTTCAGTTATCAATTGAGTTTGCTCTGTCAAAAGATCTCACTTTCCTAGTTCAGTTCATTAGCGGTACTTCTGAAAACGGATATGCTATATTCAGTAAGCCCTACCAGAGTTGAATGAGCCATTCGATTGAACTAGGTACATGATCAGGCACACTGTAGTCCTCGCCTTATACATTTACCCGTAATAGGAAACCTATTATACCCGTGTTGTATTAATTATTGTCATTATAAAACGTTAAATAAACCATATTACAGTAAAACCTCATTAATACGAATTCCGTGGGACCGAAAATCGAAAAAAAATTCGAATTACGAATTATGGGGATTATAATATAATTCGCTATTAAACGATGCGAAGGCAATATCACTCAGTTAAAGTTGGATTTGAAAAATGGACCCAATCATGTATTTGGCGAACACTCTGAGTGCCGTGCAGATTACTGCAAGAAGACACATCCTGATGTGTACCATATTTGGAAAAATCTTTGATGATGAAAGGTATACGCCTCCATCTAGACGGAATAATTCAAAAAGCTGATAGACTGGTAACGAATGTTACCACAAACTCGGCAGAAAATTATATGTCATTGGTGAGCAAATTGACAGGTGGAAAAAGAGTTGATTTCTCCAGAGGCAGTAGTTATAAGGGTAGATGTTATGGTGCTGGACTAGCTCATTCGCTGGGGTCAGCACATATTTTAGGTATGCATAAAAATATAACCGGTATGTCTCCTAGTCAAATAATTAAAAGTGTTGTTATTAGTCGGCTAAATCGTCAAAATCGTCTTAAGGCGAGACGTTTAGATTTTACTTTCAGGTATAAAAAACCAACTGTCCCTGTAAGCAACCAAGCTGACTGTGAATATGGCCCGCATGCTGCCGATTCAGGACTAACAGGAGAAAATGAAAGAAATTATGGAATCTTTACAGGCTGGGGTTTCTTGCGATACAGATTGTAAGCAATTGCAGTTGGCGACAGTAGGGCAAAGTGAAAATTATTTGTGGATTGATGCCAGGCATAAACGTTTGACAGCATCTAAGTTTGGGAATATTTTCAAAATGAGAAATACGACACCACGGCATAATACTGTTAAAAATATGCTTTTCCCAAGTGATATTGTGACAAAGGATATAATGTATGGCAGGAAGAATGAATGCACTGCTATTGCCTTATATGAAGCAAAAAACAAAGTCACTGTTATGCCTTGTGGTCTTTTTGTAAGAACGGAATTCCCATTTTTAGGAGCAAGCCCCGACGGTTTAATTGGGGAAAATGGGTTGATTGAAGTTAAATGTCTTCCGTCCATCGGTTCCAAACCAATTTTAGAGGCAGCATTACAAAACAATATATTATGTTTAACTATTGTGAACTCCGTACTTCACTTAAAAGAATCACATAATTATTGGTTTCAAATACAGGGACAGTTGTACATTGCGAAGAAGGAATACTGTGATTTAATTGTATATGCCGACAGTGGAATCGAAATCATACGACTTTTGCCAGATCCACAGTTTGAGACACGTGTTCTACCGCGTTTGATAAGTTTTTATAATGATTGCCTTCTTCCAGAATTAGCTGATAGCCGTATCCAACGGGGTATGAGAATTCGCGAACCTGAGTTTATATTAAATAATTTGCAAACTAAAGCGAAGAAAATAAAAAAGTAATTTATGTTGACTTCTGATATAATTCTCGCAATAAATATGTCATAGTTTTCCTTGACATTTGGACATGGAATTTCGCATATCCATAAAACTGATAGACTACGTAGTGCGCTCTTAGAAATCACAAATGCCTACCGATCAACTTCAACGGACGCGCTTCCGGTCCTGGCCGTATTCTTCCACTTGACCTGCACATACAGGTCAGCGGTCCGTCAACGAAGCTCCTCAAAGGTGAGGAGGCCGTTGTTGGTGACTTTCACCTTGCCCCGCCTCCTCGGCATGTTGCTGAAAAAGTAACCTGACTATATGTCTATTGACGCTTGACGCGGCATAGAAGACCTGGCAGCGACGGTGGAATGAATCAACCAAGGGCCGGCACACATTTTAATTTTTTCCAGACATTAAATGGCGATTGGAGATAATATCTCAAATATCTGACTCCTGACCATCACACCGATCAATTTGTGATTGGACACGGTGGGTTCGCTGGCAAGCTCTTTGAGCTTGGACTTGTAAGCCGTCCGACATGTCCATGCGGAGGGGTAATTCAGGATGCCAACCACATCCTCTGGGAATGTCTTAGAATGTGCTCCCGAACGGGAGGAGATGCTCAGGTCGGTCCAACCAGCTGTTGGGCCCATCGGGCCGTCCGACTTGGTTGCTACTAAGGCCAATTATCCTGCATTTAAAAAATTTGCGGCGTCTTACTGCGGGCGTGAAGATCTCTACACGTAATTTTTGCTGTTCGTATGATTAGCTTCATTATTTTTTTATATATACAATAGAATTATTTTTATTTTAATAATTTCCTTGCGCTCTTCTCTCCCCGGAACTTTGCATTAGAAAGTAACTTCTTTAAACTCAGTCAGAGCTCACTTTGAGCGTAGCAACCTTAGTCCTGGGTATCTTTTCCTAGGGCATTCCCAGCCTAAAACTGAACTAGATGCTTCACATCAACCAATGTAGGGCCACGTGATGGCTCGAGGGTTAACTTCAATAATATTGCTTATTATATATACTTCATTAGAATAAACAACTTCTTTTGCAGCTGTTTATGCATGCCATGCTTGTTTCGTGGATTTTCACGATGGTTTTCAGATTTTTCGTGTTCTATGCTTATAACGATATCTCATAATTATTATTAATTTACAATGCTATACAATGTAACCAATGATTTATTATATTCTAAAATGTTTTAATGAAAATAACTAGTGGAACTTTTTTATATAATTATATACCATATATAGTTAGTTTATTTAGTGGTTATTTTGGTTTCTTTGGCAATTCTTCCAGAATATATTCCTAGAATTGTCGGACTTGAGCGATAATAAAAAGCATTTCTAATCTACGCATGCGTTTTACTATTTATTATACATGTTTTCCTGATATCGTCGCCTTGGAAGTGAATAGAGCTTCACGGATGTCATTTGTGTATTAGATTGTTTAGCAAATTTGATGGAAATACATGTTCCTGTAAAAAAATCAGTTATTTTTCTTCACCATAATAATAATTATAACCAATAAGTATTTCAAAAATTGTTTGGTCAAATAAAAACGTTTTTGAATTTTGTGTGGATTACCTCTATTCACTTCCAAGGTGAAGATATTCACCAAGATTTATTTTCAACACGTCTAGTATTCTCAATACTTTCTATAACCTGATTCCTAAACCTAAACAATTTTTCACAAACATGTGTTTGGATCCAGCGTGTCTATTCCTTAGACTATGTACGCAAGACGCTTCCCGCTGCTATCTAAGGAAGGTTTGTATCGAATTGTTGTAATTGTTACAATTAGTGCTATGTTTTAACAGCACTTTTCTTGGCAAAGCTAAACTTTCGAGCGAGATGACTGTTTAGACCAAGGGTTCAGTGACGTCCCGTGGGGGTAGGCAGATTGAGCGTCGCTTGGGGGCGGCAGATACTCGAAGGGCGGCAAATCGAGGAGAATTATTTGGTATTATATAGAAATAGCTACCTATATTAGTTATATTATAACCAGAGCGTTGGAGATGTTTTTTCCGGATATTTTTTTTTATCCAGTACCTACTTACTAGAGTACATATTATAGTATGATGTCACCACGCTTCGCGAGAAATTTTTGTTTTATTTTTGACTGCTCGGTTTCGTATACAAATGCCAATAAAAAATATTTTTACTACTCTTGGCACGTAGACACATTAAGAATAATACATGTAAAATACCAAAAAACCTTAATAAATCAGTCATAATATAATAATATAATGTCATTTACTCAGATTAAAGAGTTCCATTCATAACAGTGATATTATGTAGGTATACGCGCAAAAGCCGTCGCGCCATGTTTCAATACCTACCTCAGTCGCGCCGAACAAGCGACGTAGGTAGGTATTGAAACAAAATAATATTACCTATATAGATTTCAACGTTGGTGAGGAAACAAGGAAAATTATGGTAGAGATTTATAGGTAGGTACATACTTCCGTATTTTTTAATTTATCCAAATATTTTTGCCAGTCACTCCCGAGATATAAAAGTTGCCGGATGTACCTATTGCAAAATAGATATTCATAATCATTATTAATCCATTGACATTTGTCATAATCAATTAGTATTCGTGCATATAATAGTATTTACATTAAGGTGACGCATCAGTGAAACGCCAAATAATTTCCAACTGTAGGCGCGACGAAATTTTGGACTCGCTGCCATTCACTGAGAGAATCTCGAGGCAGAAGCACGTCACTTTGCTGCGTGATGGCGACGGGTCAATTAATTCTAAAATCGTGTAAAGATGACTAAAAACGTTACCCATTTACTTTAAAAAGAAAACATGTCAATGAATATATTATTATTGTTACTAATAGAACAATAAACAGAATATAAAATGAACGTATGTTGGATTTATATGAAAAATAATATTTCGTTTGACAGGTGTCATTTGCACCCGCGACCCGCAGTCCGCGCATCGCCTAGCAACGATCTTTTTAGACCGTGCCTCAACTAATGCATGGCCTTAAGTACCAGCTAATTGTAATAAAAATGTACACTATTAGGTACCTACCTAGATTATATCGTATTTATCGTGCTGTGAATAACAATACCCTCTTTTTAAGTCATTTTCTTGTAAACATATTTTGTGCTGATAATAGTGTGGATTTGGGTATTTTATTTCAATCATCAACGGTTGAGTGTTGAGACTATTAATTAATAGTGTATTTATGATTAAAAATAGGTTTATATTAAATAAATAATGAGGAAAATTATTGTGTTTACATATTGTAGGGTACAATAATAGCATAGAAAAAATGGTGTAAAAATATTACGTCTGCGTAGGTATTACGAAATGGTACAGACCAAATGTGTCAGACATATCAACCAAATGGCATCTCAGACTCTGGTGATTTGGGTAAGTGTTTAACTAATATTATATTTATTCGCTTATTTATTTATTAATATATTAATTTAATATTTTATGATTCAGCTTAGTGGTAGGTATATATTTTGTTAGTAATGTATCCATCCATACCATGCCCCCCACAAGGGGAGGCTGACAGGGCTCTAGCCTGGGTCCCGGGCTCGATAAGTGAAATAGACACATATCACAAATTTGCTCTAATAGCAAAAAATTCACCTGCGGCGCTATTTTCTTCAATAATAGTAATATTTAAAATTATGTGGTTGTACAATACAATTTATAATTGTGTAGCGATACTCAAATACTCCATAATTCAAATGGGTGTATTAAAATATACAAAAAAACACTAAATATACACATCAATTTTAACGCGTACACCATTTGGAAAACATTACTGTAGAGCGTCACACTGCCGTTATCCTTAGTGATAGGTAGGGGGGCTGCCAAAGATCCTAGCATGGGGGCCCGCTTCAGGATGCGGGGGCCATGCTTCATGCAACACATTTCTTAGATATTGGAGTAATGAAAGGATGATAAAAAAAATAGGGCGGCATTTTGACGCTGCCTAGGGGCGGCATTTTGTCTAGGGACGTCACTGCAAGGGTTCCCAACCTCGGAACGCGACGGGTTTTCTGTGGGGTCGCCAGCTTATAAAGCTAAAAAAAAATTCACTATAATGCAATTTTTATTTTGGGCAGAGAGGTGGTGGCGTTCTCATTGCTGTACGCTCCGACCGACCAGACAGTATATCTGTTGTTGACTGTCACTTTGCTGCAGCTATTGACGTCGTTATTATTCGATTACGGTGAAATGGGTCATTTTTCACTGTTGCGTGTATTTTCCACCGCGATTGTCTCGCGATGCATATAATTCGTTCTTTTCATACTTTGAAAACTTGCCAGTTGATAATTGTATAACCATCATTGGTGATTTCAATTTGTATTCATCTCATTTTTTATCCTGTATGAATCTCAAGCAGTTTTCAGAGATAAGAAATTGAGATACCCGGGGTTCCAGCGGCTAGCTCAGGTGTCCATCGAACCCCGGATTCACAAAAAAAAAATAAAAAAAGGATTTATATATGTTGGTAAAATTAAATAAAACACTAAGTCTTTCTCGTGCGGTCTTAGCGTTATATATTTTAATATTTGGTTGGACAACGTTACTTTATAGTCCATTACATATTTTGTTTTTACAATTAGTTACGCAGGTCCGTACACGGTTTACAAAGGACGCTTACTAACTTTCTTTTTCAAATTCCCCGTACCCACGCCGTCCAGCAAAAAGGACTCTCGTGATTGGCCAAATTTTATCGCGTGATGCTTTTGATTTGACGAATCACGAGGACCACCCCGGCGCAGGCGCGTGGAGATTTTAACGTTGCTGGCAAGCACGGCAAAATTTATTATATATGAATACTTATATTTAGTCTTAAAATTATCTCTCTCATCCATCATCATTTAAACTTTTTAAATCAAATTAAATTTATCTTAATTACACCTCCGCCCAGTATGTGATTTTCACACACCGGACGAAGGCCTTTACTTATGAATAAAAAAAATTTATGTAGTTGAGCAAGGAATCAGATTAGATGTTTTATGAAGCCGTTTCTAGAGGTCAGGGTTACGTTTCGACTTATGACTACTAAATGATTATTTTACACCGGGAGAAGCCCGCCTGTAACAGGGGTGTATCAAAATGTGAAATCGCGAATTTTAGACTTAGTTATGGCGGATTCAGATTGTTGTGTACCGGTACATGCCTGTGCCGACCCACTTATACCTGAAGATGCATAATATCACCCTGCACTCTCAATAGATTTGCCATTAAATTCTTTACGGTTCACAAATAGTCGTATTCAACATCATAATGTTGGAAATGGAGACAGTGAATGTACTGAATCGAAGTTTATTAATAATAATTTGTGGAACTTCTTTAAGGGCGACCTATTGCATATGTATTACGAATTTCAGAATATTGATTGGGAAATTTTATATTCGATTAGTGGCGTCAATGCTGCAGTGAAGGTATTTTACCAATGTATATATAATGTATTTGACAAGTCATTCTTTATAAAAAAATCATCGGGCTCTTCGTGTCGCTACCCAAAATGATTCAATTTTGATTTAATTAAAAACATACGATTAAAGCACTTGCATCACAAAAAATGGAAGAAAGCGAAGTGTCTTAGCGATTATATTTTATTTTCTTATATCATATCATGTGTATTATATCAAATCTTGTGACATTGTCAATGTTATCAATGGAATCCAGTTTTTACTCTTGGCAGACGATTTAAAATTATATGTGTCAATTCACAGTGAATTAGATTGTCACATATTACAAAATAACTAGTAGAACTTTTTTATATTATAATAAGTGAAGGTAATTCCATAAACAACGTTTTTTGTGTAATTGAATTTGATCAAATTATATACCTACAATATATTATAATATACTATTATACTATCATAAAAATGTCAATACGATATAATAAAATATTGTACTTATTTAAAAAAATTAATAATTATTTGAATAAGTATATATATAATAATATTATAGTAAGTAGAATATATTATATTCTTATAATATGTAAATGAATTTTTGTCTAGCGATTTTTTTCATCTGGCAATTTCATCATACTTGCAACTTATTATGGTAACTTACTGCCATCTGGTTGGAATCGACCAAAGTTTTTAGTAACAGATTTTTAGAAATTCATGGTAGATGCCTTTAAATATAAATAGATGGCGTAAAAGTCACATTATATGTGTAATTTAGGCATCGCCTTAAAAATAATCTAATTTTGGCGCCTCCTCCCACCCATTATTTAAAACAATAATACAGGCCCATTTTAATTTTTTTTTATCTATCAATACAAAAAATAAAAGTTTTCAACAGAATAATACCAACGTTCTATTTATTATATGGTTTCTATGTATTCATAGTTAGATTAATTGGTTTTTAATATGATGTATGTGTTTGTTTATTAGCACAACGTTTATAACATGTAGGTGTCATTGAGGAGAGTACTACTAATAGCTCTTAATCTTCTACTGAACGGGCTCCATATTTACATTTCATTGCAGATAATGCTGAAAATCCCATTTCGCATAAATATGATGTTATGTATGGGAGCAGTACTCGCATTGTTTTGCATGACAAAATATTACATTCTTCACTTTGAGTTCACTTCACTTCCTAGTGAGAAGAGACGAAGTATCGCATGTTAATTCAATCAATTTTTAGTTTTCCACAATAGTCAATCCAAATTCATCATCCTGTTCGCGCCTCCCTTTGCAATAGTATGCGGCTCCCCAGGGAGGCGCGCCCTCCAGTTTGGAAATCGCTGCTCTACTGTGTCAATTAATTTTATTGTGACCAGTCTCTCAAGCGTTTTTGTTTTTTGTTCACAGGATACGCGCTGGTAGCATGCCAGCCATGGAATAAAGCCATCAGAAGCCCCGCTTCTAGGTCTCTGCACGTCTGCGATTCTTCAAAGGAGTTCAACGGAGGGTCCACCGCCGCCCATGCCTCCCAATGACTCAACCCTTGGATCTACCGGTAATTATTTTGGTCTTCAGCATTCTCCAATTTGTCATCCAAGGAACAGTCATGTCATATTTTGTGGCTTAAGAACCTCCGTAATTGGTACGATTGCAACTCCACCGAACTGTTCTGGGTAACAGATTATAAAGCAAAGATCGCCTTGATGGTGGCGGACCTCTGATAGGAGATGGCTCGAGAAGAAGAATTGAAAAAATCTATTAAACTCTGACAATTCTGTTAACGTGTGTACCTACTTTAAAATTGAGATTTTGTCTATGGGAGTGTCTCAGTGTAAGAGCGAAGCCACATGGGCGCTGCGTCCGTGTTGCGTCGCGAGACCGTTGTAGTCCAACTGCGAGTGAGGGTGAGGACGCACTGCTGATGCGTCCTCACCCCCCACTTGCAGTTGCTTCGCTCTTAGTCATTGGATATATGTAATAATATATATAAAGGGTTATCAAATAAGAGATATGAGGCGTCTATTTCCAATACCCGCCAAATCCACACGCAAGCAATTTCGGCAAATGGACATTTTCTGTTTTAAGGAAATAAATGCTTAAATTGAACAATTAAAAATGCACATATGTTAAAAAGTATGAATCTTTATGATTTATCAATAAATTGCTGAAATATTTATGTATGTAGACAGCCGTCACGTAAGCTTGACATTTGGAATAGATTTTTTTGAATTAAATTAAATTGACTAATACAATTATACGGTGTACGTGAGTAAACCAATCAAGTGCCTGGCTTTTACTAATACAATTATACGGTTGCATCTACACACAAAATCTTGTCACTGTGTACAATGGCAAGGTTACGTGGAGGATACTCAACTTTTGTTTACTGTGCGTCATTGATCAAAAACCAAGATAATTGTGAACATTCGTAATTTTTGATCTACACAGGAAATTTTAGGTCTTTATGTGAAAAATTTAACATAATACACCATATTATAATATTTGAGTAAATTGGTTTGACTAGATCTATTTCAATGAGAAATCTATCTTGTATGTTCCTTGTTCATGGTTTTTTCACGTTATCCTACTGGATCATCAAACTGATTATGTATTTGTACTGAAAATATGATACTGGTCACTTGGCTATTATAAAATAGGTTATGACCAGTGCTTCCAATGTTAACAATTTAATACAATAATTCATGTGGGTTTATTTAAAATTCAAAAAAATCTCTGAACATAGAGACTACCATTCATTTTCCCTTCCGCGAACCCTGGGGTTATGCACAATATCAGTTGGGAAACGCTGCTATAAAGTGTCACACTGCCCTCCACCTTAACGGTAGGTAGGGACCCCCGCCATAGATCCTGGCCTGGGGGCCCGCTTCTGGATGTGGGGGCCATGCTCCTAGTACCAAGGTAAGTTGAAACACCAAGTAAAATGGGTTGAAACAATGCTTTGTAACTGTAAAAACAACTAAAAATATTTAAGACACTTTTTAGGCATCCATTAATTTAGTAGGTACAAAACAATTCAATGCGATCAATGAATTCTAAAAAAAATATACAATATAAACAACATTTAGTTCTAGTTCAAATTAACATCTGGTGTAGTCTGGTTGACATGAAGTGAAACCGGCCTTTAGGACTTAGGTACTGTCTCAAATAAATACTCTGCACTCATTTTTCATTAGATCTGCTATTGTCATACGGCTCTAGGTAGCACAAGCAAACGCAATCGTCATCTCCATTATCTTCAATCTCAGATTTATTCTACCTATTCAGTTTGCTTTTATTGCCTCTAAAGCTTCTTTTTCAAGAGTATCTGATTAAACAGCTGAATTCTAAAACAAAAAAACCATAGTTAGAAGAAGACAGATTCTTCTGACATAGCGGCCATGACAAAATTACTTTGGAGCAGTGTTAGTGTCATTTGAAAGTAACGATACCAACACCTAAATAAGTCACCTGCACTGTCACAAGAATCTGATACCAGAATACCTCTCATAATATACATAAATAATTGTGTGTAATATTCTGAAGGGAAGTGAATTTAAACAAATTCTTTCAACTCACCTTGGATATAAAAATTACAATTTTGAATATCAAATCAAATTTTATCCCAAAAAATATCATAACCGTTTGTCACACAGCCTTGCCATGTACTAACAGATCGGTACACGTGTCAAAAGAATTCAAACTGCAATATTGGAATACTCCTTAAAAATTATACATTTTGAGATATTGTCATTGTGTTGACTCAACTTTATCTCAACCCACCTCGGTCTCCCCTACCCAAGAAGACTGAAGAATCAACTCCATCGTTAGAGGTGTGATGTGAAATAATTTTAATACAATTTCACTTTAAACCCGATTCTGATGTCTAGTCCAGACCAAGATACATCTACCTCTCCACAACTCTTTGAAAAGACCACACTAATCCATTAAGCAGCAGGTTAATGAACCATTCAGCCTGTGGCTCTGCTTCAGAAGACATCGAATGTTGTAGATTTGGTCTGCACACAAAAATGTTCCCGGAAGAATATTTACTATGAACTATTATTTAATTTTTTGGCCACTAATTGGGTGCAGTGATGCTCTCACTCTTGGTAAACTCCATCACCCCAAATTCTTTGTTACCGGGGCTAATAAATGAATCAATTAATTAATTTTTCAGCTTTAAATCCAACTCAAGACCTTTTTCATTTTTTTAGCGTTCGTTTTTCAGTTTTTTTTTGGGTTTCCCCCTAAAAGAAACTTTTGGTCTAGAATCCTAACTCAAAGCCTGCAGCACACCGGTTGGGCACCTTTGTTCCATTGTATCAATGAATTTGATAGGTTAATAAGTACCAAAACATGATAATAAAAATGTTTTATTGGGATGTTTTTTTAGCAAGTCGATGTTAGTGGGTCATTAAATCTTTATTTTGCCGAAAGTTGAGAAACACTGTTTTAATATAGACTCTTTGTCTCATTTCAGAATAATAAAAAAGAAGTGTATAAATGATAAAGGTCGACATGATGCACGCTAACAGGCCGCCATCCTCTGAACACGGTGAAAAGTGGCGTATGATAATGGTAGCGATTGACACCCGACATGATGCACAGTAACCGGCCGCCATCCTCTGCCACTAACCTGCCGTCGGAGATATCGGATAATGCACTTCATGACAGTAATTATTTTTTTTTGTACCTATTTTATTGTTCTGTCTAAAATATTCCGAAACTTATTTGGCCCTCTGTCCCCGTTTCAGAAAAAAAATATTCCCCTTTGAAATTTACCTTTATGCCAACAAACAGAAATGCAGAGACAACTTTGCGCTTTTATTTATTTATATTTCTACCTACCGAGTACGGAACCAGTGATTTCCCTAGACAAAATGCCGCCCCTAGGCAGCGCCAAAATGCTGCTCCATTTTTTATATTTTATACAGTATTTTTATACAATATCATCCTTTCATAACTCCAATATCTAAGATGTTGTATGGATGTACCTATGTACTTAAAAATCAATGCGGTCACTCACCTGAATATGCCGAAATAAATAATCGTGTTGGTTAGTTCATTGCTACCGTACATCACAATAATGACATCAAGTCACTCTACTGCAGTGATCTCCAAACTTTATGTTACTACGCCCCCCTTTAAAAAAAAAAATCTAATTTTCGCGCCTCCCCATTATTTAAAACAATAATACAGGCCCATTTTAATTTTTTTTTATGTATCAATACAAAAAATAAAAGTTTTCAACAGAATAATACCAACGTTCTATTTATTATATGGTTTCTATGTATTCATATTTAGATTAATTGGTTTTTAATATGATGTATGTGTTTGTTTATTAGCACAACGTTTATAACATGTAGGTGTCATTGAGGAGAGTACTACTAATAGCTCTTAATCTTCTACTGAACGGGCTCCATATTTAGATTTCATTGCAGCTAATGCAGAAAATCCCATTTCGCATAAATATGATGTTACGAATGGGAGCAGTACTCGCATTGTTTTGCATGACAAAATATTACATTCTTCACTTTGAGTTCACTTCACTTCCTAGTGAAAAGAGACGAAGTATCGCATGTTAATTCAATCAATTTTTAGTTTTCCACAATAGTCAATCCAAATTCATCATTCTGTAATAGTCTGCGGCTCCCCAGGGTGGAGCGCCTCCCAGTTTGGAAATCGCTGCTCTACTGTGTCAATTAATTTTATTGTGACCAGTCTCTCAAGCGTTTTTGTTTTTTGTTCACAGGAAGCTGGTAGAGTGCCAGCCATGGAAGAAAGCCATCAGAAGCCCCGCTTCTAGGTCTCTGCACGTCTGCGATCCTTCAAAGGAGTTCAACGGACGGTCCACCGCCGCCCATGCCTCCCAATGACTCAACCCTTGGATCTACCAGTAATTATTTTGGTCTTCAGCATTCTCCAATTTGTCATCCAAGGAACAGTCAGCGGTAAACGATGTCACATTTTGTGGCTTAAGAACCTCCGTAATTGGTACGATTGCAACTCCACCGAACTGTTCTGGATAACAGATTATAAAGCAAAGATCGCCTTGATGGTGGCGGACCTCCGTTAGGAGTTGGCTCGAGGAGAAGAAGAATTGAAAAATTCTATTAAATTCTGAGGAATTCTTTTAACGTGTGTACCTAGTTTAAAAAAGAGATTATGTCTGTGAAAGTGTCTCAGTTTAAGAGCGAATCCGCCCATGCGTCCGCGTTGCGAGACTGTTGTAATCCGACTGCGAACGGAAGTGAGGACGCACCGCTGATGCGTCCTCACCCCCACTTGCAGTCGCTTCGCTCTTAGTCATTGGATATATTATGTAATAATATATAAAGGGATATCAAATAAGAGATATGTAATACTTATTATTTGTGTGTTTTCTGATCAAGTGTATAAAAACATTATTTTTGCTTGAAGATGTTATTCTTCGAATGAGTATACAAAATGAATGCCACCATAGTTTCAATATGCCAGCTTACAACTTACGCCCATGATAGCCAAGCAGCTAACACTTCGGCTTATAATGTCGCGGATCCCAGGTTTCAATCACGGGTCTGGCAAATATACTTATTGTTTTCCGATTTGTTTTTGGAGTTGAGAGTATGGACCTAATAGGTTGAGCAAGTGGCTAACATCCATTTCTCATAATAAAGTTAATAGAAACCTTCACTCTGCGGAGACCCATACGATATTATTAGGATCGAACATGGTCAAAAAAACTTACAAAATAATAGTTTTCTGTGGCTATAAGTTCTACACTAAAATACTCCACAATTGCCATCGAGTGCTATAATACTTTTTTACTATGGGTCAATTGATATGTATCTTCAAAAGATATTGTTCTTTATGTTGACAATCTTTTTGCTTTCAGGATGAAGTTAAGTGTCAAGAAGTGGGAACTACTGGTAGTTCAACATTCGATGTTGGTGCATGGGAGAAGAGGAAGATCACCGGTGACTTTATTCTAACAAGTTTGTGATAGCATTGATACCATGTATGAACAAGGTTAATGTTGTATGCACTGTGAAGAAAAACCGAATGAGTAGAAAGAAGTAGAGAATACAACATACGTAATTAAGTGAAAAGATTCCCAATATCAAGTATATAATAGTTTTCTAGTATTGCATTTCTGTATCTATGACAACATTCTCGTTTCCCTTCACTGTGAATATAAATAAACCTAATTATATTAATTTATTGTATTGACATACGAACATGAACAATACTTCTATGTTGTCATTTATAAATTATATGCCAGACCAAAAATGTCATTGCCAAATTTGTTGCAGTTGTGTAGCTACAAAATTGGATGATTAAGGGATCCGGCTTGATTTTTGAAATTTTTTTGTATAAATCACGATATGAGGTTATCGCTAGAGAGTATAATCATGTTATAGACCTACAAACTTATCTGAAGAATGGGATGGGGAGCCACTGTCGAAAACTACCCAATCAAGACTCGTGACGGACAAAATCTGACATTTGAACGAAATTTTCAAAATGGCGTGCTATGGTAGTTTGTATTTCCATTTTTGGCCATTCTACAGATAGGTTTGTAGGTCTGTAATTCGAATCTGTCGTAAAATTACACATATTTAGAACAAATAATACTGTTGACGAGGGTATTTGATGGAAGTTGAATTTAAATTTTAGTTAATTAAAGGTTTTACATTAACCTTTTAGCAGCCCGGCCGATATACAGAGTTTATACTACCAGGACCCAAGAATCTCCTATATATTATTGTCATAAGAGATTTTGGAAATTAAAAGGAAAAATAAAAGGATTTTTTATTTAAATACCATTTTGTTGATTTTTAATCTATTTCAATTCATTTTTTAGAGTCCCAAATTAACTTCAATCCGGCACAATCTGATATAACTCGACACAATCACAGATAATATCATTTTTAAATCGCGTTTTATATCCGTCACCATTGATAAATTATTGTGATCTTTGTCGTCATAATTACAAAATAAAAGAGTTTCTTAATAGGATAGATAAAAGTGTAAAGTATAGTTAAAGCAAAGAGCATGAGACACAAGGGAAACGAGGGCCGTGAATTACCTGATCTTTCTCAAGCCGAACAATAATTACTTCTGCAACCTCGCAACTGACAACTGTAAAATTTAATTAGAAACAAAGGGATTTGCACGGCAGAAGGCTTGTGCAATCCATGGTTTAAGATGTACAATAATTAAGTCTTGGACGCCACACGATCTTAAGACCGTGAAAGATAATAATTATTTATCAGTGGGGAATAAAGTGGGAACAATAAATAAAAGAGCGATTCATATACATGACTGAAACTATATTATAGCAAAAGCAAGAAATTAAAAATACATTAAAAGGTTATTGACACGTTGATCGCCATGGGGGTCACCGGAGACCGGCATAGGATTACGTTAAGGGGGCCATGGGGGTCACCGGTGACCGGCAAAGAAGACCTGCCTTAGAGTTGTTCTACAGCTCTGCCGGGCACACGCGCAGTGCATTTTTCGATACGTGGTGACCGGCATGGCCCTTCTGTATATTACTGCCACTTGGCCTGAAAATATGTCTTTCCAGTCACAAAATATAGGCTCACTAATGTAAAGAATGAACATAATGAAAAAAAAAGTTTTCCTTTTAAATTGTAAATGTGCTTTTATTGATATAAAAATAAAATTAAATCTAATATATAAAAATTAATATTTGTTTGTTTGTTCGTTCGTATTGTATGCACTGCCATACCGTTCATCCGATTGCGATAAAACTTTGTTAACTTATTGCATGCACTTCCGTGAAGAGTATAGGCTATATCTTATATATAAAAATGAATGTCTGTCTGTCTGTATGCCTGTTTGTCTGTCTGTCTTTCTGTCCCGTATGCGTTTCTATACCATTCATCCGATTGAGATGAAATTTTGGTAAGTGGTTGTATGCACACCCGCAAAGGTTTCTGAATTAGAAAAATTATCATTTTCTTCTTCATCATTCTATTTTATTTTATTCGTATGGTTCCTAAACCATTCATCTGATTGCGACGAAACTTTCGTCAGTTATTGTACATATCGATACCCTAGTTCTATAGGGAAATAACTCAAAATACCTTGTTCCAAGATAATGGCTTTTGAAAATTTTGAACAAATTTTCATTTCGATGTTAAAGCCTTGATTTTTGAAGTAAATGTATTTATTTTTTATTTGGTTCAAATGAACTTAGCAATGCAAAATGAAATGTTACAGTTTAACAAATAATTAACTCAGACATTCCCGTTAATATTTGAATTAATGATTAATCCCAAAAACGGTTTTTCGAGTTTTTGACCCGTTGAATAGATTTTTTTATTTTTTTTTATTGAATTATGAAGATACAACCGTTCTACATTGAATGGCATTATTAACTCAAAACCTTGAAATTTTGACTTGTTTCCCTATAGAACTAGGGTATCGATATACCCGCGAAGGTTTCTAAATTAAAAAAACCATCTTTTTCTTCTTCTTCATTATATCTTCTTTTATTCGTATGGTTCCTACACTATTCATCCGATTGCGATGAAACCTTCGTCAGTTGTTGTGGTAACACCCGCAAAGGTTTCTGAATTAGTACAACCATTTTCTTCTTTTATTTTATATTCTTCTATTCATTGCGTTTCTATTCCATTCATCCGATTGCAATAAAACTTTCGTCAATAATTGTGCCAAGCCCCGCGAAGGTTTCTGAATTAGAATAACCATCTTCTTCTTCTTCTATTCGCAATGAAACTTTGGTGAGTTGTCGTGTGCATGCCCCCGACGATTTCTGAATTAGAAAATCATCTTCTTCTATTCGTATGCGTTCATATAACATTCATCCGATTGCGATGAAACCTTTGACAGTTGTTGTGCGCACACCTGCGAAGGTTTCTAAATTAGTATTATATAAAATACGTTTATTGTTTGTTTGTTCCATGCAATTTTGATTTTTTTTTTACTACATATTAATAACATCAATAACGTTTGCATATTTTGGATTCGATTTTAATTTAGTGCTTTTTGTTTGACCTTTACTCCTATTAGAATTATTTTCATATTGCCATATTGTATTACACAGATATTTTAATATTAAAAAAATAATTACCTCTTATTATTTTTTAAATATCTAAGATAAATATAACCACGAAGCGACCCTGTGTGAAGCCGGGTACTTCAGCTAGTAGATTATAAAAATGTAAGTTATAAAAATTATGTAAATAATAAAAAAATAGAATTACAAAAATGATTATAAGGTATGTATACGTATATTTCCAGTTTATGTGTATGTGTATTATACTACTCAATTTGAAAACTTTTATTCCGTATTTGTGCCTTTTCTGTTTATTATACTATCTAAATCTAAATATAATTGGACCGCGAAATGGCACCATGCTTTCGTCAACACATATGGGCAGGTGACCGGCGAAATGGCCGGCCCGGCGCAATAGAATAAATTAACTTGTTGGCACCGCGACGGACACATGTGGCCGGTACATCATAAAAACCAATATTTACGTAAAAAAATCATCAAAATGAAAAAAAACATTATATTCTTTCATATCCTATCAAATAATACCTTAGAAACAAATAATCATTTTTTAACTATTTTATGTAAAACTAGTTGGCGATCAATGTGTTAAGCGGCTCGATACTGAAATTTGGAAATGCTAAGATAAATACAAGCAGCTAAGTTTGAAAAGAAACATTGGAAGAGTTGTGAATCAAATAATAGTTTTAAAATACCCAAACTGGAACGATCAGAGGCTTCAGGCACGGCGGCTGAAATCGTGCTCCGTTAAGTGACGTCCATGGTAAATGTTGGGTAAACTCAAGCGGAGCACGACTATACTAGACGACAGTCAGAATCAAAAAGCCTAGTTGCTTGTTCTACACCTCGCGACCTTCGTTGTTGCCGGAAATTCCATCAGCGACATATGTCAAATCGCGTACGTTCCATCGACGTGACCATAGATAATCGTCGGGGTTGCCAGCGGTATCAAATTTAGTTACGTTAAAAAATGAACATAACACCATACATTTTCGCGTCTTGCTGTCCATCTATCGCAAATTGATTATAATGTCTCTTAAAACTTTCTATATAATCGATATTAGAAAATCACAATGATAATTCCACAAAGCTATTCAAATCTGTAAGAGGCATATTGGCGTACCATGAGTTTTAACAAGAAATATATGCATATTTCTTCACTAATTACTACGCAAATATAATCTAAGAACACGACACTGGAAATCACACCAGCTGTCTAACTCCGAGTCTGATTGTCATTTGTTTTATTTCACTAATTAGTTGACGTGTCGGTATATTTTCAAATTTAGAATTTGTGAAAATCCAAGAAAACATCGAACAGTAATGTGACATTTCAAATAGCATAGACATTTATTGCAAATAATATTATTATAATCAATTATTACTATTTTACGCCATAATTATGTAGGTACTATAATTAAGTAGTTACTACTTTTCCATTTTTGTACGTGATAAAAATGATATCATTTTTATTTCCTCAGATAATTTGTTAAATACAGTAAAACCTCGGTAATTCGAAATCCAATTCGAAAACTCCAAATGTCTCAAATGCAATTTTGGTAGGCAAAATTAGGGTGGTATTTAGTATTGAAATTCATTGTTTATTTATGCAAATGCCAAATTAATCACAATATCAACGATAGGTACCTATTAAAATGAACTATAAAACATTTAATGAAATGATAACTTGTTTGTGTATTTTACATTGATAGGTTAAGTTACATACAAAACACGTCAAATATAATAAAAACACTAACCCCTATAAGTTACTGTTTGCACAGAAGAAATTCTGATTGAAAAAAAACAACAAAAAATAATCACGAGAGAAAAAGATACCTACAATTACCACAAGAAATTTTACTTTTAGTACTTTGGACATTGCAAATCAAAACAAAGTGACAATCTGAATCTATTTACCTTTTGTCAGTACCATAGACTTCAGTACCATAGACTAATATTACAATATTGTGTATTGCCAGTCGTGATAATATTTTTAATGGGACAAACAATAAAATACTAAATTCATTGAAAGTAGGTAATTTAACAAACCCGCAATAATTTTGTATGAGCACATTGTTCAACATGACAATAGGTATAGTTACATAGGTGCACAATAAAACACTTCAAACAAAACACTAATTAAAATACCAAAATAAATCACTTAAAGTAGTCCACAATTTTCCCTTGTCTCTTTTTACAATTTAATTCACTTTCCCTTATCAAATGTCTAGATATTTGGTGGTAACAATCTAATATATTTTGCGGCATATTTGATGTTCCCGACAGGACGTGCATCTGCATGATGTCAAGAGCGTTAAATAGTTCAACTTTTGAGGGCAGACGCAAAGGAGGTGTTTCATCGGCATCGCCATCATCTTCCGAAATTGCATCATCCACTACGTCATCACGTTCACGCTCCGCCGCAACTGACGCGGTCTCTGTGTCTGCACAGCAGATATCACCAATCCGTCGTCGCACGAAACAAAATCACTAAAATTAGCCGGGTTTAATATGACATTTTCCGGTATCGAGTCCTCCTGAACTTCCGGAATCGGATCGACCGGGTGGCACGATATTCCCGATTTTTTAAAACAATTTGAAATTGTCTCTCTGGTGACTGATTGCCAGGCGGTCGACATTGCCCGACATGCATCCAAAACTGTCCACTTCCGCAAACTATTCGGGGAGCAGCCCCTATTTAATTGAATGATGCAAGAGTTTAATAATATTTTTCTAAAATGGCATTTAAAACTATTTATTATGCCCTGGTCGAGTGGCTGTAAAATACTAGTGGTATGGAGGCAAAAATAAAAACTACATTTGGCGTATTTAGCTCGGGCACAAAGTGAGCTGTACAGTTGTCGAGCAGTAATAAAATTTTCCGATTCAATGCGGCCATCTTTCTCTGTAGTCGTATAACGAATAATTTAAAAATTTCCCTCGTCATCCACGCCTTTCCATTGTACTCATAGTGTATTGACAAACTAGCCATATTAACACCTTTAAAACATCTCGGTCGCTTGTATTTGCCAATTATAGTTAATTTCGTCTTTTCGGATCCGTCCATGTTTGTACACAAAACAACTGTTAGTCTCTCCTTACTTCTTTTGCCTCCGTGGCATTTTTCGCTTTTTATAGCCAACGTCCGGTCTGGTAACAAATTATAAAAAACACCCGACTCATCCATATTATATATGTCTCTTGGCTGATATCCATCAATGGTATCTTTGTTGGTCTGCAACCAATTTGAGACCTGTCTCGTCGACCTTCTGAGCATCGCCACACACAGCCAAACATACAATGTTGAAACGTTTTTTAAATCAAGTCAACCAACCGGATGACGCCTTAAAATCGACAATGTTCATATGATTGGCTAACGATTTCGCCTTTACAACTAACAACGGGCCCGATATCGGAATATTAGCCGATCGTATATTTGAAAAATATTCAAATAGTTTAGACTCTAATTCTTCGTGACTCGCGTGTTGCAATCGAAAATTATCACCATTCATCTTGAATTGGTGAAATGCCATTTCTACATTTTCCCGATTTTTCAAGATGGTGGACAACGATGAGTTCGGTATGCCGTATTTAATTGCCAGCTTTCCTTTGCTGTCAACTTTATTGTCGACATCACGAATCAAATTCATTTTTTCGGCGATCGTAAGAGCCTTATATGTTTTTTTAATTACATTAGCCATTGTTACAAATATAAAATAAAGTCGGTCTTGAGTTAATAACACTAAATTAATGTCGTAAATAAACAAAATACGAGAAAAACACAGTCACAAGAACGCCAGTCCGAAACACTATCGATAAACAAATGTCGTAAATGAGAACACACGAGAAAAACACAAGTCACAAAAACGCCAGTCCGAAACACTATCGATAAATAAATGTCGTAAATAAGTAAAATACGAGAAAAACGCCAGTCCGAAACACTAAACAATAAACACAGGTATACAATTTAAAAAAATGTCTGTAGCCACATATAAAAACAACGAGACTAACTGCTAATATAAATACACGGGTATTACGAATACACACGTTTATTTGTTTTCTATTGTATCGATAATTTCGTATGATAATATTATGTACTGCACGCGGCACGCGGCCGTGAGTTGATAACGAATGAAACGAACTCAGCTGATGCTCAGCTGTGTGCCTGTTACACGCGCGCCGATGCGTCATCGCTATAACGGTAAATGTATAATAATTACGGTGTCATAGCTGTCATACAATATGTATGTATAAATGTCGGGATGGCATAGATTTGATCATAAACACTAAAACGCTATTAGCATATATGTGAGAGACAGTAATTTTGCTGTCCCAGTCTGTTTGAGCCGAGCTAAACTGACATGTAAATGCAAAGCGGAAACAGGGCGGGTTTTAAAAGTTATCGTATCCGTGTTTGATTGTTTGATGTGAAATCGACATTTTTTTGAAGGGTAACTAGGTACCTATCTATAACAATTTCTAGCACTTATTTTATAATGTATAAAAACCCAATTTTTAATACGTTTTTTAAGTATACAACGAAAGGCTAAGTTCAAATATTATAATTACTTATTTAAAAATAGCCTATTACGTGTTAAATCCCATGGCTGCCATCGCACGACGCCATCGATGTTCCTTGGTGTCGTGCGCCAACAACTCCAGAGCTGTCAAAATTCTCAAGGTGCAACGCGGACACTGGTGATTGTGCAGTCGTAGTATATGCCTTCTCAATTGTTTTTGAGTGCTATACGTCTTGCTACAGCTGGGGCAAGGTACGTCTGGTTCATGTATTTTCACATGCTCGCGTAGGTTTTTTCGGGTTTTGAATGCAAAGTTGCATGTTTGACACTGGTGCGGCCTGAGCATCGGATGTGCCTCCCCTTCGTGTCTCATTAGCTCCCATGCCTAAAAGCCAGTCTGCATACCACGCACGGTGTATTTTGTCGACGCTGGTTTATTTATCGTATTGGCAGGGTATTTGCGAGTCCGGAGATCCGGGAGTGGAGTGATTGAGTGGCGTCGGTCACATTGAAACTCGTGTTTAGTTTTAATGTGCCGACGCAATATTTTCCTCGTATTGTTATCCCTCTGACACAGATGGCAAGCGTGCCTCTGGGCAGAATGAATTTCTATGTGATTCTGTAATTCACATCTCCTCCTGAATGAGCTGTGACAGAATTGGCACTCATGCGGCCGAAGGTTTCTATGGTGCCGCTCTTCATGCAGCTTTAGCGCGTATGGGTGCCTAAACCTCAGTCCGCATACCCCGCATATACGAGGCAGAGGCAGACCACTCCTGGTAAACAAAAGAGTGAGGATCTTGATTTTCGAGAGGCTGTCCAGCTAGCTCGTGGGATAGTTTGGCCAGAGTTGACTCCGTAGGCTCAAATTCCATGGTGGCAGCGGTCTGGTGGTTTGTGGGGCGGAGAATCAATTATATGCTCGGCGAGCTACAATTATTTCTGCCCTTTTGGTCTTCGATGTGTGCTTGCGGACGGCGGGTGTGAGAAGTAGGTTAATTCGGATGAATTATACTGCTTTATATCTCTGGTGAAGTTGATGGTCTGTTTTGCGGTAGATCGAGACTCAGCGAATGTATCGGGATCGGATATTTGATGATTTATCGGACGGAGCGTTGGCGGGTGACCCCGCTTGCTTGCTTAGGATATTTGCAATAATTTTCTGGGGCGGTAGTTATACTTAGTCAAGCAATTATAAAATAAGTAACAAAATTATGCATGACCATGCAAAAAATATTATACCAACAAAAATTTTGAATAAGTGAGTAATTGAGCGGCATCGGTCACACTCAAAGTCGTGCTTCGTTTTGATATGCCGACGCAATATTTGCACTGTATTAAAATCCTTAAAACACTGGTTGCACGCGTGCCTTTGTGCAGAATGGATTTCGATGTGATTCTGTAATTCACATCTCCTCCTGAAGGAGCTATGACAGAATTGGCACTCATGCGGCCGAAGGTTTCTGTGGTGCCGCTCTTCGTGCAGCTTTAGCGCATATGGGTGCCTAAAAGCCAGTCTGCATACCACGCACGGTGTATTTTGTCGACGCTGGTTTATTTATCGTATTGGCAGGGTATTTGCGAGTCCGGAGATCCGGGAGTGGAGTGATTGAGTGGCGTCGGTCACATTGAAACTCGTGTTTAGTTTTAATGTGCCGACGCAATATTTTCCTCGTATTGTTATCCCTCTGACACAGATGGCAAGCGTGCCTCTGGGCAGAATGGATTTCGATGTGATTCTGTAATTCACATCTCCTCCTGAAGGAGCTATGACAGAATTGGCACTCATGCGGCCGAAGGTTTCTGTGGTGCCGCTCTTCGTGCAGCTTTAGCGCATATGGGTGCCTAAAAGCCAGTCTGCATACCACGCACGGTGTATTTTGTCGGCGCTGGTTTATTTATCGTATTGGCAGGGTATTTGCGAGTCCGGAGATCCAGGAGTGGAGTGATTGAGTGGCGTCGGTCACTAACAAAATTATGCATGACCATGCAAAAAATATTATACCAACAAAAATTTTATCTTCTTTTATTCGTATGGTTCCTACACTATTCATCCGATTGCGATGAAACCTTCGTCAGTTGTTGTGGTAACACCCGCAAAGGTTTCTGAATTAGTACAACCATCTTCTTCTTTTATTTTATATTCTTCTATTCATTGCGTTTCTATTCCATTCATCCGATTGCAATAAAACTTTCGTCAATAATTGTGCCAAGCCCCGCGAAGGTTTCTGAATTAGAATAACCATCTTCTTCTTCTTCTATTCGCAATGAAACTTTGGTGAGTTGTCGTGTGCATGCCCCCGACGATTTCTGAATTAGAAAATCATCTTCTTCTATTCGTATGCGTTCATATAACATTCATCCGATTGCGATGAAACTTTTGACAGTTGTTGTGCGCACACCTGCGAAGGTTTCTAAATTAGTATTATATAAAATACGTTTATTGTTTGTTTGTTCCATGCAATTTTGATTTTTTTTACTACATATTAATAACATCAATAACGTTTGCATATTTTGGATTCGATTTTAATTTAGTGCTTTTTGTTTGACCTTTACTCCTATTAGAATTATTTTCATATTGCCATATTGTATTACACAGATATTTTAATATTAAAAAAATAATTACCTCTTATTATTTTTTAAATATCTAAGATAAATATAACCACGAAGCGACCCTGTGTGAAGCCGGGTACTTCAGCTAGTAGATTATAAAAATGTAAGTTATAAAAATTATGTAAATAATAAAAAAATAGAATTACAAAAATGATTATAAGGTATGTATACGTATATTTCCAGTTTATGTGTATGTGTATTATACTACTCAATTTGAAAACTTTTATTCCGTATTTGTGCCTTTTCTGTTTATTATACTATCTAAATCTAAATATAATTGGACCGCGAAATGGCACCATGCTTTCGTCAACACATATGGGCAGGTGACCGGCGAAATGGCCGGCCCGGCGCAATAGAATAAATTAACTTGTTGGCACCGCGACGGACACATGTGGCCGGTACATCATAAAAACCAATATTTACGTAAAAAAATCATCAAAATGAAAAAAAACATTATATTCTTTCATATCCTATCAAATAATACCTTAGAAACAAATAATCATTTTTTAACTATTTTATGTAAAACTAGTTGGCGATCAATGTGTTAAGCGGCTCGATACTGAAATTTGGAAATGCTAAGATAAATACAAGCAGCTAAGTTTGAAAAGAAACATTGGAAGAGTTGTGAATCAAATAATAGTTTTAAAATACCCAAACTGGAACGATCAGAGGCTTCAGGCACGGCGGCTGAAATCGTGCTCCGTTAAGTGACGTCCATGGTAAATGTTGGGTAAACTCAAGCGGAGCACGACTATACTAGACGACAGTCAGAATCAAAAAGCCTAGTTGCTTGTTCTACACCTCGCGACCTTCGTTGTTGCCGGAAATTCCATCAGCGACATATGTCAAATCGCGTACGTTCCATCGACGTGACCATAGATAATCGTCGGGGTTGCCAGCGGTATCAAATTTAGTTACGTTAAAAAATGAACATAACACCATACATTTTCGCGTCTTGCTGTCCATCTATCGCAAATTGATTATAATGTCTCTTAAAACTTTCTATATAATCGATATTAGAAAATCACAATGATAATTCCACAAAGCTATTCAAATCTGTAAGAGGCATATTGGCGTACCATGAGTTTTAACAAGAAATATATGCATATTTCTTCACTAATTACTACGCAAATATAATCTAAGAACACGACACTGGAAATCACACCAGCTGTCTAACTCCGAGTCTGATTGTCATTTGTTTTATTTCACTAATTAGTTGACGTGTCGGTATATTTTCAAATTTAGAATTTGTGAAAATCCAAGAAAACATCGAACAGTAATGTGACATTTCAAATAGCATAGACATTTATTGCAAATAATATTATTATAATCAATTATTACTATTTTACGCCATAATTATGTAGGTACTATAATTAAGTAGTTACTACTTTTCCATTTTTGTACGTGATAAAAATGATATCATTTTTATTTCCTCAGATAATTTGTTAAATACAGTAAAACCTCGGTAATTCGAAATCCAATTCGAAAACTCCAAATGTCTCAAATGCAATTTTGGTAGGCAAACTTAGGGTGGTATTTAGTATTGAAATTCATTGTTTATTTATGCAAATGCCAAATTAATCACAATATCAACGATAGGTACCTATTAAAATGAACTATAAAACATTTAATGAAATGATAACTTGTTTGTGTATTTTACATTGATAGGTTAAGTTACATACAAAACACGTCAAATATAATAAAAACACTAACCCCTATAAGTTACTGTTTGCACAGAAGAAATTCTGATTGAAAAAAAACAACAAAAAATAATCACGAGAGAAAAAGATACCTACAATTACCACAAGAAATTTTACTTTTAGTACTTTGGACATTGCAAATCAAAACAAAGTGACAATCTGAATCTATTTACCTTTTGTCAGTACCATAGACTTCAGTACCATAGACTAATATTACAATATTGTGTATTGCCAGTCGTGATAATATTTTTAATGGGACAAACAATAAAATACTAAATTCATTGAAAGTAGGTAATTTAACAAACCCGCAATAATTTTGTATGAGCACATTGTTCAACATGACAATAGGTATAGTTACATAGGTGCACAATAAAACACTTCAAACAAAACACTAATTAAAATACCAAAATAAATCACTTAAAGTAGTCCACAATTTTCCCTTGTCTCTTTTTACAATTTAATTCACTTTCCCTTATCAAATGTCTAGATATTTGGTGGTAACAATCTAATATATTTTGCGGCATATTTGATGTTCCCGACAGGACGTGCATCTGCATGATGTCAAGAGCGTTAAATAGTTCAACTTTTGAGGGCAGACGCAAAGGAGGTGTTTCATCGGCATCGCCATCATCTTCCGAAATTGCATCATCCACTACGTCATCACGTTCACGCTCCGCCGCAACTGACGCGGTCTCTGTGTCTGCACAGCAGATATCACCAATCCGTCGTCGCACGAAACAAAATCACTAAAATTAGCCG
Source organism: Rhyacophila brunnea (assembly GCF_057557595.1). Lineage (NCBI taxonomy): Eukaryota > Metazoa > Arthropoda > Insecta > Trichoptera > Rhyacophilidae > Rhyacophila > Rhyacophila brunnea. Next base: position 26,196,599 of record NW_028232752.1, read on the forward strand.
GGTTTAATATGACATTTTCCGGTATCGAGTCCTCCTGAACTTCCGGAATCGGATCGACCGGGTGGCACGATATTCCCGATTTTTTAAAACAATTTGAAATTGTCTCTCTGGTGACTGATTGCCAGGCGGTCGACATTGCCCGACATGCATCCAAAACTGTCCACTTCCGCAAACTATTCGGGGAGCAGCCCCTATTTAATTGAATGATGCAAGAGTTTAATAATATTTTTCTAAAATGGCATTTAAAACTATTTATTATGCCCTGGTCGAGTGGCTGTAAAATACTAGTGGTATGGAGGCAAAAATAAAAACTACATTTGGCGTATTTAGCTCGGGCACAAAGTGAGCTGTACAGTTGTCGAGCAGTAATAAAATTTTCCGATTCAATGCGGCCATCTTTCTCTGTAGTCGTATAACGAATAATTTAAAAATTTCCCTCGTCATCCACGCCTTTCCATTGTACTCATAGTGTATTGACAAACTAGCCATATTAACACCTTTAAAACATCTCGGTCGCTTGTATTTGCCAATTATAGTTAATTTCGTCTTTTCGGATCCGTCCATGTTTGTACACAAAACAACTGTTAGTCTCTCCTTACTTCTTTTGCCTCCGTGGCATTTTTCGCTTTTTATAGCCAACGTCCGGTCTGGTAACAAATTATAAAAAACACCCGACTCATCCATATTATATATGTCTCTTGGCTGATATCCATCAATGGTATCTTTGTTGGTCTGCAACCAATTTGAGACCTGTCTCGTCGACCTTCTGAGCATCGCCACACACAGCCAAACATACAATGTTGAAACGTTTTTTAAATCAAGTCAACCAACCGGATGACGCCTTAAAATCGACAATGTTCATATGATTGGCTAACGATTTCGCCTTTACAACTAACAACGGGCCCGATATCGGAATATTAGCCGATCGTATATTTGAAAAATATTCAAATAGTTTAGACTCTAATTCTTCGTGACTCGCGTGTTGCAATCGAAAATTATCACCATTCATCTTGAATTGGTGAAATGCCATTTCTACATTTTCCCGATTTTTCAAGATGGTGGACAACGATGAGTTCGGTATGCCGTATTTAATTGCCAGCTTTCCTTTGCTGTCAACTTTATTGTCGACATCACGAATCAAATTCATTTTTTCGGCGATCGTAAGAGCCTTATATGTTTTTTTAATTACATTAGCCATTGTTACAAATATAAAATAAAGTCGGTCTTGAGTTAATAACACTAAATTAATGTCGTAAATAAACAAAATACGAGAAAAACACAGTCACAAGAACGCCAGTCCGAAACACTATCGATAAACAAATGTCGTAAATGAGAACACACGAGAAAAACACAAGTCACAAAAACGCCAGTCCGAAACACTATCGATAAATAAATGTCGTAAATAAGTAAAATACGAGAAAAACGCCAGTCCGAAACACTAAACAATAAACACAGGTATACAATTTAAAAAAATGTCTGTAGCCACATATAAAAACAACGAGACTAACTGCTAATATAAATACACGGGTATTACGAATACACACGTTTATTTGTTTTCTATTGTATCGATAATTTCGTATGATAATATTATGTACTGCACGCGGCACGCGGCCGTGAGTTGATAACGAATGAAACGAACTCAGCTGATGCTCAGCTGTGTGCCTGTTACACGCGCGCCGATGCGTCATCGCTATAACGGTAAATGTATAATAATTACGGTGTCATAGCTGTCATACAATATGTATGTATAAATGTCGGGATGGCATAGATTTGATCATAAACACTAAAACGCTATTAGCATATATGTGAGAGACAGTAATTTTGCTGTCCCAGTCTGTTTGAGCCGAGCTAAACTGACATGTAAATGCAAAGCGGAAACAGGGCGGGTTTTAAAAGTTATCGTATCCGTGTTTGATTGTTTGATGTGAAATCGACATTTTTTTGAAGGGTAACTAGGTACCTATCTATAACAATTTCTAGCACTTATTTTATAATGTATAAAAACCCAATTTTCAATAC